>NC_139042.1:20364305-21611612 GCF_965140915.1 Aythya marila | reverse complement strand
CCGGCTCACTCCCTCCCTGCTCTGCACTGGTGTGTGCTCTGCTGGGGCTCAGGATCTAGCCTGGACCTCGCATATTTGGGGAGCTGGCAGAAGAAGACAAGATGAGTGAGAGTACATCCAGAAAATGTGCTGTACTGTGAAGGAACTGGGGCTGTTCTAGTGTATGCTAGGGATTTTCTGATATTTTCCAAATACATGTATGCCAAGAGCTGTTGCAAAAAAAAAAAAAAAAAAAAAAAAAAAAGGAGAAAAATACCCTTCATGCTCATACAGGACAAGCTGCAGTGAGGAGGTTCCAGTAAGACACTAGAAACACTTGCTAATAGGATGGGCAGTGAAGCAGCAGAGTTGTGCTAGAGATGGGTGTGCTCTCCATCATGGGAAGTGTTTAAGAATGGCTTGGAGAAAACTCCATCTGATGTGAAGGTGATCAGATCTTGTGGCAGTGGTCTGGACAAAAAGATGACTTCAAAACCCTTTCCAGGCTTATTCTTGTACTTGGCTTTTTTTGCAACCTTCCAGAGTGCATTTATTTAGTTTGATGACTTCAGTTCTCCAGATAGTTTTGTGTTAGTTATGTAGCATCACCTTATACCATGCATAAGGATATCTGCACTGGTTCATCTCTCTGAAAACAAAAAAAGTTCAGTCAAATGCAGAGCTACAGCGCATGGATACTAGTCAGCTGAATATAATGTCTGCAAATTCTTGTTCTAAGTCTGAATTTGATCTCTGTAAACCCTATAGAAAAAAAAAATGTTACAGAACTAGTAGATTAAAGGGAAATCATGTTAAAAAGCTAAAGGATTTTAACAGGAGAAAATATGTGCTACAGAACTCTGCAGATTAGTTTGAAATTCAAGAAAGTGAATTCATTAGCAAAGTCACTCATGCTTGACTAATAAGAGTTTGAGCCAGAAAATCTAGCAATTTAGAGTAAACCTTTAGTTGGGAGCATAACTTGATACATATGATGCCAGCTGCAGAAATTGCCATTTCAAACCTCACTCGGGTTGGCACAAAGGGAACAAATAGCTCTCAGCTGCAGGTGAAGCCTACCAGACCTTTCTCCCCAATCTCTGTATAGTGCCAGTTCTTCTCAAAAAACAGCCATTAAATTATCGCCATTGTTTTGGGGGAATGGTGATTGATGCCTCCTCTTTTATGCTAACTCAGCTTGTCTCTCGGCACTAAACGGCCTTGTCTTTGGCGTGGGTGTTGGTAGTACATCATTAGGTCGTGGTGCGTGCCATGCCGCCCGCTCACAGCTTGGCAAACAAGGCAGTCGGACAACGTGGCATTAAACAGATTAATACAGCTCTCCTGAACCCCTCGGTACAAAAAGCTGTTGGCTCCCACCTGTTGGGGCTCAAACGGGGTGCTTTGTGCGGGGCGCTTTTCCCCCGTGGTGCTAAGGTGACAAGGTAGAATTGCTTCGCTTTGCACTGCTGCAGCATCTCTGGGGCTTCATCCCAGCTGCTGCAGGTGGACAGGGAGGATACTTATGGGGGAGAGAGCTCCCCAGAATGGCAGCAAAGCCTAAAACAGTCATTTCAGGCACTCGTGCTCACTTACAAGCACTGCTGCTTTGCTGTCGCACTGCAAATGTGAGCTACTCCCTTGTGTTTCAGTACTCTGCAGAAGATGGCCCTTTCTTCATCCACAGCTGGTCACAACCATATCCAACCATGCATCTTTGGAGAGAGAAGGACAGCAGAGAGAAGTGAAGCCCGAAGACCAATCCTCAGCACCTAAATGAGAAAGCTGTAGGGGTCTGCAGAGTGCTAAAAGCCTGTTCCACTTGCACCAGCCCACAACAAGCCCCAAGGCACTGGTGGTGCATTTATTCCCATGACCACTGCCACTACATCTGGATACTCACTAGGTGATTTCTGAAAGCAAAGGAGCATTTCTAAAGAGCTGTGAGATGCTTTGACCAGGAGACTAGAATGGAACAGGGAGGAAAAGGTACAAGTGTTTATATATAATTTTCTTGTGTGAAAAATCTTCCTTCTCCAGACTATAAACTTGGAAATTAAAGAGACTGCATCAGCATCTCTCTGGTCCCCATATATCATCACCCTTCACTTCTCTGCTCCTTTTCCCCTTTTCCTTCCCTGCCTATGCTGGTTGCAAGTTCTCTGAGTAGAGAAAACTTCCTGATGCGTTTGAATTGGTGTAATTTGTGTTTCGTGCTGACTGTGTTTTGTAAATATAAAATGAGTCTTAAAATGATTTAGCTTTTCCTTTCTGGTCCTTGATCAGCCATAGTTTGAATTAGCTATAATCTTCACAGCCTGTATACTTCAGGCTTCCAAGTAGAGATAGAAAATACTGAAATGAATATACATGGTTATCTTAGGTAGATAAAGGGTGAAGAGAGGCCTAAAACCTTATTTTTCCCATACCTTATATATTGGGTGTAGTTTGGGTCTCTGCATCTCAAGAAGGACGTAGTAAAGTCAGAGCACACAGAAAAGGACACTGAAAATAACTGAGGGGAATTGATGTGACAACTGTATGCGGAGAGTAAAAAGACCCTTCAATTTACAGAAGGATATGTACAAAGTTCGTAAAAGTTTGAGGGTGGAGGGAAGGCAATTGTGGAACTCTTCTTCACCAAACCCCTCCACACAAGCACTGGAGAGCGCTCGGTAGAACTCAAGGTAGATCGGTTTCAACAGTCAGTACATAGCTGATGGTGAATGTCTGGAAACACCATCCTGGGAAGGCACAAAGACAGATGGTGTCAGCAGGTTCACAGGGGGGTTAGACACATTTGAGGAGAGCAGGTCCACGAGATGGTACCCAGAAGCCTGCTAGCAAGCTTCTCATCAGCTATAGGGCTGGGGATTCCCAGCAAAGCAGAGTGGTGAAACCCCTGTGCTCCCTCTCATAGCAGATCCTACCAATGCAGAGTATGAGGTAGGTGACCACTGCTCTGACCCAGTAGGGTGTTTCTCAATCTCAGCTTCCATGGTGCTTCCCCAGCAGCTGCTTGCTCTGCCCAGTCCCCAGAGAAAACTCTCACTGCAATGGGACCACCATGGGCTGGCAGGAAGGGGGAGCTTGCCATGGACTAGATGGTTCCCACACCACTGAATGTGGTCTTGGGGTTACTTTTATTCTGCTTTGGTGGCCGGGAACAATACCCCTTTATTGGAGACACTCTAGTTTAGAGTGACTCTGTTTACAGCCAACTCCAAACAGATTTTCACAAATGTTTTCCCAAATATAAAATAATCACTCTGCTTTGGTGGCATTCAACTCCTTCATCTCATTCCCTTCCAGAGATGTGAGAGGATATGGTTTACAAGGATGCTCATGGACACAGAGCCTCTGGCAAACATGATCTTCCATGAAGAGTCACAGTAGGAAGGGATCATCTGGTAAATCTTCAAAGCTTCAGGAATTGCCCAATTTGACATCAGAAAAGAAAAAAAAAAAATGTTTCTCAGTTACCAATTATAGCTCAGTCACAAAACGTTAAAAAACATTTCAGGAATGTAGAAAGCAGTAGACAAGGAGTCTGCAGACAATCCAGAGATTGCCTAACTGCTGAGCAAATCAGTACAGGTGAATAAGAAATAAGACAAATAAAATCCTTTTACAGAAAATTTTTCAAACAAGAAAAAGTCACATAAACTATCCTTGGCCAAGGGTCTTGTTCTAGCTTTCAAAATTTAATTTTTGCACAAAATCAGAATCATGGAAAATAATGGCACAAATGTCTGTTTTAGATCTGTTTTTCATTTTATTTTGGTCTGTTTTTTCTTTTTTTTTCGTTATGTTCTCTTTTGAATAAAAACTACGATCTTGGTCGATGTCAGACTGACCTTTCTCTTCTTTTTAAGGACAATTCACCCAAAAGCTAAAGAAGCCCTCATTTCCTACATTTTTTTCCAGCCAGCTTTTTTGTATGGTGACCCAACACTGAAGGCTTTCCATATGTCGTTTCTGGTGCATCTTCTCATCTACATCTTTTAGTTGGTGAGATTTGTAAAATCATAATTACATGAAACTAGAAATTATTTATATTTTCTTACAGACCTATTGCTAGGTGACAATGACTTTACCTGTTTCTGGACTTTAAAACAAAACAAAACAAGACAAAACAAAACAAACAAACAACAACAACAACAACAACAACAAAAACAGTCCATTGGAACTGCCATGTTTATGGGGTTCATTGTCTTGTGCTTTAAAGCACTTGGATTACCCTGCTTCTGCATCAGTTTGGAGCTCACTAAGGTATTCTGGAAGCACCTGAGAAAGTGTCTTACCCACTTCAAAGCTCCTGAGAACATTGATGCTCCAAGGGGAGCTTTAGAAGGAGATAACAATGTTCAGGGAGGAAGAGAAGATAGGATGGGACGGCCAAAGTTTCATGGAGAAGAAGGAAAGAAGGAAGGAAGGAAGGAAGGAAGGAAGGAAGGAAGGAAGGAAGGAAGGAAGGAAGGAAGGAAGGAAGGAAGGAAGGAAGGAAGGAAGGAAGGAAGGAGGGAAGGAGGGAAGGAAGGAAGGAAGGAAGGAAGGAAGGAAGGAAGGAAGGAAGGAAGGAAGGAAGGAAGGAAGGAAGGAAGGAAGGAAGGAAGGAAGGAAGGAAGGAAGGAAGGAAGGAAGGAAGGAAGAAAAGGAAAATTTCTCAACTTTTTGCAAAATAACCTTCACTTTGTCTCTCTGTCCAAAATTTGTACTTGGCAGCTACTGTTAGACTTGTTGAAAAGCTCCAGAAGGGATTTCTCCAGCAGTAAGGATCACCCACGTATCTTACAGGCACTCATCCCTGCTCGTCTTTCCAAGCCATTCCCACAAGGCGCTGTGTGCAGCTCCGTGCCAGCTGCTGGTGCTGACCTCCATGCAATGCACAGGAAAGTGGTTGGAAATGGGGTTTAAGGAGAAAATGGGACAGATGTCAGGATCAGACACACATACCAATCTGCAGATTCTTTACACAAAACCAGCCTTTATATTGTCTTTCCTTCTGTTTTCCCACACTTGTTTTCCCAAAGCACCTTGATCCATTTCTTTCCCCAACCTTTAGTCCTTCCTGCAAAGTCCCCATGGCAAAACTTGTACAATCCTAGGATTTTCTTCCCCCTCTTCCCATAATGAGTCCCATATCCACGTTGGCACTACTCACCCTGCAGTCTATAAAGTGGTCTGGGTTTTGTCCCAGACAAAACTCAGTTTTCTCCAAATAGCTTATTGGGGTTTCCTCTCCTGTCACTGTTCCTCTGTGCTTTTATGTGTTGGTGGAAATGAGCCTTTAATCCCATAACCTAGCACCTCTAGTCAGCCATTCCTAATGTTGGTCATGAAAATAACAGTTTCTGGAAAGCTGTACCAAATACCTGGATCATTCATGATCCTTATTTTTGAAATTGTACGTTTGCAGATCATCTCAAGGCAAGCTGTTCATTTTGAAGATCTGTGTGGCCTTTCTTTTGGCTAATATTTACTTTCATATTTGTATTTTTTTAATTCCACTGACCGGTGTGTCTCTATCATATGTGTGTCAAGATAAGGTCACCAGCCTGCACCCACCTTGCACGAGTGCATCCCACCATCCAGGAGCCCTTGGACTTCTTCTTCTTCTTCTCTTCCCCATCCCTGCAGGGTAGGACTTGCCTGCCCATTCAAACTGGCCTGCCCCTGCTGTCTGACCTCCAGCCACTGGCAAGTTAAAAGCTTTACTTATAGTAAGGGAAACCCATCTCACACCTGCTACATCAGCTGGGTCCACCACAAGCAGAAACACCTCCTGCACCAAGACTCTTGACTAGGGATGAATAAAAACCCCAGGTTTTGAGCTTTTTGATGTCTAAATACTGGTTTAAAACTAAATTAAGGCTTAAAACACTGTTTTGTCTCTAAAGGCCTTGGGTTTTCTGCTGTATTCCAAGGAAGAGTACACGCTAGTTCTGAAACTTGGTCTCCAAATGCAGAAGGTTTATTCCTTTGCGCATATAAGCTCCTTACCCCCAGCAGTTCAAGTGACCACAATCATGTCAAGAGTCTAATGTATGGCACCAAACCTCATCTCTGTCTGTCATTGTGCTAGAGATACAAATAATATTTATCTGAACATTGCTACGCCCTGTTAAAAGATGACTCCAAGCAAGAAAAAACAGTAAGTCTGCAAGCCTCAAGTTTTTTGTCCTCATTTAGGAGAGAGAAAGCTCCGATGAATCCCTTTAATGCTCTTGAAAAAAAAAAAAAAGTGGACAAAACTGCCACTCCAGCTATAGCCCACACTTCAAATGGCCATGCGATGGCCTTTTCTAAACGTTACATAGTTCAAGGAGGCAGTGAAGTGCTCGGTGGAAGATTTTGTATGGGAACTTTAACTTCCCATTCCATTTGACTTTTGGTCTTTAAAATACAGGTCAAATCAATGAATTTAATGAAGGCCGTGGAACACAAAGGCTTTGCCTTGCATTTTGACCTAGATAAAGGAGAGTCAGTCCAGGTCAAAAGGCTTTAGCAGCACTTTAAGTGGTTAGTACACAAATGTGACAGAATGTTTAGACTCTCGGAGACTTGCAAGACCCAGTGACAAGCCGTTAAAAGTATTTGAAATAGCTGCTTGAATGAACTTTGATAAGGTAGTGCTATTGTCTTCCATTGTTTCTTTCTTTTCATACCAAAACACCCCCAAAAGAACAAGAGTCAATGAATGTATAATGCAGTCCCACTTTTACTGGATTTGGGGCTTCTTTCGGCCCTTTGGACTTTTTTTGTGAACTGTTTATGCCATTTTCATTCATTTCCCCACATTAAGCCTTTCTCAGATGCTGGTGATTAATGTGACTTGTCAGTAAGAGCTTTTAAAGTGCAATGATACTTTCAGAAGCCATAATGTGTCAATCGAACCCAAGATTAAGATCAAATTAAGATTGAATTTACTCTTACTGAACCTTCTTGTGAGTTGGAGCTAACGTACGTGGAGGTGGTGGTGGTGCCTTCAAGCTCCCACGCTGCACTTTCCAGACATGTCAAGCAAAACAACCAGAGAGTAAAAAATTTGTATATTAAATTCTGGACTCACACCTTTCTTCTCAATGGGATAAAACATCCTTGAGAGACCGTCAGACACTTCGCACATGTTCACATGCTCCGCACAAGCATCTAAATTAGATGGTGGAAATCAGCTTGTTGGTAAAGGTAGATTTCTAGTATCAACAATAAACATATTTTAATGGTGGAAAGCATACTGTCAGAAAGCCCAAGATTGTAACATCTGCCAGAAAACAAATCTCCATTTAAATACATAATTATTCCCCATTACCAGAAAGCATTTGTCTAAGGAATACTGGTAAAATGTGTAACAGTTCATTATGCAGGGCTAAATTTGTGTAGAAAGACACAAATCCTGGTTAATTTGTGCACAGAGGGAAGGTTTAGTTTTGTTTTGCTTTTCAATTTTGCTGTAAAAAGTCTGCTTCTTGAAAGCTTTCCAGGCCAGAGATCAGGTTCCCCCTTTATAATGGGAGCTATTAATGCCTGAAATGGGCCGCTCTAAAGAACCACATGGCGGTTTCACATGGTTTGATAGTTCCAAGATTTTGCTCACTGTGCTTTTGGGACTTTTCTCAGTATTCTCTATAGCAAGATTTTTATTGTATTTTACTCTTTTGTCTGGTTTTTGTGTTTGAAAATTTTCCCTTATTCATTGACCAGTAACTTTCTGTCACCCATCTTTGACTTTTCTTCTTACATCTGCATTAAAGCTGTCATTTACTTCTGCTTTTTCCCCTCTCTCCATATTTGACAGCAAAAGCCTTCATCAGCTTTTATCCCTTTTTGTTCACATTATGACATAACCTGCGCAAAGTGGCACAGCTCCCCAATTCTTGTATATAAAATTTGCAACATTTTTTGAGACGGGTCAATGCCCATTTTGGGGATCCTTTTCTTTATCTGAGTACCGTGTTAAAACTTTTTGCAGATGTGAGCTATTCAGGAGCAGCCTGCGGCTGCATGCAGAGATGGGGAAAAGAAGAAAAGGCCTTCCTATTTTGTGATTGCCATAGTAACTCAAACATTGCCAGTGTGTTTGTCGGTTTGGTAGGGCACAGCCAGTGAATTTTATTTCCTGTGCAATCAAGCCCTCTACTGGAGATCATGGCTTGTATGACACAGGGTTACAGAGAGGACAGTGTGCTTGTTAGGCCCGGTATTAAGCATTTCACTTTAAAATAATACCCATTTGTATCCATTTTGTTCAACATAACAACAGCTGCTGTCCTTGGGATGACAGGCTTGCCTTTCTAGCCAAAGTCGTATGACATTTATGAATGAGGCAGGCTCCATTCATTTTCACTACGAATTTGCAGTGGCTGTTTTGGGTTGTTTGAGTCTTTATTTTTTTAAAGCATGTGGTGAGAGCCAACATTATCCCAAGAAATTATATTCACGGTTTATGACAGGGGAAAATTCAGATTTATTTTATTTATTTATTTTTATTTTTTTGAAGTGTCAAGTTATCAATCTAATTTGCGTGGAACCTGGTTAACAAAGAAAGGAGAAAGAAGCAAAGAAAGCATCCTAGGTCAGTAGGATGGAAGTCCTTCATCTGGCCAATAGATAAGGATGGAGAAGCCATACAAAAACCCCCAGGCCTGAAGCAGGAGCTATGGACATTAGGTTCAGCAAGTTTCTGCCTCCTTTTGGGGTCAGAAGGAAGATTTGCTGTTACAGGTGCCTGCTTGTGTTCCCTGGTTTGGCAGCCAGCTCCTCTGCCCCTTGAAGCAAGCAAAATGGCAAGGACCACGCTCACCCTGGCAATGAGTTTTCCACACGGAGCTCTGCAGCTCTGTCTCTCATGGCCTTCAGCCCCAGTGAGCACTCACACTGCTGTCAGGTAAGTGCAGGACATTTGCTGTTTTTGTCAGACAGCAATTGCACTCCTACCTGAGACCATGCAAAAAAGCAAGGCTGGAGTGAATCATGCCAGAGGCTGCATTTTCCTACCATAGCTCCTCATTGCTGCCCCTCACGGAGCAAGTCCCAAAGCTGAGGCTGCCCTGAAGTCCTGAGGAACTTAAGACATGGGCACAAGCCACACATGTCCCACCAGCTCCTCTTCCAACTTCCCTGCTCCTGCAGCAGGGCTTCCAGAGGCTCCCAGGCCTTTCTTGACTCATCTCTCCAGCCTAGGACTCTCCATTCCCTGAAGACTTCCAGCTCCATTTAAATACCCCAAAATAGTCAAAGTTCTTTTAATCTAGCACATTATGAAGGTGTAAGGAAAGACTCCCTTCTATAAAGCCAGAGGTGAAACCTGGCTTTTCTTTATCTTTTTTTTTTTTTTCTTCCCCCATTCACTGTGCACTCCACCTTGTAAAGCTGCTCTTTTTACAGACTAGACTTTCCTCGATACCATGTTGTAATGTCTTCAGGATCCAGTCCAGTTTCTGGTTCACTAGTGAGATGTAGAGAAAGCCAGTGAAGACTACAGTTATTTTTCTGTCAAATATGGAAATGAAGTAAAATCTTTTGCTTTCATATAGAGACCGAAGCAATGACATAATACACCAAGCCATCATTAACCAAACCTGCTGGTTCAAAGAGGCATTTTTCCTGCAATTGTAAAGTTGTTAAGAGATTTGAAATCTTGTTTGTTTTGCTTTTCTGTTCCAGAGCTTATTTACAGCTGTGAGATTTGTAGTTACCTCCCATACTTCCACATGGCTTCAACCTTTACCAGGTGGGAGTGCAGCTAAGCCATCACCCAGGTGAACTTTTGACAGTGTAAATGCCTGGACTGAACTGACTTTACCCACTAGCTGACAATCTCTGTGGTTATTTACCCAAATAAGCTCCAAGAAATACAGCACCATGTGCCACAGGGTGATCCCCAGCTCGCCCTGCAGCTAGCCCTGAATTAAGCTGTCGTAGAATGAAGGGGAAAAAAAAAAATAATCATGTACATTAGATTGATGGAGTGGCTGATCTCCTTAACTCTCTTTCCACAAAGTGTCTGCTTACAGGTTGTAAAGGTTAAGTAAAATATTCAGCTATCTCCCTGAAACAAGCAGGATGTATTAATTATGGCCTTTTTCCAGAGTCATCAGAATTTTGAAGTCTTTGCAAACTCTTTCCAAAATATTTAATCAAAACTAGATATTGTAATGAAAAAGAATCCTAGAGCAATCAGCAGATTTGAAGCATTCTCTGCTGTGGGTATGATGAGTAGGTTAATTCAATTTCACTAGAGATGAGGAGCACACTCAAGGGCTAGAAGGACCATGGCAGCACGGGTTTTGTAGAGCAGCCTGGAAGCTTTCTGGATGACAGGGTAATCAGTGGCACTGCACTAAGTCTGTGCTGGATTGCAGCACCCCTGCATCCCTTGCCCATTGCACTGTAAGGCAGGAGCATGTGAAAACACCACCAAGCTCACCACTATGACTGATGGCAGGATCTATGCATCTTAGCATCCAAATTCTGCCCTGGGACAAATTCAGTTATCTCAAGAAATCTCATAAATAACCCAGATGCAGACTTTCCTCATTGACAGAAAGCTGTCTACATTTTGCTCTCCTTTGACCTCTCCACTTTTTTAGTACTTTCCATTTTCATCTCTCCCTTTCCTCATCCCAAACATGCAACCCCTGTGAGAGCCACCATTCAGAAAATAAACTTCATCATGTTATCATAGTTGACATTATTGTATTCTTTAAATGTTTCTCTGTTCCCACTTCCAGGAATTCTTCCTCCTCCCTTACTGCAGGTAAAATAAATAAATAAATAAATAAATAAATAAATAATTTTTTTAATTTGTGGTATCCATTGTCTACATTCAGTGAAATCAGTCCTATTGTTATCAGTACAAGTTTTACCTGTAATAAATCATCACAATATAATAATGTAAGACTAAGATGCTTGAAGTTACTCATATCTCCTTGGAAATACCCAAAAGACATCTGGACATGGTCCTGGACCACTTGCTGAAGGTGTCCCTGGTTGAGCAGTGGGATTGGACCAGGAGACCTCCAGAGATCCCTTCCAACTTCAGCCATCCTGTGATGCTAAGTTGAATGCAGGCCATTATAATAATGCTAAAATCTCATTATGACATCAGTACACTACAGTAAGCAGACTTCAGAAAGTAAAGATAGCAAGAATTGACAAAGGATGGTGAACTTTAAGGATAAGAGAGACTATGGAACTGCTTCACTTCTAATTTTCACCAGAATGAAATCCGAGTACTCTTCTGATGTCTATGGATTTGCTAAGATATAGGAAGGGAATCATGCTCAAGTCCCATAGTTCTCTGAAATAAGAATGCTTTTTAAAGGCCAGGAAAACACAGAAATTAATGAAAACCCATTGTTGTAGATTTCACTTGCATGCCATGTCATGCCATGCCTACTTGCATTATTTGCAAAAGAGCTTCATATTTTTTTCATATAGGACTTAATTTACAAGGCCAAGAAATTCTGAATGTTGTGCCTAAATGCAGCTGCTTTCATCATGGTCAGACCAATAAACATGGATCAGGTTTGATGAAACACTTTTCCTTTCTGCAGGGGGGTCATGATTCACTGGCCAGCAAGGGGTGGTGGGGTTGGGCCTTGCCCTTCTTCCAGGAGGATAGGGGTGTACGTCTGTCTTCAGAAATAGGTTAGAAATACTAACATCCAGAGGGTGGTGACCTCTGAAATAGTGATGTAATATATCCTTTACACAATGTGATTTATATGTAGTGATGTAATATGTCCCTTTTGATGTCCTTTATACTTCACCATCCCTAGTGAAGTAATATGTTCTTTTTTTTTTTTCTCATGAGACCCCATCTGGAGTGCTGTGCTCAGTTCTGGGGCCCCCAGCACAAGAAGGACATGGACCTGTTAGATTGAGTCCAGAGGAGGGCCACGAGGATGATCAGAGGGCTGGAGCACCTCTCCTGTGGAGACAGGCTGAAGGAGCTGGGGTTGTTCAGCCTGCGGAGGAGAAGGCTGCAGGGAGATCTTATAGTGGTCTTCCTTAAAGGGGGCCTACAGGAAAGCTGGGGATGGACTTTTTATCAAGGGGCACAGTGATAGGACAAGGAGGAATGGCTTTAAAGTAAAAGAGGATAGGTTTAGATTAGGTATTAGGAAGAAATTCTTCCCTCAGAGGGTGGTGAGGCCCTGGCACAGGCTGCCCAGAGAAGCTGTGGATGCCCCGTCCCTGGAGGTGCTCAAGGCCAGGCTGGATGGGGCTTTGGGCAACCTGGTGTGGTGGGAGGTGTCCCTGCCCATGGCAGGGGGGTGGAAATGGGTGGGCTTTAAGATCCCTTCCAATCTTAACCATTCAGTATAAATTCTCAGGTTTGCTCTGGAGGAACACCTCTACACTGTCCCCAGAACAGAGAGCTAGGAAATACTGAACTAGTGCATGGCAGACTGAAGCCACTTCTAAGGAGGGCACAGACGTGGTGCTGTGTTTGCCATACAGGTATGCATGTCTGAAATACTGGTGAAATCTCAGCCTTTTTCACTATGGTTCTCCTATGAAGATCAAGAGCTTAGGGATATGGTTTAGTGGAGGGCTGTTAGCGTTAGGTTGGAGGTTGGACTCGATGACCTTGAGGTCTCTTCCAACCTAGAAAATTCTGTGATTCTGTGATTATTACATGACACCTAAAATACTGCTACAGGGAAAATCAGCTCAGTTAAGCTCAAAATTTGTAAGACAAGATGTCAGTCTAAGCTACTTCCCTCAGTTTATCCTTTACAGAGAGAGGCTGCAGTGGAACTTAACATCAGTAAAATTCTCCACTGGTATTGCCTAGCCTGATACATTACATGATATACGCACAACATAAGCAAAATAAAACCTGCAGCCAGCTCCTCGGTGAGGTCTACGGTGCACAGCTTCACTGCCCCTGCTTAGGAAGGATGCTCAGACAGGATGCCTAACGGCACAGGAGAGAGGAGAAAACAGCCCTCAGCAGCCATGGCATTTCTTTAGCTGCATCCAGCCCGGGAAGGGTTAAACGCTTTGTGGTGAGGTGGGACAAACTTCCCTTACGCTCAATTCTGTGTGGAGCAGCGATTGTTTTGACACCTGCACTATGTGAGGGATGGCATGGGCTCCTTTGTGGCGCATAATGGCACATCTTCATTATTGTTCTAATACTCTTAAAAAAAAATCCCTAATCTTTCTGTGGTGCCAGTGACTGTAACAATGCTGGGACGTTTTATTTTCTGCTTGCTCTCTCTTTCCCTTAACCCGCTATTGTTGCCATAGCCACGATGGTGCAGTACTGCTGGTTCGGGGAAGTTTCTGTACTGTACCGCCCTGAGCTTATTGTTTAAATCTTTATTATTCAACTGTTCTGAAGATTTACATTTTTAATGGCTCATTTATGTAATCCCATAAATAAAGTAGCAGAAAAGCATCCCACACAAATGAGTGAATTGGGGTTTGAAAAAAGCTGCTGAAGCAGGTCACTCAGGGTCTCAGCTGCGGGGCCTTGATTGGTATCAGCGATATAGCCACTGTGGCAATGGACTTAAGACCACCCAGTCAGCCCCAAAATGGTGCATTACCAAGGAATAGTGGAATGGTGCTATAGTTCAATCTCCCCTATTTATCAGGGAGCAGAGTTCTGCCGCAAAAACCATTTCAGTCCCAGACTCATTTACCTTATTGCTTTGACAGCTGCACCTCTCCCGCAGCAAAGTTTGGATGATTAGCTTTTCCCTGCTAGCAGCTGATGTTGATAGTTTTTTCTTTTTTTTTTTTTTTTTTTTTTTCTTAACCAGTATATTCCTGGGGCTGATAAATTCTCTCTAAAGAGGCTGTGAATTCAAGCACCTGCCCGAAGAATTTGTTTTATAAACCGAGCGCTGAGATGGAGATATGTCCGAACAATTCACTTCTAAAGCTTCTCCCAGCACTCCCCTCACAGCTCCCTCCCCACATACAAACCCTTGGCAAACTGCAAATCCTCTGAGAGGGTCCAGCGCTCTTGTAGCTGAAGCCCTGATAATGGCACATGGGGAAAATACACTGTTTCTCACTTAAAAAGTAGATTTTTCATCACTAGCTCCAAGAGAGGACGTGCAGCCACTGTGCCTCCAGAGGCATCTTTGCTGTAGGACATTTACCTTCACTCTGGAGAACAGGGATGAGCAGGGAGCTGATGCCCCACACCTCACACCCTTACATGGGCTCACTGAGGCATCCTACAGGAGCAGCCCACTCAACTGACTACATCCAGCACTAGCAATTAGTCAAAGTAATTAAAAAAATGCCATGCTGCTGGTATGTCATTTGTCTTAGGGTGGAATTTAGGAACGTAAGAGAAAGCAGGATGATAACATCTCAGGTGCAGAAGAGAGGAGACGCTTCCAGACCTGGGGACCTGCCTGGTGTCCCCTCTGCTGGGACACGTCGCCGCTGCTGTGCCCGTGCACGAGGGACGAGCATTTTAAGTGCAAAGACCTCGTTCTGCCCGGCTGCGTGGCGCAGAGTCAAAGGGAGCTGCTCGGAGGCAGCCAGCAGGAGAGGAGACAAAGGCAGGAGAGCACCGGCCGGCCCAAAGGAACAGTGGGGAAGCCGGTAATTGGGCTGCCTCTGCTCGGCTTTTGCCAGGCCGGCAGGTTTGTTTTTCCCAGGCTGGAGCCCAGGCTGAAAGAGAGGCGAAATTATTAAGGATCTCAGCCTAGAGAAGTGTCTAAAAGGAGGGGGAGGCTGGAGGTGGATCTGGTAACGAGAGCGCTGTGGGGGACGGCTGCTCTGTCCCGAGGGCAGGGGTAGCTGGGAAATTATTTTCAACAGGCAAGGAAAAATGAATTTTGGGTAAAATTCATCCCTGTGGACCTTTATAGATGGTTTAACTCATTTAAAGTTAGTAGGAAGCAACAGGTCCTGATGTGGAAAGGTGGAGCCGTAGCTTTCCAGCCCCTTCCTCACTGCATGGAGCTGGTTGCAGGGATCCAGGTCCAATGGGACTGGCTGGAGAGACAGACCCAGACATCCCCTCATGTCAGGCCTTGCCCCAGGCAGACGAGTTTTCCTTTATCATTCTGGACACCTGAAGCCTGCTACAACCATCGGAGTCAACTACCGAGTTTCAGAGCCTGTGCCTTGAGGCTGACAGGCATGAAGGACCTTTGCCACCTCAGCACAGAGCTGAGACCAGTCAGGACAGATGGGAAACACGGAAGACTGGCCCCTTGTGCTGTACCTGCTAACCAGAAGAGCTCGAACTGGGTGGGATGTGGTAATTTGGATTCCTCCCACACAGGGTGGAACGGGCAGGGGGGTGGGCAGGAGGCAGGCAGCAGCAGCATTAACTTGCAGCTTGATAGCAGGAGGCCCTCGGGGCTCTCTGGGTTGGACTTTCAGCGTTACAGTCCAATTAAATCCTGTTACATTGGTTTTCTACCATAGTCTTCTCATTCCTACCGTTGAAGATAGCATTGCCTTCACTTTCTGGTGAAGCTTTTATGAGGATTTTTGCCTTTGTGACTGCTGTGTCATATCCCTGTAACACACTTCCTGGGACAAGTCCCAGCCCATGATGACACTGAAACAGCAAGAACACGAGTCTGTTTGTCACGTCATACCCCAGACCATAATCCCAAACCACAAGTGATACAGAACGCCTGAGATCATCAGCATGAAGCCGTGTTGCAATTTTCTGAAACCATCCCTTAGTAACTATGTTGGGTATTCTTACATTTCAAATCCCCATTTACAGAGAAGAAACTAAGCCCAGGATCTGTCCCGCTCACTGCCAAACCCACTGTGGCCCTGGCTTGCCCACATCCATAGTCAGACTCATTGCAGTGGTGGGTCTGGAGGAGAAAAGGCTGCCCAAGAGGGCTGAAGAAGGGTGAGAAACACAGCATATGCTATTTATGATCCTGCAAAATCTATACTCATCTTGTTTTCCCTTTCGAAAGTTTATTCTTGTTGCATATAGGCAGAGATTCAGTTCTTTCAGTTTTGACAGATGCAGCCTTCTGGAAGCATTTTAAAAGGTACAGGGTAATGGCCTGGGAGTTACTGAAACCATATGTGATAAAGACTAAGCAATACCAAACTGATACATAAATTTTTAAAAGACACATCTACAGCATTGATTTGAGTCACTGAGAGGCTGCTAGATACTTGTCATAAAAGTTTTTTTTTTTTTTTCTTGTATTAAGACTATCCTCTCTAGAAGTCTAAAAAATGAGTGTATATATAATTTGCAAAATTTTAAGTCTTTTTTTTTTTATTAATTGGAACTATGCCCTCTAGCATTTACTGTTGACTATTTCCCATTGACGGTCAATAAAACAAAGACTGTATATTAAAGCAGAAAAGAGTTTCATTCATAGAGTGTGAGCTACAACGGGATTATTTGCAAGTGCAAAGATCACTCACATGAATAAAGATTTGGTGGATCAGTTACTCTACTGATAAAATGAATGAAGTCCATCTCCAAACATAATCCAAATATGTTTTCTTGCTACTTATTCAAGCAAGTCTACTTTCGTGTTGTTCCAGTTTAATTAACTGAAAACATATAATTATTAATGAGAGCTCCGATGGGACAGAAGCGGAAACATGCTTCTCAGTGATGAACTTGCAGCCAAAACACAAAAAACAGTTCTGTTTGTGCAGGAAAAGCAACCCCCTCCTGCTACATTATCCCATTGATCTAAAAACATTTACATCTCCTTTGTTAACTAGTTTTCAGTAGAAATTTCATAATCACTAAAGAACACAGTTACAAGTGTGCCTCAAGAAACTCCTGTGAAGTAAACTTGGATCTGTCTAAAAACCGGGTCTATTTTTCCTTCTAAGTTTTATACATCAAATCTCTTAGGCTTTTCTTGTACATTCATTGCTTTCCTGATTCATCGTAAATAATTCAAACTGGACTTACAAAAGAGATGAGGTTGTACAATGAACATAAGAGCTGCATGTTATATCCCTGACTTAGTCAAAACTAATAAAAGTACATCATAAAATTCGATCATAAAATGTTTTTTCCTCTTTTACACTGCTTTGTGATCTATATTCAACATCAGCTTGGTGAAAATAAGCCTTTTTTTTGAGGATTTCTGTCCAACATAATAATGAAATCTGATTAAACAGCTCTTGTGGCTATGGCAAGAGCAATACTCTCACCTGAATAAACTCTGTTATCTGTACAATATGCACTGAAACTAAACAAAGACAACATTAACAGCTCGCAGATAAACAAGAAACACCTTTGAAGTATTATTGCAGCAGCATTAACGTAAGGTGCATTCCCCTCCGAAATGAGTAACTAGGCTGCAATGCACTACTACAGGAAGCTGAGACCATGAGTACACAAATGTATTTATTTTTTAAGGACCAGGGACTTCTACAAGTGTTCAGAATTACAGACGTTGAAAAGCCACGTTCAGCTTTACTCTTCAGGCTTTAAATCTTGTCTTTAACATACCTTATAAATGTAATGGTCACGTCACACAATACGAGCAGACACTTAATGCATACCTGGCCCTATATTTTAATTTTTGATTTAAAAAGTGATCAATAAGTTAAGATTTGCCTTGAGAACAGTTCATGAACTGCATTTTTTTTTTTAATTTGTGCATTTAGGAAAGGTATTGCTGAAAAATGGTGTCAACCAATGAAAGACTCACGTATGTTCTCTAAATGAGAAAAAAGTGGAATTGCATCTGAACCTACCTCTGCTGATGAAGACAGACGTTTTTCAGCTGTCTGGTTTAGGTCATGTCAAATCCTCTAGACCAGCACTGGAAGCACTGTCAAATAACCAGATTAGTTTTGAATGCATACATTCAAAATATGGAGAGGAATTTGCCACTGCAAAGCCACATATGCCAGCACTGACATTGCAGCAGAAGCTGGCTGGAACTGTAAGTGCAATCCTTCAGATAAAATTATTGAGGAGAAAACAAGCAATGTCCAGTAAAACAAGGACTACAAATGACACCTGTTTATTTAAATCAAAGATAGCCCTAAATTTTCCAAAGATCTTCTTCTTTGGTCCCACTTAAATCATTGGAAAATTTCTGAGAGGGTGGGACTTCTAATGTAGTGCTATAGTTCCTGCAGGGAAATAGAGAAAAATAGCTTTGCTCTTCAGTGGAAATGTGGAAGTATCCCACTTCCCTGGATAATGAGCCTGGCAGCCACTGCTGGCCTCACCACCAGTTTAACTACCTCCCCATTATTCAGAAGAGTAATTCTCCACTGCTAGATCAAAATTCAGTCACAGCAATCTCCACTTTGGTCTCCACATCTCCTAGCTCACACGATGTTCCCACGAGAGACGACAGGTAAGTATAGCAAGACGAGGTAGAGCTGTGCCTATAGGTGGCACTCTTGCCCTGACACAGCATTGAAGGACCATGAAGTGCTCCTCCTTTTCTGTTAGACGACAGAGACACGATTCAGATAAGAAACCCATTAAAAGCAAAACAAAAACAAAAACCACAAAACACTTTTAATGAACATTTCAGATTTTATTGTCAACACACGTAAAAACTGAAACCTACATTCAAAACAGTCACTTCTGAGAACACCGAAATACAAAATATTTCACACAGAAGTTTGTTATCATAACATAAACAGAAAAAAAAAGGACAGAGTATGCTGATGTGGATTATATGTGCTCGAGGTCACACGTTTAAGAAGTGTACCGCTACAAAATCGTCACATAGGTTTGGGAAGTGAGCATTTGATTGTGTTTAAGTATCTCCGCTGCATTTCTAGTATTACACGTTTACTTGGAAACTTCATAGCAGTGGACAAAAACATGATAATTGTCTTCAAGGATTGTTTTGAAAGCACCATGACAACAGACTGTTCAAACTAGTTCCTTACAGAGGGAAGTCTAAACAGAGACAATTATTGCAGTTATGGCTTCTTAGGGGTAACGTTTAATGTTATCTGTGACAAAATTGTGAATATACTACACGCAAAGTTGGTATTTCCTGGTAGCTCCTCCTGAAAAGTAAAACCAGCATAGCCCATTTTAAATTTGTTCTTTTTATACTAAAGAAACCAAACTCTTACATGCTATACAAAATAGATGTGCATTGACCAGTCTTCCCTTCTTCCAGATCCTGTAAAACTAAACTAACCCAAACAAGCAAAACTTCTTCATTGGTTAAGCAGCAAAAATAAGTTCTGCCAACTTTACACAATAAATAGACTTCTGCTTAAGTTAAATTTATTTCCAAAAGGGTGACATGACTAAAGAAGTTGTATTGGACAGTGACGCACGTATCACACTCCATTACCAAGACCCTAAGCTTAGTCAGAAGGGGAGTGAGGAAAGGAGCAACGGGAAGGGAATGTCTGTTCTCAGACAACTGAAAGATTTATGCTGCACTTTGCTCTTCTCTTAAAGGTCCCGAAGAAACGTTTTATAAAACTACCTCTAGCTACTTCTCACACAAGCAACTCGGTTCAAAAATCAATTCTGAACAGCATCTCGTTCTGGAAAAAAACTAACGTCCCTGCAGTCTGATGTCTAATGACATTTCTTGGCTAGTAACAGCACATACCCATCTCTCCTCATCGTTTGCTAGATTGCTTTTCATACTTATCCTTTGTGTGCTGGTTCCTGTTTCGGTGCCTAGGAGGAGAGTAGCTGACTCTCCTTCTGGACTGAAAGCTGGGTGTGTATGGATGAATTCTGCGTTTCTTTGGTTTTTCTTCTTTCCTGCTTTTGTTTGGCTCCGGCTCCTTACTGACTTCCCTTTGCTCACGTTCTTGGTCTTGTTCTTTTTGAGATGGTAACGTGTTTTTGATGGTATTAATAAGAAATCTTTTATTTGCACCAGCAAGAGGACATTTCAACCTGTAAAGACATTTAAGAGTAATCAAAATACGGGATAAAAACATCCTGAAAGAAATGTGAGAGTTTAACTTCAATAATTTTAAGACAGTTTTGTGTTTTTGGCTTTCCTTGCATGCCACCTAGTGTAAACTCTCAGTACAGAAAGATATGCTCAAGGTTGTCTTCATTCTCCTTTTATCTTACTCCTTATAGGATAAAAATTATTTTACTTTAACGGAGTGAAAGTTCGCGTGATTTTCACAAGGCAGCATGCAGGGAGAAGCAGATAAGGCGAGACTCATGGTTAACTCACTCTGTGTAAAGTGACGATATATTTTAAGTTTGTCGGTGCTTAACTTTGCTATTCAGGAATCAAATATTTAATAACACATTCTGAGTCATATGAGAATGGTGAACATGACCACAGTGCTGACCATAATAGATTATTTAATGAACTGAGATACTCATAAAGTAAAGGATACACTTGCATGAAGAACCCAAACAACTGTAGTAATAAATCAAAGGAGGCATACCAATTTTAACCTATGTTTAGCAACCACCAAATAAAACCCTTTTTCTTTAATAGAAAGGATACTTGATTAAACTTTTTTGTTGTTTCTGACTTTCCCCTCTTGCAGCTTAATGCTTTTGCATGTAATTTATCAGCTCCTCTTAGTAAACAATTACAGCGTGTTACATTTATCCTGTTGTTACCAGTTGTACTAGTTACTCCCAATTTATCATCTCTTAGGGAATGGAATGAAAATAACAGAAGTTTGAATACATTCCTTCAGTAAGCCAAAAACATTCCGAAAACTTCGTTTATTGTAGGAGCTACTGAGTTTGCCTGCTAGTATAGGACCTAAGGGATTGCTCAAAAAAAGCAGAGATGTTGGAGATCACAGTACCTCTGAATAACCAGACTAAGCAGAAAAAGAAGAAAATAGCATACTTCATGACATTGAACTGTACATGGAATTTACTTCAGATCTACTTATTAAGCATTAGTGATAATTGTTCTTGTTATAAATCCTCCAAGAAGTTAGTCATTTTAGAAACATACACTAAGCAGACACACTGTTTTATTTCTGCTATGTATTTCTTGATATTTCTATAGCATAATTACTGTTTGTAAACTTCCTGCATATAAATCTACAGTGTTTTACTCAAACCCAGGTTAAAAAAAAATCAAATTTAAAAAAGTAGATGTTCTGTACAGATGTTTTTTTGTAAACTAGGGAGGCACTCATGCATTAGCTCTATTTCTGAGTGAAAGTGCACAGCTAACATTTGTCAGTAGAATAGGGTTTCCATTTCAAGCTACACCAGCTATGAACGTGGCAATGAAAATGCCATGGCACAGGCTGCACTCGAGACAACACAAAACAGCCACCATTTAAGCCCTCTGTATGTCATAGGCCAGCATTACGCTGTTGTACCTCAACACTTCCAAGCAAGGAGCCCAACTTTCCCTAGGATGGATCCAGGTACAAACTATTTTACGTTCGTATTCTTCCTCTTGCTTTTTCTTAAAAGCTAATGTATTGATTAAGCACTTATATATATAGCACCAGAATGAGACAATCTGCCCTAAATAAATCCACCTTGCTGAAGTATTTATTTCTTTTTGGCACTACGAGCGCTGCCTGAGCTATACTGAGAATGAAAACTGATGAGAAATGCAGGGCTTCAGAGTCAGCTAAGAGACGTCATTAATTCACTATCACACAGCAATAAAAGCGAGCCCCCGGGTTTTCAGGGAGCAGCAATAAGTCACAGCACCGAAGAGAAACGTCAGTCCTTGGTTTTATTGACTTCAGACTTCAGCAAAGCAAATTCTGCCTTTCAGTCTTGAAGGGAAATGAGATGTATGGCATACCCGCTACATTACATGTGCACACGCACAAATTCATAATGTTTTCATGTGTATGTGGCATATCTGGAGCTGTGAGGATTCAAAGCAAACTGTATTATTAATTCATTGATGCCTTTTTCAGCCTTTCCAGTGGCGAGAAAAACTTAGGATACTTCTATAGCTCACTTCCCTGAAGGCAAGCCTTTGGCTTGCTGTAGGTCTGATCCTGAGATGGATCCTGAGATTGTTCACCAACAGCTGTGCCCTCAATGTGAATTCTGAAAAACTGCAAAAAAAGCTCAGTCTGCAAGGTGGATCACAATCTGCAAACCAGTGAACAGTTCCACACGACAGAGTGCAAATGCCTTGTTTGTTTTCAGAAGACATGTTAGGAGAGCATTACCATTTCCAAATCAAGTGTGCCTGAAGCAGAACTGCAGGCACGGCCAAAGAAAGCAGCCTACCTGCAGCTCTGAAGCAATCTAGCTTACAAAACTGACTCCAGTTTTGGAGCAACTTTTTCATTCAGTGTAATAATTCTCTTTGTTTTGCATGTTTGGACAATCTAAAAAGCTATTTTTCCATGTAGAACCCCTTCTTCCTCCAAACACAGCCCCCTACCCCGAAGTTTCTCTGCTGTCTAATGATGAAATGCCAACTCTCCAATTTGAGCAAGAAAAATAAACAGAAACCATTCTTGCACACACAAATCAACGCTTAATCCCACTTGTGCTGCACAGAAGTGGACTTAAAATGTCAGCCCTTTTACTCTCCAGCAATGCCTGCCACCAGGTTTGGCACTGCATTTCAGCACAGCAGTGCACATTAAGGCTTTTTATCAGAAGAACTCACTGACACTGCGAAGACACTGGTGAACAGAGCCACGAACCACAGTCTTTGAGCATGTCACACAGGGCTGGCACTGTCAGCCTCGGCACGCAGAGCATATCAGATCTTTCCAGGAAACGGTTTACTACTTACAAGTACATTTCCAGCACTTCCAAACTGCCACGGAAAACAGGGTATTTAGCAGAATAACGGCTGAAGGCACAAAAAGCAGCTAGAGGTTGTTTTGCCAAGTGAGCGGCTGGCACAGCAATGCATGGAAACCTGTGCTGTGATCACTCTGCTTTACCATACTCACTTTGCAGTCTCTGTACCTCCTTCCTCCTGCTCCTGACATCCACAGGAAAAAGATGAAGCGGAATCACACTGCAGTGCCTGCCTAGCGATGCAACATCCATGCAAAGACGAGACACAACACAGCGTATCGCAGCTCCCATGCTCTCAAGGCTTTCTGCCTCACCCTCCTCATTTCACATTCTGCAGTGCTTCTGACCAGCAGGTTCGGTATTGAACAAAAAACCATCTACAGGCATGAGAGCAATTTTAGGAGTGCTTTGAAAGAAATAGGACTACGAGTAATTTAATGCTTCTAACATTTATCTGTTGTTTGCAACTTCATCTGCTCTGACAACGCAGAGCTGAACAAACCGTCCTAAAATATGCTGTTTTCCATAGCTTATTTTGGGTAAGCTTTTAAAGTAAAGCAGAAAAGACTATGTTCAGTTCAGCCCTAGCTCACTTGCTACCTGGTCGCAGCATCTACCCGTGCCGTCCACAGCAAGCTTGTAAGATAATGTGACAGTGGCAAAAACATTGCCAAACTGGAAAAAAAAATAAATACCACCAACACTGTTCTGTATTTCAAGTCTGAATCTCTGTGTTGGAGACCAAGGGGTGAAGGATGACCACCTGGTACATGACTGTCAGCCCTGCGATGTTTGTGTTTGCAGTACAAGCCCAAAGAGCAGCTGACTATCCATCCCATGAGACAGGACTGCAAAAAGCTAGGCAGGGATGCGTGGGGAACTTCTTCAAGCTGTGCACTTGAGCTATGGAGAATTAATCACTCTGGAAAACAACGGAGCAGTGGCATGAACCTGAAAGTAGTCCCAGAACAGTGTTCAGAGGTTTGCTGGAGAAGGTTTTGCTGCCATCAACACCCACCAGGAGACTCCACTCTTTGTTATGGCACGCACAATATAGCTCCCTGTGAATGACACCTTCCCACACACCTCCCTTTATTAACTAATTCCTGTCAAATACCACTGACTCCAGACATATTTTGCAGCATCAACTGCTGCTGGAGAGCAACACAAACTGGAATCTGCGAAGTATGAGCAGTAGCAGCCTCTGCCTCTCCTCACCCAAAGAAAGATCCAAAGAAAGATGTCAAAACAAATCACTTTTCACAGGTCAAGTTACTTTCTCTACCTAAAGCCAATACAGGATTGATGGCCTTATAGTACTTTTCCAGGGTTTTTGCATCTCTCCTCCCCAGCCCTCCTCTGACAAAGGGTTGAGGAGATCCCACAACAAGTCCTCATAAAACACACCTGTAAGCATTCTGAGTTTGGCAAACAACGGAGGCTTTCAGTTTTACCTGTTAAAACCGTGCTTTAGTCAAGTAGGTGATGATCTCTGGTGGCAAAATAAATCAGCCATAAATTGTCACGGCACCACAGAAGTCACACAGAAGAAGGAGCTGTAGTAAATGGCTGGGGATCCCTTACCTTCTGCTTACACCCACAGAAGTGTAACCTGCACCTTTTACCTTCACCCTGCTCTGAGAGGTTGGAATCTATGTTGCCCAGAGAAGCTGTGGATGCCCCATCCCTGGAGGTGCTCAAGGCCAGGCTGGATGGGGCTTTGGGCAACCTGGTGTGGTGGGAGGTGTCCCTGCACATGGCAGGGGGATGGAACTAGACAGTCTTCCAGATCCCTTCCAATCCAAACCATTCTATGATTCTGTACTTGTAGTTTGAGTAAGTAAGGTTATTTCCTTGTACTCTTCTTACTCCGCTTCCTAGGCTATTGCCCCCTGACAGAGACAGAGTTGGATGGATCCCACCTTTGAGCCAGTACAGCTATTCTCATGTTCCTCTGCAGTTAAAAGGATCCTTACTTCAACAGTCTCAGTTCATAATATCACTTTTCCAAATCCCCATGTCAACCAACTTTCTCTTCCTGAAGCCTTCTCGACCATCTCTTCTTCTACATCTTTATCCCATCACAGCCAGCTGAGTGGGACCACTGCTCCTGCACAGACAGGGAATAAAAAATAGCTGGGAGCAGAAACCCATACGTGCTCCTGGAAAGTATTGCAGACTGCACAAGTGGCAGAGAAGTTGCACAGGGACACCTGGGTATCTTCCAGCAGAAATTTTTGGTTTCCACACCTGGAATTACCTTGCAAATGCTCAGTAAGAGGTCACACACAACACTTCATGATGCTGATTATCTGCATTGGTTTACCTGGCCATTTTGCAAGGCTTGCAGAGAAAAGGCATGCTGCATCAGTACAGCTGTAAGCACTCTAGGAGATTAAACCAATTTAATTATTTTCACATAAAGGGTATAAATTGTATCCCTAGCAGAAATACTGGGTAAAATATACACAAAAAGACCCCTCAAGTCTTGCTTAAAAAATATAAAAGATTAACTTTTTAAAGCAAGACACCAATTTCATCTCTTCAGAGCTACTAAAACAAACATAACTGAGAAATCAGCTGAGAACTTCATAAAGAGCACAGGCTTATCTTGTAATACTGCTGGTGAAAGAAGCCAGACCTTATCTACAAATGAGTTTAACAGAATGAATTGGTGCACTACTTGTGTGAACATCCTTGGTTTTGGGATGCTTCTTATCAGTCATATACATAATTGTGAGATGAACGACTCTACTCAGCATGTTAGTTCTCCAATTGCTTTGCCTTCTACACATTTGGTCAAGCAATTTTATGCAGGCAGAATTCTCTTCAACTTCTTTCTTATCTGGAGTTAAATTTTTGCCCAGACAAATTAATACCTGGATGAAGACAAATTATTTAAACACAACGCAAGTTAAAATGCAAAGACTTCTGTCACCCATTAAATGGGTGACAGAAATTTACTTTGGCATTGGTCGTAGAATTCATTTCCTCTTGGCACAACTTACCAACCCATCGCTCCCATTGTTTCAGCTCTGGTTCTCCCACGTTTTGCTTCTTTAAGCAACTCTTCCACAGCCTTCCTAAACATGAGAAGAGGAAAAAAGTTAGCACTTGAGGAAAACAAGAACTTGCCACTTTATGCACTTAAATAAATAACGCGGAGAACCAATTGCTTAATTAATTACAGGGAATAAAGAGGAAATGTTGCAAATACAACAAAATTGTGATACTAATTTTCATTGGAGAGTAGAAATAAAGTCTGCAAAACTGGTACACTACACTGAAAAGCACAATCCCTGTGCTTTTGGGGAATGCTCTCCCTTGCTATCATTTAGGTTCTTCCTGAAGTCCTTCAGCCACAGCAGATCTATTCTGAGCACAGCCCAACAACAGTAGTAAACTACCAAGCAGTCAGTTGACAGAACTTCTACCACTGCATCCACCAGTAGTTAAACTGCCCTAGCTTTGGTTTAACAGGGGAAGAAAGGAGCTCATCTCTGTGGTTACGAAGCACTGTCGTTCAAAATGACTACATTACCAGGATCTTCTGTAAAAAACAAAAACAGCCACACTCACATGAAAGCAATTAAATAACTGTGCTCACTTAAAAAGTCAGAGAGTAAATTATGTAAATTGTAGGTAATTCCTACAATGTTGGTCTTTCAGTTCTCTTTAGACATTAATTTCAATCTCAAGTAAAACTTTAATAACTCCTCTACAGTATGTGGTTGAAGTTAATGGGAAAACCAATAAGCAGATAATGGGAGCCATTTATTATAGGAATTGAACGCGGAAGCTGACAATTAGGTTAGTTAACTGTAAGCAACTATACACGTCAAGCAACAGGAATTACAAGACAGAAAAGGGAAGCTCTGCACCTGGCTCTAAACCCAGGACACGAAGCTCAGCGTTAACACCGACATGGGTAAGATTGAAGGCTCAGGGAATGGAAAGCAGGGGGTGACGGAGGGGGGCACGCGTCGCTTTGCTCTCCCAGCTGTGATGTGCC
This sequence comes from Aythya marila, assembly GCF_965140915.1. Taxonomy (NCBI): domain Eukaryota; kingdom Metazoa; phylum Chordata; class Aves; order Anseriformes; family Anatidae; genus Aythya; species Aythya marila. Next base: position 21,584,958 of record NC_139042.1, on the reverse strand, counting down.
ACGAGGGCTACTGGTGTTCAGGCTCCGTGAGCAGGACTGCCAGCATCTTGATAATGCAGAAAGGTAGCAGGCAACAGCTTTCAACCTGAAAGGAAGTCGCATCCCATCGTGTCACGGTGTTATTAGCATAGCAGGGTTTTGCTGCTGTGCCACAAGATTACAAAAAACAACAACTGAGTATTGATCCTGGTGTCAAGCCAACATTGAGACTAGAGAAGCCAAGGCTCATCATTTAATGGAAGAAGCAGAAGAAAAGCAAGCAGTTTACATAGCAGGGCCACGTGAAGACCTAAGGAGATAATGCTGGGCTCTAAACAACCAGCAGTCATTTATTACCATTTCTACATCTGCACAGAAAACACCAGAGGTCTTAGCTTTAATTGCAGTCACTACACTTGTGTAGCAGGGCATGAACACGAACAGTACAGAATTTCTGTCAGTAGCTAATGAGAAAACTTTATGCTGTTACCCAGCAGCTTACATCTGTCAGTCAAGATCTAACCCTCTCCAGTTAATGGTCTTAACACGAGAATATTCTGTGTATATATCCCTTGGTTTCAGGGGGAAACCATTCCAGCCAGAAGAAGTGAAATCTATGCCAGGCAGATGTGCAAATGCTCACAGATTGTAACTTCTTTGATAGTTTGCATTTGAAGGGCTTTGAAAAAAGAAAGCATCCACAGAAACAACAGAAGAGAAATGCACTAAAATGTTATCATTATTTCTCCATTCTCTAATCTAATGGCACATCGGTTTAAGGTTCCTTTCAGAAGTGTCTCTGAGGTTATTACTATGATCTCAGCTGTGCTTGGGATACTTCAATTCCTTTTTTAAGCATTCATCCCTATGCCAGGACATTTTACATCTCCAGTCATTCACAAAATTGAGCATTTGCACAGGTAAGCTTTCATTTGTTAAGAGTTACCTGCATGCTAAGTACTGCTTTATCAACCCAGCCAGGTACTGCTGCCTCCCCAGGCAGTGGGATATGTGGCACAGCAATTCCCCAACAAGTGCCAGAAACACAGGCTCTGTCACTGGAACGTGGGAGATGTTACCTACACGGGTCTTGGAGAAATCAAGGCAATATTTTACTATCCAGACCCAAAATTTACAAACTAGTTCAGGTAGCAGTGGGCACGGCAGGAGCACGCAGCCTTTTGAAAACTTCTCCTGAGCCTTCAAACAGAAATACCAGACAAAAGGCAGGAAAGAGGAGGAAAAAAAAATAATCCACCTAGCTTTTTCTACGATGGTTACCAGACTTTCTGATTCTGCTGTAAGAGATCTGTAAAGCAGTCAGATTAAAAGCCGCTATATCTGTCACTATTTTATAAACGAAATCATAAACCAAAAGATTTGAGCCATAAAACACTAGGAAAACATTTTAAACAGCTACAGTTCAACTTTACGGGAACCATCAGAATAAATTAATATGGTGACATCAGTTCTATAACTTTATGGCTTATAATTCTTAAGTTATTTGAGACGTTATTTTTGCAATGTTTGTATCACAGAGCAGGCTGACTTGGCATCCACCTTAGCAAGCCCAAATCCTCCTTTCTTATCAGCAGTTGTTTCCTGATAATGGTCTTTTAACATTACTACTAATCACTGCATCTGTACAAAGCCCTCTGGACTTGCACAGACAAAGGGGAAAAACTGCTCAGATAATCTCTGAAACAACGCATTTCCACTGGCTGAACTTACATTCGCTGCACAAGTCAGTCAAAATCTTAAAAGCTATGCAAACGGGGTCACATTTGCTTTTAAAGGCCTCCTGGGACTCAGCATTCCTCGCTGTCTTCATTTGTACAGCTCGGTTACAACTCAAACATTCCTGCAGCCGCCTGATTCAGATCCAAGAAGAGCAACATAAGCAAAGGGAACACAACACACAACTTTCACATGAGAAAAACCCAAGCGGAGGGAAAACAGGAATGAAAATTAAGGGCAGGGGCACATTTGAGAGCACTGTCATCATTCTGGCATCTTTCATGGCAAGGAGAGCAAGCACCACTTAAAACTGGCCGTGGCAATCCCTTCCGAGCAATCAGGCTCTGCTAAAAAACAAAATACAGTAGCATGAAGATATGTGTATATACATACATATATTTTTTATCTCCATTAGTATGGTCCAAGAATTATTTACATTTCTGTGGGATGAGATTTCTTCCTCCATATTCCAAGGTTACAGGCAAAAGTCACATTTCATAACCCTAACAACTCGCATCACAAGTGCCTGGGCCCAAAGAATGGGAGAATGTTAAAGGCTCTGATGTTGGGCAAAAACCGTATCTGTTTTCCCTTCTTCGTTCAGGGACAGGACTTTATCATTTTTCTGAAAGAACAAATGCAAAATAGAGGCCAGACAAGAAAAAATTTGAAAGGAATGTAACAAGAAATAGGACAGCCTGTGCTGAGCAGGCATGGGGCACGGCCAGACAAGCACGTCCCCACCAGCAGCCTGTTTGCAGGTGCCCAGCCCTTTCCATCCCCTGACTCCTGTTTTCCCACTTTTGCTCCTCCCCAAATCACCTACATCCAGCCCTTTCCCTGCCTGTGGTTCCTCCCCTAAACATCCCATAATGGGCGTTGTGCAATCTCCAAATGCTCCTTCCCCTGCATCTCCTGGGGTGCCCCACACCCCCAGCAGGAGCACCCCGAGGTCCCTCCTGGTGGTGGCTCAGCACTGAGTCATCCTGAGGGGTGTGACAGCGGGATGCTGAGCACCCAGGGAGGGGCCCGGAGGTGCTGGTCATTCCTGGTCCTTACCCTGGGTTCCTGCCTCTTGTGGTGCCCCTGAGATCCTCAGGGCCTGGGGAGAGGTGTCCCTGGTGGGCTGATGGCCGCAGGGTGGGCCTGGATCAGCCCCGGTCATTATCTGGGCTCCCCCACCTGCCTTTGTCCCTCTGAGCTCCTTCGTGGGTGTGCCCAGGAGCTTTTAGCTCATACCTACCAAGCCCTGCACCTCCGCCCATGCCATCATCTCATTAAAGATCCCAATCCCAGTGAGAACTGGGATGGCAATAGAGCTACAGGACTTGCTTCATAGCATGCAATCAGCTACTGAAATGCACACAGCAACGAGCAGGAAGGCACCATCCCCCAAACCCCTGAGCACCGAAACCTACCTCCTGAGGCTCCGGGTCCTGACACCTAGCTGCCAGCCCAGGAAAAATGAGCAGTTTTCTTAAAAAAAAACTTATTTTCTCAACGTGGTTTTATGCTGACTTCTGTATATTTGACCACGCAATAGAAGCGGATGTTGGAGTGCTGGTTACATCCAAATAATATCAAGACCTGCAATCAGACAAAGGTCTGAAGATATTGCCTCCTAAAATAGAGGAGTGCTATTTGCAATCAACTCCTAGGAGCTGCTTTGTCCCATCTTTGCACACTTAGTAGGAAATTTGATGAAAAGGGATGTCAAAAGAAAAGCTTAAGCCAGAATACTGCAAGCAAGAATAAAGAAGGAAGAATAAAGAAGGCACAAATATGCCACAAACTTCTTAACGTGTGTTCAGAGGAAAGGCACTCCATAGCAGGCACGTTAATGCTCACGTCTTTTGTGGATCAGGAGTCTCACTTCTTAAATATTCTGGCTGTCAGTCCCCAAAGTGCTATTTCCAGGACACTTCTGCGCTGATTTTCTCAACAGCTCGAGCAGTGAGGATACCACTCAGCTCAAACTACGATTTTAGCTTGCAGACGACTTTTTCCCATTAAGATGGGAAAGAACGACAAACACAATTCCGACACCTAGATTTTAAAAGCCAATAGTAAGAATAGTTAGAGCTCTCATTTAATTCCTCCAAGGGGCAAAGCCTACTTGTTAAGAAGTGTAACTGGGACATCTGTGCTGTAAAATATTAGGCTATCAATTTTCAGCAAAAGGCTTCTCGTTACAACACCAAGCAATAGCTTTCCTTGGAATTTAGTATAGTATCTCCTTAGAAAATGCTTATTTCTAAGTAAATGATGCTCCAAGCAAGCTTGGTAGGCAATTCTAATAAAGCATGATATTTAAGGTTGCGAAATATTTATAGCTGATGAGATAAAACTGATTACGGAAGAATGTGGATACATGGTAAAACACAAAATTTCTCTGAGAATATAAAGGAGACGTGCTAGAAACATGAGACACCGAGCGCAAAGACAATTTAGGAAGGGGAACATAAAAAAGTGCAGATATTTAATAGAAATTGCATAGGAAACCAAGTACACATCCTTGCATGGGAAACCAAGTAAACAGTTCCTAGGAGATGATTTGTAATTCCCTTCCTCCTGGATCATATATCTTACCAACAGCTTTAATTATATATTAACACAGAGTTCACCCTAGAATTTTCTTTGGGTAGCTAAGAATTCACCCTTATGTTCGAGATATTCACTGATGTACCAGCAAGTTTACGGGAAAAATGCCAGTTCATGCTTCCAACAAAGGTTATTGGGAGAGATGGAGGAGAGGAAATAACTCAGGAAAACGTAGCAAATAAGAATATTTTAGACACTCGTGATATTTCAGTTTTTTAGAATCACAGAATGGTTTTGGGTTGGAAAGGACCTTAAAGACCATCGCATTTCAACCTCCTGCCATGGGCAGGGCCACCTCCCACTAGGCCAAGTTGCCCAAAGCCCCATCCAACTTGGCCTTAGGTTTTTTGAGTATTTAAATCCATAGCATGCAACAGTCTCACGGTAACTTCCAAGTCAGTATTCACCTTCAGCAGTGACTACCACCCCTATTAAAGTGAAGAAAGCACCAAACACAAGATCAAGCATGAGTCAGATGCAATAATAGCAGGGAAACCCGGCAGTAAGGACAGGATAGAGCAAGTAGGCTGAAAACACCTCTCCTTAGATGATCGCAAAAAAAAAAAAAAAAAAAAAAGTAGGACAACTGGTTTCTCCTAGCACATCACTGTTTGGAATGCTGAGACACAAAATTCACACCCAAAAAAGCACGCACAAAAACAGTTACACTTCCACCACTCCCCTCCATAGATTAAATAAGAAGTCCACATACAGACTACTGAAAATACACCAAAGAAAAACATTTTGAAACAATAAAGCAAAGTTAACACTGTGGCTACAGAACAGAAGTGCCATTTTTTTTTAGACTAAAGCCATATTATAAATTATGAAATTTATAAAATAAAAAAAAAAAAATAAAATGCCGACAAATTATGAAACCTAGCTAGCACTGCTGTGCTACTGACCCAAGAGTATGGTGTGGTGGTTTTACTCAGGTGGGTGGCCGAGCTCCACCACAACTGCTCTCTTATTCCCCTCCTCAAAGAGGAATGGGGAGAAAATACGATGCAAAGGGGTCAAGAGTTGAGATAAGGACATGGAGACCATGCAGAAATTATTGTAATGGGCAAAAAAGACTCTGCATAGGGAGATGCAGTAATGTCTGCCAGCCACAGGATAAAGAAAGGTATACTCCTGACTATTGAAGACTGCCTGGAGAAACATTTTAGAGCAATAAGTACCCAAGCACGACATCTAAACGCATGTAGCATGAATTGAAGTCAGGGTGCTAGTAGCAAAAAGGAGTTGTGAATGCTGAGGGTATGAAAAAGGAACTATCTGATGGTAGGCAGAACCAGGACAGAAAGTGATAGTCATCTGGTACACTACACGGGTTATATGGTGAGCATGGAGCCACCTCAACTCTTACGGCACAGTAGCACAGATTGAAGATACAGGACAGCTAAACCCTACCGTGTGTCACTCCCTAAGTTGTGAAGTTTCATCCTCATTTTCTACCACACTGCCAGGGAAAAGGAATGGCGAGTCCTGAATCATCTTGAAGCTACGTGGCAGGACAAAACTTCAGATCTGGTTCCTGGAAAGGAGAGCAGCAGCAGAGGACTCTGGAGCAGCCTGCTGCACCCCGGGGGGCTGCCTGAGCACCCAAATCCCCAGGATGCCAACAGCAGCCAGGGGCAGACAGCACGGAGGGAGAAATGGCAGAGAGTCAACAGGCTGTGAATGAAAAAGGCGCAGGTTGGGAATGGCACTAACAAAAATAGCATCCGTGCATATATAGCAAGAAGCTTTAATAATTTAACTGATTATCGGAGAGCCGAAGTGGCTTACCAAGAATTAAAGGCCTCTTAGAAAGCTTTGCGCTTTCTATCCTTTTTACTACCCCAGTGGTGCCACGTTTATCCCATCTCAATATACGTGCTAGATACAAGCAGAAACAAGTGGCTTTGTCTAACCACCCTCTGATATATTTTCTTAAAAGTTAGGGGACGGGACCATGGGCGCAGTTCAGCGAGCCTCTACTTATCCCTTCAGTGCTACAGAAGCGTGCTCCACCACAAACCAGCCGGCACACGCACACAAAATGCAGCCTGTACAACAGATATAATGGAAATATTACCCCCCAAAACCTGTAACAGAAGCACCTGAAGTCTAATCCTAAAGCCAAAGCCCGCGAGGCCTGCTGCAAGCAAACATTCAAGCACAGAAATGCGCTTTTTGGTTTTGACCCCAAAAGTGTTTACCTGGGGACACCACATTCAGTACGGATCGCAAAATGAACCACGTTACCCCAGCAAGATGGGAATTTGTGAAAAGTTTAAGTTTTTAGTAGACCAGGGACGAGGCCTCGGCAGCGCCGGGCGCCGGGCCCCGGGCTGAGGCGAGCCCCCCCCCCCCCCCCGGGGGAGCCCGGCCGCCATCTCGGCGCTGCCCCCCCCCTCCTCCTCCTCCTCCTCCTCCTCCTCCCTCACCTCTCCAGCTCCGGGTCCTCCTCCTCCTCCTCCATGGCGGCTGCTCTCAGAGCAAGCCGGGCGCCATGCCCCGGCCTCAGCCAAGCTGTATCGGGGCGGAGCGGGGCGGAGGCCGGCGCCGAGGACCCCGGAGGAGAAGGAGGAGCCGGGGCGGTGCGAGCCGGGGCCGCCACCGCCGCCACCGCCACCGCCACTCCCCGCCGGGGGCCGCCGGCGGCTGCGGGAGGGCTGCGGCTCCTCCTCCGCCTGACCTCGGCTCCCCCCTCACCGCCCCGGGAGTGCAGCGAGAAAAAAAAGGGGTGAAGGCAGCGGGCTGGGTCCCCTCAGCACCCCCCCGGGGCTCGCCCCTCGCCCTGCGGAGCGGGGGCACGGGCAGGAGGAGCCGCCGCCGGTGAGTAACTTGGCTGCCCCGCCGCCGGGCCTAGCCGGGGAGGCAACAAGTGCGGTGTTTTTTTTTTGGGGGGGGGGGAAATTTGGGGTGTCCTAAAGCAGCTCGGGGACTCCTGAGCTCGGCTGCTGGAGGATAAGAGAGGGGAGGTGCGGCGGAGCGGGGCTTGGTGCCGTGCCGGGTCGCTGGCGGCTCCTCCAGCCCGCCCCGGCACCGGCTTTGCCCCCCGTTTCTCGGCTTTCAGCTGCTGGAAATGCGGTCGGGGAGCCCCAAAACCCGGCCTCTTGGCAACTTGCAGGCGGCGTGCTCGAAATGTGCTCGTCTCGCCTTCAATATTCAGCCAGCGAGGCGAGGGAACAATTGCTGCGGGAGTGCCAAACGCGCCTGTCCCCTGTGACTTCTCCCACCGCGCTCCCCATGCGTGGCACCGGCTGTTTACCTCTGCCGAAATCCACTATTAAGTACTTCTGAGCTTCGTTTAATTCCTTTTTTAATTACACGACAGCCCGGGCTTGTTTTCCAACCCGCGCCTGCAAAGTAAAAGTGGTTGTTACGGCGTGGCTGTGGGGTACGGCTGATGGTCTCTGGAAATAAATCCCAAATCGTAGACGTGTCCGAGCTTTGGTTCAAAAGGGAAATCGTTCAGAGCTAGGCTCTCTTAAACAATCTGAATTACATATATTTTTTTATTATTATTATCATTCCTCTCCCCAATTCCTCTTGGCTCCGCGGTGCTTTATTCTAAGCTGCAATCCAGCAGCAGATCAAGGAGGCTTAGGGGGAAACATCAGATGGTTCCAGTTAGTGGCCCCACCGCCTGGAAAATCAGCCTGCTACGACCATATGCTGCCACGGCTTTATTAAAACAAATTTCCTCCGAGTGGAAACAAGGTATACAAGCTTACTTTCTAGGGCCAGGAGACCTGATGGGGTCCTTCTTGCATTTACTTTCCTAGCATGATGGGTTTATTGAGGGAGGAACCCGCTGTTTCCCGATGACAGTGCTGTACGAGATGATTAACCTCAGATTCAGGGAGTTGGGAGGAATGCCGTTGTGCCCAGTTAGGGTTTTGATGTTGTTTTCAAGGAAAAACGTACGACATGTCATGGTTTTAAGTGCTTGAGTTATTAAAACTGGAATCTCTGAATAAACACAAATAAAATGCATGGTTTTAAATGAGGGTTTTCTATAATGAAATCCCACCTGTACCTATTCTTACTCACTAACTCTGGTTACTGACTTCACGAGAGATAACCCATGGCCTTGGACTCACATCTACGATTGGCAAAACCAACTCCATTTCCCAAGACAGGACTCAAACCTTCCCTGAAAAATAAATAAATAATGAAAGAAGCTGCAATTTAAAGATGAGTCTTTGCAAGAGGAATGCGAGCAGGTGACTGCGTGGAAAAGTTTAGCTCTCGAGAGAGAGAGTTGTTAATTTAAAAAACACGCCTACTGAAGGCAGCTTTTGCCAGTGTTTGGCATCTGCTCTCGTGGAAGCCTTCATGACCTCAGTAAAACTTCTGTGTCATAAGGCTTTACCAGTGCTAAATGGCCTTTGAACCTCGACATCAGTACATATTTATGGGCCTGAATCACTAAAAAACAGCAGAAGTTTGTTATCTTCTAGTAATAACTGTCTGCTTGAAAACACTTTGAAATACACCCCTTTTTTACTCCCATTTTTTTCTATACTCTTAAAAGATGTCTTAATATATGTGAAAGCATCTGTGAAGGAGAGGCAATACCAACAATATCACTTCAGAAGGGAAATGGGTAAGCATATGATGTGTATTAGACATCGGTTTAATATAAATTAATGTCATAAATCAGCAAGATGCTGCTTGTTTAAAGAGCTATGGGATATTAAGGGCCATAACTAGTAAGAAAACAGCATTCATGCAGTGATAAAATGCTCCCTGGTGTAAAAGGCACCAGAGGAAGCTGATTACAGATTAGATGTAGTCAGTGGCTTGTCTCTGATATTTGAAAATTCGTAGTTTGTTTGGTTTGCAGAATCGATTTAACGTGACATCAGTGAATCTTGTGCTTCTTAATTGCTTTATTGGGTCTATGGAGTTGGTTTAGGAACTGTGGAGCCTTTTGAAGACGAAAATTCACTTAAGCATCATTAATGATGTAACCGTTATGTCACGATGCCCGTGGGGCAATAAAAATAATGATGTTGCGGTGTGTGCTTCTTATGGCCCCAGCCCTACAGATCTGTCTCTTAGATATGTTTAATTGTAAGCATCCAGGTATTTCGCCTGGAATTAGTGGGCCTGTTCTTGGGCTTAACGTTAAGCCTGCATGTAAATGGTCTCAGGGTCAGGATTCATATTCGCAAAGTTCATGGGCTAAGCCTGCCGTGTGTTTTCATCCTGACTGTGCTGTCTTTTGTGCGAGATGATACAGGTGATGACTTCTGGTTTGGGACTGAGGATTGCTTCATCTCCTGGCACGCACTGGGATGCTGCCTCCATCCTTGCAGCGGGCTTTGCAGTGCTGCAGGCACCTCCTTCGTTCATCAAGTATTTCTGGTGGTACAGACCTACCTAAATGTCAGGCCTTTCCATGTTCTTAGCTGTTTATTTCAATTACTGAGAGTTTTATGAATAACTTGGGACAGTTTCCTTTCTGAAATTTGGTAAAGGCTGATAAAGAGGGCTCCCAAGCCAAGTCTCTCACTATTAGTTGTGCATTAAATGGTGAAAACAAAACCTCGTCTAAGTATTCAGATTGGTATAAAATCAGATAACCTATGACATGGGTTAGTGGGAGACATTGGTGGTAGGGGGATGGCTGGACCAGATGATCTTGGAGGGCTTTTCCAACCTTAATGATTCGATGACTCTGTGATTCTATGAAAATAGATTTTAAATTACATTTTGCATTTTAGTGATTTTTTTCCATCCGGTTAGTAGAATGTATTTTTATTTTAAAAATGAAACTTTGCAGTAGCTTAGGTCAACATTTGCAGTCTCGTTTTTGTTTAAAGCAAACAAGTGGTGACGTTGCTCTGGATCTCTGGCACGTTGTTAGGAATGTCTCGAATTTTCTTGCTGTCATTACAGCAGAGCAGATCAAATCAGTCAATAAAGTGATTGTGAGGTTATAATAGTGTCAAATCAATGTTGTTTCCGAAGTTAATTTCTGCCTGTCAGTCTGTGGAAGGGTAGAGCTGGTTTACTTCAGGCTGGAGTGGTGGATGCTGGGTTTGCCAGGCTGTTCTCCCTTCGTGCTGCAGAGGAAGATGTGGTTTTATATTTCCTTGCAGAGATTTGCTAATGCTTAACTACAGTTTGATGGAGTGTGCAGAATTGTTATGAAGAACAGTTGTTTGCGGAGCAAAATTCAGCCTGACTGAGGAATATATCCAGTATACGAAGAGATCCTGTTTTAAAATGTAGTAAACAACAGCAAGTGGTAGGTTTAGATCATGAAAAGGATGGAAATAGACTTATTTATCTTGTTCCTACTGCTGTGCTGCTTGGAATAGAGCACAGCTGACAGTGCTGTGCATTAAGGGAGCACACATCTGGGCCAAGGAACAGTAGCTGTAGAGGGCAGAGCAGGGATTTGGGGTCAGGTTGACTGGGGGAGTGCAGTGCTGGCAAATATTGCTCAGCACACAAGGGGGAAATGAGTGGCCAGCTACCTGCTTCTGCATCAGGGAATTATTTACAGGGGGGAGCGATTTCAAAGCGTGCTCTCCCCCATCCCAGCCCCCTGAGATAACATTGCAGGATTGCATTTTCCTGATTATCTCCTAAAAGCTTCCTCAAGCTCCATGGAACCTGTCAGGATGTTGGTGTTACCCATCCCTGTGGGCTGGCTGGTTGGAGAGTCGTCAGGAAGGAGCACGGTTCATCCTTACTGACTGCAGTCAGATAACTCTCCGCTAATGCAGTATTATATTCAAAATTTTCACCCTGAAAGGCCAAATAATATCAGAGGGTTTAAAATTCGTACTTTCCTGTGGCTTTCTTTGTTCTCCAGATTGGGTGTTAATCCTCATTTATGAATTCATACACAGAAAAAAAGACCGCTGGGGCAGCAGCAGCAGTATCTGGTGTAGCAGAAGTGCAAATTCAAGCAGAGCTAACAGATGGAGGCAAAAATGTCTCTGAGTTGTATGCCGAAACCAGGCTATGGAAAGTTCTTTGCAGTGGCTGTTGCATTGTGCTTGGATAAGCTGGCGTGTTCTGCCACAGGAATTCTGTGTTTGTTGTGAAAGGGCCAGTGCACGGTGGGTTTTTTGAATACACAAGCAACGTTTCAGAAGCTAGATTTTTCTGCCTATCAAGTTTTGGTTGGCATTCCTGATCAAAGTCTTCATTTAAAAATAAAAATAATAATAATAAAAAAGGTTGGCTGGTATTAGCGAGCCTTCTTGAGTCAGTGCGTTTATTTTGTCATAACGTGAGTGTGCATTTATCTGTGTACCTTGTGTTAGTCCCAGATGAAATGAGGTGTGTCAGCAAGTGTTTCCTATGACTGTCATCGAAATCATTCCCCTAATTGACATTGCTACCTGCTACACCAGCAAAAACAAAGCAAAACCAAGAAACCCAACGAGTCTCCCAAGCTCTTAAGCAAACCACATCTTGATTTCAACAGTTAGCTCTCTACCACCGTCAGGAACAGCCTGTGTGCAGAGCAACACATTCAAAGTCCATCTTCTGCCTGTTTTTACCTGGTGTGCCAGGCAGTGACTCACCCACCCGAGGAGGAGACGTGAAGAGCAGCAGCAAAAGCCCTAGCACGTGGTGCAGCGCCTCTGCCACTCAGTAAGTGCAGGGAGGGCTCTGGGGATGTTCATACCCGTAGGAGACTCATGGGCTGCAGTAAGTCAGATCCCTAAGTATGGATGTTAAGCTGCTTCTACACATTTGGAGGCTCAAAATTACAGAAAAAAAGTTAACACCTATTGCAACCTCATGCAGGGGATGCCTTATTTATACTTATTTTTACCTCTCTAGTTAATTTATTTCTCAATAGTGCACCCCTTAATACATTTCTACTCTTTTTAGTAGATCTCTTGCCCTGCCCCACATCATCATTTTCTCCTGTTGTAATTTTTTTTTCTCTGTCAAGTTTAAAATTTGTAGCTGGACTGAAATAGCTGATTGATGCATCACAGGGCCACGTAGATCCTAACTTCTATATGCTTTCTGGTCATTTTTAAAGGCTGTAAACTCCATTATGTTCATACAGCTTAAATTGTATCCTTCATACAGTATGGGGCTGCCCCTATTGTTAATTGAAACAACTTTTAAGAACTTTATTACAAAGCCAAGCTTCTTCCATAATAGGTTGATTAGGATTGCCTCCTGTGCAGGTTCTTTTTCCTGTCTTTATTTCCTGTTCTAGAGGGGTTTTCTCAGCCTTTTATTGTTACAGACAGCAGCTAATGAAGCTCACCTAAAGTGCAGATCTTGATGAATTAGTAAAACAGTCCTGTATTTGTGCTAGCTCTTCCATTTATATTAAAAATTATACAGTATAAGTCCATTCCAGCACTGTTTTTACAAATAGTCCATTACTAATCTGTCACTGCTTCTTCTAATTAAGGTTGAAGCTTTGAAAATCACAGGGCTTCTTGCCTTATAGAAAAGGAATATAAAATGCTATTTGTGCAGTACTGAATGCCTTCAGAATTTTGGTTTGCTTCTTAACTATTCTGATATTTTGTAAGTGCTGAAAGTAAAACTGATCTCATCTAGGGGGCTAAAAAATGCAGATACATTTGTGTACTTGTGGGCCTGTCAAGCATTTTATCTGAAAGCCTTACAAAGATGTGTGTGTTGGATCTTCACTTGCACACTACAAAGCTTCATAAGAATTCAGTGACAACCAACCAAATGCGTTTCTTTTCTGAATCACTTGTAAAAAAAAAAAAAAAAAAAAAAAAAGGTATCGTTCTACTTAGTCTGCCAAGTAACCGCTGTGCAGTACCTATTATCTGCTGGATGGCTCAGCACGCCTGTGCAGTGCTGATACTTTTATGTCCTACAGCTCGTGATATGTGTCCGTGGCTGGAAGTGAGACGAGCTGAATTAGGCTTCACCGTGTGTACGGCAGCAAGCTGTCTTGGTGTATTTTTACAGTGTGGGCATGATTCTGTATAAATAATACTTGCATTTTTAGCGGCGGGGAGTTTTTTCCCCTCTGAAATCCATTTTGACTGATAGCTGCTGACTTATCTATTGACTGTGGCTCTCCTGCTTTCTGCAGGGAAAATAACTTTCCAGTAAAGCAAAAGTGAAGGTGAATCAGTAGTTGTAAAAAGGAGAATCAGCAGCACAGCTTGTCTATGCTCTTGACCTGGGCTGTCTTTGCCTTGTAAGCAGAAAAAGAGAATCTATGGGAAAATTAACACTGAAGTGAGTGGTAATGCAGAATTTTGGATTACTGGGCTGTGAAATGAAACTGTTATAGCTCTTTCTTCAGTAAGGCATGTGTGCCGTGCTAATGCAGAAATGCCACGGAAGTGTAATACTTTCCTAAATAATATTTTGAAAAGTTTGGAAAGCTGTGAAGCCAGGAAATGTTCATCGCTAAGAGTCGTGACATTATGAAGTGCCAGCTGGTTGATAAAGAACTTTTGGAAACAGCTTGACATGTTATTTCCTATAAATTATTGCAACAATACAGATCTCGCAACAGCTATCATTTGTCTTTAAATAACAATCTCGAGTTTAGCAAAGGCAACTCATTTCACAGCGCTCCAGTGCTGTTAGGATGCAGTAACGGCAACATCATGCTGTGATTTCTGGCCTCAAAGGGTCAGAGAGGAAATATTCCTGGTTTAGCTATGATACCGACTCAGGTAAGGATAAAAGATGTTTTATTCTAATAGGTGAGGTAATGCATAGCTGAAAACCTGCTAAATTTTAAGGTTAAATCGAAATGGAGGAGATAAGAGACTTCAGTACAATGCAGTAGTGTTAGGAATAGCTGCTATCCCATATATGCCTGTCCCACATACTCTGTTCTTCAGATGGTGCATCACATGCTGAATACTGCTCAGTCATCCCTACAACTTGATTGTACGATTTAATCTGCAGCTGTGACTTCATGGGGTCCTTTGTGGGCCTGAGAGTCCTTCTGCCTGGCTCTGCTTACAGGAGAGTAACCGAATTCAGCACAGTTAGGATGATGTGATTAGAGCAAGGCACCCATTATGGGATTTCTTTTCTGGGGCTGAATTGCTGCTGGTACAAATCTCGTTAGCATTCTACTTGTAACTTTATATATAGTAAGTTTCTACATATAAAAAAATTTCTATATATAAATAAAACAAAGCCTAAAAAAGGGGAAAAAAAAGTACTTAATCTTTTCAACATTTTTTTTGCTGACTTTTCTTTCTTTTCAGATCTTGACTAAGAAGTCTTTCCAAACTTATTTCTAGCAGAAGACACTTTATAGAAATCTGATCCAAAATGTGTGTTGTGTTTGTCTGTTTGTTTTTTGTTATTACCAATTTAACTGCTGTTCACTCGAGCTTTGCTTTTACTTGTTGGTTGTGGAGTAACTTTATTCTTCTGGTGCTATCAGCAGTTAGAGTGGTGAGCAGCTTGAGTGATGTGTTGTTTAGATAGAAAATCTGTATAAATGCTATCAACATTGATTGTAGAAAATGTCATGAACAATGTCTGGGTCTTACTGGGGGGATTTTCACATAAACTGCCACAACAAAAATTTGAAAAACAGTAAATTACTGATGGAAAAGTAATAAACTTTTATAAGGTAACACATGAGTTATTGTCCTAATTTTCTAGCTGATGCATAGGTGCACGTAAAAGGACAGACATCAGATTGCTTTTGTTATCATCATATAATACATTTTAGTGTAATCCAAAAATTCTTTTTTTTTTTTTTTTTAAGGATAAAGTTACTTAGTTTTCTGACTTGAAATAAGCCCGCTTCTCAAATTTGAACTAAGATGGAAGCAACAACCAAAAGAAAAGGAATAACAAATTATTTTGTCAAGAGCAGTGATGAGATATTAAAACTGTACTTAAATATATTTAAATATTTATTCATAGAGTTGTATTTAAGTATGTTGATAAAACTCTTTAGTGGAAAAATGCTCTGCCTTAAACATGAATTGGAGAGGATTAGGATTTAATAAAGTGAATTACTGTTTCTGTTTGAGGGGGAAAATATTTTTCCCCAAGGTTTTGATTTTTAAAACTACCGGCTTTCTTCCCAGATGTTCTAGAATATATTATGCATTGTTGTAAAACAACTCTAATCTCTAATACGATTATCTGTAAACTTCCTTTGTTTACTGAGGGATTTTTCAGATTATCAAATCATTCTGTATACAAATCCTACTTCTCTTGGTGCATACTTTGAAGTCGACACTGCATTCTCTAGGCAGCACCCCAAATGCAGCTTCCTAACGTAAATTAATGATGATTATTGTCCTCACATTGGGAAGGGAAATCGAGTCTCCTGTCTCAATTCATGGTTCACTTCCAACATAGGGTAATGAGAGCAGGTGCACACAGGCACCAGAGCGTGTGAATTGATTTGCAGTATAAATATAGACAAGTTATTTATGAGTGTATGGAATTCAGGAGAGAAAAGGGTTGGAGCCAAAGTTGTCATTTGCTTTTTAAGATTTCATGGGCATGTTTTTCATAATACCCATACACCGAAATGAGAGGAACTGTTGTCTGTTATCATCACGGTGGCACCTGTGCTCTGGGGCATGGGATGGGGCTTAATAAGAGGGAAGGGTCTCTCAATCCCAGTCCTCTGTGTAAATATGAATTATTCAGAGCCCAGTGTGGAATTTCTTGGGACAGTGCAAGCTGTGCAGGGATGTGTTGTTGTGTTGTGTTTTTTTTTTTTATTATTTTTTTTTATTTTTTGCCTGAAATTGTGAGAATCTGCCATGGGGAAAGACATTCGGAGGTCCTCTTCCCCAGCAGCATCCTTCCCCTGGATGCACGAGATTGCAGGCAAGATGTAGCAGGAGAAGGGAAAACTAAGCAGAATAGGATGCGTCTTCGAAGGACAAATCAGTGCGGTGAGAGCTGCCTTTGCTGGCAAAATCCTGAGTAAGCAGGTGGGCTTGGCGCCGTGCCCTGAAGGTGAACGTGCTCGGCCGGCAAGCCAGCGGGGAGGCACAGCCCTCGCTTCTGCCTGTGATCTCCAGAAACATCCTTTGTGAAAGCTCCTGGCTGCCCTCTGCCACTTCACCTTGGATGCTGGGAGAAAGAAATGGCCTTTGGTAGCTAGGACCGAGGGGACGCAAGGCTAACAAAAAAAAATCAATTGGTGTAGTATCAGTTGCGTTTGGAAATGGCTTGGTTTCTTTTGTGCATGCTGAGCAGCAGCAAGGCTGGGATTTTATGTCTTTGTTTGGTGCTCCGGGCAGCAGGAAAGCTGGGCCAAGAGGTGTCATAGTGCCAGAGTGTCCCCTGGGCACTTCCATTCCCATTCCTTGACTTCCCCCCATGCCATTCCCCAGCTTTCCGGAGGCCCCTGGTGCCCCCCTGCCCAAGCAGGGACACCCAGAGCAGGCTGCCCAGGCGGCTTTTGGAGCTCCCCAAGGAGGAGACCCCACAGCCTCTCTGGGCAGCCTGTGCCAGGGCTCCGTCACCCGCCCAGCACAGCAGTGCTGCCTGGTGCTCAGAGGGAGCCTCCTGGGTGCCCGGCTGTGCCCATGGCCTCCTGTCCTGGCACTGGGCACCACTGAGCAGAGCCTGGCTCCGGCCTCTCTGCACCCTCCCTTCAGAGGTTTAGGGACATGGAGGAGATCCCCCTGAGCCTCCTCTTCTCCAGGCTGAGCAGCCCCAGCTCTCCCAGCCTCACAGCAGAGATGTTCCAGCCCCTTCACCACCTTGGAGTCCCTTCTTTGGACTCTCCCCAGTGTGCCCAGGCCTCTCCTGTACTGGGGGGCCCAGAACAGGACCCAGCACTCCAGGTGCAGCCCAACCAATGCTGAGCAGAAAGGATCACCTCTAAGCTGAGCTTCCCCAGTCTGTTTCAAAACGGACAGAAAAGGTGGAAAGAATGACCAAACTCACCACTTTTGGCTTCGTGTAGCTGCAGATCCACCCAGTGAGCTGAGGGAACCCCATACCCTGCGAGGTGCCTGGGCTGCCACGCTGTGCCTGCTGAGGTTTTACGGTGCCCCCGAGGCAAGTCCTGGATGTCACGCCTGGGCTGGAGAAATACTGCCAGAGGTACTTTTACTGCTGAGGTCTAGCCGAGTACAGACGGTGATATTCTTAATTTTCCAGGCTGTTGCTATCTTATTCTCAGCTGTCCCTAGACGTCCTCACCATTTTATGTTTCCCCTCTAATGGCATGAGCCAAGATGTCATAATATCCAAAATCAAATGTACCAGAAAATATAATAAATTAGAGTCGGGCTAGCAGAGTAATTGAAGAATAAACTGAATTTTAAACAACACGAGATTGCGTTATGAACTGATTGCTATGCACAAAATGCACCAGAGGAGTGCGACTTCATGTAGATTTACTATTGATGGCAGTATTTCCTAGATTGCTACTAGTAATAAGGAAATGAAAATGGTTTGAACTTTTGAGTTAGTACCGCTACATAATATTGCAGCAAAGGAGAAGTACCATTCTAGTTACACATCAAAGTGATTCTGGGAGAAAAAATTTCTCAGCTATTTATTTATAAATTCAAGAGTTTTTCGTGAGTTTAACGATCCTGAAGCTTCTGAGGCCACAAGTTTTTGTCACGGAAAGAAGTAAATTCATCCCCAACTCTGTATTTTTTTTTTTATTAATAAGAAATTGTTTATGTAAAGTACTTGGTGCAGCGGATCCCACTCAAGTGAGAAAACTGAGCTTAGGGACATCTGGTGTCCCGAAGAAATGCTAAGGTTGTTTGCCAGGTCAGTTTTATGGCAGGTAGTCTGCATATTTTGTTTGAATAATTTTCTCCTAATTTTTATTTCATTAAAAAAAAAGGGAGCAGATAACACACACGTAGGACGTTTTAAAAATAACCCTCCAGCTGCAATACCAGTAGAGATGTTGGGAGACAGTCACGCTTATCTGAGATGGCATGAGAAGGTCTGGGTTTGTGAGCCAGAAGGCATCTCAGCTGAGACGTGGTGAGCATGTATGCTCTTCTGGTCTCCTGAAATCAGAAATGAGATAGCGCTAGTAAAAGCCATCCTGAGGCTGTTCTTATAACTCAAAGTTACGGGAAAGCTTGGGAAATGCAAATAGTCGGTAGCAGGTATTTGCTGAAAGATTACAAGTGGCTGGTTGAAGAGTTTCAGTGGGCTGTACGGAACTCAATTCTGTGCAGAAGAGTTGGTGTCGAGGCAGTTGGGCTGTTGATATGCAGAGAAAACTTGAAAAGCATTTTGGACTTTACTTTCTTTCAGTTTCATCCAAATTTTGAGAATATAAAGAGAATTTTGTAAGGATGAGATCTTTGGCAGCAGTAGTTCCAGCTCAAGTCAAGACTTATGCTTCATAAATTGGGCTCTCCAGTGGCATATCAACTAAAGGAAGGGCTGTTCAGTGGTAGAAAAGAAATCTAAGGCTTGTTCAGTGGCAGGGAGGGCAGGAAGGCAAAAAAGCAATATTCATGCACTGAAATAATGTCATTTTGTAGTGGTAAGCACTGTGATTCGTGCTTTAAGTGAGAATTTTTGAGTTTAAAAGTTTAAGTTGTATTTCAGCATGAAATTGTATTGTTGATATTCATTAGTCTTGTAGTCTTGTAAAATTTCAGTAAGGTTCTCTACCGGGAATGGTAATGAAATACATATTACTTGTAAACTAATTTTTTAGAATAGTGAAAGTGGTAGCTCGTGAGTTAAATACGTGAATATATTAAGTGAGCTTTATCATTGTGAAACTTATTTAAAGTGTCGTAAATCCCTTGATTTATGTTCCTTCTCAATGCCATGACCTAAAGGAAACTGAAATTTATCTAGAAGAAACAATTATTTCCCGTGTAATACTTATTTCCCCTGTGTAACTTGTAAAATTAATTATTTTTCTGTATATATTCTGATGACTTAATAACTTACCTTCTTGCATCCATCCTCTGTTTCCATAGAAATGGGTTCAGAGATCACCAGGAGGCAAGAGCAAGGACTTTTGTGTATGACTTCCCCTCCACTCTGCCTGTTGAGATAGTAAGTGGCACAAACAAGCCTCTAAACACCACTGCTCCAGCTCTTAAAACGTGTATGGCAGGAGGCTTGGGGAAATCAATCTGCCTATCACTTGGGGAAAACAGGCAGCCCTTAACCTGTAAAAAGAAAAAAAAAAAAAACTTGAGCAGTGCAAGAATTCCTACAGGAAGGTTTTGAGGAAAATCATTTTCAGGATCCGGAGTTACATTTCCACTCGCTTCAATGGCAAGTTTGATGTTCTGTGAAAGATTCAGAGCTCTCTTGTGCTTTTCCTTTTTCCCTATTACACATCCCAGGTGACTTTTGATGACTTACCCCAACAGCATCAATCTTTGAGAATCTTCCCCAGTGGAATATGTTACTTATAACAAATGTTTGTGTGGCTAAGCCTTTCTCTAGCTGTGGTCAGTCTCTGCTTTCTAGTATTTCTTACCCAGTTAACCCTAGTAGTGAAATCTGTGCACCGTGGCAGTTTACTCTAGGGAAGACCACTCAAGAGCAAACTGTTGGTGAGGAATATAATGGGTAAATGGAGTTCTTTAAAGGAGTTTTGGAGCATCGTTTTCTTTCAAAATATATTAGTGTCATGGAGGAAAGCAAGCATTTCTGATAAAGTTTATTGCAGTAGTAAATGTTAGGAACGAGTCAGCAATATTGAGCAGTCCAGATCATTTTGGAGGCTGCAGGCAGTTGAATGATGCATTACAATTTAAGCAATATATTCTTTCTAGCGTTCAGAAGCAGAAAATCTAAACCACTTTTACAGGCTGAATACATCCTGAAAACATGCAGGAGTCATCAGAATTAACCATTGGAAAACAGCTCCGTCTTCAGTTCTGCAGTGAGGTGCCTAACAGAGTCCTCAGAGGAAAGATAAAGGAGTGAGGGAGCACTAAAAACAAGCACGGAGGAGCTGTTCCTGGGGCATGGGCAGAGCTGCTGGTTTGCTGGGAACACTTCTGAAGAGTTAACACTTGAAAGCTGGAAAGCCTTCAGGAAAGACTTACAAAAATGAATAGAGCGTATGCCGTCTGGTATTTATTTAAGAACCCTTCTTTCCTCATCTAACTAGTAAATAAACCACGGCGCATAAAAGTAACGGGAGTTTTCATCATTTTAAAGAGCTGTTTACATATCTGGCTGCGCTTGGAAGCTGCCAACAGGCAGCAAACGCAGCTAGGTAGGCCTGGTGATGGTCTGCTACAGGCTGAGCAAATATCATAAAGGCTGGAGAATGGGAAACCCTCAGGAACAGCAAACACGGATAGCTAATACCGATCGGTAAGGATTTCTCTGTGAGATGCGAAATGGCAGAAATGTGTATTTAATGCGCGCAAGCCAACTAATTGCTTCAGCTAGACCCGGCGCACAGCGATCCCGTTGCCATCAGCACTTGGTGGCATAATTTATATCGAGGGACGCTTTTCCCGTGGCAGGCGGGCAGAGAGCCAATGCCACGTAAAGTCATTCGTGTCATCCCAGGGACAGGTGGGACCGGCGGGCTGGGGGCTGGTTTACGAGGCAGCTGCATCCATCCTCGCATACCAGGGCTGCTGCGGGGTCAGGCCGCTACGGCTCGTTTCGTGGCGTGTTGCTGAGTGCTCCCAGTCCAGTATTTTAGCCTAGTGATCGGCGTTTCAGTGGAGACTGCTATGCTTGAAGAATCTGCCCGGTCTGTTTTTTTTTTTTTTTTAATTATGTATGCCACGAAGCAAGTGTAAATGAATGCTTTCCATGCGCGCATTGGATAAGGAGATGGACAGCTTATAAATGCACTTGTTACTCTTTCATATTCAGATAGACTTTGATGGCTGTAATGTAGCAGCACAAAGTTTTTGTGAACGCCAGAAGGAAGATGAATTCAGTTCAGTTTCATCCCTGAAAAGTCCAATAAAAAAAGAGAAAAGGCCTTTCACGTATTTTCTTGCCTTATTTTCCTAGCATGATAAAAGCTGCTTTTCTGCAGCCTTAATGAAGGATGTAACAGTTGAAAGGAAGCTTTTCCCACCTGAAGGAAAATGTTGAGAAATTGCAAAATGAGTTTACAAGATCCTCAGCAGAAATATTTCACGGGGCTTAAGGAGGATCCCATTGTATAAAAGTAGGAGAACCACAGATATAAACTAAATCCCTGCATCAGGCAATATTTTGTTTGAAGTGGCGTAGCAATAAAACTGGTTTGTTTGTTCTTTCCACCCTCCTGCTCTTCTGTGCTCTTGAAGAGAGCATGGGCTGGTGGTTTCAAATCAGGGATGGGGGTATTTTGGCGTTTCTTCCTCATGTAGGATGAGACAAGTACCACGAGCAAATAACTTCAGGTGAGCTCATTATTTCCATATGTAAGCTGAGGGAAAAAAAGCCCATCAGAAGAGTTCGTAAAGGTTAAAACCTTAATAGTTACCGCTGACATTGAGGTTCTTAGGTAAAGGCATTAAATAAGTGGAATATATTGTGACTGTATCACGCTCATTGTCTTCTTCCCTCACACCTCACAAAGTTA
This sequence comes from Aythya marila, assembly GCF_965140915.1. NCBI lineage: Eukaryota > Metazoa > Chordata > Aves > Anseriformes > Anatidae > Aythya > Aythya marila. The sequence goes on along the minus strand of NC_139042.1, from coordinate 21,563,165 downwards.
GAATGTAAAGAGTTGAGAGCATTTTTCCTCATATTTATGCACCACACAGAGCAGTACAATTGCTTAGCTAAATCAACGGGACTTTTTCAATTATAAGGTGCCATTACCTTTCTGTGTTCTTGTCATTTATGAAATCAGCGGGTGGTTAATTAAATTGCTCCTTTGGACTCTTCTAAAGGATGCGTATTAATTATATTTTAGTGATGGTGTGGACATTTCTCAACTTTTTAATGAGGGTCAAAGTTGTTTACCTCTTTCTTAGGAAATAGCTATTTCTTTATTGAGGGTAGTATAATACGGGTGGTTTTGTTTGTTTGTTTTAATAAAATCTCATTAGCTGCTCATTGGGACGTTAAATGCTGTGATCACGTTACATGCTTGCTTGAAATCAAATCTTAAAATCTGAATTTTCCTGACTGCAAAGCACTGCTAGGTCTACAGAGTCCATGAGATAAACTTTGTGTCGATGAAGGGAGTAGGCTCATTGCTCAGAGAGGACGTGTTCCCCTAAACCATCCAGCTCTTTTGATTTCGTGGCTTTGGAAAGCAATTTTGGGGCTCAAAACCAGGATGTCCATGTAGCTTGATGGAGGTGAGGACCCTGGTTTTACTCGCATTGCTGTGCAAAGTTTTGCTGGACTGTTTCACAGTATGGATAAGATCCATAAACTCTGTCCTAAAAATCCTAGAAAAAAAATAAAAATCATAGCAATCACTTACAGACATGGCTGTTGGGTTTTTTAGTTAATGACACTTGCGTGCTAAAGGAAGCCCCGAGAAGGTGTGCTAACAACTGAATGCTTTTGCCAGGATTAATTTATATTGGTTCCTGGATGAGATAGCGTGTTCCTGTCAAATGCCCAAAACCAAACAAAACCCCCTAGCCTGGTGTAAATACCAGCGAGGCTGTCACTTAAGTGCCGCTGTAAACGTCTCGAACAGATGTGTAAAGTTTCTGTAGCACTCCCTGGGTCTTTGAAATACCACTGCAGGTTTTATCTTACAGGAAGGAGCAGGATGGCCCTCGCTTCTCATCTGACGGGTTATTGACAAGTTATTCCATGGGGCTGGTGGCTCCACTGGGGCTGCTGTCTCCTCTAGACCGTGCAGCTCTTCCCCATGAACCAAAAAACCATCGGTCTTCTTTATGCTGTTTATCTACCTTCATTTATTTAAGACCACTTCAAGCCAAAAAAGAGTTGAGAAAAGCAGTTTCGGTACGGTTTCAAAATGCAATTTGCTTTGTAATCGTGCTTTCTCAGACAGAGGATGGTATAAAGCCACCCTGAAGTCTTCTGAAGCGTCCATTGAGGCATCGAGCTGAACCCTTCTCATCTGGAGCACGCTCCTCTGCTGCTAATTTTTATCTCGTTTGTAAGTTTAGGGCTTTTTTTTCCCCACTTGATGGAACAATATAAGTGAAGGAAGGGGACATTTCCGTGAGGGATGTGGCAGTTACCATATTTAGGTGGCAGTAGACGGCTGCATGGCATTTCTATTAGGTACAGTAAAATGGGATAGTAATATTTAGGTATTCAACTTGAAAATGGGGTTACTGAAGCCCAGCATCCTGGATTTTATAGAAGTAGTGGCCACTGTGGAGCACAGTGGTTTGTACTTTGTGGGTCTGCAAATATTCATTACATCTACCATTCAAAAAAAAAAAAAAAAAAAAAAAAGAAAACAACAGGGAAATTACTTTGAAAGAAAAAAGAAAAATAGATTTATTTATTTAGTTGGACAAAAGCAGAATAATTCAAGATATGCCCTTTCTGCACCAAACACCCATCTAGTACCGAGATACTGAATTATAAACCCACAGAAACTGAAAATTGTTCAAGTGTGCTTGGTTTGGGAAACATTTTAAAACTTTCACTTCAAATTTTATTTTCTTGTAACACAATTTTCTTCGGGAGGAGGAGATAGGAAATAACATTATATAATCCAGTTTGCTGTTTTTTCCTGGAAACGCCGTGTCTGGAGCAGGCTTTGCATACGGTTTGCAGCACAGGGACAGCGTGACAGGGGCTTGAAATGCCCTGCGTGTGCCGTAAAGCTGCTCTGCTCTATGCGTGGAGTTATTGGAACTATTCCTGTGTGTGTGATACCCACACATGCTCTCCGGGAGTGCTTAAAAAAAAAAAAAAAAAAAAAAGTAAGGCGCCAGATATAGTAGCCCTGTTTCATTATGCATTCGGGAGAAATTGCTGACGACATTTCAGCCTGCAGTTAATTTTAATGTTAGGGTTGGTATTTGAAAAGGACACGGCGTAAGAGAACGCCTGCGGATCTTTTATGCTGGCTGCTGCTCCGGCCCCAGCTATTCACGTGAGGGGAGGCGAGCAGATGGATTCCCTGCTGTAAGTAAAGCAAACCCTGCAAGAGATGCTCCAGCGGTTGTAAGGGGCCGGTCCTCCTTTTGATTGCCCGCTGGCGAATTCATTTGGGTCCACCAGCCTGCTGACAACCTTTTTCCTTGAAGTTCTCTGTCGTCATGTGCTACCCTCCTCCTCCTCCTCCGTGAGAACAGCAGCGTGGTCTCCGTGCCCTGTGCAGGTATGCTGGCCTCCCTCCTCTCCTCCTCCAAATTCGGGAGCACAAAGGGTAAGAAAAAGCGAGGAGGGAGAGGGGCTGCCAAAGGTTTTGTGACAGATCCTCAGTGCCGGCTGCCTCCCTGCTGGCCGGGGGCTGGCGAGGAATTAATCGTACCTGGGTGTTTCCAGGCTCTGCCTTCTGGAAGATGCTCTTCTCCAGAGGGCTTAATTGCAGGCTAGACCCCTCTGGCGAGAATTACAAACGAGAAACGCAGGAAATACTCTGAATTCAGCCCGTTTCGAGTGTGTAGGCTTCTCTAAGCCAAAGTGTAAAGTGAGTCTGTCTCGAATTAACTGTTTCATGCTTTCCATTTATTTGTTTATTTATTTATTTTTACATTTATCTTTCCTAAATGGGATGTTTCTCTGAAATGTTGTGTTTAACAGGGTGATGTTTTGCAAAAAGGCTGTGGTCAGGAGTCTAAATTTGACTTGTACTAGGGTGCTTTTTGGTGATTTACATGTGCATATATTAATTGTCTTCTTAAAGATTTAAGAATTTGAGCTTTGCTCAGTTGTAAGATCCAAGTTTAAAAGCACATTTCATGAATTACAAGGGATTTATGACATCCTTTCAGTCTGAAGGTGACAAAGATGTAGCAGTGAAATAAAATGAACTGTTTGTGCTGATGCAAGCAAAGGTCAGTGCATGTTCTGGCTGAAATTAAAGCAACTCCTTCCTTTCTCACAGCTGTTTGTATCGGCTATAAATGCATGAGATGGGTATTGAGAGCGTGGCTGGGAAATAAGCTCTTAAATACGAAAGCTCTTTGGTCTCCTAGGATACATATGTGGTTATAGTTGTACAGTTATCCGTGAGACTTTCCCATAGAAATCCTAGAAACCCCGTTAAACTTCCAGCTAGCCTTATAACCCCGCCTTACAGCGAGGACTCCTGGTTTCATTGTGCTTTGTGCAGTGCAAACTTTGAGAAACGGGTCCCCCTGGTAAAGACTTTTTTAAAACAAAAAGCTTCAAGGTACTTTTAAATATAAAACAAGAAACAAAAGATCATTCATGCAGTTTTTTTATTATTAATTCTGCTTACTTGCAGAATGTGTTGATAGGAAAAATGAAGGTTAAGAGCTATAGTGTATAGGTGTTTTGAATTAACTGTGTGTAATGTTGTACACACAGTAGTTCATTGTATGCTTTGACCCCCCAGTTTGCAGCTAAATGGGAGTGTGTTGGAGCAAAGGATATCCCTGTTTGCATTCCCACATCCTAAAGGAGTAGGGAGGGCAGTGGAGAAGGTGTGTCTCCAGCTAGCTGGCATCCCAGCAGGAGTGCTCTTCTCCAAACCAAGCATTAAAAAAAAAAAAAAATTAAAAAAATCCATCTTTTGTTAGCATATGGGAAAGTTGCAGTGATTTATTTTACCTTAATTGGTGAAAAATGCAAGACTCTTTGTAAACCCTTGAAGGTTCAGATTTACTTCTGCTTATTTCTGATACTAAGCATTGACTGAAGCCAAAGCAACAGAACATGCTCCAAGAACAAAGGAAATATCAGCTCGGGCTTTAAACTTAGCGAAAATTTCATGTTCGGTTAAACCAGTTTGTATGGACAAGCAGTAGATCCCATTTCACATATTTCCAGTTCTGAAGTTCATAAAGGGAAATGTATGCAGATTACTTCCCTGAGCCAAAGCATGCTACATTATTGTAGTAGGTTTCTAGGGTAACTTCTAGGATTTTACCTTTTCCATGTTAAAATTTTTCAGCTGGATGGCCTCTTCAGGACCCTTATGTATTTTTTTTTTGCAGCAGCAGCATTCAATACCTGGAGGCAGCCTAGTTGCCTTGGAATTTATTTCTTGTCTCTCTCTTCTCATCCCACATGACTGATAATAAGAAGCAGTGTTGTCTGTGGCTGAGTGCTGCTTTTACAGTAAGATGTCTCTTTTGAATGAAAATCTCATCATGTTCTTGACTGCACTTCTGGTTGTCAAGCTGCACATAAAAGGGGCAGAAAGGGCTTTTAATTATCTTATATGCCCACTTTTGGGTTCATTACATTTAAATTTAAATGCTTAACTTTTTAACTCCCAAAGCATGTGAAAATCAAGGTTGCTTTTTTTTTTTTTTTTTTTTTTTTTTTTTAATACTAAACAGCTGTTTACAGAAATGGGAGGTATTTTTCTGACCCCTAACTGTGTCAATATGGAAACTATAGAGCAGATCTCTGATGTGTATTCCCTTATACTTCTCTTATTACAAGCTTAATAGAGGACCTGTCTCAGGATGAAGTGCTCACTCATTTTCTAGTTACTCCTTGTCTTGTTGGTGACTGATAGGTGAAGGTGATCTGGGGTTGAGTCCTTCTGACCCACTGGACTATTTCTGTGAGGCACGAGACTGCTCTGAACCTGGTAGCAAGTTGGAGTCCTTTCTGACAAGACCTGGATTTTAGGAACTCGTATTTTGTGGGTGAAATTCTGACTAGTTCCCAGCCTTATGTAGTCCCCTGTTGCTCACAGGAGCACAAAAGCCTGGAATTTTGTTATTTTCACTGAATCAGGGAAACATCAGGATCATGAAGTCCAACCATCAGCAAGTCCTATCACTAAATCATGTCCCTTAGTGCCATGTCCACACATTTCTTAAATACCTCTGGGGATGAGGACACTGCTGGGCAGCCTGTTCCAATGCTTCAGAGTATTTCCAAATACTCCATCACCTGCTTATTCTGTTTTATTAAGCTAACCTGACATTATTAACAGAGCTGCTACCACTGTTTTTTCTTTTAAGAGGAGTAGGCTGGTGTCTACATCAGGGCTGGATGGTATGTGGCATTTCTAGGGTCTCATTGTCTTGATACACAGGACTGCTCTTTTTTTATGAAAAGGGTTAGAGATCTCCCATGTGGATGTTGGTCTTTACGTCACGGAGACAGCATTCTCTTCTGGGTTCATTTCTACAGATACTAGTATACAAGGAGCTTTGCCTGTTAGGGTTTCTTGGATGATGTAGCAATTCAAAAAAAGGGTTTACAAAGTTTACAAAACGTTTCATCTAAGTGTCTGGCATAAAATACGTGAAAACATTTAGCATGGGCTGGGAGTAACAAAAAAAATAATATGAAAATACCTGAGAGTCTGAATTTTTTATTTCTGTGAGCCTAACCTAACTTGTTGAGAAGTGCTTGGCTTGGAAAATGAGCACTGTGGTTAGGGAATGCAAAGAGGCTAGGTACTCCTGAGGCTGAATTGTCTGTCTCTTAAAGACCTTTTTCCAAAAGCAATGCTAATGAAGTAATATCCTTCAAAGTGAGGCTGGTAGTTTAAGAGCTAGTTCTTAAGGGTTGAATAGATAGGATAAATGAGGAAGGGAAAACTGTATCATCCCCCACAGAATCTCAAATGTGAAATTTCAGCGTGCTGAGAAGAGATTGGGCAGTGACGAGGAGAAGGAGGAGGAGGAGGAGGAGAAGAAGGTTGGCTCCTTCCCAAGGTAGCATGCTTCTGTCAGCCTCTCTTGCTGGAGCCATTTTGACCACGGACACAGAAAACTGGTGCCTGAAGTTAGGCTTTGGAGCATCCAACCTGTTGGGGCTTTTGAGCGTGTCGCTCCTTTACCCTTCTCTTCCCAAAATGTGGTGAACCAGAGTTACCGACTGAAGTAAGTGCCTTCTATATGTTTTGCAAATTAATTATTAAGTCTACAAAAAACTAAGTGTATTTTTCTTTCATAATTCTAGGCCTTTGCTTTTTAACGACTTAGGTTTTGTTTGCTGGACAAGGGTTGTGGTTGGAAACCTGTCCTGTGATACATCCCAACCCCACCAGACTCCTCTTGACCCTTCCCCTCTTTGCTTGTAGGATGAGCACCCTTCTCGGAGCCCTTGTACTTCTATTGGACAACTGTCTTCTCGTTTATTTCTTTGTGTATATAAATCCCTAATTTCTGCATGTGGCTACCAGTTTGGGGTTTTGCATAGGTGCCACCTATTACGTGTCTTTAGTGTCATTTTTTCCTTTGATTTTATTATAATTTGTATTACTGTTTTAGACGGTAATGATTTTGATCTGTCTGCCTTTAAGAATCCTATTTTTTTTTTGTTTAAACAAAGAATGAGCCTACCAAGGAAGTGAGCAGAAATGCTTTAACAGCAGTTCAGCGCTTACTCCTCCACGTTTTTCATTTTGTAAGGGGGAGGTAGAAGATGATTGCTTAATATTTAGCCCCTGTCACTCATACCACTCATTGCTATGTGGTGCTAATACTATGCATCTTTGCTGATGTTTTCACTTGAATCTTAAACGACTGGATTTTGACAGTTCTGCCGAAGTAGTTTCTTTCCAAGAACACTGTAACAGGATTCAGGGGAGATGCTGCAGCAGCCAAACTGCACCTCAGGCAGATGCATAAATGCACTGTAAAAGGCTCTCTATTTGATCAGTGCTGAAAATCCATTTATACATATACATGTTTGTGTGTGCATATATATTTAACATGCAGGCAGCCAAGATAATATGAAAAATAATTGAAATAAACATCCTGCAAACATGGTTAGAGACAATGGAAGTGCTTTAGGAAAAAATGTGGTTGTTTCGGGATTTGTTTTCATTCAACAAATGCTATCTCCAGTCTGTCCTTGTGGCTGTGGAATTACAAGGACTGAAGTGGAGGATATACAACTCTCACAGTTTAACTAAAAAACAAATGCAGTGTTGTCTTTTCTTCCATATACTTTGTCAAGTTTATTTGTATAACCAGCCTTGACTTCACATAGCTCCACAGCCACTTCCCTCCCCGAGCCCCATCTGAAGGCCCCAGATCAGGTTCTGGCACACTGTGTATGCAAAGAGCTGTTTACATACAAAATATGTAAATGATTTACTTTTTTTGTTCAAGGTAATGTTTGAGACTACAACTTCTACATGTAACTTGCTGTTGTTATGTAAATCCTGATTATGCATGGAGCCATTTGTTTTCAGTATCTCTGCACAGAGTCTGTGTCTAAGGTATGATACGTGTACATCTAGAGAGCTTAAGCAGAAGATCTTGATGGGAGGGTTTTTGTTTTTTATTTTTCTGACAGACAGATGTCCTATAAAGCAACACGGGGGTGTTTTGAATAAATATAGGAGAGCAGGAGGGTAAGTTGAGCTGCGAAGCTGGCTCAGGCTAATTGTGCCTAGGCAGGGAGCTTGAGATAAATGCTGTTTTGACTGCCGACTTCAGAAGATGGATTCATTTTCCTTCTGTTTTGAAGAGCTGCCCCCGTCCTGGTGTGGTGATTTCTGTTTCCTGTTATTAGGGAGCATGAGGGCCGTCTGGAGGCCGGGCAGGCCGGTTTTGGTGATTGCCGTGGCTTTCCAAGCAATGCGGCTGGAGTGTGGGGGCTCTGCTTGGCAGGTGGAGGCCTCAGCCCCGGCCCTGCTGTCCAGACCATCCTCTGAGCTTTCTCAGGGACCTGTGGGTTGCTTCTCCTCATTGTTGGCCATCCAAAGGGCTCTGTGGGCTCCTGGAGGCCCTTTGGCACGCGCCGCCATGTGGGCAGGAGCCCTTGGCTCTCCCTCTGAGGAAAAACTCGTTTTGAGAGAAATTCTTTTTCTCTCGTTCAGAAGGGCACACCTTCATTTTTTATTTATTTGCTTGGCTTAAAGGGCTGCTTGGGAGCATCATGGTGTTGTGGTTGACGGGGGACATCAGATGTGGCATGTCAAATAAGATGGCATACCCCTGAAGGAAGAGCTTTGCCTCCCCGAAAATAGATAGCCCTGTGATTTAACTATCCCAAAAGCTCTTTTATCCTTCTTTCCTCCCATCCACCCCTAGCTTTTCTTTGTCATCAAAGCTGTTCTGAGAATAGTCCAAGAGCGTTGCTGTCTCCTTGATTTTCCTCCGTTCACACCCATAGTGATTGGGGCTTGCTGTACAGATAAGCAGGGAAAGGGAACATGGCTCACCTCATCCTTCTTTATGTTCTTTGAATTGCCTCAGCTCCTTAAAATTTATATTAATCAAATCAAACTGTATCTGTGCGTAGCCAGGAACCAGCTATGTTTAATCTAGTTAAGTGTTTTCTGTTCATCCATGGAAGCCCTCATTTCAGGGCAAAGAGCGCAGGGGAGGGCTTTACAGAAGGTTTAGCATCTTGATCGACAGCTTTCTGCTGCCTCCATCTCTCCAAACAGAAAGGGTGGCACATATGTCAAGGGCTGCTGGACAGATTGCACTGCAGAAAATAACCATGTTGGGTAAGCACATGTTCTGCTCTTTCTTGCCTTTCTCCTCTGCTCCGTAAGTGAGAAGAAATCCTCACTTATTGACTGCTTGCAGTTAATTTCTGACTGTTGAGGTATTTTTTTTTCACTCCCACTGGATGAAAAAGCCCACCTGTTACAGCAGTGGTAATGAAATACTGCTTTTGCTATGCTCTTCGTGCTGGGAAGGATATCTGTCTTTAGCTCTACCACAGGTAAGCATGCGTTATTCTCACTTTCATTCCACTTCGCTTCTCTTTGTTTATTTTCCACTGCTGTGAAACCCCAAAAAGGATGTATGTAGGAGCTTGGAGGAGGTTTTGTGCAGGATCAGGCCTACAAGCTTCAAACCTGTGTTGCCCACGGCTGGTGTGCGACCCAGGAGCAGAGAAGAGCAAATCCTTGTGCCCAAGGCTGCCAGTGGCTGTCCCTGCTGGCAAGGGAAGAAGCAAACTCAATTCCCATTTCCTTCTGAGGGCTTCCAAAGCCCCTTTTCCTGACCATCAGGAAACACAGGATTTGCTCTCCTGTAGCTTGATTTGTGCCTTTCACTCCGTTCCTTTTTCAGAGCTCCTTTTTTTCAGTATGAATATTCAAAGTTTAATCTCTGTATTTTTTTGATGTGTAGATGTGTCTTCATTAAAGATTCATGTTCTTGTCTCTTTTTCATCTATTTTGAGGTGATTTATCTGATGTAGCCCTGTATTTTCTATAAAGAATTGATTTTTCATATGGTTACAATCCTCATCCTCCCTGTCTCGTTTGAGACTGATTTGACTAAACTAAAGCTATTTTAATCTCCCGCTCTCAAAATAGAAACCATTCCATTTGTGCTGTAGAAAATGGCTGCTGGATGATCTTCGCCTGCTTTGAGCACAAACCTTCTGGCTCCTTCCTTAATCTTGCAGAGCCGCTTCCTCCCATTTCGTCCCACGGTCCGCTGGTGTCAGGGTTCCCTGTTTTTTTGGAGTCGTGGTTTTGGGAGATGGGCATCATCCATGTTCTGTCTAAAGATGGTCCTGCACATCCCATCGTGCACGGTTTCGCCTTCCTTTACATCTTTTCATTCGATGCTGAGATTGATGCTTGGATCCCTGAAATCTCCTCAGTCTGAGGACACTGCATGGGTGTCCTGTGCTGGCTTCCCTGCTTTGGCAGAGGCGTTTCGCCCACGAACGCATGCAGCAGGTGCCCTGCAGAGAGACACCCCTGCCGAAAGTGGCTGCCGTAATTAAAGCCCATCGTCCCTGTTGCTGTGGAAACGCAGGGAGCCCAACTTGCAGGCAGCTTCGTTTTCCCAAATAGTCCTTCTTCGCCAGATTTAAGCAGGGCTTCGTTCTCGGTGGGGCCGTGCCGGCAGCTGGTGTGGTGCGAGCGCTTTGGCTGCGTGGGCATTGCCCCTGTGCGTGGGACAAAAACCAAGCAGAGGGGTGGAAAATCTGCAAGGAGATGGGTTTGCTCTTAGCCCAGTGCTGCCGAATGGTTCAGTTGTGTTCAGGCACAACTGTATTCAGCTTGAATACAAAAATTCCACTCATTCTGCTGGATGCCTTCAAACGCAGAGGAAATATAATTGGGATTCAGTGAAAGTCTTGCTGATGCATTAAGAGAAATCCATCCTAGTCTAATTCCTGTACGCATGCCATCTCTCTGTTGTTTTTTATTTTTTTCTGTGACTTTGAGCTACCAGATGTCATCTTTTGACATCATAACATTCAGTTTTGTTTGTGTTTTCAAACAAGCAAGAGTCAAGCAGCACTACTTTCTCACAGACCTGCGCTGGAATCGAGTTGGGTTTTTTGTACTGGACGACAGCGAAGCCCTCAGACATCTGGATCATTAACATGGATGTTATGCATTCAGTGCAAGTTGCTGGTTCTGCTCCACTTGTTTGCTGTATGGCTTTAATATTAAAACACAGATTGTATCTAATGAGCTAGGTCACGCTTATTGGAAGACGTGGGATAACATTTTTCCCCTCTAGTACTGCATGCCAGCTATTTATTCTCCTCGTATTTTTTATTACAGAGCTGCTGCTATCTTGTGTTAGTCCACTCGAACTATGGTCTGCTTTGAAAACAGTTCTGAATCATCAGCCTGATGCTGTAATTCCTGTGAAGGATGCTGGACTGGGAACAAAGGACTAATTTTTCATGTTATGATGTGGTTTTAAGCCATGAATGTGACCACTGTCTAGTTTCCCTCTCCTGTGGCTTGTGTTTATCCACTCCTGGCTGCTAAGAGATGATGTTCGCAACCCTAGCGTTTGAACAAGGGGAATTTAGAAAACAAGAGGTCTTCTCCAGCTGGGGTGCCATGGAAATCGGGATGTAGTGCAAGATTGAGAACAGACTTCAGAAATCCTGCAACATTCAGAAATTAAGAAAACCTTCCCTGAAATCCAGGGTGACGATCATGCTACTGTTCAGTTACTGATGGGTACATAGGAGCAATTAGGCATTGTCTTGTAAATACAAATCTGAGTGGCCAGAAGAGGATGAGTTCAGCCTTGAGAAAAGAAGACTGAGAAGGGATCTTAGTAATGTTTACAAATACCTGAAGTGTGGGAAACAGAGGGATTTGGCCAACCTCTTTTCAGTGGTTTGTGGGGACAGGACAAGGGGTAATGGCCACAAGATGGAGCCCAGGAAGTTCCGCACCAACACACAAAAGAAATTCTTCGTGGTGAGGGTGACGGAGCACTGGGACAGGCTGCCCAGGGAGGTTGTGGAGTCTCCTTCTCTGGAGATATTCAAGGCCTGTCTGGACGCCTACCTGAGCAACCTGCTCTAGGGAACCTGCTTTGGCAGGGGGGTTGGATCTGATGATCTCTGGAGGTCCCTTCCAACCCCTACAACCCTGTGATTCTGTGATGAATTGTCTTTTCCTCCCTGTAAAGGAAATCAGAGATAGACTGTACCATCTTGCAGCAGCTCAGTTCCATTCTTTGACCATGTTCAGTGTGTGTTGTTCCCCCAGCTTCTCCACCAACATCTCAGACTGCCTTCCTCATTGACGTAGTCGCATGCCCTCCACTACTGGTCTGAGTTTGCTCATGGCTGGCCTGGGGATTCTTCTATTAAAAAAAAACACCTTGAATTTTTAATGTTATTCTGGCAGCACAGGCAAAAAAGAACAAATCTCCAGTAAATTCATCTGGTCCAACAATGTTTGGCATTCCAGGTAAGGCCAAAGTGACAGTTTGGCTTTCTAAGGACGTGTCTAAGAGCACAATAAAAAGATAATTTCAGATAGCTTCTAGACGCTTGCCAGGGTTCATCTGAAGCTGCCAGTAAATCTTAGGCTGGTAACATTTAGCGCACATTAAGTGTTTTTCTAGAAAAGTTATAACTCACTATTTCATTTTCAGGATATTTCGAAAAAGCTTCATAATTTTTTTTAAAGCTTTTCCCTTTTCAGTCATTCATATAACCTGTTTTTACTTTTCAAAAAGTTCTGCCAAGAAAATATAGTCATTTATAATTCTTGTTCCTCTTCTGATTCTGCTTATCCTGATTCTCAGTTTCTAAGCACAATAAAGCAATAGACCTCTCATGCCTCTTGATCATCATTCAGCACGCAGCTTGAGGTTCCCAGAGGAGGCTCCTGCAGGAGCAGTGGCCTCGTGGCCAGCAGGGACCTCGCTGTGGCCAAGGTTGCAGAGAACGGTGGCCTCCAGGCAGAAGGCTCTGGAGGACCACATCCATCCATGGGGAGCGATGGGTGTGAGCATGGCCATCCACAGGGCGTGCAGAGCTCTCCCATCCCACCTCTTTAATTTAAGTTAAAATCTTCCAGATTCAGCCATGCATGAGCATCCAGACTCAGTTACATGGGTGACTTCAGAAAGCAGCCCAAGCACCCGTGTCCCCCTTGGATGTGCCTGGTCCAGAAGCCCGTGGGTGCAGGAGGAAGAAGCAACCAGTTGGGATAGAGGCCGTGGGGAGGCTCTACCAGGAGCACCCAGACACTGCCTTTGTCCCTTCACTGCTGTCAGAGCCAACTGAGAGCTCTGCACAGCCCTGAACCCCTTCACCCCTTCCACTGCCTGTGCTGGGGTCAAATGGGCATTTGCATGCACTTCATTAGCACCTGGCTAATTAGGCACCTGTAGCCAGACAGCAGCTTCCAGCAGAAAGCAGAACCGGAGGGCAGCCCTGTAGGGCTGAGAGCAAATGGGCCCAAACTCAGCAAAACTCAAAAAAGGGGCACGTTTTGGGGGTCTGCCCCAGTCAGCTCCAGGTGCTGCCCCAGCTGCAGCCCCTGGGGTTATGGGGAGGGGGACGGGGATGGGGATGGGGACATCTGGATCCTTCCCCATTAGTGTGTCATGGTGGGGAGGATGAAAATGAGAACAAAGAGTGCAGCTGTGGAAGAAATAAAACCTATGGGACTCAAGGCAGATTTGTGCTAGAGGTTGCCCATATGTAAGAAACGTGGAATCAACACAGCATACTTCCCTCTTGCCCCACACCAGACTCTCCAGAAGATTTTTGGGAAGTCACTTGTTTCACCCCATGCTTCAGGTCCTTATTTGTAACAGAAGGAGTCTCTAAAGCAGGGGACTTTCTAAAGCAGAGGGGTTATGAGGAGAAGAGGGTGGCAAAGTGGGAGGGGAGTGGGGAGTGGCGGCCCCCATCCTCTGTCGTGAGGGGGCTGAGGGTAAAAGTGAGGGGAAATGGAAACGTCAGGGTGTGGTTGGGCCTCGGGATGCGGGACCTACATCTCCTACCAGGAATAAATGTCCCAGGAGAGGAAAGGGTGTCGTCTTGAGGTGTTGGGACTAGAGGGAATAGCCTCAAGTTGCACCAGGGGAGGTTCAGGTTGGCAATGAGGAGACATTTCTGCTCAGAAAGAGCAGTCAGGCACTGGGACGGGTTGCCCAGGGAGGTGGTGGAGTCACCGTCCCTGGGGGTGTTCAAGGAGAGGTTGGACGTGGTGCTTGGGGACATGGGTTAGTGGGTGACACTGGTGGTAGGGGATGGTTGGAGCAGGTGATCTTGGAGGTCTTGTCCAACCTTATTTTTTCTATGATTCTACGAGTTCAGGGTCATATTTCATAGCAGTCATTATACATGGAACTTCTTTCCACCCCTTTCCACTACAGGGAATAAGAAGGGGATATGCCAGGGCATCCCTGTGCTGTCAGCAAGTAGCAAAATTTTGAGCCCTCCCGGATAAGAAGAACCAGCCAGTGCACGGTGGCCTTGAAATGGCCACCGTATGCTTTTGGAAAACTTTGTGAAATTTCTCCAAAGAATGTTAGTTGAGCCAATAAATCAGACCTAGAGGAAGCCTATGAATCAGGCTGCTCCCTTCAGTCTGAAGTAGCTGTCATGCATGCTCTGCATAAAAAATACATAAATAAAAAAAAAAAAAAAGCACAGTTGGATGTCCAGTCTCGTCCAGTTCCCAAATGAATTGTGATTTAAAACTGAGAGCAGGGCACCACCTGCACTGTTCTGCTGTCGTAATGAAGTCCCAGGTGAATTCTGTTCTAGGGAATTACATGACTTGAAAACCAGTCCTGGCTGGCTCTTTTACCCTCCTTTCTTTTTTATTATTATTTTAATTCAGACTATTTTTCCCATTCATAGCTTTCCTGAGCTGATACCGTCCTGTGGAGCTGACAATCTGCCATGATATGAGAGATAAACAGTATAAGGGATGTATGAAGAGGGATGAAGCACTGTGTTATAAACGGCAATGCTCTGGTATTGTGTATTTCAGGGGTACGTTGCTTCTACGTGGGGGAAGTTTAGACCCTGCTTGCTATCCCTGTTGTCTCTCAAACCATAAATACCGTGTGTGTAGGCTTGGTAAACTGATTGGTATTTTGCACTGGGAACAGCCCCTGAAAAGTCTTGGAACAGATAATTAGGCAGCTGTGGTGTACAATCGATACAAATCCCAGTGAATATTTTTTCTGTTATTGAATATGCTTGTCCGAAATGCAACCAGCAGCAGCACGGGAAGCAGGCAGCGGTGCTGGGGTGAAGAATTCCCCAGGGTTTTTTGGTTTTCGGTGCTCTGCGTGCGTATGTATGTATGTTTGTTTGTTTTTTGAATCCCTAAGTTGTAATGGACTTTCTGGCAGTGAGCTGTGCTGCAATGTTTGAACTGTTGTGGGGAAGAGAAGGGAAAATACCCTGTGAGATCCAGAGGCGAGCAGGAGTTCCCAGGAGGGGAGGACCAAAAGCACAGGTCTTTCTTTCGTGAGATGCTCTGCCAGTAGAGAAGAAGCAGTCCTGCACACAAGCAGGGTGTGTTCGAGCCACGAACAGACATTCGTTTTGCATAGTCCCACAGGTCAAAGACACAGCCATCTGTCTGGCATTCCCTTCTGGCAGGGCACCGCCACCACCACAGCTCTGCCCACAGAGAGGTGGTGGAAGGGCTCTCGGATCATGAGCTGCAGAAAAAGGGCTCAGGTTAGCTCATATGATCGTTATTGATCGCTGGCAACAGTGGCTCTGGGAAGCAGCTAGAGGCAACATCAGCAGCCACAGAAATAGGTCTGGTGGAGCACGCCTGCCCACGGCCCAGGCTGCCACCCCCCCAGCAGAGCATCCACAGCCCGACTGCCAGCGGGCACATCGAAAATGTGATGGTGAAAGCCAGTTGTCTCAATAACTTTTCTTGTTTTACTTTTTGTTCACAATCTATAGTAACCATTTTAAAAGTTTAGCACACATAATGATTTCATTACAGCCTCTCAAAAACCTGGTGCTGGTATCTTTAACCACAGCAGGTATCCCACAGGTGACTTCACGGGACAGAAGTGCTGGAAGCCTGTTCCTTTTGAAGGAACTGTTCCTAAGAGAGGGTAGGTTTAGATTAGACATTAGGAAGAAATTCTTTACTTGAGGGTGGTGAGGCCCTGGCACAGGCTGCCCAGAGAAGCTGTGGATGCCCCATCCCTGGAAGTGCTCAAGGCCAGGCTGGATGGGGCTTTGGGCAACCTGGTGTGGTGGGAGGTGTCCCTGCCCGTGGCAGGGGTTGGAACTGGGTGGGCTTTAAGTTCCCTTCCAACCCAAACCTTTCTGTGGTTCTGTGAATTCACAGCGCTAAGGGGTCCGCAACTGAAATGCACAGGATGGCCCCGGGCCATTTCTGTAGTCTCACTGATGTAGGACTTGCTCCTTTCTTGTCATCTTGGTTACTTAGAAGGAGGAGTCCTGTTCTTCATCAGCAGTAGGGGCAGTTTGGACACATAACACACATCGTTGTCCACATGTATGGACAACACACCTTTAACACCAGCTTTCTGAGCCCCTTCTGCACACTGGTCATGCCGCCGGTGCCGCTGACATGCAGAGCATCAGGCAGCACATGCTGGCTGGCTGTGCTGGCTTGCCTAATGCTCCAAGGGGCAAAACCATTTGGTAAAATCACAGATCAATTGAAATGCTTTCCTAGAACACCAAGCTGGTTTATTTTGCATCTCATAAAGAGCCATTAGGTGGGTCGCCTTCCTTCAGTGCTTATCTGGGAGCCCCAACATGCAGTGGAGAGCTGCAGTTTGTGCATGAGAGCACTATGTGCTGGGCTCCTTATCTGCTTTCCAATCTTTGAATATGCGTTTAAGACTGGTTTTGAGTAATCTCTTTTGGGGTCTCATTTTGCATTCTTAGTCTCCAGTAACAAAGAACTGCTGTGCTATTCCCTCCTGAAATCCTTTCCAGAAGGTGCACATTATCTGCTACAAGGCAGGGCAATGAAGAGCATCAATTTCCACAGCAGAATAGAATCCTGGATTACAAATTACTATTTAATCCTTTTTGCGTCAAAGGATATAATAATCCTTGCAAAATGTGCTCTAAGTCTTGTGCTTGGCTGTGTGAGGTTAAGGGGCAAAAACTAAAACAGGAATTCTCCTAAAATGTACAACATAGCAAAACGCATGTGTTCCGCATGAATTTGGGGATGTGGTTATGACTACGTTTCAGCAGCTAAAGATAAAGATGATGGGCTTGTGCTGCTAGAAAGCTAGCAGTTTTCATTTCACTGTAAGCTTGCGATTACTCTGTTAGAATACAGCCAGTCTCTCGTGAGTGTTGCTTGGCTGTAATAAAGAATTCAGGCACAAAATAGGGATTGCTCAAATTTGATTTTTATTTGTGATTGAGAACATTTGCTGAAACTAACTAATTAGCAGGACTCTTAAAAATGTGAGAAAGCTTGTTTTGTTTTCTAAATCATCCTGTTACAAGATTCAAGCGATGTGATTTTGTGTAAGAGAGAAGAATAAATAAGGTTGGGAGGGGTAAAGCTTCTCAAACTGTAGACTGATGGTTGTACAGTTTCCTGACCATGGAGCTATTTCAAGGCAAAGTTTAACAACTTTTAAAGTTTAAAAAAATAAATTCCACAGTGACAGATCTACGGTCCTTTGACTGATGTGATTATTGTCTCGTTGAGTATGTTGTAATTTGAATTTTGTTAGATACAAAGCAAAACAGGTTAGTTGCTTGGAACCACTTACTTCATATAATCAGTTTATTCCGTGTTTTTACTTCTGGCATCTGTACTAAATCGAATGTGTCATGCTGCATAGAATCAGCCCCTCTTAGCTGTGTAGGAATGAATCCACAGAGAGAACCCGAAGGTAAGTGGTGGCATATACTCAATATATGGAAGTAACAGGGTAAACAACCACTTCTGTTACGTTTAGTACAAAATATTGAGACCTTTAATGTGTAATATTTGACATTAATACACAAAATCCGAAAGGAAGGGTAGGACCAGATTGCTGAATAAAATCATAATCGCATATTAAAGAACACATTTAATTACTTGGTCATATAACCAGTGTTCCTCAGTGGAGTGGTTTTGTGCTAGACGCTGATGGCATGCATCTGGTGTGACATTGCATAACGTGATGTCCTTACTCTCAACAAGCTGCTCCTCTTGCAGGTGAAAGCTATGCAGTGGAGCAGCTGGCACAGAGCTGTAAAATGTTTGTTGTAAGACGAATCACACGGGTGTATTTTCTCATTGCTCTTTTCCACAGCAAATGTACAGAAACCAAAAATGTTCTCTTGATCTAACTGCTGTTCCTTAGTGGGTTTTGGTAAACCCCGAACAAGTCAATAGGTCTGACAGGAACTTTCGTACTTCATTCGGTATTAATGATTTTTATTTCTTTATTTGCTGCAGAAAGTGACGCTTGACTGAAGAAGGGAAGCCCCCTTTTCAGAGCAAACCCATCCTATGAGGAGGAGGAGGAGGAGCACTCCGCGTTCCTAGCTGCACCATGGGGACTACAGGTGAAGAGATGGCTTCGGTGGAGCAGAATGCCTCCTTGAACCCCTTGTGCTTCGAGTGCGGCCAGCAGCACTGGACGAGGGAGAACCACCTGTACAACTACCAGAACGAAGTGGATGACGACTTGGTCTGCCACATTTGCCTTCAGCCCTTGTTGCAGCCATTGGACACTCCCTGCGGACACACTTTCTGCTACAAGTGCCTAAGGAACTTCCTGCAGGAGAAGGATTTCTGCCCGCTGGATCGAAAAAGACTCCACTTTAAACTCTGCAAAAAGTCCAGCATCCTTGTTCATAAACTGTTAGACAAGCTATTTGTTCTGTGCCCCTTCTCGTCGGTATGTCAGGAGGTCATGCAGCGATGTGACCTGGCGGCACACCTCAAAAACAGGTGAGCCATGCAGATGATGGCGTTGGTAGACGAATACTTACACACTTAGACTGATTCATAGAGAAACATAAACTGGGGGGAGAGGGGGAAGAGGGGTCGTGATGGCTTTGAAATTTACAGTAGAGCAGTTTAGGAAATGAGCAGCTCATAAGCGAGCACAGCCAGAGTACTGGATCCAGGTCTGGACGTCACACTGTGAGAATGGTGGGGAACACATGGAGAGGACAATGCAAGTCAGTGGAGGTCTTGTAAAGGTGAAAGAAAATGGGGTTATTTAAGGTAAGAGAAAATAAATACAGGGAGGAGGCAAGGGGGGGAATGAGAGAAATGCAAGCCACGCCTGCAAAGAGGAAGGAAACGGTGCAATAGGAACAAAGGAAATTTAGTTCAGATTTTAGGTCAAAACAAAACAAAAACAGTCTGGCACTGGCATAGATTGCTTGGGGGTGGTTGTGTATTTTCCACTTTCAGAAGTGTTCACAAACACATTAGACCAACCTTTGTCGGGAATAGTTATGGCAGCACTAATTCTGCCTTGAGATAGGCAAATGGACAATGTATCTCTTGAAACTCCTGCAGGACCTGTCCTTCTGTTGTTGTTTTAAGATTTATTTTTTTTAGAATCTGTTCACGGGTTGACTATATGTTGTGTATTTATGCCATGCTTTTTTTTCTAGGATTTTGGTTTTTTGGTGGGGAAGACTTACTCTGAACTATTAATGATTTAAAGTTCTCCTCTTTTATGCCTTCCTACTCAAAGCACTTAAATACTGAAAGGAGCACATGATAGAAAAAGAGAAATAAGCTTGTCAAATTCAGATAAAGTAATATTTCAAACGGGTAGACAAGTGCTCTTCTTTCTTCCAACAAAGGAAAGCCTCCCTTGACTGCATGAGGTACTTTGCTACATGAAGATGTTTCACCCTTCTGTGGAAGGCCATGTCGCTTTTCTCATGGTCAAACATGAAACCTGTTTTGAGGGGTGCACTTAACTGCTTTTGTTTTCTCTGTAGTTTAGAGGATATTTTTATAAGCAAATCGTTTTTTTTAAATTATTTTATTACATGAGCTGTGACATACCATAGACATTGGGCATACCATTTATGTTAAATCTAAAGCATAATGGAACTCATGAGTCAGGGCTAAAAAATATTATGCACATCTAGACCAAGTAACACATTTTTAAACCGGTAAGAGATTTAAGAAATTACAAGAGGAGAATAGTGAAAAATTATGTAGGGAAGGAAATAATGTATTCAAAGGCAGTGCCTCTGCTTTCAAAGGATTCTGTTCAAGTGAATTGCATCTGATATCAGAAAATATTTCCTGTGCACAACTCAACATTATTTGTGCCTTCAATTCAGATCGCATATTGTGTTTAACTTTGAAAACCCGTGTTTATTTTGCAGAAAGAGGTTTCAGAAAAATATATACCTGTCCCTGCAAAAAAGCTTCAAACGCAGAAGAGTAGGCATTGTGCATATCTGTTGAACATACATACACAAAATGCACTAAAGAAAAAAAACTCAGAGAGGGAGCATTTGTCAGCAGTGATTGTAAAAACAAGCACAGTGCCTGGTGACTCTTGGCAAAAGGAGAAGGTGCATGTTCTAACCCTTCTCTTCTCAGTCACCAGGCTGAGACGAGGTCTTTTTGTTTCCATTCTGCATGAACTTCATCACAGGTTTTGTTGTTATCTTCTTTGTTTTATTTAATTATTATTATTACTATTTTTAAATCACCCTGAGCTTCAGAAGTTGCCTGTTTCATGTGAGACATTGCCTTGCTTGGTAGGTAGCTTTGTCTGCTCTTTGGCCAACAAGCCATCTCCACGGGCTTCAAATCAGAGGCCCAGAGGGAGAAACAACAGTGGCTGCAGTGTCACACGGGAGAGGTTTTCTTTCCTAACTCTTTCCCCAAAATGCAGGTAGTATTAGCTATGTCAGTCCAGTCCAGCCTTGTTCAAACAATTCATTCAGGTGCATCTTTACAGCACAGCCTTTTCCATCTTGCTCTAAGCCCCAGATGCTTCCAGGAGCTGAGAGGACCACGGACATGCAGGACGTGCAGCATCCCTGCAGTCTGTGGTGAGCATGGAGTTGCCTGGGTTTTGCTGGTTGTTGTACCCACAGCAAGGACATACCCCTGTGCACTGTCCATGTCAGGGAAGTACAGGTATTGATGAGCAGCCTTTCTTGTTCCTTCTCCCACCCTTTCTTTTTCTTTTTCTTTTTTATTTTTTCTGTTTTCTGTTTTCTTTTTTCTTTCTTTCTTCTTTTTTTTTTTCTCTTTTCTCGCTTTTCTCTTTTCTTTTTTAAATTTCCCAGTTTCCATGTATCATCTTAGGTTCTTGCTCATTTCCCCTAGGCAAATCACTTCTGATCTGTACGATCACTTGGAAGGAGGTGGGGGAGACAGCCACCTACCTGTTTGTTAGGTTTATAACCCCAATATTAAACTGAATAGATTTTTATAAAACCCAAAACATGAGCAAGATCCCTGCTACATGTTTACTTCATCTTCTAGTTTCTCACTGCCATTTCCCTCACCTTTTCAGTCCATTTTCCTTTATTGGCATCTCTTTGAGTGACATTAGGGCTATTTACAGCAAGGACACATAACTTCTTTGTACATGGAACACTATGTATGCTCACTTCAGGTATATATGAAATACTCATTTACCTAATGCACAAGATTATCATGAAATCTGTGTGAGCAGAATCGCGAGCTTTTCCTGTTTGTCAGCTGGAAAAAGCTTTCAGTCGCAGGCTGCTCATCTTGAATTCCTTCTCTTGTCTTGGGATGCGGATATGCATTTTGAGTACATGGTGATTTTCAGTTTTAAATTAAGTTTATTTGCAAACAGCTGAACACCAGTAATTATCATTGCTGCCATAAAAGATGGCATTAACTGTGTAGCTTGAATTTGATTTCGTGTGGATTAGTGAACCTAGCAAAATCCTGGTACTGATTATTAAATGTAGGAAAGAGATATAAAATTCAGTGCTACTGTAATTTTCAGTATAGATTAATATAAACGAGTCTCAGTAAGCACTTACATAACTTGTTTGCATTTCTAAGAAATGGAACATGTTTGGTTAGTTTCGGGAGTTTAAAAACATTCACACTCAGGTTTTCCAGTGTTGTTATAATTGGCTCCCTTTGAGCATAGAAGCTGGAAGAAATGTCATAATATCCACCAGGCAACCCAGAGTGCAAGGTTACTGCAAGCTACTCTCGAAATAAGAGGCATGAGACACAAATGTGATTGCTTCATGGTCACTAATTGTATTTCATGGTACCTTGTTGCTCAAAGAAAATATTAATGATTTATCGATCTTTCAGTTTAGTCAGGTTCATTTGGGAAACGTGGCTTTCAAAGTTGAACACAGTGAATATAATATGTCTTAAAGGAAAAAATGCATAATGATATTGGGTTGTACTGTTTTTCTCTGTCAGTTGAAATAGAAAACTTGGTAATGTTTAGTAAAGTGGGTGCCAATTCCACTTCTAAATATCAAAGGCAATTTATCAGAACAAAATCCGGGAAGATTAGTAGGGCTTTTTCTGTGTGATTTTGATTCAGTTAATTCTTACAGATGATTCAGACCTGAACAAATTCCATTGTACAAAACCATATTCCTAAATTTGTACGACTTTTTAATAAGAGGCTTAAGTATCATGTTTATGTATTCCTTTTGAGTCAGGCTTCAATTTTCTCCTATGTTCTATTCTGGTAGTTTAAGTTGTGATTTTGGATAGGGACATTTTTCCAAATGTTTTGATGTTGAGGTTAACATTCAAGCCAACTTTGTGAAAGGCTAGATTTGAACTTTAAAAAAGATTGTATTTTCTGAAAATGAAGAATTTTTTGAGCTACTCACTGTGTGTCAATTAGCATGCTTAATATACAGGTTTAGATTTAGAAGACCTACAGGCAAATTAATTGTATAAATGCAAATACTTATTCAGAAGCTTGGAAATCTCTCTTATTTTGGTGTTTATTATAGTGCTTCTAGGTTATTTTCCTTTCTCCCATTCTCATGCCAGCTACAAGCACTATCCCTACACTTCTGCTTTTAATACCAAGAGAGTTGAAGAGGATCTGCGGGATTTAACCCTCTTTTGGGCTGTCCTTTCTTATACATAAGTATACAACATATTCAGGGCTTCTCCGTATTGCCAAGGACTTTTTCCATTGCTGGAAAAGAGAAGGATCTGTCTGGGGCTGGTTTCTGCTCTAAAGCCCCCTGGCACCTTGTAGGCTCCTCGAATCATTAGATGTGAGAAACAAATAAGCAACAAAAGCCTTCTTCCTTGTGTGTATGGATTTTTTTTTTTTTCCCCCCAAATCCTCTTGGTTCCCAAATCTAGTTAACTCCTAGTGCTTCTTTATTTTTTTCTTCTTTTATTTTCCTCCCTTGGCAAAAGAAACAACAAACCCCAAACACTTTGCTTTCCAAAGAGGCAACATGTTTTACTCTGAATTGCAGCTGTAAATCTTGCCAAAATTACTGTTTAAGGTCACTTTGCGGGCATAGTTTTTTTGAGCGATAGCACAGGCATTTCAGCTGCTTCTCTGCAATCTTTGCTTAAATTCGGCTCGTACTTGGAAAACAATTTAGTGCAACTAGTTTGAGGCTGTTTGGTGTGTTTGCTTTTATCAAACCTCTAGACTGGGCAGAAACTGATGGCGCAAGTTACAATGAAATCTTTCTTTTCAGTAGGCAGTGAGCAAATGTGTTTTTCAAGCCCCTACTGTTATTCCACGGAATACACTATAAACTACATCTTAATTTTGTATGAAAGCTCTTTTTATCTGCAGAGAGGGATTGCTGCTGGTGTTCCAAGAAGTCAGCTTTTAAATGAGAAACCATCGGGCTTGGCTGCTTTAAAATACGTATATAAACAAATAACAATCTGGTATGGATTTAGTGAGGTTGAGGATAAAAATTACACATACACGCAGAAGCTCATTTTACATCCCAAGAACAGCTACCCTTAAAGTTCCCTGATAAATTACATCACTTGGGTCCTTTAGCTGGTTGTTTCAGCATTGTAACTCTCAGGCATCTGCGTTCATGAAAGAAATAACTTCTGCATGTTTCAGAAAAACGTGCCTTCTTTTCTTCTCACTTGTAGCCAAGTTATTCTGGCTTTGTAGGTAGATATGAAATGCCATTCCTGGGAGAGACATTTCAGTCTCAAGTCCTTCTTTATGCCATTTGTTGTAAGAGAATGGATTCCTCTACTTATAAAAAGAATCTTTGATGCTAGCTTTGATTCCAAGATGTCCATCTGTGTACAGAACTTGTTACAGGATTTTGTCAAAAATGCTCTTTATCCCGAGCATTTGGTAAAAACAGTGTTAGTGAAGTTGTGCACCTTTAGAGATTTATTGGCACTTGCTATCTGTTACAGCTGCTGTATGGTTTCACCGTTTGTGAGTAATACCTTCCTACTGCCCATAAATACATTTTTATGTTGCAAGAGGAAATGAAAAATCTTATAAATGTGCTTGAATACCAACACCATCTTTTGCTGCTCAGCAGGTGGAATATCATGTTTAAAGAGCTAGGAACTGGCATCCCGTGAGTTGATGTCTCCACCAGACAGCTCCTTCCTGGCCGTGCAGCTCCACTCTACCAGGCTGAAAGTCTTAGCCTGTTAGTTACTGATTCATTTGGGGCAGAAGAGAGGAATCTGTTACCAGAATTAATTTTTTTTTAATTTTATTTTTTATTTTTGTCTTGTCAAGCGTTGCATTAAAGGGATCCCGTTGAGCTATGTAGGTGCACTCAGGAGGTTGTTTACATTTCTCGATGTTAGCCTTTGAAATGATAATGAAATAGCACTGGCAAAAATAAACCTCAAACCTATTTATATTTCGCGTGACGGCTTTAATCAGCTGCCAAACAATGATGGGGCAATGTGCTCTGTGAACGAGGGTGGGGGAGAACCTGTCTGTGGACTGGAAAGCTTTGACAGAAACAGGACGCTGCCAAGGGTGGGTTTTGTTCTGTCCTGTTTTGGTACAGCTTAAAAAAACAACAAACAAACAAATAGACAAACAAAACAGGCTTGCAAGGTGAGCTTTGCCACCTACACCTGCTCCTCTGTGATCCACAGGCCTTGTTTTGGTAGAAGATGCATAAAGAAGTGTCTGATCCACAGAAATAGTCCAGCAAGGCTGGGCTGCAGCCTCCAGGCTCCGTGGGATTGAAGCGTTGTCATCTGACAGCATCAATTTTGAGCAATTCATTCACTTCTTAGCCTAAAATCACCACACCTGAAGCAGGGCAGTTCAGGGACAGCAAAGACATGCAACGCAGGGTGGCTTTGGCCTAACCTTGTCAGAGCTCCCAGTAAATAAGGTGTTTCCTCCGCAAAAGCCTTTCCCCTTCCCATGTTGCTCAAAAAGTGAGTTGTATTGGAGTTTTTTCTTTATTATTTCTTTTTCTTTTTTTTTTTCCTGTTGCCAATGCTAAGACTTTGGAGGAGTGTGAGGCTAACCCATCAAGTTAAAGTACTGTAGAAGCCAAGCATTTGCTTTGAGGGGTTGCATCTTTCCTTTTTTTTGGCCTTTTGGGATTCTTGATTTGAGGTTTGTGTTGCAAAATGGTCAACAATAAAAAATTCTTGCTGAGTTTCACCTGCAACTATATGTCTCACCAGATTAAATTGAGACCAGCCTGATTTTTTATGTTTTTTTCAACCTTTTTTGGCCGATCAGTCTCTCTTTGCCAGATTTTACATAGTAATAATTGCCTGAAGCAAGCCCAAGAAGCAAATTTGTGTTCCTTCATTAAAATCAGATAAACCTTTTCACAAAGCAACACCTTTCAAGTAATTTTCATCTTTCCTGCCTGCACTTTCTGAAGTTTAAAGATGACTAGCAGGTGTAAAACGCGTCATCTTGGGGAAAGCTCCAAGAAGTGATTTCTGAAATGTGTCATTTCATAATGTGAATTGCCTCTAATTTATGTCGTCAGGCACATTTCACAGCACATTTTGGTTATTTCGTTCTTCAAAACTTACATATCATGATTGTTATTATATATATATATGTCAGTCTTACTTTATGTATGTATAACTGCTAAGGGGGTCACAAAATCTGTACAGGTGTTTTTATCAAAATTCTTTAGAGCTGAGTAATTTTGTTAGCATTTCTTCAAAATCCCTCATGTCAAAACAGTCAAACCATGTAATTATCAAATCCCCCTCGTGGAATATCAGCATGTTGTGATTCTCAAAGCATTCCAGTTTAACAAGTTAGGGCATCATTAGACTTTTGGCGCCTTTTACTCTGTTAACACATTTCTTCTCCTGTTGCAAACAAAAAATTTCTTGAGTGTAACAATCTGTCAAGATGCTAGACAAGGAGTCCTTTCAAGAACGTGGTTCCTTTTTTTTTTTTTTGGCACTGCTACAGTATGAGCATCCTTCTGTGGTCAGCAGCTCCAATAGCAGAAGCTATAAGGAGGATGTCAAATACTGTAGGGCATGAAACAGCCTTAAGAATAATATGAACTGATGGAAATCAGTTTACAATGGGAAGAATGAAATCCTGATGGTGGATTGTTATTTGAGGGGTAAGCAAAAAAACTGGACCTTCCATGTGAAGTCAGGAAGAAATAAAGGGAGGATGGAGAATGAAAGGCTCTCTGCAGACTCAAGAGATCATGAGCAGAGCTGCTAATTACTTTAAACTTTTCGTGCAAATGTCGGTTGTAATATTTTTCAGTATTTTAATACCTGGATTGCAGTGTAGGTAAACTTCTCATCTCTCTCTTTCCTTCCCCAGGTGATTCCAGGAAAATGCAGTGTTTCTTTCTTGGCGTACTAAGGTCAAGGGTGATGACTTCAGGGGGTGCTCAGATTTGTTTTGGAGCAGGGCTCCTCTTCTGTGGAATTTTGTCCTGATCCTGTTCAGTCTTTTCAGAAAGATTTATCTTCCAGAGACTGAAATACACATAGCAAACAAGTCCAAACTCAGAATGCATTACAGCACATGGAGTTCAAGGCCAGAAAACAACATAGTGGAAATTTTGTGAAGAAGGCAGTCTATAGATTTGGGGTGCTGTCCACTGACATGCATTTTGGCTTTAAAATCCAGTGTGTTTAACATCTTTTATGATTCCTTTAAAGCTGTGGCTTTGCAGAAGGCTGATTTTGCTGGCTGGAGAGCTGTGGCGTTTCATGCTGCAGACTTGACGTGTGGTGTAAATGTTTTCTTCACAGGTGCCCCGGGGCTTCCCATCGAAGGGTGGCTCTGGAGAGACGGAAAGCGAGCAAGCTGCAAGCAGAAGCCGAGGGCGAGACGGGTCCCGGTGGGACGGAGCAGCCCAGCAGCGTGTCTCCAGACGCGGATCAGGGAGTGGTGCCGGCCGAGCAGAACTTCACACCCGCCCTCTCCACCTGGGCAGACGAGCCCAGCATCGACAATCCTCCTTTTGAAGAGAACACAGGAACAGACAGTATGTCATCAGCTATCTTCTCAGCCCTGTCACGGGTTGATTTTACCAGATGTAGAAGCGGTTACGGTGTCAGAGCTTGTCTCGTTGCAGACTGTGAATGCACATCTTCGTCTTCTGCTCTTTCTCTTGCAATTCCTGGAGAAGTGCTAGTGGGTTTCCATTATGGGCAAGTATGCAGCTGGGCTAAGAGCAGGCTTCCTGCACACAGAGTACTGTCCTGCTCAGATGAAAAGGCAGCTGAGTAGCTCCTGGACCCACTGCATTGAACTAGCAGTAACGCCTCTAGCATTTGGGGTTTTAGAGAGGAAGCACTGGGCCTGACTGCAGAAGAAGGTGGTCTTTTCCCCTTCCTTTCCTTGTGTATTTGCTGTCCCTTAGCATCCCACTTTTTCCTCTGTAATTGTCTCCATGTTTGCTTCATAAATGGGCTTCTCCTTGTCACCTGTTAACACTTAATTCAGGTGTAAGAGCAGCCAACAAAGAAGCACGGTTAAGACATGCTCTGTGGGGTGCACCCCACAGGTCATCAAATTGGAAAGGAAGTATCTAAAATTTACGGTACAGGACAGGACCCAAAGGGTTCAGAATATCCTTTGCAAAAACAACCCCATTTCACAAAGCATGGGTAGATTGCTGTTAGATTGCTAAGATGCTGTAGATTACTTCAGATGACATAGGTGTCCCAACAAATAGTGGAATAATCCAGTCACACTTATTTAGTTTGTTATTAAACCATTGTTGTGTGTCGTGCCTATCTTGTCCTCTGGTGATTTGCTTTGTTGAAAGTGAATGCGGTATAAAAGACATTAATCTTCCTTTTCTTTTTTTTTTAATTGACAGCAAACCAACAGCCACCTACCTTGCCTGAAGGAGAGATCACTACTATTGAAATTCATCGGTCCAATCCTTATATTGAATTAGGAATTAGCATAGTGGGTGGCAATGAAACGCCTTTGATCAACATTGTTATTCAAGAGGTTTATCGGGATGGGATCATTGCCAGAGATGGAAGACTTCTTGCTGGAGACCAAATACTTCAAGTATGGAATCTCATTGCATATTCTGTCTGCTTGCTTTCCATTCAGTTGTTGCAGAGCTGTCTGTTAAATGAGATGGGAGATTTTCCTTGGCAGACTTATGTTGTGTAAATGTTAGCTTTGCAATTATCAGTTGGAAGGCCAATTAATATTCAGAGCAGAGCCTGTTGTTCTAGCACATTTGGCTGTGATGCTTGGTGGGGTTCATGGGATCAGCCCCCTGGAATCAGTTTTCCTCCTTAGCATCTCTTATCAATTTTTAAAACACAAGCATATTTTCTGTTTTTAAATGTTGTGGGCCTCATTCTTTATTTCAATTTTACACATGCTTTCTAAGGAAAGCAGAGGGTACTTCTGGGTAACAAGTTGGCGTGATTTGTCCCATGTGAAGAGCAATTTGTGGATTGTAAGACTGCCTTTATCTGAATTGTTATTTTAATCTGTCTTCGGTGTTACCTTCCAAAAGCCTCTGCAGCTCATCTGCATCTTTCAGTATTTATAAAAGAGAGAGTCAGTGATGTTCTTCACTGGCATGATTTGAAGCAAAGTGCTCCAAATATTTTTCTGAAAAATTAAACTATTAGAATTTATTTTGGTTATGATAACATGCGTATTTTGTTGTTGTTTTAAATTCCTAGCCATAGGCAATGTAAAAAGATCTATTCCTATTGATTTTATGTCGGGAACAGGGTTAAGTACAGTACTCTGAAGAACAGCAGTAATTGAATTCTGCATAAACAAGATAGTCCTCCACCTTTCTTCTGTTGTTGAATCATTCCACCTGAAACAGATATGTTACTATCATTTCAAAATAACTTCACTAAAAATGCTTGCTTTTGATCCGATAGCCTAAGATCAGTCCAAAAGTAGCATCGGCCTTTTTCATTTCAATTTTTTTGAAACCCAGGAGAGGGGAGTAGCTTAAGTATTGTAGTTACACTTAGAATAAAATTAGTTTGCACTTCAGAAAATAGTCTCTTTTGAGAAATGTGCCTTTTTCCTCTCTTTGAGTGTTAGGAGAGTAGCTGGCCAAGAGAGTAACCCAAGGGGCTTCCAAAATGTTGCCTTTTTAACAAGCAGTTGCAGACACTGATTGAATGCTACCTAATTTATTCCCATACTCAAGGGCTCTCGTTGGTTGCAGAATAGGGACCTTGTCACTGAAGCTTTGGAAATTCTTGCCATTTGGGCAGGTGTCAATTATAGTTTCCAAAGCCATAAGTGGCGATAAATTGACTATAAATAGGATTTATAAGCTGCAGTGTGTTCTCCCTATCCATGTGCTGACACTGAGGCTGTCAGATGCTAGGAAAGTGCTCGTCCGAGTCCTTTTGTCGCCGTGAGGATGAGGTGCGGGAGGTAAAAGAGAAACTTTTTGAAAGATAGGATATTTCTGTTGCTTCAGATTTGCCTGTGCAGGTGCTGAGCTTTTGTATTCAAATTACCAGGCTTGGTCTGTGCAGGTGTAATTAGGCATAGGGTTGGACACAGCTCAGTACAAGCTTCAGTCGGTTATTTCTGAAAACGTCTTCAAAGACTTTTTATGAGCAGTAAAGGACTGAAAGGAAGCCAGGAAGGACTACGGGGTGAAACTGGGTGTTTTCTTGCCCAGTCAAAAAAGATTTGACATCTAAGATCCCCTTTTAAGATGGAGGGGAGCAACATTTAGTAACTGCTACATGCAAGTGCATGTTGTGTATGACATGCAGGTAGGTGCCTAAAAGTGCTCTAAATTGTCCCTTTTTTATGCTGGACTGTGACAGCAATTTATGTAAAATATGTTCTAATGAGAATCTGTTTTCACAAGGAATGCTAAGGCTGTTTTATTCGGGAGCTGTGAACTGCCTTGTAGAAAGAAGAATTAAATTTTATTGCATATCTTCTTGTATGCCCTTTGCAGGCTTCCATATTTTATGTATTTACTTTAGCTAGCAACAGCTAAAAATAAAACTAAATTTAATTTAAGGGCTCTGACAGATGAGCCCCGGTGGATTTCGCTGGTGGCAGCTTTACATGTTATTTCTTCAAGCTGTGCCTCCCCTCCCTCTGCTCAAGGTTACATCTGGTCTGGGGGCAGCAGCTGCATTGCCCAAAGTCCCTCAACTCAAATCTGTGATGTAAACATGATGGTTATTGCACATAGATTTTTGGACCCTTCTCTTCCTAGTTTTTGTTGGTGGTTTGTTGTTTTATATCTTGGTTTGTACAGATTGTAATTTTCGGATCAGTATTTGGAATTAATTTTTTATGATTTTTTTAAACTTTGGTATAGATATTTGGCATCATTTTTTGTAATTTAGTATACATTTCTTTTTTTTTTTTTTTGGTATTTTTTTTCTACTTAAATCATGTGGGCAGGGGCTCTTCCATCAGGGCACAATAATATGTGCCAAGGATGATGTTTCAGTGTTAACCCCAAACCCCTTCTTACACCTCAGAACAAGGCAAATAATGCTTTGGGGCTAGTTTTTGTCGTGGTCCTGTTTTCTGCTAACTCCCATTGCACTCATTTTTTACCTTAACTTTACAATGGAAGAGATGACTGAAGATAACTGATCTTTGCATCAGTGGGCCACATAACAAACAGAATTCTTGTGGATAGGGAGGGAGAGCTTAGTTTGGTTTTCATTTACAACTGGATTTTGAATGATACCTCTGCTGAAGTCAATGGAAAAACTCCTAAGTTCATACTAAGGCTTCAGAATCATAACAACTGCCTTGTTTTCTGTCTTGAACACATTTAAGTATTCTGGTTTTCATTTTCTAATTTTTTTTTACATCATGGAAGTACCGAATATTGTTAGATGTAAGCTTTCCTTGGAGATTTGTGTGAGTTCTTTTTATAGCTATTATTTTTATAGATTTAAGTGAGAATGAGCTTGATGCTGAAAGTACACATGAAGTTCTTGTTCTGGAGAACAAACTAGGTAAAGATCTAAGGAATACAGGAGACCAGGAGAACAAAAACCACGGAGTATGAGGATGGGGGGCATTCACCATTAGAGAGAGTGGGTTTGCAGAAAAGGATGGAAGGAAGAGAGCAGAAGCCCAGTACAAGCAGATAAGTAGGTTGCTCCTGGTAGGTTTTCTTGGATTTTGCAGAGACCTCTGAATTTAGTTTGAAGAGGACTTTATGTCCATAACGAGGAACAATTAAACACATGAGAACAATATTCTGATCTTTTTTTATTTTTTTTTTCAGGTGAATAGCTTTGACATCAGCAACGTGTCCCACAACCACGCTCGAGCTGTGCTGTCGCAGCCTTGCACGGTGCTGCACCTCACTGTGCTGAGAGAGAGGCGCTTCGGGAGCCGCACGCACGGCCACGCCGAGACCACCACCACCACCACCACCACCTCCTCCTCCTCCTCGAGGGAGGACAGCTTCCAAGTCACGCTACACAAACGCGACTCCAGCGAGCAGCTTGGCATTAAACTCGTACGCAGGACAGATGAGCCGGGAGTCTTCATTCTCGACCTCTTGGAAGGGGGATTGGCTGCTCAGGATGGCAGGCTCTGCAGCAACGACCGAGTGCTTGCCATCAACGGGCACGACTTGAAGCACGGGACACCAGAGCTTGCTGCTCAGGTTATACAGGTAAATTGCATTCCCTTCCTGAAGCCATGGCTCAGCTCTTTGTGCGAAGCCTGGGGTCGAGTCTGTCCCAGACAGAACAGCTTGAGTGTGATACCTAAAAGCCTGCAGCAGTGCAGTTTGCTGTGATATGTGTGCTGGAAATAATGCTGCAAAACAGGGTCTGCTTGGCACCTTGCATATGAAGATCATCTCATTAGAAGTGAAAAGTGCCTTAATCTTCCCTATCATGCAGCCTGAACGTTAGAAGGGTGCTTATGTGAGTATCATGTAGCCTACTGCTTAGCCAAAAAAAAACAAAAGGAAAAAAAGGACTATTATTATATTTGTGTATGCAGGTTTGATTTTTACACTTAGTGAAACCTATAAAAGTGGGCATTGTTTTATATTGATTTACCTGTGCATTGAATTTGGGGGTTGAAATAGGAAAGTGGTTTGCCAGGCTTCATAGGAGAGGTGGCAGCTAGGAACACAATCGGTCTTCCATTAGTCCCATACAGTAAAATTCATTTCCTGAGTGTTCGGAAAGGGCTGTTCCAAATGGCTGGCTCGGCTCTGATCACAAATATTACCCAAAGCATTACACAATCAAGCACGTGTCCCCTTCCTATTCCTGCAGGAAAACCTCAATGCCACACCTGTCTCCTAGTCTATAAGGAAACAGCTGCAGCACGTTGCTGCTTCCCACTGATGGGATGTTAGGAAAAAATGCTCTGTTTTTGGTAAAGTTGGAATAGACTGGTAGCAGGTTCTTGCAGTCTAGTGCAGTTGCCTTTGTTTAACCCAAGTTTCAGCACCAAATAGAGAACCACAATTCAGATGAATCATAAATACACGTTTCAGGTATCATTTTAAGAGCTTCCATTGCAGTTAAAGGAAAGTAACAATGATCCTGGGGATTTTAATGCCAGTTTCGCAGTTTCAAGATACAGTGAAATGGTCAGAATTTTACAGTGGGTAACTTTTTTTTCTCCTGAGGTATGTTTTTAAATCAATGGAAAGAGTTGATACTTCATTTAACATCTATTATCTGAGTCTCCTGATATTCCCACATCTCCAGAATTTTTGGTCTGCTGATATGTAACATCTTTCTCTGAAGTCTCTTTGGGAAATACCAAAGGTGTTCAGAGCTTATGATGCATATCTGCAGATCCTGGAGCCATCACGTGTGCATTTCTTCTTTTATTGATAACACATTGCACAAATTCGTAGAGGTTGCAAATGGTTTTTTGTTGTTGTTGTTTTTTATGTTTGAAGCTTCATAAAACAGAGAGAGTTGGTCCTTTTTGCAAAGAAGTTGCAGGTGATGCAGAGGTAACACTAGAGGAAAAAAAGAAGAGTGTTACTGTCCTCTCTTTCTAGGGGGAATTGCAGCAAGAATCGAGTAAGGGACTGTGCAGTATGAGAAATCTGTGGCACCCCCAGGAATTGGAAAACAAGTTCTGCTGTCTTCTTGTTTCATCATATAATTTTCTTCCCCTCTGCTAATTATCAATATCCTACCAACTTCTTTATTTTGTTTTATATATTTGACAGGCTAGTGGGGAGAGAGTGAATTTGATCATCTCTAGACCCACAAAGTCACAGACAGTCAGTATCATCCGAGACACCGGGACTCACAACAGCAACCCACACCAACACCAGTCCCAGCAGCTGTTCCACAGCAGACCCAACTCGCATAAGGTTGGTGTTTCTCTTTTAAGAGATAAAAATAGAGTTTTTGTCATGTGATGGTCTAAGTGGGTAGCAAGGCAAGACTGGAAGAAAGGGTTACATCTTCTTTTAGACCTACTTAACAAAGATTTCCAAGTTATGAAGTCCTGCATCATGTCTGGAGTAGGAACAAAAGATACACAACTGCATTTCAGTATTTTTTGGATTTGCTGACTGCTGTCATTCAAGAGCGTTCTTGTTTCTGCCCCTATGCTGGCTGCAACCAGCAAGGACAGGAGATTTGGTGCACATAAACTGGATTTGGTATCCAGTACATAAAGAGCACATTGAGGAGATGTGTCATGTCTTCCATGAGCCAACAGTGCCATTTGCAAGACTAAGTTCTGCAGGGTCAAGGTAGGAGAGGCAGAATGAGGAGACATTCATGAAGCTAGTGTCAAATTATCCATTAGACTGCAGAAATAAAGCCTGTGCATCAGGTGTTCCTGTGGTTAGAACAATATGACTTCTCAGTGTTCAGATTTTGTGAAATAATTCTCACGTTGACCATGTCAACCAAACCACCTTTCCTCCTGTCCACTCTGTTGGCATCACTGTTTAATGTCACAATTCTGCTGGGGGGATTTAAATGTGTTGAAAATGTGTATTTTTTTAAAAGTTTGGGTAATTTCATAAAGGTGCAAGGGGTAAAGGTGAGGCTCCCAAATACTGTTAGTGGCCATTAGTGCTTGCCACAACGATACTCCATATCAACAGAATCATTACAGCTCATCTGTAGCAGAGCCTGAACCCACTTTCCATCTACCAATATATCTTGCATTCATATTACAATTCCAAAGCCAATGAATTGGCTGAGCTGATTTCCCTAGCATACCAGTACCATTCATGGGCTCTTTCGAAGTAGCAAGTCTCATACAACTGAAAGTGACGACCAAGCTAGACTTGTCCTAGGTTTCATATAATTTATCTTTGCTTCCGTCTCATTAATCTACAGTTAGTAGGAAAAAAAATGTTTTTATAATTGCGTGGCACCAGCCAGTTAGTCCTAAATCCTGAAAACTCCAGGAGGAGTTGTTCTTATAAGCTATGATACATATATTGTGTGATTAACATGGATATGCAGGCAGAATACTCAATCAGAAGGGACATGTGGCACTGGAAGTGGAAGAAAACAGTTTCCATTTTCTAAGAGAAAGTGGGAGAATAATGAAGTGTTTGTATTCAGAAGAATCTTCCAGGTTCTTTCTAATGTTATTTTGGATTCTTTCCAAGTATTTTGTTGATTTAAGATGTTAGTGCAGGTGTACGTGCAGTGGTTTGAATGTATCACTAAATATCCTGAAGGGGAAAGGCTTGAGCAAGTGAAATACATTTTGATTCAGGTCTAAATCCTCTAGATAGGGAAAAGCTAAATAGGGGCTAAACTTCGTGATTCATGTGTTAGAAAATGAAATGCAGTGTTTTCTTCTTGCTTCAGGTTTGGGTTATCCTTACAATCATCAGGGAGTCTGCACAAAGCGTCCATTAACAGCCTAGAGCATTGATTGGCCTTAGCTACTCCGTGCTCTGAGAGAGGCTACACACCAGCTGTGAAAGAAAACATGGCACATGAGGGCTTTAAATGGCCCCTCTGTTTGATCATGAAAACATGTGTTTTTGTTTCTTATGGAGCTTTTTTGTAGTTGTGGGCCATATTCTACTTACAAATGAGATAATGCTGATATTCACCAAGACATCAAAAGTTTTAGTTCTGCTTGGTTTCTAATCTTTTGACCATACGGTTTCATGGCACAGTCCTAAAATTTAACCTGTTCCAGTGTAAGACCTAAAAGAAACTGTAGTGAGATTTTCAAGAAGAGCCCTTATAAACTTTCTGTCTATACTCAAGCATCTGCATGAGTGGCTTTTTTATTTGATCTGATGTAGAAGGAATCAAGATGAAGCCAATTTACACTACGGACTTGGTGCTTTTAAACCTTGTCCAAGTGCCAAAGTATAGCTTTGGGGTGTATTTAGTTGTGTTCTTAGTTTTTGTTTTGTTTAAGTTTTAACAACATTATTTATTCTTGTCAAACAGGATCTCTCCCAGTGTGTTACATGCCAAGAAAAGCACATTACTGTGAAAAAAGAGCCACATGAATCTCTTGGAATGACAGTGGCAGGAGGCAGAGGCAGCAAAAGTGGCGAATTGCCCATTTTCGTGACAAGTGTACAGCCTCATGGGTGTTTGGCAAGAGACGGCAGGATTAAACGAGGTAGGGCTTGGCTTTCCTGGTGGCACGGGTGGCCTCTGATTGGTTTTTGATGAGTGCATTCACTGAAATCAGGTGGTGCCATAATGTCTTTTAACAGATGTAACAAAGCCGTGATGAGTGCTTGTCTTCATGTTTCAATAATGGAAATACAGTATTTATTATCACGCTTTTAGGAAAGGGATGTTTAGAGAGCGATAGGAGGGGAAGTGGATGAGATCAGGAAATGTCTGGCTAAATTCTTTACAGCTGACTGTAATCCCCTGAGCTGAGGGTCTGATGTGGTGCTTTGTACTGTAGTACACGCATCCTGTTTTTGTGTTTAATTTGGTGGGGTGGGCCCCATCACTGTTCGAGGAATCTCCAGTCCTCACTATAATATCTGAACAGCTCAGATGATGGCAGGTCATAGCTCACCCAGGTGAAGTTTACCCCCAAAGCTACTTCTGTAATGATTGTGGTACTTGAATGCTCTCTTGTCCTTTCTCCAGCACAGCTTGGACTTACTGATCTTCAGATGTGCTGCTGCATCCATCCCTGTTCCTTGGCTTTGCAGAACGATAGAGGGAACTGGGAGGTGGAGGTTAGACTCAAAAGAGTTTAGACTCGATGAAGAAGACAGTCCTGAGTGATCAATATCTAAGCAGTGATGATTAAAACATTGTGCCATATGTGAAGCAAAGACTGCATATGGAATCTTTGCAATTCAGAGTTCACAGAATCTCAGATTGTTTTAGGAAAGAAATTCAGGGGAAAAAAAAAACAACTTCACAAATCACAAATTTAAAAAGAACAGTGTGGGAACCTCCTTATATGCTTCTGAGATGAATTACACCCACATACCAATGTGTAGTCTTTCTTTTTCTGTACTACTGTGAAAAGTACAATTGATGGAAGAATCACAATTGCTCTTTCATTATGTAATATTAAAGTAGCCACAGCAAAAGTGAAAGTGATTTAGAGTTAAGCTGCACCTCAACTTTATCTTTCCTTGGGAGACAAAAGCTTTCAAAAAAAGAGTCTCATTCCAAAGATGACTCAGTTGTTCACGTTTTTACTTTGAGATTCCTGACTTTCACCAATAAGTGGACATTGTGTGAAGGAGACTACTGTTTGGACCATAAATTACATGCTTGCTTTCACCCTGAGGCATTTAAAAATTATTCTGAAATAAAATAAAAATAGTGGCTTTTTTTTAGTGTCTTGGACTCTTTCCAGATTATTATCTTCCCACAGATACTTTCATTCTTCTAGTGGATTGGTTTTTGCACCAACCTTTCCAGTAGTTTTTGAATTGCTTTCTCTTCTCCCACATTACAAGCTAAAAAAAAAGCAGACCTAGAATGCTCTATGGAGCCTCACTAACCTTTAAGATTTGGTTACGTTCTGGTGCCTGAGTTGCTCTTTTCCGCATTCTTCCTTCCCGTGTAATGTTTGGGTGAACCTAAGATACTCTACTGGGAACAATTACACGTTAAAGTTTTAAACAGACAGGGTAAAGCTGAAAAACTAATGATGCTGTTCACATTCCCAAGGTGCTAGTTCAGACTGTCTCAGCTTCAGAAAAATACGGTATTAGATGAAATCCTGGTGAGAGAGGTGCCGCAGGTATGAACAATCCTGGCAGACTGATGTGTTCTTATTTGCACCTCTCAACAGGTGATGTGTTGCTCAACATCAACGGCATCGATTTGACTAACCTCAGCCACAGCGAGGCGGTGGCCATGCTCAAAGCCAGTGCTGCCTCTTCAGTAGTCGCCCTGAAAGCACTGGAAGTCCAGATTGTAGAAGAACAACCCCAGGCTAATGAAGAACAACTGAGTACCATCAGTGAAAACGAGTACGATGCCAGTTGGTCACCGTCGTGGGTCATGTGGCTGGGACTTCCAAGGTACTGAATTAATTAATACGATAATTACCAAAGTTACCAAAGCAGAGGTGTTTTTAGTTGCAGCACATCTGCCCTTATTTCTGCCTGCCCAACCATCTCGTTCTGTTCACCTTGTGCTCACAGTGAGGACCGTGAACAGGAGCAATGTTTTCTTAGGCAACTGAAAGATGAAGAGACTTGGTTTGCTCCCTCACAAACCATATTAGCTGCCCACGTGGATTCTTCTCATTGAATAAAAGTAATCTTTTCCATTGCTTAACCGTATCAAAATTTCCAGTAGAGTATCTAAAACCAGAGAGATAATGAATAAAAACCCGAAGTGTTTGCCCATGTGTCTCTGTGCTAATCTACTACTTAAATTTAAGAGGCCAAATATATCATGTTAGAATAGTGGATCAGACTTTCCATTCTCAGACTTTTTACGCATCTCTTACACACAAACAAGCCTGTAGTTACAAATCCTCAT
This sequence comes from Aythya marila, assembly GCF_965140915.1. Classification (NCBI taxonomy): domain Eukaryota; kingdom Metazoa; phylum Chordata; class Aves; order Anseriformes; family Anatidae; genus Aythya; species Aythya marila. The sequence goes on along the minus strand of NC_139042.1, from coordinate 21,525,311 downwards.
GTATTTTTTTTCAAAGAACCCACTACCATCTCTGCCAAACACAAAAGCTCTTGAAGATTTGCAGCTCCCTCCCTCCTCTTTCCTAATCTGCAGTCTGCTTGACATCACCATGCTTCATTTTTACCGTTCTGTTTTTCAGTCTCTTGTGGCTTCAGTATAAACTCATTCTGGCATTGCTTGCTATCAAGAAGAGCTCCCACTGCAGTGAAGAGTGTTACTAACTTCAGCCAGAGTGGGCAGGTTAATTCCTCTCCCTCTGATGGAGTTACCAGGCAAAGGCCAGTTGTTAAGTGTAAAACAACAAAAAAGGAGCATTGGTGGCAGAATACATCTGAAGATAACAGAACCATGAGTTACCTAATCTTAGTAAACAGCTCTCAGCTTTGGTAAATTTTTGGCTTTCCATGCCACAGCAGTGGTTTATTGCTTACATGCTACAGAAGACCCTCTGTTGCTCCTAAAGTTACGTTATTCATTGTGCTGCTGTTCTTTAAAGAGTATTGTACTTCGGTAAAGAACGTGGCATCATTTTTACCCAGAAGTTAATCTCTAGTTTCTTTTCTTTTTTTTTTTTTTTTTTTTTTTAATTACAGTCTCTATGTCACTGGCAAGAATGAATTTTCACTTAAGAAGTAAATATATACACACCAGTACAGTTAGTGGAACATGATCGGGATTATTTACCTTCTGCCTAACAAAATGGTTAATCATTTATGTTTTCATTACTGGTGATGCATCGGTTCACAGATAAAGAAGGTGGTGCATGGACTTTCAGATCTTTTCTTTGAGTAGCAAAAGCCTGAATTGGCTGGGGGTGGAAGAAAAATGCACTGTATATTTGACTTGCAAAGTAAACATTGGATATCCATTTTTCCTCCACATTCTTGCCACTTGTGAAATCCCTATAAAGCCATATTATTGTCATTGTGCAGAGTTAACTGCGTTTAAGTCATTATTCTAGCACCGCATTATTTCTTTTTAAACACGTTTCTGTCTCAGGAGTGTGAGGTTTTTTGGTAATTGGCTCGAATATCACAGAATTACCCTGTCTGGGAACAGAACTGATTACCATGCCTCCCCTTCTCCTCCCTGCTTATTGCAGCGGTGATGGTGCGAGAGCAGGTGTTCTGCCTAGCATGGAAATGTCTGTATGAGGTATCCACGGCTTTTTCTCTTGCTGCCCTGTGCTTCCCTTCCACAGCTGCCTCCATAGCTGCCACGACGTAGTGCTGCGGCGGAGCAATTTAGGCAGCTGGGGTTTCAGCATCGTCGGTGGCTACGAGGAGAACCACACCAACCAGCCTTTCTTCATCAAAACCATTGTTCTGGGAACTCCTGCCTACTTTGATGGGAGATTAAAGTAAGTTAAAACATGGGTAATAATAATAATAATCGATGCTTGTAACTAGTTAGGTGCTGGTGCAGCTCATTGCTTAGTGAAATATGCTGCAGCACCTGGTGCTTTGCCTTCCTCGGGGTGTGATGCAGGGCAGCACAGGCTGCTTAGGCAGAGGGCAGGGTGTTTGTCACAGAGGTGATGCTTGTGCTGGCACCTCTGCCATCTCCTGTCCTCTGCCCCAGCTGCGGTGCTGATGTCCCCTACCATTTCCTTCTCTCCTTTTAACTCTTTTTAGGCATAAAATATTGCGAATATCCCCATGTGCAGGCCTGGTTACTTTGTAATATATTTGTCTTCCTAGAGAAGCGTTGAAAAATTAAAGAACTTTCTTTAAAATGGGGGAAACAGCTTTAGCCTTTCATAAAGCCTTCTGAAGCCACCACTGAAAACTCTGGTACTAAAGATGGGTGCTGCTGCTTCAAGAGAAAAGTGTGAAAGTGGATGGAGGAGTCAGTACCTCTGAAGAGATCGTTAAGGAACAGTGCCTTGAGAGTTATTCGCTGGTGGAAAAGACAGGGATAAATAGGGCAAGTTCCATGGAGGCCTCTGGAGAGCTGGAGGAGAGGCTGAGGGAGCTGGGCTTGCTCAGCCTGGAGCAGAGCTGTCTCTGGGGCACCTAACAGCCCCTTCCAATTCCTGCGAGGAGGTTATCGAGGACATGGAGCCTGGGCTCTTCATGGTGGTGAAGGAGAGAGAACAAGGATGGCAGGCACAACTGAGCCAAAGAGGTTGAGACTGGGTGTCAGGAGAAGCATTTTCCCCATGAGGATGGTGATGCCATGGCACAGGTCACACAGGGAGGCTGTGCAGACAGGAGGTTTGTGACACCCAACTGGGAAAGCCCTGGTCAGAGCTTAAAGGTGACCTTGCCTTGAGCAGGAGGAGGGACTAGAGACTTCCTGAGGTCCTTTCTGGCCTTAAATATTCTATTATTCTACTTACACGTTACATTGGATGCAATCCCCAGGTCTAGTATACATCTATGTATCTTAGCCTCGTGTAGGGTTTCAGAATTAGGACTTACAATTCCTATTAAAGGAACCTATTAAAAGTTCTCTTGCTCAAAAACTGATCTTTATTTTTTTGTGCGTGAAGGTGGGAGTGAAAAATGTGCCATAGGTTTGTGAACATTACGTGGCTTGAAGTTTTATGGCATGGTTTTCACATGTAGGTTTACTTACCAAGTAACTTGAGAAAAAAATGTGCTTATGCCTAGAGCCTTGCCAGTAATTGATTTTTCAGTTCAATGACTAAATAAATAAATGAAAAAATAGTTTGGCTGAACACAAAATTAGATTTTTTGGCCAGCTATGAAACAGTTTGGATTAAATGAAAGATTTCAGTTCAACCCAAAGTAAATAATTTCAGATTGGGGAATTAATAACTAGAAGTCTTAACAGAAATGGAAATACATTCTTAAGAAGGGAAGAGTGCTTGTGGCCACACTCACCCCGTGTAAGGAATGGAAAAGATACTCGTCTGCAATATTGTGATGTAGTACCCTCTGTTCAAATCTACTCTTACTGAGACTATGGACTTGGAGCTGGGCCTCTCCCATCAACAAGGGCTATCGTGGGACCGGTCTTTCTGAAGCTGTTCCACTGTTGAAATGTTCTGAATGTTTTGTTAGGCTAGAGAGAAAGTAAGAAAATAATTTCACAGACCAGTATTTAGGACAGTTTTCTGCCTACAGTATCTGTCTGGTATGATTTTGTAGAAGGTGAAAGGACTTCAGCAGAAAGGCTGAGAGAGACCCCACTCAGTGAATTGTAGGGTTTGATGCTTTCTTGGGTGATGAGATACCTTGGTTAAAGCAGAGAAGGGCTTCCAGTTGCCTGTTTGACCAGTGTTGGTCACACTGCTTCTTCCTCTGTTCTTCCTTAGCTGGGGGCACCAGGAGAGCTCAGGAGAGCATCTTTTTTGTCATCCACTTCTGTTGCCTTCAGTAGTTGGGAGGATCGGTGTCAGGAAAAGTCCCGTTCAGTCTCCAGCATCTCATTCCACTGCACTAGGGGATCCCAAACATGCTCAGGTTGCAGAGAAGAGATGCCTGTAAGACGGAGCTTACCTAATGTAGGAAGAACGTGCTTTTATGAAATTTCTCTTGAACTTAAGTAAAAACTGAAGAGTAACCCTCCAAGGCCAGTTTTCTCAAGGCCAGCATACAGCCCCCTCCTAAATTTCTATTCCCTGCTTTAAAACACAGAGGTGCTACAGCTTCTCCACTGAACCATCTGCTGTAGGAGATTTCAAGCCAAATGGTTACATTTCAGAAAATCATAAGCCATTGAAAACAAGGGTCTTGGTTGGAATGTGGTTGGTAACCATCAGTATCTTTACTTACACCTCCCACAGTAAAGACGTGCTTGGTGTAAATGTGTTATAACTCACACAAACAAACATAAATGCTCTGTTATGCGCATGCTATCTCATTATCTTCTCCTGACTCCAGGAGATCTTTCCAACTCTCTCTTCTCACATTTCCCTGCAGGTCCACTTTTAATACAGAACTGATTTGGTATTAGTGTTGAAATCCATTGATTTGGGAATTTCCCAGATGAGTTTCATTAGTAAAAGAGACTTAAAAAAAACCACATAAAGGCGTTCAATTTTGCTAAACTTCCAACCTGATGGAAACCTGCTGCCCCACGTGCTGTTTGTTGGGATGTGATGGTTATTGCAGAGCCGTTCTCATCGCTGGGTTTTCTTCTTGTGTCTTTTAGGTGTGGTGATATGATTGTTGCTGTAAATGGACTATCAACGGTTGGAATGAGCCATTCTGCACTTGTTCCAATGCTGAAGGAGCAGAGGAACAAAGTAACTTTAACCGTGATTTGCTGGCCCGGAAGCCTCATATAGATTTATGAAATCATTTTGGTTCAAGCAGCTTCATTTTCTAGATAGCTGGCACAAAAATCTCTTTCTTTTTTTTTTTTTTCCCCCCTATTGATACAGCTGGTTATAAGCAGGGCCAAAACTGCTCTACTCACTTTCTTTGTTCTTTTTTTTTTTCATGGGCCTCTCAGACTTGTTGTATGTTCTCTTCCCATCCTGAAATAGCCATTTCTGTTCGCTACACCCATCGCTGAGGCGAATGCAAATTCACACGTGCTCACACAGAAACTCCCACTGCAATAAGGCTGTCGTTGAGCTTTCCCTGTCAAGCAATAGCCTTGGACAGCCAGCAGAAGAACTTAGCGGTTCTCTGGGTTGCTCTGAGCAGACCTAAATTTCTATATAATATATAAGCCTAACAGCCACGTGCCCATTCGTCCCTGAGATGAGAATGTGTGTCGGTAAGGCAGAGGCACATCCACCTGCTGCTCTGAATCAGTTTCCGAAGGTACACCTTTCCATTTTGTACTCGCAAGAAATTATTCAGCCCCCGTATTTTTCCTCACAGGGCATCAGTGTTCATAGAAAAGTGTAGGACAAAAGCCTGATATTACTGGAATTTTTATAAAGTGCAATAATTGGACTCTTTGTTAGGAAACTTTAATATATTACAGAGTTTGTATCCTATAATGAACAGAAATGTGGAAGTAATTACTGTTGCAATGCTGGCAAGAATACACATGCCCAGGGTCGCCTTTGAGTGAATGGCTTGCAGTATTAGACTTTCCTTTACAAATGAATGTTTTGCTATGTCAGAGAATTTTGATGAACATTTTTACTGAGATCATTTTTACCGTTTATATTGTAGCTGTCAGCTCTCTTTATTCACGTGTGGAAGCGATGCTTTGACTTGTACTTTGTAAATGACAGAATTACTTGCAGAAGCAGCAAGCTATTAAGAAAACTCACGTTCTGGTTTACAGGTGGGCAGGCCAGAAGGATGGCTCTTTTTGTTCAAGTCCGACTGCAGAGAAAGCTGCAAAATTCACTTGTACTCTGTCACCTCCTGACAAATGTGCAAATGCCTTGATATAAAATGCTGAAATAATCTGTCTTGCGTTTCAGGATTTTATTTTTCCTATAGAGAGCACCTGCTATTAAGTTGTCAGTAAGAATAATACTGTTTATCTTGGATTGTATTTAGTATTTTTAAAAACAAACGTGTAACTTCTAGACTTTGCCTTTCCATGAGATTTGCAGGCTAAACACCCATTTGTTTAAAAAAAAAAAGAGGTGTGGGGCACATCAAGGAATGTGCTGACCAGGAGCAAAACTTGTAAGTCGTCAGTGTTCCGCATATTGGAAAAAAGAGCTTCATTTGTAGACCAGGTTCACAACCTGAGCTGATTTTATGAATGACCTCTGTATTGTATTATTCATTACCAGAGAATGTATTTGAGAATCACGGCATATTTCGATTGTGAAGCATGACCTTTCTTTTCCAATTTAGCCATTATAATATTGGGGCATATTATCGCATGTCATAAATTCCAGTAGCTTTGTTTTAAAAAATAAATAAAGTTACTCTTTTACAAAAAAGAAAAAAAAAAGAAAAAAGTAAAAACCTTGTACGAAAGAAGTGGTTTTATTCCTCTCTATGATGTACAATATTAGTTTAATTTCATAATACAAACGAATGTCCTCTACAGTATATTACTGTATTGAGAATCTTACTTTCTGAAGCAAACACCAAAACGATTTGATACTTTAGCTGATTTGAGTTTCTTCCCATTCCAAAGTGGTGATTAACTTTGCTCCTAATGCAGATTTTTTTGGTAAAGTATCTCTTACTGTAGACTTTAGGGAAGATCTTGACATATGTACTAGATTTAACTTTTTTTTTTTTTTAATTATTATTTTAAAAGTAACACTTTTCATTCAAAACCCTGCGAAAAGCTTTTTTTTTTTTTTTTCTCTTCTATGTGTATGTAACAAAAGCATGGGTTAGCTTAAACTGTGCAGTTTTGTTTCAGTGTGTTGTAGCTTTTGATCAGAATGCTTAGTGAGAATTTTTTTTTTTTCTGAATGAATTCCTTTCCTGAATCATTTTGCCCCTTTCTCTTGTAGCTGCATAGTTTGTTTTTCCGTGCCTTCTGTTTTAAATTATTTCAAGATTTTTTTTTTTTTTCAAGATATTGCTATCTAATTGTATGGTATTAATGAAGGATGAATGAAAATAAAAGTTCATTCTACACATTGTAATAACTCAAAGTTTTGTCTCACTCTTTACAAAAGTTACGGGTACCTAAATGCAGATTCAGTTTAAAGTTTTGGGTTTTTTTCCATGTGATTTATCACAAATCACATCCTCATCCAACCAGGGTTACATATCAGCTGTTTAAATAGTAATTCAAGCCCTGAGAAATGTCTGTAAAGAGGAGGTAAGATCTGTGCCTTCTGGTTCTTCACCACAAGGAGCATTTCCTCCTCTCCCCTCCATGCCAGCTGGTACTGATCAGCTTGAGGATGTTTTCACGGCACTGATTTGATGCAAGGAGACAGTCTTGCTGGAAACATCACTTTTTTAGGATCCCAGAGCTGAAATGTGAGCCTGCTGGTAATCAGTTCCCATCTCCATCTCCTGCAGGCAACTGTGCTCCGTCTTAAGATGTCTGCAAAGCTGGTATGAGCCTCGAAGCAATTCCGTGATAATTTACCATAAAGCCTTACGACTCACGTTGCCCAGCTTCCTGTTCTCTACAGTAGTTAGTGGGTTAAGAATAGATGAATTCCTCTAAAACAAAAACATACTTATGTACAAAAATACACAGGAAGCCTTCTGTAACACAACACACTGTGAGAGTTTTGATTTACAGGCAGATCCATGATCTTGTTGTTGCAGCTGAATGTGCACAGAGCTGTTTTGTGAGGTGGTGGACCTAAGCATATGCAAGCTGTATCTTCGTGGGAGGAACACCTTCCCCAAACAGCCGTATGAATCCTCAGCAAAGAATATAAAATAGTTTATTCTGCTTCACTGCATGCCAATGAACCCGCATCTGAAGACATAAGAGTTCATTTGCTGCTCTAAACTTTCTTTTTAGACTCAGTAACAACAGAGGGGAAAATTCAGTATTACAAAAGAATTTAGAACTCTTTTATTCAGAGATTCCCTGATGTATTTGGGCTGGGCGTAATGAAAGCCTACGCGTGGTTCTCAGATACATTGTGGTAGATGATATTGGAAGCAAGGCAAGTCCCACTCAGTCAGGAAACTTGACCATTTTACTTTTTTACTTTACTTGTACTTCAGGCTGTTTCAATAGCTGGTGGAAACTTGTTGACCATCTGAAGTGTGAGACCCTGATGAGATGAAATAACAAATACACCAGGCAGGGCAGCAACGATGGCAGATGTAGAGGTAAGCCCACATGGTGATCACATTGCACTGTCTGACAGCACACAGCCCAGCAAGATGTTGTAGCACGAGGGCAGGTCAGTGAACATCCTCACCCCAGTTGTCTCAGACAACTTTTAGGCAAGGTTTCCTACTCAAAAAGTGGATCTCCTCCAACACATAGATGATGGAAGCAGAGGGAGGGACAGAAAATGATTTGCAGTGACCTTGTCTTCCCAACACGTTGCCTAAAGGATGGCGAAAGCTTTAGACTTCATGCTTCCATGACAATTCCTACAATGTTATATGGGTAGGACAGCTAAATGGTGATGCCGTCCTTCTATCTGTTGCCTTATCATGTGAGTGGATCACCTGCATGTTAGCACTGCAGTACGGATGCAAGTGACTTGGGAAACTTCATCAACTCAGAAATCAAAGAGGTGAGTGCAGCCGAAGGCGCACAGCCTGCTCGGCATCAGCCCTGGGATTTGCAGTGCGTGGTTGAGGAGAAAGAATGCGTTTGGGTTTGGGGGCTGTTTTTATTGTTAAGCTCTGCTGGTAAAGGCTGGCTGGCGGAGTCTGTGGGTTGCGAGTACAGCCAAGCAGAAACAGCACACTGCTCAGCGGGGAAACTAAATCTGATTTTGCCAAAGGAGGAATGAGAACCAGCCACTCCCATCACAGGCAGGAGGAGGAATTGGGCACAGGATGGGAGGGGAGAGCCCCCAGTTGGGGACTATCGATCACAAGGGCACATGCTGCATCTTTGGGCTGCCCCAATTCACCTTTCTTCCTATGCAGCAGCTCTGAACTATTTCTTTGTACACACACACACACATACATATATTTCTTTATAGCTTTCATCTGCACATCTCATCACATTTCATCTTCCAGCCAGCAGCTGTGGTCTCATTGATAGCTCAGCCCTGGATGCTTTTCGGAGAGGCAGTCTGCAAAACAGCCCATGCTGCCTTCTGAGCTGCAGCTGCAAGGTTTTATGTGACCAAAGCAGAAGCATAAGTGTTTGCTCACCCTCTGTAACCCTGAGCTGGGGTTGCCCAATGCTGTGGGTCCATTCAGTGTCATGCACAGAACCTCTGCTGTGTAGGGGTGCATCTGGCAGCTCTGCTTTGCCCCCAAATCTTAGCGTGTGGTGGTACAAAAGCACCAGCAGGTAAATTTGGACTTACACAGTTTTTTTGTCATGCTGGTGTTGAACATCATTGGAGGAACAGCTCAAGCAGAGGAGATGAGTTCAGTAACATCAAGCTCTTTCTTCATGCTTTTGCCTATATATGTGGACTGATCACATTCTCTGCAGTGCATTTTGTGTCCTCTGCCTTCAGATTTGTAATAAATTGTGGCATATGAGCACTAAATGGCAGTGGAAATTAGAGCTGGATGTGTTTTGTTGCATTAACTAGTTTACCACTGGGCTGGACTAGGTACTTCACGTACAGGAGATGGTATCATAAGCAGAGGGAGAATTTAATTACAATGATGAGTTTAATGCTGTGATGGGTTTTAGATGCAGCGGTGCCATCCACTACTTGCAGTTACTCCATTGCTTAGCAACCCCGGCGCCAGGCAGCGAGCCCCAAAACGCCGTTCCTCGTCCCTTAAAGCATGAAGACATCGAAACCTAAACATCCTCCCAGGGGATGCAGGCGGTGGTTCAACATCAGACTGATACCATGAGCTCCTCCTCAGCCAGCAGCTCCACTAACACCAAGCAGACCCAGGTTTGCAGTTTGGGGCAATGTCTGCACATGAAATAATGAAGTACACACCTAGGGAACCTCTTTGGGTTTTCTTCTGATCTGGGGCAAGCGCAACTGCTGGTGGCCTGGCTGCCAGGTTTGGGTATAAAGCGATTGCGGAAAGCTACTGAAGAGAAGCATTTTAATCAGATTAGAATAGATAAAGAGCATAACCCCTCAGTTATACAATTGAGCTTTATAATCATATTAAACTTTAATACTGGCATTAGTGCCATATTGGAACAACAATCGCAAAAAGCTGCAAGCATAAAATATTACAGATCCTTAAACATATTACAAAATGTCATCCACTGAAGTTAAAAATGTTATCATGTTTGGGGAAATGTGCCAGCTCAAAAAAAAAAAAAAAGAAGCCCTGGAGCCCGAAGCCCTCTGTCCATGTGCAGATTAAATGCAGCACAGCAGAGGCAAGGCTTGACCTTTTCGTTTCTTACTTTTTTTTTTTTTTTTAATTAAATTGCTTCCCAAACAGCTACTTCTGCTGCCCCTATCCCCCACCTCAGTCCTCATCCACTGAGGATGGGCCAGGAGCCCCCATGGCCCTGCAGCCATCACCCCACTCCTGGGGAGCAGCCTGGGCCCCTTCCAGCCACCTGGCTGTGTGGATTTTCCTTCCCTGTGCCCCTGCAGTGATGTTTTATTCAGCCGAGTCCTCAGCACCTCACAGAGGCCTTCTCATCCTTCAATTCCCACAGCAGCTCCCAGCCCCCTAAGGCTTCTTCCAGGACCAGGCTCGCCCTTCCAGCAGGCCATGTGGGCCTGGTACCCTGCACATCCCAATAGCTGATGCTTTCCACCCCAGCCTAAGTCACCGCAGGCTTTCTGAAGTAGCAGGGGGACCACACTGTCCCCTCAGTGGAGGATGGTGGGCCCCTGGAGGCCCCTGGTGCCCCCCTGCCCAAGCAGGGACACCCAGAGCAGGCTGCCCAGGCCCACGTCCAGGCGGCTTTTGGAGCTCCCCAAGGAGGAGACCCCACAGCCTCTCTGGGCAGCCTGTGCCAGGGCTCCGTCACCCGCCCAGCACAGCAGTGCTGCCTGGTGCTCAGAGGGAGCCTCCTGGGTGCCCGGCTGTGCCCATGGCCTCCTGTCCTGGCACTGGGCACCACTGAGCAGAGCCTGGCTCCGGCCTCTCTGCACCCTCCCTTCAGGGATTTAGGGACACGGATGAGATCCCCCTGAGCCTCCTCTTCTCCAGGCTGAGCAGCCCCAGGTCTCTCAACCTCTGCTGGATGCCCACAGGCACAAGCACACACACACAGGGAACAAACCAACACAAGGAATAATGCCACAAAGCCATGGCAGTGGGCTGGGGGAGGGGGAGCGAATCCAGCCCCAAGGGATGGGAAGGGAGCAGTGCCCCTTGCATGGGTGTCACCGTCCCCTACTGCCCACCCCACAGCACCAGGAGGGTGCCATCAGGTAGAGACCCCCGAAGTTTGGCTCTTTGTGTTCCTTCCCGGTCGACACCCTGGTAATTACACACCTTATGGAGATATGCGGTGTAATCATACCCTTCTAAAAATGCCTTGGATTAAAAGCTTTTCCTGGGTCTTTAGGTGATGGGCCCGCAATTACAGAAAATGAATTGCATTTTAGCTTTCCCCTGAAATTAATAACAGTGGTTCTCCAGTTGACTCCGTGAGTAGTTAATGGAACAAACTGGACGCTTCGCTGCGAGATGGGTTTTAAAGCTATTTGAGAGAGATTCTGCGTTTCAAATAGGAAAATAATTCACACGATGCAAAACCATTTTGTCCACATCTCTGCAGAATAATGGCTGTGTGCAGCTCTGGGATGTGACTTTATGGTGGGGGATTTCGGCATGCGCCCCCATCCCTCGCTGCCTTTGGGGGAGTGACCCGCCTGCTCTGCCCTGGATGAACTTCGGGAAGAGAAAAACAAGGCAGGGAGTTAATGATGCAGAAAAGAGCTACAGCCTGTCCTGAGCTGCCCAAATGGCTTCTACCATCAAACTCAAAAAAATGTATTTGTGGGAGTTCATGCCAGGGCACGATAGCAAATATTCCCGGACTTGTTGAGTTCCGGCCACCCAATTTCGCACTCAGCTCAGCCAAACCATGACCATCAGCAAATTTTGCAGTGCTGCCAGTGGGCTGCAACTGATCCCAAAGGATCTGAGGAAAGAGAAGCTGTTGGCTGCCTTACATGCCTGTTCCCCTGCCCCATGGTACAACCACAGCATCAGGAAGGGCTGCGTTTTCCAGGCACATATCTCAGCTGCCTGAAGCAACCCGAGCTGCAACTGAAATCAACTCAAGTTTGCAGGGAGATTTTTTGTCTGTCTAAAGGCTTCTGCCAGAAATCTAGTGACGCATCAAGCATCGAAAAATATTTTTCACCCCCTGAAGTTTCTCCCTACACACGCAAAGGAAAATCTTCCCCTAGAAAATGGCCATATTCATGATGCTGTCCCTCCACAGCATCCTCAGGCAGCTGCCCTGGGGTTTCTTGGCACTGATTTCCAACAGTGTGCTCCAAAAGCCCCAACCTGGGGGCCTTGGCCTCTTCCAACACCAGTGCTCACACCAGTTCTGGTTTGGGTATCACCCCCGCTTCCCAGCCTGCAGGGGAGACTGGATGCAGTCAGGAAGGAGGGCGTGCAGTCACTCAAAACCATGGGACAGGAAAATTGTAGGTGGTTTTCTAGTATATTTCACAGGTAATGAATATATTTGACAATCTAGATATCATCTGTTATCCATAAATTAAAATCACCCACATAATTTACTATAATTGCCTGTACATTATAGGTAACAAATTGCAGATAATAGCCCACAAGGTTGCAGCCTGTTGGGTGTCCCAGCCTGGGGAAGGTTGAATTTCATGTGCTCGCTCCCACTGACAGGAGCTCCTCAAGGCATAGCTCTGCTGCCTCACAGAGCTGTAAAGCACTCAGGTGGGTAGAAAAACTATTTTTTTTCTTTGCTTCCTTCTCTCCTAATTCTCCTTCCCCTCATTTTTACCTAATCTAAGTGGAAGCTCTCTTGCACTGCATGCCTTGACTATGTCAAGGTCTTTGCGAGTGTTATTTTCTCGTGGGCTCTGTGACTGCACCATGCAGGGGTTATTGACAAGGGTTGTCCATGACAGCTTGTCTATGCCTCACGTTGTGCTCTGTTAGCACAAGAGGCCACAGCTCTTCAGCTATTGCTGCTTATCATGGCTGGGGAATTCAAGTTTCCTCTTCTTTGAAATAAGATTAAAACAAAAGCTCGCTCCCTGACAGACTCCAGTAAAGCCAACCAAATTGGGTATGATGCAAGGCTGGTGACTTGTTCTTTGGTTGTTGTTTAATAAATGAAAAGCCAGATGGACATCATCAATGTTTTAGGGTGAATATTTCATCAGCTCCACCCTTCATGCACTGGGTCGCTCCGCCATGGTCTCTCATTCATGGTGGAGAGTAAGGAGAGCTCACCTGGGCTTGCAAAGGGGGTTTCACTTCTTGAACCGAACGTGACACTTTCGTGAAAACCATTGACTTTCTCATGAGGCAGGAAGGCTGAGCACAAACACACATCGTTGTAGTGCAGCCTTCCCCTTTGGTGTGATTTAATTTTCAATGTCACACAGATCAAATTTAACCAGGAGGTAAAGAGTAAACCTGGCATGTTGTGACAGAGACTTCCAAACAACAGAAAAAAAAGCCCCATTTCCAGCCTCATCTAGGTGTACTTGACTGTCATCTGGTGAGTCTTTGGAAGCTCTGAATATCAGGTATCTTAGGTATAAATGCTCAGGCAAATCAATATATTTTTCAGTGCAGGAGCAATGACAAACAAAAGGAGTTTTCTGAAAATTCAGAGTGCACAGCTACAGCCCCAGAATTTAAAAATAGGACTAGCACATCTTAAAAAATAAAAGTTAAAAAATTAAACTCATTTATATGAAACAGGAACAGCAAATATAGACATTTGGGAAAAACAGAACTAAGTTTCAGCCTAAATACTGAAAGAAACACAAGTTTTGGAAGTCAGGAAAGGCTTCATAATGTGTAATTATGTTGTACTTTCATACCTCGAAGTAGAAATATAGCTGTGACTCTGCAATTTTTGAGCTGTCCATGAGCTTCTCCATGAAGGAGAATTTCACCTGTAGAAATTCATCCATAATGTGCCAGGCGTGGGCATCTTTCCCTCTGCCAGCCCTGATTGTAGGCACTGATGCCCTGCCCAGGCAGACATCCATCACGTTGATCCCTAATGTTTGCACCAGGGAGCTCAGGCTCTCCTTCCAGTTAATGGAGAGAAATTGACACTTTTAGGTGCTGTTCATCTCATCCTAATGCAGTCGTCGAAAATAAATCAGATGACTCACACTGTAGACGTAGCTATTTCTTTCCCCTGTCTTGAAAAGGAGCCCGGGATGATGAGCTGAGGCATGGGCTTGGGGACAGTGGTCTTCAGCCCATGTGTGCCCAGAAGAAGTTGCTCCAGACTGATGAGATATCTCCCCAGAGATATCTCAGTGAGATATGGCACTGAGGGGACAACTCGTCCCCTTTCCATCCCTCTGTGTCCCTGCACCTGGGCAGAAGAGGGGCAAGGATGCGGGTGTTGGGTAGATAGAAAAATTAAAGAAAAGGAAAATCAACCAAAATACTTCCTCGCTGGTGGGAAGCTCTCCTGTTTGCTCAGATCACTACCGTATCAGCAAACCCGCGTGAAAGTACCGTTAATTTTAATACACTCCCAAGACTAATTAGGTTCAAATTGGGCAGAAAATATTGTGCGAACAAACAGCCCTGCACACAGCCCGCTGTGAAGTTTAAACAGGAGTGGCAGAAAAAGGGAAAAATAGTTTTTATTAATGCATTTACACCTTCTTAGAATCTCCCTGAATTGTGTTTTACCTTTGCTATAAAAATGAAAACATTTAAATTTCTTTAAAATTACATTTGACTTAATTACAGCCAATCCCTAATACCAGCAAACAACCCATTTTGCCTACTTTCCAGCACAAATAGCCACCAGCCTCATCATTTCATAAAGAGTTGTTTTTCTACATGATGTTCTCTATGTGCAGAATGTTAATAGCTACTATAGCTGAATATGAATAGGCTTTGTAGCTCCACTTGAAATATAGAAAAATGGCCCAGACATTAAAAAAGATAAAAGGGAAAAGGGCAGTAATGAATTTAGAGGAAAATGAACATTAATGGTACTAGCATTACCTCATGTTCCACATAACAAATTATTGGAAATCTGTCAAGCACACCAAATTATCTACTCATCTGCTGTTGTGGGGCCCTTTGGAGCCATCCAAAACCAGCAAAAGCAAGACAATTTAAGCTAATTTTACTATTTATAACAATAGAACAGACCATTAAGATAAATTAATGTCATTATCAAGTTTCTATGAAAATGACAAATACCGCTATTTCAAGCAGCTTTAGAAGCTGTTGACTATAATGAAATCTGCTGTACAGGTACTAAAAAGAAACACTCCAAGTAATTATTTTCTAGTAGCTTGTTTGTTTCCTTCACATTCATTTACTTTCACCACAATTAGTTCTGTACACAATATATGGTAACTAAACAGTCAACACTACGCAGCATTAGGACTAATTGGGCAATTAGGATGCAGTTTTCAGCCTTTTAGGTCCTAAAGAGAGCCAGGAGTAAACATTTTAGAGGCAACAATAGCAGCGCTGCCTCGATTTGTGTTGTTGGAGTTTAAAGGAATACAAAGCAAGGTGATAAATAAAGCCAAGGAGAAGGCTCTGCTCGGAGCTGCAGGGAAGGAGGGGTATATTGGGTTATTAAATGATCCCACAGAGGGGTAAGGCCATGGGGACCCACGGGTGAGGGCTGAGGAGGGGTCCTGGGGGTGGATGGTGGGTGTCCCATCTGGGGGAGCTGGGCAAACATCTGCCCCAGGAGGGCTGATCCACGTCCCGTCCAAACTTTCTCCTTGCTGTGAGAGTAATGGCAGACACCACGTAGGCAGACGGGGGAATTTGGAGAGGTCTCGGCCCAGTTTTTCCCTTGGCTGGCTCCCACGGAGGGCAAGAAGAGGAAGGGATGCTCGCCGCCCTGCCTGGCTCCCGCTCACCTTCCCGCGATGGCACTGAGCGCTTCCCTGGCTGCCAAGCTTTCATCTGCCCTGGCACTCGGTGCCAGCCTCATAATGGAACAATTTTCATGCTCACACATCATTCCCACACCGCCTCCAACCCCTGCATGGCCAGGACGTGCTGGTGCTGCACAGGGGTGTCAGGAAAACCAGGCTTTGCATGGGACAACTCGGGGTGAACTCCCTGGGGATGGGGACAAGACCCACCAGCAGCAGCCACAGTGCCCCACATTCCCGTGGGGTCCCAGCTCTGGGGGCGCATGGTGGCCTCTGGAGCAGGGACACAACCCAGGGAAGGTGGCAAACAGGAGCATCCTGCATCCTTCCTCTCCTCTCTTCCTCCTCCTCCTCCTCCTCCTCCTGGCCGGCCTCCGTCCTGGACCCGCGATGCCACCGCAGCACGGTGGTATCGCAGCCCGGGTGCTGATCAGTTCCGTGCTAATGATAATGAAAGGCAATTAGTCTCTAAAAGCATTATCACAACATTCATTGCATTTATGACGTTTTATTAGGACTATCAGTCAGAGATTTTATGAAGCCGGGGTTTGCTTTTTCCTTAATTAGACATTCATGAGCGAATATCAAATCTGACAATCCATTTAGTAATTTATTACAGAATAAAGAGACTCCAGCTGAAATTCAGCTCTGGCTTACACCTCTGTTTTTTCGCACTGAGTTTAATAGGAGCCACATCTGTTTGCATTGGAGGGAGTTGGGCTCGGTGTCCTTACGATGGACTGAGTGCGTTCATCAGTCTGGGAAGCTGGCACATCAGTGACACGAATCCTACACCCAGTTCTGGCCTCCGCAGTTTGACAAAGCATTAAATAATGTTAAAAATATAGAAAAACAGGAAAGCATTTCAGTACCGAGAGCTGACCTTGCTACCGTTTGTAAGGGCTTGTTCAGAGAGGAGACGGGTGGCACAAAGCAGAGGAGAAAGTCACAGCCAGAGCTAAGGAGCGAGGCTGCAGCCACCCAGATTGGGCTTGGCGACGGAGCGCAGACCTTCCCCAGCCAGGGAACCTAACCCCGAGCCCCCAGCGCCAAAGGAAACAGAGCTCTCCAGCCCAAGGGCGGATGCCTCTGTTCCCACACAAGCGGTTGGGCTCCAGACAGAGGTAAGCAAATGAAATGTAATAGCCTGCGATAGACAGGCAGTCTGCCCGGGCGGCTCGAGCTTCCCATCTGCCTTAAATCCCCTGAGTTTATTACAGGGACCTGCAGGCTGACGAGGGAGGTCGGTGGGGAGCCAACCTCAGCACACACCTAGGGTGTGCATAAAAAAAAAAAAGCCACAATGGGGAAAATGCTTAAATAACAAGTTTGAATAATTTTTTTTCCAGCCATTTTTAGTGCAGCCTGCTTTGTAAATAAAAGGCTATGCTGCAAATTTTTGGAGAAAGCAGGACTGCTGGCGAGGTACTCTGAGAGCCTTACCCTGGGAGCCGGTGACATCCTCAGACATGACCCTTTTCGTGCCATAAGAGAGGAAAACCCAGAGGTGCCCACACTCATCTTTGTCCCCGGTGAAGGCAGTGCCAGGTCAGCTCCAGCTCTGGGAATGACGGGGGAGCTTGCTGCAGATCAGCAGCTCCAGCCACAAAGTGCCAGCCGCTCCTCAGGCGGCCAGACCCACGTCTAGCACCGCATCTGCTCTGCCGCAGGCCTTTCTGCTGTTTCTTTCCCTCTTCCACCGATGCTCCTTAGTATTTGTTTCATGCAATATTCATAAACAAAAAAAAAAATTAACACTTTGGTTTTGCAAGGAGAAACCCAAGCAGGGAAAGGGACATGCATTTAGAGGCTTCGCCCGCCTCTTGCCAAAACTGCTTTTATCCATGTGTGTGTGTGTTAAGGGAAGAGGCAGATGGGCAGATGGTGGAAGAGCCACAGGCACACTGGTGAGGGCACAAAGAAAGACAGGACAGAGATTTTTTTCCCATTTCTTCACCCTTTAGCAGGAAATGCGGGGCAGCAGCATCACCACGGCGGGCTCTTCCCTCCCGCCCCTACCACCAAAGCCCCTTGGCAGGGCGCTGGGGGGGTGATGAAGAAATCCCCACCTTCTCCCCCAAGTTTTCTCCTTTTCCCCCTGCTGGCAGAGAGAGCTTTCAGCCCCAATGTGAGCACGTTAAGATCTGGGCAATGAGATCTCAAGGCGCCTGATACAAGCTGCTCCAAGGTGCGGGCTCCCACGGTGGCTTGGGAAGCAGCAGAGCAAAACCCAAAGCAATCCACCTGCAGCCTGCTGAAAATGGAAGTTTGTGAGCGTAGAGATAAACGTATTGGTGTGCTGGCAAACCAAGTCACACCGAACTCATCACATTACATATTTATTGGCAGAAGAATTCCATCAAATCTCTCCATTTTAAGAAATGGGGATTTTAGAGGATTTTTCCACTAATGGGGTGCACGACGGAGGATGCTGGTGCAGAGCTGGATGCTACCAGCTGCTTACTGTGCCCTTCTCCAGGCTGGATGCAGAGACCCAGCCTCTTCCCCAGCGAAATTATTTGGTCCCAGAGACTCTCAGGGCAGTGCTGGGTGAGACGGGGGTTGCATGAGGACGATCCCCTTCCCAAGGGCTCGGAGGTGGTCACGGGGCACCAGCCCAGCACAATTTACCTGCCACGTGCATGCCCTGAGCTCACGGGGAGGGCAGGAGCACTGACTTATTTTGGCCCAGAGCGAGGAGAGGAAAGCTACAAGCACACACAGACACAGGGATTGCTCCTGCACCACGTGTTTCAAATATATCCATACTGCACACCTTTCTACACTGCCAGGGACAAGGCTGTCAGCTGTATTTCCTCCCAAACCTATCTCCAGCATTGCTCCTGCTGCACTCCACCCTCAGTCATTTGTGCAACATATGGAGAGCAGGACCACTGTGCTTACCTGGGGGGAAAAATATCCCACCTCTCTGCAAAGCCGTCTCTCAGCTCCGCCAGCTCTCTGGCTCCGCGCCGCCACGAAGCCGCTCGTGCCAGCACAGGTGGCAGCGTGGTGGGTGGGAACAGAGGGCAGGAGAGCAGTGACTGATGGAGAACTGCCTCCAAACAAGGCTGTGGTTTGTGGAGAGCAGCAAAGCAGCAATGCCTCTCCTCCCCCTCACCCCTGCAGAGCGTTGCTTCATGTGCCCGGTCCCGTGCCGCGTCTTGGCTCTGGGGCGGCCACCCCAGAGTCATATCGTGACTCGGGTCAGGGTGCTTGCTCTCACCTCCCAAACACCTGCAGAATATTTATTTTTGAACCAGATGAGATTGTCACGGATGATCTGCAGCTCAGAGGCGGCTCCTGCACAGCTGGAGGGGTGGCGTGATGCAGCACGGGCTGGAACGAGGCAAAGAGCTGCTGGGGCTGCTCGGAGAGGTCACAGCACCAGGCAGTGTGAGTTGGGACCAAAGGGGGGCCAAGGTGTCCACAGAAGGCTTCACAACAATAACTGCAACCTTTCTCAACCCTCCCTTTAAGCTTAAGCAGTGCAATTTATGTTGAGCTGCCAATGATGTAAGATGACTTCTTAAAGGAGTTGGGCTTCTTGTAATGTCAGAATGCAGTAAGCCATGTCCATGGCCACGCTTTCCTCTGTGATGAAAACCGAAGAGATAAAAATGGCATGGAAATACTTTTGTGATGTTCTGGTCCTTTATCTCCAAGTAAATTAAGCTCTACAAATAATAAAACAAATGCTGCAAGCGAAATTCTAAAAGTGAGCATTTTAGTTATTTGAAGAACGTGACGGATATGGATATATTTTTGTCCCCCGAGACTCCAGGTCTGGGATGTGTGAGCAAAGCTCTGACTGCAGCAAAGCAGAGGACCCCGGGGAGGAGCAGAAAGGGGGAGCACGGTGCACAGTTGCACAAAGGGGAGTTTTTGTCACGTAGGGCGTGCAGGGAGCACGGATAATCCATCAGAGAGGAGCCGAAGCTCCTTCCTCAGTGGGCTATCTGCTCACATTGCTGTGCCCTTTCAGACAAGGAGTAAATCACCTTCTCCATTACCAGGTGTAGCGGGGTGAGGAACTGCACCCCGGAGCCCCAGTTCCTCCCAGGGAGCCAGCTGCATTCCCTAGGCAGCGCAGCTCGTGCTTCACCTTTCCCGCTGGCCTGAAGGACACAGGCAAGTCATGGCTAAATCACGAAATGGCAGCTTGAATTAAACGGTGATTCACTTTTTTTTTACAGCCCATTAATAGCAAACCAGCTCTAATTACAATAATTTGCGGTCATAAATGACTATTAATATCAGGTTCGTCTGGGACAAAGACAATTTGCTGTCTAAAATGAGGGACGTGGAATGGTTTTGTACCCAGGTGCTGCTTAAAGGCGTGATTTGGGTTGCACATGGGGGCTGTCACAGCAGGTTACACCAACTGTCGTGGTCTTGGGTCAGGAGAGTAACAGGAGAACTTGACAAATGAAATATCCGGGGCTGCGGTCGCTGTGGCTTTGCACTGAAAGCATGATTTACAATTTTCCCATTTTTTTACTGGGATGGAATGGATACAAAAATTGTTGTATGAACAAGGCATGCAATAGAGATGCACTTCAGCTCCTTTCCACCCATCCAATTGTTTCCACGGAATATAGGCATAAATTTCCCTTGTTTGTTTGCTTAAGGTCAAAAGCAGACTCCATTCATCTATCAAAAGTTATGTCTAGACTCTGGAGTGCCTACAACACCCTGTACAAACACATACATCCCTCGTATGTGCTTACAAACATAGGATCATAGAAAAACTGCTATTGTATGAGACCTCTGGAGCACCAGTCCATGCAATCCAAACCTCTGCCCAAATCAGGACCAATATCAAAGCTGAATCAAGTTTCTTAGAGCCTTCTCCAGCCAGAGTCTGAAGCTCTCTAAGGACTGGGATTCCCCAGCCTCTGGGGCCATCTGGAGAACAGCCCTGACCCCGGAGGGTCTTTTAATCCAAAGAGCTGCCTTAGATATTTCATATCACCTTTGCCTGCATCTTACCTTCAGGTTTTAGCACACTCACAAGGTCAGTAGGAACTTTGCCCACTTCCATAAGGATCTTTTCCTCCACGCACAAGGAGCTTTGTGCTGTTACTTCTTTTCCAGTTTCCAAAAAGCTCTCAATCAGGCCCTTCATGAAGGCTGTCGCGGAAATGGAGCTGTCATGAAAAATCCTCCTTCAAGGATTAATAACTAATCCAAAGTGGTTAAAAGATATGAAACAAAGGATGGAGAAGCTGAGACCGTTTGTCACAATGAAGGAGATAACCACCAGGGAGCTGCGCTGGCCAACATCTTCATAAGTGATTTGGAGGAGGGGCGAACAGCGAGGTGAAAAAGTTTGCTGATGCTGCGAAATTGTCGGGGAGTAACAATGACAACTGGCTCTGAGGAGCTGCAGGAGGATTTTAGGCTGTTGGAGTGACTTTGAGGATAAAATGGAAGATGAAATTCAACATTGATAAATGCTAAGTAATGTGCATGGGGAAAACAATCCTAACTATGTATGCTCGGTGATGGGCTCTAAATTAGCTATTATCACTAGGGAAGAGATCTTTGAATAGCTCTCTGAAATACCAGCTCATTACTCAGTGGTGGTCAAGAAGGTAAATAGGATGTCAGGAGTTATTAGGAAAAGAACAGAGAGCAAAATAGAAAACACCATTATGCCATAATACAGATGTACTCAAACCTTGAACACTGCACGCAGTTCTGGTCCCCTGTCTTGAAAGCATGTGCTAGGGCTGACAAAAAACGAGGGGAGGGGAATAAAGGAATGGAAGGACTTTTTAGGGGAAGTAACTGCAAAAACGAGGACACTGAAGTTTGAAGAAAGCATGATTGAAGGGGAATAAAGTGAACTGTTAAATTACGAACGGCATTTAGAAAACAACAACAACGAAAAAGAATGGTTATTTGCTATTTCTCAAAGACCAGTTAGGTGTGCGTAAGTTTTAAATGAAGCAGAAAGATATTTTTTGTACTTATCTTGTGATAATGACTTCCACAGTTTGGGATTAGATATATAAAAGTATATATATATATATCAGGTTAAAAGCAAAGAGGGTAATGCAACCTCCAGCTTAAGTTTGCATTGGAAATATGGGCATTTTTCCAATGGAAAAAATGGAAAATCGTGTTCAAGCATGAATATATAAACAGGAATGTATATATAAATATAAACACGTGCAAAAATGCACACAAACACTATTCCTAAGCCAGAAGAGGAGAACAAGGAAGAACAGCTCTACTTGCTCTGTTCATCCAGTGTTCACACACTGCCAGTCTCTCCCAAAACCTGCCGATCACCTCATTTTAGGATCGCTGTCAGAGATGCCGAGCACTGGTCTCTGCTTTCAGGTCCCCGGCCGGAGCTGATGCTCCAAACACCACCAGTCCCTGGTGTTGGGCTGCTGACAGCCAGCTTGAGCTTTCAGGAAGAGAAGGTGCACGAGCGTGTGAGCATCTCTGTTCAGAGAACGGCATCTGTGTGCAAACAGAAAGGCAGGGTTAAAAATGTCATCCGCAGTTCGCATCACTCTATCAGAAGGAATCTAAATTGCAAAATCCTGAAATCTTTTCACATGTAAGATTTTTTTTTTCCTCCTGGCCTTGTATTAAGATTGGGAATGTAGCATGAGAAAAAAAAAATATATTAAATAGTATATTTATGGAGGAGCTTGGACTGGTGAGCTGCTGGAGCAGCTGTGGAGGAGCTGCTATGTACGCTAGTTCTTATGCATCCTATGGGAATGCTTTGAGTCCAGCCATCATGTTATGATGTCTAACTTGAAGAGAATAGCAAACATTTCACTTTTCCAGGACTGCAAGACCCTGACTGCCTCTAGAGTCAGCGCCACAGCCCAGCCTGGCACGGCACAGCCCTCCTTCCCCAGCCCAGCTGCGCTGCTTGGATCCTACATGCAAGGGCAGGATGGGTGCTTGCCACCCAATGTTTTAATGGATGTGGTGCTCCTTAGCTTGTGTTACAACCCAAGTGAGGGTCCTGCTGCTGTTCTTCACATTCATGACACACAATAAATGGAAGGAGCAGGCGTGCAGCGTGTGCACGTGTGGACCTGCTCTAATGGCACCGGTGCGTGCGTTCCTGCCTCGTGATTCAATGGACAGGGCTAGGAACAGCGAGCATATAAAAGGACGCCACATTTTCAGATGGTCGAGAAATGAATAATGCATTGGGAAGCAAACATAAGCATTATTTCTCTTCTAATCAGTATCATGAAGCATTTTACAAATTAACCACTTTCCCCAGACACTTACCATATTAAGTAGCTCTAGGCAGAGCCCCTATCCGGGTGGACTGTGCCATCTGCATTTAGAAAATTGCCTATACATTTATTAAAGTGAAATTCACCCATTAATTAATCCTGTCAGCATTTTCCCTGGAAACTCTCATTAGCACATTGAGCTAATTACTACAACTAGCAGTACTAGAGGTGTGTGCGTGTGAGGGTTGGGAAGGAGGGATGGTTATTTTAACATAATAAAAGATATAATATTCTTAGATTTACATTAAATCAATTAGAGAAAGTCAGAATAACTTTGTACTGAGATAAACCTGCCATGTTATTTTCCTCCCATATTGGATCTTTGATTGCTGGAGGAAAAATATACTCAAAATATGACAGAAATCTGAAGCTGCTAACAGTTATAATAGCCACAGCTGCATGCTGCTACCTATGTAATTACGTGATGTTAGGTATATTTTGACCTAGTAAGAGGAAAATGCATTTGCGTAGCAATGCTGCTCAGTTCCTTTTCTACTCTTTCTTTGCTTGGGATATTTTCTTACTGGCTTGTAGGACAGCAGCACCTACAGACCTTGGCTGGACAGGAGGGCTTGGAGGCACAGAGTTACCTTGACCTGCCCTGTCTCTTCACTGAGGTGAGCCAGGGTGAATGTGATAAGCTCTTGACATGCCCAAACCAATAAACTGCATTAACTTGAGCCTTTTGCATTGAGGTTTATGTTAACACGCTTTCCTTGTGCATCCCATAGGTCGGAAGCAGCTGCTCAGCCAGTGCCTGAGGCTGTTGATTGACAGTCCTCTTTTACACCACCATAACCACAACCCAAGGACCAACATCACTGAATGAACATCGAGTGAAACACAGGGAAAGCTCCACAGGGAGCCTGCTGGCTACCCCAGCAAAACAACAGGTGGGAGGGGAAATGGCAGCACAGAAAAATGAAATTACTCTTAGGTGTCTTAGGGTAAGAGGAAGCAAATACTAAATCCAGGAGTCTTAACTCCTCACTGAGTCATCTTGCTAGCATGTACAACTGCCCTCAGCCGAGCATCTACTGGGGCAGATGTATCACAGCAGTCTCAAAACCAAGGATCCTCTCTTCTCCAGATACTGCAGAGCTCAGGACGTGTTTTGTAAGCGAGAGACTCTACACAAGGTCATTGTGAAAAACATCCTATCTCAATTAAACGCGATTTGCTCCTACTAATTTTACTGTAGTACAAGCCTTGTAACTATAATTATCCAAAGCTCCAAGCAACAATACACAGACACTTAACAGTGATCACATCCACAGCCCCAATTCTTTGGTACTCTACTGCATATATAACTTTTCTCCAGCCTTTTATCCTTTCAAAGTCAGTAGGACAGTCCCCATGTGTAGAGCAGCTCTTACACACACACGCCTTCAGAATCAGACCTTAAGTAACGCTTTGTAATCCCAAAGGTATTCTCTATTTAATGAGGAATAATAAAAAGTGTTCCCTGCTCAAAAAGACAAAAATACTTTTAACGACCTCAAATAAAAAAATGGGTTATTTCAACTTGCTAAGGCTTTTACTTAGCATTTTTTTATCACATCTTTCCTTGCCTTTTAATCTTGATAGATTTCAGCTGTATTCCTCCAGCAACAAATGGATTCTCCTGTGGCCAAAATAATTGTATAAATAGGGATGCTAATGCCCCCTTTATCTGATTAGCATCAAGTTGGGGAGACTGAGAGTTCAGATTGTATTTGTATTATAATTTCTATTAACTTCTGTCCCCAGTCCCCTTATAAAGATACTCTAGCAGACATAACATGAAATAGGCACAGGATGTGAAGCAGCTCTGGTGAAAAGGAGAAAATTTTAAAGAAAAACTTCATCTCTGTCATTCATAGCAGATGGCTGCTTATTTAAATAATCAAGTTAAGTAAGATGCATTTAGGACTATCTTGTTTAATTTGGTTATTTAAATGAATAAACTGCCTGCAAGGCACTGGTTTTTACAGACCCCGTCACGTCTTGTTCAGCTCTGGTTCGTATTTGCTGATTTGGATATGGTTAGATCCAGAATGGATGAGTTCATCATTTCTCCCTGTGGCTCAACTGTTTTGCTTACATGGGGAATGTTTTAGATCAGATGAGAATCACCCTGATGCGGTGATTGATATTATGTTAATGCCTAGCAGATTAATGCCCTGTCAAATTTGCATATAATGAAGGCGGCCCGTAACCCATTGCTGAAGTGTGCATCCCCGCGTGCCTGCCCCAGATAACAGGACCTTTCCGTATCAACGGGGAGCCAAAAGCAGGTTCTGTAATTCCCCTTTTCTGTGTTTAACAAAACTAACGCTGCACCTGCAGAGTTATCAGGTGGTTACGGGTACAGGAATGATTATGCAAATGGCATTATGCAATTTTAGCGACTGATCTACCACCACCTTTACCTGGCAAACGAACGGTGTTGTTCTGCCCTTTTAACTGGCTGACTTGGGCAGCGCTCATTATTTACAGCTTTGTCCAGATTTTTTCCACTGACACTGTTTTTGTGGAACGCCTCCATTTAAAACTGCACAGCTTTCCATTGTTTCTGAGAGGATGCCTTCTGCCTGTGGAATATTCTGCCCCTCTCGTCCCAGTGAGCTGGGTTAAAAGCAAAGCACTTTTCATACAGGGTATGTCAGCCTGAATGCTCACCAGGAACCTTTCCTGGGCTCAGCTTAACTTCTGAGGCACAGCTTCATCAGTAATCAGTAATTTGTGCACTTTGTGAAATGCACTGTGCCTAGAAAACCCAGCCTGGAGAGGGCAATGAAGGTAGGAATCACCTCAGGGCACGTCCAGGTACAGACATTCAGGCCTATAAGTTGACAAACTCATTTTAAAAATCCAAGGGAAATAGCAGTAGCTTTGTTCACTAAGCAAAAATATCTCGACTGCCAATGAAAAGCTAATAACTTAATGTCATTGAAAATACCCAGATTTGGAAATTTTGCATGTATTTTTCTGTCTGTCCTGTGGTCAGTTTATAAATGGCTGGGGAGGCCTGTATGGGAAAGTGGAAAACTAGGATCTGGAGTGATGTGAGATGACAAATTTTGATATGAATTTAATGCAGAGAAGACTTGGACCTGCCTTTCCCTCCTCTTGAGCCAAGATCCCACAGCAAAGCCTTTGGCTTCAGTGAAATGCTACATTTTTTCCAAAATTCAATTTTCATTAAAACGAAAATTTTCCAAAGGGTCTACAATAAATACTTATAAAAATAATATAAGGAAACAGGGGGATAACCTCTATATACTTACTTAGACATTGGTTAGAGTTACTCTATATAAATCACTTTACTTGGCTTATGAATGTTTTTAGACATAATTAAAAGAAACCATTTACCTTTTAGAGCATCAGTTAATTATATTTCAAGCTTACAAAGTACAGTTGTTTTTCATTACCCACACATGTAACTGTAAAAGCAAAGCAAATGTTACTGTTATAGCCCAACATTCCTCTTCAAAGTTTACAAAAACAGGGTGAGCTAATGGAAAAATAACTACTAAATAAAGCACCAACTGGCCTGGTTCTAGGCCTACTTTTATTTTTTTTCCCCCTTTTTGGCTTTTTAATAAAAGATACCGCAATTTTTCCACTTCATTTTCACACAGACATGAAACAGCTAACAATAACTCTTATCTTTTTCAATAGCACGTTGAAACATATTGGTTGAGATGAATGACTATGAGATTTGGATGTTAAAAAATGTTCCACCTCTGTTGTTCTATTTCCTTCTAAACAAGTGGACAAACAAGAAGCTTGAGTTCCTGCAGGTATGCTAACTGCCTTACTTGTTAGGACCAGGCACAAATTTCATACTGCTTTGAACATGGAAAAACACTACAGAGCTGCAGATTAGTACATTAATTTTTTTTAAGATGGTTTTATGTTCAATTATACTTACCAAAGTTCTCATTAGAACATTTTGCAGAACACTTTTTGAAGGACTTCGATATAATGAATGCATCTGAGCTTTTGCAGTATGAAAAAATTCTATTCAGTCTCTCTACTACTACTACGTACATTTGTGAGTTACCTGATCATAGTGAATGTGGGAATAATTCAGTCCATTTCTGAGCAGAATTCTATGTGTTCATGCAGAGCTGGTTTCTGAATTTCTCATCAAAAACAATTACCTCCTGCTGCTCTTGACAGAAAAAAAAAAAATAAGATTCATTTCTTTTGGTTCCAGCATCTGTGTTTAATTTACATAAATAACTTATGGTCTGATACCATGTAAATAAAACTGGTATATAAATCCAAATAAATACAAAAATTGCTTAGAATGTAAAGACGTCTCAGCACAATTATAGTGTTTTAAAATTACTAACAAATAAATTCTTAGACTGCCACTCGAATATGTAATAGTTCTTTGAATTTCAAATGGACTGAGCTTGTTAGGACTGTAATTGCTTGAAGAAAATGTAAACATAAAAACCCCAATCCTGCATCAGAATGCAAAAGAGCACAACCTGAAAATCATTGGAGTCCTGCTGGTTTCTGAAGATATTCATAGCAAAATAAGGGTTTTTCACCATTTTCATTCATAATGCAAAATTCTGGATATGCCATTGGAGTAGATGACCCCCTGAGGTCCATTCCAATCTGACTTAAGCTGCGATTCTATGCTTCTATCACAAAGTAGTAGATTCTCTCAGAAGCCATCTTTCCTGGAGCTAAAAAAACCTTATTCCTGTTACCCTAGAGCATGCAGAAGAATGACAGAAGAGAATGGGAAGAAAGACTATTGGAATTAAACAAGAAGTTGATAGCACACTGTGGGTTCTGGAAGTCACCAAAATACCAAGTCTGGGAACACTCAATTTATACTGGACACCGAGATTTAGCCTAACTGTGAAAGGTTTGTTGGATATGCCTGCTGAGAGTAAACCTGATATAAAGATGAAAGACAGAGCATTGTAGGAATGGGTGAAATGCAAAACTCTGGATGATGAGTTTTCCTTATGTATCTCCTAGAAGAATCCAGTCTGAATTCTGGTTGGAACAGGAGGTGTAAAGGAAAGTGTGGATTGGTATGAATGCTTTGTTGTTGAAGGATGTCAACTTTTTAGTTTTTTATTTTTTTCCCTAGGATATAGTTATTTTATTTTATTTTATTTTATTTTATTTTATTTTATTTTATTTTATTTTATTTTATTTTATTTTATTTTAATTTTATTTTATTTCTTAAGATGTTGACATGGTGGACATGGTAGAGGAGCATCCACATTATGCATAATGAATTCAAGAGGAGGTTTTGTCCCTCATTTCAGACACACGAATTGCACCTACACAAAAGAGCAAAGTAAAGGAAAACATATCAAAATAAGTAAGATATAAAGCTGCAAGTTGTTTTACAATTCAGTTTGACAGAAAATAATGCACAGTGAAGTGTGGAGGCTACCACTGAGATTTCAGGAAGAAAAAACTTGGTGCCAATAATTCAGAAAGAATAAAATACTATAAATCATTATTTTCTGACAAGCCAGTTATCATAATTGATACTTTTCCATGTTCCAGATGCTACACAAAAAGCAAGCAATTGAGCATCAGGCAAGAACTCTCAATCTTTTGAAGGACTTTTATTTTATTAAGGCTGCCAGCCCTGAGATAACAGGAGAGCCCCGGTGAAGTGCTCAGCGCAGTATTTCTTTATTGTTCGTTTAGATTATAGCAGCACCTAACCTGAGAGCACAGCTCCATTGTGCTCGGCATGGTGCAGACATGTAATTAGGGAAAGACCCTGCAACAAAGAGATTTTAAGTGGGTGAAAAGATGAGAGGAGCGGCACGGAGGTGAAATGGTTTCTCCAAGTCCACAGGCCAAGGCAAAGCATGTAGGGGAAATTCAGGCCGTATGGATCAGAGCTCTTTGGGCCACTCTAACTCTTCCTCCCTGCTGCTCAAGCATTAATAAAAAGCCACGATCGGTGACTCGCAACGAGCAAATAACCTCGCTTTGGTGTGTCTGCGGCCTTCATCCACACAACTTTCTTTGTAGTTCTCCTCTCCAAGCTTCCTCTCACCCTGGGCCATCTGATGCCTGCTGTCTTCATGCAGCTTTTGAAATTATTGCTTTAAAGCCTGGAGGAGCACCTCAGAAGGAAAAAAATATATGGCATTTTTACATTTTTAAAAAGATGTTCTTATTCTGCTCACAGCTGAGTTTGGCCTGCAGCTCATGAGCAGAATAGTAAGTGGGAGTTTGTGTGTTTTTTTCCAGGCTGGTTTGTCAGGGTTGTAGCAAGTCATACCTTTTCTTGTTTGATTTTTGTTTGTTTGTTTGATTGATTGATGTTGTTGTTTTGTTTTGTTTTGTTTTGTTTTGTTTTGTTTTGTTTTGTTTTGTTTGCTGCAGGCAGGTCATGAGGAAGTCACCTCCTCAGTGGAGGTTGGCCTTGTTCATGGGTGGACCAAAGGGATAAAGCTCAGCCATCTGAGCCAGATCATGTCCCCGTCTCCAGCTTTGGGGATAGAGAGGGCCCCTACTCCCCTTCTTTTCTCCTCTATTCCTTTTCCAGTCTGTACAGTATGCCTCCAAAGTCCTCCTTTAGGACCAAGCACCACTCACTGGTGTCATCCTAATATACATGTAAATACTAGTGCCTGTGAGCTGAACAGACTTTCTCCAGAAGAATTCAGCCCACACTGAATGTTGTCTCTTGGTTCCCACTGTAACAATTCCCACTGTTCCTCCTATCTTTTACAACAAACCACACAATACTGAACAACAACATAAAAAAATATTGATACCCCCCAGCATGTCCCCTCTCCCTTGTCCTCGAAATGTCCTGGTTCCAGCAGTTCCTTCTCCTGTCTCTAAATCCCCCACTGCAGCACTCTCTCATCCCGTCATATCCCCTGCACAGCCCTCTGGCAAGGGACACTCTTGAACCGTGGTTGATCTGACGAGAGCTGGGTCGGACGAGGAGACCTCCAGAGGTCCCTTCCAGCCTAAATAACTCTGCAGAACCATGTGGGATAACTGGGCAGTCCATATACACACTCCGCCTGGTCAACTGGATGAACAAGATGCTAGTTTGAGGGTCTTTCCTCTGTTTAATCTCAAATTTTCACAAAACTTGTTAGAAATGTATATTTATACTTTTTACAAGTGTACAGTAGCTTTGAGGGGCCACCATCTCTTCAGCAAACTGGGCAGAAGTGTCCAAGAGATTAAAATTATACTGGGTGAACTTGTAGAAAAACAGATGGACAGGCAGATATGATGATCACATAATCTTTTTTTCCTTTAGAGTAACATGTTACAAAGAAACGAAAAAGAAAAATACAGTTTGTACTTAAGAATTCTTATCAGATTTAATTATATTCTGTCTTCAGATCTCTGTTCTTTACTTTGTAGCAAGATAAAACAAAAAATTGCAGTGATCTTATGAATTAATTTTGAAGAAAAGATAGATTGGCAGAAGATAAGCTAATATGTATAAACATGTGAAACACCCTACTGCTCTTATTCTTTCTATTTTTCTTCCATGGTTTTCAGAAAGATTTCGTCTTTCCTCCTCTTTGTATTCCAAGAAGCTGAACGAGGACTTCCTGATGGAGCTATCCACCGACTGCATTTTGTAGTTTGTGCTTGTTTACTAAATTGAAGAAAAAAACACCCACAAAACTCAAAGAACTATCATGATGTGCTGTACACTAAAATACCTTGAAGGGAGATGATCAAGACTGTTCTAAAGGGCATTTGACTTTTATCATCTGTAGAGGGAGATAAAAAAGAAAATAAGATTACCTTGGGGAAAAATAAATAAATAAATAAATAAAAATACAAAACCAGTCCATTGTAGTGCTTCTGATAAAGCACTTACTCTTGGCAAGTTAAATAATTGAAGAAAAAAAAAAAAAAAAAAAAAAAAAAGCAGCTCCTCTGTCCATAATGTGCATTTTTTTAACATTTACAAATTATTTTTGACTTAGCCAGGCAGGGAGCCTACTTTCAACCCTCAATTTGAAAATCATGGAGGCTTTATAAAGTCTTCCACCTGCATCTCTTTTTTGCATCACAGTTCTTTATCCTCTAAAGGATGAAAACCCGGGCATATAAAAACTTTGTTAAGCTGTCACCATCAATGGAGTAAAAAAAAATAATGGTTGACAAAGAAGAAACAAATTGCATCTTCGAATAAGTTTCCTTCATGCTCTTGTTAAAAGCTATAACCTCTGATGTTAACTAAATTTAACCCATTCTGACCCTTGCGGTGGCCCTTAACCTTTTCTTTATTCTGCTTCCTGTGGTTGCTGAAGAAAACTGGCCCAGTCCTTGGAAAAGCGCTCTCTGTTGCACACAAAGACCCAGCCTCGCTGCTAGTCTGTCAGGAGGGATAGAATAGACGGGGAGGTCAGCACCTGTGCTGAGAAGCAGGTGACAGGGAACTGCTTGGACCATTCTAGGGCAAGTTGTAATAGTTTCTACCCTTTAAATATCACACTGTAGTTTCGGGTATTCAAGGCAGCGAAGTTCACGTTTTCTTTGTGAATGCAGACTTTAAACAAATTAATCTATTGCTGTTCAACTGACTGTAAAATTAGTAGATTTACTGTTGCAAAAAAAAAAAAAAAAAGAAAAAAAAAAGAAAAAAAAAAAAAGAGAGAGAGAGAGAGCTTTCACTTCCACTTTAATAAGGTCACGGATGTGTCCTAGGCTGCCAACAAAAGCAGCTTTTAAAATCTTCGCAGCTGAACCCAGCAACTTGCAAAGGCTGCAGAACAATGTCTTAGATGTACAGTGGAAACTCCTCTCCCTACAGTCAAGATGTAAAACTAGGCATTTAAAAAACTTGCTACACTGGGAAGTTTTAACTTTAATTGTATCTCGCCACAGGGACACCCAGGCTTGCTTTATGATTACCATTTTAATAAATTCAGTCAGCCTCCCTTTTCAGGGAGAAAAAAAAACAGTTCCTTGCCTGGCTTCAGTTAATCAGTCTAAGCAATTTACTGTCAGAGCACACATCTTCAAAAGATTTATTTTAATTCACATAACAGAGGCAGATTTCTGAAACCAAACAAAACCTCAGCTCTTTTGGCTATCCTGTGCAGGGCTCAGTTAGCAGTGACCATTTATGATTCAACACAAGTTTTGTTTTTTGCCTTAATTTTTTGCTGTCTCTTGTAAGAATCAGAATAGAGAAGAGTGTGTATTAAACAGCTTTCAAAAACTGGGGATGAAAAAGGAGTAAATGAACTACTGGAGAACCCAGGAATCTGTACCTGCGACTTTCCCAGAATGTCTGTATCCTTTAAATATGCATTTACTCCAACGTGTTCTGCAGCATAAGGCAGGGCTCAGCTCAGCACAAGGGAGTTTTTCCTTCAAGTTACATGTATATGAGAAAAATGTTTATGAATACTAACAGGAAAATATATACTAAGGAGCACATAGGGGCAGGTACAGCCCCTCTGCAAAACAGGGCTGCAGAGCCATGTGGTCTTGGCTGTAGTGAAGCAGGAAGGTGGAGGCAAGCTGTGCCAGCTGATGCCTGAGAGTAGGACAGAGGAGAAGAAAAACACAATCTCTGAGACTTTCCCAAAGCTTCCCCACCAAAATGCCCTATACAGGAGGGAATTATGCAGAAAAACAGGAAAACAGAGGTGCGCAGGGTGCAGATGCATGGTATTTTGGCAAGCACGGCTGTGCAGGAGGCTAATCACAGATTTAGTAATACGGCTTTGGAAAAACTGCTGTCCCACCCTCTGGAACTGCTCCATAACCAAGAGCCCCAGGCTTTGCATAAAACTAGCAGTATCAATAATAAATTCCTGATGATCTTGTTTGGCCCTTGAAATGTTTTGGACAAAGTATCGAGAATGAGAGCTCCAGCTTAGAAAGCAGCAAGATGCTCACCGTGTGCCACTGCAAGATCCGTCCTCTGCTCACAGCCAGCAGGGATGAGCCCCCTAGCAGACGCAGGGTGCTCCAGCAGCTCACTGCTTCCTTCCCAGAAATGAATGATGGAGTTTCAGTGGAAATAAGCACCAGAGCCTTGAGTGTCCAGGTGAGCACTGTCATCCAGCTAAGGGCATTCTCACTGCCAGCCATCACTAATAGCTAACTGTACGCTAAGCAAATGGCAACAGGGCCAGACCTACCCAAAAGACAGAAAGACTGGAGCCAGTTTTCCACATCCTCAGGGGACAGTCAAACCCTTGGTCCCCCAGAAATCAGTTCTGAGTGTGAAGAAAGCTTCCCAGCAGCATCTTGAGTCTTGCAAGAGCATGTTGATAGCACCCGTGCTGGTGCTGTTCATGAACCAGGGAAAGCAATCCCTCCCTCCACCACCCTTCCTCCTTCTCATTCACTTCCACTTTGAATTCTCTGTGCCATGAATTATCTGTGGTTTGGCATGAGGACGAGCAGAACAGGCCTTGATTTGGCACAAAAGAAGATAGAGTGACTTTGCTAACTAGTTTGGGAAACTAAATGTCAAATGGAAAAAAAAAAAAAAAAGAAAAAAAAAAAAAAAAGAAAAAAAAAGCCAGATGTAGATTTAAGAAGGAAAAAAAATCCACAAGTAAATAAATGACTAAGAATCTTGTTGGGGTAGGCAGAGGATGATGTGCATCAGACAAAACAGAAAGAAGAAAGTTATTATTTAATGAACTTATTCTGATAGCATCTTTCAGATAATTAAGACTGCAGTCCCAACTGTGATAGGCACTGTATAAAAACACAGCCCCTGGACTATTACAGGGTAAACAGACGAGACAAAGGACAAGGCGAGCGAGTACAATGAGCCCCCAGAAAGATCAAGTTAATTGAGAACAAACAGCATGAGAAGGCTGCACTATTTCTTGGCAGACTAAATTTAATTAGAAAGGCATGAAGTAAAACAAACATCAAGCTTAAACTTAACAGAATTAAATAAAGGGTAGAGAGGAGGAATGCAAATACTCCGCTCTGAAATATCTTGCCTTCATGCAGGTAGTTTTTATCACAGTGAGGAGGATTATTAACTTTATTGCTCCTACTAACATTGCTGAAAATTATCTGTATTGTGGGGACGGTTCTCAGAGAGGCAACAGGAGCTCCCTGCAGCCCAGGCCTCTGAACAGCTCTCCTCCAACACGTATTGTAGGGTCTGAGGATGAAAAATAGTATCTCCAGGATTTTTATCTGCCAAAACTTCACCTCACAGGCATTCAAATACCACACTTGATTTCCAGACCATCAAAAGACTCACATAAAACTTTCTTTTTTTCCCTCCTTATTGTGGAATTTTACACTCTCCACAACTGGGTACTGTATAATTTCAATTATTTGTTTCAAGAGCATCAAACCGAGATCTGGTTTTGTTAGGCACTCTACTGCTATACTGGATGGCAATCCCCATTCCCAAAATGCTCACAACTGTAAAGGCACAAAGAATGAACGAAATCCAGAAGTGAACTAAAGGACTAAAGGATGGAAAAAGGAGGAGCCGTTTGCACAGCACAGGTGAACCTACACATCTCAGCCCGGCTGTTAACACCGTCTACCACCTACATGGGTAATTCGGATAATGGCAGGTTTCCATAGCCATTACTGCAGACAAGGTGTTTAAATGAGAATATGGTAATGTGAGTGAATTTCTGATTTTGTGAATTGATTAGTGAAATTTTTTGGTTTCACAGACAATTCAGTCAGCCCCTTCTCACACCTCATTGCTCTCTGCAGCTGCCTGAAAGGAAGGTGTGGGGAGCTGGGGGTCAGCCTCTTCTCACAGGTAACCAGTGATAGGACCAGAGGGAATGGCCTCAAGCTGTGGCAGGAGAGGTTCAGGTTGGCAATGAGGAGACATTTCTGCTCAGAAAGAGCAGTCAGGCACTGGGACGGGTTGCCCAGGGAGGTGGTGGAGTCACCGTCCCTGGGGGTGTTCAAGGAGAGGTTGGACGTGGTGCTTGGGGACATGGTTTATTGGGTGACATTGGTAGTAAGGAGATGGTTGGACCAGGTGATCTTGGAGGGCTTTTCCAACCAAGGCACACAAAATGAAAAAAAAAAAAATAATCAATTTTCCTGCGAGCGGGCAGGGTGACGAGGCCTCCCTCAGAGCTGCTTCCGGCGGGCTCGAACCCACAGGGCTGAGGGGAGGGCGGGCAGGGGGCGGGCAGGCGCAGGCGTGGAGGGTGGAGGAAGAGGAAGAGGAGGAGGAGGAAGGGGAAGGGAAAGGGTGACGGGAAGGGGGAGGTGACCCCCGGGGTCCCGGCGGGCCGGGCCGCCAGGTAAGGGGTGCCCGTGGGGCCGGCACTGGGCTGCGGGTACCGGGCGCCGCGCACCGGGCCGCGCCGGTGCCGTTTTCCCCGAAAAGCGCCGTTTTCTCCCCAAAAAGCACCCTTCTCGGCAGGGTTTTGGCGGATCTCAACGGCAGACGGGGAAGAAAGGCACGGGCAGGCTGCCGGCAGAGCCTGGCCGGCGGCTCCCGGGGCTATAGGGCTGCTGCCCGGCTGTAGGGGCGGCTGGTGCGGGGGGGTGAAGCCTTGGGACGCGGGGTAAATGGGATTTATTTATTATTTATTATGATTTGTAACGCACCCAGGTGGTGCTGCTCCTCCGACAGCCTGCAGTGAGTGTCCTGCAGCTGCTCTGTGAAATTATCGTAATAATTGGGACCTTAGAGCAGCCTGACAGCACCCAGAGGGGGCTGCAGGAAAGCTGGGGAGGGATGCTGTCAGGGGTCGTAGCGGTAGGACGAGGGGGAATGGCTTTAAACTAAAAGAGGATAGATTTAGATTAGATATAAGGAGGAATTTCGTCCCTCAGAGGGTGGTGAGGCCCTGGCACAGGCTGACCAGAGAAGCTGTGGATGCCCCATCCCTGGAGGTGCTCAAGGCCAGGCTGGATGGGGCTCTGGGTGGTTTGTATTGGCTTTGCTGCGGTTGCTAAAATTGTAAGTCTGTTCCAGGCTGTGAAATTTCCCCATTTTTAGGCTAAGTTTGTTCCCAGGCAGGTCATTTTAGCTGTTCCTATTCCAAATATTGCTTATACTTACAAATAATGCCTTATGCTTGCTGAGTGTTTGCACCTTTCCACAGATACGTGTGTACAGACATACATATTTATGTATGCACATGGAAACACATCTACACGGTGATATACACATGCATATATATGCTCACAGAATGCAGTTACGTTCCTTCCTAGGCAAAAGAAGTCATGCTCTTCCCAGCTTACCAGGCAAAACACACTTGTTCCTGTATCATCTTCAGCATCCTTGCAGCATTTTAACCACAGAATACCAAACCTGCAGATCATACTCCACAGTGTGCTCTTTGCATCTAAAGTTTTTGCAGCTGTTAAGAGAGCAGATAACTTCTGAGGCCTGGAACAAAATGGGAGTAGTGGTCAGGTGCACCAAGATTGTCAGGGAGATTTCACAAACCAGGCAGGAATGGGGAAAAATGATCATGGAAGGCGTGTTCAAAGAACAGTTTCACTAGTTTTCAGATTTCAAGCACTGGTGTATTTTGAGGCTTGTTTTGAAAGCATGCAGCTCCATAAGTACCGTGCCAGGATAGATGCCTGTAAAAATGCATTTAAATTTTGTTTATGGGGATCCTAGGCATATGAATTTGTTGCTTATCTTCTGTTCCGTGTATTGCAGAGAAGTCTTCCTTGTGCTTTTCAATTTTTCCCTCTTTCCTGCGAGCTTTTTTCAACATCATTCAGGAAGAAAAATCTCAGTATCAGGGTTTTTACTAGGTGGTTCTGATGAAATGTCTACAGCAAACTGCACTTTCCAAACAAACAACTCATGCTGCTTAGATGCATCTATTCTGTATGTAAGAAATCTAAAAGTTTTGTTAACTGAAAAAAAATCAGCTCAGCTCATTATAAACAGGATTATGCCACACCAAATTTAGTGTTTTTGGAAAGGGCAATCGATACTTTAAATGCCTGATAAAATGGCATTTTGAAGTTCCAAACCCATACAAAACACAGCAGCAGAGTCAGGCCATAGATGTTGGGAAGGCTGAGTACTTAGGGTAAGTCTGAAGCAACGTGGCTTGAATAGTACTTTACATAGAGGAGTACCAGAAGCAAAAAGGAAGTCCTAGTGTTGCATGTTTCATGAAAAAAAAAAAATCTGGACTGAAAATACATAACTTTAAAAGTGTGACAAGCCTTTTTATTTGACAAAAACTTCTCCCTTGTAACCATTAGCTAATTTCTCTGCACAGACAAGAGCTGCGTCAGAGAAGAAAGGAACTAGTTGTTCTGGAGTCTTCAAAGCTTAAATGTTAAAATACTAAATATAACATCAATTCTACACATTCTGTTCCTTTGTAACATTTTCTCTCTGTTTTGAAGCTCCCTTTGTTATTGTAAAATTACTGTTGATTGCTTGTTCTGTGTAACAATGCAATACATCTTTTTCAGTGGTTTAATGGATGGCTGTTTAGTGGAGTTAGGTCTAATGACAAGTAGAAGAATCTGACTGATGAAGTTAACTTGTTTTTTTCTTCTTCCCTGCTTCCTCAGAATGACCACCTTTTGTGTGATGAAATTTTTATGTCATGCAACCAGAAATGAAAATGGATATGCAAAAAGATTCTTTGGTACTCTCCTGACACGGACAGCACAAAAGGGAGTCATTTCTCCATTCTGCATGGTGGTACCCGACCCTGGAAAGACAACAGTGTTCGGACTTGCTCAGCCGTTTTGTACAGCTGAAAAATCTCACAGAGAACCAAAACAGAAAGCAGCGTTTGGAAGTGTTGGGCGAAGAATTCCGTATCGGATTTTGCACGTCCTCAACCAGGACGGAGAGAGCTTAGGAAATATGCACCGAGCGGATGCACTCAGACTTATGGATCAGCATGGCCTGAAACTCGTTCTGCTTCGTGAGAACGTCGAACCTCCTGTGTACAGGCTAATGAGTGGGCAGCAGATTCATGAAGAGCAGCTTAAGCGTGCAGAGAAGAAAAAAGCAAGTTCAAAAGCAGGTACGTATACTGTTAATGTTACAACAATGAACACTGAAACATGCTGTACTAAAAGTGGTTTCAGCAGATTAAATCCTCTTACTTGCAGTTGTGTAAATCCAAAGCCATGCCACTGCAGTCCGTGCTATTAAGGATTTGCACTAGTGAAAATAAAATTTTGGATTAGTATTGTCTTCTCCAGAGAAGCCTTCTATTGCTTTCTCAGGATTTACTATTTTGGCATCAGCTGATTTTTTGTTTGTTTGTTTTATTTCAATATCTATTATTAATACAACTAGATTCTGGTTTTGTAAGACTCGCTGAATTTCTGTTCTTAATTAAGGCATAAATGACAGTTTGTAAAAACTATGTGCACCAGATACACAAATTTAGTTTCATCACCAGGAATTGCGAAACTTTCTCTTCCTGGCCTGCTTCTAGGAGGAGAAAGTCTGGAGCCCGTTCATTTACGGAATAACAGAACAACTTTTTTAGTCTTGAACACTTTGGAAACTTTTGTATCTTAAGTTCGTCTGCTCCAGCAGTTTAACAAACTGAGTTTGGGAAGTTTTAGAAAAAATATCTGACTTTGTCTTTTGTTACCCTCAGGTTAAAGAAGGGATTTGTGCTTTGGTAGTGATTGCTGTGGTAGTGATTTTTTTTTGTTCCAAAAGGTACAGAAAGATTATTCACATAGTAACTATTTTGCAGAATCCTTAAGGAGGAAGAGACCAACTTGTTTAAATGTATTACAAGGTCTTGTACTTCCACTTTAATATCATACTTTACCGTGTAAGAAAATGGGCTTGAGATGAATAGGTGCCTAGTTTTAAGGCTTTCACACTCAGCTACATCACGAGCAAACTATAGGAATTTGTACACTTAAAGTCCAGATCCAGTGCTTACCTATTTGTCTGGTAGGCCTGCACTGTGGGTGGTACGAACAAAATTGCAGTTGAAATAAAAACACTTGAGAATGTTCTGACCCTGAAGAGACATTCCTGTGTGCCCCAAACATGCAGCCACTTTCTGTGTTACAGCAGTGAGTGTGAGGTAACAGTTTAACCACCACCACCAAGGGTGAATTCTGACACAAGGAGACTGGGTAATCTATGAGAAATCAACACGGGGAAGGGAGTTAAGCAAACCACCACAGGTTATTGAAAGAAAGCAATGCAGGTTTGTCATGCTACACCAACACAATCTTAGTTCTGTTTTAAACAGGGCTAGTTCAGAAGGAGTTATCCTTTTCTTCAGCTATTGCTAAGAACGACTTGGAGACCAAGACTAAGCAGATAGCACACTGGATTGAAAAGAAGTACCACGTTAAAGTTACCATCCGCCAAGCCAAAGACAGCAATACAGACATGGTAAGTGGACGGTTTCATTACACAGGTGTACTGGTATTAAGTTCCCCTCTACAGGGCTGCTTTCTTCTTTTAACGTATCGTTCACTGCTAAAGTAAGTGTAGGTCCCATGAAAGCAGTGGTTGCTATGTCTGTTCAAACACTGCAGTCCTGTATACACAATTCTAGTACTACGCTTTACACAGAATCACAGAATTTCTAGGTTGGAAGAGACCTCAAGATCATCGAGTCCAACCTCTGACCTAACACTAACAGCCCTCCACTAAACCACATCCCTAAGCTCTACATCTAAACGTCTTTTGAAGACTTCCAGGGATGGTGACTCCACCACTTCCCTGGGCAGCCTGTTCCAATGCCTCACAACCCTTTCAGTGAAGAAGTTCTTCCTAACATCTAACCTAAAACTCCCCTGGCTCAACTTAAGCCCATTCCCCCTCGTCCTGTCACCAGGCACGTGGGAGAACAGACCAACCCCCACCTCGCTACAGCCTCCCTTGAGGTACCCATAGAGAGCGATAAGGTCGCCCCTGAGCCTCCTCTTCTCCAGGCTGAACAAGCCCAGCTCCCTCAGCCGCTCCTCGTAGGACTTGTTCTCCAGGCCCCTCACCAGCTTCGTCGCCCTTCTCTGCACCCGCTCAAGCACCTCGATGTCCTGCTTGTAGCGAGGGGCCCAAAACTGAACACAGTACTCAAGGTGCAGCCTCACCAGAGCTGAGTACAGAGGGACAATCACCTCCCTAGCCCTGCTGGTCACACTGTTTCTGATATTCTTTGTTAAGAATTCTTTGTTAAGAATGCCAGTATAATATTGGTCTTGACAGCAGAATTTAAGCAGTTCCTATTTCTTTTCAGCACTACCTTAACTGGGCTGGTAAAACTCCCATCTATACCTTAAGCCAGCTCACATACTGAGATATTTTGCAGTAAGGTTTTTAATAGATTCTATTTTAGCTGGATTATTTCAATAATCAAACTGCTCTTCTGAAGACTCATATGTGCATCCTGTGGCTAAGTTTAGTTTTCCATTGCTGTGTTCAAAGCTACTGGAATGGCAATCGAGTAGTATAACTGCAGAGCCTTCAGATTTGTCACCTGCACAAATGGCTTTTTTCCAAAGACTTTTTTTTTTCCTTTTAACGTGTGCAATGAATTTGTAAATTGCTGGAAAAAAAAAAAAAAGTGATGCCACTTCACTCAAAAGGAGCAAAACATTTTTGTAGGAAGCTGAATTTACAGGGAAAGGGTATCATGTGGAAGAATTGGATAGGGGAGGGAACACTTCATGGCAGTCCACATTTAGGTTTTCCTTAAATTTAAATACTTAACTATGAACTGAGAGTTCATCTTGATAAATTAAACTGCTCAGACTAGGGCTAACAAAACAGTCTGAAATGTTTTTCTACCCGTGTTTGTGCATTTTACCCAATTTCTCCCCTTCTTTTCAGTTCATCCTTTTTGATCGGATTTTGGAGACTGTGTCTGACAAAGCCACTTACCTTTCCAAGCCAAAAGCTATTAAAGAAGGAACAGGTACCTGTATTTTGAGACAAATGTCTGACAAAGAGTTGCAAGCACACCAGAAGGCGGAAAAGCAGAAAAACAGTACAGTAAACCAAGATGGAAATGAAGATCAGAAGTCAAGTGGGGTGTCTCAGTGACTTTATGAAGAGGTATAAACAATATTAATTTCTTATTTAAAAAAAAAATAATAATAATAAAGTGTTTTTTGTTGAGCTTTGCACTGGTCATTCCACGAAGAAAACTGTCTCAATTAACCTTTACTGCAGAGTCAGAATTTCAACAGTTGGTATTTCATTTTCCATGGGTTTATCCACTGTCTTGCTCTCTGTCACAGCCACACCTTTTCCTGGCTGCGTTTTAGGAGGAATGTATCCGCTCAGACGAGAGGCTAAGCTCCTCTTAGGACGAGAACGCTTTGTCTGGCAGAAATAAATACAGAATTAGCAACATATATATGGTGCCAAGACTAATGATGGAGGTAGAAGAAAAAACAATGAAAAGGCTAGCACTACTTCTAAAGGAACTTCCAAAAGGTCAAGAATCCCTCAAATTAAATAGATAGCTGACCTGTTTTCCCACTTGAAATCACATTCTAAAATACTTAATATTAACCCTCCTCTGTGAGGTGGCAGGATATGGATGAGAGGATTTCTTTAAGAGTACAACTTACTTTTAATTTCAGCTTTCTCTTTTCAGGATCGTGGTCAACCATGTGCCTTGCTAGGCTCTGCTACAGTTGCAAAGGAAAAAGAAAGTTTAATTTCAGATCATGTAATTCAGATTAGGGCAGTGTAAAGATACATACCTTCACTGCAAACACTTTTCCGCAGCCTGGATGATCACAAGAGAATGGCTTTTTTTCCTCATGAAATGAGAGAATATGGCTTTGAAGGTTAAATAAAGTTGTGTAAGTTCTCCCACATCCTTCTCTTGGGCAGCGGCAGACTTCCCTCTCCACAGCATGTGTTTTTTGATGCTGCTTGAGGTAGTCTTTGCGTTTAAAAGTTTTTGAACACTCACTGCAAACTATTGGCTCTGAGGAGGAGTAGAGGGGAAAGACATAGAAGCAGAATATAAGTTGACAGCCTCTTGCAGGAGCTTAGAATTAAACTATAGAATCAAACCTCTACCACTAAGCTAAAACTCATATGAAGTAGGGAACTCAGATCACCACAACATGAGTTATCTAGATCCCAAATCCAACATTATACAAATCCTCATTAACTGGATCACAAAGCAAAGTTAGCATACTGAGCAACACTTCCATCAGTTAAAGGTCTAGCCAGACTAATAACATTCTACCAAGAGAGTGCTAGTGAACAAGTTCGTCTAGGTACAATGACGAGGGGGCAAGTTAAACAAGGACTAATTTTCAGATGAGCGCTTTGTTTCCTAATTATTCAAAAGTAATTTTGGTTTACTGAAGCATTTGGAGTTTACCTGTATGACTTTCTTTATTATGTTTCAGAAGCTCAGTCCACGTTTTTCCAATATATGAGCAGTTTTCTTTCTTGCATGC
Source organism: Aythya marila (assembly GCF_965140915.1). Classification (NCBI taxonomy): domain Eukaryota; kingdom Metazoa; phylum Chordata; class Aves; order Anseriformes; family Anatidae; genus Aythya; species Aythya marila. Next base: position 21,483,182 of record NC_139042.1, on the reverse strand, counting down.
ATAGCCTGTTCGAGACAACAGCTGTTTACAATCACAAAGGGTCTGGCAAACAATCCACTTTGGTAAGGGCAAACTCCACCCTTAGTGTTTGAAAATCAGAGGCAAACATTCTTCATCTCCTCCCATACTGCACGGCAGGACAGAAGGCCACAGACACAAGTTGTTCAGAGAGGCTGTGGAATCCTGCCCTTGCAGAAACCTGACTGGATGCAGCCCTGAGCAAGCTGGTCTAACCAAGCGTGGATTTGGACCAGATAACTTCCAGAGGTCTTTTCCAATTTAAAGAACTTCATGAAGCTCTACCGTTTCTTGTCTTCAGAAAGACTACTTTCTCATCAGCCATACACTTTCATTCAGGTATATAGCTGTAATAATGTATTTCCATATAAATACTTGTATTGAGTATTAAAAAACAGAAGAACTTTACCATATAGTAATACTCAAGCCTAAAGAGACCATCGTGTTATCAGACAGGATGGCTTTTAAATGAACCACAGAAAGCCAATACTGTTCTTTGACTGGAAAGGTCAAAGAACTGTAAGCAAATCCCTGCCTTAAGAAAGGAATGCAGTACAAGTCATAGCTTCTTGGATATTCTTCCTAGCCACAGTTTTTTACTAGCACTGGAAAGCAAGTTAGCTGACAGGAGTACTAAAAGAATAGATAGTAGTGTAGCAGAATTAGCTCTAGCACCTGTATGACCACCTCCTGACAATTCCACTTAATACCTTTCACATAAATACATTAATAACTTTAAATATGCAAGCCCGTGTGGTTTTACCAAGGTTACATGAGAAATTTGTGGCAGAACTGGGAATTGTTCCTAACCAATAGGATCAAAACAGGCTAGTGGCTTAACCATTAGCCTATACCTTCTCTCCAGGAGATGGGTTATTGACAAGGAAGCATAACAGGAGAAAATAAATAACTGAAAGGCATCCTGAGCTCAGTTCAGCCTGCCACCAGTACATCACAACTGAATGCTGCAGCGTCCTGCAATTGTAGCCCTGCTGACCATTCAGAACAGGTATTCTTACTTTGTCTGTCTGGATCACTAGGCCCAGAGTACTTTTACATCCGTGCATACCATCCACACCAGAAAAAGTCCTTTTTGTTCTGCTAAAGCATAATAGCAGCAAGAGGAAAAACTGGATTACCTTCATGTATCTTCTCGTGCCGTTTTAGTCTACTTGGAGTAGAAAAGCTCTTTCCACATCCTTCATGACTACATCTAGGTATAAAGTATGCTGGTTTAATTTCTTGCACTGCATCCACGTATTTTTTGTTAAGTCAGGCACAAAGTGTGCCAAATAACCCAAGTTTCCCCTTGCCCAGAGATTTGTTCCATTTCCCCCCTTGTAAAAGTAAATTACATACAGCTTCCCTTGTATACAGCAAATTAAGCTTTAGCTAAAGAATCAAGCTTCATATCCTTCATACTCCAGCTCTCCAAATATAGAGATAGGAAGTGGAAGGTTTAAGAGATTTGTACAAATCTAGCAGTCAGGGCAGTAGCAGAGCAGCAACAGCATATTGTACTGGTGACCCAGCCACACTACTGCACTTAAGTGGAACACTCCTGTGAAGTGTGTCCCACTTGTAAGAAACACAAGATTCTTTCAGCGGATTTGTACCAACGTGTGATGTAAATAATGGAGTTGCAATGCAGTGTCTCAGACTGGTGTCCAAGGCTCTCACCTTTTTTTAAGCCACTGCTCAGTTCAGCGTTAGCCAAGTTCCTACTTTTCACTGGAAAACAGAGGTAACTGCATTTTTCATTACCGTGCAATATTTTATGTTTGTGTGTCAGACTGTGTGAATTCAAGACTAGTTTGTTTTTCCTGTGAACCTGTAATAAATACTAACATAATACATGGAAAGTTGAAGTTACAGTGCACCATGATGGCTGCTCAAAGCAGACTACTGAGCAAACAACCAACACAAGAAACGTACTGGCAATCACACCTACATTCATGCAAGTTTTTTCAGGTATTAAACGCCACATCAATGAAAAGGTTGGGAGGAGGCACATGTTTTCATCTATATCATTTAAATGGAATTCTAAAGTTTATCAGTAAAATTATTCACCTACTTGAAGGGAGGTTCATTGGTGTGGTGACACTGGTGCACTTTAAGTTGCTGATGTTTCTTGAAAGACTTGTTACAGCCTTCAAAGTCGCACTATTTAGGAAATTAAGTTGTCATTAGAGGCCAAACAATGACAGAGCCCAGTCCACCTGTGTTTGCTGAAATCCCAACTGCAGTATTTGGACACATACAAGTTCTGCGTAATAACAAGTTCAAGAATCTCAATGGACATCCCACGAGGAGCTTGCTTAGCCTTTAGTTTTGCACACCAAAGGTAGTTACTCACCACATATTGCTTTTGCTGATTTTCATGCTTGCGTTGAATGTGTTTCTTCAGGTTTGATTTTGTCCCGAATTTCTGATTGCATCCATCAGCCGTGCACCTGCAAATGAACTAAATCATTATCACTCACAAGAGGAAGAACCACCAAAATTCATAGCCCAAACGTGAAAATTTGGCTTAAAGACATGAAAAGCCTGAGGTTGTCACCATTAAAAGCCACTGGCAAACATGGTAAGAGGGAAGGATTTTAGTTAAATATATAGGAATTTCTAAATCTTAGTCCATGGCATGCAGCTATTAATTGCTAAATCATATGGGTTGATTGCTTTTCCTTCATTTCCTCTCCCTTTGAGGCAGAGATCTGCCAACTCCCGTACCCCCCCCCCCCTCCCCCCGCCTCCCTCAGCATCCTCGTGCCTCAAAAACCCCAAAATCCCCCCAAAAACACCCTTGGTCCTTACTCAAAGGGCTTTTCCCCGCTGTGCGTGAGGAGGTGCCGAGCCCGGTGGAACTCCCTGGTGAAGCCCTTCCCGCAGCCTTCATGCCCGCAGACGTACGGCCTCTGCAAGACACCACCGGGGATGGCACCGGGGACGGGGACAGGGACGGCACCGGGACACCCCCCACCCCCCACCACCACCCACCCCCCACCACCACCCCCAGGGACCCGGCAGGGGGCTCCTCACCTCGCCCGTGTGCCGGCAGAGGTGCGCGTCCAGCCGCCAGCCCTTGCTGAAGGCGGCGTCGCAGCCGGGGAAGGAGCAGATGAACGGCCGGGTGCTGCTGGGGGAGGCGGCGGGCGCGCTCCCGATGCTGCTGCTGCCACCGGGCGGGGACGGGGACGGGCACGGGCACGGGGACGCGCCCGCCGCCGCCGCCGCTCCCTCCACAGCCATGCGGGGGGGTCACGTGAGCGCGCCGCCGCGGCCGGGCGACGAAATGGCCGCGGCGCCGCGCGCGTGCGCGATCTGTCACTAGGGCGGGCGGGCGGGGGAAGCCATGAGGGGGGCTCACAGAGAGGGGCAGTCCCCTCTGCTGCACTCTTCCCACCAACTGCCCTTAATTTAGGTATTTTCAGCCCAAACGGAGGTGTCTCCGCTGTCCAGGACCCCATGGTGCCAGTGGCTTGTCGCCCCTGTCCCCACTCAGCCCGAGGTCACCCCTTCAGGAATCTGTGGGGCCGCACGGAGCTGGGGGGTTCTGAGACCTTGCGAAGCCATTTTCACATTTCCTAACTTGTGCAAAATGAATCGTCTGCTCTGATATGTATTATTGGAGCCACCACCTGTGCTTTACTTCAGGAGGCGCGCCATGTCAGATACACCCCTACCCACCAAGTGTGAGGGACAAGGGGCAAAGAACCAAGACAGGGTAGTGACAAGGGAACCCACCTGGGGGGAAAAACTCCCAGTCATTGAATCATTCAGGTTGGACAAACCCTCCAAGATGATCTGATCCAACCATCCCCCTACCACCAGTGTCACCCACCAAACCATGTCCCCAAGCACCACGTCCAACCTCTCCTTGAACACCCCCAGGGACGGTGACTCCACCACCTCCCTGGGCAACCCGTCCCAGTGCCTGACTGCTCTTTCTGACAGAAATGTCTCCTCATTTCCAGCCTGAACCTCCCCTGGTGCAACTTGAGTCTTATCACTAGTTGAGGGAAGCTGCTGGGCAGAGCAAGCAGTCCCTGCCCAAATCCCCACAGCCCTGAGGGACCTCTCTGAGCCTGGTCACCTGCCACAGGATTGAGCAGAGGGCTGAATCTATCAGTCAGACCCTCACAAAGCAATGGCAAGAAATGCAGCTTATTTTCACCTTGTTTTGGGAAGGGAAGTCAGTCTGAAAACATCTCAGTTTTTAATAAGTACTAGCCCAAACACTTGGAAGTAAAAGCTGACACCTTTTTTTTTTTTTTTTTTTTTTTTTTGGTCTCAGGTTTACAATGAAAAAATTGAAAAAAAAAGTTACAAATCTTCCTTTTTGAGACTTTGCCTGTTAAAACATGCTATTACTTCAGTCTAACACACATGAAGAAATAACATGCAAGGAAGAAAATGTCTACTTTGGAAAATGTCACTACTGGCTACACAGAAAGCAAATATTCATCACGTTGTGGGTGGCTTTTGTTTGTTTCTTTGTTTGTTTTTTTGTTGCTGTTTTTTTCCTACATAATACTTTACAGCATTTTGTGAGCAATACATATACATTAGGCTTTGAAACACAGTCCTTGGCCAGCTCTTTCTGGGGGGCTGGTCACCCCAGTTAGAGATTTCAGCAGAGTCCTCTGGGAATTTTCATCCTATTTTGGATATATGTAAAGAGAAAGATGCCAGTCCTGAGGGATTTTCACTGTGTTATGCTGTTTATGTTTTCTGAGGTGACTACACAGGGAGGATTTTGAAGAGTCCTTCAGAAGAGCTGGAAAGAGCAGTGGATTCCCACTGAGGTTTGATCTCACATGTCGGAGAGATCTTATACAGTTCCCAGCTTTGGAGACTTCTAATAGGTAAAAAAGTGCAGTGGAGAAAAGAACACCTGAAGATGCAAATTTCCAACACGAGGACCACTTTTCCACTGATAAATTTTAATAATCTGGAAGCTGAAAAGATGCAAAACCAACCAAAGAAAGAAAAACAAACAGAATTGAGGTTTTTCCCCTCAAGAAAAAAACATCACACAACTCCCTTTCCCACACACACACACAACCCAGAGGGTAGTAATCCCTCAGACTGATTAAAACTATTCCTCTAAGCCATCACAATCTAGCCAGAATTAAGCAGCAATCTCAGAAAGACTGCACGTGGGGCTGGGGATATCTATTTTCCTCCAAAGTGAAATGCCTTCAGAGTGAATGCCATTCTGCAGTAGTCAGTCATACTGACTTTATGTCTGACAAGAGTCATTTCTCTTTATGTTGAACCATTGAAGTCCAAAGATTTTATGTTTCTTTATGAAAATTGCACAGAAATTGTTTCACTGTGTATTAAAACGATAGATATTTTAAATGTGCTTGCAGAGTAGCTCTGGAATTGCAGGAATGATTCCCCCACATGAGGAAAAAATAAATAAATAAATAAATAAAAAGGTTTTCTGCTTTCCAGGGTAAGTGGACAAATAGTATTGAGTATTGGTAAGTGGACAAATGATATCAACAAAGCTGGCAAAGCTGGCAGGAGACTTTCTTCAGGTTGTGGAGAAGTTTCTCAGTTATGCAGCGTGACTTGTCCTGTGCAGGGGAGGATGGAAGCAGCATGGAGAAAGAAACTACTGAAACATTTCTTTAAAAGGTGAAACTTTGAGCTTGTTCTGAGCAGGAATGTGAAAATAGCACTGTAGCAGATGCGACAGCAACCTGTGGTAGTACAATCCATAAGCACTCCAATGGATTATGTGACTGCAAAAACAAAGGTGTAGGTTTCCCTGATCCACCTACAGGTAACACAATTCATCTTTGTAGGAAGAGAGCTTTGTGAATCCCAACAATATATTAGATCCTCTCTTGCAGAGAAAATAAGGACTTAGCCAAAAAGGACTTAAAGGACTTTTTTTTCCACTCTAGGCCATAGATACCTGAAAACATAGAAGCAACAAAGTTTTTTGGTCGTTCATTTTCCATAATTGAGAAGGGAGTAGACCACTGTCTGATCATTTCCAAGATTGTGAGGAAGCTGTAAAAGGTAAAATTAATGTCTTGCAATCAAATGATTTGACTTTAACAGTGTATGGTATTTGCAGCTAATGGTGCTCAAAGTTCATGGAAAACCAGAAGAAATATTTCCTCCTACATAATTGTTCAGCTCATCTACTGCGTATTGCAGGACAAGGTGTCACAGATAATTCATTACTTGGCTGCAAAAGCTGTGAAAGAAGTTTTCATTCGTTTTTACTGATTAGCTACAAGGTTTCAGGACAATTCTCTTTTTTGGCAATAATGGTAATGCTTAGGAATGTTGAGACACATGCCCTCAGGATGATTTCCAGAGTTTTCAGCTGAATGGATGTCAAAATTACCCAGATGTTGGTGCTCCTGGAAAACATTTAGTGTGAATGCCTTGAATGCCTTGTCGGAACTGTTGTGTCCTTCAAGGCTGACAGATGGGGAGGTGATGAAGAGACTTCCAGTGAAGCCCTTCTCCTTGCATATTTCCCTCAGCGTGTTCATAAGTCTGAACACAAAAGCAGGTTTTGCTTCTCCTCAATTTTATGGCAGTGCATTAATTGGAAGGTACCCTACAGGAACTGTGACCATTTTTGAAGGTTTCAGGCTTGATGAAAGGCAGAATTTGGATAATTTGAACGAAAAGTACTGCACAGTGAGTGGTCAGTAAAGCTCATGCTTCAGGAGCCTGGCTGCAGGAAATTAGCTACATCACAACTTAAATTCCAGTTCTTGAAATTTCTTAAAAATGGTGGGGTTAACTATGTATGTCTGTCCAAAATGTAGCAGTGAAAATACGTGTCTCCTTGTGCTATCAGGGACAAATTTGTCACTTGATACCAGACTTGAAGTTGATGCCGGGGAGAGAATGGAAAGGGCTGTTATTCTTCAGCATTTTCATCCCACAGGATTACTCAAAACACAAATGAAGGAAGACTAAAATGTTAAAAACGATCAAGAGAAAGCCCCAAAAAGCTGGCTGCTATCCCTCTTGGGGTGAATGTGGATGAGAGGAGCGGGGGGTTGTTCACATCAAGCAGCATCAGCCCGGCCACGCTGGAAGTGCCTCCTGCATCCACTATATTGCTTTAATCTTCTCTGTCTTTTTCCCCTGCTCCAGCCTATTTCTTCCTCACAACATCAGTTTTATTCTCTCCCCCATCAGAGCCTGGGCTCTTCCTCTCTCCCTAAATTAAAGCAATTAAAGCTTATCCCACAGCTAAGGGAGAGCAGATGCAGTAGGAGTGAATTATGCAACCTGGATGCCAGAGGTAAAGTGCAGCTGGAATAACGTGCCCTTGATCTCCCTGTTTACAGAATTATAGCTGGCTTTTACTGGGGCTGATGTCCTCAGGAGCCCTTTCTGGGGATTTCTGGTCGCCACAAAAACATGCTAGGAAGAGGATGGAGTTAATCAGTTGGGCTTTCCTGCTGCTATATTCAGCCTAGCAAGCTGACTCCGACAGATGTTTCTGCTTTTAGGCCACGAGGAACTTTACTGACCGTCTTTCCCTGTGCTCAAGAAGCATGTAAAGCTATCAAAGACTTGATTTCTGTAAGAGCATTGTCTCGTCACTTGATGCTTTTTCTATTTCTGGCCTAGCAGATTTTGATGAATTTCTCAATGGACTGATCCCCCAGCAGAAGAAACAGAGGAAATCCTCATTGCCTGATTTTCTCTCCTGTCTGCAGAGGGCACAGGCTGCAGACGACAGCGAAGTTGCAGGGCAGAGCTGTGTGAAGCAGAGTTCAGAGCCCCCTGTTCCCAGCCAACCTCCCATCGGCTTCCCTCGACGATTTTATGTGGTGAGGAGTCAGACCTTGTACAAAATTTCTTGCACAGCCATTAGAAATCAGACAAGACCAGGTTAAACCAAAATGGACCAGATTTTCTTCTCTATTGAACCTCTGTGTTCTCCTCATGTGAGCAAAGTTGCTCCAGGACAACTCCAAGAAGGAGCTGCCTGCCCAAAGGACATCTCAGGGGTATTGGTCATTCCTGGCTCACAGCACAGCTGATTTTCAGAAGGGACACAATGCCCCGAATCACGTCTGTCCTCAAGATGGTACCTTTTTTTAATCAGTCACAATTATTTGTGCTCACAACGCAGGCCTCTCAAGGCATCAGGTTGCATGGGTCAATAAGGAAGGCGGTTATCTGCCCAACCGAAATTGCAGGTGCAAAATTACGCCTGCAGCTACCTGCAGCCATAAAAACCAGGCATCCTCCGAAGGCTGGTTACAACAGAAGTTGCCACACAGCAGCTGTGGGAGTCCTTCCTCCCCTGGCCGAGCCCTCGGGGCATTTCCCCAGCATGTAGTCTGTTTACTTGGAAGAAGGAGAAACACCATTTCCCCCATCCTCTACGGGACAGCTATTTTAGTGGACCATAACGTTATTGTAATAATTGCTGCTTCGCCAGGCAGAATTATTAGTCTGCCGGGAACGTGTCACGCATCAACGCTCGTCTCAAATGCCTGTTAATTATCTAAATAAGCAAATTTGCTTCCTTTCCCACCATGGTCACTAGTTCCATGTATCGTTTGTGCAGCAGAGGCTGTGATCTTGCAAAGAGCCCTGCCAGCAGCTGTCATTACCAGGGCTGTCTCATCGAAGCTGCCGATGTGAAGAAGGACTCGTTCCCCAGGGCCTGATTGAAATCCTTTTGAAATCAGTAGAGAGTTGCTCGCAGTCTTTAACAGGTTTGGATTACATCCTCAGATAGTAACTTTTTCCGGGCAGGAATTTTGCTTCAAACATCTCTTGAATACACTTGAGAGATCTGTCAACTGATAAAATACCCAGCCTTAAGCCAATACAGCCAGTGGAGCCCCTGAATATGTTGTATTTTCTTTCAAGATACAGTTTTTTCTCCTTGGAAAAGCAATAATCTCATGTTCCTTCTTGCCCAGAATCAGACCTGCAGTAGCTTTTTAGTTGCACGGAGACATCCAAATCCAAAAACACTTTTACTCTGACTTTTTGAGGTTTCAGACATCTCCAGGGCTTCGGTGTGTGCCCTCTGCCTCTTGTACAGCAAAGGTTTGCCTTCCACCCACCTCCCTGCACTCCCCCTGTGCACAAGCATCCCCTCCACAAGCATTCTCTCCTCCCTTTCCTTCCATGCCAGTGGCGAACAAGGAAGGCATGGTCCCACCAGCTGGATTCACCTTATCTTGTGCTGGGAGCTAGTCCACCTTTGCACAAAAGACAAAGAAAAGGCAGCTCCTGACTCTCCACCAGTCTGCACCCGAGTTAAACATCCACCAGACATCCAAATTCCCCCCCTTTTTGCTTCAAATCCACACAAGTGCAAGGGCTGCTGGAGGAAAACCCAGACTTTGTCCCCAAGAGGGCTGTTTCATGCAAATCTCAAAATGAAATTTCTCACAAGTGTTCATTTTATTCGGGGATGTTAGCAGGAACATAATGAAAACTGTCATCCCAGCCCAGCTGAATTTTCCCACCCACTGGAGATTTGCCTTCCCATGGTGTGGCTTGGGACCCCACAAGCCACTGATTTGGGGATGTAAAAGGAAAACCGTGTGTGTTTAGTGAAAGCAGATAGAGCCATCTAGTGACAAGAGAAACGCATTCTTCATTTCACAGAGTTCAAAGCTTCCACAAGCCCCCAAAGGCCAATGTTCACCACCAGCAGGCCGGAGGGCCCCTCACCTGTGGGTGCATCTCATGGGGTTCATGCAGCCGGAGCTTTGTCTGGTTCCCAGCAGCCTGTGGACAGCAAAGGTTTGGGGAGCTGGGAGCAGGGATGGCAGTGCCAAGAGAAAAGATTGCTCTGGGTCATCAACAAGGTTTGGGTTTGGGCCCTAGGGAGGTGGGAAGAGTGTGGGATGCCAGGCTTGGCCAGAGCTTGGCCTCAGCTGGAGAGCATCCTGATGGGGTGGATGGGGCTCTTGTATTTCCTGGGAGAGTTTCCCCAAACTCATTTTGAGCTGCTTGAGCCACACAAGGGAAAAAACAGGACAGTGGAGATGCTGTTTTTATAAAATTTTATTAAATTTTTAAAAGGTTCTTTTCAGGTAAGGAAATATTTGAGGTTGGACTGAACACTGCCTCTGATCAAAACGAAAAACAAAATGAAACACTTTCATAACTTTCTATCACTAATGTATTGAAAAAAAAAAAAGGGGGGGGGGTTGTAACAGGGAATTTTTGCTTTTTTCTTCTTCCTTTTCCTTCTTTGTCCAGCAAACTCCCTCTCTCCTCTGAAGCAGCCACACAATTCAGTTCATTATCAGTCCAGCTAACTGCATTACTGCACTTCCCAGCCAATTAAGATCCAAAGCCTGATGTTTTACAGTAAACTCCCCAAACGACGGGATAATGAGGTTACTGAGGAGGTTTTGCTCCTCGGGTAGTGTCCATACACTTTGTGGTTTATAAAGGGGAAGATAAAGTAGCCAGCGTGGCTTTCATGTGAGCCTTCCCGAGCACCCTCCAGGCCTCGTATTGCTTCTGGGAAGGAAGGGATTCTCCTGGAGCACAGAGGTGAGACCGTTTGCCCTAGGGCAGAGAGGGACCAGAGTCAGCCCTGTCCCTATCTGTGCTGCCGAGACCATTTGGGGTCCTTAGGCTATATTCACGCTGCTCAGTGCAGCTGTGTCCCCATCACAGAGCCCTCAAGCCTCGGTCTCCTCCTCACCCCAAGAGGTTTCCCCATGGCCGAAGGACAGGACTGTGCAGGGGCGAAGATGTGGGGCTGGTGCCACCACATCAGGGCCATAGTGAGCGGGCTGACCTGCCAGTCTGGGGCAGAAATTCCAGCTTCAAGGTTTGGTTTGTCTTGGGGTGGAACCAAACCCAAGGCTGTCTGCATCACAAACCACCCCAAAGCAAAACAATTTGTCTGGGGTCAAGCTTACATGTTTGGCTTTGCCTCTGCTTTCAGCTTTACTTCTGAAAATAAGAGGCCAAAACGTTCCTTTTCTTGCTCCCACAGACAGGTTTTGTTTCTACCAGATGACACAGCTCTTTGAACATATTTAACCAGTTCTACCCAGTAACTTGTTCATACCTGCAGTCTCAGCCAGGAACTCAGCACCAGCATCCCAGGCATTTTCCACATCCTTAATTAAGGCAAGGTGAAAGGAGTGTGTGTAATGAGCTGCTAGGGTGAAGGGTGTGGAAGGAGAATAAGGACAATGCAGCCATCAAAGGAACAAAAACGCTTTTGCCTGGGCTTATAATTGAAAAGAAAAAATCCCTTCTGATGAAGGTGACTCCCTGCAACACTTACCTGGTTAGGGTTGAGACTCTCCCACTTAGCTTTGTTCATTTTGGTATTAATTCCTCTTTCCAAATCCTCTCGGCTCCATTTAGCCAGTTGTGGCTGAAAATGTGTCCCGTGTTTTGTGCCTGCTCGTGAATCCACATGCTAAAATCTGAGGCAAGAGGCTGTGCTGCTTTTTGTAGGGTTTCTAGTCTTTTCCTGGACTGCTGTAAGTGCAGCCCAAACATGTTAATGATGCCCAGTTCTCGTTTACCCTCTCATCTGAAGGAGCTACTCTGGTCACGGTTAATTGGGGATGAACCTGGGAGCAGCACGTTAGTTGACTCAAGCAGCTTTAATCAGATTGGAGTCAGCTCCAAAACCCGTAGCTGGCTCACAGCGCTGGCCGGGACAGCACGTGACGTGGCCAGATCCAGCCCTTAATTTAGAGGCCCGATTCCTAAAATGTGTTTGAACAGAAAGCTTCTGTGAAGACCTGCTCCACCAGACCCTCCGAGAGCTGGAAGCTGCCCAAACGTCCGCTGCGCTTTCTGCAAAGGACTCCAAGCAAAACACCTTCCTGGGCAGGACCTGGCGAGCTGCGTGCTGCCCTCAGTCCAGGGACACAAGCAGGCAGAAGGAGAGATTGCAGTAATAAGCTAACAAAACTCAGGGACCTCAGTTTGGGTGTGCTTCCTCCCCGTGTCCTTATGAATCAGCCGATTACGAATTGGTTTAGAGGACGACAACTGCACATTTGTCATCGTCTGAAAGCGCTGTGCCGCTGTGCTGTGCACACAGATGTGTTGTGGCTGCTGACAATCACCCCCAAACCACCCGCCCGTGGAGCTCGGGTTGTGCTGTTTCTGTATTTTGGGAAGCTGGCTCGCCAGCAGCTTTCAGCTCTACCTAGCGCTTGGAGCAGCCTCGCTAAACAGACCTCCAGGCCTCTAATTAGGCAGATGAAAGAGCGAGGAGCCCAGCGCAAACACCTTTGTTCAGGAGTTCTGCTGGCTGAGTCATCTGTTTTCAGGGGAGAAAATGATGATGAATTGATTCCTCGGCTCTGGCTCTCTGACCATCCCACAGAGCCCAGCAAAGTCCTACCAGGACAAGCCAATTTAAGCAACAGAAGCCCTGCAGGCTTTAACAGGGGACTCTCGATGCACACCCCTTCCCCCACACAACTTCTGAAGCGCGTAGGTGGTTTCACTGGGGTTTTATGACAACAACTAGGGAAAAACAGCTTTGGGAGCTAACATTGCCCAGCAAGACACAGCCTGCAGCATGTTTTTTATGGCCGAGGACTCACGGCGTTCCTGGCTTCATTTCCTAAATGCTTGCAGCAGTCCCCGTGGTGGCCGGGCTGTCCCCGCCGACGTGTGCTGCAGCGGCGGGACGGGGCTCAGACGTGACGAAGCAAATGGCTGTGGAAACAGAGAAGTTGAAGAGGAATTTGAAGAAATGACACGAGTTAAAGCAGGCATAAGATGGGTTAGGCAACAACTGATGGCTTGTTCTTCCAACCAGCGTCATCGGGGCTCATCCACGGTGCCTGGGCAGGGCAGGGGTGGCTTTGAGCAGGTGGTGGGACGGGGAGCCCCAATGCACAGCTGAGAACATAGGCAGGTGCAGAGAAAATCTGTGGCCTTATTGCTTCCAGTGTGCAAAAATCACCTTCTGTAGACGCATGGAAAGCTGCTGTCACTAATATCACCAGCGTCGAGTTTCCTGGGCTGGTAGTGAGGATTTTTTCCTTGTCAACATGTGGTTTATAGTGTAACACTCCTGCTCACATCAAACGAAGGAAATATATAAATGCATTCTCAAAGAAAGGGTTTTGTTCCTAAAAGTCAGTGAGATTGGTACAGGACCTAAGGTCAGGATCTAGCCTGCAGAGCATGTGGTGGGAGTGATTTGATCATGAAAATGCAGTATTTTGGAGGGCAAGGTAAGTCCCTACAGTTTGGGGAATAATTCACGAACCTCAGAAACCAGAGACATATTCCAGAGCTTGTTTTCTCTTTTGACCCCAGCCTTTGCTAAACTTGGCTGTTCCTCGGTCATTTTAGCCCAGATTTTCCTACCAAGTGAGGTTTCTTTTTGAAGACATGCTGTGTAGCCCACGAGTTTTTCACCTTGCTGTATAAAAGCACAAGGCAAGCAGCAGCTTGTACTTTCATTAGTAATTATTTACCAGAGGAAAAAAAAAGCTTCCTCATCAAGGAACATGTTATTTTCTTTGTGAACAGGAGATGATACCTCCAGGGCTGGGGACTCCACCACTTCCCTGGGCAGCCCGTTCCAAGGCTTGCCCACCCTGCCTGTGAAGAAATTATCCCCAATATCCAACCTGAACCTCTCCTGGTGCAACTTGAGGCCGTTTCTTCACATCCTATATCTTGTCACCTGAGAAAAGAGCCCCACACCAGGATGAAACCCTGCCTATTCCACCATGCTGCACAACCACAGGCCAGAAATACTTGCCTTTGAGCTCAAAGGGAGGTGCAGATGCTTCTTGGCTATCTCCTGCTGCCCATCTTTCCCTTTCCTTCTGTGTGGTAGGAACAACAGCATTTCCCCACAGGCATCACAGCAAAACAACTACTTTTTGCATAGTGTTTTCGGTGTCAGAGCTCTGGGAAACGGCTTTGCTGCTGTCACAGGAGCACAGAGGGCCCACAGTTGGTGGCTTCGGCTCGAGCTTTGGATGCTGTACAAAGCCACAAGCCCATTTCACCAGCGGGGATACAAATTTCCTCCTGTACCTCTTGTCACAGCCCAGGAGCTAACAGGAGGGAGTGAAAACAGCCATCCCTGGGCAGAGGCCTCACAGAGCCAAGCATCCTCTGGCTGCCACGAGCACAGCACAGAAATTTGCTACCTTCCTTCTCGTCTCTTACCTGTAATTACACCAGCTTTGCTCCCTGCTCATCTGCTCTCTTCAGCCAGGAATCCAGCAGCCAATCTGGCCCTGACACTTATTTGTTTCCACAGTCGGGAGCACTTTTTGTCTGCTCTTTTGGAAAGATGTAAACTGCAGGCAATAGAGGTGGTGACTTAACACCAATAACGTGCCTCACTTGGGAAAAAAAATAATCTATAGTTGCTTTAAGTGTTAAGCATATGGGAACAGCAGTAAACATGCTCTGAAAGGCTCAGGGAACTCTAAAGGACACCGGTGTTGCGTGTGGGGAAGGCAGTAAGAGATTCCCCTCCACGTCGTACATTTAGAAATGCCCATCTCAAACATATTTAAGGAGATATAAAGTTGTAGTGTCCTATATGGTCACTAAATTGTCTTCAGTAAGCGACTGTGTGTATTTGACTTTGGCACCTTTCTAGCGGTGTAAAAAGCGTTTGTAAGGAACCATAAAAAGTCATTACATATGCAGAACAATTGAACCTCCTCAGCATCTGTGGTAGGAAACACATCTGTCTTCTGTCCGCCTCTTTCCTAAATGCCTCCCTGAATCAACTTTTATGGGAGGGCCGTAAATATCCCCTTCTATTTGAATCCAGGAGTTAACAATACCCCCTGTGACCATAAACACAAGATGGTTCATTCAGGAAAGAGGTGCACTCAAGTAAGCAGAGATCTTTGTGACAGTTGCTGCCAGTATGGTCCACAGGCACCGCTAATCACATTAGCGCGAGAGCACGGAGGTGGCCAGTAGACAGCAAAATAAAGAGGGGGAGAAAAGCAAGACTAATCTCGTTAAAAGGGAAGCAAAGATAGACGCTACTCTTACACAGAAGCTTATAACGTCCCCGCTTTCCCAGGGCTGGCATCACCTGGATGCTCTCCGGGACGCGGTCTTCACCATCTCACTGGTGTTTGCAGAGGGATGCTTTTTCTTACGGCCCTTTGCCATCACTATTCTCTTGGTTTCTGCACAGGCGACCTCAAATCCTTCCTGAAGGAGGGGTCTGCTTGCCTCCAGATGACCTTGAAGGCAGTGGGAATGTTTTTAAGCCCCTGTACGTGATCCTTTCCCAACAGAGGAAGACCTACAATTGATTACAGATGAAACAAGCACCTAATGTACAACATCAGTGTTCCCTCCGGGGAGGCAATATTTGATGTTTGAGTGTGCCTGCTCCCTGAATTAAGTTTTTCACTCTATGTTGTGTGAGGAAAATGCCCAGATCTCAGACAAGACACACGTCTGTGGCACTTTTCTGACTTTGGGAGTGCCAAAGCACCCGTGAAGCTGGGAGCTGAGGATTAGCCAAGCAGTCACATCATGCCCACTAGCAAACCCCACAGTGTCACCCCACAGTGACAGCCCTTTCCGTGCCCTAGCCATGATGCACTACCTCACCACCCTTTGCCTCAAGAAGGATTTGGGCAGTTTCCAAACCGGTGAGCTTCCAGTTCAGCTGGGTGAGATGTGATGTTGGGGAAAAAACTTTTGTCTGCTTCTGGGGGGAACTAGTTTTAGTGCCTCCCACACCCCCCAGGGTTTAATGTTGGAAGGGAAACAGTGCCTTGTTATCTGAAAGGAGCCTCAACCTGGCTTTAAGCCCACAGTTGTTTGATCAGTATCATCCTACGGTGATGAGGATGGAAAAACAAAGCGCTTGCGTCAGTGGGTCAGCTGTCCGCCGCCGCGTGTGCTGGGCGATTAATCAACCCGGGGCGAGGGAGAAAGGGAGGATCTGACGGACAGGAGAAATCCCTGATGGAAAATGTCCCTCGGGGTTACATTAGGTAGCGGGGTCTGGGTAGGGAAAGTGAAGATGAATTCATTCGGCAGTGGTGGTTGGAAAGAGCATGGGAAAGGCGTGGATGGACCCAGCATTTCCGAGCTGCTGGGAGCTGCCTGCAGGACATGAACAAGGAGCTGCAAAAGCAAAAGGGATGGAGGGGAGAGGGGCCAAGGGAGGAAACACCTTGTTTTTATTCTCATGGATGTGTGTCTGGCCCTCGGTCACAATTCGCTCATCTCTTCGGCTAAGCCAACATATTGATCTTTCTCTCGGGCTCTGACCCTTCCATGCCTTCTCTGTTTGCAGAGTTATCGGCAGCATTCCTGCCTTCTCGCCGCTGCTCGGGGACAGCAAACAGTTCAGATAAAATTGATCCGGTGGATACAAGGCAAGACGTAATGAAGGAACCCGGGGCACGAGGCCATTCGCAGCCTCCCTGCCCTCACGTAAGCTGGCTGAGGGGGGTTCAGCATTACCTGGCTCAGGAGGCAGGCTGTCCTAGTGGGCAACACCGAATGGCTCTGAGCAACACTCACAAAATGCAAACTGGGATGTTAATATGGTCATCATCATCGTTGTTTTTATGTGCTGAACTGGAGAAACCCTAATGCCACCTCTCTCCACAAGTGTTACATACCTGGTAGGTTTTGAAGGGTGGAGAAATCATGCAGACCACCCAGTCTGACCTGTGTGGTACCAGCCAGAGCCTGGGAGCCACGGTTTCATCTTCAGGCCATGGTTTTGTGCAGGTGGACAAGTGTCTGAAAGAGGAACAAGAGTCTTCCCAGTGTTTGTCAAGACCTCCTGGTGTCAAGGCCACCAGGTTTTCAAGGGCCACTCAGAACAAATGTCCTCTTTGGGGGGGATGCGCTGTACCTTCTCCATTTATAACCACAGATAGGGTCAAGGACACAGTGGTTATATCGAAGTAACTACTTGTAGGGCTACAGATCCCATACCCAAGGTGTGTGGGAGACGTGCTGTGCTCAGAGTGGGCAGTGGGGAGTGTAGGAGAGGGAGAAAAAAAAGCCCAGTGCACCCCATGGATTGTAGGCAACGTCCTTGATCTCCTTACAAATGGCTGAACCTGTTAAAACAGGAAAACTTTACAAACTGACAAACACAAAATTATAATAACAATAAAATAATAATAATAAAAAATAATAACAATTAAAAAAAGGCCCTTGAACTCATGTTTTGGCCATTCTTGGTGACAGTAGCTTCAAGCATCATTAAGTGAGAGCTCCATTTCCAGTAGCTGCGGACAACTACTTGCTCTCAGGGTCTGAATCAGCAAAGCCACTCGAGCAGCATGCAACCTGGCAGGGCTGGTGGGGAAGCTGCTGGCTGGGATGAGGTCAGCTGGAGCAGCTCGAGGGCTCTTCGCTTGCTGGTTGGCCTGTGCAAGCTCATCCGGCTGACTTTCCCTGCTGAAAGGAATAAAATGCATCTAAAGAAGTTGGTTGTGTAGGAGTCTTTGCTTCTCATTAATTCTCAGTGATTTCTCTATGCCTTCTTATTGTACAATGACTATTTTCTGCAGCAGCCTGCATGAAAGGAAGGCTGTTTTCTAAGGCGTTGCCCTGGGAGAGAAATTCTGCTGATGGCAGACTTCTAAGGGAAGGCCAGAGTAGTTTGAAAGGGGCTTGGTGGGTAAAAATGGACTTTGTGCACCTCACCCACAGCAACCTCCAGCTGTGGAGCATCTTTGGAGCCCTGCTGCTCAACATACGGGAGCACCTTTACTGGGGGGAGTGGGGAGAGGCAAGGGCAATGCTTCTGGCTGATGTGGGGATGGAAGCCACTGGATAGAGGAGCCAATGCTTCAGCAGTTCTGAGGACAAGGAAGAGTCAGGCAATTCTGAAATGCAATTCTCTTGACTGACTTTAAAAAAAAAAAAAAAAAAAAAAAAAAAAACAATGACCAACCCAGGCACTGAGGTTCTTGGGGGAATGAGACCTGTGTTGGCGTTCCTTGTGCCAGGCACTTTCTCTAGCCAAAAATTTGTACTTCTCTCCCCACTTCATGCTTTTCTAGGGCTTCTGATATTTCTCTTTGCTTCTTTGGTTGTATCAGTATACACACCTCCAACGAAGTAAAAACTTCTTTTCATTTGCAATCAGAGCTAGTAAAAATCCTCTGCTTACATAGCTTGGTTCCTGAGCAACTTCTCAATATATATGCGTGTTTCCAAAGGTGGCTCCTGCTGTTTCAGCTTGTCCTACTCTACTGTACTGAAAGAAAAAAAAAAAAAAAGCTTTGTGTTTAGCGTCCTTATCAACAAGGCAGCTCAGAGCCAGGGCGGTTTGGATGGGCCACAGTGGCTGGTGGGCAGAAGAGATGCTGTGCCGCACCCCGGCACAAGCAAAGGCAACGCCACAGTTTCGTGGGGCAGTGAATCATGCAGGCTGTGCTGATTTCCTTCCTTGCATGACACACGGCGGTCTGCTTTTGGCATTGCAAATACATCTGAGAAAAAGAAAAAGGAAGGATCAATACATTTCATGAAACTGTTCCACTCTGAATCATGTGGCATTTCCCAAATTGGCTATGGCACGTCGCTGAGTAATTTAGACTGTGATTTTCTTGCAGTTTTCCAAAACAGTAATCAAAATCTGAGGTTTAATTCACTACGTTTAATTTATTGCTGGTTTTGAGCCTATGTTTACCAATGCTAATTAGTTGTCTGAAAGCAAATTACTTGCATGAAAGACATGTTACTTTTCAGACCCTAGCATGCCTTGGGCAAGTGACTTGTGTTTTTATGGTCCTGCTGATGAATCATTCATCTGGCACAGTAAAGCAGGGACAAAGCCATAGCATTTCACCATGGGTCCAGCTCCTGGGGCTGCCTGGTGCCCTCACTCCCCACAGAAGCCCTCTGATGCTGTGTGAAAGATGCTCTGACCATTTGGGAATGTCCTAATTCTGTAGTATCTAGAAGGAAGAGCCTAATTTCAAACTAAAGTGGAAATCTATGAGCTGGCATGCACTTGGCTAGCTAGTAAAGATTCGAAAAACCTGAGCACATCGAGCACATCACTACCAAGGCTCAAGTAAAGGTGAGAAAAGCTAGAGTAAGGATAGTAGAAGTGTAAAGAGATACTTGAAGTGTTTTAAATCACAAAGAAAAGCATGATGAGGAAAAAAGGAGATTTTCATCTTTCCAGTTAAGAGTGATTCAATGATGGGTGTGTGAGAAATGCAAGAAAATGAGGCTTTAAAAAACAGAGCAGCATCCTCTTCGTGCTTTGGTACAGACTCTAACTGCCACCCACCACTTGTGAAGCCTTCCTTCCCCACCTTGCGGGGTCAGTTTTACACATTTTTACATGGTTTTACACACATGCCAAAAGTCAGGACCAAAGGTGGGTTCCCAGCACACTGGTTCCCAGCATGTGGGCATATGTGGGAACATTTGAGCAAGCATGTGGGAGGGGAACCACGCTACGCCTCGGTGGCTGCACGGCGCAGGGACTGACCCTGTGCAGCACAGACACTGCTAAATGCCGAGCACCCAGCCTGAGCTGTAAATTGAAATGGCACAGGAAGGCACTGTGTTTGATTCCCAGGTGTCTGATGGGTCTCCATGGAGGGAAATCAATGCCATTAGTAGTGGAGCACCGCTGTTTTCTCACTGCCTCTCAGCTCCGATCAATCATGACAGGCTGCTGCTGTCCCATTCACTGTCCAGATGGCAACATGCAGTGCCTACGTCTTATAAACTCTTGTACAGAAGAGAAAAACCAGCTCTTTCCAGCTTTAAACAGCATATCTGCTTTGTAGACACCACA
Source organism: Aythya marila (assembly GCF_965140915.1). Taxonomy (NCBI): domain Eukaryota; kingdom Metazoa; phylum Chordata; class Aves; order Anseriformes; family Anatidae; genus Aythya; species Aythya marila. The sequence goes on along the minus strand of NC_139042.1, from coordinate 21,463,408 downwards.
CAACAGTCTTGTGCTCCTGCACTGGGAATGTGTGAGGGTGGAGCAGGTGCGCAGAGCTGTTTCGCTGCACAGAGATTTAGGATCATAGAATCCTAGAATCATTAAGGTTGGAAAAGACCTCCAAGATCACCTAGTCCAACCATCCCCTACCACCAATGTCACCCACTAAGCCATGTCCCCAGGCACCACGTCCAACCTCTCCTTGAACACCCCCAGGGACAGTGACTCCATCACCTCCCTGGGCAACCCATTTGATGTGCTTTGGTCTCTCATTCCTGAACAGACGACCGTGGGCACTGGTTTGTAGTGTGCACCCACTCTGAAGGGCAGTAGGAGATGGGGTAGAGGCACCTCTCTAGCAGAAAGCCTGAGGGAGGACATACACCCATCTGTCAGAAAAGAACCAGTTAATTCCCTCTCCTATGATGCATTCTCATAGACTATCTTCAGAGCATCAGCCAAGCACTGCGTTATTTCTTCCATTACATGTGAAAATGTGCAGTTAAATACTAATAGACTCAGCCCTGAGTTTAGAAGGGTGTTTACGCCTCTTCTTGCATTGAGATTGGCGTTTTTCTCTTTAAAGCAGCAGATTTGAGGATGATGCAACTTGCTGTGTGGGTATATCAGGTTTGGAAGGAGGAAGGTGTTAAATGTTAAGTTTCACGATTTTTAACCTTAGTTGAGAGTCCTAAAACCCCCCTTTTGGTGCCAACCATAAGATTTTGGGTGAGGCTGACCATGGAAGCTTGAAAACTCAATCAGAAACATGGAGATGGGGCAGATCGAGGCATAGAAACTACAATTCTTCACCTACAAAAGGTCCAGGAAAGCTTTCTCCCTCCCCCCCAGCCCCTCTATCCCCCTCCTTTAGAAAACTACATAATCCAAACACAAGCACACTCACTCATTGAAGCTGATTAACAGATTTTATCTGCTGCCCTCGTGATGTTTCTGAAACTTCCTTTGATAGCCATTGCCTGTGAATAATATTAATCATACAAATCAAGAAAAACAGTAAAAAATAGTAACTTTTCTGATACTCTGTGTCTTTAACTAATGTGGTGGAAATTAGATGGCATTTCAGTAGTCATTAAAGGGCTTTACTGGCCTTAAATTTTTCTGTGTAAGCATTTATAATCTGTAACTACCAAACTTCCTTTTATTATGAAAGAGGAAATCTTTTGAAAATCAATGTAAAAAATTCCTTTCCTTTCCATTACAGAGATAGGCCCCTATTATTTTAAAATTGAAAGCCCGTGGTACGTTTTAATCTTTTTGAAGTTGTGCTGTAAGTTAACACCAATGTACATACAGTTTCCATATATTCTTTTGGATGCTGTTTGCATCCTTGTGGACAACTAGCTTAAAACTTCACTGGTCGCTTTCATGAAGGGCTTCTTGCCTGAAGACATCACCTTCCATTCCTTTATTCTTGTGGTTATTAATACAAAGTTTTCATCAGTGATATTTACGTGTCATTTTGCCAGGTGCTGTTCGGACACATAATAAGAGATGTGCCCTGCCCATGTGCATTAGATAACCAAGATTACTCAGTAAATATAACTCTCCTAAAGACTGTGCAAACAGTTCGTGTTTCACGTTGCACTTTCCTAGTTCTTCATTCTCCTTTTCTGGATTCATCGGTTCCTTTTAAAGCCTTTCTTTGCTACTGTGCCTGTTGCCACGTTCAGCCAGCTTTCTTCACTGTTGAATATCGTGTCAAGCTGAATTGTCACATCCAAAGCAAATCCCAGCCTGATAAGAAGTGACAACATGGCAAACAGGTTTTGTGTCTCTTTCATAGGTTGCTTGATTGAGCTGATACTGCCTTAAATTATGATTGGCTCAGGTTCCCTTGGTTGGTCATCTGGTTATAATGTCCTTCTGGTGCTCAGTCAGCTTAACACGCCTGAATAGTGAGAAGAGAGTGGTAGTAAAGACATACTGTTATTTCCCTTAATACCAAACTAAAACTTCCCTGGAAAGGCACCAACACGTGTTGAAAATGAGGCTACATCTAATGGGATGCTTTACCCATTGCACAGAAACATAATCCCTGGAAATGCACAAAGTCAGAGCTTTCTGGCTGAGATAACCCCTCTCAGTAGATCAAGAAATGCCACATAACCTTTATGCAATTTCACTGTGCTGCTTCTAAAACACCCCTTGTTGACAGAGCTAGGAATGTGAAGCAGAATAAGTCCTTGCTAATATTCTCCAGCCCCGAGGGGGTCCCAGGTGGGTTGGAGCTACAAGCTGCAAGCCTCTACAGGCAGTCAGCCTGTGCTGAGAGCTGGACAGATCACCTATGAGAACCAGCTGTGATGGCAGACAGTTGTCTAAAGGGAACTAACTGTATTGAAGACACTCTGCCTTCATCAGGCAGCAAAAATTAGCCCTCTTTACTGACCCAAGTTGTTCTAAACTCTTAGTGTTCAGTGAGAAATTATTCTGGATTGCAGCTCTGGCCCCATTCAACCTACCTAGCTCAGCCACTCCATTTAGTAAGAGGTCAAATCACTGTGGTTTCTTCCTGGCATTGGATGATCAGTGAAGAAAAAAGGCTTTTATCATTCTGCCATCACCAATCATTTGTATTCTGGGGCTCAGCCTGACTCCTAGCATAGCTCCAATGACCTGAGAGCACCCTGCACCCATGGCTGTACCCAGGACTAAATCCTCATCTCTCAAGGGACCATGGTCAGAGGAGGCCTCCAAGATAACCTTGGCTGGTTCAAACTGCCCAGATCAGTACTCTTGGACCTGGAAATGACTGTGGAGTTATCTGAGGGCATGAATTGCTGCTGTAATAGCTTTGTATGTGACTGCTGTCAAGGAGATGGGGATGTGTCCCCTTCCCAAGATAGGCCAGAGACAACAGCTCAGATCACTGGGGATGAAGCCAACGACCATTACTGCACTGCCTTTTTGTGTGTGGTGGATGTATAACATTCTTTACTTGTGTAATGTCTGCTTGAATGGCTTCAGATAGTATCTAACCAATGCATGGGGTGGAGTCGCTGCAGGCGCTTTCCAGGAAAAGAACCATGTCTTCTGGCTTTCACACCCTCTGAAGCTTAAAAGCACCTACGGCCAACCCTCTCTAGCTAAAAGGCAGTGGAGATCTGTGACAGGAATCTCAGAGCAAGGAAAATAATGAGTTCTGAGAAGAGACAACGGGCACTGACTGTATGGGACGACCGATCTGCCACGTCTCCCTGGAGGCTGGGCTGGCCCATGGTCACCTTCCTCAAACACTGCTCTGCCAGGGGGATCTCCTTGTGCTCTCTGGGGAGTCTGGGGGCAGCTGGATTAGTTGCAACAGGCATGAAGCAGCTTTATCCTGGACACTGTAATAACCCGCATTCTTATTTCAGGCAACAACTTGGCAGTGATGGACTCCAACTTCTTTTATACGTTTCAGAGAAATACTGTGGGCTGACATGAGCACCTGCCAGCTCTGTTTGGGTCAGAGGAGGGTGTGTGTTTGTAGGTGTACCTGCCCCTGAGAGTAAATGTGGTGGTAAATGTGAACCCCCTCAGGAGCAGGAACACAACCAGATCCCCTGCCGTGGCCTACTGGGGCAGGCTGACCAAAGTCAGCCTGAGTAGCCCAGCATCTAACCTTGTCTCTTAGCTGGTTTCACTCACAGAGCCCAGTCATCAGATACAACTGTCTGTGAGGAATGATGGCCTTCAGTCACTGGCTCTGCTCCAGATTCTCTCTAACACTTTGGGCATGTCCTTTGCAGCTGCATTTATGCCTTATTCTTGTGTGTGGATGCACGACAGCACCCACACCTGCTCTGGCTCACCCAGCTACTCTGCAGAGCTTTAAGACCCCAGAATGAGCGTAGGGGGGAAGACGTAATGGCATCTTTAGTAAGCCATCTGAAGAACCTGATCTAATTAGGTTCTGGATGGGTTAGATGCATCTAATTTAGGCATCTTCACAAAGAAGTCTGGAGAAACCTTAACTTCTTTCCATGGGTGGTGATCAATGTTCTGATTAACTCCTCTCAGAGCCACCTCCTCTCCAGGCTTTGTAGGAAGGACGTTTCAAGAGATTTTCTGAACTTGGGTTTAATGGGATGCCCACAGTAGGCACCATGAAGCCCCATTTGGTGTTCCATCTTTGTCCATCTCAAAACCAAGATATTCTGTGGCATGTCAGCATTTCAACACCTCCCACGGGACACCGACACACCCACACCAATCTTCCGTGCTAGAAGCAGTTTCTCTGGACACCTGCCTGCAAAATGGACACCACTACTTTGGTGCTTTTCACAGGTCATGATTCCACTATGCAAGGAGTAAATGCCACCTTCCACATGGGGACCCATGGGGGAGATGTTTTCTCCTGGGTACCGACTGGGGAGCTGGTGACCTTCGTGTTTATGCTGCTGGGGATAGGTAGCAGCTGTCAGAATGGTGTGATCGAAGAGCTTTCACCCAAGGCAAAATTAATAACGTCTGCTGCTTTCTTTCACACTTCTGTAAGGCTTGCGATTGAGTCTTGATTGATGGCCATGATTGATGGCATGAGCAAATCCTTGTTGGCGCCGTCTCGAAGGCAGGTGCCTATAAATGAAACAAAAAAGACAAGGAGGAAGGTGTCTTGCAGGGCTCACAACTCCCCTATCAGTGCTGGAAAGTTGACGTGAGTGGCTTGTTTAGGGGGGTATATTTGCTGACAAAAGTCTGTGCAAACAAAGACCTTGCGAGAACGTACAGGGAACAGCTGCTCTGTATCTGGGAAAGGTAAATGCAGTTTGCAGAACAAACTCGCTCTAATTCAGGCAAATACTGTTACAAGCACTGTAGCTGAAAAGAAAACATGTTTACTGGGATGTTAACATGGCTCATAACGAGTGCAAGGAAACGGGGAAAATGCCTGTGTCTGTAAGCTTGCTGCTGAAGCAAGTCATTCCTGCCCAGAATACTCTTTTGCATGAAGCATCTAGCCCTGACCAAACAGCCCCGGTGCCTGGGATGGAAAGGTGCTCAGCACCTACCAGAATCTGGCTCCACACACCCAGGCCAAGCACTAGCCCTGTGCTTGTATTTGTGAAAAGCAATTTTTACTCCAGTTGCTCATTCTGAGTTGCTCCAAGGGCTGTGCTGGGGAGGCATAGGGTGCTAAGCACCTTCTGGAAATCAGCGCCTGTGAGGCATCCCCAAACTGAGCGTCCTGAGAAAGTCAGAATTTGGTCTGTTGTTTCTCTAAGTCTAATGAAATCCAATTCATTATAGTACAGGTATCCAGCTCTTGCATTTCTGCAGACCCAGAGAAGCCCTTTTCTGCCCTCAGCAGCAGCCCAGGACAAGGCTGTCACCTGCAGCCTTGTGCCTGGCCAGCGTCCCCTTGCCACAGCAGAGGCTGACACACTCTTTTCTATTTCCTAGACCTGTCACCATGCTGGGACGTGGCTATTGAGCAGGTTTCTAATTTACAGACAGCTGGTTGAAGGCCAGGCCACACATTTAAGGAAAGAGCAATTAGGTGTCCTTTTATGTGATTAATTTGGGCAGCAATAGGAAGGCATCAGCCAGGGCAGAGCTGTGCTGTGAAGACCGACGGATTTTCCTGCAGTTGGCTCAGCTGCTGCAGGAGCACTGGCTCAGGAAACAAGAGGGATACAGCCCAGGAGAGGCTGCAAACCAGCTTTGAAGCCAGGTACTTGCTGGAAACACAGGCTGTGTGTTTGGGGAATGAAGTCTAGGTCTGCCATATGGGGCAGAAAATAAGTCTTTCTTTTTCTAAACCCTGATTTTCTTTCTAAAAACAAACAGAACGCAGAATTTTCAGTGACAGTTGTATCTGACATGTAACTTACAGACATACAACGGTGGCTGCTACCTGGAAGGGGGTTTAGCTAGAGTCTGCATGGGAAGAAATTTCCTTTCTATTTGGTTGACACAACAACAACAAACTAGAAACATTGGTGATGTTGATCAGTGCATCTGCTATAACCAGGGATGACCACATCTCATTTTGCTTCCCGCAGCAAAATTCACCCCCAGTGCCAGACGTGGGAGCGATGCAGGAGGTGCTCAGCCAAAGCAGCCGTCCTCTGCCCCACCACGGCAGCAGCAAATTCGGCCAAGCATGAATCTCCTCATGACGAACAGAGCAGGTCATGGGAGTGGTTGTTTCTGAACCTCTTACAGCGAAGCCAAGGGGCTGAGCAACACATTTGTCTTTGGGATTCGTTGTAGACACTCAGGGGTGGGGTTTGGGGACAATTTCTGTGTTTTATGGAAAGACTGAGCAACCACCAGTTCATAGAATCATAGAATCACAAATCATTAAGGTTGGAAAAGCCCTCCAAGATCATCTGGTCCAACCACCTCCCTACCACCAATGTCACCCACTAAGCCATGTCCCCAAGCACCACGTCCAACCTCTCCTTGAACACCCCCAGGGACGGTGACTCCACCACCTCCCTGGGCAACCCGTCCCAGTGCCTGACTGCTCTTTCTGAGCAGAAATGTCTCCTCATTGCCAACCTGAACCTCCCCTGGCACAGCTTGAGGCCATTCCCTCTGGTCCTATCACTAAACAGCGCTTATTAATAACTAAGCTGGGTAGCAGCGAGATGTTTTGAATTGATTTTTAGAAGAGGAAAAAAAAAAAAAAAAAAAAAGACAGAGGAAATTTCATTTTCTTAAGAAACAAGGAGCGAGGAGGTGCTGGCGGTCTCAAGCCATCGGATGCAGAAGGAGCCAAGCCCTGCAGGGACTCCTGCGGGGGTGCAGAGGGGGGTTTTCTGCTGGGATGTCCCAAGCCCTGCCCTGATCCCAAATCATCAGCGGGGCCAGAAAACCCTTGGGGTTCCTGTGCCTTCGGTGCATGGGTGACATCTACCGGGGTGACACCGAGCAGTGTCCGGCTTCCCGGCTTCTTCTGGAAAACAGCTGGAAAAGGGCCATTTTCAAGGCTTTTTGTGGACTGCGTCACCCCCAACCGGTGGCTTTGCGGTACAGCGCCCAGTTCTGCTGAGCCTCAGCAGGTATCTTCAGCTCCATCAGGCGCTTTTATGGCTGCAAATAAAACCCTGCCCATAAAGCGATACTTGAGCTTGCGGGCTGTTGTAACTGCTTGTTTACCTGTCCCAAGGTGAAAGCCGATAATTTTTTTCTTTATAACTGTATAAAGGCTGCGTGTGCCGTGTCAGGAGCGCACTCCTGGATTTCTGACAGCTGGCCAAGAGCGGGTGTTGGACTGCAGAGGTGAGACTGCAGGAAATCTTTACATGGGAATAGGAATTTGTTCCTCTGTAATTACAATCAGAGCTCGGAGCTGCTGCTTTGATTGAAAATTCGGAACCAGTCCGGAGCTACTGAATGGGTTTTCTGCCATTGGTCTTAGGATTTCTTTAAAAATGACAAAATAATGGTCATTTCTCTCAAGTTCATTTGCTTATTTCTTTATTTATTTTACCTTCTGAAGGGTAGAAAGTAAAATTAACAAAAAATAAGTGCTTAACTTAAAAAAAAAAAAAAAAAAGCAAAAACAAACAAACAAACAAAAACAGTAAAATAATTAATCTAAGAAGCAATAAGCAAAATAGAAATACCCATGTCCTTTCAGAAAGCAAGTAGGTCCAGGCTGGTGGCTCCTGCTGCCATGCAGTAACATCGTCCTGGAGTTAACGGAGCCATCCTCACCAAATTGCCCTGGCTGGATGCAGCCTGCTGAGGGCACGGATGCTGCACCGAGCTGCCAGACGCCTGCAGCTGGAGCAGTGCTGCAGCAAAGTCTCTTGCAGGAGGCTGTGAAGCCTGCTCTGCTTGATTACAAGCTCTTAACCCATGCAGCTGCAAACAAAAAAAAAAAAGTAAATAAATACAGTACTTAAGGGCTCATATTCCAAGTTGAATAGAAAGCAAACAACATTCATTCTTTAAAATGTTGTGATTTTAAAGCCTTTTATTATTTTGGCACCTGCCCTACAGCTTGTGAGTGTTTAGGCAAGGTGAGGCTGCTGTAGAGGCTGTGCAAGCAGTGCCTTGGCATTCACATGGAGTAATACCACTCACAGCCACTGCAATATTTGCAGTGCCATAAACATTGATCCAGCTCATCCTCTCTTCCTGCGTTATCTCCCCACAGATACAGTCGGTTCCTACAGCACAAGGCTGGGGCAGGAGGAGTCCTACTGGGATACCAGCAAGATTCATGTGCCCACCTGTGATGGGGACTAAAAAGCGAGCTGTTGGTGGGAGAGCTGGCTCAAGCTGGGCAAAGGCAGCCCTGAACGTGATTCAAGATCAGCCCTGAATGTGGGTGTAGGTGGACTCTGCGATACCATGTCTTTTCCAGTGTAGACCATTCCTTAAAGATGGGCACTCTTAATTTCTCTAAATTTCTTATTGCCTCTTCCCAAGGGAACAATGATCCTCCTGTGTGCTGAGTGTGCAACTGCAGGTACCATCCCAAGCAGGTAGGACCTGTTTTATGCCTTGAATACCAGGGAAATTCTGTCTGAAATCAGTCCTTGTGGAACAGCGTAAGTAACCTGCTGCTGTCCCTAAACTCACCTTACACAGACATTACATTGGAGCCCATTTTCAATGAGTTTCCAGAAAATTTCTCATAGACCGTCCCACGAGATGCTTTTCAGATGTCCACAGAGATTAGATATTGCTTTTCCCCTATAAAAGGACGGTAAATTAATCTGGCATGACCATGTTTCTTGTAGATCCATGTTCTTTTATATATATATATCCATTTTACATCCACTTCCTTGGCTTTCACTATTTAGCCCTTCATAATTTCATCTGAGGTCTTGCATGCTAGCAGCTGCAACCCAATGGGCCCATAGTTTTTCTGATTTCCCTTACTCCTTCTTAGTACCTTCATCTCAGCCCTCCTTTATTATATATTCTGCAGATTCAGGGGTCTCTATTGCTGCTGCTAAACCCAGTTGATTTGCCTTCATAAGTCCTGTTGTAGTCTTTTCTAACCTAATATCTACAGAGTGTTTCCATCTGACCTCCAGGAAAGCTTCCCTATGCTCCAAAGCAGAGCGTTAGTTCATCTATTAATCACTACTCCCCCAGAGTTAGCAGTCAGAGCTATAAATCAGAGCACCATAAGCAAGCACAGTGTATGTTACATGTGATACAGATGAGTAATGTTATGCCTCATCTTGTGAAATGTAAAATAAACTCCTTCAGGATATACAGGAATGGCAACCATGCAGAAAATGATTTTTTCAGACTGTCAACCATGCGGAAGAGGAGTGTTTAGTGGCTTTAATGTCTGATCTCAGACACTAGACTTGACGAATTTAAATGCAGATTATTTTGTGGCACTCTTCTGAATAAGATCCTATGAGGAAAAGTCTTGCCTTTTAAGATCCTGTGCTATTTTTTTACAATAAGGTTTAGCTTATATGTCCTTTGGCAAGACTCTCACTTCTCCCATTAGATGTTCTGCTCACCTACGCCCAGCTGACATCTTCCTGCCCAGAGACAATTTAATGGTGCTTTACAATTATTACTTCTAAAGTCCTTTGGAATTTACAGCTGTATAAATGTCTGTGGTATTCTGTAAAAGTTATGTGAAAATCTTGGACATCTGCCCAGCCTCGATATTACCAGGAATTTGGATAAAAATGTGGTGTGAATGGCTTGGGCAGGGAAGAGATTACAAAAAGTTATTTTGATTGATAGTTCCTAATGATCATGAGCTGAACGACAGAATAGTTCGCCATGCTTTTGCCTTGTCCAGTCCTTTTGAGCATTTTTTTCTTCTGCAAAGGAAGAAAATCATTGTACTCTGCTGAGCGAGGCAACAACATCATATAGGAACAAAGCATTTGCCTTTGGTCCTGCCTGCTTTTGGATAACCAAAACTCAGATACCGCAAGGTGGAGCCAGCAGGCAGGAGAAACGAGGGCAGGACGGGACGGGGAGATGGAGCTGAGTGCGAGAAGAGTGAGGTTATTTAAACACGGTTGGTCCTCTGTGCTTTCCGAGGTCTTCTTCAAGGCTGGCTGGCACCCGACCAGACCTCTTTTCTCTGATTGTAGCAAGGGATTCTAATTAAAAACTCTTCTAACTGCTCTTATGTTTTTTAGTTCACGTTTCTGCACTGTACTTAATAACTTCTTTTAGGATCCAGACCAGGATGCTGTGTAGCAGTTGGCATTCCCTCAAAAATTTGGCTTTTATAAAAAGACGAGCACTCCTGTTGTTTCCTCTATTTCCTAACAACTGTTTAAAATCAAGTGACGTGGAAAATGTAATGATCTCTATGCCTTAATCCCTCATGCTTCATTTCTTTTGGATTAATGTTTGGCCATGACTATTTTTGTTCCTTTGTCATTGTAAAATCAAAGCACAATCCAATGTTCCTTTTCAGAAATCAGTTGTTCTGCCTTCTGCATTTTCATCACAGGCAAAGGAAGGCATTTTTTTTGCAGAGAAAAATGTTGGGACCCTCCTGGCAAGGTGGAGCACAGTCTTTCTGCTCAGCAGGTATTGAGCTCACATCCCACTAAATTGTTGTTGAGATATTTCCCATCTTTGAGATGCAAGGATAAAATCCTGCTCATATTTAAATATTAAAATTCAGCTGCACTTTTGTTGGGAAGCTTGGGATGGGGTTGTAGGGCTGCTGTCACCAGGGGCTGGAAATAGGGCCAGGTCTTTGAGGAAAGTAACACCCTGTAATTGATCACTCCATATAAGATGGACTCACAGACTGTTCCAGTGATAACTGAACAGCTAAAGTTAGTTGATACAAACCCAGTGCAAGGTCAGTCCCTGAAGGTCATGAAGGAACCTGCACTACATGGTTTAGAAGCTTAAGTTTCTTGAGAATTGATCTAATACTTGAACAACTGCCTTGTTGTTGGCCAGCCAACTTGGTCTTGGTTTTAAGCTTTCCCCAGTAAATGAACGGTTTGCCAGGCCTTTACCATTGGTTTCCACTCATGCAAAAGTTAACCTATATATGAGCTTTCTTCATGGGTTATTCATTCAATGTAAGCCCACCATATCTACTCCAGCTTCTTTCAGGTGATTCAATCATCATTTCAACAGCAAAGTTTGCATTTATCCAAAGAGACCAAGTCTTTTAAAGTCCACAGCTGTGTCAGACATTAAAGAAAACAGATTCTGTAGACCAATAGTATCCCATAGGGTCATGTGTAGTGCTGGAAATGACATGAGTGTGCTCAGCAGTTCCTGCCCTGCGATTTTCATTTGGGTGCCCTGCTGATTGATGCTGTGCTGCTGAGGTAGCCACAGAAGCCGATATTTCCTGCTCCCTGGGCTCGGCCCCTGTTCCTTGGTCAGGTAAGGATGTAATCACACTTGTTGTCAAAGGTGGAAGCTGAAGATGCTTGGCAGTGCAGGAAATCAGGCCTCCTGTGCAAGCCTATAAATACAGCTATAGATGCCAAGCTAGTAAAGAAAATTGATAGAGCTGTCTCTGACATAGCTGCTGTCTTATAGGCTTCTTACAGACCATTAACACAGCTCTTGTTGTCTGTGATGGTGCCCATCGTAGAAGATAAGCACCCTGCCATCTTCCTGACTATATCTGCAAGCCACAGGAAGGGACGATAAAGATTTTACATACATTTTTTTTTTTGTCTCAAAGACGCAAAATATGCAGTGAGACTTTCACTTTCCTCAGAGAAGCTGGTATTCTCTAAAGTTTAAGCAGTTAAAAAGCTGTTTGCATGATGTAGCCACCTCAAGAAGACTTCAAAATTTTAAAATAATATAAAGAAATCATACTTTTATTTTTCATTATTATTTTATTCTGCTTAGTTTGCTGTCCCTGCAATAGCTCTGCACCAATGGGGTAATGTCAGAGAGAAGTGTGACATTTGGGAACAAACATTTAAGAGCTACTGCAAGCTATATTTGATAACAGAGGAGGTGCCTGGCAGTCTGTGACCTTTAGTGTAATAAAAGAGTGGGATAACAAGGATCAAAATCTAAATCCTGAGACTCTACAGGGAGCACGGCCAGTGCTGGGCCTTGGCGGAGAGGCACTCCTGGAGCTGTCTGTCACAGCTGGATGTGCCATATTAGCATCTTTGCTGTGCTGTCCCCACTGAAATGTCACAGCCTGTTTCTTCCAGCCAAAGCACCCAGCAGCAGCACGATGTGCTTGTGGCATAAGCCTGCACCAGCTCCAGAAGATTTCCCATCACTTGGCCTAAAGGCAGAAGATAAATATGGGTGCTCTCTGCCTCGCAGCTCAGCGTAACCACTTGTGTACATACTTACATGTTGTCAGTGTTTAGCTGAAAACAGCATTTCCCAACATGCTTGCCTTCAGAGAAGATGAGGGAAGACACATGCTCCAGATGCATGGCTGAGCACAGTGCTCTGTGGGGTTCAGTGCAACTGCATGAGCGTTGGTGTAAAAACCCATGCAGAATAGAGCAAAGCATTTTCAACTCTTACATTAGCTTAATTTTTTTGAAAAAGAAAAAAAAAAAAGAGAGAGAGAGAAAAAAAAAAAAGAAAAAAGAAAGAAGGAAAAAAAAAAAGAAAAAAGAGAGGAGAAAAAGAAAAGAAAAAAGAAAAGAAAAAAGGACAAGAAAAAAGAGCAAAGAGCAAAGAGCAAAGAGTAAAGAAGAAGAAGAAGAAGAAGAAGAAGAAGAAGAAAAAGAAAAAGAAAAAGAAAAAGAAAAAGAAAAAGAAAAAGAAAAAGAAAAAGAAAAAGAAAAAGAAAAAGAAAAAGAAAAAGAAAAAGAAAAAGAAAAAGAAAAAGAAAAAGAAAAAGAAAAGAAGAGGTGCTTTAGAAGCATCCATAAACATCCATAAAACAGAGGCCATGTTATGCCTATAAACCTTGGTCTACAGTTTTCAATACAAGGCAATAAAACCTCCTGGGAAACAGGAGCTCAGTGTCCTGGAAAAAAAAAAAAATAATAAAATAAAATAAAATAAAAGAATAAAAGAAAAACCTCCCTGAATTATTTCTGAGTTATTTTAGAAATCTGAATAGCACTGCACATAAATATATTTTCCTCCTCCAAAAGGCAGGTCACAGCAGCCTTAATTATCAGGGGCCGGAATGGAAACAACATAAAAATAAATCCTTTTAAAGTTTGCTCTCATTACCACATTTGGCATATTTAAACACAAACACCATCTGTGTTTATCGGGAAACGCGGCGATAGCTGCCGTCCGATCTCGCGGAGACACCAATGTTTATGGAGCATTACAGTAAGGGGCACATGCGATGCTTCCTCGGAAACTGAGCTCCCCCGAAATTATTTGCTCAGCCGCCAGCTGCCAGTGTAGATGGGAGGCGCTTTTGCCAAGGGAAGGATTGCCATGGAAGAAAAACAAAGCCTCCGACCTTGCTCTCATGGCAGCTTCTTCTAGCAACCCCGAGGAGGCAAATAGCAGGGAAAGCTTGCAGCAATGAATCAAGCTATAAAAAAATAAAATAAAATAAAATAAAATAAATGCCTGGTGGTTTTAATGCCAAAGAGACGAGGAGGAGGAGAACTGCCTGCAGAGCACTGGGGTCACGCCGCTGGTCTGTGCCCAGTCCTGGCACCGTGTCCTTGTGGTGGTCCCTGTCACTCGACTCTGGTATGACATCCCCAAGAGGTACACAGGAGTTTCGTGGGCAGACAGGAGCTGACTGCGCTCCCCATGGTTCCCAGCATGGGCTGCTTCTGGGGAGAAACAGGAGAATTAGGAGACAGCAATGGGAGCAGAACCAGGATATGTCCAAAAGGCAATGCTGCCAAGGGATGCTAGCTTCATCAGCAGCTTTTCTAGACACCATTATGCTTTTGGAGCCCTCCCACTGGGACCAAATTTGTCCCGTGGATCTGGATCCAGGGGATGAACCAGCAACACGTCCTCTGTGAAGGCAGAGCTACCAGAAACACAACACCCGGGGAGCAGAGGGGGGCCCACCTTCACCCCGGGCTGCAGCACTGGGACCAGGATCTGGCTCTCCCGTGACGACGCACAAGATTTCGGCAGACTGCTCATATTAACGTCCCAGTGTGTGGTTTGCCTCACCACGCGAAAGAGCTGTTTGAATAATTTTGTAAAATGTCAAGTATTTTTAGACGGTAGAAGTAATTATGTGAAGATATAACAAGCTCTTTGACAGTGGAAGACTTTAAAAAAAAAAATGAAAGAAAAAAGAAAACACAAAAACCACACATGTAGACATCCAAAATGTGTTACATCACCTAAACCTGAACAACCTGGAATGGTCTCTGGTGCCCACTGCTCTCACTTCCCTTGCCCCAGACCAGGGAGGGCGGTGAAGATGGATGCTGGCGTCATCCAGAGCAGAATTTGGCTCATTATTTCCCTTCTCACAGAGACAGCATCGAGTGGCCTGATGTGTAACTGAAATACATTGGACCATGCAAGGACATTTGGATTAAAATTAGAACAGAAGCAAAAGCCCCAGAATTAATGTTAATTTGTTCAATTCCAGACTGATGAGTTTATGAGAAGCGGAAGTGCAAAAGTTAGCAAAACTGCAGACGGCAGTTTCACAGTATAAACTCCCTCATCAATAATAAGCTCCCAGAGCTTAATTTGAATTTTCCTTTTCTTAATTTCCTCTCATTTACCCTAATTATGTTGCCAGTGTGTTTGCCTAAGCAATTTTTCTCTATCAGTGGTGTTTACTCTCCTCAGATATCTACAGACTGTTTTCACTTCTGCCCACACACTGCATTATATCTTCGACAAACCCTATTTATCTCCATGATTTCCCCGATAAGTCAGTCCCTCTGGTTTTCTCCCAGCTTTGTTGCTTTACTCTGGGCTCTGTCATCGCACCAGGATGGTGGTGTCGGACCCCAGAGCAGCCAAGCAGAAGCTCTGAAGGCACCGAGGACAACCTGCCTGGTGAGCCCACAGCCAGAGCAGCAATTTTCAGCCTGTGCTTAACTCTAAGCACATGAGTAATCCAACTTGCTTTACTCAGATTACACATGCCCTTAAAATAAAACCTTGCTCAGCTGCAGAGCTGGAGTGGGACCAGAGTGTTCTGCCTATTCTGCATCGAGACCATTTTAAAAGTTTTTTTTTTTTTTTTTCACCATTTTTTCCATAATGCATCATGTGAGTGGCGTTCCAAGTGTGTTTCCTTGCAGACATTTGTCTGATTTGCTGCCCACTGTCACTCCCATGTCTGCAGGTGTGTTCTCATATCTCTGCTTCTCCGTCCTACAGACATTCGGGGTTTATGTGGATTCCCAGAACTTGCTGACATTCTTCCAAGCCAAGCAGCATTTTTGTCATCTTCCATCCATTTAAAAAAGAGCAATTGGAAAAGTGTGGGGAGGTGCAGATAGCTTTGGCAGTGAGCTTTCTCTGACAAAGCATGACTTAGGGTAGGAACATTGGTGAAGAGCTCCCAGCAGCTAGTAGGAAGCTGGGAAGTGTGGGGCTGGTTTCACAAGGGAGTCCTGCAGTGTCACTGGGATATTTTGTGCAGTCTCCAAGACTTTTTTCCAGCTGCTGAGGAAGCCCTCATGTCTTTCCCCCACACAGCTCCTCCAGTGTCTATGCAGACATCAGTCCTCTCCTGTTTAGCCCACAGAGACATTCACAGGACCTCTTTTTCTCCTATACTTAGACATTTGTTGTTGTAAAGCTTGTAAAAAACAAGCTCTGGCACAACATCAATCACAGTTCAATAGCGCAGTGATAACGAGGAAGGCCTGCACGCATGCCTGCCTACCTGAGCCACAGTCCTGTAGAAACCTCATTTCCTTAGCAAACTGGGCTGAAAAGAGACATGTTTGGGGAAACAAGGAGCTACCCAAGATAACTGATGAGCTGTAGAGCTCTACCATGCTAATCACATTCAGGTTCATTTCAGCTAAACAGCTCTGAAAAAATCAGGGAGATCTGAGGTACTGAGTGCCATAAGGACTGATCTGCTCTCTTTAGATGTCCAAGCATGGACTGAAGGAGTGTGACATTAGTTCTTCAGATTTATGGCTTATGGCTTAAATTTATGGCTGCAACAAAGAGCTAAGACTCTCCACTTCTGGTGGTACAGCACTGGTAAGGCAGACAGATCTTGGAACCAAGTGTGAGGGGAGTAAAGAAGGATGGACTCCATTGATGCAATTTATGTGTGAACAGGACGTGTCCAGGGCATCTCCTCTTGAGGGCAAGAGGCACAGCACAGTTTGCATCTGCTTGGCTAACCTCAATTCACCTACAACTAAGTTATGGATCTGTCATCTGTTGGGTCTATACATCCACTGGGTCTACTGGGAGTCCTTGGTCTACATTGTCCTTGGTTGTTGGTCCTTGGTCTACACTGTCCTGGGTCCTTGGTCCATGGTCTATGCTGTCCCTGGACTGTACCTAGGCATTTGCTGTGTAGACGGGTTGCTGCCAAGGTCCAAAACCACACAGGGAATGTGCTGATGCTGCATCCCATCAGGACAGCTGCAGGCCAGTGGTCAAAGCTCATCTCCTGTCCCTGGCTAGTTTACTTGCATAGATGTAGCTGGAGACCAAAAGGATGCCCAGAAGGAGATGGGCTGTGCTGGAAAGTGTATGGTGGAGGTGAGAGAGGTAAATCCAGGCCATAGGTGGAATCACAAGTCCAGACACCATCCCATGCATTTCATTTGAGCTGCTGACCTTTGAAGAGTGATCAGGAGGCACCAGGCTGGGAGGAGCAGGCAGGGTGGAGGAGGGATGACTATACTCAGTAGAGCTGGATGGAGCTGCCATGCACATGGGGACTGTAAGGGCAATTTATTTAAGAAAAGCCATCCTCATGCTCAGAGCCAAAACTCTCAAATTTCATCTTAAGCAAGCCACCCCCACAGCACTGTACATACCTTACATATTTTTTTCCCTCAAGGAAGTGTTTTGTGATGATTAATGAATGATGAAGGTCAACTTCTGGGTCTTCAGCTTGCACTGGACTCCAAAGAAAACAAAATCTGGAAGAGTTCCAACTAAAAGTGTCATAACAAATGCATCCAGTTTACTTTATTTGTGATGATGTTCACAATGGACTTACTAAGTCCATTCTTTAAATAAACAGAACTTGAGACTGTTTGTGAAACGCTGGGATTTTCTGTCTTAAAACATCTGCTGCCTATTTCTTAAGGGCCATTTAGATGAAGCTAGAGCATGTCCAGATCTGTATCGATTTCCTGAAAATTGCTTAAACATCCTTCAAAAATGCAGAAATCTGCACCTTTACCACCTGAGGAAAACCTAAGGCTGAACCAAATGAGACTGGGTAGCCTCTAGCTGGGAGAAATTCAATAAATCTACCCTGCACATGAACTGTGTTGGTATGAGAGGCTGGAAAGGTCGCTGGCAGGAGACAGAGAAGTTGATGGTAAACCTACATAAGTCCAACGAATAGTGCTTGTTGTTGCATAAAGCACCACGGCTATTTCAGCAGCGTGTGTTTAATAATGACGTGCCCATTGAATAAACAACTGGGCTCTATCTTCCTCCTCGACTGTGTTGCTCTGGACAGGAATTTCCTGGTAATAGTCTGCCCCATTAGGTGGGCAATAATTGATATCCTTCAAGAATCTTCTTTGTCATGCCATGTATGAAGAAGCACTAGTAACATCTGCAGGATAACTTATCCATGAGATGTGATCCTTGTCAAATATCTCTGTGAAGTTTGATGTCTCACTCCAGTTTGCTTAAGCCACACCATAGTGACTTGAGGATGAAGCTAATGTCATGAGAACCTCCACTGAACCTTCAGTAAGCTGCTGTCATGTGGGATATAGATCTCCCATCCCATTTATTTATACTATTATTTTTCCAGAAGGAAACAAAGGTCCAGTGGCTCCAAGTACTTGCTGGAAACATGGCTAGACTTCATGAGTACCTGCCTTTAGCACCTGTTAGAGATACCATGATATAACCTGTGTCTCTTTTGCTGATTTTTGCTTTTTTTTTTTTTTTTTCACAACATGGAAAGAGCCCATAAAAGGTTGTGAGTCTTGGATTAAAGCTGCACTAGGCTACCATTTCCCTCTCGCAGAACTAGCACACCTCATTGGAGACTAATCCCTCTAGAGACCTGGGGAAAAGAAGAAACTAGCACCAGTTATAAAGTCTGGCTTGCAAGAGAGGCTTGAGAAACACACTTAAGGACTTTAATAAGGCCACAATTGGGAAAAGCCTTCCCAACCACTCTTTTGTGGCCTTAAATGATAACCACATGATCCCAGCAATGAATAACCACCCAGGTGGTGAGTCTTTAGGATGTCTGACTTTAAACAGCCTCCAGAGTCCACAGAGCCTCATAGCTGCTCACATCTGTGCCCACCACATGCAGTGTGTTATGTACATGACATGTGTGCAGAGGGTAAACTGATACCCAGATTGTTTTATATTTAGCTGGAGAAATAACTGAACATTATCACAGCCCCTTAAGGATCATCTTAATTATTGCAAACGCACAGATTCAGAGCACCTGGAAACTAAAGTGCCTCTTTGTACTTAGCAGTTTTGATTTCAATTCCACAGTTTCTTTGGCGTTATCCTGCACTTAGCCACTTAATTGAGACACTTCAGACTTCTTCCTTGCAATGTCAAAAGAAACAGCTGTGTGCCAAACTCTCTTATTCCTGCAAATGAATAGGATTTGTTGCTTGATCAGCCAGCTAGCCTCATATATAAGACAGTGACATCTGGTTTTATGCTGGCGACTGACAGCACATACCTTTCTTCCTAACTAGCGTTGTCTCCATAGTCACCAAACTGGCAAAAGGTGCACACTGCATGCCCTCACTGCTGCTGAGCTGTGCCAGAGTGTAGGTACCTTGACCTCAGGGCATCACTCCAAACACTTCATATCCTGGAAACAGCTGCAGTAACTTGCACATGCGTCTTGAAAGAGCATCAGGCTGTATCCTTCATTGTCTGGATTTGTTACTAATGAAAACGCACTGATTGTACTGGAGTTTCTTTTTTCTAGTTCTTGTGTGGCTGGCAGGGAAGCTAAATCTGGGCTACAAATCATGACAGCATGCTTGATTGTTTGTATTAAATAACTACATGAAGCTGCAGCAGGGGAGGTTCAGGCTGGATATTCAGGAAAGGTTCTGCACCCGGAGGGTGGTCACGCACTAGGACAGGCTCCCCGGGGCAGTGGTCACGGCCTCAAGCCTGCTGGAGTTCAAGAAGTGTTTGGACACATCTCTCAGACACATGGTTTGTTTTTTGGGTGGTCCTGTGTGGAGCCAGGAGCTGGACTCCACGATCCTTATGGGTCCCTTCCAACTCAGGATATTCTGTGATTCTGTGATGCCTCTGAGCCCTGATGGATGTTTCCTTCTGCTATTCAGGAAGGTTATTGAATTCTTCTCCAAAACATCTGACTATTCTTAATTCTAGGAAAAGGGCCTCTGCCTCATGTAGGCACAAACTAGCAATTCCCATTCTCCTTTTCACAGAGTGCATGGCAGGGGGAAGGGGAAATTTGGCAGAAGCACATCTCTTGCAGAGAGCTAAAAGTTGCTGTGATCCAAAATATGCCACCTGGAGAAAACCTTCCTTGTCAGAGCCTCAGAAAGAAAGGCAAGGGTTCTTACCTAGATTAATCTCATTTTAGCATAAATTAGAGGGGCCCTAAAGCAACTTGTGTTTGAGCTGCCGGCTACCAGGTAAGAGGGATTGCTGTGTCACCCAGGGGTCACTGGAAGACAGAAAAATCCTTTGTTTGAGGGACTTCAGCAGGCTGCTGGCTGGGAGCCTCGTGTCTTCCTGGCAGCAGCAACTGATGGTTGATGTGACTTCTGCCTCACCTGCAAAAAGAAAATAGTAGTCCTGTCTTGGAATTTTTTTTTCTTTTTCTTCTGTGTCAGAAGCTGTGGTGAAGAGCAGAACAAAAGTCAGGAAACCTGAGTCCTTTCATCTCCCAGATGCAAAGCGATGGCTCTTCTTTTACTGTGTGGACCAATGCAGGGTGGGCGATCCTGGGTAGGGTTTATCTCGTGGCCTCAATCCCTGGCTGACGTTGCCCAATCATATCTGTGACAAAGTGCACAACACCGTTCGGGATAGCTAAAAAGGTGAGAAAACAGGCTGGCACAAGAGTTGACCCTACAAAAAAAAAAATCTCAAAAAAAAAAAAAAATCTCAAAAGAAAATGAAATTTAATGTCTCGATAATAAAATCAAGGTTTTTATCAGCTCATCTGGATTTATGGGGTAGGAAGCGTTTGCTCTGCTCTGATTCAGTTAAATAATGATCTGTACCAGCTGCCACAAACTGGGTGAGTTCACCTCTTTGACTCATTTTTGCCAACGCAATCTGCAGCCAGCATCCTTCTCCTGTGCAGGGCGATCTTCAGCAAGGTCCTTACCCCCGTGGGGGAGCTCACTTGGACACAATATCTCTTTTGAAGATTTCTGTCCTGCTCCATTCATCCCAGTCGCTCAGCTGATGGATGGCCACCTCTTTCAGGAGCGACACGTACTTCCCCGAGGCGTCTTTCACCCATGGAGATGTTCCATCACGTGTAGACAACGCTCCTCCTTGCTCCTGCAGAGAAAACCCCTTAAAGGAAGGTCTGTACTGGCAGATACCAAGTGCCCTGGACGCAGAGGAGGCAGAGCAGCCACAGGCAGAGGTCATTTCAATTTGCTAGGTAGGCTCAGCCATCCAGGCAGGACAATGGCATTACTGCCGTCACGACCTGTCTATTTCAGGCCTTTGTGCCCAGGTCCCTGTGACATGTACCACGAGTAAATGTCGTACTTTGGAGACATTCCTGCCAAATTTCCTGACACCGAAGTGTTTGGAAGGGTCACTGGTGATTTCTTACTGTGTTTTCTGCTTAGGAGTTGGGATGTCTTTCGTAAACCTTCAGAGAGAAGAAAGATAGCAGTAAATAGCCTCAGGTTCTGGCCTCCTTTTGTTCTTGATTTTAACAGCTTCTGTCCTAATTATAATCATTTGCCATGTGATTTTAAAGCAATTATGAATTGACTGTAATGCATGCAGATTACCAATCTCTTTGTCATGCACAAAATTCATTCACTCTGCCAGCAATTTCAGACACTGAACTTCAGCTTGTGACTCACAGCTTTGCGTAAATGATTCTACAGTAAAACCTGTGAAGTAGTAAAGCTTCGATAAACATTTTTCTTTAACAGATTCTTCAGTGTTATTACTCCTTATAAGGACTCTTTGCCAGCAGAAAAGAAAACACTCCCACACAAACATGGGCAATTTAACTGGAAACCTTTTATGAGGTAGGTGATTGTTTTATACCTGAGCAGATATTTATTGCAAATTACTCTTAGCTACAGCAAAAAATTCATGTAGGCAGAGAGGCAACAGGGAGCTGAGAGCAAAACCTTTCTAGGTTCTTTGTCCAGGAGTCACTGGGTCACCTCCTTAGGTGCTGTGTGTGAATCGATGCAGGTCTAGGAGCAGTGGCTGGAGGATGCAGCCCAGAAGAGGCTGTCAAACACAGAACATTCCTTAAAAATTAGAGGGCCCTCCAAAAACCACAGGCTGTTAATGAACCCAGCCAAGTCATCTAAAACAATCAATGGTTTTACTTTGCAAGCAGAATTGTCTGATGAAATAATGGAAAGCTTCATGGATATCTGGATGTCATTCCCCAAAGTAGGTCAGCTTGACAAGATCACTCAAAACAATTGCTGACAAGATTGCTACCATCTCCTGTTAGCCTGTTCAATATACCAGCACTGGTACAATCACCCTCCAATGTCAGGGAAGCACCAGATCCATCATCTACCTAAAAATGTCGTTCATCTGGAATTTAGGGACATCCAGGAGCCTGATCAATGTCCAACTCGGTGGCCATCCATCCAAACTAAGAGGAACTGATAGATTGGTGAAATGTATATTACAGCTGCTGGCACTACCAGGATTGGGAAATAACCCCCAAGCTATTGTTTGCCTTTAAAGTTATGCCATGCACTTCAAGTGGCAGCATTAGACCGGGAACTTGGGCAGGCTTTGTCATTGCCTACCCAATACTGCTTTCAGCACAGTTATGGTGACAGATTTACCACAGTTTCAGAAAACATCGGGAATGAGCACTTGTTCATGAGCCATATTATGGCTCTTCTGCAGCAGAAACTGGCTTCTAGCAAGTGTGTGCTAATTAAAACAATCACTTCAATGCAGCCCATGGATGCAAACACCCTCAGTGATTCATGTGGGCAAACTAGAATGCAAGCAGAAAAAGAGCTTCACCAAGACCAGCCCCACTGACCAGAATGCCTAATACCCAGCCCTAAACCAACTGTGTTTCCGTGTATTCTATACTTTTGAAAGCTGGGCTGCCTTTTATTTGTTTGCTTTTCTGTTTTGCCTTTGTTGATATCAGCCTCAGCATCTGAGGCTTAATTCACATCAAAGCGGAGTCCTACTGACTCCAGAGAGGGCCGAGCCAGGTCCACACTTGATGGGAACTCTTTATTTTATAGAGTGAGCGTGCAGCTGCCTCACAGACTCTGGAGTTGTTAGCAAACAATGAATTAGTTCTGTTTTAGCTCCCCATAACAAATGCCTCACTGCAGTGCAGTAAGGGAAAGGAAACACAAGAGTCACTTGGGAGGGAACAACGGCACTGCAGAGAGAATGAAGCCTTCATTGCACAGTGGTCCAACAAAAACAGGACTCCATGGCTGCTGTAAAGGAACAGAAGCTCGGTAGTGTGCAGCCCTACAGTTGTATCTTTGGGTAATTATATAAGCTAAGACACCACAGGCTCCAACATGATTAATTGAAGGGGACCATTATGGGGACAAAGCGTAGGATGACCCTTGCTTTATAGATTTTGACCACGTAGGTCAAAAGATCCTTGCCTCTTCTTCTGCCAGGGGGCAGCCAGGGCAAGGGCTCAGTGGGGGACATGGCCGAGTGCTTGAGCCTAAAGGCAACAAAGAAGAAGACCTAAGGGTGCTTCTCACAGCTCCTCTCACAGCGGGCTTCACCGAGGGTACATGGCTGCACAGACATGGGGCATGAGGAGGTGGCACTCTGGGACTTCTTTTGTCCTCTGACTTCCACACTTTTCCTTTGCATGACAGACACAAGTCAAACCCCAATGGTACTTACACTGAGGTGTGAGTGATTGCCCACCTCCAATCTGGATTTTCTCAATGAGCACTTCTCAAGAGAAACCTTCTGGAAGAGCTAGAAGGACCAGCCCTGAGCACTGTGGTCACCCAGAGCAGCTTGGCAGTGAGGCTAAGGTTCCATCTCCAGCTGTATTTAACCTCCTGAAATACTACTTTCCACAGTATTTATCAATATGGACAAAGCCAGGAAGATTTGGGATATTTGGTGCACAGACAGCTGGTTTATTCTCAAGCCATTGTATCCTTGGAAAACCAAAAGGGGGTTCATGATCGCACATCCACTCATGATCCTGGAAACAGGACAGGGTTGAAAGCTCACAAATGAGTCAAGAAGTGCAAATGGGGGTGAGATTCTGAGCATAAAAGTTTGAGAACCAGTGAATCAGTCCTAAATAGGACTTAGCATGTTTCCTGGGCTGAAAGCAAACACAGTGCTCTGTAAGGAGATGTGTACAGCGTTTCCCATCCCTAACCCAGGAATATATTTTTATTAAGCTAAAGGCAACGTGAGTTTGTTCTTTCTCCATTGGGAAGGAAAAGCAAGATGAGAATCATTTGGTGGCAACTCTTTCTCTAAAATCTCTGGATGGAGCTTATGTAACGCTCATATAACATTTTATTCTGTTTAAGGGAAATTTTCCAGCAGCTGATTTAGTCATGCTCCACTGCCCAAAATGTGGAGCTGAAGATGACAAACCCAATTCAAACCCTGACTTCACCTTTAGAGCCTCAGACAGTACCTTGAATGTACTCCCTGGGAACCAGGAGTTGGAGAATTTTTGGAAAGCTGAGCTGCCAGCAGCCAGTAAGACCAGGATGAACATCTCTTCTGTGTGGAAAAAGCCTTCTTGCTTCTTTTTGTCTGCTTAGTTGTTTCTTTCTCTCTCTCTCTCTTCTTTTTTTTTTTTTTTTTTTTTTTTTTAATTCCATCCTTATAGTTATTAAAAGGAATGTAGGATGCTTTGCCCACCTCTGTGGCATACTTTGGATGACTAAGAAGCAGTCTGTAATTTTATGGCTTAAAAGATGAACAGGGAAGGGCAGAACTACTGTACTTAAAGCCGTAATTGTGTGTGAGTACTTGTAAATATCAAGGCCACCTTCGGGAACAACTGTGTAATGGCTCTTCTTGCTCTATTCCATTTGTCCAGTACAATATAATGGTTAAATCGATGTAAAGTGTCATGTATTTCTTTTTTCTACTCTCCCTGGGGCTATTCTTTTCAGTTATGTATGTTCAGCTTTGATCCCCAGAAAAATCAATAAAGATTCAGTTGTTCTCAAAAAAATCAAACTGAACCAAAATAACAACAACAACAAAAACCCACCAAGCTAAGCATTTAAAGCATTTTCTGTCATCTTGGTGTGGATTAAGTAATCCTTCTCTCCCTCAGGTTGCCACAGAGAGTGCCCTACTCAGCAAACTTTTGTAAAATGAGCAATAGCATGAAAACAGGCTTATACTTAAAGGTTTTTCTTGGTCTCATTCATAACCATAATCAGTGGTGTTTGTACTTGCGTTCTCATAAAAGAATCGTAAAGACTTTGCTGTTTCAGAAACACAAAGGCTGTTTTCACACACGCACACACACAAATAAAAAAAATAAAATAAAAATAAGTACCATGCTCTGACACTCTGTTTGTGCCAAACTCTGACTTTTCTGTTCACTTCTATGCACAGCTGTGAATACAGCAGAGGTGTGCATGATGCAGTCAGCCCCTGACTGCAAGACAACACAGCACACCTATCCGAGTGCATGTGGGAGTAATCTGAAAATAATAAAAAATGAGCAAGCACATTAAGCACAAACTGAAATTTATCTATGTCTATACAAAAATAAATCTTTGCAGAAGACAAAAATATATTTGCAATAAAGCCTTCATTTTGGAACATAGGTCTTCACGGTGGCTTTTGTCTCCTGTGCAACCTTCCGTGCTTTCTAAAGGTCAGATAGCACAGCTTGGCAAAATGATGCCTCACTTCTCAAGCAGCCTTAAGAAGTGGCAAGGTTTCATGCTCTGAGATATAATTCTGGTCTTATTACAGAGAGCAATTTTGGGAAATGATGAAATACCATCAGAGCGCATCTCTGCGAAGCATATCATGGCCTCCAGGATTAAAGGCGTTGCACCCGGAAGGTCTCAGCACTGCAGCCCAGGGGCCAGCTGCTCAGCTAAGCAACCGAAGCAATTCCCTACCATTTTGGAATGTACTTGGGTCTGATTTAAGCAACTCAAATCTCGGAGTTGACTGGATGTTTTAAAGGAAAAGCATCCACTTAGGAACATCAGCAGCTCAACAGATAGAAAGTAAAAGCTGTGAACAGTACCTTCCCCAGGGCCCCTTGATCCACTCCTTTAATTATTCTTCCCATGGGTTGTTTGGAGGTTTGGGAGGTTTTTCTTGGAAACAACATCAGACTGGGGCAGGTTGGACGATCCAGTTCTTCCAGTTACGTGAACTTCTTACAAGGAGGGAGGAAAGAAGCCAAATGTGGGTGTATCATCACACCGGCTGTGTTATTATGTATGCTATTTCCCAGGACATCTGTGATGGCACTGATCACACCCTCCATGCCCCAGCACCCTTGGCTCCCAGGGCATTGAATGCTGTGCTGGTGTGGGGTACACCTGGGTCTGCTGGGAGGAAAAGAAAGTGTAGCACTGTTTCTGGAGGAAGAAAAAAAAAAAAAAGTTTTGTTTATCTGCAGCTGCTTGACAAATAATGTCGTCAAGAGTCTGTTCTCTTGCTTTAAGTGGAAAATGTTTGTGTCAAGCATCTTCCCCAACGCATGTGTAAGGATGCAGCACTGGGGGTGGAGAATGCCAGGAACTGGTACACCCCCATGGCTGTGGTCACTGGTGCCATCATCAGCACTTGCTCTCGGCAGCAACTGAGTCAGCAGAGGACAGCAGAGAAGAGCTCCCGAACTGAAGAAGTTTTTCACCAAACTACTCATCACCTGTGATGTCCTTGCAGGGCTTCTGCAGCGGGCAGATGAGTGAAGAAATTAGGTGGGAGTTTAAGTGGTGTTTGCCTCTGCAGGGAAGCGATGGTGAAACAGCCCACGGCATCATTTCCCATCTTATCCCACTCTCTCTCCCAGCTTCACCATCTCAGTTGCGCAGCTGAGCATCAGCAGCCATGCTGCCAAAATCTTGTAGCACTTAAAAGCCACCACAATCCAGCTGCAACTTGAGTGGTGCCTACAAAGTAATCCACGGGAAGCTGGAAGTTAAACAAGCAAGTTACTCACATTCCCTCCTCATCTGACCAGCAGAAGTTTCTGGAGAGCAAAGCAAAGCAAACCAGGTGCTACTAGCAGAAAGAGGAAAGTCTGGGCTCCAGGACATGCAACACAGCCCTGCCAAAACCAAGAAGCAGCTGTGTTTATCAGAGATGGCTCTGGAGGAGGGGGTCAAGTACACATTAGTTGGAGAAACTGTGTTTAAGTCTGCTTAATGCTCCTGAAGAAAAAAATAAACATCAGCCAGCACTTCAAGACTGTACTGGGAGGTGTGTGGGACCAGAGCAAGAAGGTCCAAGTGAAGCTGGCAATCCCCAAACCTCAGTGTCCCCAGCAGGTGTGATCATGTGAAGGATGGTGTAATCATTTCTCCCTTCCAGAAGGCTGCTGGATGCTGCACCTCTAGACACTTTCACTCGGGAAGGGTGAGAAAGGGGTGACCTGAGGACAGAAGCATTGCCTTCCTATGTGGCTGGGTCATCCATCACACGTGTGGGCTGCTGCAGCAGAGACAATCCCAATTACCTGCTGACCCAGCAGCTCCAGACAGAAAAAAAAACAAAAAACAAAACAAACAAACAAACAAACAAAAAAACATCAGACTCCACAGCAAGCAACAAAACCACCACCCCAGTAGCTCACTGGGGAAGGACAGGAGGAGAGGGTGATGTCCTGCACCCCACCACAGGGACCAGGAGTTAGCTCTTGGCAGGCCTGGAGCCAATGTCTCTACTTGGTGAGGAGCTCAAGAGAAATCCTTGTGCATACGCAGACATTTAACAGAGCAATATTACACACTAAGAAATACAGTATAGTGACGCACTGCCAACATAATGCTTACAAGATGAGAATATTTATTCCTTATATGCTGGAAAAGAGAAAAACAAACAAACAAACAAACAAAAACAGCCTGCATTTTTCAGAAGACCTTGCATCTTTCTCCTGTGCTCTTATGAGCTCAGCCTGATTCCCCACGTGCTTTGTAGTTCTGTGCTGGGTGTTAGCCTGGCACAGGCAAATAAGGCTCAGAAAGGCTTTACTATTACAAATTTCTGGTGGGGATGGACCCTGCAGGCCATGGTGTAAGAGTTTCCCATGTTGTTCCCATGTCATTGATCATTGTGGTGCTCCTTGAGCTGGTTTTAGGAGACAGGAGTAATGCCCACCTTCCACCAAGCTAAGGCTCATGGTCACAAGGTTTCTGCTTCCTGCAGGTTTCCTTCCTCAGCTGCCTGTTCTGGCTGAGCACAATCCTCTGCCAGGTTTTGATTGATAGTGACAAGGGCCTGGTTCAAATTATGGATGTTGCTAGTAACAGCTTGCTCAAGCTTCCATGAACAACCCCAGGAAGATTGAACAAAGCTGTCCAAATCCCCAGTGAGCAACATTTCCTCTGAGCATAAGGGATGAATCAAGCATCTCAGTAATCCCGGAGGAGGAAAAGTCCAACAGGAAAACAAGCTGGATGATGAACAGTAACCAGCCGTTCCTTTCCCTGAGCACAGCAGCAGAGCAGGCTGAGGGGAGGCCTCATGGCGGCCTGCAGCTCCCTCACGAGGGGAGCGGAGGGGCAGGTGCTGAGCTCTGCTCTCTGGGGACAGCGACAGGACCCGAGGGAATGGCATGGAGCTGGGACAGGGGAGGGTCAGGCTGGGGGTTAGGGAAAGGGTCTGTACCCAGAGGGTGGTCAGGGACTGGGACAGGCTCCCCAGGGCAGTGGTCACAGCACCGAGCCTGCTGGAGTTCAAGAAACATTTGGACAGTGCTCTCAGACACATGGTTTTGGGGTGGTACTGTGTGGTGCCTGGAGTTGGACTTGATAATCCTTGTGGGTCCCTTCTAGCTCAGGACACCTGATGATTTTGTGATTTTCAACTGGAGCTCTCTTCCTTGTGAGCAAAGGTGCAGGGTGGCTGACCAGGATTCTAACTTCATGCAGCAGTTGCTATTTTTTTCCACTTTTTTTTTTTTTTTTAATTTAAAATATAGCTATTTTTTAACAGAAAGACTCCTAATACAATACAACATAAACTGGACATACTTCAGTCCCACCCAGTGGTGTCTTCCATGCAGTTCCTGCTCCCCACCAACTATCCCAGGGCACTCTGCCTCTAGCCTCTGCTTGGAGCTCCCAGGAGGAGGGTCCTCTCAGGAGCCTCAATCCCCAGGACTTTGTGAGCCAAAGACTTCTGCTTCCTACACTTTCCCCATGGACTGGCCATTTTCTTCAAATGCAGAAAAGCTGCAGAAGGGATAAATCACCATGAGCCATTCTCCCTCCTTTTGAATTCTGTCTTCACATCAGTGGGATAATTTGAAAATCATATGATATGAAAAATATGATTTGGAGCTCAAGGGTGCCTTTTCATTCTCTGGACCTTGAGGTCACATTAGATCATAGCCCATCACTTTTCTTTTCAAGCTTGAAGGCTAGAAACGTTCTGTGAATGGCAGCAGAGATTCAGCTCTAGCAGCCAAGGTTTTTAAGTCAAAGTCACGCCAAGGGACTTACTCTGTGAACACAAAAATGCATAACATTTAGAAATAATTTAGAAAAAATGAATATGAAAAGAAGTCTAGCTTGCCTTTGTGAAGAGTTTGTGTTAAGGAAAGCCGCATTTTCTCAAGGGCAGGCAGCAATAGCTACACAAATCTATTTTTATTATTTAGGCAGGAGAAACACTGTGAGTGTCTGTCTGCCAGCAATAAATCTTCTCTCAGTCTACCTGCTGGTAGATAGATTGTACAGATCTAACGGTCAGGGACAGAAAGTAAAAAACATAAGTCTTCCACCTTTCTTTTCACTTCAGGCAATCTTTCCGTATGTTTCTGCATGTCCTGAAGTTTACCAGTTTCAAATGTTGTTTAAGTGCTGTACACTATTACAGCAGTTGTGTAGCAGGTCCCTAACTTCCCTGCTTGAGTGCATGCTGTTATATATACAGTATTCACCCTATAAAAGAAACATCATCTTTCCTTTCCCTCACCATTTGTAGTGTTCAGAACAGCATCCCAAAATGAGATCCCACCTTGCATGCAGTTTTTTAGCAAATCCGGAGTATTCACTGGGAAATAAAATCAAACAAGGAACACCTAGAGATTAATACTTCTATAAACTACTGTAGAAGAGCTGTGGAGCTACAGGTTGCAGAAACTCACCAACAAATACATTGGTCTTGATAAGAGATATGGAGGGTTCATTTTGCTTTTATCACCTCTGCCCTGAGTTAACTAGGGCAGATGCTATTGCCACGTGTGTGACTCAAGGTGGCAGAGAGCATCTAGATCTTCGGCTGCTAAACCTAAACTGCAGGAGGGCTCAGAAAAGGCAGTAGTGCTGTGTTCATGCCAGCTTGCTTATAGTTCTCCACGAGCACTTCAGACCTGGGCTGCTCTTGTAAATCTGATTAGATGTCACTGTTTTTCCCGGAGGAGCATCAGCTGAAGTGAAGAGCTGCTGAGTGCTGCTGCTTTCCGGGAAGAGAAGGATGGAAGTGCAGGTGGGGGCAGCTCCTGCCCCTGTGAGGTGGCAGCCCTAGAAGGCACAAGGAGGCCCAAGGGCAGCTCTGTACATCAGGGTGGCTCACCCCGGAGCAGCTGCCCCCACAGTTTGGGAAAGGGTGCTGGAAAATGGGAGAGTTGGGAAGGACTTGGCCATGGAGAAAGGAGCTGAAAAGAGCAGAGACTCACAGGTGAACAATGTAGGCAGCACACAGAAGTCATAGAAAAACAGGCTTAGCAGGGCTCAGAAACTTGTCCAACTTTCTTTGCCACCAGCCTCAGAACAGCTACCCTTGCTGCCTTTTTTGGTATTTTATTATATTATTATATTGGTATATATCTCTAGACTATTCTTAAAATTCTGAAGGGTGAGATTTTATCTACTTCCTGGGCTCTTTTTCCATTGCCAAGTGTCCAGACTCTTAGGAAGTATTTTCAATTTCAGACTAAACCCCTGTGCTGCAGCTTAAATCCATTGCTCCTTGTCTTCTCTACAGCTTCTTCTACATGAGAAGGAGAGAAGACCAGTCCCACGGGGAGAAGCTGATCTAGGGAAATGCCCAAGGGCAGGATCTCAGATCTTAGATCCTCAGATCTAAGCCTGTGGCTCTCAAAAATGAGGTAGGATTTAGGCTGGCAGCTAAGCCCAGCTGAAGGTGTGGGAGGTTACCCAATAACAACCATGGCATGGGGCAAGGTGTGTGTGAAAATGAGAGCTCAGGAGTAAACTATCCACTCGTGCAGAAAGACCAGGAGTGTGCTTGTTGATACTAAGCAAGTGTCTTCTCAGTGAACTGAAATGCAAAACAAGAGCTTACAGCAAGTGGAAGCATGGTAAAGCAACAAAAAGGAGCATGCAAGCACTGTTTATTCATCCTGGGATGAAATCAGAAGGCCAAAGCCCAGCTGGAGCTAACCCTGGCTGAGGACAAAGAGAAACATGAAGGGATCTTCTAAATGCGTTAGCAGAAAGAAGCAATTTGGAGAAACTGTGGGTCTACTAATGAAAGGATGACTCAATGCACTGACAGACAATAAGCAAAAGACTAAAATATTCAATGCCTTTTTTGCATACATTTTCCTTGGCAAAGCCTACTCCTAGACCTTCACTTGTCCACAATGACTTGTGAAGGAGAGGGACAAACACCAGGAGGGGCAACAAATGAGGGTCTACCTAGAGAAGCTGTAAGTATTCAGATCCAGGTGACCAGATGGGATTCACCAGAGGGTGCTGATGTGACTGTACGGCTGCAGTCCATCACCAGAAAGTCACAGGGACAGCTCTGACAACTGGAAAGTCTCCTACTTTACAAAAACTGAGCAAATACGGGTTGGATGAATAAACTGTTAGATGGACTGAAAATTAGCTGGATCATTAGGTCAAAGAACAGTAATCAATGTTGTGATGGGCCATCTGGCAGACAGTAATGAACAGAGGACCCCAGAGAAGGACACGGGAGCTGATATTGTTCAATATTTTCATCAGTCACCAAGCCGATGACACAAAGGACACTTTCATCTCATTTTCAGATAATAGATTAGAAGAGACAACTTCCATCTCCATTTGGCAGAGCTGGTAGAGCTTCCGACCAGAGGGACTTTGAGAAACTTGGGGTCTGGGTCAACAGAAAGTTGACCAATGGAGTTCAACATGAGCTGGGCAAAGTTCTGCAGTGGAGGCAGAGCAATGGATGGAAACGACCTGGAATTTAATAGGAGACTTTGGTGGGCTTTTACTGAGAGTCAGGAAAACCATATACTGGGTCTGCACAAGGACCAGCGTGGCTGGCAGACAGAGGGTAGTTATTACTCCCACTCTATCTCATGTCAGCGGGGATGCCCCAGGAGTAGTGTCCCATGCTGGCACCCCCACTTCAACAAGTCATTGAGAAACTGGAGAAAGTCTGCTGGAGTGCTGACAAGACAGTCAGGACCTAAAGATCCTGGGTGATGGGTTTGGTCAGTCTGGCAAAAAAAGAAGCCTAGGAGAGGCCTAATGTCAGCCTTCAAAAGTTGACAAAATGGAGCCATGCTCTCCAAATCAATGGTAAGCTGTACAGCAAGACCTTGGTCTTCACTGGAATGATCAGGTTTGCCTATTTAGGGCCCAAAAGAGGGTCGTGGAGTGGACATCTGTGGTGGACCTCTGACCATACACTCCAGCTGACAGCTCTACCTTGGTTGGCCCCAACCAGCTCCCTCCAAACTAACACTGAGGCACTTCTCTGGGAACAACTCAATCCCACAGGTTGTCCCCAAAGGGCAGCATGAAGAAGATGATGTTAGGTTCCTCCCACAGGAAATTTAACAGGACACCATCAAACTTTGCACTCTGAAACACCTCCACACGCCTCATACCACACCTCCTGGCATGCATTGCTGAGGCCTCTTCCAGTTGGCAGCACAGGCACAGCCTCAGGGATTTAGGATGGATGCCCAGGGCAAGCTGGTGGCTGAGTTGGCAGGATGGTGAAGACCAGGGAGGGCACAAATGGTGAAAGATGGGGCATGGTGTTACCTGCATGGGAGCTGCTTTCCTAAGAAGCTTTCATAATTATCAGTTTCCTTTGCAGAAAGGTGGAAGGCAGCTTGGAAGCACTTGTCTGTGCAGCACAGCATGGGTCCAGGTGGCAGAGAGCAGAAATGACCACACTTACAACTCCTGTGCTGTGTCTACATGGAGGTGGACACATGGAGATTCTACTTTCCTCCAGTGTTTTCCCCTTACCATGCAAGAGGATGATGCAGGCAGCAAGACAGCTCATTACCCAGGATAAAATGACTCAGTTCTGCTTCAGATCTTGCTTATATTTTACCAGCTTTGTATCCGAACATCTCATTAACAAAAGCAAATGGACTATAACATCTTCTAAGCAAGCTTGCTCAGAAATCCCTGAAACAATCAAAAGATGGGGAAAACAATTCATTGCATCTTATGCATGGATTCTTGGAATTTTAGATATATTAGGCAATACCCCTCTTTATTCACTCAAATTAGTCTAATTGCATGCATATTTATTGTCCACTGTTCCTTGGTATCCAAGCAAATCAAAGTAGGCTGCTTCACTACTGAGACAGCAATTTTGCATAAGAAATATGGACAGTTTTGCATCAGACTAATAATGCTGTTCCATTATTCAGAACCAGAGCTAAAATTAGCAAGCACCTCAACAACCAGATGCATATTTCATCTTCTAGGTACAAGCCTGAATTAGCACTGGCCTCTGCCTCCTACCAGTAGCCCTTAATTCCCAATGGGCTCTTCTACGCCAAGATCATTGACATGAGATAGACTCAGACTACCTTGTGTATTTGTATCCCTATTTAAACACCAAAGGGACTCCAGAAGTCAGGCTCCATTTGCTGTGTGCCAGAAAGCTACGTAAAACTCCAAATCTGACTTTTTATATAGACTTTTAAGGAGAAATCAGCCCTGTGCTGGTACCTGTTTAAAGGAAAAGGCAGCCAAACCCACCCACAGAACTGCACCTGCTCACGCCAGGAGCACCAGTCCTTTCTCAGAGCCACCCTTAAAATGATGCAGCCTCTTTCTCCCCAGGCTGGCCAAGTGATGGGGAGCCCCTAGCACAGAGCAGGTGCAGTATCTCAACCTCACACTCTAAATAAAAGCCAAAGCTTTTCATTTTGTTGTGCAAAACCTACAAAACAGCCCTTTCGGAGCTCTTTTAATACACCATGGACAGATGGAAAAATTCCCTCTCGACCGATGCTGTGTTTTAAGCACCCTTAATCTGCAGGGACATTGCCACTTGTATGGGAGACTGGGCACTTTGACGGATGCAATATACCCAAATGAAACTCTTTTCTTTTTTTTTAGCCTCTGTACACTGGGGTGAGAGAAAGGGTAAAAAAGTCACAGTTCTGGAATAAAATCCTCCAATGTCCCTTCTGCCTGTGCTTCAGGTCTAAACCCAAGACCAGCCTTCAGAAACCTTTGCCCCTGCCACAGACTTGCCTCCTCATGGACAGGATACCAGGGGTGTCTGCAAAAAACAGGGGCTGGGTGGGGACAAATATTCACCCTGCTATAGATGAAGCTTGCCCAGAGGCTGTTATCAACCCCTGGGTCCTGGGCAGGACCCAGGGCTGACTCCAAAGGGCTGGCAGCCTGGTCTTTTCCTCCCTGCAGCTGAGTGCAGCCCCCCTGCTTTTACCCCATCCAGCATCTTCGCATCTGTACAAATCATTTGCAACACCTCCTCAGCTGCTTTGGGTCCTAAGGGGCTGCTGATATGCTGCTGCTGCTGTTGCTGTGACTTCTCCATCATCCTTGTACTCCTTGGGCTCTTGCCAGTTCACCTCCTAGGTGAATCTGCCTACTGAGCATGGTTTGGATCAACCCTTGCTCCTAAAGCTCCTGGAAGGTTTTGGGGCTGAGAGCACTGTTTTGCTTGTTCTGAGATTTGTTTGCAGGAGGAGGAGGCGGTCTCAGCTGCAGGAAGGGTGCTCATGGTTCACCAGCAAGTGGGGCTCAATCTCCCCTTCCCAGAGCTGTGCTCAGAAACACTATTTACTGATATTAGCTTACCATCCCAAGGAGGGGGGAGGAATTACTATGAAATGTTTACGAGGACCGACTGAAACCTGAGAGGAGGATGTTTTTAGTAATGGGAAAAGAGCCAAATACCTTGGAAGAGAGATATCCCAGCTTTAAGAATTAATTACCGCTTCTCAGTAATGCAGGCTGAACTATTCAATAAGCTTGCGCAATTTCCTGGGCAGATGCATTTTAATGGGAGTTTTGTGCACAGATCAACAGCAAAATAGGGTTCACCAAGCCCGGGCACAGAGGCAGAGCCCTTCAGCCCTGTGCTTACCCAGTGAAGGGCAGAGGATGCTGTGGGGTCTGAAGCAGAGCATTCACAGCATCTCACAGCTTGAGGGCCTCTGGGCAAGGATTTCTCTTGTGGATGGTTACTGTCAGTCCAGGAAGGAAAGCACAGATAGCAAACCAAGGGTGATCCTAAACACCACAGCTGTAACATCTCTGGAGCTCTGTAATTATTGTGCAAACTTTGCTATGTTGCCTTTCAGTTGTAAATGAAGTCAGTGAAATGGGTGCTTTTTATACCCTAAGTTTTCTTTTGGAAGAAAATATAGGGTGTAAATGGTCGTGCCACACAACGTACACTGGCCTAGCAAGTGTAGGTTATGTATTTAAACATTTGATCCTGCTTCTTGTAGTCAAGAGCATCAAGCAATGAATGAATTAGGAAAGCCTCATAAACCAGTTATCTCTTTTTTTCAATAAAAATGAATTGATTTCTTGATTTCTCCTTATCTTAGATATGTGGAAACAGAACTGTTGACGAGCAAGGCTGAGAACCAGAGGGATTTTTCTGGGAAGTCTGAACTGTCACAAATTACCCAAAACTGAAGCTGAGCTGCTGTTTTGTGAGCCATGCTCCAATTCAAACAAGCTTTTGGGGGCTGTCACTGCGGAGGTTTCTCTGTCAGACAGCTCTTTGGAGGGTTGTGTGGTACCTCGGGGCTCTGAGACAGCATCACCCCTGGTGATAGTACATTCTGAAACTGCTCAGACCTTCCTAAATAACCAACAAAAAAGCTACTGAAGTCCACCAGGACTAACGTTGTGTTATCAGAGGCCTGGGCACAGGATATGGATTTGTTTCTCGTTGTTCCTCCGCCCAGGATTAGTCAACCACAGCCAAAAGAGAGGAGGACATCCATGAAACCTCCTGAAGAAGATATTCCTAGCTCTACCTAGGGACCTGTGGCTCCTGAACAGAATCGCACGGAGCTGGTTGATGGCAGCAGCTATTGTAAAATTCATGAAGTCTTAAGGCATCACTGGGTGATTTCATTTCTGGGAGATAACTAGACAAAATAGCCCAGCGGGGGGGGAGATGCTGATGTAGTAGCAGCCATAATAGTGTGTGATGCCACAACGCGTTCCCGCTCCCGAAAACCCACTCATCCTTCTTGTCAGGGAAAATTGCTCTGATTCTGTTCCACAGCGGAGATGGTGGGAGGAAGGAGGCAGATTCATACTTCCCTCTGATCGTGGAGAAAAGGCCAAGCTGAGCCCTGCCATGGTCCTGAAGGGGCCACCCCCTGCCCAAGCTGCCCCCAGCGCCATCCCCAGCTCCTGCTTCACTAGGACAGCGGGCACCAGGGCTCAATGCTGGGTGTATTTTCTGGACATGTACAAGCTGATCACCTTTAGCAGCTCGCTCAGTGAAACCCTGTACTGGGTGCTCAAGGGGGGAATCAAACTTCATCATTTCCAGCCACAGTTTCAAAAGTAACCAACACCCTAGCACTGTGGGTTTTTTGTTTGTTTGTTTGTTTGTTTGTTTTCCTGGAAAACAGTTTGTTTTCCCCATCTTCAGAATAGTGAAATGCTGCCTAAATACCCCAGTTGTGATTTTGTGATTTTTTAAATTCCCCTTCAAATTTCCCCATGAATTTGTGTCCCCTGAAGTTGATTTTGAGCTCACTACGAAGGCATCCATCCCCATTAACCAAGTGCCCCCACTCCTCTCAAGCCCCCATCCCAGAGTCGTGGACCTGGGATTTTTCTTCAGCCTTTCTCAGGCTGAAGAAAAATATTTTCAGTGCATTTCAACCACTAACATCCCTTGTCCAGGCTGTCACCGTGCTCTGGCACTTCCAGTAATTAACTCAAGAGGTTTGAGCCCAATTCGCGGCCCTGCTTTGGGTCTGCCCGTGTAGATCTTGAGCTGCATCCCTCCTGCTCTCCGTAGTGGAGTCAGGTTGGAGCAGGGACAGCAAGCCATTACTCCACTTCCACGTTTTCTGCTCAGCATGGAGCAGAGCTTTATTTTTACCAGCACAACGCACGCACTTCGGAGGCAGATCTGAAGTGCAAAACCCACGTTCTGTGCTTAGACAGCCAGCAAACGTTAATAAAAAAAAAAAATAAAAATAAATAAATACATAAAAATCACTTGGGTAGGGTGGGAGAGCTGACGTAAAAGAGGAGGAAAAAGTCTGACCCGCTTCCAACCGGCTACAGAATCGCCCTGGGGAAGAGGGAGATGTGATTCCTCATAAATGCAGCTATTTTCTCTAAGGGAACCCACGCATCAGTCCCTCCTAGCACACGGCTCCGCAGAAAGCAGCAGCAATCCCCCACGCAGCTCAGCCGCGGATTGCTCAGCACTTTGTCCCACGGTGATGTGCAGCAGAGGCTCAGCCCTCCCGTTAGGGACAGAGCTCTAGAAATCCGAAATCAGAGCTCATTGCTAACAGCTTGTCAGCTTTCGGGTGGGGACAGGTGCAAGCAAAGCAGCAGTCACTGAAGGAGGAAAGAGATCCTATTATAAGCAGTACTCTTACAGGCAATTCTCTCTTTTCATGTTTAATAAGGCTATTTTTTCTTTTTTTTTTTTTCCCCTTTCATATAAAGCTTTCCAACAAGGGCTTTCCAAGCATTTTATAAAGGCAGGTTACATCATCATCATCATCATAATTTTACAAGCAGGAAACTGACGCCCAAAAAAAAAAGTCATTTCAGCAGAATAAAACAGCAAATCCCAGCCCAAAACAGAAAGAAAAAAAAAAAAAAAAGAAAAGAAAAAAAAATAGAATCAAAACCTGCTGGCAAAAATCCCCTTCTCCAACCACATCTACTCAGTTGCTATGCAGCATTTTTTTTTTTTTTGAAAAATAACATAACCCTACGAGACCAAACAAAAGGGAACAACATAGAAACTGCAAGCTTCAACACACTTACTTCCATACTTTTGGCATTAGTACAAAAATAAAGATTTGTGGTTTTATTCGTTCACTAGTTTACAAAAATAAAGAGTCTATGGGGTCGCCCCGGAGGCTTTACTTGACTTTGGAAGACAAAGCCTGTTTGAAACGTCTC
Organism: Aythya marila; assembly: GCF_965140915.1. NCBI lineage: Eukaryota > Metazoa > Chordata > Aves > Anseriformes > Anatidae > Aythya > Aythya marila. The sequence continues at coordinate 21,425,684 of NC_139042.1, read as the reverse complement.
TTTAGGTCCTGCATGTTGGGGGATCGGGGCCGGGGGATGATGGATGCCCGCCGCCTGTCCGCGCCGCCGGCGTGCTGCAGCTTGCTGACCTCCTTGCAGAGGTACTGGAACACGTCGCACACACCCTGGGAGTTCTCGCTGGTGGAGATCTCCAAAAACAAGCTGCCCAGGTCGCTGGCCAGCTGCAGTCCCTCCTTGGCCTGCACTTGCCGGGCGTGGAGGAGGTCGGCTTTGTTCCCCACCACGATGATGGGGGTCCTGGCGTCCGGGTGGAGCTGGCGGATGTGCTGATGGAGGGCTCGGACCGCCTGGTAGCTGCCGTAGTCCGTGATGGAGTAGACCACGAGGAAGCCCTCTGCCCACTTCACGCACCTCGACAGCGAGTCCAGCACCTGCACGCGGTCCCCCTGCACCTGCGGCACGACAGAGCCAAGGCTTTGACATCGTCCCGAGAGGTCTGAGCTCTGTCCTAGGGGACCGAGCCTGGCTGATTCCCTTTTAGGAAACACAGGCTCCAAAGCTGAGCCCTCAAGTGGCAGAGAACTGATCTAATTTAAGGAAGCGAGGCACCACTCGGGGCATCCCACGCTCAGCTGGACGGCAGCATGCCCAGCTCCCCAACCCAGGGCTTTTTATTTTTTTAGGAAAAAGGGCTGAAAGCTAACCCCACCAGAACCACGAGCTCATGCCCCTGCAGAAATCACAGTTTTTGACCCAAACCTTATTTCAAAGCGAAACCCGCCTCCTGTTTAGCTACCCGCTGCCGCCAGGATTTGGGGCGGCTCCGGAGCGAGCCGCCGAGATTTTTTTCCCCCCTCCGGTTCCCAGGGTTTTGGGGCGGGGGGCGGCGGGGCCGTACCTGGAGGCAACCCGGCGTGTCCTGGATCTGCACGGCGACGTGCTCGCCATCCAGGCGCACCAGGCGGGAGTAGAGGCTGCCGGTGTTGGGCTCGTAGTCCCCGATGAAGCGCTTGGTCAGGAAGCGCACGATGAGAGCTGGAAGAGAGGGGCTCGTTAGGACGGACGGAGGGACAAAAGGGGATAAAAGGGGGACAGGGAAGGGACAGGAGGGGACATCCCGGAGCGGAGCAGCCCCGGAGAGAGCACTCACCGCTCTTGCCGACGCCTCGGGCGCCCAGCACGGCCAGCCGCACCTCGCCGCCCGGCGGCCCCGGGGCGCACTCGGCGATGGGCGCCAGCAAGAAGGGCTGCGACATGCTCGGCAGGCGCATGGAGGGGCTCGGCTGGGCTCGGCTCGGCTCAGCCCGGCTCGGCTCGGCCTCAGCCACCGCCTTTTAAAGGCTCCGGCGGCGGCTCCGTGCGCGGCACCGCCCCGGCTGCAGCGCCCGGCCCCCGGCAGCCGCTCCGCGCCTCCCCCGTCCCTACATCGGCCCCTTCCCCAAAGGCTCCCCGCTCTCTGGGACAAGCTGGGGGACCCCACGGCACCGCCCCGGGCAGGTTTAGGGGGTCGTGGTTAGGTTTGGGGTGCAGCATCACCCCGCGGGATGGGTTATCCCTGCAGCCGGGGATGGAGAGGGGAAAGAAGGGGAATGATTTGGGGTTGGATCCCAGGTCTGTAGCTGGGTGCATGAAAGAAGGGGAATGATTTGGGGTTGGATCTCGTGGCTGCAGCTGGATATATCCCTCTACAGCCAGTGTAGAAAGCCAAGTTTACAGGTCAGCCCCCAAACTGAAGCTCTCTATCAGCCCCCAGGGTGTGGATTAAGCCCTTCGCTTTTTTGGAGTGGAGGCAACTTGAAAAGGGAAAGGATCGCACAGCCCGGCAGGTAAATTAGCCCCAAGCCTGCTAAAGGCTGGGTGCACGTTCACATCTCCGTGCAACCCGTTGCCTTGGCTCCTGCAGTGTGCTGCATCTCCAGCACGTGAGTGTTTACAAATGAAATAATTCATTTAGGGGATGCTTTGGTTTTATTATTATCCGGGAGGTAACACGAGGCAGCAGGAAACAACACGGAGGTGGCAGCAAGGGAGCAGGCTGGTGCCAAGGGAGGTGCTGTAGGCTCCCCATTTTTCACAAGTGCCCTTTGTACGCTGGGCACTGCAAATTTCCATCCCCTTTCACAGAAGCACACAGGATATTAGGGATTGGAAGGGACCTTGAAAAATCACCTAGTCCAGTCCCCTTCCAGCGGGACACAGCTCTCAGCTCCACGGGATGACAAAAGGTCACGTTTTTCTTTACTTTCTCTTGCCCTCCCTCCTGCTTTCTCCCCACGTCCAGGCAAAAGCCCGGGAACCGTGCCTGCTAAGCACTCCTTGGGAAACCTCCAGTGACACGAAACATCAGGAGGAGGGCACTAGAACATCACCAGCTCCGCTCCACCACAGCAAAAGCGTCCCCAGGGTAAGAAACCCTGGCACCACGGACCAAAAGGATGGGGCAGAACAGCACCCACTTCCCAGGGGCACAGCCCCACAGCGGGCAGGGGACCGACTGCCCCCCAAAGTTGTGCCCCACCTGAGTTCTCCCCCTTGTGCCCCATAAATCCCGGAGTTTTTCTACCTGATGGAGATGCCACATGGCTCTTCAGCCAGTCACACATGATTCACAGCAGGTAACACCCTCAGCTAAGGCTGTGGAGGAAGCGCTGTGTATTATTTGTGTTACTGCGGTGCCCAAGAGCCCCTACAGGAACAACGAGGCAATTTTTCCCCTCAGAAGCCGATTGCCTCTAAAATCTCTACACCAACACTCCCTGTCATGCCGCTTTTCCTTTTGTAAACAAGATTTTCTTCCATCGCTAAAAGCTTTTGGTTTCCAAAGGTTCACGCTATTGTCATCCGCTCCCATTGTCATGCGCCGCTCATCCCTGGCCTTGTGCACAAACAGGGGCTATTTTTAAACGTTTCTTTATAAAAGAGCTATCAGAGCACATTCAGCGTGCCCTTGAGAGAGCGGCATGAAAACGAGTCCAGGCAGATGACTGCCAGGTGCTGGGAGCTGTGAAAGCAGCGAGCATTGAAACGCCACCCCCAAAATAAAACTTCCCATAACAAGGGAAGTTTGCGTCCCCTGCACCCCTGAATCACGAGGATCCATACAAACGAGCCCAGTTTAGTCATGTCCTTTCTCCCCACACCAAAAATTTTGGGAACTACTGCACCTTGTGGTCTCTTGGCATCCTCTGGGCCAGCTGGGACACAGGAGACAGCTCAGCCCTCACCTCTGAATTAGGCTCCCTGAATGGAGACCAAGCACTGCGTGGAAGTGCCTACAAGCACTCCACTCTCTACGTGTTGTACAGGGGCAATGGCTCTGATGTGTAACACCCACCTAGAGTAAGCTGAAGGGGAGATCTTGCAACTCCAGACACAAGCAGATGTGCCTCACCCTCCCAGAGAGGCACGCTGAACTCAGCGGTTGCTCCCCTCCCCAGCAGTTTGCAGTTTGTGTGCACACTGAAAATGATTTTCTTGGATCAAGGAGGCACGTCAGTTCAGGAGCTGGTTTCATGACAGCCAGTTTTCACCAGCTGCTCAATTCGCAGATCTCCCTCTTTTGTCAGGACCGTGCAAAAACAGGGCAGCTAAACACGTGCTAAGCAACTCCAACAGCAGATAGGGGTCTGCGAGTACCCGAGCTGTGCTTCTCCAAACCTGAGATCATCGGGAAACCACAGCCGCGCTGACAGCGACTAAAAGGCAGCACCTATAAACCAGGGAAGGTTAAACCTTTGTCAGTTTGTGCTTCTTCCAAAGATCGGAAGAAACATAGAGACTCTTGCTACACAAACCCAACCTCATATTCAGTCAGTTCTGGGAACCCAGACCGAGGAAATCATCCCCTCCCTCCCCTCCCAGCCCACGCAGATTCCAAACACGCATTTAGAGCATCTACCCTCCGCCGAGTGACCTTGGAAGGACAGGGGCTAAGTGGAAAACTCGCAATGCACAGGGTCTGCAGAAGCACAGCTCTCAAACGAGACCTCTGCATGCTGCCTGCTCCTGTTATCCCAAATTGCTGAGGAAGTTCCAGAAGTTGAAAGCTACCCACTGCTTAATTTGTGCTTGTTAAACTTTTCATCGCGGTGCTAGTTGATCCACTTGCGTCTTGACAGGGAAGCACAAAATAAATGCAGAGCCAAGGTAACTTAGACAAGCAGGCATAAAAGAAATGGATGGAAATTGATGAAAAGGTCAGCACCGAAGATCACACCCACTAAAGCCTCCCACTTAACTCCTTCAGATGTGAAGCCTAATGGAAAACGCTTATCCTGCTAGACAAATATTTATTTTAAATTGCTGTTCACAAGCCAAGTAAGCTGATAAAGATCTAAGGTTAGAATATACCTCAAACTGCTCCAAGAAAAATGCACATGATTGTAAGAGCTGAGTGCATGAATCAGTAAAAGTTAGGACAGATTCATCAGCCCTGTTTCGGGTGATGGTGGCGCCCTCCATGCCTAACCCACCGTGTCAAAACAGCAAAACACCCTTCATCAGTCTGCTAAGAGGTAGGAGTTCCACCTCCTGCAAGACAAGTGTTAGGCTAAACATGCATCAATCCCAATTTCTAAGCAGATTGTATGCAGCTTGAAACACCTGAGAAGATAAAAATAAACCTCATCTCTCCATTTATTACTCCCCCTCAAAAAATAGTTGTCCTACAAGTGACTGTTCAGTCATTTTCAGTGATTGACACCTACAAAGTGCTTGAGATCACCAGCTTCTCTGGTATTTCACCTCTACACGTTAGTTTTACATCATTTACTTGAGGTAGCTATGCAGTGCCTTACATCAGACTTCGGAAGGTAAAAGATAATCCAGAACTATCACCAAGCTAGAGTTCATGCATTTTCAAGGCTAAGCACGTTGCCTTCAGCAGATTCTTCAGCAAGCTTAAAACAAAATTTACAAAACCAGCCTTGGTTAGCACACAGTTGATTGTTCTTCTGCTCAAACACTGGGCAACTAGCACCAGGGTTTTGTGAAGCATTACTGAAGTTAATTGGATGAGAGAAATGCGTTAGGACATCCAGACAGACGCTTAGATCCAACAGATAGGTAATAAACATACAAAATCCAAGTGCTGAACTATGCCAGTCCATTAAATAAAGAACAAGTGACAAAGGCACGGTTTTGACATAAAAGCGTTGTTACTAAACTACTCTTTTCTAAGAATGCTTATTGGCCTGGGGATGCTCTAAGAATCCCTTTACACATTACAGTGATGAAACAAAAAGGCCTGCCCACGGCCTTATTTTTTTCCAAGTTATTTTCAAAAACCATTTTCTTCAAGTGACACTTAGCTCTTGATATATGCTCTCAGTTTGCCAGTGAAATATTTGATGTCCTCTCTTATTACCCCACTAGGTAATCAAAGGATGATCACCACTGAGCATTAGCAACTTTCAGCGTCCCTAAAATTTATGGTCTGTCAGTGACCAAACTGACCAGCAAAAGCTGCCAGTCATTTAAATGACCAATTATCACGTAAAGCAAGTTAAATAAACTTCATTAAGAGAAGCTTTCTAAAGGATCCATTCAAAAAGTACTTAAATGAATCAGCCACAATCGCATACGCTTGTCCAAAAACAGATCTTTAATTTAATCTTTTCAAAATGTTCATTATGCCATGAATTCATAGGGAATTGGCTCCAGCAGCTCTGGATCCTTCCCGTTAGTTCTCACGAAGTGTGCTTCCCTTGGTGGAGCAGGCTGTAAACGAAAAGAGAAAGAACTTGTAACACGAACTCAGATGTAGCCTTACACAAAATTAATTGTGACACTTAATGCATTGCTACATAAACATTACAGCAATTTTATCATTTCTTGTCTCTTTAAAAACTGTTTCAAAGATTAGCTGTAAAAAAAAAAAAATGATCTGCTAGAAAATTTACTTGGCTTCCACTGCTGAATGAAGAAAACTACACTTCATCCTCTGCAATTTACTAATCTAAGTTAACGAGAAGTGATGCAGCCTGGGGTTCTAGAAGAAACAGATGTTACTTTCTCTAGAAGTCATTCTTAAAAGGTTTTAACAGATTAGCAACCCTCTACAGTACTCTCTGAACAGGAAGCATCTGGCCCTTTGTTCACAGCCAAGGACATCATTTTCATCCAGGAACAGTGCACGTCTGTTCAGGCACCAAATATTACAGCTGAGATGCAGACACGCTGCATGCTGTCACTCTACCCTAAATGATGAAAAAGAAGGAACCTCCTACAAAAAGAACACAAACTAAGTGAGGCTGGTAGCAGACACCTGCAACACAATTTGCAACAGACCTGGATTTTTCAGAGTACTGTAAGCATCTTCATTAATGTTTTTTTAACAAATAAATTCAGTTTGCAGCATTATGTTTTGTTGTTTTGGAAGAGAATAATGTTTTAGTCAACCGAATCAACAGTGCATCAACTACAATAAAAATATTACCTGGCGTTTCAGTTGAACCCAAATGCCTTTTTCCTTTGCTTCCTTTTTCTTCTTCTCATTCTCCTTCACCCGCTGCAGGAAGCTGTCTCTGCTCTTGGAATGCTTAATATGCTCAATACGCACATTAATTCTCTTGGCAAGAATCTTACCCCTAAGAAAAGAAATCAGGTTTTAATCTCCTGCACTTGCAAAAAGGCCATTTCAAGGCCAGCATTATGGCATTTCCACACGTAACTCCATGAGCTCAATTAGAGATCAGTTTTCTCTAAGTGGCAATCACTCAGAATACATTGCTGCATATGCAAATCGGCTTTAATTTATGTAACTGAAAGCTTATTAATATATAACAATATGCTGATAATTCAGCCTTAAATTGCTGGAGAATAAATTATTTTAACCTTAACCTTGGAGCATACAGACAAGTAACTACCACCACTGTACTTTAGCCTCATTTCTGGAAAAAAGTATCTTTTTCTAACTAAATTGTACAAAAAGATGAATAAAGCTGAAAAATAGTACTTTAAAAAGCCTTCAATATAAATGTGCAAGTCAGCTGAAAATCCCCATTAGATAATGTCACTATGTGCTGCTGAGAAGAATAACGAACTGTTTCCTCTGACAGGATCCAAGCCAAACGACCATCATTTGCTTGGGTTTTAAAAGGAAACGTACTTTACCCACCTTGAATGACCAATCAAGACAAAAAAATGTCTAACTGGCAAAGTGAAAGGAGGGTGCCACTGCAGATCAACTTCCCCCAGCACAAACTTTAGATGCTCGGAATTTCATTACTTACTTCACCTTCTTGTTAACAATAACGCCCACAGCGTGCTGCGTGACATTATATACCCTTCCAGTCTTGCCATGGTAACACTTGTGGGGCATACCTTGTTGAACAGTACCCATACCCTGTTAAAGAGGTAAAATGAGAATCAAGCCTCAACTTTAGCTTTAAAACATTCAAGCAACGTCGAGGGCTTTCCATTCACAAGTTAATTCAAGCACAAATACCACATTACTCGAGATTGATTTAAAAACACTCCTGTTTTGTTCATACCTTAGAATTTCTAACTACACATTTTGTATCTGAAGACTACTAAATTCTTCTATGACCATTCTGTTGCTTTCAGCGTCGGTGAAATAATTCGATCACTTTGTCTTTAGCAAGCAATCACAGGAGACAATCATCATCAAGCTCCAGAATGTCAAGAAGCGATAATTCCTAAATGCTACAGTTCTCCAGGAGTTTAAAAAATAATAAAAAAATTACACTTCAACCTCTGAGTTATGAAAACTCAGCACTTCAAACTGAAATTAAAGGATTCAACAGAGTAGGAATTCTTAGTGAAATGCTCAAATTTAATACAATTTCATGTTGAAAGTATGGATGATTTCAAATGACAAGTCCTAGAAAAAAAATGATTTATGGGAAATGATGCTGCATAAGCCATGCAGCATGAACTATGGCTCTTCTGAGTAGCAGGTGCAGATCAGGTGAAACAGCATCTACTAGAATGACACATGGGATTCCTGTGAGCTAGCAGGCACAACGCAGCAACCCAAGTATTAGATATTGCGTGCCTCACTCACTTTTTTCCAGCTGAGCACACAGCAACAGAGCACAGCCTAATGTAGATCACAAAGTACGTGACACTGAAGCATTAATACTGGCTCAGTAGCATTGTTATTCCAGTACTGCTCCAACAGAAGCCGCTGTTCGTGTTGACACATACGACATGAATAACAGAAGGACTACCACAAAAAAGGGAAATGGAAGTGGTAACACTGCTTCAGGTATTTGTGCTTTTTGTGTTTGTTTTATTTTTGTTGTTAATTACACTGCTTTGTAGAAAGTACCTTGATATCAACTATGTCGCCCTTCTTGTAGATGCGCATGTATGTAGCCAGAGGAACAACTCCTGTTGGGAGACACAAATATGGACGCTATGAAGCTCCCAATTTCACACACATATAAAAAGGTGGGGCGGGAGGGGAGGAGACACAGACCACGCATTTCGTAACATCTGATTTAAAAACTCAAATTCAAAATTAATTAAATAACAACAAAAAAAAACATTTTAAAGTAATTACCTCTTCACTTTCCAAAATAAAGAAAAAAGTGAAGAAAACTACAATTTTAATCTCATCCCTAATGCAGAAGCTGAAAAAGCATTACAACTATTTATGATCTCACTGTGAATACAGCTGCTATCACTTATCACTTAGAAGCAAGAAACCGTACATTTTGACTAAGTATGACTTTTGACGTATCTTCTTCACTTTCAAGCAATGCAGAAATAGTACCATTACCATTGTCCAGCACTCAAAAGAGTAATAAATAACCTCTAAGACTACAAGCTTACTTGTGTATCTTTCTGTGGGTTTTGGCCCAAGTTGCCAGATACCCATCCTTTGATGTAAGCTGGTATATCCATACTACCTAGGGACTGCTGAAAGCCAACGGGTCAGTAGTTTAGCGCAGTTTTTCTCCCCACAGCACGTACTTACCATGTTTGCGGAACGGCCTTGAGAACATATAACGTGTTCCCCTCCTCTTTCCCTTTGTGTTCGTCATTTTGGATGATTACTGCAAAAATGAATGAAGGCTGTTCAGAACTACTGGTTCACTAAAAAACTGACTAATGACGTTTTCATGAATTTTAGAAAAAGAAAGTCTTCAAGCCTTCAGAATGATGCCATTTCCAAAAATCAGGGTCAGGCCAAGCAGTATTATTAGACACTAACAGAAAACAAATAGAATATTTATATAGAGCAATCACACAGCTGAGGTAACGTGGGATGATAGCAAATCACCACCTGCACCTTCTCTCTCCTCAAAGCAATGTCTGCTATGAGAGAGGGCCAAGTGGCTCAGGGCTTTGCCTGCTCAGGTGCTGAAACCCTTCAATGATGGAGGCAGGCTGATGAACAGCCAGTTTGGAGGCCAAACACCTCGTAACACAGAAGTTTTTCCTTGTATCTAGTTATAACCTCTCTCATTCAGCCTTATGACACACATCTCTCCTGTCACGTGCCCCTAATTAGGCACCAGGCCCCATCTTCTTGATGACAGCTGTTAAGTGCCCCCCAAGTGCTTCTTGGCCCTGAATGCTGAAGCCCAGTTCTCTCAGCCTCTCCTCACAGGGCTTGCCAAAAACCAAGATCTCTACTACCTAAATTATGAGATAACTGCAGATACTACTATTACAGATGATAAATTTAACCAGTCTGTTGCTTCTTATGATTTTAGCAATGCATTTTAACTTCATCTCGAGCCTCTCACCACCACAGACGCCCCTCAGCCCCGGCCCTTCACACTATGCACTCAACACCCACATTAGTGCACCCCATGTCCTACTGGACGAGACCTACACTGTAAAACTACCCTAAACCCTCCTTCTTTTATTCCTTTATTATCTCTTTCCCTCAGCAGTCCCCCGGCGCAGCGCGGCCTACCCCTCCACTCGCCACCCCACGCCGCAGCCTCCAACCCACGGCCTCTCCACTCCCCCCCTCACCCCCCGACCCCTTCAAGGCCCTTCCTACAGCCCCCCAGCCCTCTAGCGGAGCCCCCCGGCCGCTCCCCGGCGGCACCTGACGGGCGCTGTGGGCCCGGCGCCGCTCCCCGCGTGTGCCCACAAAATGGCGGCGCGGCCCGAAAGGAAGGGGGCCGGCGCCGCGGCCGCGCTTAAATAGGGGGCCTCGCCGGGGCTGTCCGCGGCGCGCCTGACGGAAAGAGACAGGCGGGAGAATAGCCACCCTCCCGCCCGCCTGAGGGAGGAAAATGGCGGCCGGGGGGAGGGGGCCTAAGGGAAAGGTGGGCGGGAGGGGTGAGGGGAATGGCGGTGGGGGGAGCTCTGAGGTGAACGGGGAGGCTGTGGGGGGGTTCTGAGCGCCCCGGGTAGGGCTTTTGTTAGCTTGAAATACAGCTCCTTAACGAATAGCTTCTGTTAATTTGGAATATAGTGGTCAAAAGTTGTTTCACGGTGTTAAATAAAGTGTTTTGCGTTAGTTTCCAGCGCTGCAAACCATCTGGTACTGTGTGTCAGTCGCAGGTGCCAGGATTAAGGTCCTGGGCAAGAAGATCCAGCGTGAGGAACAAACCAGCAGGATTCTTCAGCCATCAGAAGTAAAGAGGCTGCTCAGGTTCGTTTATATGTACATATTATTAAATGCTATAATGTCTAATTTCTGTGATTTATTTTTTTTTTCCCACACAGATAACGTGCGAATCCTGAACAAAGAGCCTCTGTACGGCCACAGGTTGCATCAGCAGTGTGGTGCCCGCAAATGAAGCGGGCTGGTGGGCAGCTTCCCGAGCTGGCAGCGTGACTCATGGTGTTTGTGCAGCGTGGATGTCAGAGCAGACAGGAATTACAATGGGAAGCGGGCTGTAGGCAGGAGTGAGTCAAAAGAGAGCCTCCCTCCCTTGGTCCAAACACGCAGGGACAGTTCAAAACTTGTTTCAGCTATAAGTTTGCCCTACTGCAGGAATTCTTGTTTCGAGTGAAAGAAGCACTTATTTAATTTGGGGGAGTGATGATTACTTAAAGCGATATATAAAAACATATTTGATCCTCTGACTAACTTCACAGTTACTCTAATGTTGTCTTGCAAGGCTTAGGCCTAAGTCCTTTCTGTCATCAGTTTAAAGCTAGCTTAATATTTAAGGATGATAAGAATGGATTTGGAGGATTAAATGTGCTATCAGGTTCTACCTGCAAAACTAGCTGGCTGACATGTTTTGACAGATAAAGGCCTTGTCTATACACAAAATCTCTTATATTGTTATATTTAGAAAAAATTGTATTCCGGTTCTGTACCATGACAACTAGAATTCACAGCACTTGGTATCTATGCAGTGGAAATCTGTATTGTTTAATATACCTTCAGCCTAGGTGCTATGGATCTTTTCCAAGCTTGAGGTAGTTATGAGCATGAACAGCTCCTAAGTGGAGAAGCACATTGGCAAGAGAGACAGAGACTTCAGGAAAGACATCAAGCAAAGTGAAGACAGGAAGCCAAATCCTAAAAGACACTATTAAATAAAGGAAGATAGATATTTTCAGTGAGCTGAACTCTCTACTCTTGGCAATGATAAAGGGTAAATTACATAAAGGGTAATTTTTTTCTCCACATCAAGCAGGAAAGAATGGGGAAGAAAATCCACATGTTGAAACTTATTTCAACATACAGGGCAGGTAAATATAATTCAAAAGGGAGCACTAACTGCGAACTTAATTGAACTCTGCTTACTTTGGGGCCAAGTAAGACATTCAAGATTTGCTACATTTTTTTTTCCGAATAAATTGCACAATAGGTTTATTTGAAATTTCACTGATGTTCTCATTTGTAAAATTCAGCTTGGTGAACACATTCCCAGGATTCTTAATTAACTCAATATTTCAAAGAAACCACTGTGTTTTAGAATTTATCATAGAATCATTCACTGGCCATGCTGTCTGGGTTTGATCCAGAAGTCTGTCGTATCTACCAACACTCTACACGCAGTTTCACAAAACTGTTGCCTACTGAGCACTCAGACTGCAGAGCATTTATAAGCGCCTCACAAAATAATAAATAATATTTTTTGTCTCCAGCAAATAAAGCTGCACAAGGTGTTTGGTGAGTTCTGGTCTGGAAACCAGAGCTAGCAGGCAAGCAGATGTAGGGGAGATACAGCTCTGTATTCCACATTGCAGGTGCTCCCCTTACTGCCGTGCTTCATCCCCTCAAAAACTCAGGCTAAACTGCTCTTCCTTGGTCAAACTGCAATTGTAGGATTCTGATTCCAATTTCTCCTACACTGTATAGAAAAAAAAGCCTGTTCTACTTCAGAAACACCACCCTCAAGATTGGAGTGAACATGCTAAGCTACACCCAGCTTAGCATGAAGATCTAAAATCCCATGAAGAACTAAAAACCCACGAAGAACTAAAAACCCAGTCCCAGGCTGGTGCTCCACCCATTAACGTACCCTGGAAATATTTCTACACTGTGGTAGACCCAATTTCCATCCTAGTCCTTCTGGCTTGGAGGTGGAACAAATCTGAAAGTTGCTAGGGAGAGCATGTTGAAAAGTAGGGCCCATTGGAAGTGAGAGGAGTGGGGACTAGATAAACATCACTTTGTTTTTTTAGTGTTGAAAACATACCAGAAAAACATTTCCGGTCATTGAGTTCCCAGAGTCAGGATTCTGATACCTTCTTTGGGAGAGTCCCATTTTGTTTCTGACACTTCTCTGCAGCATCTGTCTGGACAACAGCTCTCTACAGAATAAATGAGCTATGACGATTCTGCACATGGGGTTGTCAGGAATTCTTCACTGAGTTTCTAATGCGCAGTGGGATCTGTCTTGTTCTTAAGCTCAGAGGACCAAATGATATACACAAGGATGTGGAGTGTGACATTCCATTTATGTTAGGTTATTCAGCAGGGGTGCAGAAGGAATTTAAATTAATGAGAGTTTGTAAATTGCTTTGAGGTGAAAAGAAATACATTCCCCTTCAGTAGGGTGTAGGTTTTCTTGTGTCTCACATTCATTACACGTTCATTATGTGGGGGAAAACAAACAAACAAACAAAAAAACCACCACTGACTATGACTGGAGCAAAATTTTAACAGAAATAACTGAGATTAGGTGTCAAATAAAGACGATTGAAATTTGCAGTTCCTCTCATGATAGCACTGCAATACCGAGAGTCTAAATGGGAAAGATTAAAACAAGATTATGAAGTTGACTGGTTACCCTATAGCAGGCTTCCATCCATACTGCATTTACCCTGTGCCATTGATTAAAAAGTTACTATCCAAAGTTATGTGCCACCACTGAAGCTGATCGTGTTGTTCCATTGTTCACTCTTTCCAAAATGATCCTCTTACATTGCAAAGTCATACTTCTGTCCCCTTTTCACAGGTCTCTAGCCTCCCAATGATTCTGGTTCTACCAGCCTGGTTATTTCTGGTAGTTGGTCCAACTCCTCATCCACAAAACCCACTCTGTAAATATGAAAAGTCAGAGCTTTAAGTGAGTAAAATTTGCATCAGAGCAGCAATCGCTTTGCAAGAAGATGACTACAGACAAACTCCTTGAGTGGACTCACTGTGGAATTGCTTAAGTGCCAGTGCAGGTGCGGTAACCGAGCTGCATCACCAGTAAGGCATTTCATGGAGAGGGGAATGCAGAATAGTGACAATATGCTTCTAGAACATTGGAAAGGCAAAAAAAAAATAATAATATGCAGAACAAAAATAATGATGGGGTCAGCACATCACACATCGGTGGAAGTTTTCTGTATGCTGCTGTTATTTGTGCATTAATTGCTGCTTCAAAGTGTTACTAGATACAGCTAGACTGATACTGAAGCCAAGCAAATGCCCTTTTTCCACCATTATCTCTTGATTGCCACATAAAATCTGAAATACTGAACAAATTCTGTCATTCAGCTGCTTGTTTGAATAACATGGCATTCTGCTTGTATATGCGAGTACCGCATTATTGGCCATTAGGAATCATTAGGAACGTACAAAGAGCCTGTCGTGTAACTGAGACCAGCTTCTCACGGGCACCAAACAATACAATCCATTTGTCAAACTTCCCGTTTATGAAACATCATTTCAAAAGCAATTAGCATCCTTTCCTCCCTCACTAATGGAGTGGCTTCTCAGGAAACTGGTTTCATTAATACTTTTTTTTTTCCCTCAGACTTCTTGTAAGTGCCACTAATTTTTTTGAGGTCACCTGTCTCTCTGTAACCTCCTCTGAGTCCAACCCATCTAACCTGGAAAAAACAACTCCTCATATTGTTAGCATCAGATTTGCTATATATATATATATATTTGGAGTAAAGATGATTAGTCACTCATTGGCTAGCAGAGATGATAATTTCAGATCCTTTTAACTCCTTTACTGTAGAGGAACTGAACTGCTGTGAGCAGCAAATCTGCATAATATGGAGATTTCTGTTGGCATCCTGTTTTGATAATGTATATATTATATATATATATTTAAATCTCATTTTTCACAGTCCCCCTTAAGCCCTTCCTATCTTTCTGGGGAGTTACAGTTTAAGAAGTGAGAGGCTTGATATTTATTAGGAGCATACTGTTATTTTCTGTTCATTTGTTTACAGCTGAACTTTTGTGTACTTTTAGCTGGAAGATCAATTATGTTTGCTCTGTTTCTTTTTCTGTAATTATTTACACAGAAGAGTGATACCCACTTTACACCTTTGTTTTACTAAGCCTCATAATCCATGCTCTTGGAGCTTCCAAACACACAGCAAGCACTACATATTTGCTCCCGTTCCTACACATTGCTCTTTGTGTATCAGTGATCAGAGCTGTACACAACAGTCCCAGTGACCTTATTTATAGTACGCTGATTAGTTCTGAGACATTTCTTATTAAGGAATATGATCACAATTCATGAAATACAAAGGTCATTGGGTTGATTTTTTTCCCTGGCAATAAATGTTTCAGTGATTGTCCTTGACTTGCTAGCTGGGAGCTAGGGGACACTTTTTTAATCTAACCCTCATGCAGTAGCAGGCCTCTTGGTGGTTTCAGTGGCACAAAGTCAGTTCTTAAGTAGTGATGATTTTTCTCAGATAAAACTCTTGGTGTCTTTAAAGAATTTATGTCTATAAGGAATAAACAGACATGGACAGAATTGGCCATTAATCGCTTTAAAATAGATTGGCCAAAATAAGTACACTAGGAAAAATTGCAGGCTGGTGTGGGCCACACTTAGTTTACCTTTTGCTTATCTGATTTCTAGCATGTGACTATTTTATTCACTATAAAGTATAATTTTAACAGAAGCTCAGCCTGAGCTCTACGCCAGGTTGGCCATACCAATTACTTTTTTCAAGGCAAACTAACATTTGGAGGGCAAAGAGATTCAGCTTTACATAGACCTGAATATGAGCTTTGTTGCTGAAATGCTGGAGGTTGGAGACCACCTGATGGAACTGAACAGGTACAAGTCTGTGGGGCCCGATGCCGTGCATCCCAGGGTCCTGGGGAACTGGTTGATGGAGCTGCCAAGCCTCTCTCCATCACGTTTGAAAAGCCCTGGCAGTCAGGTGAAGTCCCTGGTGATGGGGAAAAGGGAAACATCACTCCCAGTTTTAAAAAGCTTTTTTAAAAGATCCTTATGGACAATAGCAATGTGCCCTTATTGCAGCTACATCCAGGGCACTAGTTGGCCAGCATGGTAAGGATTTATTTCTCACAGTTTTAGCACTTGTTAGAGCACATCTGGAGGACTGTTTTTAGTTCTGGGCTCCCCAGAACACAGCATAGACTTACAGAGCAAGCCCAGTGAAGAGCCACTGAGATGTTCATGGGGCTGAAGCACATAAGAGAAGAAGCTGAGAGAGCTGGGTTTAGCAGCTAGCAGAGGAGGAGGCAAAGGGGGGATTTTCTCTCTGTTTTCCACTTCATCTGTAGAGAAGATGGAGCAAGAGAAGGATATGAGGCAATGGACACAAGTTAGAACATGGGAAAATTCCAATTCAAAATAATGAAAACATTTCTAATGTAAGGATGGTCAAAAACTCAACCAGGTTGTTCAGAGAGATGGTGGAATTTACATCCTTGGAGTTATTTAAAACTGAACTGGACATGGTCTTGAGCAAACTGAGCTGGAGCAAATCTTAGCAGAGGATTGAATTAAAGACCTCTGTAGGTACCAGAGATTGTATTAATCTGTGATTCTGACTTCTCTACATCAGTAAAGTAAAAATGTTGGTGGAATCATTCTCTGTTTCATAAGTACTCTATGAAATTACACTGGTTCACTGGCATCTGAGGTAGCCATTTTTATTTCTCTTTAATTGTTCTAATCAGAGCCATTAACATAATTGTCTTTGCTTATGAAATGGCAAAGAGTCTCGTTGGAAGGAAAGGGCTTCATAAAATATTGGTAGTTTTATTTCAAGAAAAGGAATGTTTTCTACTTAGCCTTAGCTGAATTCCAGTAAACACAAATTTAATTTTATCTTCAAACTCCACCAAATTAAATTTGCTTTGCTGTGTGAGTACATACGAAGTTGTACATGATTTTAACAGTGCTGCAAAATGCACTTTTTAATAATGCATGAAGTAACTAGAGTTATTGCAAACTCAAGTACTGAGCAGATTGCAACAGTCTTTCAGCAAACATCATTGTGTTTACTGCACTTGTACATATCTTCTGAATGCTAAAAGAAAATCGTGTTCTGCCTTCGTAGCCTCTTCTTGGAAGAAAAGAAGAATTAAATTCAGAAACCACAGGAGTAAAAAGCACGCTGTGCTCTGCATGCAGGCACTTCGCATGTGTTTATAATCTCAATTATATACTCTTTCCTAGGACTTTGTTGGAATTTGTGCTCAGCAAGCTTCAGCCTTCACCGAGTGATTTGTTTTTTGCAGGCCAGACTTCTTTCCAAAACGTGAAATGGTCCTTAGCCTTTGCAGTCTTACACAGAACAGTTTCCTGAATCATTAACCTGAAGTCGATTCCTCGGTATCACAAGATACAGCTGCTTTAAAAGAGTTGCATTTTTTTTTTTTTTTTAATGCATGTGCTTTTATTTTCACTGTGTTTTGAACATGTTCAATGTTCTGCTCTCACATCTTTCGGTTTTCTAGCTTACTGAGCTAGAAACTCGTAAGAAGCAAAAAGTGATTTTCTCAAGTAATCCTCATCTCCTGACCCCAGGAGCTGGCATTGGAAGGGAGCTATCAAATTATCACAAGGCTTGTGATAACATAATGAGAGTTACCTATGCTCTGACAACCCCTGTCCATGAGACAACAGCAGCTGCACCGAACAAATATGTACAGCCAAAAAAGAACAAAATAATGGCAAGTCAAGGAGAAGTGAAACTGGGAATTAGCAAGGGATAAACTTGACCAAGCTGTGACCAACCAAGGATAACATTGACTGACTTTCCCATATGTAAAATGGGAATCATAGCACAGATTTATGGATCAGAGTTGCAGTTAGGGATCAATTAATTAATATTTGTGACAACTATGGAATCCTTAATGGAATACATGTAAGTAAAATAGTAATGTGAGATAAATAGTATCTGTGCCCCTCTAAGGCAGCCAAAGCTTATGCATGCGAGAGGGACAGTGCAGGTGAAGGGACAAAAAAAGGCTAAGGAAATAGAGGTCAAATGGCAAGAAGAAGTGCTGAGAGGGGGGAAGATGAAATGAAAGCACGGGGGAAATGGAAGGAGGCAATGGGGTCATCTGGGACAAAGAGGTGAGATGCCTGGGTTACTGCAGTGTAAAGACACAGGGCACAAGCCCATATGAAATTGAGCTTTATTAGTTCTGCTGCACATGCAATAACCTGTGTACGTTCCTGTTTTCAGTTTGTTGAGAAAAGTAATTGTAAGTATAACCAGATGGGAGTATTTAACTGGCCATCTGCAAGTACAGAGGGAAACTATGGGTTTTCCAGGGTATAAATCTTCCAAGAGAAGAAACCAAAATCATTCTACTTCTGTCTTGCTGACAAAGAGAGCATTGTTTGAGAACTGATTGCAACACGCACTTGAACAATAGCTTCAGATCAGCGGAAGCACAAAATACTGCTAACTGTGACATATGTTTCAATTAAAACAAAAATAATGAACCACCCATTAGTGTCATGAAAAACACAGGCTATTAACAGTAAACGTTCTTTAGCAATTTTATTATCTCCACAAAGCTGTATTGAGCATTTTTTCCACTTCTTACTGATCATTTTTTCCACTACGTAACTATCTGCCATATGCATGCTGCTTTACATACTCCTCCCCAGCTTCCTTTATATCTTGGTGCTGTAGAGAACCAAGTGGGGGAGGCTGAAATTACACAAAGGCTCCTTACCTGGAGGCTGCCTGTTGTCATATTGTGCGTCAATGTTGTTACTACATGACAGCTAATCTTGCTTTTGGAGAAATGCTGCAAAGATCACAAAAATACTGTCTTTCTGACTGCAGTGGGAAGCTTTGCTTGGTGCTCTGGTAGGGAGCACACGCACCGAAGCAGCATCCTGTACTTCTCACCTCTGGCAATGGATTTTCCAAATTAGTTTTAGCGCACTTAGGAACTGTCACTGACTTCTGAGGTTTTCATTCTATGGAGAAACTGAAGTGAGTTGGTAACAATGGTTCCCCTGGTGCCTGTGTCAAGGATCAAATCCATTTAATTTTCTTTAAAAAAAAAATCCATAAAAGAAAGTTTTTTGATACAATATTAAACAGCCTTATTTCTAGATATACTTGTGGCCCTATTTCTGCAAAGAATTCTGCAGAGGCCTCTGCAGATGCTCAGAACAATGTCAAAAAGCACACGGTTGCTGTTTCCATCCCTAGCTTGCGTACTTTCATATTGAGATCATGGAGACCCAAACTATACACATTTCTCTTGCAGAATATGACGAACATTATCACTGTATAAATGGACTCTTTTTCTAAGAATGACTGCATTACTCTCAGGCTCAGGCAGAACTCCACGTTCTTCAAGGAGTCTGGAGAATCAAAGTGTGATAACATTTTACAAATCTGCTGTTAATCTCAGCACAAATAAATGATTTTATTTTACAGCCTTGTTGGACACCTCTCTTCCTAATGTGTATTTTAAGTTCTGTTGGTGGAAATTTGTATTCAGTTTGGCAGCATATTTTATTTTCTCTTTTATACTTTTAACTTTTTGGATGTTGGTAATCCTTTGCGTAATAAAAGGTTAACTGTTTGCCAGCTATATGTATGGCAAGATGCCAGTATCAGCTGAGCAGTAAAAAAAATGCAGGTACCCAAGTATCTTTATCTGTGAACTCTGCAAGAAACAAATATTGCTCTCTGCTTAAAAACAAAGCCACAATGACTGAGGAAAGCTTTGGTCTTCTGAAATTATCGTAAGGTATAAATCATCGTGAGCCAGTTTTACTCTGCCAGATAATTCTCCTTCACCAGTGTTTTCTGTTTACAAAGTTGGTCTAATAATGATTACTTCTCATTACTTCTCTGTAAAATGTTCCAGGATTTACCAATGAAAAGTTTAAGGAACAAAATAATATTTGTCTTTAGTACAAGTATAGTTTTCATAATTTTCCATAGTTAGTATAGTTTTCTGTGATAATTTATTAATAATTTGTTTATGATTATAACTAAGATTGAACTATTTATTTTGAAACTATGAATAAAATGTATCGCCTCACCTGTTTTAACTATTTGCCTGGATCCTCCCATATTCACTTGGCCAGCCATCACCCCTCAGTCATGGCTCCCAGAGAGCACATTCAGCTGCTCTGAAAATAATTATTTTTGAATATGTACCAACAACATAGTTTACAAAGATTAGTCTACTAATCCAGATATTTAACCTTCTGTCGGTGAATACAAGATATTTTGATACGACTTTTAAAATATATTTCCTGTTTGTCTCTGCTGTTCCCAAGAAAGATCCAATTTCACTCACATAATGGGTTAAGATTCCAGTTCTGCATAATTTGCATTCAGCTTCAGGTTTTCTTGGACTCGTGACATAAAAGTTGAGGAAAAATTTCTTTCATGTCTCACTCCACTACCTCGTAGCACAAACCCTGTAACACCTGTTGCCCACGAGGTAAGGTGTATTGCCAGAGCAGGGCTGCTTACTCTGCCATGAGGATGGTGGATGACCTTCACTGGGTTATGTGTCAGTAAATATCCAGACGGTGAATTTAGATGATCTTTTTGCAAGGACTAGAACCCCGTGCTATCATGTCTGGATCTAAAATTACATTTCCAGGACAAGTAAAGAGGTTTATTCAGAAAGCAAGCTTTTCTGGCCTCAGAGCTGACTGCTGTGAGCAGGAGGTTGGACGAGAGACCTCCAGAGGTCCCTTCCAACATCAATTATCCTATGGTCCTGTTAGGTTATGATCCTGTGATCATACTACACACTGCTCTGACAACAGACACAATACGTCTGCATTCAGACACTGCAGCCACAGTCTGGCTGCTCGGTAGTTTGACTGGTTAGCAGACAGGGCAAGCAGATTCATGGGACCAATCCTGCCATCAGCCAACAGGAACAAAAACCTGACGTGCCCCAGCCTCAGCAGAACCACCTGCAGTTGCAGATAGACGATACGGGAACAAACATACCTGTGTACCATGCCTACTCCTCAATTTTTCAAGCCAACCTACACACACACCCTAGAGTAAGCTGGGCTCCTGCCAAGCCATGAGTTACGAAACAAGGAGAGGCACGGGGTGAGCAGCAGCAGTTCATACCTGCCATGTTTTCTCTTCACTCCTCTATATATTTGGATTGTAAATTCTTCAGAGGATTGAACAGATTTTCTCTCTCTGTCTTATATAGGGACTGATAAAGAGCTCTGGCCTCTGAGTTGTGTCTCCAGGTGTCATGGCAATTTGAATATTATATAATAATAACAACCACCATGCAGTGTGATAGATTTTAAGGGCAGGGAACTAATTCTATCTACTCAACTAATACATTTCTGTGAGAAAAGCACCTATTCTTCAGCTGAAACCCTTAGGAGATGCTGAAAGCAGCAGTTCTCTCAGCAGCATATCCCAACCATTAATGTCACCATCCACTCTTAAAAAGTGTGTAATTTCTAATTCTAATTTGCTTGATTTACAGATATTTTTTTTCTTGTTACGCCTCTCACTGTGCAAGATTAAAGATCTCTGTGGTCACCTCCCAGTCTTCTTTTTGATAAGGCAGGCAGTAAGATCGTGTCCTTTAAGTCTCCCCACATCAAGAATTTTCTCTGGCCTCAAACAACCTCTCAGCATTCTTTCGACAACAAGGAGACCAGATGCTGGTGCAGAATTACCACAAGAATCTCACCAATGCCATATGCAGAGACAAAACAACGTCTCTTGCTGCTTGCCACATCCCTGGTTATACAGCCAAAGACTCCCCTATTTATCTATGCTGTAACATTGGACTGGAAACTAATTTTTGTTGTAAATTCAGTCACTGCTCTCCATAACACAGCTCATCTCCGCAGGTATGACCTGCTCACTGTATTTTTGAGTAACTCTACTTGTGCCTACCTTTGAATGGAATGAATTTACCAAGCAATACAGATCTTACGATAACCTCGACCTTAACTTAATTTTCCATTTAGCCACTCCTTTTCCTCAGAGCACACCAGTTTTGCATTCCCATAGCTGAAAATCCTAATACATCTATCTGTTTTCCTCAGGATTAGCACGGACCATCCTTGTGCTCTCCTGAGAAACTTCACCCTTCAGAGCTGCTGCCCAGTGGATGCCACCTTCCAGTTTCTTGAATAACCTGAAGCCTGTTCTCCTAAAGCATAGTGTCTGCAGTCTGTTGCTCTCCTTCTTCAAGATCATGAACACCACTCCTGGCCAAGGCTTTGAAGACCAAGCCACTGATTGCCACATCCCCTGGTTCCTCCTTGCTGAAGTGGCAGATCCACCTGTGGCTGGCCCATCCACTACCAATAAATCATCCCCGACGCCCTTCCGAAATCATGACTGTGATGTGTTGTGCTTGTAGCAGATGTCAGGTGGGCTGAAATCCCCCCTAAAACCTGGGGTCTGTGATCAGAGACTTCCAAAAATCCTTTAAAGAAGGCTTAATTTGCCTACTGAGGTAATCTTGAACTCCCACCACACCACCCCTGCAGAGCTCTGGTTTCCCAGGCTGTAGGCGTTTGTGCACATACCCTTGGGGTGGGTGGCCCCTCACACCCTGTTTCATCGTTCCTGTGGTCTCTCTTATTCCCAGCATGCTGCACCATTTTCTTACCACCCGTGATCACCATTTCTTCTCTTCCCCATGTGTCACAGCCTCCCTCCCATTGTCCCCAGCTGAAAATTCTCCTGTCCAGGCTGGCTGGCAAAGATGCCCTTGTCTCACTTTGTCAGGTGGATCTTGTCTCTCCCCGGAGATACAAGATACAGCTGATATCTCCTCTCAGACAGGGTTAGTTACCATCCTGATCTACACACATTACATCAACTCTGTAGTTCTTCTCAAAGCTCTGCCTCCTCAAGTATGCACACACACACAATCTTAAGTCTACCCTACCCAAACCAGTCAAAATAATGGAATATTTAACTTTAAATCCCAATTGTGACAATTAAGCGATAATGTCCAATCATTTCTTCACATTTTAATAGGCAGTGACAGTGTTTCAGTATCCAGTTTTCTACAGCCCGTACGGTTCCACTCGGTGCCACTTTATTGGCTGCAAGCTGAATTATCTCCCAGATAATCTTGTAGAATTCTGCAATACTGCAATCACATTTTGCATTCTTGCTCCGGGGAGACAGCATCCTGCCATACAGTCCTGGTGTCCTTCTTTCCATACCTTGTCCACTCCACATTATACAGGACTCTCTTTTGTAGAGAGCCTAATACTGTAAAAGAGTCTTATTAAATATGGATCTTGCAGCTTTGTATTTCAATAGATGAATTGCTGGGTATCTGATGGCTTGGCGTGTCTAGCTGGTCAAATACATGCATCTTCCCTTGGTCTTTTTGCTCATGGGTGGCCAATCCACTTCTTTTGTTTCTATTTCTCATCCCCTTGATGCTGTCCTCCCCCATTGTTTCTGTGGCAACAGTTTCTGAATGTAGTCATCCAGGAGGTATTCATTTTCTCAAATACTGTACTTATGAAATACACACTTCTGGACCATGTCTATTATATAAAAGAAATGCTTGAGCATATCTCAGGTTTCAATAAATAGCTCAGATAGAAACCTTTTAAAAGACATAAATAATATGTTTCACATGAAGGAAAACTTAATCTTTCCTTCCATTCATTTAGTTGCTACAAAATGTTTACTTCTGAAAACCACGGAATCACAGATGTATCATAATTTAAATTTATAGTTATTAAAATATCTTTCTTTTTTTTCAGTGATGTCTTTATGATCTAGGTCCTATTAAATAGTATCATTAATAATAATGCATCCCAATCTGCTATATGTTTCCCAAATGTGAAAAAAGCCAGGGTGAAACATAGCTAATTTTAGGCCTCCTTAATGCAGATATGAACATCTTGGACTAGTCATCCAGATTTCCGTTGTAGTCCTCAGACAAACAGGCACATCTAGGAGATGATTCACCTCGTTCCCAAGCAGACACCTTAAGCAGTTGATATAAATGCCTGTTCTACAGGTCAACTTCATTTTGGAGATGTCTGAAACTAGGTTGGGCAAATCTCAGATTCAACGAAGGCAAAGAGCTGTTAATCTAGAGGCTGATTAAGAAAAGGAGAGAGGATCCCAAATGTCTGTCTTTTGTGCTTGACTCTCCCCACCCCTCATCCCATGAGGGACCCTTTAGTAATGGCTTTGACAAACAGCTGCTGCTTGGAAGCAGAAGCCACTCCAAAGTTAACCTGCAATTATAGTGATGTTGATAGGAGAGAGGAGTTTCCTTAGCTCAATTTTCAGTTTGCTTTTGCTGCTTAGCTGGGATTTGTGCCTAATTCCATTCTCCCCATGCCACAAGGTAACCACTTATTTTCAGCACCTGCACTAAGGAAACTGCTCGCTCGCCCTCACTCCCCTCAGTTCTCTTCCTCCCTGTTTCCTCCCCATATCAAGTCTGTTCCTCAGTGAATAAAAGCAAATTCAGCTGATAAAATGAAATGGAGCCCTAGCAATGTAGAATGTGGCTGCGGACTTCACCACCAAAAAAAATAAAAAAAAAAAAAGAAAAAAAGAAAAAGAAAACAGAACCCAAGAGGCAGGCACATTTCATCACCAAAAAATGCAAAAAAAAAAAAAAAAAAGAAAAAAAAAAAAAGAGAGAGAAGGAAGCTGAACCCAAGGGGTGGGAAAATGACATGTCTCTACACAAACCTCCCCATTCCACACAGCAACCCCTAGAATTGCACCCAGCAACCCCTAAAATTGAAACCTATGGGCACTGACAAAAAATAAATAAATAAAAAGGTGGTTGAAACATTAAGAACTGCAGCGCCTGGAGTGCTGCGAGCAGCCCCAAGCGCCCTCACACCCACCCCGCGCCCACCACCGCCATCTTGGCGGGCGACGGCCCCAAGCGCCTCGCCCCCCTTTTCTCCCCTCTGCGCATGCGTGCCCGGCGGCTCCGGAGAGGGGGCGTGGCCAGGGAGGAGGGGCGGGGCCTGCTCGGCGGCGGGGCGGGGCGGGGCCGCGCGAGCGAGCGTGCGCGCGTGCGTGTGCGGCCGCGCGCCCTCGGCCGCCGTTGGGGCCGTTGGGGCCGTGCGCGTCCCCGCGGCGGGCGGGGGGGGCGCGGGCTGCCCGGCCCCGCTGCCTTCATCCTCCTTTTTCTCCTCTTCCTCCTCCTCCTCCTCCTCCCTCTGCCCGGCCCGGCCCGGCCCGGCTCGGCTCGGAGCTGTGATTGGGCAGAAGATGGCGCTGGGCGGATGGAAATCCTAATGACAGTCTCCAAAATCGCCTCCATCTGTACCATGGTGAGAGCCGGGGCTGGGGCTGGGGCTGGGACAGGGACTGGGACAGGGACAGGGACTGGGACAGGGACAGGGACTGGGATTGGGGCTGGGATTAAGGCTGGGATTGGATCAGTGTTTGGGATTGGGATTGGGGCTGTGTTTGGGGTTGGGATTGGGATTGGGGCTGTGTTTGGGGTTGGGCTGCCTTTGGGGAGCAGCTTGACCCCCCAAACGTACCAAAAACAGGGATGGGGGAGCCCCGGGATGCTGCCTCAGGTGGCTTTGTGTGGCTTCCTTCTGCTGGTCCCCATCCCTCAGAGCACTGTGATCGTGCTGTGGGGTGGCGAGAGGCTGTTGGCAGGTGGGTGTTGTGCTGGGGACCTGGAGGAGTGGTGGCATCCCACACATTGGGGTGTCACTGGGGCATCGCTCCGGGTCCCGATAGCAGGCTTGCTTCTTCGTGGCTCTCTTGCAGAGGTGGTGAGGCTCCCCTGGAGTTCCTTTGTAACGAGGGGTGGGGAGCTCTGTAGGCTGCCCGATGAGGGAATGCTGGATTTAGGGAAGGAAACATCCCTTAGTCAGTAGAAGGCACCGCAAGTCATAGAAGAGATGTGTCAGCAGGTCAAGATTTATCTTGCACTGGGCTCTTTTCTAACTCTTCTGTGGACAGATCAAAATCCTTGTTCCCAAATGTGTTTCCACAGGGGTAGAGATGGCTTAGGGGAAAAACACTCTCTGTGTGTCCTCCCATTTGCTAATTTGCTGAATGGGGATTGTAATGTATCATTGTGTCAAGGAGTGGGAAATGCTGATGCGTGCAGAACTGGAAACTGATTTATGATTTTCATAAATCTTATGGCAAAGAGTCTTTAATATCTCCAACAGGCAATTCGGAGTTGGCCTCTGAGAATTTGGAATGAGTGGCCATAAGCCCGTGGGGTGGGGTTGCTCAGGTGGGTGCTGATCAGCTGGAGTAATGGTGTTGGTGACCTGGGAGATCACATCTTTTCATTTGGACTCTTAGGGCCAGACGTCCTGACCTCATGAGGTGTCCACCAAGATCTTAGGACCAAATGTAGGACCAGGAGTTTCCATTTTCTAAAGCATTTACATTTCAGGTTAAGACTGTCGAGGAGCCAAAGTGATCCTTGAGCTAGGACAGTCTGGTTGTAGTGCAGTTGTAGCTAACTCATTTTTTACCTACAGTTGATCACTGCCTGTTGTGTCAGCATGGGTTCAGTGCTGGTCCCCTCATTTAGGTCCAGTACGGGACAATGGTTCTCTGCTTATCACAGTGTGGAAGTTGTAGGTCTGGATGGGCCAAGCAGCTAGTTACAGATTATTCTGTGTATCTGTGGTTATTAGAAATTATATGTCACTGGCATGCAGGTCGATACCTAAACAAGGCTTTCAACTAAGAATTTTATGATTAACTAAAGCGTCTATACCTGTGAAGCTGAAATTCTGATGTCAATTAGATATTCTGTGGCCTGTCGTAACCGTGTGCACTGAAGTGGATAAACTGTGGGTATAAGATTTTTCCTGCACCTTTCTGATGCTTAAGCTTTAATAGTGAGACTCGTGGTAGCTAGAATAGGATGTAAAAGTTTGGCACTAATTTATATAGGATTGTGCTTATAAATATTTCAGTAAAGATAGTGAGAAGAAGCGCTTGATATTTACTTTGGAGTTGTCCAGAATGACTCCTTTAATTTTCAGTCATACAGTAATCATGCTTAAGCATTAATTTTTCAAAAGCAAAAAGGAATATAAATGCTGAGCAATACTTTTCCTGGCAATCCTTAGTTGTGTCTACCCACCGTCTGATACGCTCTCAGCAGCTTTCTGAAAATTCTCACAAGATTTTCCTGCCCTTTGCCCATGCCTCTTAAAAGAATTCTCAGGCTGTTGTTTCCCATCTTGGATTTGGATAGTACAAAACCAGTAACAGGTAATTTTTGCCAGGAGACAGTTGGTGCTTACACAAACCTAACACATACGTACACCTGCAGTCTGGAGCGATGTTGAAGAAGCTCTTCCATCTCAGTCCCACATTTTATGGCTTCTTTCTTTTTTTTTTTTTGCACCCAAATTAGTTTCGCTTCCGCTCACTCACTAATATTCAATGCATTTTACCCTTGTTGTTCAAGCTCTGAATACTGGAAAATAATAAACCAGGTTTTCCAGCACTGCCAGGTTGTGTAGATATAGCGAAGAGTGATCACGTCCAGGATTTTTACTCTGTTAGCCACAGTGCCTTCAGAGATGATCTTGCAGGAGCACGTTCTGTGTACAAAGGGGACTTTTTTTCCTTCATTAGTTTGTTATCTATACTCCAGTGTTCATATCAATTATTCCAGAGCTCTTCCCATAGTGCTGTTTTCTGCTGTTCTACCCCTTTGGTCTTCTCTCTATCACAGCTCTTTTGGTGTAATACGTCTTAATTACATGGCTGGAGACTGTGGAAGAGCACTGGAAAACGCCTTTGCTCCTGGTTTAGTCACTGGTCTTGTTGCAAAGTGGATGAGGTTATAAGGTGGGCTTTGTTGTTGGTTTTGATGTCTTTGCAGTAGAAGTAGAACCTGGCCTTTCACCCTCATCCACGCGTTGACCTGCAATCAAAGTCTTACCTGACTGAATGATATTGGGTTTTTAATGCATTTCTGGGAAGTGGTAAAATAACCCACGTTAACTGCAGCAATATGTGCCCTGAGCTATAGTCGCCATAAAATAATGGTTGAATCTAGTCCTTCTGACTTTTGCTTTTGCTGTCTAGAGTCCAGCAAGCATTTATCAGTGGGTGGAAGGTATCAAGCCTTGTAGTGGCTGGTAAGGAGAGGACAGAAGTTACCTCTGTAGTTTGAAAGGTGTCAGTCTCAGACATAGAGAAGGAAGTTAGGATAGTAGCAGTACTTGTTTTTCTGTTTTTCTTCTAGAAACTGGTTGATTATGTTAGCATGACCTGAAAAAGCTTAATGAAATTTACAAACGATGCTAATCTGTAAACCGTAGTGCTAGACACGAAAAGATTTTGCTTAATGTTTCAGGTATTTGTCTAAACGCTCCTTCTCTATCTGCTAGATTAACGTTTTATTTACAGGGTCAGTGTACTTGGCCATTGACTGTCTTCAGCAACTAATTAAAACCCCCAAAACTGACATCAAACACATACTTTGTAGTAAATCTGGCTTTTATAATGTAATAGTGTGCTCTGTGTGAGGAGTTTGCACGTCTTACAGTCTGAATTCTCGTTTTTAGGTTTGTTTTTGAAAGCAGTAAGGGGAATCACAGTGAATGCCTGGCTGTTGTCCTTTTCCTGCCTTCTTATCCTATCCCACCAGTACCCTCGCACCCATTTCAGTCCCATTTGACAAGGAAGAAGAGGTCTCAGAGATACCTGAGCTCGTACACGCATGTGGGGAAAGGCTGCTTAGGGGAACAGCCCCTGCCAGCGCCCCGCTGAGGGAAGGCCGCAGTGCAGCCTACCTCAGATGTCATGGTGGAGAGGCTTTATAAAACCCTTAATTGCAGCTTATAGTTAACTCTGAGGTAGGTGTACGTACACAGGCTTCATTACTGCTCAAGGAGCTGTTTGTTTACAATAGGCATTTCAAGCCTGATTGTGAAATCCGCGCTTAATGTAAATTGATGTTTGCCAGAGCTTGCAGTCAGCTAGAAATGGCTGTCCCGTACTCACTGCTGCTCCTTCGCTTTGCACCGTCTCCTCTGAAACACAAATTACAATACTTCAACAGTAATTGATGATCAGTTTAAGAGATTCCACAGAAAAGTGTGAGGAGGACTCATGCTGGAAGAAGCAAGTAGCAGCAAGGAAGGAAGCTTCAAAGAGAGGAGGTGATCGGAAGGAAAGCAGTGGGTGAGAGGGCTAAAGTGAAGTAGCACAGAGGAATTAGCAGCGCTGTGGAGTTCCTTATCCGGCTGTCTGCCCTGCTTATGTAGCAGGGCTGGCAAGAAACAACATGAAGAACATGTGCTGCCTCCCAGCCGCTCTGCTGCTCTCTGGCACCGTGGCCTGGACCTGCCTCGATCGGCAGGCTGGAGCGCTCAGGCACTGGTTTTGTTGCAGGGCACATTCATTTTTGGAGAAGTGTGTGTTAGATAGTTAGGTTAAGAGCTTATACTGCTGCAGGGAGGTTCACCCATGGGTTGGATTTCTAATTGGGAGAGCTTTTCTTGATGAATATGACACTAAGACTCAAGCCGTGGTTGTGGCATTTGTCATCATCATTCTTGTAGATGTAACGTTACTGTGAAGTAATAAAAGTCGACACATTTGCTCTTTAAAACACTGTCTTTATGGCTCATTTTAATACACCAATTAATTTAGACAAAATTGACTCTAAATACATAGAAAAAAAATGTCAAATATGAGACATGAAGAAAAAAGTACTGAAGTTGTGTAGCTATAAAGCAGTATTTGTCCCAGCACAGAGGATTACTTAGTTTGCATATTATGTAGCTGGATAATTTCAATTATATAAATGTTTCTTTGTCTTTTTACTTGTATGCAAACATACATTCATTTTGTATATTCTAAGCATGAAGAAACGATAAAATACAAACTTGGACTCTCATCTTTCCAACAGTGAGAATTTTTAGCTGTGTCAGTGGGACCAACTGATCCCATTACTACATAAAGCTTGATTATTCAGATTGGTCTTTTAAGTAGTCTTTGTTACTTTTTAAACTAGCAAAACAACAATTAAGACTTAATGAAAGTCTTAATTTGCATTAAGCCTTGTAGGAATGATTCTGTTAAAATGTGGTAAAAGGCTTAATGCCCATGAATTGCCATTCTTTGTTATTCTCTCTCAAATCTGTTGAAGGAAAGAGGAAGATAAAAGGCCTGTATTGGGAGTAACTTTTGTTTTCCTTGTTTAGGAAGTTTCATAAATTAAAATGCTTTTAACAAAAGACATATTTCAAATAAAATCTATCTGATCTTTAAAAAACAGGACAACAAAAAAACAACCCTAGATAACTTTTGTAGTATATAACCAAAATGTTTTATTAACATAAATGATGTACTAGCATAAATACATTGAGGTGGTATATTAACATAAATATTACAGAACTGGAAAATATTTTTTTACCATTTTTTTTTAATTCAAGATTTTTAATAAGTACATGAAAATAGGAAATTATGAAAGGAACATTTTTTTTATTAAACAGGAATTTATGTGGATTAAAAGAGTATTCAAAATACACTATAGTGTGAGTTAAGAAAATCTTTTGAGCAGATGTGTTACTGTATTTTTTTCCCTTCTTTATTTTGGGTGATAGGATTTGTTTGTTTGTTTTGGTTTGGTTTAACATGGGGATAATGCTTTTAACTACCTGGTCTTTATAGGCAGTGAAAGGTTCCTAAGGTCACTGTCAGATCCTCATTTAAATACATCTCACAGACTTCCTGTCTTGTCCATGTATAATTTAACCACTAGAAGTCTACGAAGGTAATAGTGTTGGCCTTTTAGGATCCTGCTTAATAAGTGTCATAAAAGGTGTTGTATTGATACTAGCAAAAATCCATCTGATCGGAGGAACCTGTAGCAAAATCACTAGATACCATGAACAGCATTATCCTGGGAATTTTCTGGAATTATACAAGATAAATACGGCTTACCTCATTGGCAGTGTTTAATTTGTTGTGATATGATTTCCTTCTGCTTTGAGGGTTACAGTCAAAATCCATTTTTAAGTGTGGCAGCAACCTGGGAAAAATTGCAGCTTTCTGTGTTTTGAAGATTCATTCCATGAAAGAGCCGAGCGCAGAGCCTTAATTCTTAGATTCTCAGCTTTGTGTATGGGAGTACCTTAGGTTTGACTTCAGTGTTCAAAACAGAAGGAAGTATGACTGTCTGTCTGTCTGTCTGTCTGCCTGCTGTGAAGGAAAACATGTTGTGTGTGCCCAGTGAGGCTCAAAAAGACAGGTGTGGTAGACGTGATGAATGGGAAGCGAAGGTAATTCCATGCTGTGCAATCATCTTCCTTGCCTGTGCAGGGATGTTTTACTATGGACTCAATTAGACTATTGAGTTAATACTATTGAGTATGATTAGAGTACGTGGGACTATGTCTCAAACCAATTAATTAAGGAAAAAAATACTATTTGTAAGTATTTTAAAAGCATGAGCTGAAGCTATCCAATTAGATTATCAAGTTGTGTATTGCTAGAGCATGTTCTTCTGCAAATAAATTAACAACAAGCAGTACTGAAGCCCACTCAGCATATTTTGCTTCTTCCTGGGCCAGAAACAATATTATAAGAAATGTGTTTCCATTTTGGTTGCAGTTGAACAGACCGATATAAACTGATTTAATGTAACTGTACTGTTTGCTTTTAGTCCTGACTAATATAAGAGATGGAAAAGTGTGATTTTACATACTCTAATAAAATCTGACTTGAAGAGTAGAATTTTGTATTTCTTCTACCATAGAAGACTCCATCAGTCACCATGCATTAATTAGTTTAGACTAGGAAATTCTGTACAGCTGCAATAGTGACACAGACAAGGAAGCATCTTCTAATACAATACTCTTTCACTTGCCTATAGCTAAGTCAAGTTGGAAAATTTTGGCTTATATATACCTATGTAACGCGGTTAGTTATGTCAGTCACCTTTTGTCTTTGTTGTTCCTTGCTTCTTGGGTAAGGTAGAAAGCATTGTGGGCAAAGATCTAGCATAGAGTGTATGTGAAGGGAGAAAGACATCTTCAGAATGTTGACAACAAATGTAAGTTTTGAGGTAAGAAATTTCTTTTAAAAGTTAAATCATTGGTTTTACTCAGGAAACTTAAAACTCGGTAAATCTAAAGAATAAAACTATTACAGCAAACTACTAAGAAGATGACCCACCACGTTACCAACTGATATTTATTCTAGAAAGGGATAGATCAGCATCCCCCCTCCCTCTAAGACTGACACTAGTGTAATCTTCAATGCACATTAGGCTGGTTGTGAGTCAATCTTTGTAAGAGAAGAGCTGTCTGCTAGGCTGGGTGATAACAACAGGGTAGGACACTTGAAAACTGGTCGTGTTTGCCTGCTCACTGACATGTTTTTAGACAGTACTTCAGTGCAGGGTAGATGTTTATTTTTTTTTCTTCGGACAAGTGCTGAGTGCCTTCACATTAGTGTTTCAGTGTGCACTTCTGAACTGATTCCTCCAGGCATCTGAATTTTACCATACTTTGGTTTACATCTTGAAGTCATCTTACTGTGCACAAATTAAATTCCTTCTGGTGGAAACTAAATCAAGCAGCATAGTTCAGCCACAGCTGAGTGTTCAGTCACACAGCCAGTCTAAAACCAATCTGGCAAAAAACATCTGAAACTCAACTAGTGTGTGTGTCAGATCATAAACACCCACTGATGTGCTTTCCAGATCTGCTGCTGTAAGCTTATCCATATGTTAGCTGTTAGAATTAGTGCATCTGAGACCCACTGCTTGCGGTACCACAGTAGTGTGACCTCTGGGGCAGTGAGAGAAGGCAATGATAAAAGTGGAAATACTTAGCAATGTTATTGCTTTAGCAAGTTTAAAAAAAAAAAAAAAAAAAGAAAAAAAGAAAGGGAACCCATCTTATAACTGCATGGCATGTTAGATTTTTTTTCCTTTCCTGTTGAAATGCTCAATGTTATGGAATTTTTGTTTTTGTCTATTTTAGAACTTTTAGAGAACCTATATCTGTAAAACTTGAAAATCAGGAGAATTAGCTGTACTTGATTAAAGATACTACATCCTTCCAGCACCAGTTGTACGGGTTGTTCAGTGAACCCCAAGAAGTAGAGAATCTTTTTGGGATCTTCCTGTATCCCAGTTAGATGACAGAGGAAGAACTTTTATACTCTGTATCATACATCATAGACTGAGAGTCCATTAGTCCCAAGTCCAGTAAATCTGTCGTGGCTGATGTAAAAAGGTACAACTCCACTTCTGCTTTAAACCACTGCTGACCTCTTGTCCAAAATATCATATGGTACCATATTATTTGGTGGTGTCACACTGCTTCCCCATTACATGTCCAGAGAAGCTGCGGATGCCCCATCCCTGGAGGTGCTCAAGGCCAGGCTGGATGGGGCTTTGGGCAACCTGGTGTGGTGGGAGGTGTCCCTGCCCATGGCAGGGGGATGGGACTGGGTGGGCTTTAAGGTCCCTTCCAACCCAAACCATTCTGTGATCTGTATTTGATATGTTACCAGCTGGGACTGATAATGTGTACTGTGATATTAAATGGGAAACCACTCAGAGTGAGGGTTAGTTAGGTTTTAAAATAGTTCTTACGTGCCAGATGTATTTATTTCAGCACGCTCTTCAAGCTCCTGCTGCATGCTATGTCCTCCCCGCCTGCAGCCAGCACGCTGTGCACAGGATAAGTGATTACTGTGTGGGGAGGGATGACATCCTCTTATGATAGACAAAAAGAGGGCTGTAGAAGGAAGTCTTAGTAACTTGTGGGTTTTTATATTGGTATCGAACATCCGTGCTGGTTTGTACTGATAAAACATTCATAAACAACTGCATTCAAACAAAAGTAATGCCATGCTCTGAAACCATGTGAGTGCCTAAGCCTCGAATGAAACAGCCTTGAATAATCAGAAAACTGTACTGTTAGTATAGGCCTGTCGTAGCACATTTTACTTACTGACAAGTCGGGATCTTTATTGTGCTAGAAATTTAAAGACAGTGGTCAGGTCTGTATGAAACAGAAACATCAAAGTTTATATCATAATATTCTCCCTTCCAAAGATAGAATAGAGTAGCTACTCCACCCTAGCTTTGAAAAGAGAAAGAATTTCCTAAACCCCTTGAATTTATTTTTAATGAAGTAGAGATTTTAACAATAGGATAAAAAGGCCTTTCCTTTTTTTTTTTTTTTTTTCCTATTTATTTGTAAATAATATCCACCTTGCCAGAACTCATGGGTGTATTTCAATAATACTGCAACACCAAATATTCAGAAGCCATGAAGCGCTTTAATCTTAAATGAGGGTTTATACAACTTTTCCTTATCAAAAAACATCATTGTTTGAGAGCAGTTTTGAAATCCTAACTGATATTTTTAATGCAGTTTGTGATTTTGATTCAGTTTTATTGTTGTTATGTCCAGGGCCATTTGCTACATCTTTTGTGTAAAAACAAACAAAAAGAACTAGTTGGGAAGGAGTTGCATTTGTTTTTAAGATTCTTTTACCTTATAGTATGTGCTATTTAAGATTCACTTAGGCTTGACTTTAGATTGAAATATCCATGCTTATGTGTTAGTTTGATAGAGGGCATATGTATGTTAATGTTTTATGCAACAAAGGGTTGGCTATATTTGCTTTTCACTAAAAGCAATCAGGGTGAGACCTCTAGAAAGTCAGTTATTTGTTCTCTGAATCTTCCAGAGCAGAGGTTTTTCTATCCCTAAATAAAAAATAACAATAATTTAAAAATCTCCTTCCTTTGAAATCCACTGTTTATTGCACCAGTTTAGTCTACAGCCATCAGCTGGAACCACAGAGTAACCAAAGTTACTTTCTCTGACTTCTCTTTGAGGATCAAAACCAACAGATGTGTTGGGCAAAGTCTGCAGCATTTCTAATGCACATCAAGGCTAGCTGTACTGTGCTATCTTTTAGTTTTACAAAAGTCAAGGTATTTAACAAAACAGTTTAAACATTTTATATTTTTCATTTTAAGTGGAACCATCCAGTCTGCTTCCTATGAACAATCTGCATTTCTTAACTTTGTGTGAGATACATTGCTTGAGTATGAGAATTATGCTTGTTGAGGGAAGCATCATTTGGCCTTTTATCATTTACTTCGTAATATTATATTAATGTGATTGCTATTAAAGAAGCTACACTCTGAAACTAATAAATACAGCACACCAACAGTGTGATTGCATAAAAACACACAGTAATGATGTAACTTACTTTGAGATGTTCATGAACAGAACGTATTTGGAAATATGTTATCTAGGG
The DNA here is from genome assembly GCF_965140915.1 of Aythya marila. Classification (NCBI taxonomy): domain Eukaryota; kingdom Metazoa; phylum Chordata; class Aves; order Anseriformes; family Anatidae; genus Aythya; species Aythya marila. The sequence continues at coordinate 21,390,872 of NC_139042.1, read as the reverse complement.
CATTTTGGATAATGTAGAAATAAAATTCTGGTGGTGAAAGGGTTTTAGGTTCTTCAACATAAGCATGTAAATATTATATTGTGGCACAGCTTCTTTCTGGGTGACCTGTCTGCTTTTAAGATCCGAGTTAAACAATTTTGTGGCCAATCTAAACATCCTGAGAGTGCAGATCAACAGAGAACTCAAAGGACTGATTTTCCTGCATTCATGAGTACTGTTATCCTGCCTATAAGCTTGTATTTGGATTAAGAAACAGACTAATTAAACATGTTTTCTTAATTTGCCATGTATGATTATTGACCTGGATCACAAACTCCACTTCCTCTCCCCCTCTGGGGTACAAGCAGGAAGGTGTTTCATTCATTCTCTGTATTTAGTCTGTATTTATTTCTGTCTTCCTCTCTCCTGATTAGAGGAACTGCTTCAGTATACGTAAATTCAGTAAAATCTGAGCCTTACAATCCGAGATCTGAAGATGCAGGTTTGGTATAGAAAGGTCTACAGCTGCGACCAGTAATCTTGTGTGTGTACAAGCACAGATAAATTGAAGTAAATCAGTGATTGCCTGGGGGATACAAATCTTTGAACTAACTGTCCAGCATGCATATGTGAGAATCAGGATTGAAATATAATGTGAAATGCATAACTAAGGTCTGTACACATGATACAAAACATAGCTTGAACAATGGCTCTTTTCCCCAGATGTGTGCTGTGGTCAGACTCTTAGCTGTGACTGTGTTTTTGATGTCTCTGATGTGTATGAACTGCCACTCATGGCTGTAGTTGTTCATTTTACAATTTTCAGATCTGAGTCATTTATCCTTGTGAAAAAAAATCACTAGATTTTTTTTTCTCAACCAGATAAACTCCCTGTGGACATAGTTGCAACACTAACGTTTTTCTGCTTTTGATTTTTCTAGGGCGCCAATGCCTCAGCTTTGGAGAAAGAGATTGGTCCGGAACAATTTCCAGTTAATGAACACTATTTTGGTTTGGTTAATGTAAGTTTCAGTTCCTAACTCGATTGCTTTGAAATGCTGTGACTGGATTGTTAAATTGCAAGACTGTGACTGGGTCAATAATTAAAACATTGAAATATACAGACATTGAATATACACACTTACTGAAATGGATTTTAATTATCAGCGTATTTGTTGAAATAGGTTACTGAAATAATAGTTGAAATTGGGCTAGTTATTTAATATTTTATTTCATTTTACTTATTGTAAGATAGTTCTTAAACCACTTGCAGCTAAAATGTAGAAGTATTGAAAAATCTGTTTAGAATTATATAGCACGTAGTTGGTAATTTGCCAATCTAAGAGAATAAATACAGTAAAAGAAAAAAATCTGTGAAGCTGTTGAAAGTATCAAGCCTTCACATCTGCTATTTTTATTGAGATGTTAAAAAAATATACTGAGCCCAAAGGGGAAAGCAAGTGTGGAAAAACACACTGAATTGTTCGATTCATTTCTTAGTTTTCAGGAATAATTTAAAATTTAATTTCTGCTGTTACCCATGAAAAGTGTATCTTGTTTGAAGTTGCATGGTTCTGCCTGAAATAAATTATTAATGGTTTTCTTTTGGGGTCTTTTTGAAAGTGTGTACTAAAACCAGGTGGATTTTACATGAGATAGCATCTTCCTTTTTGTAGTGAAACTAATTACTTGTAACACTGTCCTGCTACTACAGCGTATGTCTCTACCTCTAGGTTCTTAGCACTGAGATGGTTTAGGAGTCTAAAATCCCGGCATCCACTGGGCAGTCATTAAATGTTCTTACTGATAAGCTGATTTAGATGCAGCTTGACTGCCATGGCTTAAATTAGTAATTTATTCCTTTCCTGTGGAAGTTGAATTTTCTTCAAAATGATGCATTGCTTTTTATTTTATTTTTTTTCTGTAAAGATGAAATAGAAGAGTTTAGGTGTTAATACGTATTGTAGGGGGTACACTGTTCCCCATAAGATTTTGCTCAACCTGGAGAAGAGGAGGCTCAGGGGGATCTCCTCCATGTCCCTAAATCCCTGAAGGGAGGGCGCAGAGAGGATGGAGCCAGGCTCTGCTCAGTGGTGCCCAGTGCCAGGACAGGAGGCAATTTAAATCTTGCGATGTCCTCTTAGTAATCTTAAACAGATTTCTTAGATACTACCCACCCTTTCTCTCAAGAGTACAGCACTTCTAAAAGTTTGTCCCATGATCTATGGTAGTATGCAAAGGTCTTATGCTGTCTTGGCCATGTTGTAAAATAAAGTGTAAAAGTATTATTCTATTTTTTTGGAGGGGAACAGTGGCTCAGCTTAAGCCTTTGTCTTCCACCTTGGTTATGTGTCTATATTAACTCTTCTTAAAATGACCCAAGTAGTCAGTAAACTAATGCGAGATCAACCTGCAGATCACATATTAGAAATTTCAGTTCTCTAACCACCTCAATTCAGATGTTAGGCTGGGTAAGTATATGATGCTGATATATTTCCACTTTAAACATGTGGAAAACAGGTGGCTCATGGGGTGTTTGATTCTGTAAGTGAAAGCTCTACATGGAAAATTCAGGTTACAGTTGAAAGAACAATACCATTCACTAAATCAGCAGGAAATATTTTAGGTAAGTGGTAAGATCAAAACGTTGGTAGCATGAAGTGCTGCCATTTACATCCACTAAACTGAAGATCTTTGTGAACTATCTGTCAGAGGTAGCAACTCCTCTAAAAATGCCTGACATGAGAACTTTATTCAGTTAAATCTGATTGCCCGATTGGGGTCAAACCGTAGTGCATGTCAGACTTGCTGCTGATTCCTTCTCGCTTCCTGTAGAGCCAAATGCTAAATACAAAGAAAAATAAAGTTCGCATTCCTCGTGTGATCTGGAGGGACTGAACTCATAGGAATAACACTTAATAGCAGGTCAGAGAAAGTTTTCTTGCCTGAAGCGAGATTTTACGTAAGAGATTCAACAAGTATAGATTGCCTATGTAGACATGGCTCAAATAGATAAGCTAAACATTAATGCGGTATATGTATTATGGTATTTACCAAAGCTGTAGTCTCACCATTCCAAATGCAAATCTAGCTCGTTTTGTTTTGTTTTTCTTCTTTTTATTTTATTTTTTTTAAGGATAATTCCAGGCTTTATCAGGCAAACTGCTGATTTGCAGTCCTGTCTCATTCCTTTCTCCAACTCTGGCCAACCTTTGTCATGCTGCTGAAACTTTTCAGCTTCCATAAAATCACAGAAGGGTTGAGGTTGGAAGAGACCTCTGGAGGTAACCTAATCCACTTCCCTGCTCAATCAGGCACACTGTATCCCAGGCCCACGTCCAGGCAGCTTTTGGAGCTCCCCAAGGAGGAGACCCCACAGCCTCTCTGGGCAGCCTGTGCCAGGGCTCCGTCACCCGCCCAGCACAGCAGTGCTGCCTGGTGCTCAGAGGGAGCCTCCTGGGTGCCCGGCTGTGCCCATGGCCTCCTGTCCTGGCACTGGGCACCACTGAGCAGAGCCTGGCTCCGGCCTCTCTGCACCGTCCCGTCACGGATTTAGGGACATGGAGGAGATCCCCCTGAGCCTCCTCTTCTCCAGACTGAGCAGCCCCAGCTCTCCCAGCCTATGCTCACAGCAGAGATTCTCTAGTCTGTTTATCATCTCCATGGTCTTACGTTGGACTCTCTCCAGTAACTCTGTGTCTCTCCTGTACTGAGGGACCCAGAACTAGACACAGCACTCCAGGTGTGCATTCATTGCTGCTGAATAAAGAGAAAGATCACCTCCCTTGACCTGTGGACAACACTTGTCCCAGTGCAGCCAGCACGTTGCTCCTTTGTCAGCTGAGTAAGCTGAAGGGGTAACAGCGAAGATTGTGCAGCTGTCAAAGGAAAGAAGAATGGGATCAGGAAGCAAGATTGGGATGGGCTATGAAAATAGCCTTTCTTATGTATGTACATCTTAAGGTGGTCCTCACAGAAACAAGGAGGCAAACAATAAACCACTTGAAAATATCAGTTAAGATAACTCCCCTGTATACAGCCTCTGGTAAGTGTCTCCAAAGGGACAGATGGAGGAGTGTCAGTGTCCTGTACATGCTGAAAGTTTAAGATAACAAATACCATCGTTGTATTTTCTTACATTTTCCTACTGTTACTCTGATGCAAACTACAAAGGCATTTGTTTTCCTACAGCTGTATTTTGAATAAACCAAGCTAAATACCCTTCTTGTTTTGAATAGCTGGATGGGTGCTCAGTGCTGTGCATTTTCCTATTTCAGAGTGGTGCTGGAGTGCTGACAGTAACACTACAAAACATACAGCTTATGGTTACAAACTTCTCATTGTAAAAAGATGTGCAATCATTGCTCTGTACAAGTATTGTGCTTCCGAGGCAACTGGCTTTTGTTAGCTGGAAAGTGAGGAGAGAAGGAGGGTGTCAGTTGACCAAGGTAGCAGGAGAGCTGAGTATGGAAGGAGGAGAATTAGAAAGTGATGTGTAATCTGGAGGCTGAAAAGGCCCAGATTGGCATTATTCAGTTGATGATGGGAGGATGAGAGGACTGCAGCAAGGTCTTGGCTGTTTTTGAAGTTAGAGCTGTGCTTTTGGGTTGGAGTCAAAGATGGAAAGTGAGGTGTAAAGTAATAATGATGGTAAGACCAGCATTTATTTGCTTAACAAAGTTTCCTATTTACTTAGTAGAGAAACCTCCCCACCTTTTCCCCATTTCCCTATCGGAAGCTTTTATTTAAAAAAAATACATCAGGTTTTGCAGCTATGGAGATTGATGCTTTACATAAAAAATAAACATGATCTAATAAAATTGTCTTCAGGCAGTTGTTTTCAAACTGTCTTCTTTTGCCTGCTGTCATTTTGAATTTGGTTGGAGAAAACCGTATGAAATTGATCTGCTTGCTTGTAGTTCCAATCCATAGACGTGTAGGTTAACATACATTCACGTTGCATTTAATCTCCACAATTTTGTTCAGTGTTCCCTGTTGCTTCATATTTTGGTTGCCTCTCACTGCATGCTTGTCATTGTAATTAATTTTTAATCAAAGCATGCCTTCTTGAAATGGGAATGTTACGAAATTTCTAATTTACGACCTTTTCATCTTTTGACATCAGGTATAGAGGTTTTTAGCACTTCTTCCATTTGATTTAACTGGAACTTTTTAAACATTTTAATGTGTTTCTTTTGTATATTGCTATTTCTAATTTTAAAGTCATAAATAGCTAGCTTATAATATTAAATGATTTGACATAAACTAATGCATGATTTCATCTGTTTCTATAAGGAAAAAATCCCTCTTTTCCTCTTAAATTCATTAACCTGTTTGAGTGCGGATTTGGGCCTCAGAGAAGCTAATGTAGCTCGTATTTTTTCCTTGGCTTAAAAAGTAAAATTAACAGGTGTTATTTTCCTCACTTTTTGATATGGAGATCTTAAGACTTCTTCATGTCTTTTTAAAAAAATACACTTCTTCTTTGAGTGAATCTTGGGTATTTAGGAAGCCATATTTCATTATTTTAAAAGCAAAACGAAACAACAAAAAAAAAACATTTTCCTTCCCAGCTTTCTGATTAAATTGCATAGTGCTCTTGTTTGTCATTGTCTCAATTGGTAGAGGGCAGAAAACAGTTACTTCCCCATTACTCCTAAGATGTAAAAGCTTTTAGTGCTTTTTCTCTGTTGATGGAAGCTGCTCTTAATACCTCTAAATGGACTCTGTTTGCTGTGTAACAGTCTCCCCATCGCAATATAATTTGGTACCCGTATATGCTAACATTTTTATATAAAGCATAAAAACATTATTTTCACATTTTACAGGCTGTGCCTAGTAGGTATGTGCTTCAATTTGCAGGTTGAGTGACTGCAGCTGAAAGGTTGGATTACTTGCTGAGGGCTTTATAAAGAATCTTCTGACACTTTCAGTGTTAGATAATGGGCTTCACTGCAGGAGGGCAGCATAAAATGAGAGCGACTTTCACCACTGACAATTCATGATGCCTTCACAGAGGTGACGGGGAGGTTTGTCATGTTGGGGTGAGCTGGCAACAGTGTCAGTGAGTGCAAGACTCAAAGGAAGCAGTGCCTAAGAGCTGGAAGGAATTCAGGGAAGAGGAACAGAGAGAGCATCTTGGCACAAAGGGAGTTATGGATGCTCTTCAAGCTGACTCTGCTTACCCCACTTCAATTCAGTGGCCTGCCTCTTTCAGACTGCCCATGTCCAAATTGTGTGTCCTTTTCCTTCTAATCTCCATTTGAAACTACCACCTGTGACATAGCTTCAGATCCTCAACAAGCCACGTTTCAGTGTTTGAAGAAAACTGGAATGCCAATCCTGTCACCCTAAAATGAGAATTGAAAATACAGAAACAGGTTAAAGCAGTTATTTCTGACATTGATCACAAATAATAAGATTTGGAGAATCCAATTTCTGAAGTGTCTGAACAGCTCTCTTAATTTACAGTTGAGTTTCTTCACAGTACAAGGTTATGCTGTGCCTGTTCTTCACTGTTGTGGCTAGATGGATAGATGCAATAGATAGATATTTTTACTTGGCCATGTTTTGGGAGCTGTGAAATTGGTGGTATTTGTTGCACGTTTTGACCCAAGTTAACGCAAAATATTATTAACTAATTAAATTTACAGGTAGGACAAAATGATACAGCATTGTTCAAATTTACATATTATTTTTTTTGCATTTACTTAGTGTCCTTGTTAATCCTTTGCACAACAGAAATAAGCTTTAACATCGTAAAGTCAAGAATAAATGACTTGCAGAAAATTTGCCATGCTTATGAATTTTCTCATACTTCAGATTTAATTTTACCTGTCTATAGTAATACAATGCAAGCTAATAAATGTCTCTCTTCTTTTATAGTTTGGGAATACATGCTACTGCAACTCAGTTCTTCAGGCACTTTATTTCTGTCGCCCATTTCGAGACAAAGTCTTAGCATACAAGAGTCAACCAAGAAAAAAAGAGAACCTCCTTACATGCTTAGCTGATCTTTTCCACAGTATAGCCACCCAGAAGAAAAAAGTTGGAGTTATACCTCCCAAGAAATTTATAACAAGATTACGAAAAGAAAATGGTAACTTTTTTTTTTTCTTGTGTAATAGCAAGTATGATTTGGTTCTGGAGTTGAAATAGTGGAATACCTACATATTTATTAGGGATGAAAAGTGTTCTTGGTGCTGTAGGGTAAAAATGAGGAGACCCTAGAATGAGGGTGTAACCATGGAACTATTTTGAGAGAATCCTCTTCTCTTTCTCTTTGTGTAGAACTTAAAGTATTGTCAGAGGCTGCTCCTAACTTGCCTGCTAATATTGCCTAAGAGTTGTAATTTTATCATCCAAATTCACTGCAATGCTTTTATTTTGTATTTAAAAGATCATTACCCTTTGAACGTAGAATTCAATGCCAAATTGAATGTATGGAGCAGACATTGAGACATCCCTGCAAGAATCTAGCTTAAATCCAGAGAATTTTTATATTCAGTTAGCATTTTTACAATTCTTAGCTTGACCTACTTTTTAAAGAATTAGTGCATTTTAAAATCATTAAGTGTTTTTTATCTAATTTGTTTGCTGTAATAGATATCCCAAATTTTAAGAGATTGCCAGAGATTTTTAACATTTCTTGTTTCTTATCTGAAGAAAGAACTGTCTTAGCTAAGCAGAATAGAAAACAATCCCTAAGTTCTTCAGTAAGTGTACTTGAGTAAGTGTCCTTGTGTTTTTATGCATTTACGGAAATTATTCATTATTATTTCATTAGTTAGTTAATGAATGTTGACTGACTATGACAAATGGGGAGAATGGTTCAAATGTAAAGCAGAGCAAAACACACGAACCATTACGTTCTTTATAGAAAGTATTATTTTAAAAGCTTAATTATGTCATGACACTGAAATTCTACACAGGAGAAGGAACTGGAAGATATTCAGAGAGAAAAAATGTGAAAATTCAGCTTTTGTTGGCTTTTTGAGTCTGTTAATGATGAAGCTCTCACCTTTTCTACTGAATTAAATGGCTAAATTGTTGAGCAGTGATTTCATGGACTTTGTATATACTATTACAAGTTTATTGTACACAGTTTTGAGCGTTAGAGAAGGGTAGGATTAAGAAAGAATCAGATAGGTATGCAATACCAATCAAAATTCTGTTCCAGTCAGTATCCAGCTGTACCAGGGAGATGACTGAGAACATAAACTTGATGTATTCCACACTACAATGCTGCTATTCAATCTTTGTTTTCCAAGCCTGAATCCAACATACATATATTAATGACCTTAAAGCTTAACTGTCTGTGAAGCAGCAACTGCCTTGAAGCCACCTGAAGGAATACTGTTACGTTTACTTAAATTTCATCTAATCATAACATGAACAATGTTGTTAATTTACTGGCTGGGCAGATATCCCCGAGAGATCTGTGATGTATCATGGTGAGGAACCTCTGGAGTGTTTTACCTCAAGAGACTTGTAGCTCTTGTTCTGCCGTGATTTACTTGATTAAATAAAGATCTTGTAGGTGGTTAGATTCACAGTAGAACTTTTTCTTCTCAAAAATAGTGTAGGAGTTCATTAAATAGGCTACTTGATTCATATTCTTGGCTGCCCTGTTGCACTGTTTAACCAAATGATACAGATTAGCATCATGTTCTCCCTACTTTGCTAATAACTCAGGATTTTTTTGGTGTGTTCGAAGTTTACTCCTGGATGGTATCAACGTGAATGATAGTGAATAACAGTAAAGCCTTGATGTAGTCCCTGTGTTCATTTCAAAACGTACTCATCACTGAGGATATTCTTCATTCATCTTTCCAATTCTAAGAACTATTCCTCTTGTTAAGGCTAGTCTCTTAGTGTTATCAAGAGCAAATTGAAAGTTACAGTTAACTGATGTGAATGCTAAAAAAAAACCAAACATGTATGATATTAGCCAATAATATAGCATGGTTGTTAAACTGATAGGAGAATTTCCTTTGAAGAATTCCTGGTCAGAGAGAAGTATCTGTTAATAAATCTGGTTCAATGCCCTTTAGGTTTTCTTAGTCTGTAAGTGAGGATTTGTAGAAGCAGAGGATGTCTCAAGGTGGTATTTCAAGGGGCTACAATAAACTGTTTTCACGGTGGTACCAGTCTGAACGTAAACAAGATAATAGACTTGTGAGAGAGTTTAATCTGTAGTATTGCTATACATTGCAAGTATGTGCCGGCGAAACTATTTCCCATCAACTGAATTAATTCTATGATTGTTATGCTTAGAGCTGTTGATAAACCAATGTGAACTGCAAAACATAGTGACTGTGTTTTTATCTGTCCAACAAGTCTGCCAGTAATAAAGTTGCTACATACACCAATCTCTAGAAGCAATATTTCAGATCTTAAAAGATAGATCTGTTTATTACTTCGAGTCCTAATAAAAAGCTTGTTTGTTCTTGCCTTGGGTAGATATTCAGGCTAATGTGACATGGCTCCTACAAATACTGCCTTAAAAAGATCTGCAAAAACCAATGTTGTTTAAGAACTTGAGATACTGACATTTGAATCTTATTTTCATTGCTATTTCTGACAGCAAAGCATTTATGACAGCAATGGTGGCCTTAAACCCCTAAAAGTAAAAATCAATAAAGGAATGTTTTTAACATTTACTGTTCATGTTCTTCTTTGATAGAATATATAAACAACGAAATATTTCCTGTCATAAGTTCTGAGTTCATTGTGAAAATATCAACATCTAATGGCATTTGAGATGTCCTGTGTTATCCAACGCACTGACTTAAGTTTGTCTAAAACAGCATAGCCCCTGTGGGAGATCCAAACCATTAAAATCTGTAAAATTTCAGGTGCCACTATACGTACACCAATGTTTAGTTACCAGAATAGTGCTCTAGTTTTCTTGCAGAATGGTTCACTTTTCTGGTAATTCTGATCAGTTGAGATATTTATGTGTATGTAAGCTGAGTTTCTCCCCACCCCCCTGCTATATTTTTGGCTTAATATGTGAAGTACTGATTTTAGTGTTTACTGTGAAATGATTCAAGACCTGAAACAAAGACCGATTTTGAAATTTCCATTTTTTAAAATCTTGTATGTAGTATAACACTAACCAATTTCTTGCTATTTTTAATCTTTTAGAGCTTTTTGATAACTACATGCAGCAGGATGCACATGAGTTCTTAAACTATCTATTAAATACAATTGCGGATATTTTGCAAGAGGAAAGAAAACAAGAGAAGCAAAATGGTCGCCTACCCAATGGCAACATTGATAATGAAAATAACAGCCCACCAGACCCAACCTGGGTTCATGAAATCTTTCAGGGAACATTAACAAATGAAACCAGATGTCTTACATGTGAAACTGTAAGTCTTTATTTACTTAATACATGAATGATGAAACAAAGTTCTGAAGCATGAAGAATTTATCTTAACAGACTAACAAATTAGTTTCTTTCTTTAGAAATTTTACATTTGTATGAGCATACTGTGGATGCCAGTTGGCACTGAGGCATTAGACTGGGATACTCAAAGACCATAAAATACAGGAAAAGTAATCTTTACTTAAATGTCTGTCCACAGGTATTTTGCTGCTACTCAACCCTGATAAATAAACTCCCTCTTTGAGTGAGCTATACCAAAATTTCTTTGAGAGTAGTTCTACAGTAAGAGAAAGAATATATTTCAGAGAAAAACTTGTAATTGAATTTTACCTCCTTGAGAAAGAGAAAAAACAGCACAATTTGAAAATTACAGTAATTTTGTCACGGTCTATGCCTTAGATATAGTAAAAAGCTAAATGACTGCATTTTTTTGTGTGGCTCTTCATACCTATTTTCTTTAATTACATAATGCATATATTTCAGCATGACATTGGAAAGGAGGAATTAGTCAAATTATATCTATATATTTCACATGTATTCTTTTTTGTCTTCTAGAAATCCCACCACTTTTTGATGTCAAAAAAAAAAAAAGTTTACTAACGTCATATATAATGCAACTTCAGACTTCAGTAGAGCATGATATTTTGAGTAATTTAAGTGCTGATTTCCACTTACAATCTTTTCTTTTTTGGTACATTTCTCCTCCCTAGTTATTACCTCATGGCAACTGTCAATCACATTTCTATTAGTTTTTAAACTGTGTTGTGTTTTTTTCTTCCTGAAACATGAGTTTAGCTTATTCTAATGACCAATGTCATTATGCTTCCTCACTGTGGCATAGTGAATAATACCTGTCAGGATTTTGATTTAGGTATGGTCCTTAACACAATAAAAAAACGCTGATATGTTATTTACCAGCATTATTTTATTAGTTATCAGACCTATCACAATTTTGAGTTTTACTGATATTGTTTGGTTCTATTTATCTGTCGTTATTGCTGAACAAGATATGTCATGGCTGTTCACAGCTATGCCTCCTTGAATTTTAAAGAATATCTATCACAAGCCAATTTTTTTTTTAATACACATTGCTTTTTGTATACTAGGGCTTTTGTATTCTAACCCCTAACAATTGGGAAACTATTTTATCAGCTTCTGTCTACTCAGTGTATCAGCTTCTAATTAAAACACAATGACCTGAAAATCAGCACTTAGAAACACATTTACACGTATTAAATAGGTAATAGTACTGTGAATAGTGTCTTATTTTCAAATATAGTGAGTATATAGGATTGGTTTAATGTTTATTGAAGTTGTTGGTATTTAGAGTCCTTCTGTTTTTAGAAAAATAAGTTAAAATGTAAGGAGTACTTGAATATAACTCATGTAGCAGATGACTTGAGATTTACATTGCATTAGTTTGCATACTTACCCAGCAATAAGGGATGATTTAGTGCTTATTAATGATAAGAAAATAACCTTAGAATTTTTATTATCATTTAAATGTAGAACTTCATGCATTTTTAAATACAAAATGCAATCTTTCTTCCATGTGAGAAGGAACATATTCTAAGATGCTCCTGAAAGCCAGCATGGAAAGATTTTACTGTATTTTTAATTGTCCTGATTATAGAGCTTCTTTCCAGGACACACTGTCTCATTAGCCCTCCTTTGATCTAAAAAGTTAACATACTATTTAAAGGTTTAACCTCAGTTTAAATATGGTCAGTGGAATATCAGAAACATAGATATGGTTCTTTAACAAGGATTTGTGTCTTGGGTCAAGCTACACTAGAAACTAAATAAGTTACAAAGCATATTGTGAGTTGTCTTTATATTCTTTTAATGTGATTTCGTGTCATGATGCATTCCCCCTTCCATGATAGAGATACGAAGTATGATTAAGTGAATTTTACAATTTTATTGTAGCTGATTGATAAAAATATTCTAGAAGTTCATTGGTTTTGCAGAGTTTTCCTCAAAATTTCAGGAAAGAATATCAGTGAACCATACAATAATGGAATTGACAAAGGGGGAAATGATCTTGGATCAAAAGCATCAGACTGGTATTGATAAGGGTTTTCTAGTTCAGTTGGTGGTCTTCTTCTTGTTTTGGTATGATTCATCAACATAAAAAAGTCTACTTTGGACTGAGGGAAGGCAGTAAGGAATAACTCAGTGGACTCTCTACAGGAGTTGTATCGAAGACTTAACTATGTCCTACTTTCTCTTCCCTCCCCCACAACAAATCATGCCCTTTGTTTCAGCTTAATTTAAAAATAGTTTCTGTCTTAGCACACATGGGAGCTTACAGCTGCAAAAGCTTTTTTGTCCACGAGCCGATTCACGTTGCTAGCAAAATTCCCAACTGAAAGAAATACAGATTCCTTGGGTGTCAGCCATCTGGGTTTTGTGTTTTGTGTGGCGTTGGCCATCAGACTACAGATGTGCAGTCTGAGTGGAGATTATGTCCATCATGTGAGAACAGTGTGCCATGCATTTTCATCAGAATATTGGAACACTCCGGTACATCATTGTTCGGATGCATGTATTGTGCTAGGAGCACTCAAAAGGCTTTTTGAATACATCTGGGCTTTGCTCTGCAAGTGATGACCATGTCTGTTTCTAGGGTTGGTTTTCTTTCATTCTATAGATGATTGAGATACATAGCTTTGAAATGAGATTACTTTAGTCTAAGGAATTTAGTGATGTTTATTGGAAAATATAACCTCTAGAGAAGAAGAGACCGTGGTTAGAGTGTGAAATGATTTTTTTTTTTCAGTAAAACTGTACACATAAATTAACTGTTCAAACACAACTGCATGAAAACATCTTAAAAATGAAGAATAGCATATTCTAAGTTATCAGCCTAGATGGAAAAAATCCACTTAGTTATTCTTTCAATAAAATCTGTAATGGTTCTTCATGATCCAAAGTGCACAATGACCAGCTAACCTGAGAGAGCTTCTTGAAGGCAGTATATCAATATTACCACTAACAATGGAAAAATTCCTTTTGTAAACTTCTGATTTAAGTACCTACTTCCTTTTCATCCAACTGTAATACATCCCTTTTTTCTTCCCCACTTGCCTCCCTGCCCTTACAGCTTCTGCTTGTGATAAAGCCACCTATGAAATTTTAATTCTTTCATGGAATTTTCTTTGACTAGACCAAGAAAGGAAGAAATATCTTAATTGCATGTCTGAATAACACTGATCACACAGCACCTTAATCCTAGCTGTCCTCACTGAAGACTGCAGCAGAATGTTTTCTAGAACTGATTTTTTTTCTGAGCCATTCTTAATTCCTAGGCTACAGTGATTTGCACCAGAGTTCTTAGTGTTCCAAACTCAAATTGGTAATTCTGAAAGTGGCTTGCAATGACATCTTTTGAAGAATTGTTGTCTCCGTACACCTAAACTGCATTACAACTCTGAGAATGGGAAATGAGCAACGTGCTGAAGGTGCTGGTTGCTCTTTTTGCCTGCCCTAAAAACATCTTGGAAGTTTTCTGCATATATTCTGGAAGTCTAAACATTACACTTAAGCATTTGAATGTTATTGTAGACGTGATACATACTGGCACAGTGGCATATTTTCTGTGTATGTATGCTTATTCTTGTAAAGATTATAGAATAGTGGGACAAATCTTTCTCCAGTCCTCTCATAGATATTTAGAGAAAGTTTTAACTTAATTTCATAAGTGTTTTTTTTTTCTTTTGATTTGCCCAATTATGTTAATTTTCAGAAATAATTGTCTTGAACAGCTGTATTTATCTTTTTATTCTCCATGTCTGCTGCCCTTAGGAACTGTGTGCTTCTCATCTCTTGATAATCAGAGAAAAGCTTGAAATTTCTCTTAGGGAACACAAATCTCATATGTTTTAAAGATGACCTTAATTTGTTCTCTTGTAGATATTTAGCTCTAGCTGCTTTCAATCAAGAAATTGCAGCTGGGCACCTTTTCTGAAAGCACGCACTTTTGTATGTAGGAGCCATAAAAGGCAGTAGACATTCTCACCAGTGACACCAAGTATCTCTAGATACAAAGTGGAAACACTAGCAGACAAAAGCTAAGGTTGCAGTTTGCTGTTTCCTAAACATTTTAATAACACGGTTGATTCTCAATCAGTCTCTTCCCTAACATAGAGTGCAACACCCCTGCCCCTCCTTCCCTGCGTGTCTCTTCTGAAGAGCTTGTAGACCTTTATTCCAGTGTTCCACTTGTGTGATTCATCCCACCGAGTTTCCATGATTGCAGTAAGGTCATAGTTTTCTAATTGCACCATGCTCGTTTCCCATGCTGTGTGCAGTGGTGTAGATGTTATTCACAGTTCTGCCTCTATCAGACTAAGTCCCAAGCTCTTGTTTACCAACAAATATGTCATCTGTTGCTTATGAATCTAGACAGGAGTCTTCAAAGCATTTCTGCTCTTTATTAGGAATGCTATGATAGGCAAATACATATCTGTCAATAAGAGGAAATCATAGGGGAAGAGAAGAGGTGAGAGCATTATGTAGGAGAAAAATCCTAGTAATTATATTCTTTCAAAAAGTCTGAGGTGTAGAAGGAACCTGGAATTATTGTTGAGCTAAAATCACAGCATAATCACTGGCGCTGTATACTTCCGTGGACACATACACGCTTCCGTCTTCTTCTTTCTGAACAAAATCAGAAACAGATCTCGCAAATCTCTAACATTTCCTAGACATTTCACTTGTAGCAATTTTTGAAAGCTATTACAAGGGCAATGATGCATTCTATCAATAGAAAATGATGCTGAAAAAGAGGTAAATTAGCGTGACAGGTTTTAGCTGTAATCTGCCTGTCTTTTCTTCCTGCAGATAAGCAGCAAAGATGAAGACTTCTTAGACCTTTCAGTTGATGTGGAGCAGAATACTTCAATCACTCACTGTTTAAGGTAGATACAAAAATATGAACTTCCATATTTTGTTTCTTTGTTTTTTTAACTATAAAAGCAGGAAGTAAAACTCATAGTCATTTTATGTAGCAAATTTTAT
Source organism: Aythya marila (assembly GCF_965140915.1). Classification (NCBI taxonomy): domain Eukaryota; kingdom Metazoa; phylum Chordata; class Aves; order Anseriformes; family Anatidae; genus Aythya; species Aythya marila. The sequence continues at coordinate 21,375,478 of NC_139042.1, read as the reverse complement.
TTTATGTAAACGTAATAAAATTATATTTCTGTTTATTTATGTATGTTTATATATATATTTCTGGTAAGAAACTAGTATCTATATAATTTTATCTTTTTTATTCAGGGGTTTCAGCAATACAGAAACTCTGTGCAGTGAATACAAATATTATTGTGAAGAATGTCGCAGTAAGCAAGAAGCACATAAAAGGTACACCAGATTCAGGGAAGGAAAAAAAAACACAAGTATTTCTTGAAAATACTATAATATTTCCTTTTCTGTGTGTATGAGGCATGAAGAGAAAGTTCTGTCTCTCTTAGTTGTTTTCACTCTTCTTCCACTTAAGAATAACCTGGTTACATTCCTCGTGCTTGAATTCATCGAGGCTACTTCCATGAGTAATGAGAATCCATGTAAAGTGTTTTGGGAGGCCTATTATTTATTTTAAGAATGACAAAAATAATGGTCTTAAGACCAAAGATAAGATAAAAAGACAAGCTAAAACAAACTACTAATAATTAGTTAAAAATTCTGGGTAGTAATGAAAATTTACTGATTTCATGGGACTTCTTAAGCTTGTTTTTCTCTAAATAATTAAATGTTTTTTACGATTGCTGCAAGAGACAGTTTGATAGCACTTTTTTTTACTGATTCAGTCTGATGCTTGTAATAACACTTTTTGCTAACTGAGATTTTGATTAGCTGTGCTAAACATCTGCATGGCAGTGCTCCTGAAAAGCATCTGAAGTTCCATGGAAGCCTGTAGTTTATTTTGTGTAAAAACATTTCTTGTCTAATATTTCTTTTAGTCTTGTTTACACCTTTGAAAAAACTCTGATGTTGTGTACTGTGTATTTATTTATTACCTAAGAAAGTATTTGTCTGCTTATATGGATGAGCTTCAGGGATGGGAACACTGACATGCTCTACTGGTTATACCACTGATTCTGGTTATTTGGTTTACCGTAGATTGAACACGTGGCTTTTGGCATATCTCATCTGCCAAGTTTGCTTTTACACATTGCATAAGCTTACTAATTGATGTGTATGAGAGGGTTGTGAAGCAAGGTCTGTCCTGTTGTTTTCTGTTGCCTTAGCTTTTTTTCTGTGTGGGAGGCAACGTGATCCCTGACCAATAATAAGATGTGTTGACATAAGCCTGTACTGTAGGCACTGATATATTGGCAAAACACAGCTTTTATTGTTTATACTTTACTCTTCATGTGGCCCTTAAGGTCAGTTTCACTGCAGTCATAATTTTCTTCCTTCTATATATCATAAAGTTTATCCATGTTAGTGTCTGTTCAACTAGAAAAAGTGAATTTTTGGCCAGTGAAAGAGCTCCTATTGTCAAACACAACTGCATTTTAAAAAAGAGGACTTCCATTTTGAAAAAACTGGAGCAGAAATTATATCCATATCTCAGTAATATAACAAAAAGTAACTGTCCAGAAAAATAGTTGCTCCTGTCATCTTCCACCCCTTCAGCATTTTATTTCCTAGTTCCCTTGCAGGACAAAGAGAAAACTTGAGTCTAGCAGTTTTTTTCAGTTACTATCAAGTCTAAGTTTAATGAGAAAAGAAAAGGAAGGTGTGTTTTCAAGATTTTTGTCCCCAGTCCCTTATCTTTTAGAAGAGGATTATGTTGTACAAACATACTTACTGACATTCTGAAAATACAGTCTTGAACACATCTGAAGCCTTCATTGAGCTGTATTGCTGAGACTTTTGAGCTACCTTTCAGGGCTAAAGTCTGACAAATTCTGCACAGTGCTAATCTAAGGTAATAAGCTGTGCCAAAAAGCACTGCACTCTAACTTGGTAGCTGTTTTTGTGGCAATTTTATTTTATTTTGTGGGCAAATTGATCACTCAGAGGGTGGAAGTTTCTGTTTGTTGCCAGGCCAGCTATGTTTGGCTGATGAGGATTTGTAAGCACTGACATGAGATCTCAATACCTCAAACTAGGGAAGGGGGGCAGTGAGTCTTCAGTAAAACTAGGTTATCACTTTCTGGCTTTGACTTCAATAAAATGAAGCTGCAACATGTACACAAAATCATTGCGCTTAGAGCATAGCATTATCTTATTTTGGCAGCATCGGGTAGGCTGAATAACAGTGTGCTGTTTGTATCCCTTGGCAATGTTAAATGAACAGCTTGATAGGAACGCTTGTGGAGTGACAGAAATGTGACAAAGTGGTATTGCCTATTTTAAAATTCTTATTTAACTTGGCCAATTTATTGGGAAGTTCAACTGGCACAGGATCTCTGAAACAACATTGTTGCAATACCTCCAATGTATACCAAGTGAGGTATAGGATTTGCATTTGGGAACTCAGAAAAGCTTGAGGGAGGTATGTCTTAAAAATGAATTCTGTCCTACGTGGCCTTGTGGTGGTTTGATACTGGGAAGTAGCTAAGCGCCACCACAGCAGGCTCTGGTTCCCCCTCTTCAAAAGGACAGGGAGAGAAAATACAATGGAGAGTTTTGTGGGTTGAGTAAGAAGAGGGAGATCACTCACCGATTACTGTAACAGGCAAACTAGTAAGGGAGATTAATATTGTTTATTGCCTATCACTGGTAGACTAGAGCAGTGGGAACTAAAAGTGAACTAAAGACACCTTCCCACCATCCACCCTCTGCTAACTCTTCCCCCCAAGTGGTGCAGGGGAACAGGGAATGGGGGCTGCGGTCAGTCCAAGATGCTTCCTCTCCTCTCCCTCAGGGTCCCTCTCTGCCCCTGCTCCCCATGGGGTCTCTCCCATGGATGCCATCCTTCCCGAACTGAGCCTGCGGGGGCTGCCCACAGGCTGCAGCTCTTCAGGAACTGCTCCCACACGGCTCCGTCCCACGGGGTCCATCCCCCAGGAGCAAACTGCTCCAGCACGGGTCCCCCACGGGTGGGCGGCAGCTCCCCCCAGCCCCCCTGCTCCTGCGTGGGCTCCTCTCCACGGGCTGCAGCTCCGGCCCGGGGCCTGCTCCTACGGGGGCTCTCCATGGGCTGCAGCCTCCTCCAGGCCACATCCACCTGCTCCATGGGGGCTCCACCCATGGGGGGGCTGCAGCGTGGAGATCTGCTCCATGTGGGACCCATGGGCTGCAGGGGGACAGCCTGCTCCACCAGGGGCCTCTCCACGGGCCGCAGGGGAACTTGTGCTGCCTGCCTGGAGCACCTCCTGCCCTCCTGCTGCACTCACCTGGGGGCTGCAGGGCTGCTGCTCACTTCTCTCTTTCCCAGCTGCTGTAGCACAACAGATTTTCCCTGTCTTAAATCCGCTCTCCCAGAGGCACAGCCAACATTGCTTATTGGTTTGGTTGTGGCCAGCGGTGGGCTCCTTTTGGAGTTCGCTGGAGGTGGCTTCTATATAATGTGGGGCAGCTCCTGGGCTCCTCAAAAAGGCCACCTCTGCAGCTCTCCCACTACCAAAACCTCGCTTCATAAACCTAATACAGGCCTTTATGTCTGAACTATTGTATGAGTTGTTCACGGGTCTTCATTTAGCTACTATTTTAAATAAATTTACAATTCTCTCGATTGTTAAAATCCACCTTTACTTTAGCAACAAGGGGGAAGTTCTGTATTATTAAGATGGCTGATGATCTTAGTATCTTTTTAATGCATGTTAATTTTTTTAAAGACCTCAGTAGATACGTTTTCTGTTAGTCAATATCAGCTGAAGGATTTGGCTCAATATTGGAAATACTGCATTTTTATGTTTGTGTTTTTCAGGATGAAAGTAAAAAAGCTTCCTATGATTCTAGCTCTCCATTTGAAGAGATTTAAATACATGGATCAGCTGCATCGATACACAAAACTCTCTTATAGAGTAGTTTTTCCTTTAGAGCTTCGTTTATTTAACACCTCAGGAGATGCCACCAATCCTGACAGAATGTATGACCTTGTTGCTGTGGTAGTTCATTGTGGAAGGTAATAACAATATATTTTATGTAAGCGATTTTTGTGTAAGCTTAACTGTGTTTACAAAAACAAAACACCCCATACCACGTCATTAATAGCATTTAAAGATCTCTTAAAAGTTTATTAGCAAGGGAAGCATTGTAAAGAGATGCTACCAATCCTGGTAATATATGGCTTTGTTGCCATGACAGCTCATTGTGGAAAGTAGAAGCAGTATATTTCATAGGTTTATTTGTATGAGCCTATCTATGTCAAAAGAAAAAAAAAAACAAAACACCCCATGTCATATAAGCAATAACTTTTAAGGATCATAGGATCATTTTAAAAAACAGAGAGGGGAAAGAATTTTAGAATAGATACTGCTTTATGAAGTGTTTTGTGTGTTTCTTACAGACTTTATCAGCATTTTCTGAAATATATGGTATGAGTTTTGTTGATTACTTTATTTCCTTGCTTTCAGAATGTGACTGTTAGACTTGTATTTGAATCATAGAATCATTAAGGTTGGAAAAGCCCTCCAAGATCATCTGGTCCAATCATACCCCTACCATCAATGACACCCACTAAACCATGTCCCTAAGCACCATATCCAACCTTTCGTAAAACACCCCCAGATATAAGAAAATTTGATCTTGCTGTTTTCCATAAATGTTCTTACGGTTTCAAGTCTTTAAATTAGGGCTGCTGTACAAACTACTTATTGACTAAATAAAAGCGCCAAAGTGGAAAAAGATGATTTAACATCTGGAATCAGAATAATTTATACTGTGAGGTCAACTACTTTAAGCAGGGCTAACTTTGACATTTGATTAGGTTGCTCAGGGCTGTACTCAGTTCAGTTTTATGACTAGGAATGGGGATTTTTACTGCCTCTTTGGGCAATTTGTTTCAGTCTATCAACATTCTCACTGTACTTTCTTTCCCCTTTATGTCACATCAGAATTTCCCTTTTCATGCTTTGTGACCATTGCCTCTCTTACCCCACCTGGTGCTGTAGTTCTCTGACAAATGCAGTAGCCTGCTGCTGGCCTTGCTCCAGTTTATCAGTCTCTCTGTTGCATTGACCAAGCAGTGTCTGGAATTCAATGTCCAATTTTGGGATCCAGAGTGCAGAGTAGCAGGGAGTTATCACTCTAGCAGTACAGCCCTACATATGCTCAGTCTTGGAAACATACCCATTCTCACAGCCATGTCAGGTTAGTTGTGTTTTGCTTTGGGTTGTGTAATTTGGTATGCAAACATGTCCCTCATAGATGGCAGCCTTCCCTCCCTGGTACAAACACACAAATTGTATGAGTGTCATTAGCAGGTTCAGGCAGTTCCAGAACTACTTTAAGTAGTTGTCCACTTTCAGTTTTAAGGTTCAGCTAGTTTGGAAAATGTATCATTTTCTTACTTGAAATCTGATTAATTAGTAAGACACTTTTACAGTTTTTTTTCCTGTCGTGGTTGTGGAGAAATTTCTCGTCTGCCACAAACAGAAGAGCTGTGCATTAGAGCTGTTTTAGTTTAAATGGGAGGCTTTCCTTGCTTCTTCAAACATCTAAACTGCCAGTTTCATTCAGTTTTTGTTTGCAGTCAAGCAAATGAAGAGATTCCTGATTGAGCCTGTAGATGAACAGTAGCTCTACGTGTTCTTCTTTATGAAGATCAGAACTGGTGTGGGATCTATCCTGTCCTTATGAAGCATCAGAATAATTTCTTGATTTCACTTCTCTGTCTCTCTTTTATTTCCCTTCATTTATATTTTCATGCCTGTGCTGCTTATTTCTCAGGTTATGTATAATCCTTTTTTTAGCACAATATTTAATACAGATAAGTGAGACATTGTTATGAAATTAATTTAAGTGGCAGAGGAAAAAAAACATGCAAGCAGAAATTGTGTTGGTACCCATCTCAATTACTGTTAAATACTGCTTTTCTACAAGAAAAAAAAAAACATTTTAATGAAATATGTTTATACATACATGTGTTATAGTTTGTGTTCTTTTTTTAATTTTATTTTACAGTGGCCCTAACAGAGGACATTATATTGCAATAGTGAAAAGTCATGATTTTTGGTTGCTTTTTGATGATGATATTGTTGAGGTAAGCTTTGTGTGTACTCTGGACTTTATTCTCATACCAACCTGAGCACTTGCAGCCCTTGTTGTGTGCATGATTATTTAAAGTAAAAAGACTGATACGCTAATGAGAAGAGTTATTCAATCCCAATCTAAATGATCAATAACTGTGAGGGCAGAGCTGCACCTTGCAATTTGACTGTACAGTAAGTTTAATTGCATTTTGTTTTGTATATTTCTGAAAAGAAGCTTCTTTGTCTATGGCCATTGTCTTTCACCTTTGTTTAGTAAGCTGATCCTGTGGCCAGAGTATATGGCAAATAAAGGTACAGATAAATCAGTTTTATTGCAGTTCTTCTCTGAGAGTAAATAATTTTTTGGAGGAATGTATTTGTACATATTTTCTAAGAGGTTATAAATTATTGGAATAGATCAGTCTTGGTCATCTGTTTTGTACAATGTCCTGGATTGTTTCAGAAAAAGCTGCAACAAGCATCAAAGTAGACAAACTGTGAGTTCCTGAGTTTCAGCGTAAAATCTAGAAGTTAGTCCCTGAAACAGGAGTCTTTTGCTTCTGGTATTCTTGCTAGTATTAGCCATGCTTCCAGGAATTCGTGGTATTCAAACAAACAAAAAAATCCCTTCACCAGTTTTTGCTTTGTCAACTGTTTCATCAGTTATTTTTTATTCTTCATTGAGGAAAAGAGCAGAAACTGCTCATGTCTGTATTTTGTACTGTTTTAGGTTTTTTGCTTGTTCTGTCGTCTTCCTTTTTTTTTATGCCTACGCATGAACAGAAGTATGATTGTGCTGTCCATGTCCTTTATTAGTTTTAATTAAGCCAGTACAATGAATAGTTTACATTTTTTGTTACATTATAAAAGTACTGTATAATTAAAAAGAAGAAAAATGAGTGAGACAGGTATTAGGCTTAGTGTGTTAATTGGCAGGACAAGTCACGGGTATTAAGGAGTCTTATCTCCAAGCCACGTTATGGATCGTTTTTCACACAGGAAATGACAGACATGGAAATACGCAGGGTTGCTGGGAAAGTAGAAGGATTGCCTCTGTGTCTTATCAAGATACACCATAAATTGAAATGTCTCAATAGGGTCAGAAGTTCAATTTCCTCCAAGGAAAAGAGAGGCCACTGTGGTAGATCTCGTATGATTTCACAAATATCAGGGACAATCTCTCCAATTCCAAACCAGTAACACCTGGCCCATGGTTAGTCAAGTTGGAATGACTTACTCCTTCCTGAGAGAGGTTTCATTTCAAATAATAGGAATGAGATTAAATAATGTCTGCCTAAGTGAAGGAAAGTTCATCTTTCCACCTTTTTGTTGTTTGTAGCATAATTATCCTTGGTTTAAAATACAGCAAGAGAGCTTGCTTTTAATTTCAATTTCTTTTGTATAAAAAGCGATGACAAGAAAACCAGACTATACTCATTTCAAAAATGTCTGGTTTTGGCAGACACTTTAAGTCTTTCCCCAAAAATCTTGGCTATAGGAGACTTTCCAGGCTGGCAGGATGACAGCAAACTTTGTATGAAAAACTAAGAAAAAGTCAGCCTTCATTCTTTGCCTTCTCACTGTTCTCATCTGCAGTTGACTGGCTTACACTGCTTAGAGTGAGAAATGATGTCTTGTACATACGTTCTTCATTGTGAATTCAAAGTCTTAGTGGGATATTGTTATCCTTAAAGCTTTTCTGTGTGAAATTTGCACAAACAATGCACCTTGGGTTACGCTCATAGGTTCACTTAATCCTTAAAATTGCACACACATACATACATAAACATATGTGTACTCTACCATCTGTGCAGTTGATGACAGACTGAAAACATAGCAACTTTAAGAATTATTGGGATTTGATTATTTTAATATGTGAAAGTTATTTTTGTTTGAGAACGTATTTTAGAGCGAGAGTGGTACGTAATGTGATATATATGTTATGCAGGGTAATCTCACGTTAAAATTTTGTATTTTCACATGCAGAAAATTGATGCACAAGCTATTGAAGAATTCTACGGGTTGACATCAGACATCTCAAAGAACTCTGAGTCTGGTTACATCCTCTTCTATCAGTCTCGGGATTGAGGGGGAACTGTAGCGAAGAGAGATTGTTATGCCTTGCATCTCTATCTTGGAATGGAGCAAGCACTGAAGAAAAGCAGGAAGCTCCGGGGGCGGTAGCACAGTTTGCACACAACTAAGCAAAGAGTTTGGGATTTTTAAAACCTTCATATCATTACCATTTTATTTGCTCAGGTATCACGCTGACTACACGTCTTCACTGCATCCCGTAAGCAAAAAAGAGATACCAACCGCTCTTGCAGGAGCTTTCCATTAGGTAATGCTGTTTCTGTGGTCCTAATTCAAAGCCCGTTAAGCTCACTGGAGAACCTTACATGGACTTCAGTGGAATTTGAGTCAGGTTCTAACTGCACTGCCAGGTTGGTGCAATAGGAGCATTAGAAATCTGTATTTTATACAGACTTCACATATAAAAAGTAAAGGACTCTTTGTGAACTTAGTTTCCTGTGCTTAAGTTTGAAAGAATGAGGCTGGGAGGGTTAACATGTAAGCAAGAAGATATATCTGGGCCCAATTGCCTTCTTGATGGTAGTAGTTTAACTGAAGATATAAACTGGTGTCAGGGAGGCAAGTATGTTTTGCTTCTCTGAAGAAGCTTACGTTATTTATAATGTATGATCGGGAACAATCAGTCAAGATTATGGCTTTTAATCTCCGTATGGGGAAAGGTTTGGTTTGTAATAGTTTATTTTTATTTATAAATTATTGTAACTTAGGATCTTGTGTACTGACTGTCCTTTATTCTAACAAGTATTGAGAATTTTATATATTAATTTGAATTAAAACTATGTTAAAATGTTAAAGAGCCAATATAAATTCTAAAAACAGTGTCTACAATGTCTTAAAAAGATTAGTAACATAGGAGAGAGATTTCCTTCTGGAAGAACTGGTATCTAAGTGAGGTACTTGATTTAATTAAACTAGAATATCGTCTTTCCATTAATGGATGAAAAAAGTGAACAAATATTACACAGAAGACTTTTAAGAATGCATATCAAAAGAAAACGATGGTGCAGCGGTGGTATACCAGTCTTTATAGTTCTTTAATCATTTATTAATATCTTGTACTCTAAGCAAATTAGAATGATTTGGATCAAAGTAAGCTGTTTTCAGAATATCATTCCCTTTCTTAAAAACAGATCGACTTATGTTACCAATAACATGGGTGACTGTCTCAAAAACCACTCAAGGTCTCAAGTATATTTTTTTCTAAGTAATAAAAAGAAATAAGCTTAAAATTCAGTGAGACTGAAGATACTGCATTCCTTTAAAAGTAGAATGAAAAGTAGGGTTTTTCACTGAAACCAGCTGTTTTACCCTGCTTTAGGTTTACGAAACAGCATTAAGAACTAACTCTTGACAAAACACCTGATCTGTAATAAATGTGAACTACTGTGATCTGACTGACATTCTTCCATTTAACAGTACTTTGTCTGACAGTAGCTGAATGTAATTTCTGGAAAGTCAGGGGATATATGTTCCAGATGATGGCAATCAGGTCTTGGATGTCCTTGTCACCCCTCTTCAGCTAGTGATTTTTACATTATTGTAGTTTTCTAAGGTTATTTTATTGATACTGTTACAACTTTTGAAAAGAATGTCTCCTGTCTGCTGCTATAACTGACTATTTACTTACCTGTATCTTTTAGCTCAGGAAATGACTTCACCTATCCGCTCAGTTGAACAAATCTTTAACAGGGTCACTAAATAAATTGGGCTATTTAGCAACTGTCATGCTGTAACAAATTGCTTTTGTAAAATGCAAAGTTTCTAAAGCCCTGGTTTGGCTAGAATTCTTTTGTATAAAATTATGTATCATGATTAAACTACCAGCACTGTAAAGTAAAGCTCAAATATTGTGGGAGATGCAGAAATAGGATTGGATTTTTCTTAAGGGATTCAAGTAGTTTTAACACCTTTTTTCAGCTTTCAGTGGGAAAAGGGTTGAGGAGTGAGCCAGTTGGTTAATGGTGCATGTTAGAAGGATGAAGTCCTTTGCATACTAAAGGTACAGTATTGTAAAAGAACTGTCATGTTACTTTTTGCTAATGGACAATTTTTTGTTATTTTTCTTTCTTTTTTCTTTTCTTAGTGTAGTCAAAATCTGAGACTAGTTGCTAAATACTTTATACCCTAACAAAATTCAAAACATTTTCATTTTATTCACTGGTTTTACTCCTGCCACATATTTTTATAAGGCGCTGACTTTCATTTTGTATAGGGTTTTTGAGATAGTATTCCAAATTATATATTTCATTTTACTTTTAGTGCAGCTGAAATAATCGGAAGTTCTCAATTAAACTATTATCAGAAACTGCAACTTAAAAAATAAAAAAAAAAAAAAAAGAAAAGAGGCAGGGAAGTGCAAAATATGACTGATCGGTATGTGAAGCATTATAGGATTATTTCTTGGCTGTAGTACAGAGGGGAGTATGGGAAAGTCGTCAGTTGTTGTAAATGGTGGAAATGATTTGCTGTGTACCTATGTAAATGTTAATTGGGACTGCAGTCCCCTATTTTGTATATTGGAGCAAAAAACTTCTATTAAATAAAGTATGTTCTCTAAAGGTAAGTACTGCATCCTTTGCAGAGCCCCGATGGTCAGTCTGCTGTCTTTTGTGCTTTTCAGTGTTTTCAAACCTAAAAAGTATCTGGAGCTTCCTGTATTAAGTTAACTGCCCTTAGCCATGGAGGGAGAAGCGTGTTTAAATATGGTGCATTTTATATCTCTCTCTGTTGTTACAAATAATGGTTTGGTGGCAGTAATGTTTTTGGTGGTGCACTTACTTCTCTAAAACTAGTTTTTAAGTCGGTTGTTGATCTCTGAGGCAGAGAAGAGGGAAAGTTTTGAAATACCATTTTTTCTTGACTTCCATTTCCTCTGAAAATCTTTATGTTACTACAAAATGTGCATTCAAGTTACCTAATTGATTTCTTCGGTTGCCACTTTGTGGGAGGGGAAACAGAAAGAAAAATAGGGGTGCTTACAGTATTAGCATAAGAGAGAGACTGACCAAAGAACTGGAGTCCACCATCAGCAGAAAAAGGTGCATTACTTTAGTAAAAATCTCTTTTTGTTATCTATGTGTGATTTGGTATCAGGTTAATTTTCACTTGGAGTATACGCCGCTGTTTGCAATGAATGTATGTACTTTTTACAAACAAATCATAAAGATCATACCCTGCCGTATTTGTAGTTGTGACAACCATACCACATCCATGGTCTTTCAGTGTACAGAAATTGTGACTTTAAGGTGTTCAGGTTCATGTATGGATGACTAAAATGAACTCTGTTGGGAGAAGTTACTCATAAATCAGGTTTAGGTGACGTTCAGATGCTAGTCCATAGAGATGTGATGCCGTTTCAGATCTACTGCCATACCCTGAGACATCTGCGTAGGACTGGCAGATCTAACACAAGACCTGCAAAAGATCTGCATCCTTCTGGAGCAGCAGCTTAAGGCTGGACAGGACATCCCGGCTTGTTTCCCATGTCTTTGTCTCAGCATTTTCACAAGCACTGTTGCATATGCCCTCCTTGGTGCATATAAAGATGAAAGTTTCTATCACTTCGTTACTTTTCTGAGGCCTCTGGTTACTTTTTTAATTCCCTTATTAAAATGAAAAGAATTTTATGTTCTATTTGGTCCAGTCTTTCAGCTGTGGGTTTAAGATGATCAGTTATTATTAAGATTACCCTTTAAAAAGAAATGTTGTTATGTGAAATGTTCAATCTTCATTTAACAGAACTTCCTTAGCTTTATTTCTTATCTTTTCGCACAGAAATTTCCTATTGCCTGTACAAGAGAAATCTTACTATGGGTTAAATCTGTGGGTTGCAGCGTTACATTGCAAATGTTTATGTGACTTTTTTTCCAGAAGTTTAAATAATCCAGATGTGGTTTGTTTGCTCTCATAGAGTGGCTTTATAGTCTGAGTTGTTCACTCCCTCCCCCCATGTTTGTCTGGGTTGATCTCAAGATTGTATGTCTTTGAAATTCAGTCTTTGTCTTCCCTCTTGATAATACAATGTGCACATTTTATGGTTTCTGTCCTGTAAGGCTTCAAAAATCCTCTAACCTCTCACAGTGTAATGTGAGATGTATAATACATTTGTCTCTTCATATGCAAGCCTCCAAGTACTCAATTATTGCCAAAATTAATATTCTACATCATCTGTATTCAAGGGCTGTTCATTTTGCAGCAGCATTGCTGATCAGTTGTTATAACTGAACTATGCAGGTCAACTACCATGCAAACAAACACTGGCTTCATCTTTTTACTATGGAGATCTCTGAAATCTGTTGTTTCCCGTTTTAATGATGGAGTCTGGTGAGGCAGAAATAAACTTTGTTTGGCTTATGTTCAAAAACATCTGCAAAATTGTCTGCCTTTTTCTTTTTTCTTTTTTTTCTTTTAGTGAGTTAATTTTCAGGCTAACACTCAGAAATCTGTTATTATGGTCATTGAGTTCCTTTTGGGGGAGCTTGTATAAGTGTGTTTTGGATACGTAAGAAGGATTGTTTGCAGACATCATCAGCTTTGAAATGAACTAAAGGATATCTCCCAGTTTCTTCCCAAAAGTTCAAATGATTATATTCTTCCTTTCCCTCTAACAGCTTGTGATTGCTGCCTTCACAAGAGATTTTAAGGGTTCAGAAAAGGGCAGAGGTACTGCCTCCCTAGCTCTTTGTATAGAGCTTGTGCTGGCAGCATTAGGGAGCTTTAATTACAGAAGGATCATCAGTCATGCCCTTGATCTGCATTCCACAGGTTATGCAATTCAGGAGAGAGTATGCGGAGTGGAGATCTTACAGAGAAAATGGAGAAGTAACTTTGCAATTATTCCCTACAATACTAGATAGAAAAGCAACATTTCCCAAAAGGTAAAATATTAAATTTAATGAAGATCTCAGGTGCTGAGGGTGTATCCAAAACATCCAGCCATACTCTCGGCTTCTGTTGCTTTAATTAGTCATGCCTATATGTGTGTGCTTTGTTAAAATTTGTTAAATCTAAATTCAAAATTTTCTACTTGTACACATATTTGTGAGGTCGATATGACTACATTACTTAGTGCTCTTCCAGAAACAGTTTATGTGTATGTTTCAGCTGAATGGAGTATAATCTTGCAGCGGTCTGATCCAGAAAGCATTTTCAGCTTTTCGCTAGGAGTATTTTTCATTTTTGTATTTCCTGTTACTGTTTTTAAGGTAGAAAAAAAAATAAAAATCTCAAGATCTCTAAATACTTTACTAGCATGCTATATTATTCAGTGATGCAATATCCACGAATGCCTAAAAGTCTCGCTGCTGTCAAGCGTTGACTCTTAAGAGTCTGAATGTCATCACGTCATAAAGCAATCATGTATCAGCTGCTTCGAGTGTGATTATTATGTTATTTCAACTCTCACTAAATGTTGCTTTATTGTAAAGGCTGTTTTAATCGTCTTGTTACGAGTTGTGCTAATGACATTCAACTCAAGTTATACTTCCATGTGAGCACATTTATTTGTGTTTCTAGGAACTGATTATCCTAACGTTATGTCAGTCCTCTCTCTGCATCTTTCATGTCAAGCAAGACTGCAGGTGCATAGATACAGGCAATGTCTGCTAAATTAGTGAACAGTATTTCAGAGATTAGATCAATATTTAAGATTTTTTTTTGCATTGAAAAGAGCTGGAGGTTTTTTGTCTTCTAATCCCTATGCATCTGTGGTGAAGGTTCTCCAACAGCAAAAATGATTTTTTGAAGTCATGGGATTGAACAAATGTGACAACCGTGATGTACCCCTTTCTTCCTATTTTTAAAAACTGTGGAAGCAGTCCTTAACATTGTTATAGAACATGAAATATATCTGAAAATTGAAAGATATGCTTTTACAGAAGGTAGCTTCAAATTATTTTGAGATTGCTTGAGTTCAGTGTGGTGACATGGCCCTATTACATCAGGGATCTATCAGAATGAGCAACAGATCCATTAGGAGCTAGATACCAAGATTTCTTTGATACCTTACTCTATTTGGGAATCCCAGTGTATTCTAATAGGACAAAAATTTTACTGAGGGATATCTCTATCCATGGTATCATCTACCCAGACTTGTGCACAGCATTTGACCCTGTCCGGCATGATATCCTTGTCTCCTAATTGGAGAGGAATGGATTTGATGGATGGACCACTTGGTGGGTAAGGAGTTGGCTGGATGGCCACACTCAAACTGTTGCTGTCAACAGCTCAATGTCCAAGTGGAGATCAGTAATGAGTGGTGTTCCTCTGGGGTCAATAGTGGGACTGGCAATATTTAACATCTTTGTTGGTGGCACGGTGCGGTTTTACTTGGGTGGGCAGTGGAGCTCCACCTTAGTCATTCTCTCACTCCCCCTCCTTAAAGGGAAAGGGGAGAAAATACGATACAAAGGGCTCAAGGGTTGAGATAGGACAGGGAGATTGCTCAACAATTACTGTGACAAGAAAAAGAGAGTCAGAGTAGGGAGAGAGTAAGATTTATTGCCTATTACTAACAAGCTAGAGAAGCGAGAAACAAAGCAAAGAAAAAAAAACACCTTCCCCCCATCTAACCTCTTCCCCCTGACCAGCGCAGGGGAATGGGGGCTGCGGTCAGTCCAAGATGCTTCCTCTCCTCTCCCTCAGGGTCCCTCTCTGCCCCTGCTCCCCGTGGGGTCCCTCCCATGGATGCCGTCCTTCCCGAACTGAGCCTGCGGGGGCTGCCCACAGGCTGCAGCTCTTCAGGAACTGCTCCCACACGGCTCCGTCCCACGGGGTCCATCCCCCAGGAGCAAACTGCTCCAGCACGGGTCCCCCACGGGTGGGCGGCAGCTCCCCCCAGCCCCCTGCTCCTGCGTGGGCTCCTCTCCACGGGCTGCAGCTCCGGCCCGGGGCCTGCTCCTGCGGGGGCTCTCCATGGGCCGCAGCCTCCTCCAGGCCACATCCACCTGCTCCACCGGGGGCTCCTCCACCCATGGGGGGCTGCAGCGTGGAGATCTGCTCCATGTGGGACCCATGGGCTGCAGGGGGACAGCCTGCTCCACCAGGGGCCTCTCCACGGGCCGCAGGGGAACTGCTGCTGCCTGCCTGGAGCACCTCCTGCTGTTGAGCTGCAGGGTTTTTTTTTTTTTTTTTTTTTTTTTTCCCTTTATTAAATATGCTCTCACGGAGGCACAAACAACATTTCTTATAAGCCCGGCTCTGGCCAGCAGCAGGGCCTTTATCTAACATGGGGCAGCGTCTGGATTGTTAAGAGCGAGTCCAGAGGAGGGCCATGAGGATTATCAGAGGGCTGCAGCACCTCTCTTAACAAATCAGGCTGAGGGAGCTGGGGTTGTTCAGCCTGGAGGAGAGAAGGCTCTGGGGAGAGCAGCACCCTTACAGCAGCCTTCCAGTACCTAAAGGGGCCTACAGGAAAGCTGGGGAGGGACTGACTCCCTCAGGGTGTGCAGTGACAGGACAAGGGGGAATGGCTTTAAACAAAAAGACGGGAGGTTTGGACTTTATTAGGAAGAAAATCTTGACTATGAGGGTGGTGAGGCCCTGGCACAGGCTGCCTAGAGAAGCTGTGGATGCCCCATCCCTGGAGGTGCTCAAGGCCAGGCTGGATGGGGCTTTGGGCAACCTGGTGTGGTGGGAGGTGTCCCTGCCCATGGCAGGGGGTTGGAACTGGGTGGGCTTTAAAGTCCCAATTCTATGATTCTATGATATTTCCAGAGCAGCTACCAAGAGCCTGCAGTAAACACTGGGAAAACAACTGCATTCAGCAGTTCTGGGCTTGCTAGGTCTACACAAGGCTTTGAGACCGCCTGTGGCTCCTCTGCATTCCCTTTTTTTGGACAACAGGAACACCACATCGAAGACTACATTTTGATATTCAGATTTCTGATGTAAGATTCTGGTATTTTTTTTCTGAATTGCAAAGCATTAGTGGTAGGGACCCCAGCCTGAGACCACGAGCTGTTTTCCACACATATATTGAAACACCAATTAGCCTCTTATATTACAAACCGAAAAAAATCATAATTCACCAGAGGAGAATTGAGACAAAAATGACTACAGTTTCTAAGCTGTCTATAGTCTTTTTACATTATGGGATTGTGTGCAAGACAACCTTTTCTTTCCCCAAATATATATTAAAAAAGAACTTCAGCATTTAGAAAAATTACAGTGCATGATAATTTCGTGCTTCAGTGAGTAACAGTAATTGTTAAAGAATATAAAGCAGCAAAACACTGCTTTGGGCTAAATTTGGTAACTTTTAAAAGTAAAACTAACTGGAATGTTGTAAGCTTTTTAATAAGGATTAGAGGGAGACGAAAAAAGTCCTACACTTGAAATCTGAAAACAATGAGCATCCTGCTAGACTGGGGGGAGAGGGAGGGGGTGTGCAAAGAATAAAACAAAAGAAAAAAAGCTGTGCAGGCTGATAGTCTGTATAACATGCTGCCTCCTACCAGCCTGCACTATGAGCCTCCAAGTCCAAAAATGGCATCTTCTAATGTTTGTGCTGTATGTCAGATATATTCAAATCCATCAGAAGACACAGCTTGCCATTCAATGGAAAACTTTCTTAACATACCTGTGGTAATAGCTACAGCATGTGAATATTCAACTACAGCAATGTCATCTTCAATATTAGAAATGCTTTGAAAGGGAATAATGTGAAAAAACAGCTGCCACATGTCCTTAAAAATGAGAAATGTGGCCTCCTGGGGATGCTTGGTGTCATAGACTCATAGAATGGTTTGGGTTGGAAAGGACCTTAATGACCATTCAGTTCCAACCTGGCCTTGAGCACCTCCAGGGATGGGGCATCCACAGCTTCTCTGGGCAGCCTGTGCCAGGGCCTCACCACCCTCTGAGATAAGAATTTCTTCCTAATATTCTGTCTAAATCTACCCTCTTTTAGTTTAAAGCTGTTACCCTTTGTCCTGTCATTACACCCCCCAACCAAGAGTCCCTCCCCAGCTTTCCTGTAGCCCCCTTTAGGTACTGGAGGGTCACCATAAGGTCTCCCCAGAGCCTTTCAAAGCCATGTTGGCTGTCACCAACCACCTCCTAATTTTCCATGTGCCTTAGCGCAGTTTCCAGGAGGATCTGCTCCATGATCTTGCCTGTCACATAGGTGAGACTGACTGGCCTGTTGTTCTCCAGGTCTTCCTTTTTTCTCCTTTTAAAAATGGGGGTTATGTTTCCCCTTTTCAAGTCACTGAGAGCGTCACTGTGGAGTCCTGGATAATCCAGTCCTGCTTCGGTGTTTCCCTTCAAGAAAATGTGTGTGTTTCAGAGAGCTGTCAAAAATCTCCTGTGGAGGACTCCTGCCTATAGTCTGACATTGCAATCACTGTTGCATTTGGCATTGTGCCCAGACATGAAGTGCACATAAAAACTGAATCTCAAAAAAAAAAAAAATCCTTGCAAAGTTGGCAGCAAGACTGGGTAAAACGCTACATAAACTGGTTGCTTGTTCTTCTGCTTGTGTGCAACAGGTACAGCAGCTTTTAGGACTGAAGTGTAACCTTGTTGGTTTTTATATTTGAGTCATCCTTATTGTGACACGCTCAATTTGGTGGTTTCAAACTGAGGGGCATTTAGCATCTGCTCATGGAGATAATCTCATTAAATCGTGATCTGACTCTGATTTCCATCGCTGGCAGTGCATGGATAGGAAAGACTTTCTGACATTTTGTAGCTATTTACTTAAGTGCCAAGAGCAGCACGGCATTTTCTGCTTAGCTCCCTCGAGGGCTAGCCAAGATTGTAGGGGTCAACATGCAGAGAGACTAGAAAAATCCAATTAATCATTACATTTAATAGGAGTTGTGGATTTTAAATACCTTTGTTGATATGGAACACAGATAGGATACTGTAAAAGCTGCAGAAGCAAGGAGTACTGAAGGCTTGTGCTCTTGAATATTTCAAACCTTTCAAATGCTCCATAAAAGCACACGGACCCTCAAAAAACAGCAGCTCTCCCAGTGCATTGTCCTTGAGAAGCTGATTCTATGCAAATAGCAACATTTTCTGGTGAAATGAGGAGCAATGAAGCATTTTTCTCATTCTGCGAGCAGGGTCTGCATAAATTTTGAGGCTGAAGTTCTTTCTCGTTTAAAATTAGTTTGAAGTTACGTGATTAATAATTTAATGAAATACTTCTCACAAATTACTACATTTGGTGAATAAAGTTCTAGGTCTACTTAGATCAGTGCTGGCTTTCCATTGTTGCTGCTACTTTTTTAATTATAGGACGGGAGATCTGGAGATTAGAAGTCAGCTTTCACATTTGGCACTCCATTTCTTTGGCAGATTGGTCTGTTGTGGATGTTTAGATAATTATATGTAAATCCCAACTCTTGCTAATGGCCACCTTGAGGGTTATTTACTACAAATTTGTCAGTTCCTGAATGTTTCTCCTAGAGCAGGAGGAGGAATTGAAAAACATTTTGACACATTCGTGCCAATGGAAGTTGAATGCAGACATGGAAATGCTTCAACTCTGCAGTGTCTAAGCATGGATGTTTTCAGACTGCTACTCTTATGCTGGCAAGCAGGCTATGTATTTAAAAACAAAAGCTTTTGAAATGCAAGTGCCTGGAGCCAATTGTCTCACTATGAATTAAAATTCTATTTGTCTGCTAAATATTTTTCACTATTAACAGAAAAAATTTAAAAAAAAAAAAAAAAAAGTAGCTACATACTTTCAGTGTCTCTGGAAAGGTCGTAGGTTATTTTAATATAGGTGTCTAATTCAAATTTGAAAGTGTAACTTTTTACATAGACCTGACAATTTGGGCTCGATTTATTGAAAGAATTTTTCAATAGCTTCACATATGGTAAAGGATCCATGTCATAGATTGCAATGACAATGCACAGCTACATATAACAGAAAAGAAGTTTTCACATAATTAAATCCCAGTCATCTTAAAATCAGTGGAGCTAATAATAGCAATGGTCAAAGCTTTAAAAATGTTCCAAGTGTGCCATAATAACACAGTGCATTCAAACCTATGTGGGCACAGATTTGTGTTTATGGATGATTAATGCTATTCATACAGAAATATCAACATCAACAGCAAGAGCTTTCACATACTAAGTGTGGGAGACAAGTTCTATCTTCTTTAAATAGTCTTTTAAAAACATTTTTTATTCCTTTATAAATTCAAATGAACAATTTTTCAAACTAAAACTGAGTTGAAGAATGCAGCCAAACATAGTCATGATTAGTTCATTCACAGCTCACCAATAGTTTGTTCATTACATATAGAAATTCAAATCTTCAGAACTGAATTAATAGTACTTGGCGAACTGTGCTGATTCTGTTTTGTTATACAGTTGACCTTTTTTGTTTGTTTTGGTACATATACATGGTACTAGAGAAGAAAATCCCTCCCCTCCCCACACACACACGTAACCCCATATAATAAACTAGATTACAAATTATAATAATTTAATATATAATAATTTATATAATTCTGTGAAACTGTATATATCTTTGAAAAATTATTGAAATAAACATTTATGATGTTGATTTAATAAAGTGCAATTCTGAGCTACAGCATGGCTGGCTGGCTGGAGGGTTTGGTGTTTGGTTTGGTTCTGTAAATTGTTTTGGTTGCCAGATGTAAATATTGGCCTTTCCTAATGCCTTTCTTGTGCTCTTTTCAAAGAGCCCCAAGATTAAAATGAAATTTAGTGTTTCTGCTGGATTAGAACTAGTAAGCAAAGAGGAATACTGGCCGCTGTAGAATCATAGAATCATTAGGGTTGGACAAGCCCTCCAAGACCATCTGGTCCAACCATCCCCCTACCACCAATGTCACCCACTGAGCCATGTCCCCAAGCACCACGTCCAACCTCTCCTTGAACACCCCCAGGGACGGTGACTCCACCACCTCCCTGGGCAACCCGTCCCAGTGCCTGACTGCTCTTTCTGAGCAGAAATGTCTCCTCATTACCAACCTGAGCCTTCCCTGGTGCAACTTGAGGCCATTCCCTCTGGTCCTGTCACTGGCTACCTGTGAGAAGAGGCTGATCCCCAGCACCCCACACCTTCTTTTCAGGTGTTTATTGCAGAGAGCAATGAAGTCTCCCCTGAGCCTCCTCTGCTCCAGACTAAACACCCCCAGTGCCCTCAGCCGCTCCTCACAGGACTTGTGCCCCAAGCCTGTAGCATAATATGTGTCCTCAATTTTATGCAGGCTGTGACACAAAGGTAAGTGCCACCCCATAATATTCAAGAACAAGACAACCTGAATCACTATAGTTGTGGAACAGATTTACCGAGGTCATAATTAGATGCAAAGACAATTGAAAGGTCACCCTGGGCTTTACCTTCAGTTGCTTCCAGGCCACCCAGAGCAGTCAGGGTCGGTGATCACGCTAGGACTCGGGCTCGGGTACAGCTCTGGGTGTCTGTGGGAGGGAGGACATTGCTGCAGAATTCGAACACTGCAGTTAAACCAGTCCTGCCAGGGCCACACCACCTACGATATGTGCTAAGTAGTTGATTGTCAGCTGGAATTTCACCAAGGGCTAATTCTGCATTATGGATTTTTGTTTGTTTGTTTTAGAGTGCTGTTGTGTGAGCAAAATTAGCTAGGTTCACGTCAGTGGCATGTGGTTTTAAAAGCAGGGCTGCTTGGAGAGAAGAGGGTCTAATGGTGTTGAAACGTTTTTTTTTTTTCAGTGTCAAAAATGAAATCTAGCCATTTGCACAGGCAAACGGTGGGATTGCAGGAGGGAGCTTTGAAGAAGCTCCAGCTCGTTGAGCATGCAGTGGGCCACCTACCAACCAACTGATATTGATATTTGACTTCTCAAATCTGATCTTTCTCCCTCTGATGAGAGCCTAGGGTAAAGGAGACAGCCAACCTTGCAGTGTCCAGGGCAAAAGCCACTAGTGGGGTATGGAGCATCTGTAGAGGAACATCTCCTGCCATGTTTGTGCAGTTGTGTCCTCAGAGGAGGCTCAGGGGCAACCTTATCGCTCTCTACTGGTACCTTAAAGGAGGCTGTAGCAAGGTGGGGGTTGGTCTGTTCTCCCACATGCCTGGTGACAGGACAAGGGGGAATGGGCTAAAGTTGCACCGGGGGAGGTTTAGGTTGGATATTAGGAAGAACTTCTTTACCGAAAGAGTTGTGAGGCATTGGAACAGGCTGCCCAGGGAAGTGGTGGAGTCACCATCCCTTGGGTATCTGTGTAAAAGGACTGGGTGTTTGAGCTAACAGAGCGAGATTTATGATGGTTATCTTTGGAACAGTCTGGCATGAAAAGAGATGAGCCACATGATGTCACAAGTGGACTTAACAGAGACTTTCTGAAGAAAATAAATGACTTCGGAAGAACCTTCTGATTCCCCAGGCCAGAGGAGGATGTTTCCTACTAAGCTTTCCTTGTGGCCTCTCATGTACCACAGAGCTATAATTTTCCTCCAGCTGCTGCTGCGGGGCACCTCTAAGTGGTGCGAGACTCTTCATGTAAGGTGCTTCTTGCTGGAGTTTCTAACCAGGCTACTTATTTGAACTCGGCACCCTTCTCCTGGTGCCTTTCCAGCCTCCACACCTCTCATATTACCTGACAAGTGGTCAGCCTTTAACAGCAGCTCCCTCCCCTCCCCTCTGACTCGTCTCAGCCCCACCTCACTCTCCCTGACTCCAGCCCCATTTTCTTAGTGGGTGTGAGTCTCAGATTTTATATGACCTGCTCCCCACCTCCCAACTCTACCTGCTTCTCAGGACAGATCTTTTCACCCATATGGTCCCACTCTCTGCTCCTCTTTTTTCCTCAGCCTCGACTCCCGACAACCCCGACTCATCCCACCACCCCACTCTCTTCTTCTCTCCTCTGGCTTTTCGGGTTCCCTCAGCTTTCAAACTAGGAATTACTTGCCCAGGCTCAGCCGCAGGATGCTCTCCTTACAGCTTCAGGACTAAACCCAGCCCCAGCACCTGGTTTGTGACTCATGATTCCCACTTTTGGTAGCCACCGGTTCACAGACAAGTTGGGCTGGGCAAGGTGGGGTGACCCTGCAGCATTGCCTGCCAGAGGGGATGCTGCCACTCCTGCAAACCCCTCTCCTCCACACTGTTATTATTGTGCTACACAGATTCACTTGCTGTAGCTTCAAGACTTTCCTTTCCCCTCACCTCTATCTGCTTTCTGGCCTGGACAGCAACGTCAGCTTAATCTCCCTAACAAAGTCATGATGCCTTCCCCTTCATCTCCATTTATGCATACTCTGAGTGCTCTGCTTAAAAATTAGTCATTTGTAAACCAAATGCATCAGCAAGGTGCATCATTATCTTCTTCCAAAGCAAAATTATCCTTGAAACTCACCTGTAAAATGATCCCTAAGTAAGGCCAAGAAATTCAGGGGCATCGGATGTACTGATACATCCGATAGTACCATAATTCTCTAAATCTCTAATTTTAAGTTTTACCTCTCTCATCTGTTTATACCTCCCCGTGAGTAATTGTTTATCCTTAAATTGTGGTGTGAACCAGGTTATTATCATCTGTTTATGCAGGACAAGCCAAGGAGAGCTGGAGCCCTATTATAAGCTGCGTAAGGGCAATCACAGCAGTCATTATACTGGGAGGATGTCAGACACGCATAAAGGAGGCACTCATGACTGTCGAGCTCCTAACTGGTGTTGCACTCCCCATTGCAGCGATGGAAACTACATTTTTTAATTTTGTGATGATACCCATTTGATATTATTTCTAATTCCTTTAGTTTTCCCCTCCTTTAGTGGTGGTGGTGATTTCCACCCAGTCCCCAGCTCCGTGCAGTGTGTTGCCAATTTATTGTTTTGCCTTGCCCAGCAGGAACACAGGAGTGGGCTGGCATGGCCCGAACCTCACCTTGATCCAGTTGGACGCACCTGTATTCAGTGGAGAAAGGGCTTTATAACCATTGTGCTAACTCTTTGCAGAATGAAATGATAGCAAGTAATGAGGGGAGGTGCAGTTGCAGCACGCTACTAATTGGGCACTAAAAGCCCAAGCACCGTTGTTAGCACAGCTCTCCGCAGCGGTAATTCCAAACGTGACACTCTTCCCCCGACAAATCCACCTTGATGGGTAAATAAAGTGACATTTGGTTGTAATCACTGAAAAGTTATGGCAAAGCCCATTCATTTTAGGCCGTCACACATCTAGGAACAGTCCCTGGCAAAGTGAAGAGGGCTCGTTCCAATTACGCTGAAGCACACCAATATATCGCTCTCCCCTTGGTAAACAGTTACTGAAAATTGCACTTGTTATTTCCCCGCAGCCCGTGGCAGCAGCAGCTCTTCCTCGCCTGGACAGCCTCCAGCCCCAGCCTGCACGCCGCGGCTTGTTGGGGAAATCAGCTCCGGAGCTGTAATTTATCGCTCCAGCTGCTGCCTGCGCAGCGTTACTGGAGGGCTGTGCTAATTGCCTGGGATTAATCCAAGCAGAGACGGGCACGCCGCGCTTTCTAATTTGTAGGTAGGATGAAGATGTTGGTACTCGCCGTAACAGCCTTTTCTTGTGCTTCGGTGGTTGCTGTGCTGGTCAAAATGGATGTCGGCAGCTTGTAGGAGGTTTTGGTATTCAGGTTTTATTTCCTTTCCATTCCATCTGAGAACAAATACACACATGCTGGAAAGGTCCTCCAAGCCAGAAGAGCTCAACCTGCCAAGTTATAGATTTGGAAACTGTAAGTGATGGAAACCCAGCCAGCTGGCACTGCTGCCCTTGGGCACAGGTGGGAACAACTGGGAGCTCTGGCGGGGCTGTGGCCGTGCAGCATCCCTGCCTGTGGCTCCCTGCAGAGCTGCAGCCAGACCTGCCCTGGAGAAGCGCAATGTTACCTGGCTTTGCAAGCCTATAACTAGGGGTGAGCAGCTTCCCCTGACGTTTCACAGCACCACAGGATGGCTGAGGTTGGAAAGGGGCCTCTGGAGGCACCTGGTGCACCCCCTGCACAGGCAGGACCACTGCAGCATCGTGCCCAGGACCACGTCCAGGCAGCTTGTGAACATCTCCAAGGAGGAAGCTCCACAATTTATCTGGGAAACCTGGGCCAGGGCTCATTTTGTGTACAAACAGCATCCAGATCAGCAAGCATGGGCAGAAGGTGCATCTCAAAGGGCATCCTTTGTCTCTGTGCTTCATGCCTCCTAGCAGGTGGCTGAAAGAGGACCCCCAAATTAGCATTTATACTTCTTTATTATTATTATTTTTTAAAGTGTCCATAGCTTTCATTTTCCTTGAGGTGCCAGGGAGTGAAAATGGTGTCTGGAAGTTGAAGGTGGAAAACTCAGCTCCCTGCCAAGCGTCAGTAACTTTGCCCCAAGTCCCAGGGATGTCTCCTTCATGTCCCTGCCCTCCCACGCTCTCCAAATAGTTCAGCTTTTTATTACAGCCCTTTCCTCAGTCCAGAGAGGACTGTGCTTTTGTAGGCTGAATCCCATGTTGTTTCCATCCACGTTTGTATTTACAATTTTCTCAAAAAACTCCTCCTCCAGTAGCTCTATCAAAACACACATCAGCGCTCATTTCTGCTGATTATTTACTGCCCTTCACTGCCTTTACACCGGGTCTTTTCTGAGAAGCTTCCATTAGGGGCCCTTAAAGCTCATCACAGGGAGGATGGTCACAGGTGGGGCAGGGCTCATTAAGCTCAGGGTGTTTTTGTTCCTGGTACAAAAACATTAACCCTGGTACCGGCGATAGTGGCGGTTGTGGCCAATCTGCCCTACAGTGCTCCCCTAGTGCATAACTCTGAGAAACATCCTGAGCTCAGCATGCCCTCGGAGCAAGCAAATATCCTATAATAAATAAATATGACATTACTTCTGAGCTGTGGACAGTGTTGAGGAAACAACAGCCAGCATCTGCATCCACCTGCAATACCTTGGCTATGGCCTGCATGTCTTCAGGTGCTCCTCTAGCCCCTTACCTCGCACCTCCTGCTCTGAGGCTAAACGTAGGTACACGTCCCAAAATACTACAGCCGTAATCAAAGGGAAAAAAAAGACCCCAGGAGGCAGTTATTTATTTTTAGAGCTGATGATAAACCCACAGAAGGGATTCTGCATCCATGAATATCTTTCCACTTAATATGAATTATTCAGCCACTTTTCCACAGCTGGCTTGTTTGGAGTAAGCAGCGACTCGGACTTCCAGCCATAAATCCTCACTGGCCATCTCTGAGGATCCCTCCTGGCATGGCCAACATCTGTGGGGTCACACCAGCCCCACAGGCACTCAGAGGAGCACCAGCTAGGGACAGACAGACAGACAGATGGTGCTATGCAGCAGAAGCAGGGACCGGGGCCCCTGGTAGCTCTCCAAGCAGCTGAGGGCTGCGTGCTGCTGTTAGCAGAGCTGACTTTTCCCCTCTTTCACTCTGGAAAATGTAACCCGTTCATCTGGCAAACACTCGCAGAGGATCAGCGGGTGCTGGGAAGGAGGGGAAGTGCTGCAGGCAGCGATACGACAGCCTGGCACGTCTCAGGTCCTTGTGGTTAACCCACCTTCTAGTTAACTGACTGATGTTTTCCAAATGACCAGAATATAGAGATGGATGAATCTGCTGCTCAAGGTGGCAATACTACAGCGATGGCAAGAAAAGGTCTCTGGGCTGATCCAAGCATTGGTAACACGGATGGCCTTTGACACAGCTGCTAGCCGTGTTCTCCCATGACAGAGCCTCTCTGAGGATCAGTTTGTATTGGAAATGCTAAAAGCTGCTCCCTGCAGCCTTTTTTACTAGTCTGTGTGATGCAGCTGCCTGCTGGGAGGGCAGGACCTGCAGCCCCGTGTCTGAGAGCCTTTTCCCTGCTCTCCTCTGCCACCACAGGGCAAATTTTATTCCTCTGGGACAAGAGAGAGAAGCGGGGACAGATGCTGGGAGCCCAGATTGCAACCGCCTTGGGCACTCGCGGGACCTTTCCATGAGTTATTTCCACTGTGCATGAAACGTCCTTACTTCAGGTATGTGATGACAGAGCTTAATTAAAGAACGAGAGGTCTGGTGCTGCGGCAGGGAGTGCCCACAGGGGACAGCAGGGGCCATCCACAGGCAGGCACATATTTCTACAGCCCCCTAAAACCCCTGTTGCTGCCCTGTGCCCATGCCTCAGTCTCCAAGCTTTCCTCTGGAGGAGGGCGAGCATCTCCCCTCCACGGACAGGGCAGCAGTGTTCCCTTCCTGTGCAGTGGCTATCATTTCCCTGAAGAAATGGTCAGATTTAGCCCAAATCTGCTAAACCAGCATGTTTATTTTAAGGCACATACCTTGGTACATACCACACCAAGCCTTACCACATCCCCACCAGATCCATATGAAGCAAAGAGTTCACCCAATTCAGCAACAAATTCACGGTTATCATGGGCTCTCCTACTCCTCTGCCAGTTTCAGAGCAATCCAACATCTATATATATATATATTGTAAATATATATATATATATATATACCATTTACGCCCTGACCCCTTAGAAGTGGGGGACATTAGCAAGCCAGAGTATTTTCCAGATCCCTTCCAGCACAAATCCTCTGGCTAAGAGCAATCCCTGCTCCTCTCCACCAGAACAGCATGCTCCTGCCTGCCTCCCTTTCCTCTCATCACCTCACACAGGATCTTGACCTGCCGGCTGGGATGGCATTAGCACAGCTATAAATACAATAGCCATAGTATTTAGTGCCATGAACCTGTTTCCTGTTGAGAGTGACCAACACACCTCATCAGCAAGGCCCTCAGCACATTTTTTCTATCGCTAATGCTGTTAGCTGAGTCACAGAGACCTGGGATCCATGCACCAAGGTGCCCAAAGTGTGCCTTCTTCTTGATCCTGTGCCCACCAGATACCCCCTGTCCCCAGTCCAAGCCAGGACATCAGTGCCAGCAGGCACTGGGACCTTCTTCAGGGATCTGTAATGTTTGAGATACCACCTGCTCCGCTTCTAGGCTGAAAACACAAGTGAAAACTACATCCCCCTTCCACTTGCTCTGTGTGGTATGGGTACATAGGGGGTGCACACTGAAGTCAGCCCCTGCCCATGGCTCAGGACCGGCTCTGGGAACTGCAACATCTCCTTGGAGCATTCCCCACGGGCACCCACCCAAAACCTCTCTGCAGGAGAGCTGCGAGGCCATCAGGAACACACCTGGTGCCCATGATCCCAGAGAGAATCTGCATCTTGTTGCTTTCTCTCCTCAACAAATTACATGTAGGTGGAACCAATTATAGGTAATGGGCTTCAGCTTCCTAAACGCAAAGCACAGGAGGCTAAAATGTGCCCCAGATTGACGTCAGCAGGATTTCAAGTGTGTAGCTGAAGGCAGCATCCCTTTGATATCTGTCTATTAGTATGTTTTGCTGATGTCATGGGTAGTGGTTTTTTTTTTTTTTTTTTTTTTTTCCATTCATCTGTTTAGAATTTTTTAAAGCTGCATTTTAACTAATGATTTGCACCAGCAGAAAGAGAATTAGCAAAGAGTGTGTGTGTGGCAGGGGGGAGGGTTGGAGTGGCTCTCTTGAAAATATGATGCCACAGAAAATATTACTGTGAGGTTGCTGGGTTCAGGAACAAGCCCGGAGTTGTATTTGGAGGTGTGAAGCACATCGCTCTTAGCTGGTGGACTTTAAAATGTGCCTGTGTCTCCCCACCCTCAGGGATCTGGGTAATGGTTTTGCTTTCATAAGCACATCTATTCAACAAGAAACTGCTTCTCAGCAGCTTCAGAAACGCCAGAGCTGGCTCAGAGCTGTGCAGGCAAACCCGCTTTGCTGCAGGCAGCAGGGACCCTCTCTTTTCTCCCTCACCACACCTCTTTCATCCTTCCCTTGGGGAAGGGAAAACCCCACATCAGCTCTCCTGGGTCTCCAGAGCCCTCCTTGCCCATGGGGACACCAGCAGAGTGGGATAGGATCACCCACTGGGGACGTGTGGGAATGGCAGAGCCGTGCCTGCTCCCGTGACGTGTGCGAGATGCAGGCTTCCAGCAGCTCTGCTGCCTTACACAGAGGATGTGCCCTTATTGCTTGTATGGAAAATATTGTTAAATCATACAAGGGCAGAGATTTATGTGTGAGGTGCTGGGCTTATTGAGCACACCCAGTAAGCAGCCAGCTTCCTCTTTTGCTGATTTGCTTGTGCGGAGGCAGGCAGAGAAATGCTGGGGGTAATCCAGGGATGCCTGCTCACAACCATGGCCAATTCTGTCTCTGAAAATACCTTCCTCCAGAGAAGTCCCAGTGCATAAGTCAATGAACCCTTTATGGTATGATCTGATGAGAAAGGAAACCCGACAAACAAATTGCACAAGCAACTTCAAGTCCTTCCTTAGCTTAAAGCTTTTGTTCCTTCAGGTGGCACTCGAAGCACTGGCTGGCTTACATGGGTTGTCCTCACTTGGTCTGGAGGCAATGCCACCAGCAGCTGATACTGATATGAAATATTACCTAATATATATATAATACATATATTGATATTGAAATTATACTTAATAATCTCACAGCCCACGTCCCACTACTTCCAAGCTCCCCAAGCTCAGAGCCAAGGCCACCGGTTCTCACTCAAGAAGACACATCCATTGTGGCTCTTTGACCAAGCTGCTTCAGAGTTTGGAAATACTCAGAATGTGAAAATTACTTGTGACCTCTGAATTTCCCAGATCTCTCGTCAAATTTGCCTCAGATGTTCAAAAGATTCATATTTATTTATTTATTAGGTGTCATAAGATTAAAGATGTGCATACTCAGGGAGTCTGGCAGACATTTCACAGATACTTTTACCTTCATGGGGTTAGCACCACACCTATCTTTCTCTGAGGCAATCACCCGAAGCTCAGGGGGAGAGGGTTATGCTTCCTCTTTCCGTTTTTACCAACCCAAGGGAATGTTTAAGATTTTTGCTGCAAAATTAAACATCTTTAGTGGGAGAAACTGGAAAAAAAACATGGTTCTGGGCAACCTACTCTGGTTGTCCCTGCTTGAGAAGAGGGGTTGGACCAGGTGGCCTTTGGACATCCCTTCCAACCTCAAATAGGTTGTATGAACCTTCCAAGGCTCAGTCCTTCAAGATATTTCAGTACCTAAAGATACAGATGATGTGATTGCACACACATCCACAGGAGCAGGACTTTAAGCTTTTACGTACAAGCACCAGGTACCTTTCTGTATCTTTAGATGAGCAAAGGTTTTCAAACCTCTGCTGGTAAACATACATGTTAACAGAAGTGTGACACTCTACTGATGTTTTCACTGCACAGGGGAAAATGGAGAAAAAGAATAAAAAGATTTGTTTGTTTTCAAACAAAGACCCCATTCTCATTTGCTGCTGCTAACCTTCAGCCATACACTGCATGTGCTAACAGAATATTCACAGCAGTGCTTCTGGCCTTGGTGTAAGCAATGTTTCTACCTGTGCTGCCTTTTTCAAAAACTTGTACCCACCAACAAATAAAGTATAATTAGTAATTGGAGCCTTTAATGATGTTATTTGAAGCAGGTTTTTCTAGGGGGTGTTTGTGTGTGTGTGTGTCAGCCCGTTCCTTGTATCATTTCCTTGAAAACTCTAACGAGTACTTCTGCCCTCCCGATAAGGCCACTGCTCGAGGAGCTTGGAAATGAGGAGAGAATTTGAGCACACAAGCAATTAGTTGAAGGTACATCTTATCCCTTCAAAAGCTGGTCCTATTAAACGGCACTCAGACCATTACACTCAGCCCTTACAGGAAATACCATAAGAGATCATCTGAGAAAATTTGTTATGCAAAAACACCGCGTACTGAAGCCACTCAGGTAGAAGAACACGCAGGTTACTGAGAAGCGAGCAATCATCAGCTTGAAGGCTGTCTGTGCCAATAACTCTTGGCAGACCCTGTTCCTCTCAGTGTGCTCATGTTCCTTCCTTCTCAGAACCCCACAACCCCACCAGCCTGGTGTTTTAAAGCCATATAAATACCCCTGACATGCAGGTCACACCCAGCAGCCTCAGGGGTGCAAAAGTTTCTCCAGAAGCAGGTTCCGTGAAGCTGGTAATGGTGCAGACTGTGATAGTTCCCTTGTTTCATGCTTGGAAATGAGGAGAAGCAATTTTAGCTCAATCTGTTCCTGAATCTAATACCTACCCTGAAAAAAAAAAAATCAGCACAGAGTTAAAGCTGGTAAACCGAGACACAAATAAAAACTTCCCAACAGGAATTGTCTATACAGTGGGGAAAGGCCCAGCCTTGCCTGCAAAGGACTGTCCCGAGCTGTGGCACATCTCTTCTCAAACAAGGAGGGGGATGAAGCAGATTGCACTGGTGCAGATCGGGAACGACATTTTGCCTTGGAAAATGTCATTTTTTGGAAATGAATAAGAGCACTGTGTTTTGTCTTGAGTAAGTAAACAGACACAGAATTGAACTAGCTTTATTTTCTTTCTATTTGCTTCTTTCTTGGTCCCATCCAGAAAGCATACCTCACACTGCTGATAAGCACCACCACAAACCACACCATGTTTGGTGTTCAGTGCAGACACGGCTTTCACCCGGCCTCGCTTCGGTTTTCATTGCACATGAAAGCCAGCAGAGGATAAACCAGCAGAAAGATCTGTGGAGCAGGGATCCTGCAGCAGGGGCTGTGGCATAAGAACCTCATTAGTCAGAAGGACAGTCATTCAGGGGTGACTCAGCTGGGGAAAATGTGCTTTTTGATGACTTAATAAAGGGATGCTTAGCTGTGTGGGTTATTTTGTGTGTGTGTGTGTGTGTGTATTGTGTTGTTTTGTTGTTGTTTTCTTTTTTTGTTTTATTTACTTAAATAATTGCTGTTACTGACTCATTGCTAGTGGATGTCAAGGATGAAGTGAGCATTATGGCACTAGCTTATCTAGCAGACTTGTGGCTGTCACTTCAGAGCATGTTTTAAGCGCTGCCACCTGTAGCTTAGGCTCTCATTTACACCGTCACAGGGATTTTAGTGGCTTTACAATTTTGCAAAGAAGCCACCACTCGAACTGATTTTTCCCTTGCTGGTGGTCTGCCTTGAGCTTATTGTTATTAACAGGGTTGTGGTGTTTCGGCTGTTTCCAAGAACTATAGTAGGAGGAAATGTTTTGCAGATGGCTGTTTTGTACATTGCAGGACGTAACAGGAGAGGTCCTGGGCTCATAACACCACCACAAATCATCAATGTTTTTGAAATTTATTAGCCTCTGATTTCTCATTCCTCATGTTCCCCAGAGATTTCTTAGAAATCAGCATATCTGGGGATATTTTATGCCTGCACCAAGCCTGCTGTGCCCTGCTGTGTCCCTGGTGCATTGATCATCCTGCACACAGGCCGTCTAAGGGGGACAATGACGCATGCTTCCTCCGCAGGTCAACGTCTGAGCAGGACTTCCTCCACTGCGTGCCACGGAGCAGAGGCCAGAAAGCCTCTCAATCCTCCGCTTTTGACATTTTTCCTGCAAGGGAAAGGAAATATCTTTGTTAGCGTGCCCGACAGAAATAAGTTCATCCAAGGATAAAAGGTATGGGGGGAGGAGAAGGAGGGGACTGGGAGACAGACAGACTGGAGACAGCATGGGCAGAAGGGGTCAAGCTTGCTTGTAGGGGATAAGCAGCTGAAGAACAGTCTGTTACCAGCACAGCACACTCCTTTCTTGAAACCTGGAACAGAACCCAGCACTGGCAAGGCTTTACATTCCTCTGCAACCAACAACAGCTCTGTCATCAGCTGGTGGAGATGGCATCAGGTTAGCAGTTGGGCAACACAAGCACTGGCACATGGACATCCCCTGTGGTGTCTGCAGCTTGTTGGCCACACATCCATGGAGTCGTCAGCTGCCACATCCCTGCTGAAAGCTCCTGCAAGGCCCCTGGGGTTCAGAGAAGGGGAATTACAGCTGGCACGTGCTCTGGAGAGAGAAGGGGAAGAGAGGAGGGGGGAAAGGGAGAAGGGTTCATAAAAATCCTGTGAAATGACAGTGAAGACACTGCTGAGAACACTAATAGCATCTGGGAAATACCAGCACCCACACAATCTCCATTCCATTCCTAAGAGAGTAGGAACAATCCTTTTTCATTTTATTCCTTATTTGAGTAAACCAATTCTTTAATCAGTAAATCTGAAAGACTCCAGAAGCGGAGGCCTGTAACAAGTCCCCTGCTGTCACGGCTGACCATCTCTTAATCCTTTCTGTAAATCATTCTTGCTGCATCATAAAACAACTTGAGTTTTGTTCTTCCTACTTGTACAGGCAGACTCTGTCCTGCACTCCTGCTTTTCAGAGCACTCTTCAAATTCTGATTGCGAGCCTGAAATTATTCAAGTTTCAGCCCATTTACTCTTGAGCTTTCCACTGTCAAGGATACCTCATGTACTAAACAGAGGCCAACCTCTATACTAAGAGGTGATTCCCCAGAGAAGCAACAGCTTGACAGTCCAAGCATGATTGATTTCGTCTTTGTTTTCCTACTGCTTGTACTTGTAACAATGAATATTTTTAGAGATATTACTGTACTTTAGTTAGAGTTATTGCAGCAGATTGCACTTAAACAACAGCAGTGCATTGCCAATATTTAAAGTCCAGACTGACTGAGAGCCCAGTTATGAGTCTACTAATTTTGTTCTTGTTTTGCTTAACCTTAAACCCAAATTATCTCAAAAAGAACAAGAAATACTTGTGACAGCCGAAAAATTTCAAACTTAAGCTGCATATCAGCGGAGCTTTCTGGAAGATGGATTAGAGAGTAAATTTGTTTTATTGACCATTTAAACTGTAACTAAATAAAGCTATAGGAATGTGCTCTAAGAATAATCTAGCACTGTCAGAAAGACAGATTAGGACATTTACAGGCCTTCTTTTAATAAGTTTTTTATAATTCTCAAGAAAAGAATCCCAGTTCCTGAGAATAAAAATGGGTCTCTCACGTGCTTGCAGATGCATTTCTTGTGCTGTCTCATTTTGTGCTCAAGTGGTCTAGAAAGGAGCGTGGGGACCTATGCTAAGGGTAACAGAACAATATTTCTGGCCTCATATACTAGCCTCCTGGCACTTCAAGACAAAGTACACTTGGTATTACCAAAGAAACATTGCAGGCCAAAATGTAGCTCTGGGGAGGTACATCTACTAGCCACAGCCACTTGTCTCCACTCCAAACCCTAGGAAGCCCCACCTCACAAATGCCATCTCTTGCCCTCCCCCTACAGCTTTCTTGTGCCCACCTGGTCTTAGCCACCTGGTCTTAGCCACCCATCCTTGCTCTTGGGAAATATTTTCTGCCTTCCCTGTGTAGTGACATTTTTCTTCTTCTCCTTCTCTTTCCTCTTCTGTCTGAAGAAGCTGACATCCTCTTTCTCCCTCGTCCTTCACCTCCTTCAAATCAGTCGGTGTGCATGCCTGTGTGCACATGTACATGTGTCCTTTGTCTGCCCACAGAGATGAATGACATTGTGTGGTTGTGTCCAAGCCCTTTCATAGCCTCACAGAATCACAGACTGGTTTGGGTTGGGAGAGACCTTAAAGCCCATCCAGTTCCAACCCCTGCCATGGGCAGGGACACCTCCCACCACACCAGGTTGCCCAAAGCCCCATCCAGCCTGGCCTTGAGCACCTCCAGGGATGGGGCATCCATGGCTTCTCTGGGTAACTTGTTCCAGGGCCTCACCACCCTCAAATTTATTCCTTTTAACAGCAGCTCTGGTGGTCTCAGCATCCTTGGCAGGGGAAGGCCACAGCCACCCATGCCACCTGTTTCAGCACCCAGAAACCAGAGCTCTGCTGCTGTGGGGAGGCTGGCACAGAGATGTCAAGAGACAAGCGGTGTCTTGGAAGCAGCTTGAAGTCACAGGTGAAATTCCTGCTTTTTCTGATGGGGCTGAAGGAGAAGGGGTGGGTGACCATGGCTCTGAGAGGCAGATGGGGTGACAGTTACAGAATCACAGAATCATCTAGGTTGGAAGAAACCCCCAAGATCATCTAGTCCAACCTCTGTCCTAGCACTAACAAGTCCTCCACTAAACCATCTCACTAAGCTCTACATCTAAATGTCTGTCTCCTCCTGAACAGGGGCACTGGGAACACCAGAGATCGAGTGTCCCACACAGGGCACACCTCAGCAAAGGAGTGTAAGGACAGCCGAGGCCCTGCTTTAACTACAGAGCAGGGATAAAGCTTACGAAAGAGATTTAATTAAAGCCGCTGCTTGTATGCTCGTTGACCTCACTCCACGAGCAATCCCTGTGCCTCTGCCAGGGAAGATCAGAGCAGCTGAGGAGCTCCACGAGAGAAAGCCCAGCCTGGCAGGGGAACTGCGAGCCCGACGAGCAGAGGCACAAGGACCTCGCCCTCCATGAGGGCACAAGGCATGGCCCGACGGCTCCATCTGCTGGGCGGCTGCAGCTCCTCCATTTGGGCTGCTGCCTCTCCCCCAGGAGGCCTTGACGGCTCAGGCCTTGGCCCATGGCATGGGTGAGGCGTGCACAAAGCCGGTGCCAGCCTCCAGGATGGTGCCAGCCTTCAGGATGGTGCCAGCCCCACGGGCTGGCTCGCCCCGAGCATCTCTGTGCACCCCATACCCCGCCTCGCTGGCGCTGATGCCCCTTGGCAGCGGTCGCGCCCCGGTGCAAAGGGCGCCGTCGCTCCCCAGGCACACGTGGCTGCCAGGCGTCTTCCGACTCCGCATGTGCTCGCCAGTGCCCGCCACCATGGCTGGGTGACAAATCCGAGCCTGGGGCAGACAGCCAGAGGCTGCCGTGCTGGCCTGCGCCCTCCATGCCGGAGGTGAGCTCTGGCACGTCAGGGTGGCAGTGAGGCGGCTGCGTCTTGTGCCGCCTCAGTACATGCTGCAGATCCATACGGGTCTCGAGACCCCCAGTTACATGCAGTCTTGAGAATAATCCTGTTGAATTTCATCACTAATCCCCGCATCCTGTGTCATCGTGTTGTTTAAAATGTATTCAAACCAGCACAATTCACCAGCTCTGCGCAGTATGGAGAGAAACTCGATGTGGCCTTGGGGACACAGTAACACCACTGCTTGGCAATAGAAGATCTGGATGTGAAAAACCTAGTTCCCATTTGCCATTCAAATAGATACCACTTTGTCCCGTACCTCAAGCCTGAAAAGGTTGCTTTGAAAATCAACTTCTTTGCTTACAGAATGTGCATAATGTGTCCTTCCATGCAGGTGACTCTGAGGATGATAAGTAATAATGCAGCCAAATAACTCTTCTGTTGTAGGTCCCCAAAATAAAATGTAACCCAGGACACTTCCTGCACAATCCCAGGCAGCACTTTTTGGAACATGGTGAGATTCTCATCTCCTCTCCTTCGAGTCTTACTATCTATATGCAGCACATCTGCACACAGGGAAATTAAACACAGAGCTGTCAAAGCTGTTGCAGATCTCCTGCTCTCTTGCTTGCATCAGGGCTGACCATAGCCTGTTGCAAATGACTCTCTCATTTCAATTAGAAACATGCATGCATTTTCCTTGAGATTTTATAAAACTTCCATTGTAGGTCTCATGGTAAGTCGGGTCAGTCAGAAGGAGGGACAAACTCGGGACACAGGGAGGGAGTGCACCAGGGTTCACAGGTTCTGGATTCTAATCTTGTCCTGCCACGCACATGAGTCACCCTTGTTATTTCCACCAGCAAAATGGTAAGAACAAGGGAGCCCTTTTTTTTTTGCAGCCTAGTGAGGTCTGCAGAAAAAATCATTGGCTGCTGTTGAGGCTCACTTAACCATTTGATGGAGAACTGTATTTGTGGGTTCTCTATTTAAGCTGCAGGCGTGTAACCTGCATGCAGGTAGTGTGTGCCACTTCCTTGAGATCAGCACACTGCTACTCTGCTTCCTAGGGGCGAGTCCCTCTTCCTCTTCTTGCAGCATGTATAAATGTGCCATTCGAAAAGTTATGAGCTTTTTATTGTCACTTGTGGAGTGAGATATTGAACCATCGAAGTGCTTATTCATTTCTGTTTATCTGATTGTCGTAATGTTTCTAAACTGCCAGTTGAAGGTAAGAGATAAACTCCAGCCAGCCTCAGACTGAAAGGCGCCTTTGACGCAGCTAGGTTTTTTCATTAGAGGATGATATATTATTTATTGACCCACACAGGGTCACCTGGAAATACTTCATGCAGGGAATCAAAAGGGAAGAGTAAATACTGAAATCAAAGGGCCTGCAGGACCTCGTTTTGCTGGTGGGACAGTTTTTCTCTGCTTGTGTGGGAATGGTTGACCCAGCCCCGTGGCTGATGGCTCTGTTCTCACAGGAAAAGAAACTCCTGTGCCCTCTTTCGTTCAAAAAGGAACAAATGTAGTACTGAACAAAACAGGCATCTAAATTATTGAATCTATATTATTTATTTCCCACAGAATTCCCTGCCCCTCTTTGCATGACCTCCCTTTTTCACACCAGCTTGGCAATGATAAGCAGAGATGTAGGGACCAAATCACTGTTCACAGCTACTGGAAGGAGGGAAATGCAGGGATCTCCCTGGGGAGGGAGGGAAGACCAGGCATCACTTCTGAAGGAGATCAAACAAGAGGGA
The DNA here is from genome assembly GCF_965140915.1 of Aythya marila. NCBI lineage: Eukaryota > Metazoa > Chordata > Aves > Anseriformes > Anatidae > Aythya > Aythya marila. The sequence goes on along the minus strand of NC_139042.1, from coordinate 21,338,881 downwards.
GCCTTGCTGTCCTATAGATTTCCCAGGGTTGCTGTAAAAAAACTAATACAGACGCATCCCTGTGTAATAGCATTCACATTGCAAAATGAAAAAGCTTTTCTGAGGCTCAGGGGAATTGTGTCTGTGCAGGGGGTTCAGAGAGAACAATTTTCTGAACAAATCTTTGATGTTAGCCTTTCAGCATGCGATTTCCATGGAAGATGGGAGAGCCATCTATCTGCTAAAGGGAATATTTACCTCTTCCATTCTGCAGCTCTGTTCACTGTTGCTATGGTCGCGTGTTGTTATAATTGTCTTTTATTAAAGGCAATCTCCTTTTTAAAGACTTCTATACTACATGCATCTTGCCAACTTTCTGGTTCATCATGTCTGTTTACCTATTTAGTCTGTCTAATGATGGCATTTTTAAGGCCTCAAGGTATTTGGTTTCCAAGCAGTGATAGAATTAACAGAGAGGTTCCCAGCATTATCATGATTTCCTGAAGTCAAAGGCAAGTTGCAAGTAGTGGGATGTGATTTTTATTTTTTATTTTTAATAAATAAAATGCTTGTTTATAGAAAAGAAAATGTGTGGAGATTCTGCCCAGCTGAATAAAACTTTTCTACATGCAGGCATGTAGAACAACCTCAAACAAAATACATGGATCTAATGAGAACAAAAACTGCACAGAAAGACACACCAGCCTACAGATTGCTCTTAAAATGCCTCACAAGGATCCTTTATCCCCGAAGTCCTTTTTCAGGCCATGGCAAAACTCTGGTTTTGGCTTTTTACCAAGCAGAGATCAAATATAATAGACTGCAGGAGATAACAGTGTAACTCAGCCGCTTAAATGCCTTCTGACAGAAATTTGTCTATCCTGTTTCTCAAAGACCTCCAGTTGGCCTACTGTGGTCTAGATATGGATTCTATGATTTCCCTTGAGTCATCAGTGCCCGGGGAAAAAAAAAGTCTTTATTTCAAAAGCAAATGGCTTTTTACACCAGGCTGGGTGTTCGCAGTGAAGCCAGTGCATTTGCTACAGGAGCTGCTGGAATAAGTGACATCTCTGTCCCTGTCCCTTGTGCCTGGCCATCCTTCTGAAACCAGGACATCAAGGAATGAAGGAAATGTGCACCAAGATCCCATCACAACCTGCAGTTGACACATGAGCCTGGGAAGTGTTCCTGTGTCCCACAGCTTTCATGGGAGCCAGGTTACTTCTGTCCTATTGCTGGGAGAGAGAGAGAGTATGGTCAGGCAGGCTTTGTGAGGCCCCAGGCTGATGGAGCCGAGCACAGCTCCTGAAGCAGCTCCACATCAGCCTTGCCACTGTTGAGTCTCCTTTTCTTGGAAAAGCTCCAGCTTGCACAGGGTCAAAAGCAGCATTTTGGTCAAAAGGGACTGAAAGTGGTGAGCCTCGCCCCGCAGTGAGGCAGTGATGGTGCGAGGGGCTGCTGGTGGAACAGCACGTGCAGCTGAGGAAGGCTGAAAGGGGTTTTTGATCCCTTCAAAGGAAAGTTCTGGGTTCTGTTCAGCTCAGCACGTCCTTGTCTGTGGCAATTCAACAAATGTGTTTGGCACATGTGCTGAGGCTCAGCGCCACGCTGCCAGTACCGGCTGTGGCCTCACTGCGCAAACCTCATTTCCAGGGCAATCTGTGCTCCCACCTCATCCCTCCTGCTCAGCCATCAACCAGCAAGTCTCATTCCCCCCTCACATCTCTCATTCTGCCTGCCCTGGCCCTCATTGCATAATAATTTCTCTCTCCACAGTGTTTTATAAAATGAGCCTTGGTTGTCCCCAGCCAGGCTCTCCACACCCGCTGCCCTCACCCAAGTCTCATTTTAACAGGGGGCAGCTACACTTGCTTTTACCGAGCTGCTTCAACGTGATTTGCTTGGCAGCGGCACTCAGAGCAGCGACAGGGGCAGCTCAGGCAACGCGGTGATTTCATCTTATCGTTCGTAACAAATAGTGGGACTGCGAAGCCAGCAGCAGCAGCCAAACTCAAGCAGTTTTAATTATTATGAGTTTTGTGATCACACATTGCTGCAAGGGTAAAATATAATGGGGTTGCTGACATTTTGCTGGTATTGCAAAGAGTGTTCACTTTCGGGAGAAATGGGAAAGAAAGAAAACAGCACTCAGCTCTGAGTGGCAGACTATTTGAGGCAGGACAAGAACAGTTTTATTTTGCCCAGTGCCAGTCATTGATTATCTGCTCCTAAAAATCCACCTGCCTAGCGGGTGGTGACCTTTGTCAGGCTGGTCATGGTGCATAGGCATTACAAAGCACAACGGGGATGAGAAAAACAGATGATGGAGATGCAAAGCGGAAATCTCACAGTAAGAAAATTCCTTTTCCTCAGGTTGGAGGCAGGAGAAGAGGTCGAGGGCGTTGTGTTCCCCTCACGCATCACCAAACTGAAGGAGTACCACCAGTCACTAGGCAGGGTAAGAGTGCAGCTCAGTCCAATCCTGTGTTCAGCTGTATGATTACTTGCAATTAGCAGTCTGTCAATCCAGCAGCTGAAGTATCATGGGGGTTACCCGACCCAGTTCCTAAAGGCACTGAGCTGCTCTCTAAATACTCAGAAGAGCCCTGCTTGTGACTTTCTTTAGCACCTGGGATGGATTTCACCTCCATGAGGATGTCCAGAAGAGATTGGAACCGGTGAACATCCTGTCACAGGGAGCTGCACAGATTTAAGCACTGTGCAGCTGTATAAAATATACACACCATAAAAATAAATCTCTTTTTGTTTTTTCTTGAAATTGCAGCCTGCTAGTTTTGCCTGAGTCACCTTAGTTCTTGTATTAAAAAAGTGACGAGTGGTTTCTTCGTCTTCTCTGTTCTGATTGTAGTTTATAACCTTCTAACGTATCCTCCTGCCTGTGTTTTTTGGGCTGAGGTGTCCTCTCTACCTGTTTTTTCCATGCACAGAAGCCTTTCTGTACCTTTGATCACCTTTGTCAGCCTTCTCCATATCTTTCTAGCCATAAAGCAATATCCTCTGTCTTCTGCCTGTTAATGCTGTGTAAATGCTAAGAGAGGCCAATGTGTACCATTCATTAAGCCCAAAGGAAATCTTCAGAGGTGTGTAAACCCCACAACACAAAGGTGCACACAGAGCGTGTCCCTGTGCATGGGAGTGCAGATTCAGAACAGACAGTGGAGACCAGTGTGGAAGAAAATATCTGTGGGACTGGAAAATGAGCAAATCCTCATCCCTGCAGAGACACAGCATCCTGCCACAGCCTGGAATAACACAAGAAACATGAAATGCTCGTTAGGAGCGAGTGACAAGTGACTGCAACTCACACATTTCTCTGACCATGGCAGGCTAAGGAGAATGATGTCTCAAATAGCTGTCGGCCCTGAACACCAGAGAGCACCTGCTGAACCCCTGAAGGGAGACGCATTAAATGTGGGAGAGGGTCAGACACATCCCCAGAGTGACAAACTGCATTTCTAGGACTCCCGTGAACCAGACCCTGGAGATGAGCTGTGTCAGGGGGCTGAACCACTCTGCAAACTCCAATATGTGTGCAACGAAATGCAAAGAGTCTGTGCTGGCATTTACAGGTAAATGCAACATTAAGCACCTGCCTTAAATTCCCAGTCCCTGGCTGTGGGTAGAGAAATGATTCCTGGCTTAAAAGCCAGGCTGTGGGGCTTGTGAAGCAGGTGGGAGAGGCAGCACCCACATCCCCTGCTCAGCACTGCTGCTTCTGTTCCCTGCCATCTCCAGCTCTTGGGCTGCAGGAAGGGATCATGAGCCCTTTGCACAGCAAAGCAGCCCCGATACCCCCTGCTGATATGCAGTAGATTGGATGTACGTCATTGGATGTAGGTAACTACAGAAAACTGACACTTTTACACCCAAATCGTAGCCTTTTTTTTTACATCCTAGAGCTAGAAAAGACATCCGCTGCTCAGGGTGTCTCTGCAGACACCATACACTTGTGACACCAGATATCAAGCCATAATGACACCTTCCTCTAATGCTTTCCCTATTTTACCTGTCCAGCTGGTGGTTACAGCACACCTCAAAGGTGGAGGAGATGCAAGCCCAGTCCCTGCCTGAATGCACATCAGCCCACGTCTCCATCTTCCCAGAAGGTTTCATGCCTCCGCATTGGAAAGAAGAGTGCAACAGAGCACTTCTAGGTCCAGCAACAATAACTCCTTCTGCATTTTGTACTGAACAGCCTCTGGATAAAATACCAGAGTGAGCTGGACCATCAGACTCCTTCCTTCTGTTTAATGCATTAACAAGCAAACAACCCTTTTCCTTCTTTTTTCACTCTGCCCTGGCCCAAGATCTCTGCACAGAGGAGCAGAGTTGGCCAAAGGGGAGAAGGTGTGACAGAAATGTTTAAATTCTAGGGAAATGGGAATGAAACAGGAAATGGGAACTCACCAGGAATTCCCCTGTAGCTGGAAGTGACCTGGGTGTATCCTGAAGGGCTTCAGTGAGCAGGTTTTTAGGAAAGGGTCATTGGGCCAGGGGCAGTGTTTCTGGTCCTAGGTGACCAGCCTGGCTCCTTCCTTGCACCTGGACATGCTGTTATTTCCTCTCTGGTTGCTTCTGGCATAAAGATCAGCTAAATCAGCTAAACATGGCATAAAGATCAGCTAAACTGAAAACCACGCACTTGTGTTTCTACACCCTGAATATTGAGATGTAATGACAAAAGTGTGGGCACTGTTGCCTTGAAGATGTGTTGCTAAGAAGCAAATGAAGAGGCTGAAAGCTGCAAAAGAGGGGCAGCAAGGGAAAACACAAGCACAGCAATGGAAGGAAGGAAGAAGCTCTGCTTATAGTTTCCTAAAATCAGATACTATAAGGTTTAAAACTTGGCTTTCAGGAAGATCCCAAAGCCATTTTTCTTTAAGGGCCTAACACACGGGTGCTGTCATCAATAAATATTTTAATTGCAAAGCAGAAATCAGCAAGTAACTGGAAAACAATTCAACAGTGACTTCAGCTACTTCTCAGAGACCTTCCTGGAAGGCTAGAGGAGGGATGTGGGAAGTGTGAGCAAGGCACTGAGTTTGCCTGAAGCAACATTAAATTTTTCCCTCATATTTTTTATTACTGGGCAATACTTAAGTGGTCAGCGAGTAGGGTTTGAAACATCCATTTGATCCTCAGCAAAGAAAAGGATGGAGTCCAGAACATTTTAACCTTTCGTGTCGAATACCCTGCAAGTGCTCCACGCTGCACGCAATGACTTCTACATAAGGAATGAGCTTTTATAGTGCTCTTCATGTTTAGTGTGCCCTTCAAACGCCGGCCAGTTAATCTAAATAATACCATAAAGCAAATTAAATTATTTATCTACTCAGAGATAAACCAGCAAGCAGAGTTAAAATAATAATAACCAGTTCCCTCTTGGGCTGTTAATTTAAAAGGGGAAATTGTTACGGAGTTCAACTTATTTCGCCAAAATAAAGAAACTTCCTGGTATTTCTGCTAAGGACATGTGCAGAATGAGTGGAATGGCTACACTGCATGAATTTGGAAGGCTTGTTTTTTTTTCTTTTTTTTTCTTTTTTTTTCTTTTTTTTTTTTTTCCCTTCAGTGTTTCACCAGCCTCAGCCCACTGTTATTAGAGAAGCTGCTTTTTCAAGCTGGTCTAAGCGTGTAGAATAATGGAGTCGCAATTCTGGCGAACCCTTCTTCTCATATCGTCTTCCTCTGTTCATAAAAGAAGACTTCACGGGGCTGCCTTCCCCCAGCAGTGGCTGCCCACAGGAGCTGTGCATTTCTGCCGTTGCAGCCTTCCAGCCCCCTCCAGCACGTGGGCCAGGCTGGGTGCCAGGGCAGGAGGTGTTAGCGGGAGGCCACAGCTCCCACCGCCTTTCAGACCTGCACCTGGCCTTTGGCAGAGGCTCCCCTAGCCGCATAAAGGCTTGGAGGATGTAGCCATATAAACTAGTGCAAACACTATATAACAGCTAATCTTCACTGCCGAGGAGGAAGTAAAGGAGCTTTATGAGTGGGAAGGTCAAGGAATGTTATCCGCTTCTACTCGGGAGTTTTGTGGTCTGCATTTACACTTTATCCATTTGCTTTTCTATTGACACTGGCTTGGGGTAAAGGAAACTCATGCAAAGATCAGATTGCCAGTCGAGATCCTGACAAAGGAAGGAAATGGCCACTGATTGCCTTGGACCTGACTTGGCATTCCTCACCCTCCTCACTGCCCCGCTGCCTGCTCCAGGTGCCTCCGGAGCGCAGAGCAGAGCCTGTGCTTGGCCAGTGGGCATCTGCCCTAGCTTGCAGGTAATCTGTTGGGAGCATGCTTGGGCAATTTCAGCTGCTAGAACTAGAAGAAATATTTCAGACCACTCAAAAGAGCACTGGGCTTGAACTCCAGGAGTGTCTCTGTGCGTCTCTTTTGTGATCCCTACACCAAAGGGAAGCTGAGAGGGGACAGGAGGGAATTCTGTCCCCACCACACTCCCTTCATCTGCCCTGGTGTTCCACCTTTGGGGAGATATTTTAATATAGTGGGAGAGTGACAACAGGTACTTCTAATGATTCAGATCTCGTTATGAATGTTATTCTTTCCAACAGTCCATCTAACAACATAACACACTTACATAGCATTATAAATCCATTATATGAATGTGCATATGCACAGACACTGCACAGTTATATATAAATAACCAGCTTATGTAGGACAGCCAGATTCTTTTGAACACCTATTTTCCAAAAAGGTAGAATAGTGAGATTTGTAAAACATGGGAAAAAATCCTAGACTTAATTTATGATTTTTAAAACATAACAAATAGAAGTTAAGAACAAGGCAAAAATGTATGTGGGATCCACAAGCAACAGGAAATTCACTTCCCTTTGGAAATAAACAATTTCACAGGTAACTGCTTGCTTTTAGGATGTGCACTGATGCAGAACTGAACACAGAAGTTTTTGTTGTGACAGTTGAGGTCAGATTTGCAGATTCTACTTTCAATCAAGGGTTATAAATAGAGGAAATCTCCAGACTTGCGTGTATGAATTGGAGACTGGAATCTGGTCTGGCATATTGGTCCACTGCAGAAATGAGAGAAATGACAACCCTGCCTGATCCCTCATCCTTGCTTCTGTTCTTTGACCTGAATCTAACAGCAGGGAGTCCTCTGCTAACCCAGAGAAAACCAGGGGCACTCATCCATGGTATCTGCTGAGTGAGTAGCCCACCACGAGGGAGGCTTTGCCCCTGCAAAGGGCTCCTCGGGGCTTGAGGCAGATCCATTTTCCCATTGGTGTGTGCACACGTGTGCACGCAGGGCCAGCCAAAGCCTCGGGGACTTTTGCCACCACCCTGTTAATCATTACCGAAGCTGAGCTGTACTCTCTGAGATCTCTGACCTGTTTTGCAGCCCTGAAGGGTTTATGGCAGCCAGCGAGGCCTTGGCCGGTGTTTGGATTGCGTGCTGACAGCCGGCCAGCTGGCCGCGGTTCAGAGCTCGGCGATACGGCGCACGGTGGGACTGTGCCGCCCGCTTGTACTGCTCGGCCTCACGGGGATGTGGAGCAACGCCTGCTCTATCAGCCGGGTGGGAGTGGGCCCAGGGGACACGGGGTGAGGAGGAAGGAGCCGGCCTGGGTGATTGCGAGGTCAGGTGGAAGTTACGGGTGCAGGAACTTGAGGAGCGGCCCGCGGGCAAGCAATGGGTGGTGCAAAGAGAGCCTCTGGTGCTCTTGTCAGTGGGATGGTGTAAAAGTGTGGAGACGAGCTTAACATGGCACCGGATAGCATGCCCTGCATACACACTGGCTGTAGCTCACATCCACGGTTTGTCCTTCTGCCCCATCATAGAAATTGAAGGGAGTTTTATAGCTGGTTTCAAAGAAAAATACAATTCTGGCTGTTCTGAGCACATGGCATCTTGGGCTAAAGTCCTAGAAGATTCATGCATATAGGAAAGATTTCTCCTAAAGGTCTTGTTTATGTCCATTTTCCTTCCTTCTTTGCTCAGGACTCTGGATTCTTTACTTGAAACCATTACTGATTTGCTGAAGTTTGAACTCTGAATTTAAGTATTGTCCTATTTCCACTCTCCTGAATTGTAAGTAATTTCAAACTCAGAACAATTTTGTCAGTTGTTTGATTAGCCAGCATCTTGCTGGCTCCTGCATACCCTTTCTAGCTGGTGACTCTCAGCATGGACACCTGCTTCATGACCATGCAGTCCCTCAGGGAAGCTCCTCTTTGGAACACATTCCCAAGAGGACACAAATGAAGAAAATGGTTCCTTTTTCACATGACTGAAAAACGCATAGAAATCGTCTTCTGGATCAAGTCTAAAAAAGAGCATCACCCATGCTACACAGAAAACATCTCCATGGTGTCTAAAGAAGCCAGCAGTGATAGCTATTTCCAGCAGAAGAGAGCCTAGAGACCCTGGCTGCCCTCCTGAAGACCATGTTCTCTCTAGTCTGATGAGTGACAGGCTGCTCAAGCCAAGACATTTATTCTTTTACATTTACAAGGTGCTAGGAAATGGAAGGATGTTTATTTACTAACATTACCCTGTTTCAGTGGGTTTGTTTAATTTCCATCCATGCAGATCTTACGGTCCACCAACTTATGTTGCCTGCATAAGGCACTGAGCTCTGGCAGGCATGAGCATGTAATTGCAGACAGCAAACCCAGGCAGGTTGGCTTCTGCTTGAGTCAATCGAAACCCTGGAGGAGCTTCCAGAGAGCACCAGGTGTTGCTCAGCACGTGGTCCTGGTGGGCCAGAGCCCACTACGGGGGCTGGTTTCCAGCAGGCTGAGCCATTGCAGGGAGGTGTGCTGCAATCGGGATGCTATCTGCTGTAATCCTGCTGTCTTCAAAACATAGCAAGGTGTCACTTTTTCATGAGACCAGGAAAGGGCTCTATTGAATTTCTCCATGCCTGAAACAGCAGTAATCTTTTGCTCCTTCCCTGCTGTCTCACTGGTCTGAATCCCAACGTTTTAACAAAATGACAGTTCTGTGCTACATGAAATCACTGGGAACTAACCAGTACAAAGAACGCTGTGCACCACTGACAAAAGCCTTTTCATCGCTTACAGCCAGCTGTCTGGGTACATGCTCTGAAAACCTTTGAAATTTTGGGGGCTGAATCACTTGGGTTACATTTATCCATCATCTTCTTTGGTGTTACTCAGGAGTTTGCAGTAAGCAAATTTTACTCATTTGGGATAATGAACGTAATTCATTTGTGCTTCCGCTTCATTTTTACCAAACTACATCACAGGCAGTCATCTTTAAGGTATAAAATATACATGTTCAGCGAGGGCTTATTTTACTGCAGTCAATAATCTATGAATGCACCGTGTGCTCAGGAAAGAGCAATTTAGGCAAATTAAGAGCTGTGTCATGAATGCAAGAACAAAGCTCACTGCCAGCATCTCTCTGCTCTGGGGGTTCTCTGGCAGCGTGTGTCCAGTGGGGACACAGGGTGTAAAACCTTCGCTGTAGCCATCTTTATATCTTGAGGATGGGGCTGTTTCATGGGTGGAGAGAGGGTTATTAATGAGCACTCAAAGCAGCAGAGCCATGCATTTCTGTGGGTTGTCATGACTTGGGGTCTTCCCGAAGGCCACCCTCCTTCTAGAGGGAAAACACCCATGGGATGGAGAGATGAACTCTGTGAAAAATAGGACTGTTCCCTTGTTCTGACAGGGGGACTGTTCTGAACAGCAGAACAAAATGGCCAAACTCATCAAACCGGCTTAAACAGAGAGCTGCGGGCCCTCTGCAAATGGTTTCAAATTCTGCTCTGAAATGAACCAGCCCTGGCAGTTCTGTGATCCCATCACCTGGAATGATGCTTGGTGGGACTGCACACTATGTGGTTCCAGGTATTTCAACCATCTGCCTTTAGCTTTCACTAGGACTTGGCACAGAGACCCTCTTGGCATACAGCAAAGCAGAAAACAATCTGCACTGTGCTAAACTCCTGAGGGCATGGGGAAAATATATTTTATCTTCTTTTGTTATAGATCAGTATGGACACAATGACACTGGAAAATTGTATTAGAGGAGGGGATAGACCAGGGTGCTTGATTCTGCCCCTGAGGAGGGAGCAGTGTAGGTGCATCCCCCAGAGCACAATGTGCAGAGACGCGCTCTTATTTCTACCATACATGCCCAGCTCAGTTATTGTGACCACCGTGGTGTCTGAGGCATTAAAGAGCAGCCCAGACTGCTTTCTGGGGCTGACAGACATTACCTTCCTCCTGGGGTGATGGCAACACTTAAATAAGGCATTTTTAATAAGCATCCTAAATGCTTATTTGTGTAGCCCCTTTAGTGTAGAAGGACAGAGGTGAGTAAGAGTATGGAAGGTATAAGGGAAGAAAGTGGGAGAAATGGTATCAGAGACACGATAATGCCAAGGTAATGCAGTGTTGTAAAGAGGAGCAGATGAGCAAGAATTAGACATTGAGATGTGGAAGTCTAAAAGTGCGTGAGAGACCGAGGAAAGCAAAGGCAGAAGTTGGTAGCAGTTTTCTTTAAACAGGGATTGGAGACGAGAGCTGAATAGAGCAGAGAAATGAGGAATAGATAGCAGAGTTGCCCATCCTCTGATTTATGGGACTGATATAACTGCTTAGTCACAGAGCGCTTTCATTTTCCAGAACTGCCTGGTCACGGCACAGGAGGTGCTCGTGCCATGGTTGGCAGGATCCCTCTTGTTCCCCTTGCAGCACACGGAGCCCCATCGGACATGTCAGCCATCCCCACACCTCTGCCACAGCACCACTCCTCTCAGCCATGCTCAGGAGACATGCTGTAGGGGTGTGTTATCTGGAATCTGTACCTATTTAAAAAAAAATAAAATAAATACTGAACTCAAACCCTTCTTTCAAACCCAAGAGCAAGCCCTAGAACTGCAGGCTCATCATCTACGGTCACCTTCAGACCACTGAGTGTCACTGAGGAGGCCACCCAAGCAGGATGATAAGTTTGCACCAGGATGCACAAAATGCCATATTTGACCCATTTTCTGTAAACTATCATAGGACAGAGCAAGTGCGTTGCCTGTATCCCTCTGAGTGTTGCTAAATAAAGAGTGAACACTGAAAAAATTTTTGTTTGGTATAAAAACATAGCCTGATGCAGAAGCAAAGCACGTTCACACAATTAAGACGTGCTACTAAGTGACAGCGTTTGATCAATCAATTGACTAATTGCGTAGGACTGCAGCAAGTAGAGATTCTTCCATCCCGAGGTTGCTTGCAATGAAGCAAGGAGAAAGAGGTCACCTAAATGGTGCACGACACAGGCTGGCCACTGCAATCAATCACTTCTGCTGATGGGAAAATGCAGGCACTTCTGCAATTTCCAAAATCTCACAGGCAAATAATTATTTTGGATTAGAAGCATGTTGTATTTTTGAGATATTTCCACACAGTCACTGTTAGTTTATCACCTAATTAAGGTATATTGTAGCGGGTTATTACCAAATATGAAATTTATTGCAGTTACTTTGCGGTTATACACAAGGGCTGAATTAGTACTTTATTACTATAGGCAACTGATAACACATCTAATTAAGGTATCTTTGTATCTATCTCTGTTGTTCAGAATTGTTCTGACAAATTATTTGCTACCACTGAATAATTGGTCTTATTAGTTACTTCAATGTCCTGAAACACAACTCAATTAACAGGTAGAAAAAAATTATCATACCACCAAACTCCTAAGTATTTTAATTGGTAAATAATAAAATAATACCAATCAGAACATCACAGTTGCTTATCTCATGGAGATTACACAATAAAATAAATATGTAGCTGTAAATACATCTTGTTACAGCAGAGAATAGTCTGCACGCTTTAAATTACTATAAGAAACAATTACACTTCCTTATGAAGTCAGATATCAGAAAGAAAAAAAAAAGGTGGTCTGTCCCCCAACTTCAGGAGTATATCACCACACAAAACACAAGCAAATTAAAAAATACGGGTGAATCAGGTGATATACCAGATAAAACCTTGTGTTTCTGAGTTCCAGGCAATATGTTATCTTGTGTCTTTGCAGAAGAAAAAAATAAAATAAAATCTGGAATTAACATCAAAGATGTGGTCTCATGACACCAAAGGGAGAACAGTTTGATTTTGGTGCTAACCAGAAGTGGGGATTTGAGTTGTGAACACAGGCCTAAACTTTCCAGGACAAAATTTTTCCAAAGAACAAGAAGTAGCCCAGTGAGTGATCAACATGGTCGCCAGAGTGCTAAAGCTATATAACTTTAATTGGAAAAAAAAAATATGGAAGAAAACATATGCACAGAGGACATACAAGGCAGCCCAACCTGGTTTCATTGTAAAGAAAATAAGGGAGAGAGAGGGACTGTGAGAGTCATAGCAGCAGTAATGGGGAAGGTGGGAGCAGAAGGGAAGTTTTGTTGTTTGCCATCCCATGCAATGAACCCAGAGAATCTCACAAAATTCATCAAGACTAGAAATAAAAGCATCAAAAATATTTCAGCTCAAACTTCAATTTCTTCCTCATTCTGGGAACATTCCCACTGTCTGTAGTTAATTTTCCATCGTCAATTAGAATTTTTTTTTCCATTTCTCTCCTTTCCCCCTCTTCTCCGTCCTATTCAGGAGTTGGCGAGTGGGAAAGGCAAATGTTGAAGGCCAGTACATGCCACAGAAATTCAGCAAGCACAAGGGCTGGTGAAAATTCCCTGCTCCCAACTTTTATGGCAGGGTGCAATTGGTGGTGTGTGTTTGCTGTTCAAACAAAGGAGCCTTGGAGTTAGAGGAAGATCTTCCCCAAGAAGCTGCTGACTCCCGAAACCCGGTGTCCTGCTCCTTATCAGGCTTGTTTATTACAGGTTTCATAAATGTTTTATGACTCCCTGATGACTACATCGCTGAGCAGGGTGGTGGCAGCTGCCTCCAACTTTGTACGTTGTTGACAAAAGATCAAAGACCAGATTTACCACCCTGATAAGATGGGATGGATAAGAATCCCGAACTGACTTTTTCCCCGTTTCCTGCACTGACAAGCACATTGCAGAACTTATTGACAGAGCAATTCTGCCACTGGCGACTCAGTCTTGAAAACTTGTTTGGACAACGCTCCTACCGATTTCACAGAGTCACAGGGTGGCTGAGAAGGCACCTCTGGAGGCCCCTGGTGCCACCCCTGCCCAAGCAGGGACACTCAGAGCAGGCTGCCCAGGGCCAGGTCTGGGTAGGTTTTGGAGATCCCCAAGGAGGGAGCCTCTCTGGGCAATGCCTCTTCCTCTGGGCTTAGTGAAGAATCCTTGAAATGGGCAGTGAGGTTTGAAACCTCTGTTGATTTAGGGCCAGCCACCACCTGGACTGAAATCCTTCCCTCAGAGGCTCCCTGCACGGGGAAGCACTGAGGTGACCCTGGTGGGCTAAGATCAATGAGAACAGCTGTGGCGTTTGCTAACTTCCCAATTTTTCAAAGCTCTGGTGCACAAGGCCTCCCTCCAGCCATGGCACAGGGCTGGCGTGTCCCCATCTGTGGTCCTGTGGGTTGGGATCTCCACCTGGCCGTGCCCCATGGCCTGAGCCCTATGGGGGCAGTGGTTGGGAATGGGAGGCTGCACGGTGGAGGCCTGCTGAGCCCATCACACACAACACACCTGATTTTAACAGGTCTGGTTTTCTAAGAGCCCACCCCATGGAAAAGGTCCTGGGGTTGGAATGTGCCAGGTTTTGAGGTGATATTTGGGCTGGAGAAGGAAACTTCTCCTGTGGGCATCTCCACCAGAGCCTCCAGTTCTACAGCACGAGGGGGGGCACCCAGTGCTGTCAAAAGCATGTAGCATGCACTGTAATTTAGGATATTAGATGCATTAACAAGCTAAAGAAAGGGAATGGTAAGGCAGGGCTACAATGTGTTTCAAACATAACCTGAAGCAGGAAGACTTGATTGCTATTAACATATTTTTTTTGCTGTAAACCGAGTGAATTGTTAAAAAAATATATATTTATGCTTCTTCTCCTAGCCTGGTAAGAAAACTATTTTTAGCTTCTTTTCACTATTCATGGACAGACATTATGAGACAGCTAAAAATAAAGTATTCTAGAAACACTGTGGTCAGTGATTCTGGGTTTGTTGACTTTTTAATATAATTCATGACCAGAACAACTGTAATGCAACAACACAGGGCATGCCTGAGTCCAGACCTTGGTTTTGCAAGAAGCCTGACTGGATTAGCAAGACCATAATATCCCAAAAATAGACTTCAGAGCCACCTGAGCTGCAGAAAAGATGGCCCGAAACGATAGGTTAGCCCACAGCACTTAAAGCCAGGCAACAGCATGCGATAAAGGAAGGTAAAGTGAGGTCTAAATTTCCAACCCTGAGTTCTCAGACCCAGACCCTGTAGCGAATTGCAGGAAATCCATTTCTTGACTGCCAGCGATACTTGGTCATAGAGTGATGGTCCTCTGCTTGGAGGGCAGGGGAAGAGAGCCTGTTAGAAAGACTTAGATTTTCTTGAGCTGCCAAGTGTCAAAGAGTACCTTGCTGGGGGTTGCTGCCTGTTTTGTAAGGTGCATTTTCTTCAGTTTCATTGAAAAACAAAGATCAAAAAAAGTGCAAGTTTACAGCATTTTTCCTCTGTCCTTGATGCCAGAACCTTGCTTCCTTGTAGTTCAAAGAAGGATGCTTCAGTGGAAAAGGAGGGCTCAGTGGCTACAAAAAAGTCCATCAGATGGAGAGGTCTGGGTTTTACACCAGTTTTTACTGGGTTTTACTCCTTGTCCAAGTGTGAGCAACTCCACAAAGTGATGGAGAGTACAAAATCAAAACGAGTGACCTGAAGTCCTCAAGGGACTTGTTTTTAAAAAAAAACAGCAGATGGAAATCTGACACACGTAATCTGTCATGGTTTTACATGATCTAATGAGGACAAATACCCTGTTACACACTTGGGTAATTATTTGGCATCCAATTACTTAATCTGCATGCTCGTTTGCTGCTCTTGGAAATAGAGGTAAGACTCTGGAGGGGGTTGGTGATGCAGTTTTCATCCCTCTGTGGTGATGATGATGTGACCTGTTGATGGGTGTGTGATACACCTACCACCCTGGGCTTCACTGAGACTTTGTGCTGTGGCTGCTTCTTCCCGTTTGCCTGCGGCAGGTCTTGGCCATCACTGGCGATGATAAACGTGCCCTGGCATCCTCACAGCGTCACAGGATGGCTGAGGCTGGCAGGGTCCCCTGGAGGCCCCTGGTGCCACTGCTGCCCGAGCAGCAACACCCAGAGCAGGCTGCCCAGGACCATGTTCAGGCGGCTTTTGGAGATCCCCAAGGATGTTTTTGAAGACCTCCACGGCCTCTCAGCCAACACCTCACACGTGGTGTAAAAGCTGCTCCCCAGGGAGCTGCCGGGGCTGCACGAGGAGCAGCAGCTCCAGTTAGGGAAGGGTTTGCAGGGCTGGAGGGCAGGCAGCAGCTCCCTAGCAGGGAAAGCGAGCACAGCCTTTTATAGCAAGCACAGGCAGGTGGACGCGGATCTTTATCTCCTCTGCACTTGTTTCCTAAACATTATCAACTCAGATTACTGTCCACAAATTTCACTCCAAAACTTGAGAGTAATAGGCTTTTACAATGCAGTAAAAAAGATATTAACTGGTTCTGGGATTGACTAGACAACCATTTACACCACTCTTTTATCAATATTGCCATAATTTGACACTTCTGAATGGAGGAGGATTGTAAAGCGTCTGCAGACCCTGTAAAACATGTTAAATGGAGATTAGTCTTACTGCTTAGTTTAAGCCCAGTAAAAGATAATTAAATTGACTGATGCAGCTGTAAATCTCACTTTTATCAAATCCTGCCTCTCTTTGTCCTTATGATTTTACAGCATCATTAATGTTGTTGTGACAATATCATTAATCTCCTCCTGCTGCTCAGAAAATGAAAGGGAACCAGCAGACACTATATAAATCTGCTCTCCCGTCACCAGCATTATCTTTTCTCGCTTCTTGGTTCCCCCGCAGCCCAGACACATATTTCATTCACGAGGTGCTTTCAGAAGCTGAAAATTAATTGTAAACACACTGCACTGTTTTTTTTTCTCTTTGTTTTTTACTGCTGCTTTTGGGAAAAGATTTTATTGTTTTTTTATTATTATTATTTTTGTTAAAAGGGGATTAGAAATAATCCTTCGGTGCTTCTTTTTCATTTTTTAACTTAACCCTTGGTGTTATCAGTACAACAGGAGACACCATCAGGCCTACAAGCTCCAGAGGTATACCTAAGACACCTCTGGCTTTCACAGTGCCTTTCCTGTGCTTTTCCCCACATCAGCTCAGTGGTTGTGCAAGGCACCAGAAATGTGAGCTCTCAAAATCAGACTCCAAAAAAATGCATGGGTTCAAACTTCAAGACACCCTTGGCTGGGGGGGCAGACAGATTTCAGGTTTCTTTATGGGCCTCTTGGGTCACATTTTTGTGGTTTTCTCTGCAGCCAGAAGGACTGAAAATGTCATTAAAAAAATAAAACCTCCAAAAAATAAAACCTTCCCAAAAAATAAAACCTCCCAAGCAGTGCCTAGGCAAGGCACACGGGACAGCACATCCCTGGGACAGTTCCTAGTGGGCAATGATGGGTCAAGGGCAGGTTTAGCTACACAGACTCTAACGAGCCCTGGCACTGGCTCTCAGGGCCTGAGGACTCATCATGGTCCAATTTATGTGCTAGCTGAGGTGGAACTGGTGCATCTCCCAGGTCCAGGCTCCCCAAGGAGGGAGTTGCTCTGCTGGGCCATGAGAAGCCTGTCAGGAGATAGGCACGGGGTGCTCCATGTTCCTGTGAGGGAGTGAAGAACCAGCAGGATTTTAGGAGGTAACTGATAAAAAGCAATCATAGAGGATGCCAAAATACCTGTGCTGGTGTTTCATAGCACTCACAGAGCCCTTGGGAAAACCATGGAGGCACAAAAGTCTCTGTGAGTGCCTGGGGGCTATCAGACCACCTCACTGACCGCATTTCTGCTCAGCCCTACAAAAAATTGTTCCAGTTTTCTTTCCTTGGTGTGGTTCTTCCCTGCGTGACTGCATATGAACTGTGCATCCTGAATCACACATTCCTAAAACACCTTGTTCCTTCACATTCCTAAAACAGCTTGTTCTCCACAAGAGGGTCACTCGCCTTCCCAAGATTTAGCTGTGGACACTAGGTCACGCACCTTGGGTTGATCGAGGAACACAGAATCCCATCTCCCAGTTTGTGGTGGACAAAATAATCCCACATCAAATAACAGGGGATTTCAGATAAGTGGAGTCCAGATAACCACGCTGTCTGCCTCCCCCAAGGTCAGCTGGCTCAGCAGGGCTTTATCCACATTGTTTTACCTAAAATATTTACCTGAGACCCAGGGCTAAATCCCTTCAAGCCAGATTTCCATTGAGGCACTTCACCTTGGGTGATGTGCCTCACATGACTGAAATTTTGTGGGGTATTTCTGAGAAGAAAAAAAAGCAACAAAACCAACAACCTGAACACTGATTGAAGCCAGATGACTCCTCATAATAAGAAATATCAGCAGGAAAAACAAGAGGTATACAGCTACAACATCTTCATTGGCCATTTTATTTTATTCTCTCTATTTCCGTGGTTAATTCCAGCTTCTAAATCTAGCAGGGCCAACACGTAGCCAGAATTGTACTGAGCCTGGTTGAAGTCAATGGAATAAACTGGGTATTTGGCTTGCTGTTGGGAGAGGGGAGAGTTTATATAAAAATATTTTGGAGTTCATAATCCAGCGTTCAAGTTACAGTGAAGCCTAAATATAGTACTTCGATCATCAGCAGCTATAGTTTCGCTCCAGTACGTCTTCAAACTCTGCGGTCTGAAAGTCCAAAAGATAAGAAGCACTTCTCAGCAGTGCAAACAGACACGGAGCATGGGGTTCGTGCAGGAAATGCTCCTCCTTTCAA
This sequence comes from Aythya marila, assembly GCF_965140915.1. NCBI lineage: Eukaryota > Metazoa > Chordata > Aves > Anseriformes > Anatidae > Aythya > Aythya marila. The sequence goes on along the minus strand of NC_139042.1, from coordinate 21,320,940 downwards.
ACCGCAGATAACAGGGCGCTCCCCCTCACCTCGGCTCTTTTGGTGGGCATGGTTTGCCCTTCTGCAAAGACCCAGAGCAGCTCCAGCTCCTCTTTTCTGTGCCAGAAAGATAAGCAGCGAGGAGCTGGTGCCTAAGCTCTGCCAAAGGGAGTAATTTATGGCAGGAGCACAATAAGTGGAATGGTCTGGGATAAAGGTGGAAAGAAATGGATAGCGTTTTGCTTGGGTATGCTGTGTGCTAGGCTTAGATATATTCTTAAACGTACAGAGAGGGCTAAAACAGGTGATTTATTTCTATTTATTTGATTTTTTTTCAGAGTAATTTGTGCCTGTCAGGTAGTGTTCTCCACAGTTACAGAGGATTCATGTCAGTAGATGGCTAGCTTCGGTCTTATAAAATAGAGGTATTTAGTATTAGGCTGAGCTTTCTGAGCAAGTGATGGAGAAAGACAGGCATCATGTGAAGGCAGCTCATCAGAGGCCAGGTTTAACAACCCCCTGGAGGCACCTAGCCCTGACCACGCAGGGAGGAAGGCCTGGCTTGGACCAGATGCATGATGTAGTGTGGGTCCTGTCTCATGAAGGACCAACCAGGAGGGAAAAACCTGCATAAGCAGAACACAGGGATGGCTACAAAGGAGCTGTGGACATGGGCTGCTCCCTTCCTTCTGCTGCCAGCTGGGATTTCCTTCCCATGGATGGCCCTTGGCTCAGGATAGGAGATGGGTCTTACAAGCCTGGGGCTGGGCGTCCTCACAGGGTTCAGCGCTGTCCCCCAGCAGCACCCCACGTCCCACTCATGTCACAGCTGCTGTGAGCCTGAAACTTCTCTCACCAGGGTCAGCAGGTCCACGTGCGTGAAAGTCCAAGGGCAGGACTTTGCCAAAGTCCTCCCCTTTATGGCGCACAAAGGTCTGCTGTGCTTCCAGGTGGCTCCAGGCAGGCGGCGAGAGCTGAGCCCTCGCTCGTGTAGAGCTCATCAGCACATTGCCTTGTTCAAAACCTGCTTGAAATCAAAGCCTGGCCACACCACTGTGTGCTGATGGTACTGACACCTCCTGCCTGGCCGTGGCAGTGGCAGAGGTGCTGCCTTGTGTCAGCCGGAGGGACTCCTGTGCAGCATCTGGCCCCAAACTGAGATTATCTGGAAGAGTAAATACCATAAGGTGCTGCTGCCTCCCTGAGTGCTGTTACTCCTCAATAAAGTGTGCACGTTATTTGATTCTAGTTGTATTTGGTTCAAGTTGCTTCCTAATGACTAGAGTTTGAAAGAGATGTCAACAATTTTCTCTTTAAATTAACAGTGATAGGCTTTTATAGCAGAGTATAAAGATATCAGCTGGGAAATCTATGGCCATCTATGTCTTTATTTTTTCCCTTTATCTATTGATATTGCCCTAATTTGACACTTGCCTGTTGAGGAAGTTTGTAAAGAGGCTGCCGACCCTGCAATGCAAGTTAAATTTAGATTAGTCTTACAGCTCACTTAAAGCCCAGTAAAGTGATAATTAAATCCACTGCTGTGGCTGTAAACCCTTAAGTACCTGGAATTAGCTTTATTCCTGCCTCTGACAATGCAGCTTCGTTGGTGTTTATCCTCTTCCCCAGCCCCGGGGCCCATCCAGCCTCCTGGAAGGACGCATCCTGGCTGCCATGAGCTGGTCCTGAGCCTCAGCACGAAGCTGCTGTCACTGTGCTTATCTCTAAGGTCAAACCAGGGGTGGCCATCTGGGTCAAAACCATTCAGCTTATCAGGGAGAAAACATATTTGTTGGGGCAGGCAGCAACAAATCCTGCCTCAGTGGTGGCGTGGTCTCCAAGGCTGCCCCCTTGGGCAGGGTGACAAAAATTGGTTCCTGCAGCCCCATGGGACCCCGTGCTGTGCCAGCTGGCTGCCCTGGGGCCAGGGATTTTTTAGGAATAGCCTACTTGTCTCTTTCATGGGTAAAAGGGTCCAAAATACCTCTGAACTGCTTTTATAGATACCTAAAGGAAAGCATTATACATCGTAGGAAGCCATGCAAAGGAGAACAGGTTTCAGTTTCGGCCACTGTGACTCAAAAGTCAGCTTATGATGAAAAAACACATGGAAACACATTCAGTGCTCTTTTCTAGGCCTTTTCAAGTTTTGTCTGATATCTCGTTTGAATTTCAATCTGCATGCTAATTAAATTTCCAGGGAAGGAGCAGATCACATTTTCTCAGAACAAGTACTGATTACTTTTGTTATTTTCTTATTTTTCTATATAATTTTCTTGTCATTCATGGCTCCCTCTGATCCATTCAATAGACAACATCTTGCACCCTGCATCACCATAAAGCAGGTGATACCAAAACCCTCCATCCAGCAGCAGCAGCAGAGCAGCCACCCGGTGCCTTTCCCAAGTGCTTTGCAATCCAGCAGACTCCAGGACAGGAGGCAGGAAGAGAGATTTAAGCTGCTTAGACAAGGACCAGGATATACACAGTGCTGCTTCTATAAATTGTTTAACACTTATAAGTTCGCAAGGGCACAAAATGAATGCGAGCATAATGAAGTTAATTAACCCATGGCAGCAAAGGGAACATCGGTGCCAGCCAGAGCCTGCAGTCGGCTCTCCGCTGCCCTTAAGGGAGCTTTTTCCAGCTGGTTGCTTCCAGTTCTCACTGTGCTGTGTCAGTGGATGGCAAAAGCCGTGCAGGTGGAGCCTCTGCCCCCGGGTTTTCCAGGCGGGCCGCTGCTGCCATCATGCGGGAGCACGGCCCGACCGATGCGGAAGCACCCCGGGGCCATGCAGCCACCCCAGGCAGGGGTGAGGAAGGACGAGAGCATCTCCCTGGGGCTGCACTGCCTTCTTTTCTCGCCTCCAGGTCGCTGGGTTGCTCACCTGGTACCTGGAGAGAGAGAAGAAGGAGGGAGTGTGATGGCTTTGTCTTTCCAATTCCACCCAAAGGAGACTGGAAGGACCTGCAGCATCCCCAAAGGGGACCAGAGGGACTTGCAGCAGCCCCAAAAGGGACCAGAGGGACTTGCAGCAGCCCCAAAAGGGGACTGAAGGGACTTGTAGCAGCCCCGTGACTCCCAGCTTCTGCCTTCCACCCTCCTGCACCCACCTCTTGCTCACCAGTGATCGCAAGAGAGAAAAGCCAAGGATGGAAAGCACCCCAAACAGGGACATCCTAACGACAGCGGGGAGCAGAGCAATGCCTGGGTGCTCTCCCAAAGCAACCCAGAGCTAGACACTGGCTTGTGCTGTTTGAAGACATAATAAATTTAATGCATTAGCCTTCCAGGAGCAGCCAGTGCATCTCCCCTTTGCTACCTTCAGAGAGACTTTTGAAATCCTGAGAATCCCACTGAGCCATTATGAAACTTTAATGGAGAGAGATTCTCTGAGCATGCTGAAAGGATTTCTCTGCATTTTGGTTAATTTACTGGGTTTCTTTTTCCCCAGCAACTTTCTTTTCAGCATCTTTCTTCTCTCACCCTCCTAAGCATTAGGTCTGCTCTTTGTTTCATTTTTCATTTCTTACCTTCCTAGGCAACATTAATTAAGCCTTCTAGCTACTTTTTTTTTCTTTCCTTTTTTTTTTTTTTTTTTTTTTTTTTTTTTTTTTAGACTAGGTCTTTTCCATTCTTCCCTTCGGCTTCTGCTTTGTATCTTCTGATTTCTGTGGCTTTCTTCTCTGCCTCTTTCTGAGTTTCCGTATTTTCTCTGAAAACCAAGTTTGCAATGAATTGAGTGGGTTAAAATGACCAGGTCAAGCCATCCTCTGCCAGATCACTGGAGACCAGTATTCAGCTGTTCAATAAAACATGACTAAACACAGGGTGACACACAGATTATGGGAAAATTTTTCTGGGCACCTCAGGTGCTGGTGACCTGCCCGCTCCACTATGAGCAACACTTTTCATATCACTACCCAGACATGAGACATCTGTCCCTGATGGACTTTTCTGATGCCTTTTATAACCAAAAGCAAGAAATAGGCACTGTGGGGCCACAATAGGCACAATTCATTGACTGATTTTAGGTGTCTGCTTGGATGTTAGATGATTCTCTGGGAATATCTATTTTTCTCTGCCTTGAGGGACCTTAGGAAGAGTAGCTGGACCTTTGTATGTAGCTGGTCTCCCCCAGCCATATAAATCCCTTCCACCACATGAGTTCCTCTCTCCTAACAATAGGATCTACATCTACATCTTTGGTTATCTGTATTCAGGGACATCACCACGTGTGTTTGAGCTCCACCTTTTCCTTTGCCACATCTCTGCAGCACAATGTTGTGGCTTAGGATGACAAAAATTTCTTCTTTTACTAAAGGAAATTATTTCTAGACTCAAGCACACCTATTAGGTCCTATTCTTGCTACTTTCCATGCTTGTTCCTAATCCTTCCTTTACTACTGTGGTTGATAAATTAAGCTATAATTTTTTCCACCACCTGGTATCATTTTATCAGGGATACATCGTACCATAAATTAATCTTCTATGCTGCTATTTAAAAAATAGTAAACTAACCTTCCACTTTATTACCTAGAAACTAATCACTCTGTTCAACACCCCCACTGCTCATACTCAGCTAGGCATACAAAATGTCATGCCTCTATTTCTTTCTATCAAGCCAATAAATAAAGATACCATCCCCCTTATGGACAAGAGCTTAGCTTCCATATATCAACACAATTGAGATCAGTTCACTGGTAGCAAATACTTCTCTCAGACATAAATTTTCCCTGACAGCATTTCTACAAGGCCAAGAAGTGTTTATTTGGAGTCACACTCTGGACACTGTGCTGATGGATAAAGCTGCTGCAGAGATGAAGCTGAGTTGTATCAGCTCTGAACAATCTTAGACTGGAAAACTGAACTTGCCTGAGCCTCTGTGGATGCACAACATAACCCCTCCTCTTCCTCAGCCAATTCAGCTTTCTGATCTGAAGCAGCTGCTGCTATTTCAGCCCTGAAACCACTTCACAGCCCTGTCAAAGTCTTTCAGGGCTGCTACGTGTTTCTTGTTGACTCGTTGGAGCCAGTGGGACCAGCAAACACCAATTAAAGAGAAGGCGTAAAAATTAAAGGAACTGAGAAACGGGTGGAGAGTGTTTGGCTCTTTTTCATGGTCTGGTGATTGAAGACAAAATATCAAAGTTCCTTCTGATATTTGTTTCCTTGTCAGAAAGACAGCTTGGAAGGGAGAGGCCCCACAACAGAAGGAAGAAAATCTGTCATTGTAGGAAAAAATGGAGGCTTAAACCACAGACAAGATTCCTGAAGCATGGGAACAGATGGATTTAAAAGATATGAAATGTCATCTGAATACATCTGATGTTGATTCAGACTGATACCTTGAGGAATAAGTAGCAACAAACTGGTATGACAGACCTTTATTCCATCAACCTATCATTTTCATGATCAAGCACTAACTCTGTCAGACATTTCTTCATGCTCACAGACTCCTCTTTGTTCCTAAGCATGCAATCAGGCTGGAGAAATAGAAATTAAAGGGGGAAGAGCTTGGAGGAAATTCATACATGTCATCTGGACAGAAGTTGTTTCATCTTTTTGCAAGTGGTCATTTGAACAAGGGGTTCTGGTAGGTGGGCAAGGAAGCTGGCTAAACCATGGTGTGTTTGTAAATAACTTCTTTTAATAAAGAAATAGATTTGGATTTATTTGGTAATGGTGTTCTTATTCACCATGGGGCATATAAAACAATGGGCAAGAAATCCTCAACCCTTAGAGTTTTACCTTGCTTTCCTGCATGTAGGAAGATAAATAAAATATTTCTCAGTGGGCTTGCTTTTTCACTTACAAAGCTCCCAGAATTCCAGTGTCTTAAACATCAGTGGGGATTATTGATCCCTGAGTGGAACAAGAGCGAACGTCATCGGACAAAGTCTTCTATCTGAAAAAGCACACCTGAAAAATTGTGCCCTACAAATACTTGCCTTTCTCCATCACTGAAATGTGACCGGCTCACTTGTGAGGTGGGGTAGTCCTGTCCTGCTCTCTTGCTAACAATTTCTGTCCATAGATTTCATAAGATTTTTTATCCCGGTCTCCAGAGGAGGTTTCTTCTTTCTGCAGAGCCACTGCCCAGGACCATTTGATACCTCCAGCCTATTTGCACCAAACTCAACATCTCGTGAAGATTTAGTGGTGGTCGTTGAGTGGAAGCTGGTGCATGCCAGGAGGGAGATGTTTGTGCAATTCAGCCCAATCCCTCCCACAACACAGCACCACCAGCCAAGGTGATCTTCTAACCTTCTTCTGGGTGACCTGACCAGAAGGTCTGGGTGACTTTCTGGTTGCTGCCAACCAGCCCCAGCACATGATGCCATTGCCATGTGGGTGGGCATAGAGGAGGGCTTTAATGTGGGCTGTGAGATGTGGGCAGCTGGGGACGACCTGGGATCCCTGTGATGGGGCTTCCTCCGGGGACACCAGGCTTTATTAGTGCTCATGGAAAACCCTGGTTAGCTGTTAAATCTTTGCGTATTTGTAAATGCCCATGTTATTTCTCCATCTCTTAATGAAGGTAATAAACCTTTGAGCAGATCTGGTTTGCACCAGATCCCTGTGTTTGGATTGTCTATAAGAATGATTACATGGTATGGAAATAAGAAGCCATCTAGAAATATACAGCTATAAAACAGCAATTAAAACATAAATGAGCAATCCGGAGCCTCCCTCGAGGGATATGTGGGGAAGTCAGATGTCTTTCCCTGCATCTCAGATTATCTTGAAGTATTTTGAAACAAAGAAAAAAAATGTTAATAATCATAGTCAAGAAAGCTACCAACTGCAGAATATAAAATTGCTAATAATATCCTGAGCTCTGAGATAAGTAACATTGTTAATAAGGCAAAAACATTGGCAGATATAATTACAAAAATAAAATAAAATAAAATAAAATAAAATAAAATAAAATAAAATAAAATAAAATAAAATAAAATAAAATAAAATAAAATAAAATCCCTTCATATTAAAAAAAAAAAAAAAAAAAAAAAAAAAAAAGCAGATTAACCATATGGGTTATACAGTTGAAAGAGGGGAAGAGGGGCAGAGACAGAGTTCTCCCTTAGCCTGTTCCCTGGGGATACCAGCTCCTTCTGACTCCCTCACATCAGTCATCTGCAGCAAGATACCCTTGCTGTGGCCAACTGAGACATGAGGTGCTGGTCGGAAGAGGATGTATAGCTGATGAAATGCCTGTTCTCAGCCTGGACCTGGAAATGAAGAGACCTTGTTCTCTCCAAGTCTGGTTCAAAAGGACTGCTCTGCCCATCCCCACCTACCCTGGGGCAGTTCTGCCTCTGGGGCTCCTGAGAAGCAGCAGAGCCCAGCTTCTCCCAGACTTCTGCCTGGTCATTCGTTGTGCTCTTATGTGCACCTCGTACTGGTTAGTCTTAAACCTGTCTTTGGGCAGAGATGTTTTCAGGAAAAAAATCTCATTACGTACTAGAAAGACAGCTAAGGTTGAAACATGAAATGCTCAGAAGTTAGGACATGCCAGAATTAAGACTGTCTGAAGAGATGTCTGTCTGTCCCTGGTGTCACAGAGCTAGACCAGAAGTGATCTTCTGGATTTGGGGGAACAGGGCTTGAGAGGGTCCTGTTAGATATCAGAGAGGCGGAAGGCAGGTTAACAGCTAAAGGGAATTTAAACATTACCAAAGTATACATTTTAATTTAAAATGCACCATTTTCACATTCTGTATTATGTTTTACGTAGTACATGAGCTTATATCTAGCAGAAAGTATTGAAGGTAGAATGCAAGGAATGCATAATAACCAGTGTTTGACTTTTTACAGGATTTAATGTAGTGGAAAAACACATAACTTCCATATACTCTTATTTTCAACTTGCAGTTTTCATAACATTTAGAAAGAAAACTGAATAATTCTGCCTCCTACCTCTCCACCAAATGCCATCATTTCCATTTTTCTTGTGCCCATGCCTGCCTGATAAAGTCCTTAATTCCCTTCAAGTGGCCACTTAAGCAAGAACAGGTTTGGAGTAAAGCCCAGAGTTCCCCTAACCATCTTCCTGGACTGGGAAGGGAGGAGGAAGGGCTGCCTGAAGGCAAAGCCTCGAAGAAATGTCACCCTGAGTGACAGGGAAAGATGTCAGTGCTGGAGTACTGGGGCTGCCCTTGCTGAGCACAGGCTCTCCAAATGCCCATTTACCATTTCACAGACCCCTGGCAGTCTCAGTGCTGCTAGGTGTTTTCCATGGGCACAGGCTCTTCTCTGCAACCCCACTTTTTCACCCAGGTCCCATTTCTGAAGGAGACAGATCTGCTGCTCACATTTCATGCATAGAAATGAAACACAATGTTCATTAAATAATAATAATAATAATAATAACAATAACAATAATAATAATAATAATAATAATACTGTGCCAATTTTTATGTACCTGAAAGAAGAGGGCTCCAAAAAATTAAGGAAAAAATCATGCTTTTTGACTCCCCAATTTTGATTGTTTTCCTTCCAAAGTATTTTCTTGATCTTGAGAGCTATTGAGCTTTTTTTTATGTTTGCTTCTAAAAAGAAATGCAATGCTCCTCAGAGTACTCTGACAGGGTGTTATCTTAGGATGATGTCTCTGCACAGGAGTGAACCCCAGGTATCAGAGAGGTTGCCCTGCATGGGGCTGATCGAACAGCTCCGAGAGCAATGGAGTGATTCCCACGTTATATTACAGAAACAGGTCAAGCTTGTCATGTACAAATAATTCCTGACACTAGAAACCTTATCTTCTCAAATCATAGCCTCTAGCTCAAGAAAGTTACAAATCTTTTTCTGCTCCCATGGTTTCACGCCAGTGGTAAATAACAGGGATGGATGCTCCTTCCATTGCAGATTTTTTGAGATGAAACAATAGTTCAAGTATAAGCTGTCAAAGTTGAAATTGTTCCTTATTTTCCTTCTATTTCACAAGAGCAAGTAGCACCTTGAGACTGAGATAACTCCTCATCTTAATCATCTCTCAGCTAATGCACAACTCATCCTCCTTGCACATTTTCCAATGTTCTTGCATACTCTGCTTGAAAAGTCCAGAGGTGTGGATGATGCATGACCAATATTTTTTTGTCTTAGCCTCTCTCTGATACTTCAGGCAAAAACGAAGATCTCCAAGACCTTCCAACTGATATTCCAATATCCACTCCCAGGTTTGCCACCACATTTTTACACCTGCAATAATAAGGAACCTGCTCTAGGGAATCATGCTCTAGGGAACCTGCTTTGGCAGGGGGTTGGACCTGATGATCTCTTGAGGTCCCTTCCAACCCCTACAGTTCTGTGATTCTGTGAAATTCTCAGCCCATACAGGCCAATACCGTCTCAGACAGCAGCCAGAATCAAGAAAAGCCATACTAGGCAATATTAACACAGCTTTGCCATGAAAGACAAAACCAAACATACTGCAATATGAAAGCACATCAGGCTTCATTATAACAAGAGATTTAAATGGAGATTGGCTTTTTGAACTGCCTTTTTATCAGGCACTTCAAAGGCTTTGCCACTAGATGTAGCAAAAGCTCTCTTATAAGCTGTCTGCAGTATTTCTCTTATGAAGGGGGAATCAGACTAAAACTCAACAAGTAAGGTAAGGATAACCTTAAACAGAGAACAAAAGTGTCCAGAAGAAGTAGTACTGAGAGTAAGCTGGATTGTGTAGGGAACCAAATGGAATTCCCTAAAAAAACAGATGCAGATGGGGTTGGATCATCACGCTTCAATGCTCTTTGCTTGGAAAACTCGCTGTACAACAAATTCTGCTCAGCCTTCTCTGAAATAATTCCAAGTGTTTTATGAAGCCTACATAAAAGGGAGTCCACCATGCTCTCAGATCGGCAGCTGAAAAGCCAGTGCAATTAGGAAGTTCAGGGTATATTGCTGACATGCCTTTGTTCTTCCATGAAGTGTGGCGCACTCAAGAAGTAGGTGTTTTCAGGGAAAAAAAAAAAAAAAAAAAAAAAAAGGGAGGGGAGGGAGAGAATTAAATATAAGAAATCACAATCAAGGTAATGGGGTTTGTTGCATCTAAAGAAACCCGTAGAATCTCCACAGAACTGATCGGCATTTAAACCAAAAAAAAAAAGGTGTTGAAAAAAATCTGTAAGTTATTTATTTTTTTTTTTTTTCTGTGAAAAGGATGTTGCTTAGGCACTCTCAGTGTTATAACTATATTACCTGGGAAGTAGAGCATCACAAGTTAACACTACAATTAAGGAGGCAGCCATGTGAGGCATTTCAGTTTATGTTAGAGCGGAGATGCTGGAAGTGGTAATTTCTCCTCAGTGAGCCACAGAAGGAGCCTGGGCTGCACAGCTGAGCTGCAGCCCTTTTCCTTGTGGCCACCTGGAAGGGTGTGGGAGACAAACCCCACCTTTTTCTTTCTATTTAAAGGAAAACCGATTCAAAACTAACCAAAAAAAAAATGAAAGCTGAAACTTCATTTAACAGAGCCAGGGCATCCAGGAATACCTAGCACCTTGGCTATGAGGTGTGCAGCTCCCACTGGAGCTCTGTGCAGGAGGAGAGCAGGAGCCAGACCACAGGGGTTAGCGGATGCTCCTCACTGGGACCCTCACCCCTGCCTGCCCACACAGACCTGGCTCAGCCCAGGCTTGGCTGGTTCACCCTCTTTTCTTCTTATACTAGGTTTTCCCAAAACCAAACTGCATTTGGACATTCAAATAACTTCCTCCATTTCATAGGTTTTCAATTTGTTGGGATTTTCTTGGAAATCAAGGGGACAGCAATGGGAGCTGGGTCTGGTTTCTGTCCCGTTAACTCATTAGCCATAGTAGCAAGAAACCATCTTTGAGGAGCCCGTGCTCTTAGCATGGTTTTCCCATCATGATGTACCCTACAAGAGCAGATTAACCAGGGCTAGGCACAGTGATCAGGAAACAGATGGCTGGGATGCAGGACAGCAGTGCCTGTACTGATGGAGCGCGGTGCATCCGGCTCCTGGGAGCACTTTGACAAGAACAGAGGCTTCAAGATTTACCAGGGAGGCCAGGACAGCCTGTGCTTAGAAAATCCGAGGGATGTGTCACTGACATACACAGTCCTGCAAGGGGATCAGACAGACCGAAGTATAACCGGGGTGATTTCCTCTGTCATTTTCACCATTACTCTGATTGCTCATCATTTTTAGGTTGACCTCTGCACATGCAATATGTCATGTTCTCAGAGTGCCACCACATGAGCTTGAAATAAAGTCAACAGAACGTTACGAACTGTTCACTTTATTTAATTGCATATAGTGGAGAGCTCATCAGATAGCAGGATCTACCACGGATTATATTGCTCATCCTCTCACGTAACCCTGGAAATTAATCCAAAAGTTCTTTGCAGGAAGGCAGTCTTCCAGCAGACACACTACTCGGTGTCAGCGTGTACACGGGAGGCATCCAGCCACCAACTTTTCAAACCTAGGTGAGACCCAGGGCACCCAAGGCATGGTCCAGCTCCAGCCTGAGCCCATGTGCCAGGGAGGACAGGGTGCAGGAGGCACAGAGATACCCAGCCTGCAGCCCAGGTGTCTCCTTCCTACAGGGTAAATTATATCATGTCTTCAGTAGGATATAAAACTCAGAACTTTGATGGAAATGAAGAATTGTGTTAATGCAAAAGAGAAAACTGCCTTTTTTTTTTTTTTTCTTTTGTGCCTAAAAATTCCAGCAGTGCTCACAGAAGCACAAATGGTATAAAAAGTCTGATTTTTTCAGGGTTTTACTTTGATCCTAATAGCACATCACAAAAAAATCCTTGCCGCGAGTGCTGTGGGAGATCCTAAAAACCTGTTAACCCCTGCAAGCAAATAAAAAAGAAATGAAAAGTCCTTTGTGCAATACTGAAATGACAGCAACATCTATGGCTGTTCAGCCCCCATTAAGCAGGGAGCCCTTGCAAGAACGTGGAAAAACGCATGGATGATGCTAATAATATGCCACGGAGCTGTTGTTTATATGAATTGCAAATGTCTGGCATTTTTAGCAAAGGGTTTTAGCCACTCAGGGGCAATTTTCACTTATGTAACTCAGCATCTCCGGTTCCTCTTTCCTCCTACAGCCAGCCTGCATGTGCTCAGGTTGGCCAGGCAGCGCTGGGTGCTGCCCTGTGCAGATTTGTTCCTGACCCAGCTGTGCCAGAGCTGTGATGTGCTCCTGCTGCTCGCTCGTTCATCTCTGCCACATGTGAAATACCGAGCAGCTCTCGGAGACTCACTTCTGCAAAGGATGTGTGTGGATTCATCATTTGGTTATTGCACTCGTTAACATTAATGGCTCATAAAGGTTCTCCACCTTCCATTCTCCCCGTGTAAATGATGCTTGGGAGGGAGAAAAGAGGAAGTCAAGAAGTAAAATGGACTCTGGGACAATAAAACAGCACCAGTACCAACCCTGGAGTCGAGATGTGATGCACAACACATAAAAGCAGTGCAGGCACCAAAGGCTCAGATTTAACAACATTGTGCTAGGTTAATTGCCTCGCACTTGTCCAGTATCTGCCTCTTCTCCAGGGCTCCCCCCAAGCAATTTTCTTTTTCTCCCCTATTTCTTCTGTGATTCCTCCCAGCAGATTTTCAAATTGTTGGAAATGGTGCAGGTTTGATAATGAGTATTTTTGCAAACCTACAAGTCATAATCCTTTGTATTTATGCAAATAGTTGCATCTTCTCAGACTAGCAGGGGGCGGTGTACTCACGCTGGAGGTTCAGAAGAACATCTCATCCTCACAGAGTATTTCACCTTCACTACGATACCAGCTTTCAAAGAGATTTTCATTATATCCTCCATTCCTCTCTTAAAAAGTCACCTTGTGTTTTCTTTATGTTCCCCATTTGATGCATACTGCTCGAGTGTGTTCCTCTAGATAAACTCATTCATTACAATGATGTTAGCTCTCCCGGCTCTGTGGTTTGATCGCTGCTATAAACACTGACTGTCAGCTCTGAAATCTGCACAGCAGCAAAAAAAATAAAAACAATAATAAAAAAAAAAAATCCCTGCTTGTCTTAAATTTATGAACCACTGACCCTTGATTTCCACAGTGCACTTAAGAGGACTGGCATGATGTGTGACCTCCTTGAGATGTGGGGTGGCCATGGGCATGGCTGGCAGGTGACCATGGCAGCTGGGGACCTCACCACTTTGCCAGCAGTTTTGGGGACCTCCAGAAGTTTTGGGGATCTCCAAGCAGAGGTTACCTCCTCACTGCCCAGGCTTTGCACCACAGCTGGCAGCAGCCTTGGCAAAACCACCAGGTCATGGACCCTCAACATGAGGAGCAACCACTGGAGCCCATTCCACCAGCACAGCAGCCACAGCAGAAGGACCAGAAATGTCTAAAAACTCCATAGTTGATGGGGAGTGAGTGCAGGCCTGTGGTTATGTGATGTTGTGCAGTGGGGTGAGGTGAGAAGATGTAAGCATTGGTCCTGCCCAAACGAGTCGAGGAACCAGGAGCAGAGGAGTTGCATTAGCACGATACTAAATCATTTTCTGGTATTTCCTACCTGAAAGAAAAAAGGACCAGAAGTGAAATATGTATTTGGTTCCCATTCTCCCAAGCTATTTCCTCAGGCCCAAAGTCAGCACCCACAGGAATGTTATCCTTCACAATTCTTCACCCATTTTGTTCTGGTTGCTACCACAATTTGTATCCTGAAGGATTTTAAGCATGACCTGTGGTACTGTTCATTGATATAGCCCTGCTCCAGGAGTCCCTCTGCACTCAGGACACTGTCATCAATCAGGGGAACTACTACTAGAAAACATCAGCACAATCATCCCAAGAGAAAAATGTCCACTCAGCTGGTGCACAGAGGATAATGAAGTTTCTCTCCAAGGTCTGCCATGACCATAATGTTAGATGAACTACAATTTGTTCAGGTGAATGTCACATTAGCAACTTGATGCAGGCCCACAGGTCTTTTAAATAAACTGCATGAAGTTCAACAAGGCCAAGTGCTGGGTCCTGCACCTGGGGCGCAATAACCCCAAGCAGAGCTACAGGCTGGGAGAGGAATGGTTGGAAAGCTGCCAGGCAGAGAAGGACCTGGGAGTGATGGTGGATAGTCGGCTGAATATGAGCCAGCAGTGTGCTCAGGTGGCCAAGAAGGCCAACGGCATCCTGGCTTGTATCAGGAACAGTGTGACCAGCAGGGCTAGGGAGGTGATCGTCCCCCTGTACTCAGCTCTGGTGAGGCCGCACCTCGAGTACTGTGTTCAGTTTTGGGCCTCTCGCTACAAGAAGGACATGGAGGTGCTTGAGCGGGTACAGAGAAAGGCGATGAAGCTGGTGAGGGGCCTGGAGAACAAGTCCTACGAGGAGCGGCTGAGGGAGCTGGGCTTGTTCAGCCTGGAGAAGAGGAGGCTCAGGGGCGACCTTATCGCTCTCTATGGGTACCTCAAGGGAGGCTGTAGCGAGGTGGGGGTTGGCCTGTTCTCCCACGTGCCTGGTGACAGGAGGAGGGGGAATGGGCTTAAGTTGAGCCAGGGGAGTTTTAGGTTAGATGTTAGGAAGAACTTCTTTACCGAAAGGGTTGTTAGACACTGGAACAGGCTGCCCAGGGAAGTGGTGGAGTCACCATCCCTGGAAGTCTTTAAAAGACGTTTAGATGTAGAGCTTAGGGAAATGGTTTAGTGGGGACTGTTAGCGTTAGGTCAGAGGTTGGACTCGATGATCTTGAGGTCTCTTCCAACCTAGAAATTCTGTGATTCTGTGAAAGTAGAGATGACTAATCCTTAATGTAAAAGTGCAGAAAGTAAAGGAAATAGTGTCTTAAAATATAATAATAATAATAATAATAATAATAATAATAATAATAATAATAAAAAGACAAATATTCTCTATCAGAATCCCCAGTTTTACAGTGATAGTTTTTGAGGATGGAAAGTTATAAAAGTGCCTTTGATACATGTGTTGGATATACAGCTGCTATCAATGCTGCTTTATTCTTTTGTATACCTCTCTATTTCTCCTTTAAGCCAACAGACCTAAACGCAGATACATGCAGTTCATTTTATAACGTTAAGTAATGGTGGTGAGACAGTGTCTAGAGACACATCATACAGTCAGTCCGAAGAGCTAATTATGAAAAACCCATTGAGACCATCCAGCCTTTCCCCTTCAGATGGAGGGTTTAGGCCCCTCCAACAATGATCTAATATTGCATTTGTCATTATTGACTTTCTGTGTCAAGTCATTTCTGCAGGGACATGTGCTATTAAGCCTAGGGATTAAATTTTATCAGTCAGAAAACTATGTAGTCAAATACTTTATCCATACCATATTTATTTTCTGAAGATTAAGAAGAAATGTGCTTAACCATGCAGTTACTTGCTGGGGTGCATCTTGGCTGTTCTGTTCAACCATGGGATTTGTCTCCTACATCCAACTCTTATTAAGCTACATCATAAGCTTAGAATCATGGAATCATCTAGGTAGGAAAAGACCTTCATGATCATCCAGTCCAACCATAAACCTGACCTACCAAGTCCCATCACTAAATCATGTTCCTTAGTGTCACATCCACAAATCTCTTAAATACCTCCAGGGGTGGGAACTTCCCTGGGCAGCCCATTCCAATGCTTTAATGAAAAGAGTTAAACCCAAGATGAGGGATTATTTTAGGATCTTATTCTCAAAACTGTACCTTCAAAATTCTTGTGAAGTTGCCAACTGACCTGCAAACACCTGATTTTTTTCACCTAACTTTGTGCACTTGGGCTGCCTTGTTACACCCAGTGGAGCCAAACAGGCACCCCCAAAGGAGACTCTTCCCACTTGCCCAAGAATAAAGCCAAACCCTTCTGAAGTGCATATTTATTTTGGCTAATTTCAGGAATACGTTGGAGTGACTAGCTTAGACTTTGACAGCAGACTTAGGCACTGGAAGAGGTTGCCCAGAGAAGCTGTGGATGCCCCATCCCTGGAGGTGCTCAAGGCCAGGCTGGGTGGAGCTTTGGGCAACCTGGTGTGGTGGGAGGTGTCCCTGCCCATGGCAGGGGGTTGGGACTGAGTGGGCTTTAAGGTCCCTTCCAACCCAAACCATTATGTGATGCTATTACTTGAACTCTGACTTAGGTGAGGTGGCTCTCCAGTTTCCCCCCAGGTGAATTTTGTTCTTTACAGCACCCTTGCTACAGACTGCTTGCTGTCCTGCCTTGGTGCCTTCAGGAGTAGGTCAGTCTGGGATACTTAATACCCATCATATGCTCAAGCCCTGTAAGAAACCATAACCTGCTGTGTTTACTCCTGTAGGCATTAGGCTCTCCATAAAGCAAACTGCTGGAGATTTCTCAAGTGGCATAAATCAGGATTTTGAATTCCACACCAATCCTAACAATGACAGTCACACACTTTGCCAGATTCATTTCACTTACCTTCACCAGTGTGTGACACACACCTCCACAGCTGAGATAATCACACCAGGCTCCCTGCATGCAGTGAAATGAGAAATTGTGGATTTTGTGTGTGTTGTGATTAATTTGCTCCTATGACAGACATATGAAGGTGATCGGGCAAGTCATCTATTTTGCCCCTCTAACTATGAAGGAAGCCTGAAGCTACACTGTGGATATCTGCACTTAGCAGTGTATAAACCACATACCATATCCATATATAACATTTGTGTGTGTGTGGTATTCAGGAGAAATTCATAACAACTTTCTCCAGTTAATAATTCCTGAATAAATCCATGAAAGCTGGAGTTCTGTCAAATCTTACCTTAAATTCTAGGAACTTTTGGCTGGTTTTGCTTTGAAATGCATTTCCTAGTATATTCAAGGAAAAATAACGGCACAGCAAGTGATCAGTAGCATCTGTGACTAATTGCAAACAATCACAACATGAAATTATATTTTCAAGTCTTTAATTAGCTAGAGAATGAGTCCCTTGATTATTTCTGGTATGCTATGTACCGCCTGACCTAGCAGACAGAAGCCACTGTTTTTGTTCAAGGTCATCATAACACGTATTCCTCTACTGATCTCACCTACTGCAAAACAAGTTATCTGTTTTTCAGCCTGACTACTAAAAGTCAAAAGACTGGCATACTAGACAATAACACACCCAATAACATGCAGATTTGGCCTCTGAGCTTTTATTTGACTTCTACCTTTTGCTTCTTGCTGCAAATCTTGAATCTACCTTCTATAAACAAGACATTAGTCACAATTACTGAAAATTACAGACAGCATAGTGGCTTTCCCTAGCTGGGAAATATCTTACTGTGCTTGCTGTCCCAGCATGTAATTCTCTTAAAGCAGTGGCTGAAGGTACAGAAACGTTTAAGAAACAAAATGAGCCAGTGGTTTCATCTCCTCTTAGGGCACAGGCTGCTGATGGCTGTTCCTGCCTGACTTCTCCGGATTATACCAGTGCAGGATGTTTACCCTGGGGTCATTCTGCATCCTGGTGTCCAGAAAATATCTCATTCCTCAAATCCATTGTGCGTGGTATGAACTGTGATGAATTTCGGTGACACCAGCTGAAGAAGGGAGTCCATCCATGTCCTGAAGAAGATCAAGTCGCGTTCTGCAGATGGGTGTCCACTAGTGCTGAGTAGAGCCAAAGAGCCTCCAGGGCCACACAAGAGGAAGATGTAACAGCAGACACCAGAAAGTCATCTTACAAAGGTGAAGTAGAGTAGAAAATTACTGCAGAAATGGACAAAATTAAAACCTGAGACATGTAGCTTGTCTTGCCCAGCCTACAAAGGAAGATGAATGTACACTGTGATGGCACATTTCCACCCGCTGGCTTTCTCCAGAAAGGTGGACTACCTCAAGCTCATGCCCATCTCTTTTGGGGTTGCAGTTCCCCTGGTTTCACTTTGAGTGAATAAGCTTTTTTGTCTCTTGCAAAATCAACATCAGAAAATGATGCTTAAGATGTGTGCCTTGTTCTGCAGCCAAGCACATCAGGACCTGAGCAAAGGACAAGCACAGAGATCCCGAGTTCAAAGAGAAAAGCCTGATAAGCAGTTTCAGGATGCACCCTTCCTCTCCAGACCAAAACATGACATATTTGGTTGGTATTTTTCCACCATTTTTTCATTTAAATTGTTCTACTTTACAGGACACATGGCCCTGGTCCATTATACCATATGGCTGCTGCTAAATGTATTAGGAGGCTCGTTGTTCAGAACTCCAGCAAGGATAAAAAGCTAAAAAGAAATATATTCCACTTAGCCTCTAACATGTACATGTTCTAGAGCAACAAGGTATAAAATATTTTCAGATATTAAATCAGATATCTAACATCTACTATTTAGAGCCCAGATGTTATTAATTTACCACTATTAGATGCTGTTAGTACATGCAGTAAGAAATGTTCATTAAAAGCACTATTAGTAGGTAACAGATTGTATTAATTATCTGTATTATTATTGAAATCTGTGTAGGTTTTTCTGATATTTTGGCATTTTCAGCTCTTCCCTGCACACCAGAACCAGAAATTTCAGTTTCCCTTGGATCTGTGTTTCCCTTGGGTCTGTGTTTGCCATCTCCTACAGCTTCCCAGGACAACTAGCCCAGCTCTCCCTCAGGTCATCTAGTGATGATACCATCACAACATCCTCACTTGTTCCCACCACGTGTCCCCATGGTGGCTTCTTCTCACACCCCAAACCTCAAATCACACTGAGATGCATTGTGTTGTGCATGCTGCCTGGAGGCCTGCACAGGTGGCCTGTGCAGAAATCAGATCTACAAGTGTTGAAGCGCTGAACCTCCATGCAAAGATAATAGCCCAAAGTATATGCAGAAAGGCTGAGAGGCCCAGGATGTGCCTGATGCTCCCCTCAACCTGACTGATACAATTCAGGGCAAGTTTAATGTGATTTCACTGATCAGTCCAAAGCCCCTAAATGGGAGCTAGGAACGTGGGAAGCCCAGGACATCTGGTCTTCTGCAGACCACAGAGTCCACGTCCCACTTCATTGTCCAGGACTCAGCAGATATAACAACACTGTGAAAGAGCATCAGATCCACTCCTGCTGAATCAGCTCAATCTTAACTAACAGAATAATTATCTGGCTAAGGGAAAACAGCTTAAAAGAAGCTCTGTGCAGCTGTCAGAGATACATCTGTACTTGTATTAAGATGTGAAAATGATGTGGACACAGCACTGCAAAGGGAAGGAAAAAAGGCTGCAGCTCCACCACAGCCAAGCAGGGGGTACCTGTTCCAGAATAGTGCATAAACCCTCAGCAAAACTCAAGAGCTGTTAGCAGTATTTGCTGGGGTATTGCAGTACTGCAGATTCAAAACCCAAAGATTTCAGGAGTTTGATGCAGGTTTTGGTCTGTTTGTTTGTTTTAGCCACTCATTTCTTACAAGATTCTCGGGAAAAGACAGTAACCTGCCTCAGGCAGCGCACGATATCTGGTGTTTCACAGGCAGCTCTGCATTTCCCCATAGCCCTGCTTTTCCTCCCGCTGGAGACCCCAGGGGCAAGCATACATGTAATACTGCTGGCTCGGAGCTGCTTTTGGTTCCCCAGTCAGGGGCTACGGAGTGTCTGAACCAAGGCCACCCATTCTGCCACCCCTTCTCTGATGAGCCCCATCCAGGGAATGGCAATTGCTCTCCTTTTCCATACATCTCTGCAGAAAACTCTACTCCTGCCGGGACATCCCACATGCATCCCTGGGGGAAACCAGAAGGTTTCTAATGAGCTCATTGCATAACTGTATCACATTTACTCTCAAAGTAAAAGGAGTGGAGCAGCCCATATTTTGAACTCAGAGGGATGGTGTGGCTCTGATCTGGAAGTAACCCACACAAACTTGCAGCACGCACAGGCACTGTAGGTTGGAAGTGTTGAATGGCATCTGGCTCCAGAGAGCAAACATTTTAATCACAAAATCAGCTCGTTACATTTTTTTTTTTTAATCTATCGATACTCTCTGATTTCCCAGGTGACCTTGGGAAAGATGGTGCATTAGCAATGCTGCGAAAATGAAAATGATAATGTTCCCCCTTTGCTGCCAGCTTTATCCATCTTACCCTGTGGATCCTGTGGGCATGGTGAGATATCGCAGTACCTACCCAGGGACAGTCCCACTCTCAGATTGCTTTTTCAGGCATTCCTGTAGCACAGTTATCACAGAATCAGTATTTACTGTTTAAATCCACAAGTAGTGTATTTTCTGTGCATTAGTGTCACTGCAAGACAGTGATTTATTGCCTGAGCGAGGAGATGCTTTCTCCAGGGAAGGAGCTCATTTAACCCTCATCCAAGCCCTGACAGATGGCTCTGGAAGGGAGAGCAGCACTCTGAAGCATTCTGATGCTGGCCTGGGTTGGAAACACCACCTCTGCTCGAGGCAGAGTTTCTGTGGTGCTCCATGGCCACATGTGTGGTGCTCAACTCATGGGGTGGCAGCTCCATCAGCGCCATACCCTCCACCAAACAGAGGTACATCCCAAGCCATGGCTCCCCTCCAAGAACATGCAGCATTTCCCATACAAGATGAAGTGATGCATTCCTCTTTGTGTTTTCCTCTGTAGGTTCAGTTTCTGGAGAACATAAAGGTGAAGACAAGAGCTGGGACAGTGTCCTCATTCTCCCAACAGAATCCCATGGTCTCACTAATGAGGCAGGAGATACTCTTGAGGTCATTATTTCCATACACCAGTATTTTTTCAAGTATATTTTAAATTACATGTATTTGGTTGCTTTTCCTTCTGGGGGCTGTTGGCTCTATGGGTACATGTTGTCTTTTCTCCTGAAAGGGAGTGGGAAGACCAGTCTGGGTTTGGATACAATCTGGAGATACGAATTGTGAATGTCTCCTCAAATGCCAGACTTCCATTTTCCTCCCATCACATCCAGGAGCAGAACACGGGGGGGGACACCACCATCTCCTTTATTTTCCTGGTAAACACAGGAAGGAGCCATGTTCTCCCATGTCAGGAGCAGGAAAATGTTCTCAGTCTTGCCTTGAAAGGAGGTAGAGTGAGGAGTGGCTTGCACTGCATCACTGCAACTCACTCTCCATGTCTTCTATCAAATCTAATGACTCTTTCATACAAGCCAATAGTGAAATGCTGATTTTTTTTTCTTCTTTTTCACCAGGCAGATTCTAAAGATACCAAAAGACAAGCCTGAAAATATCTGCAACCTAGAATATGAAATAGGGACAATTGGCAGCCCTGAATATAGCTAGCTGGCAACCCATCCAAGATGTTTGCTTTCTAATAATAGATAGCTGAGAGAGGCATATGGAGAAATTGAGCTCAGAGACTTTTATTTCCTATGTATAAACACACTGAAGTCACAGATGTCTCTGCAGCCTCAATCTGCCATGACCAAATGCAAGGAACAGACCCAAAATGAAAGACACCAAAGAAATGTAGCGTAGTAAACTCTCCATATTGAAGGGTTTGTTCCCTTTCCAACAGACAGGTGTTTGAAAATCTCTCCCACGCAGTCTAAAATAAAGGGATTGATCCATAAAAAAAATCGTGTTTTCTTTCCTTTGTCTTTTTCCATTAACTGGTGTGTCGGTGCCCGTATTGTTAAAGGAAGCGCGTGTTTGATCACCTCTCAGCACCCTGAGAGCCCCCTCAGCTCTACCAGGAACCTTGCTAAGGGGGTTGAAGCCTTGTGAAAACAACTGTTGGGCAAGTCAAATCTGTTTTATATGTGCAAGGTGAAACTCATATCAGATCCTCGCCCTGCTAACAGGACCTTTGAGTTCTAAAGGAGGAAAATGTAATTTTCTTGCATAGCTCATAAACAGAAATAGTTAAAATCCTTGGCATTTACAGTCTCCAGCACTTTTACACACCAGACCAGCTGGTAACCTGTGAGTCTTATGAGATAATGCCTGTGATTGATACTCATAAAATCTGCAAGGGGAGCCCATAAGTCCCAGGAGAGCAATAGACTGTCTACAGCTTTTACTAGTTCTGCTGTAGCAGGAGGCTGAGATTGCAGTTGCCAGGAGAGAAATATTTATGGGTCATGAACCTTCAGGCTGTGCCAGGAGAGCCTTCAGCTATTGTCAGCAGCATATATAAACTCGGCTTTTATGTTACTCAGTTGTCCACCCATGGGCAAATTGAATTCCTGCCAGCACTGCCAATATCTTCTGAACAGGTTGTAATTTCTTTTTTGTCATTTCTATATGATCATCTGGCAGAGTATGACAGATTTATTATTAAAGTCGTAGGGGAGGCAAAAAGACTTTGCTTGCTTTTTCTAGGGAAATCAAAGCATTGTACAATATGGAAAGCCCCATGAACAAGTGGGAAAATTAAAGGACTAGGAAAGGGGAAGGTAGTCAAGCTACGCAAGGACATATTTTTTACTGAACTAATCTCTTTTTTAATTTCTTTTGAATTTGTACCTGCAGGGCAAGGAAGGGAATCTCTTCAGGTATTTAGTATCCCATCCTTTCTGTTGTTGGGAAGCAAAGAAACCACTCAATGTCCATTATTTCATTATCCCTGCAATAAACAAAAAAAAGCTTTGATATTCCCAATAGTTTCAAGGAGACAAATGAAATCAGAAAAGTACTTTCTCAAAGAAGACAGAAAAACAGACCTCATACAAAAGGTTTTAAAAATATCTTGTTCCCTTCTGTAAATCTTGCAGCAATTTATGAAGCATTTTGGGATCATTTGTAATATGCTGCAATAAAAATGGAAGCTATTATGACAGCAGGTGTCATTTGGCGCAGAGGAACATATATAATCAGCCACAAAACACCTTTCTGATGAAAGAAGTCAGTCCTCAATTAAAGAGCAAGTCTAATGCCATCTCCGAGTATAAGAGAGCAACTGCCATTACAAGTAATGGCACAATTCACATCAATTTGCAAGTGCCTTGAATAGCCTCCTTTCAAAATGCAAGAATATATTTATTAATAAATGTGTGGTGGCACAGCAGTAATGGAGCTGTGAGAAGAGCTCGGCCATTTTTTCCAGCTATATCTGTTTATCTAATAAAAGCTACTGCCTCTTGCTCCAAACTTTGCCTTTCTGAAACCGTTCCTAGAAGCCATACTTCCTATTTTTATCTAAGGACCAGCAAACGCCAAGTAAACCCTCCCCCAAGATTTCTGCTGTTTTTTTCTGAGGCACTGCAATTTGGCATCTGCTCTGCCTGCTAAAACGCCGGGATAAAAATCAGACCTGCCTTGTCCAGAGCCCCAGTCTGACATGCAGAAATTAGCATTTTCACTCCAGAAGCAGCCTCTGCAGATCTGTTGCTGCCTTAGGATGTGTTTCAGGACTCAGCTCTTCCTCCTGCCACTCGCCACATCCTGCAGTGACTGGGATGTCCCACACGCTCCCTCTCCTTGCCCACTGCAGCTCAGGGTGCAGAAGGTGCCCCCACTGCTCCCCTCCCTTCCTGTAAACTGTATTTTGGGGATGCCCACCACATCTCTCTTGTACCAGCTCCCTGCTTCAATTTTATGACTGCTCCCTGGCCAATTTTGTGACTGCAAGAAGCATCTCTGCAGGCAGCCAGCTGCAGGCAGCTGCAGAGCCCCGTGCACACATGAGCAGTCTGTTGGTCTGTTGCACACATCCATCACTCAGCAGTACGGGATGGCACAACGGGGATTAAAAGTGTTTGGACAGCACCCAGACAGAGAATTTTACATATAATGGCAATCTGCTTTTTTCCTTTTTTTTTTTTTTTTTTTTTTTTTTAGCTCAATGTGTCAATAAAATCCTTCTGCAATTCGGCTTTGGGTCATGTGGAATTGCTGCATAAACATTCCCTTCTTCCCCTTGAAGGAAGGACGTGTCTGACTTAGAAAAAAAAAAAAAAAGGCAATCTTGGAAAATACATGCTTTAACAACCCACACCTCTCTCCAGCCAACGTTCATTTAAATTATATATGTGTTTGTGGTATCCTGCATGTGCACACACATATATGTAATTTTTGTGAAAAGAAAATAAAACGTTTTCAAATTCTACACCCTCCACCGGGGAAAGATTTTATTTTTCTCCCTCTCTTTCTCAGTAACTGGAAACAAGAGAGTACAGGCCCACCTCCTGAGCAAGATCTGAGCAAGCCAGGTCTCCTTTGCTTCAGACCTGCCACTCACACATAACCCAAGCTGCAAGTTTCCCAGCCGGGGACTCAGAGCCGTTGTTTCCACCCACAACCTCAGCCCGCTGTGCAGAAAATCACATGCAGAAAATTCACTTTAGGTCTGTTAAGTGCATGGCCGGCCCCCGAGGTGCAGAAATAATCTGATTTTCCCTTATTCAAGGCTCCTCCACCAGGAAAAAATAACAGGAGGCAGTATCAGTAATCATGAGGGTGTGTGGAGAAAACAGGCAGCAGCACAGGAATTGGCAGGCAGGAGCCAAGGAAATCCCTGTTGGGGAGCTGGGAGATGTGATCCTACAGCAGAGCCAGCTTGGCGATAAAAACTCATCTGCGCTGAGTGAATGCATCAGAAAGAGCCAGGGAGGACAGGGAGGAGCCCCAGCACCGAGGAGGATGTGCCAAGGAGCCCTTTGCAGAGAGGCCCCATCTGGGATGGAGGTGACAGGGAGCAGGGGATGGAGATGGCAGCGGGGTCTGCAGCATGGGAGGTCCCATGCCACGACAGGATATCCTCATCCATTTAGCACATGGAAGGCTGTGAATAGTGACTGTGCAACCCCCGAAGGGCTGGTTATTAGAGAAGATGCTAGATCAATATTAGGATGAGAAGCTGAAAGGCTCAGCCAGCTCCTCTGCAGTGTGTGCAGGAGGAAAAATCCATAGTACATGTGAAATCAGCAAGGCATCAAATGGAAACCCAGTTGTTGTTACAAAGAAATCCCACATACGTTCCTAAATCAGGCTCCTTTGGAAGGAAGCTGAATCACAGGTGCTTCATGGATAGCACTGGTGAACACCATCCCCATCTTTGATTATATCAGTTACTGATGGGCATTTTGGTTCTTCAGCTTGCTCCCCAGTGTTGCAGGGTAGCTACTGACCAAGCACGGCCGCCTGCTTCACCACTGACTGATACAAGTAATGCAAAAAAAGGGCTTTATAGGGTCATGTCTCCTAAGAGGAAAAGAAAACATACTGATGAAAGGGCAGTGCTAGAAACCACACTCATGCAAAAGCCCATATTTAACAGTATACCATCTGTTTACGTGCCTTTTGGTGCTAAGAAGTAAAGTACATTTTCTCCAAGTAACAAATAACATTAAAAAGCACAGGTGCTGTAGATTCATTCTGCTCCTTTTCACCCCACTAGGCTTTACTAGGGCTGTTGTTCAAGAACGTAGTAAGTGATACAATAAATCTTGACAGCTAATGCATAAATAAAAAAGCCTTACCCTCTCCAAACACATGCCTGACTTTTTTCCAAAATGTAGAATAATTGGGGTTGTGTGGGACTTGTGGAGTTCATCTGGTTGAACCAAACACTTCAGCAGTTTTCTGACTTTTCATCCTATGAGGAGAGGGAGCCCTCTCGTCCTTACACCCCCAAGCCCTACATGGGATGAAAAAGATGCCTCAGGACAAGGCAGGTGGTGAGATTTTGCACAGCTCCCAGAAAGGCTGGACAGATGCAGAGAGAATTTCTTCTAACAGGTGATAAAGAGGCTCCACCTCTGGCTCAAGAAGTTATTGCAGGTCCGTCCTGCTCAAGTTGCTGGAGCACTTGAGCAAGATTTGCCAATTTTGCAAGGCACAGGGACACAAAAGAAGCAAACCAGCCCAGCCTGAGGGGAGGAAGCCTGTGGGGAAGGATGAAATTCCTCCAGGTGCAGGAGCCTCTTTGACTGCCCTGCTGCCAAAGGACTTGTGATGGGGAAGAGACCTTGGTATTACAACCCCTGGTGTTACGGCACCTTCCTCATTTTTGTTCTGCACTGATATATTTTCAGTGGACCCTCCATGCCAAGAAGACCTCTGCCTGTTTTGTTACTCAAAGCCTGCAAGGCCTCAAAGTCTAAGTGAGAGAAAAAGCAAAAACCTGTTATTGAATCGCCTCCTATGGCTTCGATGGAGAAATATAACACCCTGAGATGAGTTATTGGCCTAATTTTCACCCATGAAGTGTGCACTGTTGGTGACAGACTGAGTGTGTTTGAGTGTGCCTGGTTTGTGCTAATCCCAGAGCCTGGCACCCTCCGTCTTCCCATCTGCATGTGGTGCAGACTCCTCCTGACTGCCGGCTCCCTGCAGAAAAACTCCATCTGATACAGTTTTAATTTACATCTTTATGGTTCTGGTTCTTTAATGATGCAGTTTGTTGGCTTGAGAGCACTGGTGCCATGAATACGAAGCAAAGCTTTGCGAGAGCCCCACAGCTCGGGGCAGAGATGCAGGAGCAGCGTGTCCATCACTCCAGCACTGACAGCAGGCTGTGGGGTCACGGTCACATTTCAAATAAAGATCACTCGTGGGGGAACTCGGTGATTTCTCCTCGTGGAACTGTGTGTTTCTGGCACCTGAAAGATAAACTGGAACTGAATATCTGTGGTGGTTTCACCCTGCTACACAGCTGAACTCTGCCACAACCACTTTCTTACTCCCTCTCCTCAAAGGAAAAAGGGGAGAAAATACGATGGGAAGGGCTCAAGGGTTGAGGTGAGGACAGGTGGGTCCCTTTCGGAGCAGGCTGGAACTGGGTCTTAACTGACACGGGGTAACGGACACAGTCAACTTCGTCAAAGGTGTCTTGCTCAGGCCTGTGAACCACGGTAGGCTCCGATGTGACCATTCCTTGAACTTGGCAGCTTATTAAAAACAGAGTCACAGGTGGGTGCTCATGGCCATGACCACAAACAATGTGGGGTACAGCCCTAGAGCAGATGATTCTTTAAAACCCCTGTGGGGAAATAACATATTGTGTTAAAGCTTGAGAGCAATGTGATAAGACTCTAAGTTTGACTAGGAGCCCGTCATATTATCTTATGAAGAAAGATATTTTATCTTTATTTTAAGTCATTTTTAATTACCTATATTTATTTTAAGTCATTTTATCTTTAGAGAAAGCCTAATTTGAAGTCTCCTTGCTGAAGCAGTGGGCTGCACAGCAGTGATCTCCCCCTGAGCAGGGACATCTCTGAAGGTTACTCCTGGAGGTCAACAGATCCGTACTAACTATGCTGGTTGGTGAGTGAAACTTAAATTTTTAAAGGTACCTGATTTATGTTGAGATTTAGCAATAGCCTAATCACTGTGACTCTTGTCATCATTATGAATTAATGATATCAATCCACTTACTATAATAAACCAAATTGCTGCTATGTCATTAAAACTATGTAAGTGTTGGATATTTCCTGAAACTGTCTCTGGGCAGCCTGTGCCAGGGCTCCGTCACCCGCCCAGCACAGCAGTGCTGCCTGGTGCTCAGAGGGAGCCTCCTGGGTGCCCGGCTGTGCCCATGGCCTCCTGTCCTGGCACTGGGCACCACTGAGCAGAGCCTGGCTCCGGCCTCTCTGCACCCTCCCTTCAGGGATTTATTGACGTGGATGAGATCCCCCTGAGCCTCCTCTTCTCCAGGCTGAGCAGCCCCAGCTCTCCCAGCAGAGATATTCAAGTCCCTTCACTATCTTGGCAGCTCCATGTCTGTGAACATCGCTAGGTCAGGCTGCGTATCAGAGGTATAATGAGAAACAATTTTCCTTCACTTCCTGCCCACCAGAAGAAAAGACTGGGCATAAACAGTGAGGTTTGGGGCTGCTCCCTTCCCTGCACACCTCCTCTTGGCAGCATACCAGCGGACAGGCTGGAGAGCATCACTGGAACAGCACCAGGTAGGGCTCTACAAGCTGTGGTTTAATGGCTTTAATCCCTGGGCACTCAGCCCTGAACTACAGCTTCATGACTGCTGTGCAGCAAGGGAGGAAGACAGTTCTACTTTCTTGTTATTATGCCACTGACAGACAGCTCAGGAGTGCCAAGACCCACTCATCACCTTCCCACAATGGAAATACCAGGCTGTGTGAGCTGATGGCACCTAAGGGAGGTGTCTAGCTCCTCTCCCAGCTGCTTCCACATTGCATTCAAAACATCAGCAGCCTGTTTGTCCCTGCAGAATCACAAATGGCCATTGGAGCTCATCAGGGGATCCAGCAAGTTGGGAAGGGGTGGGTTACAGTCTAATTAGGGCTGCTCAGGGCTGCCCTTCATTAACTTTTCAGTGCAGGACAGAGAGCCCATATTACTTCAGTACCTGACACTGCCATGGGATGGGCTGAGTTGCACCTTAGATGCTCAGCTTCTCTGCTGGGAATTGGGAAGGACTCACTTGATGTCAGCTTCTACTTGGTGGGCAAATACCCTGTGCAAACCCACCCTTCTTCCCACAAGCTATGTCCTCTCTTGGCTGCACCCCTGCTTTAAGGTCAGAAACCTGGTACACCAACACCTGTAGGCAGGGGAAGAGAGGTGAAAGAGGGAGAAAAATCTCCACACTGCAGCAGCAGGAGCTGGGTCCTGCTCAGATGAGCACAGACCATCTTGCCTCACCCCAGCAAGCTCTGTGGAAGCCTTCTTCTGAGCTGAGATGATGCTTTATCTGGGAAGGCTGCATTTTTCCCCCAAAGAACCTGGTTCCTCACATAACGCTGCACATTTGGGACTTCTCTGAAAGGTTTCGGTTTGCTCTATATGCAGCATGTGTAATGGTCTGCCATGAGAATTGTATCTGATATATCTCAAATATCTGGGTACGTAATGTATTTTGCAACGATGTAATTAATTGTACCTTCTGGGGCAGGGAACCTAAGCAGCTATTTTAAACTCTAATTTATATTAAAGCAAGTAAAGTTAATTGCCTGTCCGTACCAAATGAAAAAGAAATATGTACTTTGGAAGACCGCCACAGGTCTCCAATCGATATAAATGTAATGTGCTTCTATGCATCTTGGAGTAAAATTGCATTTTAGTAGTTTATTCAGTATTCTAGGAATTTCTTGACAACACACTGCTAGGAAATCAGGTCACCCACAAATGCCCGCTGGAGGGCCAGGAAGGCTGTTCACTGGAATCCATAGAGAAATACAGATCACAACCCACAGCAAGGGTCAACAACTTTCTTGGGTTAAAAAAATAAAAGGCAATATTATGGAAAATAAACATCACATGTTACATTTAACTTAATTAAGTAATAGTTAATATTATCACATCTATAACCCAGATACGTGCAGAAAAAATATACACTATGTATTAAATTCTCTGTCATTCCTCATGACACTGAGATTTTTTTGTAGGATTAAGAAAAAAAAAAAAAACAAAAAAAAAAAACCTCTTAGCTGAGTTTGAGATGAGGCCAAATTTAAGAGCTTTACAAATGTTTTGGGGGACTTGGTAGTGACTCTCCTGTCACTTCCACTTTCGGTCACAGAAAACTGTTACCTCTGATTTTGGGTGGTTTCAGGAGAACAGCCAAGTGCTCAAGAGCTGAACTTGTCAAAACCTTTCTTGGCTCAGAAATCTCATGAGTTTTGGCTTCTGACAAGACTTTACTATCCACTGGCTTTAGCTGAAATGAAAATATTCTTAGAAAAGGAGATCTTCCAACATCCCTGTGCTTGTGGGCTCAGCTGAAGCCAGCACATTCAGAGGGAGGCTGAACAGAATTGAGAGAGCAGAGGCTTTTGATTTGGCTCAAAATGTTTTTAACTCAAAATACTTGTCACTTCTGAAGAAAAAAAATGTAGTTGTATTATAATAAAACTGCTATTTGGGAAGCTATGCATGCTTAGGCTGTATAAGACTTCATCATAAAAACTTTTGTGACAGAAATATACAGCAGCAAGCGGGAAGGTGACCTGCACCTGCCCCAGTGCTTTCAGTGGATCTTGGCTTCCATATGACATCTGGATGCTCAAGCTGTGAAAGTCTTCTTGGCCCTACTTATCATGCTCTGCCTTCAAGTGAACACACAGAAAACACAGCAGCTGAAGGCCAGGAGATATTCTGGGACTTGAACCCTGATTTCCATTCCTGGAGAATCACTTTGCTGCACTCTGTTTCAGTGCCTCCTTGTAAAATATAAACCTTGTTCCTTTAACCAGCCCCAGTGGGTAAATGCATCCCATCCAGCAGGACATGTCGCATGCATGCAGATGTTCCACCTTCTCTCCCTGCTGGGATGAGACATTTACACTGCCTGGTGCAGATCCTCTAAGCATTAAGCCCACTGAAGATCAAGATAATATCTAGTTGAGTCACAGAGATAGACAAACATGCCCAACATCATGCAAGCTGCCTGCACAAAATAACCACTTTTCAATAATTTCATAAAGGTTCATAAATGATTATAAGAGAGATAAAGCTGTTCCTAATTCTGAATTAGGTTTCCCCAGTTCAGCCTTTTAAAATTGCATGGGTGAAACCAGGAGGGGAAAGACTATCCAGCTGAAATCAAATATCACCATTATCCAAGGAACAATCTCTGATTATAGCACTGGTGTCCATAATTAATTAAAATCCACTGAGCTAGTCCATTTCAATATTTCTAATTTTATCATTTGGTAATTAATCTATTTTTGGCGACCTGGTGCTAACTGTAAAAAGAAATCACTGTTGTTCTTAAGCCTCGTTAGACAGAGAAGGACCTGAAAAATAGATGAGGAGAGGTGTGTTGTAGAGTTGGGAACACTGCAAAGAAAAACAGGTGTGCAACAAAGATTAATCTTTCCCATCAACTGAAATACTTTTTTTTATATTCACATATTTGAATATGTCTGTAAATACATTATTCTTAATCTCAGGAAAGTTTTTTCATATCATGAATTTTCACTTAGGTTCTGTATTGCACAGTACCTGTCACAGGAACCTAGCTTCATTTATGGTTTTTTGAAGTGGAAAGGTTATGCCAGTAGAAATAATAGTTATTATTGGCAGTAAGGGATGGCACTGAAAGCATGAAAAGCAGTGTAACAAAAACCCATTTGCCTGCCACAATATACAGACAGAGACACAACTGTCCCCAGAAAATTGTTTCATTATCCCTTCAGAAAAAGTGAGCATAAGTCAATCAATTTATTTGGCACTATCTGCACTACTATAGGGTCAGCTTGATTGCTTGTCCTGCACAGACCTCCTGGGATTTCATCTGAACAGATTTGGGGCAGGAGATATGTGCCTTCGCACATACGAGTGACAGCACCCTCAATCTTCTGGACTCATCTGTCATTGTTCCCCTAGGAGCCGTGATGTGTGGCACCCCTGACAGGACATCCTTTCTGTCTCACAAGAGTGGCACCAGGACTTACTAAAGGTCTGGAGAAGAACTGAGGTACTCTGAAGCTGTCACAGCAGATCTCAGACCTTACACTTTCTTTGCCTCTCCCCGTGTCAGATCCAGCAGTATCTGCTATCTCAAAGCATTAAAGACGTGGCTAAAATCACGGTTTGTTCCAGTGCCTCTTCTATACACCGCACACCATCTAATCAATCGAGTATATAAAAACCCATAAGCAAAACAGCAGCATTTTGGGGGTAACCTAAATCCTAAGCCTCTTCCGTGATGCTCAAGGTTTTCTCAGCAGTTAATGTGCCTACAGAACAGATTTGCTTATCAGTTTTTAAACATTCTCTCTTCTCTGTGTTTGTTCTTCACAAGACCAGTTTTCTTCCAAATTTTTATAAATTTCGGGAAGTGTGGCAGTAGCCAAGGGCATAAATAGCATCTATACTTGATAAACAGGGCTCACTAGCCACCTGTTTTACTTACTCTAGAGCAGATAGGGAAGATGTGGCATAGCCAAGACTGGCTGATACCTACTCCTCCCCACTCCACAGTTCCAGGTTGGCTGTGCTGGACCTACACACCCCTGAGAGGCGTGTTGAGATCCATCAGCACTGGGCTATGTGCACAGGATACACACACCTCTTGATGACTGGCCTGCCACTGGAGTTGCACAGAAGGGTTTTGAGCTCACCGTTGCTCAATGGTAGACTTGGGGACTTGACCTGGCTGGACAGGTAAAGGGCAGACTTTAAAGGACTAATTTTTTTCCTGCCAGCAACAATCCCATGTAGGCAGTTTTCATGCAGCCCTCCTGTTTTTGAGACAGAAGGAATTTATCAGGATGATTTCCAAGCTGACCTAAGCTCCAGAGGACATTCTTCAACCTGTTTAATTTACGAGTGTAAGTGGAGCCAAGATGTCCTGCTCTATTCTCACTCCTATGAACCATGGGCATGTTAAATCTCGAGAAGCAAAGCTTTCGGTTTGACAGTTCTTTTCTTACCACATATTCTAAATATACCTTTGAACTGGCAGGTTTTCTGAGACAGTCATCTTCTTCTTTTTCTTCTTCTTTTACTTTTAAGTCTCAGGTTCCTCTTCTATAAAAGCTTTGCGCTGAGAAATACAATGAGGAATTCTTCAATGACAGCAAGATGCAGCACTAGGTGCAATGCTATATTCTGAGTAAATGATACCATTCAGAGGACGGGGAGAGTGTGAATAGCATTGATTTCCAGAACAGCTATTTCAGGGCTTCACAAAGTTTGGTCTGGCTGCTCTCCTTCACTGGCTGATCTGTTAAGAGGCTGCGTCCCACCCCAACAGCCTGAAATATGGCCTGAGTTATAAGCAACTGCATCACCTCCTAGCATTGCTGTATGCCTGGTCTCACTGTCTGGGGAAGCATGGCATGGAGAACATGACAGCATCTTGCACTACTACGGGGCTAAAATAGGAGCTTCCAAACCATGCTTTACTCTCTGTAGTGGCTTCCAAAGCAGGTTTTATTATCACTTTAAGACCTTCTCCAAACATATCTGCAGTCACCTGGGGTTCAAGGATGAAGGCCTGAATGGTGGCTTAGACCCTCCAAGGGTGAAGCTGTGCAGGAGGAGACCCAGTGGAGCCAGCCCAAGCAATGGGACTCTTTTGGGACCTCAAAAACAAGAGCAGAAATATCACTTACAGAGAATGGTTTATCTCATGGCTTTCATCTCCTTATAGATGGGGTGAACTACATCCTGCTGCTTTGCTTGAACTGTAAATGGAGCCCAGAGGAGCAGCTCAGTTGTAAAATTTACATTCTACAGCTTTAATCATTGAATCCATCTCATAGCACTAGTTGTGCTATGCCTGTCCACACAAATACCCATACAGAAACAGAAAGGTTTGCAGCCATAATCCTTGTATCACTTTTCAGGTTAATTTATATGAAATCAAAGGAACTAAATTTTGTGGATGGTTTTGAAAGAGAACAGGACATATTGTTTGATCAATTCTACTACTACATAAAATCTATTCCTGTATGGATTTTGAAGTATTTTCTGTCTTACAATCTAAACTTCACTTAAACATGATATTTTTAAACAATTTCTGGTTTAAAAAGTTTTATGAAGATAACTTCCAGCCACTTTACAAGCATAAGTGTGTGAATAAACTGTTGTCTCATCAGAGTGTTTTCTATCCAGCTGAATAACTCAATACTGGCAGCATTTCAGAGCACAAATCTTGGCAGAGAAATAGCCTGGCTATATATCCCAGACTAGCACTGAGCATGCTTTCTGTGGCATGCTAACCTTGTGTACTTTGAAAGTGCGTGAGTTTTTTAAGAAGGTTAAGGTGCTGCTGTCAGTTTGTAAATTATTTCATTTCACCAATTACCGCAGCATCAATGTGACTTTAGATGTCCCAAGTCTCAGGAAGTTGCTGCCAAATTAAAAAAGGAAGAGGGATGGATCCACGGTTCTCTGGACCATGCTAGCCTACAGCATGGGTGTCCATGCCCAGCAGTGCATGGACCCCTCTGGTGCTTTTTCCCACCAGCTTTGGATTGGGAAACAAAGATAAATAGTCTGTAAAGCCTAAATGTATTCCTGATGCTCTCCCTGGTCCTGAGCAGACCTGTGGTGACCTCTCCCAGCACATCCAGTCCATCACCCCTTCTTCCCTGCTTTCCTGGCATTCCTCTCTGATGTGCACAGGCCATCCCTCCAGCACAGATCCCTGCCTTGCACATCACCCCCCAGTAATGCTTCACATGCAGCTTTGCTGCCCAGTGCATCCCCCAGTGCTTTCTTCGCATTTCCCTGTCCGCACACCACAGTTTCTGCTGCTTTCCCCTTGCCTGTTCTGTAACTGAGCCCTCAGTGAAATCAGCAGAAGACTGGGAGAGCAAATGTTGTCTTGTCAAATCTTGAAAGGTCTATTTCTAATCCGAGATGGTTCTTCTAAGGAGAAACACATGAAGAGCATGAAAATGCCTTTGCAGAGCTTGAATGTTTAGTTTCTTGACATGATGAATTTACCCAAAAAGGCTGCATCTCAAGCATAAAAGAATCTGTTAAGAAGAAGACTCTGCAAGTAGCTGGGCAGACAGTGAAACATCATGTCTGTGATCATCACCTTCCTCGGGTAGTATCCTTGTCAAAGGCAACAGGACTTGTCTGCACATGTGGGATGCAGAACCAATCACTAGCAGGTAAATTCCAATTCATTTCTTCATCCACAAAATAAATCCTGAGTCCATCGGTGCTTGTACAGAAATGAAAGCTGTTTTATAGTCAATGCAGAAGAAGAAAGCCCTTCAAACGCTTACTTTAGCATCGGCAATTCTTCCTTACACTTCTGTCCCTTTCAATCCCTTTAGCTTTCAACAACAGGAACATGGAAATAACAGCAACAAGTTGGCTTAGCGCTATGTGTGAATTCTTATTTACAAGCTACAGGCAGCAGCATTTCTGTCCCTGGCACCGTGCTAGCTGCAGCAAACCAGTTTGGGATCAGCCCCCAGAACCACCACTGGGGCACTGCCCCACCACCAGCTCCACACACCGTGCCCCAGTGATGCTCCTCACTCCTTTGGGCATTGCTGTTGATGTGTCACCATGTCACTGGAGAATCAGGGACTTGCTAAGCACCACTACAATCTCCTGCTGCCCATGGGGCTCCCCAGGCATCTTCTTTCCTGATCCCTGACCTCCTGATTTTCTTCTTCCTCTATAAAAGGCTGCTCCTATTGCTGCTCCCATCATGTTTTCTGCTCCACAGTGCAGGGAAACGTTCAGTGCTGCATGAAAGGAGAACAGATGATAATCGAGGCTGAACATGAGTTTGTGCTCAGGAGCCCAGGCACCCAGACAGGAAGGATTCAGAGCCCCCATTCTCCTTCCTTGGGTTATTGAGGCATTTTGGTGCAACATGGACAGGAGTAACAAGAGCTCTGCACTTGTCTTTTCCCTGTCTTGCCCATCTTACTCCAAGGCCTCCAGTTCTTCTGCCTCTCTATTTATACATAGCTGGTTATGAATATCATCACAGGAAATTCAGGGTTTGGGTTTTCATTTTTTGTATCTGGCTGACTTTCCTCTTGTTTTCCCACAGCTCCTGTGCAGAGTGGGAGGGAGAAGATCCCACAAAGTCTGTCATGTTTTTTTTTTCCCCACAGATTTTCAGCAATGTATCCAGTGAGGTAATGCATCCAGTCAGGTTTCAAATCTATGCTTTTGGGCAATGTTTTCACTGGATTCATTTGAAATACATAAGGAGATAATGATATCTTCATGATTTCTTTTTTCTTTTGAAAAAATGGTTTATTTTTTCATGATTTCTTTTTTCAGGGTATTAGATGAATCACACCAAGCCCTCTCCAGAATGATGGGGTGGCTTGTTTATTTCTTCTTTAGACTCCATCACTTGCCCTTGCTGCAGTCCCAAGACACCTGGAGCTGTTGTAATATCACTTCCCAGTGTACTAAAATACAATTTGCCTCTTGCCATTGCAAGATGCCAAGGACCAGATGAAATGATTTGTTTTTTGCTTGAATCTGGGAAGAGGAGTCCCGGGAGCATAACAAGGTATAAGTAACATCCATTCTGGTGTACCTGACAAATGCAAGCCATAAAAACAAACAAACAAACCAAAAAAAAAAATAACATGCTCCAACAAGCTTTAGGTCTTTCAAATAAAAGGTTAAAAGCCTCAAAAATGACAATGCGCATGCACACACACATACACACACAAAAGAAGAAATGAATATAAGTTTTTTCTCAGATTTCTGCAGAAATAAACTGTTGTAGAATAGCCACTTGTAAAGATTGGGATTGTGTGAAGTATTTGAGGCTGTGTCTATCTAGATTTCAGTTCTGGCACACAAGAGGATATTTTGGGACAAGGGTTTTGTTTGCAATGTAAATCAGGCACGTGGTTCTATCTTTACCCTAGGAAAGCTTTTCTGTACTTGCTTAAACTAGGCAAACTTGGCAGTGTGACTAAGCTGAGATTCCTGATTTCATTTCGCTTTAGCAGGAAAGTCATTATTAGCATGCAGAAGTCCTAGGGCTAGTCTGTTAGAAACAGTAAAGATCCACAACAAAAAGACAGCCCCTGCCCTGTGATGCGCAGATGAGGCACAGGTAGCAGGTTTAGCTGGCAGAGGAGTAGAGGAGACAGCAGGGAGAAACAAAGCAGGGCTAGGAGCAGCCACAGCACACCCTCTGTATAACTTGCACGTGCATTTCTGAAAATGTTGCAGCAAAAAATGTTTAGAGGGCAATCTGAGTGCTAGTGATGAGGTGACTTTGCTGTTATTCATCTGGAGCTCCTTCACAAATGGAAGGCATCCAACAAGTAATCTTCCATAGGTAACTTCACAACTTCTCGTACACCCTCTCTTAAGCCTGGGGAAAGAATGAGAAGTTACTTGCTGGAAGATTTTACAAGTAAGTTACTTGCTGGAAGATTTTACAAGTGGTTTATCCAAGCCATTTGTGGAACAGAATCAAGAGCTGATGGAGAAAACTCCAGTCTGGCAAGACCAAGGGGTTTTACAGAAATGTGTTTATTTCAAGGAACCTGCAAGAAATCCAAGTGAGGGTGGATGTTTTAATAAAAGCCAGAGAGAGGGAAAGTCCTCATTTGACCTGCAAAATCTGAATGGTGCTTGTCCATTGCAAGTGGTAAGGCTAAAATGCCTCAGATGATGCCACATCCAAGAGGACTCAGGACCACAGCTCAGAATAAGCAACAACCAACATGGTTGATGTGAAGCCCAGGCTCCAGCCCTGCTTGTGCCTAAATCATGAAGCAATGACGTCTACGTGTCTTGAATCCCAAGAGAGCTCTCTTGTCACTATGCGTCTCATCAATCTTAGTGAATGTATTTTGAAAATTCACAGTTTCATTTTGACACAAAAATGAAAGCAGACTTTGGAACTGCATTTTTATTACTTTTTTTTTCATGAGATGGAATTCTTGTTTTCCAGCCCAGCTGAGCCTTAAGCCATGGTTTGCAGTGTTTCATGCAAATAATTTGGAATAGGAACACCAAAAGGCCAGGACACATTCTAAGTGTAAATATTGTAAACCAATGAGCATAAAACATATTTTTAACTCACTCCTTTCTCATGAATAGGAACTTCATAGAAATTAAAGTACAAATCTTCCCACAAGCTTGAAAGCAAACTGCTTCCAAATCTCCCCTCACTCATTTAAATTACACTGAATGTCATGGAAAACATACCCTTTAGAAAATAACAGATGATTAAACAGCCTGTTTCACCTGTAAATAAGCATTGAATTTGGTGTGTTAGATGTGTTATTTGATTTGCACCTATTAGTCAAGCTGTTTTGTGACTGTTTACCAGAGAGACTTCAGCTTTTTTTTTTCTTTTTTCTTTTCAAACAAGTCCCAGATTGTTGTTGATGCCAGGGATATGGAAACCAAACTGCTGTCCAGGCATGTAAGCCTTTTGCTGGGGAGCTGTCCACAAGCCAAACATAAAACTCTAACATTATTATTCCAATCTAGTGTGTAATACAGCAAAATATGAACACTTCTCCAAGTTTCACTCCTAATGAACATACAACACAAGGGTCAAATAATAATGTTTAGCTGTGAATATTTATGTCTCATACTTAGCCTTGTGGTGTTTAGAGGTTTAATGCACCTTTGACTGCTTCTCATTGCCTAAACAGACAACACAGGACCATGTTTTCTTTGTGGCAATTACATCCTGAAATCTCAAAGACAGAACAAACAAGATGTAGGTTCACAAAATATTCAAAGAGATTTCCTAGCGTTTTCTGCATTTCAATGGGATGTTTAAAAAACTGTATTACTGATTGCAGAGTTCAGTTTCAAGAACCAGCAGCTTTCTGATGTGTCTAACCATCTCTCTCATGCCTGCAGCCAAAATTATAGAGAGGTGCTAATGGACTCCAGGAATGTCTCTGATGTTTCTGTTGAGATTCTCCACCTATAGACACTCAGCAAATCATCCATTTCTGTCATATGTTTTTCTCTAATTTATTCTCTGAAGACATAAAAAGCATCCTTCTGAGCTTCCCCATTAAAAAAAAATGCCTTTCAGACATTAAAGGTAAATATTCAGTACCGTATCTATGAAGATAATGGTTGGAAAATTACATAAACCCAGCTGGAAAAGGTACATAGCAATAAAATAAACTAATGAAAATGTGACCTGAACAGTAAAAATTGATTATAAAAGCTATAGCTGATTGCATTTATTATATGGTTACAGTACTGTCAAAACTAAAGGTTGCAACAGCTCTGCAGTCACTGATAACTAATTCATAAGGCAGCATCATAAAACACTATGCACTAAAGAAGATGTTGTAAAATCACAACAGTTAGAAAACTCAACATACTCTAAAATGCAGAGACTGAATGCAGAGATGAATCAAGAGAGAAAGGGCTGTGTTTTAACAGCTGTGCTTTTTCTCTCTGATTCTGATTTAAACGCTGCCTTGTAGGACACAAGTGTCTAGACAGTGGCAGTTAATGTGCATCTGATACAATTAAAGGAAGTAGTAGTGACACACACAATTTCCCCAGTGTGTCTGGCCATGAATCTTTG
This sequence comes from Aythya marila, assembly GCF_965140915.1. NCBI lineage: Eukaryota > Metazoa > Chordata > Aves > Anseriformes > Anatidae > Aythya > Aythya marila. The sequence goes on along the minus strand of NC_139042.1, from coordinate 21,282,141 downwards.
GTGACACTGACTAAGGTACACTAATTATGATTGCAGGGAAAGAAATGAGAGGAGACACCATGAATACCCACCCTTCCATTAGAAGCGTTACATCTAGATTTTATCACCATCAAGCTCTTCCATGAACCCTTCTGTCTTTCTGACTCTATGGGACTCATTAAATTTATAAGAAGATTTTCCAAATGGAAAAAAACAAAGCTTCCAGTGTGATCATAGGAGGTTTTTTTCCCATCTCCATTTGGTAAAATGGCTGTGCTTCTTTGCTTGACTCTTCTCTCCAGGCTGTGTCACAGCTAGAGATGGCAGCTGATCTGGGGAGTTGTTTGCCCAAGGCACTGCAAGGTCCCCATCACCAAACTGGGTTACCCACAAATTCACAAATTAACCTACTGTAACAGCTATAACTTATTTAAGCTCGTGTTACCCCCTTCGTCTTACAGCACTAGACAGAGAAGGAATTACAGCACCATGAGGCTAGTGCCAGATCCTGGAAACAGGACACAAACAATAAATTACCTGACTTTTACCACCCTGGAACACCGTGCCTCTGGTTGCTTGGTTGCTTCATACCAGGATGCACTGCAGTCAGTAGCAAACTGCACAGAGGCAGTGAAGAGCAACCTGTTTCAACCCCTGCCCTGCTTCTACAGCAGCAGAGAGGCATCTCTGGGCTCCTCTCTAGGAAAGAACAAGTACACGCTGAAGAGATATGCCAAGAGGTCCCAGCAGTCACAAGCTGGGTAGATGATCAGTCTTTCAGAGAGATACCAGGTCCACTGACCTGGTTACATAGCAAGAGGTGGTGTAGTCATGTCATCTTCTGTGTCATTTGCTCAGTGGTTTTGTCACTTAAAAATTAAGGAGGTGAAAAGTCCTTTAAAAGGTTAAAGGAAGCTGTCCCTTGACCATGCAGATAAAGTCAGGCCTTTATACATGTCGTTGAAATTAGCTTTTTAAATTCACCTCAAGATTTTATTATTGCAAGCAGATAAAGATTTTAGGGCTCAGGGAACCACAAGATGCTCCAGTATGCATTCCCTTATTTGTCAGAGGCTCAGATTTTTTCATGGTTGTTCTCACTGTAAAGCATTTTCTTCAGGAAACTTTGTGACTTTTTTTTTTCCCAACCCTGAGATTATTTATTGTTTGTTTGTTTGTTTTTCTTTCAAGAAACATGAATACATAAACTGGGTGCTAAATATGGTGTTCAATTCCCTTTTGACTCAGCAGTCTTCTGTTTGTACATCTCATGGCCATTTTAGCTGTAACATGAAAAGAGGATTTCATATTCAACCACAGTCTCACTGTGATTCTTAAACTTTTAACAGCAGCACTGTTTTCCTGATGTAGAGCATCCATTTGATTGCACTTAAATACATTTTGTGCAGCAAGCCCAACTCATCCAGCAATCCAGACTGCGTCGTAGGTCTGCTTGCTTATCTCTATGGGGTTTTCTACAGCCTTTGTGGGAGCTGCAAGTTTTATCCTGGCTTTCAGCTGAGTACTAAAAATATTGAGTCGTACTGAGTCTTGCACAGAACCTTGAAGACTCTCAGGAGGTATGCTTTAATCTGATGATGATTCACTATTAAAAGCTTCTAGATTTAAACAAATTCAAGACAATTTAAGGTGTTTCTAGGAAAACTGCTGGAAGAATACATCTTATATTCTGCTTATGTCTTGCTTTCAATGAGCAATCCAGAGATGTCTGCTGGAGAGTCTGGCCATAAATATGGCTGTGCCAAAGCCACAATGGACCATGGTGTAGTATGTATGGGAATAAAGTAAGCAGAAATGTGAATGGGATGAGAATAAAACACTTAACACAGGCAAAAAGTGCCAAATAAAAAACAACAGCAGTCTGTGCCAGTGTGAGACAGATGCTCCCAGCCCACTGCCCACCACAGGCTCCACACGTTGGTGACATGGAAAATGAGTCAAAGTCAGTTGGGGCTGTGGGGACAGGGGGTAGCAGTGAGGGAGGTGGGGACATTGATTTTGGGTCCTGGTCTGCCCTATGAGAAGGGGACGGAGCTTCAGATCCAGGTGCACAGAGGACAGGTGGTGTGGGAAGCACAGCTCTGAGGATGTGACCCCCTTATAGTCAGAGCTGAAAGTGTTTTCTCCCAAATAGTTACAAATCTTCCTCTCCCCCAAGAATTTACTAATTTTTGAGTGAATATGATTCTTTTTGGTCTCCACCAATTAACCGACTACTAACCTATTTAAACACATTCTTCATAATGTGCAGAGCTACCCTTGCAGTCAAAATGACAAGTGGGAAATAATAGAAATGCTGTCCAAAACCTAAAGAAACTGCATCTGCTCTAGTCCCTTCCTTTGCAATATTTATGATCTCAGCAAAAAAATAAAAAAAATAAAAAAATAAAAAAATAAAGTGAAACCAGATTTGCTTGATGATATATAGCTTGGAATAGTGAAATACTCCTTTGCCCTGGCTTCCTAACTAAATAAATCACATCGTTTCATACACCTCCTGTCTGATAATATAAACATGATAATACAGCCTTGGGAACCTCTACCAAATCTCATTAAACACTTCTGCTGATAACATAATAACACGTTAAATATCGTCTAGCTGCCACACTGCATTCACAATCAGAGTGCCCCTCTCTTGCCTTTTGTAATTCTGCACTTTTCTTCCATAAAAAGGGAAACCTTATAAAAGTTTTGTTTTGAAATACTGGCTCATCCAGTAGGTTGTATATTTCCAAAAGTCAGCTTTTGTCACTCAGGTTTCTGGGACACATCACTCTTTAACCTTGGACTGCTCTCCTGACAAGGTGAAAACTCATTAACTGCCTCTGTATAATTTAAACACACAGCTTTGTTATTATGCTGGCACCAGCCCACAGGGACAACAGGGATCCTGTAGCGATAGCTTGTTCTCGTGGCAGGTATGTCCTCAATAGCTTTCTCTGGGACAGAGGATAATTACCTTCCCAGTAAAAGAATCACAGTACCAAAAAAAAAAAAAAACACCACACAAATGCTTTATGAGCCTGTATAAGGCAAGGCCACCTCCCACAGGACTGTCACATAGAGGGGAACACAAACAGTCCCCAGGGCATAAAACCCCCTCCCTGTCTCTGCTGGTACCTGCTAGTGACAGCGGCACACGTGGATCTTCCAGCTCTCGTGTCAATCACCTTTCCTCACTCAGCTGTCATTTCAGAGGTGGGTGGCTTTTTAGAACTGCCTGTTCTTAATAAAGAAATCAGGAGCAATTTCAGTGCTTGGTATCTTTAATAATTTATATCATTGTCCCCTGTTACAGGCAAAGAAACACTGATATCACTGCAAAGATATTGTGTAAGTGGCAACTGAATTCATACGGCAGGGGAACAGCCCAACCAGTGTGGAGCCACCTTTATCAGTATCATGGTTATGTCAAGCATTTCAGCTTACCTGATCCTTAGTTGCATTTGCTTCATCTGGGCTCTGTGTTGTTACCTTCCACCCCTCTCCCAACCTCCCAAAGGTTGTATAAGGCCTCACAGACTCGTAGAGCAACAGAATGGTTTGGGTTGAGTTGGAAGGGGCCTTAAAGCCCACCCAGTTCCACCCCCCTGCCATGGGCAGGGACACCTCCCACCACACCAGGTTGCCCAAAGCCCCATCCAGCCTGGCCTTGAGCACCTCCAGGGATGGGGCACCCACAGCTTCTCTGGGCAGCCTGTGCCAGGGCCTCACCACCCTCACAGTGAAGAATTTTTTCCTCATATGAAACCTAAATCTATCCATTTTTAGTCTAAAGCTGTTACCCTGTGTCCTATCACTATATTTATTGACAAAGAATCCCTCCCCAGTTTTCATGTAGATCCCCTTTAGGTACTGGAAGGCCACTGTAAGGTCTCCCCAGAGCCTTCTATTCTCCAGGATGGACAACATAACTCCCTCAGCCTGTCTCCATAGGAGAGGTGCTCCAGCTCTCTAATCATCCTCCTGTCCCTCCTCCTGACTCATTTCATCAGTTCCCTGTCCTTGTGCTGGGGTCCCCAGATCTGAACGCAGGGCTCCAGGTGGGGTCTCACCAGAGCAGAGCAGAGCAGAGGGGGAGAGTCACCTCCCTCACGCTGCTGGCCACACTGCTTTTGAAGCAGCCCAGCATATGGGTGGCTTTCTGGGTTGCATGTACATATCAATGGCTTATTTGCAGTTTTTCATCTACCAATACCCCAAAGTCCTTCTCCACAGGGCTGTTCTCTACCCACTCATGACACAGCCTGTACTCATGCCCCAGGTGCAGGACCTTGCACAGGGCCTTGTTGAACTGCATGTTGCCTGCATGGGCCCACCCCTTGGGCTACCAAAGGTCCCTCTGGATGGCATCCCTTCCCTCCAGCGTAGGCCACACCACACAGCTTGGTGTCACTGGCAAACTTGCTGAGGGTGCACTCGATCCCACTGTCCACATCACCGCCAAAGATGTTAAATAACACCAGTCCCAATACAGACTCCTGAGGGACACCATTTATCACAGGCCTCCACCTGGACATTGAGCTGTTGACCATGACATGGCAAGGATTTACATTCAGTTGCAGGACAGGCATTTAGACCTGCTTGCTGCTCCAGTGACCAGGTAGATCCAGCACTGAGAGACTTCTGAAGTCACCAGAGACCCACCAGCCTCCAAGAGCTTGTGGCAGCGATATCTGACAGCAAAATCAAGGAGGCACGGTTTAATTTACAATAGCCTCAGAGAAGGAGTGGAAGATGCTTAGCATCATAGCCACTAGGTAAATTCAATAGCAAATGAAAGCCACTTGAATCTTTATGTCAGACTTCCCCACGTGTTTTTATTTCTGAACTGTCTACTTTCCAGTTTCAGTGTGGATGATGCCAAAATCTTTTGAGAACAACCGAAGGAAGTCAAAGTGGAAGATATTCATTTCGCTAGAGAAAAAAGAGAAAGCTCTCCAGAGTGCAATGCAGGCCCCTGCAGAGAGAGCACAATGCTGTGCTTTGGCATCAAAAACAACAGAGAGCCTTCAGCATTTGGCTAGTCCCACAGTCAGCCACTTCACACAACGTTTTAGTTGTCACCTAAAGCTGCTTGTCATCTACCATGATGAAGATACAGTGACAGTCCAAGAGCAGCAGCAAGAAAGCAAGGAGAGACACAAGAATTAAAGACCCTGAGTCACCAATATTTCCCCTATGTAATTAAAACTATGGCATGACATGGTTTTGAAAGGATCAAACTATTTTTTTCATGTTGCTTCTCTTCCTCCTCGTTCCATCCTCCTCCATCCCCATTCTTATCACTTTCCACCACTGACCAGTCAAGGCTGTGCCTGTTCTTGCCCTTGCACCAGAACCCTTTCTTTTTCTTTTAATTGAATCCTTCAGATCAGGAGGTGGTCATCTGCTTCTGGGCTGTCCAGAAGTAGGCAAGGATTGCAGCACCTCAAGAAACCTCATTTCTCACCACAATTCACTATGTCTAAGGCTCTGGGTGGGAATGAAGGTATAGTCCTGGCCTACATGCAGAGTATCGCACCAGCTCCAAGGGCAGGACAGCAATGAGCCTGTGGTGCACACCAGCAGGGAGTTACCCAGGCCTGGTCAAACCTCCAAGAAGTCAAACTAACTACTTTTGCTAACTACAGCAAAAAAAAAGGGCATGGAAAACACTGCTAGACCTACCAGGAAACTAATACTGGAGTCATATTCTCCAGACCAAACTGTAGGCACTTTAAGGAGGAGAATGGGAAACTATAGCTCATGCAGAAGGAGAGAAACCTTCACATCTCAGACTGGGATAAGCCGTCTCTGAAGGTACCTGCCTCAAGATCAGCTCAATGTGGAAGCCTAATTTTGCCCAACACAGCTCTGTTCAGCGCAGACCTGGAAACAGAGGTTGGGAAACGGGCTGATTTCTCAGGTAACACGAGACGGAGCAGGTAAAATCACTGGGATAGTTTTTTTCCTTTTTATCATCTAGTTCAGTGGTGGTAGAAATTGTTCATCTTGGCACTTGCTCATGCAGGCCAGCAGGACAGACCTGGGGATGGCAAGTTTGTGGTGATGGGGCAGGTCCAAAGCGGAGCTGGAAAATCGATTCACAGGTCAGTGTCAAGACATTTGGGGTTACCCAGGGTCAGACACAGCTCCAGGATGACCAGGCAGGGCTTTGGGGATGGGGACAGTGTGAGGACAGACTGGGACAGCAGCCCTTGGGGCCCATGGCCAGGCAGGGCAGGGCTGTGGGGACCTGGAGCCTGGCACTGCTGCAGCATCTCTGGGGCAGGGGCTGACAGGTCTGAGGCTGAAATGGGGCTCTGAGCCCTATGAGGTGGGGTGAACCACAGAAGAGGGCAGGCAGGGCCAGTAAGGGCTATTAGTGCCCTCAGGGCCCTGACAGTAGCTTAGCTGTAAATATTCAGGCACTCGGGCTTATCAGATTTCATTAAAACTAATGGGGTAAACTCATACTTATTCATAATGTCTCTCACCCTCCTTTTCTAGAAATTTGAAAGTCTGTTGCTGTAAGCAGATCCTTGAAAGCAGCTACGAGAACGGCTTGCTTTGAAGAATCCAGCCCGCAGTGCTGTAGGCTACTGCAATTACCTAAACCTTTACCACTGCTGAAAATTACTTCCATTTGTCAGTGTCCCCACCCTGCCCACCCATGCTATTTCATTATCCTTGCCTCGTGTTTTGGAAAATTCCACATAGCTGCATTTGTCGGGGAACACACTTGTTACAGACCAACACGAAATTTAAACGAGATCCTTGCTTCTGGATAGCCTGAATAATATTACATCAGCACTCGGTACTCTTTACTAATTTATTCTTGCTGCCTTGCAACAAGCACGCACGCACTGTGTAAACAGGGTCTCTATCAGAATGAATGATGCAGACTTTAGCGTCTCATTCCTCACGCACAATAGACAGCCTCTCACTCCATAAATTGTTCTGTTTGTAAATTATCCAGTGGGTTAATAGATCTGAGAGCCTGAAGGGACTTCTGGCATCATCTGGACCGTATTACCTCTTGTATAACCACTGCATGTATAAGCAGCAAAATTTTATCCGGAGATTTCTGGTGAAGAGGAAATTTTTCTCCCTAACTTGTTCTGGTGGGAGACCTTGGGGGGTCACTGTGAATGAAATAGAGTCCTTTGCCATTAAAAATGACATTTAAAGGTAGGTTTTATAAGCATATAAATCACTAGTAGCTAAAGAGAGATTCCATTCATACTGAGTGGTAGAAGTTATCAAGGTGATTTTAGGCTTCACTCCACAAAGGCATTTAAGAGTGATTAGCTTTAAACTCGTGATCGTCTGATCGGTTTCCTCAAGGACTGCTCCTGGGCTTCCAGCACAGCCTGCATTTAAGTGTTCTGCTAGCTTGGCCATCACAAAAGCTAACTGAAGACATTTATAAAGCAGCCTTAGATGAGCTCTGGTGCGAGCTAAGACTCTAGACTAGCAATAGCTGGGCTGCAGCAAAATGGTTTCAAGGCAAGCCTGGAAGCATTACAGCTTCTATGTGTAACACCAAGCTGATTTCAGCTTGGCTTCAAGTATGACAATCACCCACTTAAAAACAGCTTTGGTACTTAACACTCCTACTTGAAAATCTTCATTTTTGCTATCAGTAACCACAATCTGATGCTCATTTCTTCGGTATAGGACAAGAAATAGCTGGAGTTGGTAGCATGTGTTAAGCAAAGACTGTCTTTCAAGTGGTGACTACAGCAGCTGGAGATGTTTGCTCAGCTACAGCCACCTTCATTCACCTTCCCTTGAAGATGACAGCGTTGTCACAACAGCTGTGTCTTGTCAGAAACTCAACCTCAAAACAACATTAATTGGGATCCATGGGGAGCACCTGATACTTTCAGGAAAACACAAAATTATGTCAAAGCGCATCAAAGAAAAGCAAGTTACACGTCAAGAAAATGCCAAAATAATATCAATATAGACAAATAAGAAAATGAAAGATGAAATGTAACAAACGCTATTGCCAGCTTTTGAAAATAAATGCAGTGTCCAGGTGACTGCAAAATTAATTGGGAAAAGAACAACAAATTAGCTCATCAGAAAGTTAGGTGTGAGCTAGAAATCTAAATAAAATTAGCAAAATCAAATAAAACAGCTTGAAGATGAGTCCATAAACATTATAGATCCCATACAATAGTAAGCTGGTTTCAGGATCAGGTAGATGATTATCCCCTCTTTACTTTAAACATCCTTTATTTCCTTGATTTGTTCCATGGATTTATCCTCATCCCTTATGCTAAAGATTCATTTGTCACATGAGGTCTGAATCTATTAATTAAGCCTCTGAAAAGCACCACTAAGATTCTCATTAATCTTCCTCTCAGTGCAGACTTAAGCCTGAACAAACTGTAGTTTGTTTTTTGTAGTTTTGTAGTATTTTAGCAATACTAATGACAAAGCTCCCACCAATAAAGCAACAGTATTTTTGTTTCCCCCTCTCCTAAGGTGGTAGTGACTGGGATACCTCTACTAAACATTGTGGATATTGCACTTCTCCAGACTTTGCCAATAAAGGTGATTCCCTGAAACTCTGTTTTTGCAGTTGTTACTCAAACAAAGAAATTATAGACAAGATGGAAAACCTGTAGGAAAGTTTGTTACTGGCTATGCAGATGCTAAAGTGACATCTGCCTGTGGCATGGTGAGGAGCAAAAGGAATGGATTTGTAGAGGGAACCTGGCAGGACTGAAAACCTACTTAAAACAAGCCCAAGGATCCAGGCCCAAGGATCAAATGCTGCCAGCAGCAGCAGTGCACTGGGGATGCTCCCGGAGGGCGTCTTTTGGTTTAGTTCCTTTGAAAGGAATTCAACTCATGTGCTCCAAGATCACTTTTAGATGTGAATCAAAGCACGCTAAGGGGGCAGTTCCAGTCTAAGTGTGTACTGCAAGAATGCAGTCTGCTCTGCTGGGCTCAGAAGTGGGGCAGCAAGCTAATCCCTCTAGCACGACATGGAAACTGGTTTCCCTGGGCTCTTTGGGAGCTCTAATCTAAGTTCAATACCCCATTGCTTGAAGGAAAGATCTGCCCTTCAAGGGGCTGTTCTACTGTGGAAAGCTCCTGTAGAGTGCCAAGGGAGGTGTGAACAACCAGAGGCTTCCCCTTTGATACATGAATCCCCCCAAAAGCAATCAGTAATACAGAATAGAAACTCCTCTAGTGACAGTAGGTCCTACTTACAGCAGACCCTACTCTCCCCTGCCCACATCTGTTTCCTGTTCTCCTGCTGCACGTTTCTGTTTCAGCACTGAAGCACACCAAGCAATTGTTTTATGCATCCATGATCTGGACACAAAGCGGGCTATAAATTTTAGGCTAGAGCATGAGAAAGGGAAAAAAAAAAAAGTACTACTTCTGCTAGGTTTTTTACGCTCTCAATAAGTTACTAGCCAATCTTCGAAATCAAGATTAACATTAATTTCGGAGAAAAATTATTTTCTCAGAAACATGACGGAGACTTAGGGTTTTTGTCGTTTGTTTGCTTCTATGGGAGTTTTTGGCTTGAGAAAAGCTAACCCACAGCCAAACTGATGGTGCGCAGAGAGTAAAAAAGGATGCAGCACATTACGCATGCGCTGTGCTCAGTGCAGACTGGGGACACCAGTATCTCTCCCAACATATCAGTCTTGTCTCACCAAAAATCTGCTGCCACAAATTCTTTGTTCCTCGCAGCTGGTGAAGGTGCTGCTCCTACAGTCCTGATGTGCTGGGCTAGGAGGGGAGCTGCACAGCAGGGATTTCCCCGGAGCCTGCAGCGCTGTATCTATCGCTCCCTCATTCCTGCTCCCTCCCCGAGGTCGGGCATGCCCACACTCCCTGCACAGCCGTGATCAGCATAGCTGCTGCTGCAGCACAGCACGCCCCGAAATGGCTTTATATCCCTGCTCGCCTACCTGCTCCCTGGTTTCCTGCACCAGGATGGATTCCCCCTGCATATGCTCCTCTTGCAACGCATTAATGGGTGGAGAAAACAGGGAATTTATGCCGTTCTCCGAGAGACTGCATTTTCAGGACATGTTTTCAGATTCAAACATCACTCTTCTTCCCTGCCCGTTGGCAAACTTGCATGTAGCTTAGCAACACAGCCAAAAAATGAGAAGCCCCAGGCACACAGACAGGTTACTGCGTGGTGACAAGGCATTGTGTGTTGGCCACCCTGCCATGGCTGTGTGCACCCATGTCGTTAAACACGTGCAGCGAAGGACACACGATTCTGTGATTTGCTTTTGCTGTTAAGAAGATGTGCACTGTTGCTGTACTCAGCTGAGAGGAGGTCATGTCCACTTTCACCCTGCCTGGGCTTTTTTTTGTTGGTTGATTTGACAGGCACTGTGTAGACACAGCCTGTGGATGACTGGAAGCGTGTTTCTATAATTTTTCCACTTCCCTCACATCTGAAGGACAGCCTGGCAGTGTTTATGTAGACGTGGAGCTGGCGAATGCTGGCTGGCAGAGAGCCTAGGGAAGCACCCATGGAGTGGGAAGGAAATGTTGGCTGTGGTTTAGGGGCTGGGGAGGGGCAGAAGAGGGGGGAGACAGAAGAATGGAGAGAAAAATTACACAGGTGCTTCTCAGTTCAGTGGGGACTGTGAGGATTCACAGAGGCTAGAAGACAATGGCTGATGGTGTGGTTGCATTTCTGAGGGCACTGACTCAATACAAGAGGAAAAGCTGTCAGACAGGACCCTTGGCTCACTCCCAATAAACGCATAAAGATGTTTATGGGGACAACATGACAAACCCTGCTTGTCCTCTTTTTTTTTTTTTTTTTGGTTATTGTTTATTTTTCTTTGAAGGCTGGTACAGCAAAATAGGAAATCTAGGAATACACTAAAAGGAAATTTAGGTGATCTTTAAGATCCCTTCCAACCTGAGCCATTCAAGTTTCAGTGACGTATATTTGAGAACAAACTGAATTAACTTTAAGATTAAATATGTTTAATTTTATGTTACTGCTATCTTTCTACACCAAAGGCTTTCTACAACTACTCAGTTCAAATCAGTTTATTTCAAAGCTTACAGTATTATCTAGTTAAATCTTCCATATATTCAGAGCTTGTGCACCATATATATCTATGTAATGCTTTCAGTAATATGAAAATAAATTGTTTGAGCATGAAAATAACTATTGCAGATATTTGCATGCATTATAAAAATGCTTGGGTCAGGGGAGAGCTCTCCCGTTAGCAAAAATAGACAGATCCAAACAAAAACAAACAGAAATATGCATTACATCTGTATTTATCCTGGTAACCAGCACAAGAGAGTTCAGCAACTCTGCACTGAGTGACATCCAGCTCAGGGTTCAGCATTTTGCATTTATTACTTAGCTGTTTGGATGAAAGCGTTGGATTATTATTTTTTTTTCCTTCTGTAATGTTTTAAGTGATTCAGACATGCCTTTCACAGCATAAACAGTCCTGCTTTCTTAAAACTGCTGTTCCTGGACCTTGCGGGCTGGCAGGTCACATGGATTTCAGCAGAAGGTCAAGCTGACTTACGTACAATAGCAGAAACCAAACCAAGCAAAGCCCCATGAGGACGAGGGATGGGGAAACACACACCAGAATTTGGTAGATTATTTATAAAATGTGATCACTGTAAATAGGTTGTTTCTATAGCAGCTCACAAATCTTTTGTATTTCTGAGATTTAGTCTGGTGGGAGCTGGTTGGTTTTGTTGGTGTTTTGTTTTGTTTTGTTTTGTTTTTTTCCTGTCTCCTGGGTTTCTCTCAATGTAAGTTGGAGTTTTCTGTTTGTTTGCCTTCCCCTAACACCAACAAAATCTCTGGAATTGGCAATGGCACTCTGGATGCCTGAAGAAGCAATTTTTCAAATTGAGCCATACACAATTTAATTTCTCTTGGGGTCTTAATAATCACAATATCTTTCAAGCATAAGGTACAAAGCTTCTTCTCAAAAGGAACGCTTCAATTCTTACAAGTCTGCCTTATTCCCCTGCTAAAGAGAAGATCCCCAATTCTCAAAGCAACAAAGGCAGAGACAGCTACTTAGTTATCTGAATTTGTATATCATCTTTGTTTACTATTTATATACCAGAGGCATTGTGTATACAGTACAACGTGCAATATAGATGAAATCAGTCCTCTTTGCAACATAGAGCTTATAGTCATACCTATAGCCTGCAACGAAAAAAAAGGGAGGATGCTCTTGATCTCTCCACCTCAGTTTATCACCTTTAAAACAGTGATTTGGGGGCTCAGAATACTTGGACATGTATTTACCATAGAAAATAGTGAGAGCTACAGACTTAAATAGCTTCTGATTTTAAAAGACTTCTCCAGAGACACAGCTTCAATGCTGTACACAGAAGCCCTAACAAGTAACTTATAAACACGAGCTGTGTGTTGCTGTGAATCCTAAGGGCTCAAAGACACACAAGGTGAATAAAAAAATAAGAAACAACAAAACAATTACAACAACAAACAATTTATTACAAAACAAAACAAACATACAAAGTAAACAAACAAAAACTTGTAGCATGCAGGCCATTCTCATTAGTTTATATGCGTGAGTCATGGTTTTGAACATTTGGAGCCGCAGACTTTGCCCTTGTATTTTGTTACTGCTGCCTTTGAGTGGGGCAGCAGTCCCATTGCTGACAGCCTTCTTTATCTTATTTTGCAGTGTGTAAAGAACTGCAATCCTTAAAATCTGTACATTTAAAAGTATGAATCTGCAAAATTCTTACATGGATTTTTTTTTTTTTTCTGTTAGAGAATGGCTGAACAATCTACCAATTTAACCTGAAATAATAGGTGACGAACTCTAGACGAACATTGAACTAGTTGGTTTCTTGTTTACAGGTTCTTGCACTGGGCTCCCACCAGCTGGAGGCTCAGATGTGCCAAGCATAATTAAAAATTTTATTTGCAAATGTAATTCATTTAGGGTGGGAATTACTAGCTTCTTACCTCTCAGGAATTTTTGCTTACTTGGCTGAACAGAGGAGGATTTTTCTTCACTTTAGGATTTGAATACAGGAAAAGAATTCTAATGTATTTTCTTCACAATCCCCTTGTTCTCCTCACTTTTCTCTTTTTATTTTTGGTACATAACACTGCATCTCATCAACTGCTGCTTTGATAACAGAATATAGGTGCACTTTGCTCCAGAACACAGCGGTGCCAGAAGAAGCCACATCGGCACCAGCTGTGTGGAAAAAGGAATTCCAACTTCAGAGTCAAGTTGTGTAGTGAACCTCCATCTGAAATGCCTGCAGAATTGATTAAACACTGAAACAAAAGACTGAAAGCTGCCACTCACGTCCTCAGGTAACAAAAGATCCAAAAGCCCTCCAGCAAGTAAGAGTGACCTTCCTGATCACCTAAACCTGAGGCTCCTTCACTGCCTCCTCGCTGTTCTTACACACCTCAAGGACCAGCACTATCTCTGGTTTTGCCCTTCACATGTGGCAAAAGTTCTCCTTCACCAAGCCACTACAGCCTTAAACTCCTTGAGTTTGAGCTCAGTTGTGAGATCTGGCTGAGCACATCTCATATAGCGCGATGTGTGCCCAGCTAACCAGCAGGCATAGAAAAATATGCTACCATGTCATCTCATCCCTCCTCACACTCACTGCCTGTTTGCTGGCTCATCTGTGTGTTGTGTTTTGTTTTGGTTTTTTTGTTTGTTTTTTCCCTTCCATCTGTTGTGCCTTCCACTGCCTTCACTGGTACAATGTACTACATGTTTGTATAGTAATTAGCACAAAACGACACGTGCCAGTGCTGAGGCATTAACAAAGTTAGCAGTAGAGTGATGATAACAAGACCCTGGAACAGTAACATTTTCATCTGAATCGGGTAAATTCACTCACCGAAAGGAAACAAACTTGATACCACAGCTTTTTATTTATTCAGGATTTTTATTCCTGGCTCATTTATCCATTTCTACCATTACTGAGAGTGCTAAACCTTTCCGTTTGCACAGCAACACATCTCTGCTGCACTGCTCAGTACAGCACTGACCTCTTGGTAGGTAACAACAGACGGGCCTGCTTTTGCTCTGTGGTGGTAATCAGCACGCTGTGACAACCAGCAATGAGACCAGCCAGAAGACAATCTGAAAAACATGACAGTGATGTTGAACTGAACGAAACATTTAACCCTGTAATCAATCTATGGAGAACGTAGTACTGAACACACTTCCAGTTGCTTGCTGCAAGCACTATATGTCAGGAAGGGAACAGTTTGTGAAGTCTGGAGGTTTTGGTTCCTTCTCTAGAGACCAAAGGTGTGTCTCTTGTACACCCCACATCTACACAGATGTAGTTATATATGTCCACACAGGTAGATATCTCAGTATAAAGCAACTGGGGAACCACCTGCAATTCTTCCATCTGTCCCAGCCACATCATAAGGCCAAGGTGAATAAGCAAGCTGAATATTTGTAACCCTCTCCTTTTAGAAAAAGGAGCTTAAGCCATAGGAATTGTTTTGTTATTTTATACTTCTATGTAACATTGAAATAAGGAATTTCTCCTCCTGTGTGTGGAAGTCTTTGATTCCCAGAAGAAATAACTAATTCTCTTAACTTTTACATCAATTCTAAAATAACCCAACTGTTTGGACAAAGACTGAAGACTGTTGAGGAGAGCACAGCAGCTTCCTAGAACCTGTGTCCAGCCCAGTGTTTCACTCAGCATTGGCTGCTGGCACAGCCAAATAAATCCCAGTTACTTACTCCCTTACCAGCTCAGCAATGTATCCTACAAAAGCTGCATAATTGGGAACATAATCATGACTGCTATGCTTAACTTCCCCATCCTCTACAAGCCCATCCAAGGCACAGAATACCAACAAATAAAAAATAATGCTCAAATTTTGTATGTCAGTACTTTCTTTCTCACTTATTACATCCTGTTTGTATCACAAGTTTCCATGACTTTTCATGTGAACCATGGCTCTAACTTATTTTTTTTTCTGAACTTCTTTTGTTCTAACTGTGAAGACAAAAGAGCAGATTGCTCCTTAACAAAATGCACACGAAATAAAATGTGTTTTCCCTGCGTCACACAGCTTGTTCCATAGAAAAAGAAACTAAATGCTTCTGACATTGTCAATAGGTAATACAAAAGTAAGGAAGCCAAAGAGAAGTAACCTGGGTTACAAACTGCTGGCACAGACACAAGTACTATTCTGTGCAAGTATCCAAAATCCAACAGTAGGGTCAAATCCATATTTGTCTGTGGCTTTGCTGAAGTTGCTACAGGAGTGCTTTTGTCTCCTCTGCTTTCTTTAATTAGTGTCACAGCCATTACTGAGCTGCAGCAGTACTGACGTTCCAGGAAACAATGTCTGGCTCTTGCTAATGGGAAAAACAGCTGTAAATCTTGCACGGAGTGAGGTTGGTTTTAATTTGTGCCTATGGGATTCTGATATTGAAACACTGGTCTTAAATATCTGCTCCACAGGGAGATACTGCTGCACATTAACTCTAAAGTTATCAGTTGGTGAGCTGCAGTAAGACAAAGAGAGCAAGAAATTATATAATACAAAGCGACACAGCACTGTGAATGCCGTACCATATGCAGGAGTACCTGTTAAGCACTCTGCACCAATATTAAACCCCTGTTTATAAACATTTTCAAAGCCTGTACCATTCACTTTGAGGAAGAACCAGCTTCAGACAGCCCAGATTTATCACAGATCCGCTCCCCCACACACAGAGAGAAAGTTATATGGAACAGCAACACAGCCCACTGGACGGACTTGTGAGGTTACCATCAGTTTTGCCGCTACATGAATTATTTTCCTTGGCTGCAGTGATTCATACTGAGACATTTGATTGACTCATCTTCCATGAGTCAATACTCTTAAATTCTCTTATTAAAAAAAAAAAAAAAAAAAAGAGAGAGAGATCAAATAAACTTAGGAAAAAGTTTTCTGTGATACTTAGCTACTTTTCTTCAGCTTAACATACTGTCTGATTACGCACCATCCCATCTTTGTTGTAAGTTGACATGAGGTCTTCAAGCTGCCTGCATTTTAGTACATTCACTGACTGCTGCTGGAAATGGCAAAGCAGAACACAAATGCCCATGGAAATCTGCAGTCTAGATCAAAACCTCCATAGTGTCATTTAGCAAGTCTCAAAATCCTCCTTGCAGTGGCTCCTTGGACTGGCAGTGGCTCCTTGTACTCCTTGTACTTTTCACAGAGATGGCAGTTGGGTTGCTATTTCTTTTTTTAAGGTGCAGTAAGAAAGTTTAAGGGCCTGAGCTTTTTTTAAAAGGTTTGGTAAAGTAGATGCCATAAAATTTGTTGGTTTTTTGTTTGTTTGTTTGTTTTTGTTTTTTTTTGTTTTTTAATAAGCCTCTAAAAATCTTTCCTATATCAATATGTAAAAATGAGTATTTTTCATATTCTATGTGTAAAAATCTTTCTTACATTAAATTGTAGCAAACATATCTTTAATAAAATGCAAAACAACATACAAGAAAAGCAAGGAAATCTCAAATGGACTCTCAAATGGAGAATCCATTCTCCATTTGGAGAAATTGAGAGTTCTGTCTCTCCTAAGGAGAGAGAGAAATTCTTCTTTTTCCATGAGCTAAATCCTTATCTTCATATAACTTCTACTGTACTTTATTTACAATTACTAACATTCTCGTGGTGGCTTCCTGAGGCATGGTGATGCTGCTATGTTCATTTTACAAGGAGGAGCCAAAAGACTGTGGTTCATCTCACTAGACTTTAAGCATTGAGAAGTTAGACACTTTGTCTTAAACAGTAACCTAAGCTCTCTCCATCATGAACAGAAAGAGAAGTAAGCACTTTCAAAGGGTGACTGGTCCTTCCTAAGATAAATAATTTAAAATTACCCTTGCTGATCATCTATGCCTAAGCTGGCTACAGAAGGAAACTTATTTGCTACAGAAGATGACACATTAATTTGTTTAGATAATTCCCACACATGTAGATTTACTGGGATTGAAAAGGAATCGTAAAAAAAAAAAAAAAAAAAAAAAAAAACAAACAAAACAAACAAAAAAAAAAAACACGATTTTGCACTCATCTCAAGAGCTGAGCCCAAATCTTAACTGCTGAGGCACAAAAAACTCTGTCCAAACGCTCAAAACTGGACAAGATAGTAAAATACACGTTTGCTAAAAATCTCCTTGGATGGACTTGATGCAATATATATGGAAATTATGAAATAGGTTTAATCTATCATTAAATCTACAACACATCTATTAGAGATGCAGACTGAAGTAGCTTGTCTGAAATGGATAGGTATAGCAATGCATGAAAAGATTATTATACATAAAAATGGTAAAAACAGTGACAAGAATACAAAAAAAATGTTCCAAAAATTAATTCAGTAAGTCATGAAACCCACCAATGGTTCATGCAACTGTTTTTTCTTTTGCATCCACTGGGACAGCAAATGAAAATTTAAGGTCAAAAAACAGCCTGGATTTTTGGACTAAAATGTACCCATCAAGTCGTTTCACATATTTAAGAACATATTGGGTTTGTTAGTTAAACATAGCTTTACTCGCTTTTCCATTTATATTCCTTCTATTTCCTTAAAATAATCCTCTATCACAGATCTTTCCTAGAGCTACTGCATGAAATGTGGCAGCTTTAAAGTAACACAAGGGCAGGAGAAAATGAGCTAGCATCTGAAGAGATGGGAGGGAATGAATCCACAAGAGCACGGTTGGGTTTTTCAGTGTTACAGGCATCTTGTAAAATTCCCATCAGTTTGGCTAGTTGCACTGTGGTTTTTCCATAACCATTCTTTTCCAGAAGCAATGAAGTGTGATACTATGGATTGTGTTCAAAATCAGCTGGTATTGCTGATTTCAGTGGAGTTGTTTGGAGCAAAAAGTTAGTGCAGAATTTTGTCCATCTCATACAGTTAAATGAAAGCAGGTGTTTAGAACAGACAGAAGAGGGGTGGCCAAACTGTAAGTCTATTTAAGCTAGTATTAAAATGTATTCCACATTTTGGAAATCAAGTTGCAGCCAAAGTGCTTTGGGTTTAACACAGTGATCTTATTTATTTCATTTTTGTAATGGTTTGACAACATACAAGGCAATCAATCATGAAATTCAGATAAAGATCTGGTTTCTGCTGGGCTTGTCTTTGTATGCTGTGAAAGCATGCAGCTGAGAAATCTAGGAAGAGGAATCTTTTATTTTCTTTTACAAAACTGGATTTTTTTTCAATATTTCTATCCATTCTCAAATCCTTCTAGTTAGCCAGCTCATATATCTACTAATTTAAAGAGGAACTGAAATGCTTTAAAATAAATTTATGCCAAACACTGTTTAACTCTGGCAATCACAGTTTACACACTGCACAGGCAATGAAATGTCAAAGCACTGAAGAAACAGACCAAAGAAATCAGTCTGAGGAATCGATACACAACAACACAACAGCAGCTACAGAGGCAAAAAAAAAAAAACAAAAAAAAAAAAAAAAAAAAAAAACAGAATAGCAGAGAATAGCAGAGTGCTCCTACTGTCTAGATGAGTAGTTCCAGGCAACTTGTCAATACACCGGCCATACAATCTCTTGTGCTTGTTTTTACAAGATGGGAAGTCATACAAGAATATTTAGGTCAAATAAATAATATATATCTCATAAATAGTACAAGTCAGTCAGTGGGCTAGTCCTTGGAGGTTTCTCTTTAGTGGGCAAAATTTGTTTCCTGAAAAGGGATGCAAGTGTGTTTTAACCACTTATATCAAGAGTCTATTATGTTGCTCCTTTTTCTTACAAATACCAAGAAAAATATACTTAGAGAAAAGATAAATAACAAGGAAACACATTCCAGGCATAAATGAAAATATATGGGGTCATCTACTGATTATTAAAGAACTTTCTCCTGTAAGTAAAGGCTCTTACCAAGTTCTACCTAGCTACTGAGTGGTCCAAAATTTTCCTCTTTCACCAGTCACAGATCTGAACTCATCTGGAAACAAAGACTGAATTTACATTGAGACAAAACATGGCAAGTTAGGAAGCAAAAAGAACACAAAGAGATTGAACTGTCCAGCAGCTTGAGTCCAATGACTGCTGTGCATCCCAGCTGTAATTGTATACGCATTTATTTTTTCTTATTGTACCATACATTTTCGTATTCATCATCAGCCACCTACAATCAGTAGCAAGGCTTATGCTCTCTACCTCATTGCTTTGCTTAATAACACATTTCCTATATTTCTTGTCTCACTACACCTGTCATATTTCCAAGTGCCCAATTTAAGTAGCAAATAACAGTCATAATTGGGGTGCATTTCAGACCAACACATGACTACTGTTTGGTAGATCCAGAACTCCCTGTCCTATGTGTACCCTGCAAACAGAAAAAGCCACACCCAAGCCATTTTTCAAACCCATTTAAATTAAATTTCTATCACTGTGCCACTGAGAACTAGCCTGGCCTATGTCAAAAGAAGCTAACATTCCTCAGCATATTTTGACTCAAATTCCCCCAAGAGGTTCTCTGATACTAGAAGACTTCAGACAACCCTCAAAATGTCTTCTCCTGCAACTTGTCTATCTGAATTTGACTAGCGCTACAACAAGCAGTGGCAGTAACAACATCAAGGTCCTTCCACTGGATTCACCACTCAGATATTTCCTGGATATGGATCTAAGCCATGCCTGTCGCTCAGAGCTGTCCCAGCTTCTATACTCACTTCTGTACTGCTTAGCACACAAGGTAATAAAAGCAAAACAGGCTGGTCTCAAGCTGACAACAAATATCCACAGAATTACTCAAAAACATCTTAGAGGAAGAAATACTTGTGCGAGAATGTCTGCAGTTCATGGCTTGGAGCATTTCTACTACAGGAACATTTCAGTTGCAAAGACATAAACAAAGGTACATTTACTTTTTTCATACAACAGCCACCATGCTGGAATTCAGAAACTTCTCATGTTGCAGTTAGTCAGCACTGTACTTCTTCATCTGGCCACTTAGCTATCTTCTGTCCTGTTTCATTTGCCACAAACCATCGCTGTGCCACACAGATTTCGAAAGAAAAAGATGGAAAGAAGAAATGTATCGGTCATTGCATCCATAAATGAGGACAGAGAATTATTATAGCTTCTTTTCAGGCCACTGCTAGGGTGGTTATTGGCATGTATAGCAGTTCTCCTGGGATCAGCTGAAACCTAATGGGTTATAGCAGCCTTTGTAGCAAGATTGTTAAAAAGAGAGCTCAGGACCTGCCAGGAAAGATACACACCAACCCCACATCAAAGGAAGAGACAAAGATAGAAAAAAATGAGGCGAGATTCTTCAGCTCCGTGAATGAGTTTGTTACAGAGTGTTAAGCTATCAGTATGGACTAAATTTACACAAAGGCACTGGAACAGCATTGCTGTAGATTCAGAAGTGGTGCTCTCCCCAAGGAAGGCTCCCAGGAGAAGCACTTCCAATTGCTTTTGTCCCGCTCATCCCCCCTCCTCTTTAGCCCTGGAAAGAAGTGCTATATTTCAGCTCTTGCCAGAGAGAGACAAATGAGAGAAAAATCCTTCTACCAGGCTTGAAATCCCCAAATGCTTTTAGTGGTTGTGATTTCCCCAGTGAGCAATTTTTAACAGAATGAGCAGATAAAATTACACTGCAAACCATCAGGCTGAAGGATAGAGCCTTCATCATAATCAAGCATCGCTCTCACAACTGTTTCATCTCAGGAATTTCTTGAATATTCATTCCCCTTAACGGCAAGGGACAGAGAGCACTGAAGTATTCTAAATACACACTGTAAGGAAGAGCTGTCTGTGCTTTATTGGAATAGAAACACTGGCTGTATTTACTGGGCATGTATTTACTGTCCAATTAGGGCAAGCCAGTGCAGCCCCATGTTCTCAGGCAGATGATATACAGTCGTACATGTGTACAGCAGCTGTACAGTTGCACTATTTATACTGTGGCTGTATCAGCCCCAGGTTCCCTACCAGAACTGCTGGATGATTAAATATCAGGCACTGATCTCAGATATGTAAAAGTGACACCAAGAAGCTACAGATTTATAGTCATGTAAATGAGATCATGATGAACTACTAGCTCTGCTCATCACCCTTTTCCTGCTGATCCTAAAATCTTCTTTTATATCCTCTTTATTCATATGACTGCTGTGAATAATGATTGCTCGTATAAATCTTCACAGGTTCAGATACTTAATCACACACCTACTGCATCTATGACCAGGGTAGCATTCCTGTAGACCTGACTTATTAAGGCCAGCTTTCAATTATCAGCTTTGTGGTCGTACGTTTTGCCATTCCTCTTTCCTTCACAATTTCGAAATGTCAGCTGTATAAAGCGCTTGACATTTAGGGAAACACCAGCATTATAACAACTCCCCAAAGTTATGACCATGCACTAATTTTCAGACAACAGCTGCTAATAAGCATGTAATTTTCAAGCCTTAATTTCAACCCTAATATACATAATTTAAAATCACCAATTTAAAGCATTTTAAAATTTAAATGAGAACTGTTGCTAGTATAAAAAAATGACATATCAGCATGATCACTGAACCAAAAATATGCATAAATGCACAATTAGCATGTGTGCATATAAATTCCACAGTATGAACTGACACTGGTTACAAATAATTGATTTTTGAGAAGATGTATTCTCTGTGAAGTTCAGAAATCTGTTACTTAAAATCATTCTCATTACAGAGACTGGTTATCTTAGCTGAAAATATTCCTATGGATGAATGAGCCATGAAAATTAATCACTTTTATGACTACAGAAAGAGGTTGTTCTGGGTCACTGTCCAGATAGTAAAATATTAGAAGCCTATGATCTAGTTTATAATTCATCATAGGTTATAGTTAGCCCTCTAGATATTAAAAATCATTTTCTTGCACATCCTGAAACTGAAATTGCTCAAGAGACTTCTGCAGCTTAAAGTTTAAATGTCAAGCCCAATCATTTGATTAATATTTGCCTGTAAGTTAGAAAATACTCGAATAAATTGTTGATTAGTTGAGATGCACATCCCAAAAGAAAATGCATCAATGAAGCTAGC
This sequence comes from Aythya marila, assembly GCF_965140915.1. Classification (NCBI taxonomy): domain Eukaryota; kingdom Metazoa; phylum Chordata; class Aves; order Anseriformes; family Anatidae; genus Aythya; species Aythya marila. The sequence goes on along the minus strand of NC_139042.1, from coordinate 21,260,078 downwards.
TCTTAAAATTTCAGTATTTCTGCAAATACATGGAAACTCGGCATGAGATAATCATTATCAGTATGACTAACAATACAATTACAGTGAAATACTTGAGCCCAGCAGTGTATTCCATGGGTATACAGTTCTTCAGGAAACATCAATGGATGTTTTGATAGCGCAGGAAGGCCAAAAATTAATGTCTAGATGAGGCAGAAATTAGCATGTAAACCAAAAATAAATCACAGGACTTACATGCTTGCTGCCCATAACTGCTTTGCTCCCAAGGACATAAAAAGAAAAATGAATGGCAATATATCCAATCATTTCCTCATAAAAATTAAAATTTCAGTCATGTTGAACATATAAAAATACCTAACTAGGCAAATAAAATTTTATTGTCTTTACGTCTTATGTACATGACATAGACTAAACAAACATCACTATGAATATATCCATAGTCATTGCATTGAGAGTCCTGTGCTAAGGGTATTACTATGAAGACTTTTCCATGATTCTAAATGAAAAACAAATTATTTCTTTCTCAAGCCCAAAAAGATATTAGCAATATCTTAGATTTCTTTTTTTTTTTTTTTTGAACTGCTAGGAAAAAATAAAAAGCATATTTGCAAAAAATAAAAGAAAACTAGCAACATTTATTACTTTATTATGCTAAAAAGCAATGCAATATTGCCCATTATCAAGTCTTACAGATTTCTATTACATTTTTTCAATATTTAGTGAAACTCCAGCTCATATGTTTGTTGCCCAGAGGGCCAGGGGAATCTCCATCTCTGGAGATATTTAAACTGGACATAGCCTTGGGTGACTGGTTGTATAACCAGACCTGCTTTGAGCAGAGGTTTGGTCTAGAGACCTACATGGGGCCCTTCTTGCAAATCTGATTCCAGAATTTCTAACCTATTGATTTTCTGACAAGTTGCTGCCATTACAAGCAAGAGGAGATAGGAGTCTTGGCTCGGTCCCAGAGCTACAACATCACATTGGCATAAGTGAAACTTGGTGGGAAGAGTTCTTGGACTGGTGTGGAGGGGCTGGACTGTACAGAGCTTGTAGTTGGTGATGACACAGTTGAGAGCCTCTTTGTAAGGCTTAAGGGACAAGCAAATAAAGGGGATGTCACTATGGGAGTCTCCTATAGACCACCCAGACAGGATGACGACACTGACAAATTGTTCTTTAAGGATCTAAGAGATACCTCTACATCAGCTGCCCTTGTCCTTATGGGGGATTCCAGCTTGCCAGACGTTGACTGAGAATATCACACAGCTGATACAGACAGATCCAGGAGATTCTTAAAACACCTTGATAACTTCTCGGTGCAGGTACTAAGGGAGCTGACTGGAAAAAGGTACCCTCCTAGACATGTTGTTTGTGAACAGAGAAGGCTCAAGGGTGAAGTGGCAATTGATGGCTGTCTTGGCCACAGTGATGGTGAAGAAGTTGAGTTTAAAATCTTTGCTAATAGAAGGAAAACTGCCACCAAAACTTCAACCCTTTATGTGGGGAGAGCAGACTTCAAGCTGCTCAGGGAAACTGTTTTGAAGATATAGGGGTCCATTAGTGCCAGTCACTTTTTAAGTACCACCTCCTTAAAGCACAGGAACAGGCAATTCCAAAATGTAAGAATTCAAATTAGGTGGGGAAGAAAGTCAGCTTGGCTGAGCAGAGATCGTCTTCAGTTTTAGTGGACAAAGAAAGGGTATGGTTGCTGGAAGTGTGGTAAGGCAACATGAGAGAATTACAGGGTTGCTGTTGGTCTTTGCAAGGAAAAACTTTCATGCATCCAAAGCTCAAATAGAGTTGAAGTTGGCCAGTACTGTGGGGTACAATAAAAAGTTTTGGTGGTGGTGGCTTTTTTTTTTGTGTGTGTTTTTTTGTTTGGTTGGTTGGTTGGTTGGTTTTGTTTTGTTTTGTTTTTAATGTCTTAACAGCAAAAGGAAGACCAGAGAAAACATTGATCCATTGCTTGATGAGGATGCATGAGGATGAATGAGGAAATTTTGAAAAATACCTGAAAGACAATGCTGGAGAGCAGCCCTTCAGAAAGGGATCTTGGGGTTTTGGTCAACAGCAAGTTTAATTTTAGACAAAAGTGTGCCCTGGCAGCCAAAACTGGCCAACCATACCCTGGGGCGCATCAGGCACAGCACTGCCAGCTGGGCGAAGGGAGGGATTGTTCTCTGCACTGTGTGGCTTCTGGGTGCAGTTTTGGGTGCCACAATATAAGAAGGACATAAAATTATTAGAGAGCACCCAAAGGAGGGCAACAAAGATGGTGAAGGATCTAGAGGGGAAGATGTATGAGGAACGGCTGAGGTCCCTTGGTTTGCTCAGCCCCGAGCAGAGCAGGCTGAGGGGAGGCCTCATGGCGGCCTGCAGCTCCCTCACGAGGGGAGCGGAGGGGCAGGCGCTGAGCTCTGCTCTCTGGGGACAGCGACAGGACCCAAGGGAACGGCATGGAGCTGGGACAGGGGAGGGTCAGGCTGGGGGTTAGGGAAAGGGTCTGCACCCAGAGCAGTGATCAGGGCACTGACATTTCTGGAGTTCAATACGTATTTGGACAATGCTCTCAGACAAATGGTTGGGTTCGGGCTGGACCTGTGTGGTGCCAGGAGTTGGACTCGATGATCCTTACAGAATCCTTATGAGTCCTTATGGGACTCATGATATTCTATGATTCTATGATCTTTGTGGGTCCCTTCCAACTTGGGATATTCTACGATTCTATGATTAACAAGTCACCAAAAATCTCTGGAGTTGCCTGTGCCATCAGTCTTGGACCATGAAAAAAAGATGATTCCATTTAATTATTCTTGGTCATAAACTACATTAAGTCATATAACTACTTAGTTGGGTCTAAAAACAAGGAAATGGGCAGTTAGTACATACAGGAACTTGATAAACTACTGTCTCTTGATCATGTTCCTCGGCTCTCATAGACCATTCAGAACAAGGACTACAGCACAGAAGTAACACTGGTTATGAAGAGGCAAACAAGACAAAAGAATAATTAATGTAGAGGAAGAGCATTATTTTTCAGATTAACAAAACGTTTGTCCCCAGCTGAATCCTAAAGAGGTATTTCAGGAAAGGGATAGGTGTGAAAAATGGAATAAGGCCAGAATCATGGCCATTAGTGGAATTAGAGCTTTGTAGGCTAGGAGGAGTTAATTGCATTTTAAAAGGAAGAATAACAGCATTTAGTCCAGGATTCAAACAGGATGGAGCTATGGTCAGAGCATCAATGAAAAGTATATTAATAGCTTTATTAATTTTTGTTTAACTGCAGGGTGGAAATAAATATAAGATCAGCTAATAGGAAATACAGATTTTCCTTGTCACTGCACCTTTATCTTTGAAAGGGAATTCTGGAAGTAGTTAAAAAGTTAAAAGCCCATGTGTTTGATTATTTGTCACTGGGATCAAGCTCTTCTGTCTAATGTACAGCGCCATCAATAACAGTTTTGTTTGTGTATCAGTTTGGTCTGTATTAGACAAATGTAGTAAAGTAAAGGCAGGCAGAAGAGCAGGAAGGATTCTGAAGAAGCTGGTTTATTAGATGTCATATTAACTATGTGAAGAGTACAGAAAAGGCTCACTAACTACCTCAATTTTATAGAAAATAAGAACACTTCTGGAAACACGATATACAAAAGTAAAGCATAACAAACATTTCCAGCCACTTACATGACAGATATTGAAAAAAAGTAGCACTCAGCACAAACAAATAAAACTCAGAAATCTTGGAGATTCATGGTATTTTAAGATGTATCTTTGGATCAACAAGTCCGATTAATATAAGACTTCTTCTAATACTCTTTAGATTTTAATAAATCAATTAACATACTTAACAAGTCACTGGAAAAGGAATGCAGAGATAGTGGCAGAGATGTTTATAGAAGGCTGCTGCTGAGTGCCAAAGGGTGCACAAGAAAAAGTGCAAAGTGAGTTGCTCGACTATACGTAATCAATAGACTGTGGAGGCTGGCTCCCAAAGCCAATCAAAAATGATGAACACTTCTCAATATCAAATGAAATACTCCCTGAGGAGCTTTGGAAGAGACAATAAGCACCTTATGTTTGAAGCTTGAGAGGCAGCAATTCAGAAGGGTGCTTCCATTCAGAGTGTATCTCAGAGTATAGCTGCAACCTTTTTCTTTCGAGTGGATTCCTCCCAGACTAAATTCTAACTTCATTTGATTACATGGATTAAATTTGAGCATCCCTTTCATAAAGGTATTAATTCTGTGAAAGACATGTTGGATCTGTCAATAATTTCTGAGATAGTTTCCTCTGATACAAAAGAGGAAGTCCAACTTTTCCATTTACTTTATTTGGCTACCTACCAAGCTCACAGTTAAAGCTCTTTCACCGAACATCACATGTCATACAAAGCAGTCAGCAGGCAAGAATGCTAATGTTTCTGCATAAAGAGTGCATCTTGTTGGACAATGCCTCCATCCAACATCCTAACAGCTAACTTTTGCTGTTATGCACTGCAATACATTTCACTTGGACATTTTTTTAATTACATTTGTGGGTTTACTAACAGTTTCAGTTGTACCATGCTCAGACTATGAACATGCTTAGCTGCCATTTATTTCTTTTGCATCATATAGGTTATACAGCTTGTTAAGACACTGTGACTACATTGCCTCCAACAATTGCCAGTTCCAACATTCAGATGTGATAAGATAATCTTTAAGCATTGTCACCACAATTTCTACCAATGTACAAGCTTGAACATTTAAATCATCATCTACATTTTGCAGGAATATAGGCACTAGCCCTTCTGTCGGAGAAGTTGGTCGTCTCATCTATTATAACTGAACATACTTTTCAGAAATGTTCTCAGAAATATTGCCCATGCTTTTAAGAGTCAGGATGCCCATTATCTCATTTTAAATAACTAAAATTATCAATGTGCCTTGAATCATTTTCAGCTGTGGGACATTACTTTGCCAGCAAACAGAGGAACCAAATATAGCTGCAAGCCAACCTTTCCACTTAAGCATGTTCAAGCCAATGGTTTGTAGTACAAACTTCTGCCATAATAGCATACACCTTTTAGTATTTTTATTACGCTTGCCTTGTCTTCTGTTTTAGAAACCCTGAGAAGTTAGCATGCCAGCAATGTTCTCTGTGGTGCTTTGAAGAACTCCAGGTACTTTATGGTGGCCTGAAGAAGCTCAGTGCATCTCATGCTCATCTCAAGATTTATTCCCAATTAGCAAATGGAGACTGGCATGAAAGCACTTTTTGCAGATGTAACCAAAAATAGCTGAAAGCTGCACAAAAGCAGAAACAAAGTACACTGTCCCCAGTTCCAGAATAATCCAGCCACAATAAATCATCAAAAAAAGAGGAGAAATAAGTTATTTAATGTATACCATATGCAGAAGAAGTAAAAGAAAATCAGTGAGTTTTGTTAAAGGAAGTAGAAAAGAGCTAGGAAAAAAACAGGCAATGTATATGCAGGGAAACATGTCCCCAAGTCAGACAATTTGTGAAGACTGAATACTGAGCTATCTACCAGACAGGAAAGAGCAGTGCCCTCTGGCAGAGGACTCCTCAGACTAGCCATAGCTATAGAGAGCAGTTGGCACCCAAGGAAAAGGGGTTTCAAACATCTAAATCCATCAGAGTATCATGTTTGTTTACCTGAAGAGAACGAACTGTGAGTTAGAGGAATTTTTTCCTTGCTAAAGTTAGCTGTAAAAAATAAAATAAAATAAATTACTATTACTTTCAGGTAACTTTTTTATTCTGTCTTGTGCCTATGTAGAACTTGTATTTGATGAAGGCATCCTCTTAAAAAAAAAGTAAAGAGGAAATGGATCCATTATTGTGCTGGATGCGTTGTTCCAGTGCATAATTATCACGCTATTAAATGTGCTTAATTTTGAATCTGAACTTCTCTGACTTTGGGTTCCAGGAATTTTCTGGAAGATATGCTATCCTGTTAGATTCTAGAGCCATCCGAAGTGTGGTGAAGGTATGCTGTAACCCAGTCATTTCTCAATCTTCTTTCAGAGAAACTGAAAACGGTAAATTCTGTAAGTCCTTAATCTGAGACAATTTCTCAGGTCTTCAATGTCATACCTGTGACTCTTTCCTGAATTCTCATTTGTTTCTCAGTACCTTTTAAAAATACGTTAGTCTGAACTGTATCCAGCTTTCCAATACTGATCTCATCAATGCCCTGTCCAGAGTTAATATCACCTCCCTGTTTCTGGCCATGGTTCTCCCTAGGTCACAGCAGCCGTCTTTGTTACAGCCCTGCATGGGGAACTCTCATATACAGCAAACTAGTGTTTTAAGAGATTTTATTGAACTAGGTATTTCCCATCTATTTTAATTAAAATTGGCATTTTTATTATGGTGCCATACGGGAAGACAAATGCCTTTCAAAATCTGTTGCACCTATGGAGGAATAAAATATATCTTCCCCTTGTAATAACATCAGGTCTGTTTGACAAGATTTATTTTCCATTAAATTGACATATGTTGGCAAGTATTCTTTTATCCTCCATTTTCTTTCTTTCCTTCAGAAATTGCCAAAGGACTGATTTGGGCTAAAGGAGTGTACCCAAAGCATCCTCTGTATAATCCTTACTTTAGTTATGCTCCTACTGCTTTCAGCTTGTCTAAGTAGTTGAGATAAAATGAGTGAAGACTTCACCACTTGGTCCACCAAAAGGAGAAATAAAATGTAGCAAAACAAAAGCTCAAAGATTTTGAAAGGTCAGTGATAACTGGACAGTTTTGTTGCAGGGGCAGTGTTTGGCTCTTTAGGTTGTCGGAGCATCTAAATGACACTCATGTGACACTGAAGATTAAATCAACGTAAAGCCAGCTCCCTGTCAAAATACAAAGTGAATTGGCAATGAGCAAGGAATTAAAAAGAAGTGACAAACTCATTTGTGGAACCTCAAGTCACTTCTCACTCTGCAGGAGGGAATCTCTAAAGTAATTAAGAGACAGGCCAAAGCTAGGTGGAGAAGATGGATACACGGTTAAAAATAAAACTTATCCTTCTTTTTATTGCTATCTAAAATTGTTAATGTTCCATACTAGAGAAGTTATAGAGGTAAGTTCAGGGATAAGGTAGCAGTATGTACTTTAACACTATGTATAGCTCAGTGTGACACGATGTTTTTTATAACTCTTTGTACAGTAGTATATAGAATTCTAAGTTATTTCTCTGCTTTACCAAATATTTGTGTTTCAATGAATTTTACACTCAATAAGTTCACTGTGGATACTTAAGAAGATTCTAAACATTTTTAAAGAAAATTTTAACAAAAGACATTTCTAAAATACACACGGGCTATTGTCCTATATTTGGGTTCTTCACGCTTCCTTTATTCAACTACCCATTACTATCTGCATGAGTTTTCACTAGAATATGAACTTTTAAAATATTTTGGTTTAGGTTACTATGAAACTACGCATAGGGAAAAATCTGAAGTAAAGAATTCTAGACTGTCGATTGACCTGGTGGTTTTGGCTATGCAGGTGAGAGTCTAGGGACCTATAATGGAACCTATAAAAAGGTATTAAAAAGACAGAGTGCTTAGGAAAAAGCAAGACAAAGGCATGGAACCCTGCTGGATTTTCTGAAGGAAGGTCTGCAAAGCGGTAAGGCTTCAGGTGAGGAATATCTTATGTTAGTTAAGGATCACTTTTTCCTCTTTGAAAGGGGTTGTTTGGCTGCTATGGTCAGCTTTGTACTTACACACTGGGTAAATCAGGATGCATCCCAAAGCCTGATGCTCCCTCTACTCAGACCATGAGGTCACAGGACTGGGTGGCCAAAATCACACAGATGTCCTGGAGACAGCAGGCCAGAGACTGCCTGAAGAGTAAAAAACTTCCAAACCATGCCCTGAGATAGATAAAAGCACTAGACTTCCCATGCCTCTGGGTACACCCATATTATGAAAGCCATTTTGTGTTACCTGAGACAGGCCAGAGCATCTTTGTACATCACCATGGCAGTCAGAGCGTCAGACAGGGATCCTACCTCATATCCACAGCCAGCACACCCCGACCTTGGTCTCCTGATCCAGGACCAGGCTGTTCTGTGCTAGCACGAGGTTCAGCAAACGTCATCTGTAGGAGCATGCTCATGAGAGAGAGACCGAAATCAGGATTAAGACAGTGGTACAAGAGCTCTTTAGCTATGACCCATCGCTAATTTTTGCATCTGTTAATCTTTAGGATACAAAAAAAGAGAGATCCTCCTCTAAATTAGAACTGCTCTGTTGTGCTGCAGATTGAAATCTGTGCCAATGCCATCTGCCCTAATGACTAAGACAGTCCACTGTCTCTCTAAAAAGTGACAACCTGGCAATACAGGATACAAACATTAGCTTGTTTATAATGTGTCCTAATTGGAATGGAAATCATTCGCAAATTAACTAAGTGAATAAACACAGCTCTCTAAAGTCCTAAATTAAAATATTTAATTCAAATGCTGGTTTTCCCCATTTGTGAAACAAATGTTGAAGCTGGATGAAGAAAAGCTTTTGCCGTTTTTTAATGCGACTGCTCTAAATGAAAGAGTGACGGATGCTGAAACACAACAGACATACTCAGTCTAGATGAAGGGAAAACATTTGTTACACTGTCACATAAGAAATCAACAGATAAATCACAAAGACCACAATCAGCAGCAAGGTGAAATCCATCTTTAATCCTCGTTACAAAGCAGGAGGGTCACCAGAAGTAAGGATAAATCATCGTGAATCACCCAGCAGAGCCTCACAAGCCTTAGCACCGTGGCGGGGGTAGGTCTGAGCCCATTACTCAACAAGGGAGGAGGAAATTCTTCTCTGCCGACTCCAGGTCCAGGCTTTCCAACGTGCTGCAGGTACATGCCAGTGCAAATGAGGACAAAGCACGCTTTCTTAAAATTGCTCAAGCCTCTTCTAGAGATTTCAGCCTCCCAGCTGACCCCACTATTTTGGCATGCCCCGGAGGAGATGCCTCTGTCCATTGGTAATATAGGGGACGGTGGGAAGCCAGCCTCTGGAGGCAAACATCTGTGCGTGGCGTGGTGTCGACAAATGAGTGGCGTGGTTCCTCATCCCTGTGGCCTCAGGGGAATTGCAATTTCCAGCTCAACAAAAACCCCGAACAGTGCTGACCTGCACTATTAAATATGTGACGTCCCTAATGTCCTAGGAGGGTGGCAGCTGGCTTCCCTGACCTCCTGTATGCTCTCTGAGGGGTGCTACCTGCTCCTGCCCAGATGCTTTGTGCAGTCCCTGTGTATTTTACACAATATTTTCATTTTCATACTGTTGCAAGACCACAGAACTTCAGGGCAGTGGTGGAGTCACCGTCCCTGGGGTGGCTCAAGGAGAGGTTGGACGTGGTGCTTGGGGACATGCGGGTGACATTGGTGGTCGGGGGGTGTTTGGAACTGATCATTTTTGAGGTCTTGTCCAATCTTAATATTAAACAACCGGGCGCGGACCGCTGTGGCACCGCCACCACCGCCCCTTCAGCAGCGCCCGCCCCCCCCCTCCCCTCCCTTCCCTTCCATCCCCTCACAGGCGCGCGCGCACGCGGCGGGGCGCACCTGCGCAGGCGCGCGCGCACGAGGCCAGCTCCCCCCTCCCCTCCGAAAACCGTTGCGCGCTCGCGCAAGGCTTCAGTTGGGGGGGGGGGGGGGCGCGCGCGCACCTGCGCCCTCCCTCGGCCCCCTGCGCCTGAGCCGGGCGAGCGCGGCCGGGCGCCGCTGGCGACCCTCGGCTTCTCCTCCTCCTCCTCCTCCTCCTCCTCCGGGATAACGCAGGTGACCGCCGCCGGGCTGTGTGGGGAGGGGGGGCCGTGGTGGTGTCAGAGCCGTGCCCCTTCGGTACCTGCGCGGAGTTTTTTTGGGGAGTTTTCTGAGGAAAAATACCTCCCCCCCCCCCCCCCCCCCATCCCTATCCCCGTCCCCGGGCGGGGTTCTCCTCACAGGGGGTCGGTGAAGGAGCCCCCCCCCCCCCCCCCCCCCCCCCTTTGGGCTGCGGAATAACGGGTTTACACCCTTAAATTGGGGTGTGATTGTATGTTTTTTTTTTCCTTAAATCTGTGTGTTTGTTGTTTTTTTTTTTAACCCCTTTTATGGGCTCTCAGCTTGCTGTCCTGTGCCTGTTCCCCTCTGCAGGTGAAGGGAATTGCCCTGAGGATCCCTCAGCGGATAATCTCGGGCGGTTTTCAGGGTTTTCTCCCTCTTTTTTTTTTTTTTTTTCCCTCGTTTATTTTTTAATTGCCACATTTACGTAACAAGTGCCTGCCCCGCACGTTAGGTTGGTGTCGCCCCGTCTCTGGGGCGTTGCATGCTCTCGGGGTGCTGTCTCCAGTGCTGTGTGTCTGAACGTTAAAAAAAAAAAAAAAATGTCTTTCTGTTGAAGAAGACAGGGGTTAAAATGAATGAAGATCTGAAGGTTAATTTGAGCTGGCTGCCTCAGGACCATGTAGAAGCCAGCTCCCCCGAGAATGCCTCAGCTGCAGGCTCCTCCCTGGTTCCTGTCGTAGACCCAGAGCCAGAGCTCTTGGTAAACCCCTGGGACATTGTCTTGTGCACTTCAGGGACCCTCATCTCCTGCGAAAATGCCGTTGTGGTCCTTATCATTTTCCATAACCCCAGTCTCCGCGCCCCCATGTTCCTCCTGATAGGCAGCCTGGCGCTGGCAGATCTCTTAGCGGGAATTGGACTGATCATCAATTTCGTTTTCGCGTACCTGCTGCAATCAGAAGCTACGAAACTGGTTACGATTGGACTGATTGTTGCCTCTTTCTCAGCATCTGTCGGCAGCTTGCTGGCCATTACTGTCGATCGTTACCTCTCCCTGTATTACGCTTTGACTTACAATTCGGAGAGGACTGTCACTTTTACCTATGTCATGCTTATATTGCTCTGGGGAGCATCTATCTGTATTGGACTGCTGCCTGTAATGGGCTGGAACTGCCTCAGAGATGAATCCACCTGCAGTGTTATCAGACCGCTCACTAAAAATAACGCGGCTGTCCTTTCGGTCTCTTTCTTGCTTATGTTTGCCCTCATGCTGCAGCTCTACATTCAGATCTGTAAAATCGTGATGCGCCATGCCCATCAGATTGCCTTGCAACACCATTTCCTGGCCACTTCCCACTATGTGACCACCCGAAAAGGAGTGTCTACTTTGGCCATTATTTTGGGGACTTTTGCTGCTTGCTGGATGCCTTTTACACTCTATTCTCTAATAGCAGATTACACCTATCCTTCTATATACACCTATGCCACCCTCCTGCCAGCTACCTACAATTCCATCATCAATCCTGTAATATATGCTTTTAGAAACCAGGAGATCCAGAAAGCGCTTTGGCTCATCTGTTGTGGCTGTATTCCTTCCAACCTGTCCCAGAGAGCAAGATCGCCCAGTGATGTCTGACTGGCAGCCAGGAGCACGCTGCTTAACACGTTACTTCCCAGACATTCTTGCGACACTGTCTTTGGTTTAGATGCATTCATTAACTGGTGTGTGATGGGCTCGTACAAAAACCACAGAATGTGCTGACCTCTGTGTAAACAGCAAACCCCAGAGACCAAAATGAATCAAGCGGTTTAAGAGAGATCTCCAAAATCAAAATAATCAGTGTTCTTACAGATTTATAATGTTGCTCAGGGTCTTTTGTTATGAATATATAACCCAGACTTTGCCACGTTTGCCATAATTTTACATTAAGTTTGCTAATTAAATATAGATTGAAACAGCATACCTCATCTGAAATTGTTTATGTGATTGAGTTCAGCCATACTGCACGTTACAGTCTGTTGTCAGGGTATTTTTTCCCTCATTTTTTCTTACTAAAGCAGGAGACAAAAAAAAAAAGAAAACACATGTCCTGTTAACACAAACCCAAACGTATATCATCAGAATACTCTTCAAAATAATGGCCAATTGTACTGGTTTATATGGTATGTGTTGTAATAATCTCAGTGCAGCAAATTTGCTCTAAGTGAGGAAGTACTTGTATGGCTTTCACTCTATGTCTCAGCATGAATTAGCTCTATCGTTATTTTTAAAGAGTTACCTGCCCTCTACTGAGTTCTGGCTGGATGTTGAAACAGAAGATATGCTTTGTCTCCCTGTTCAAAAGCCAGGCTTCTGTTTTCACTTAGATGTGGGGCATCAGAGCTCATTATATTATTAATTTTAAAAGAATTCAGTGGGGAGTTTCAAAATTGATGAAACAATATGGCCTCTTTCGGCTGTGCATTTGTAATAGAGGCAACACTTCCAAGTTTCTCGGACAAGTTTGCCTTTTAATAAGGAAATATCAAATAAAATAACTTACAAATTACTTGCAACATGTATTTAGTTCATTTCTGCATGAAATGGTTCCCCTGAAGTTTATCAAAACTATTTGCACTTACTACACTTGTTTTTTGCTCTTCTGCTATAATTTGAAATACAGAAGTTGATAAATTCTCAGAGCATATCTGGTCCGTAATTGTATGCAACCAGAACTGCAACATGAAACGACGTTTTCTCCTTCTCTGGCAGTTTCATCCATTACAGATTGTGATTCTGTGCACTGTATGCATGGCAGTTGACTTCGTTATAGGATGATAGTTCTGGTCTCAAAGCTTCCTCTCATGGTTAAATTTAAAACTGCTTCTAACCTTTTACTGAAGCCACATTAGAATGCAATAGGAATAAAATGTTTTTTTCTAATCCGAAGACCTGATTGTCAGAGAGAAAACCTTCCTGGGTGATTTCTTCATGAAATTTAAGGCGTACGCTACCGGCAGTGCATGGGAGCCCATGGCACCGCTTCCACTGGCATTCATGGGAGCTCGCTGTGGCCATGCCCTGGCATCAGCAGGAGGTTACACTCCCTTGAATGTCAAAGTCAGTGTACTGTGGTGTTGCTTCAGTATCTTCCATTACAGTTTAAAAAAAAAAAATCTCAAGTGTAAAAATAGCAATATTTACAGTTCAATGAAAAAAAAAAAATGCCTGTATAGTATAGATTGTAGAGACAACTGTGTTGCTGGTCTGGATTTTTCCAAATGGAATCTGTCCTTTTCACATGGATGTTTGGGTGACTGTAGCTTTTTGTGGCAGAGTTTCTGTGATGTTAGGAATCATATGCTATACACAAAGCTGAATCTCAAATGTGAATGAATTGTCTGTAAACGAGGCTCTGTAGAGGTCTTATGAGCAATAACTAATTTAAGTTGCAATGCTGGGTTCAAATTCCATTATCTACTTGATTCAACCTTCCTGATATTTGGCTCTTACTTTGTAATCTGATTAGTTCAATAATTGCATGGCATGGTCTAGTAGAGCTGTGAGCGTGCAGCTCCCTTGGCTTCGCTGCAATTTACAGATGCTCAGCACAGTTAGACTGTGGCCCCTACTCTGCGTAGGATATTGGTGTTCTTTATCTACTTCCGAATGCTAATGAAACTCTAGTCATTGCCAAGTCCCTATTTTGCTACAGATTTTTGTATAAGAAATAATCACTTCATAAATATCCATGCTCTGTATGCGTGCAGTTTTGCAAGTATGCAAAGTACTGGGAATAAATGGCAGCAAAAGTCATGAACTGAATAATGTAGAGAGGCAGAATAATGTAGAGTGGCACTTTTTAAAATAACAAATGAGGTGTACTGAAGTCGTACAAGGTCTAGCCCCCTCTTTTTTCTTTTTTTTTTTTCCCTCTTTCTTTTTGTAATTATTCACCTTTATCAAATTGCCAAGCAGTGTTATGAGGATGAGCAGCTACAACTGTGACCATAATTCAGTCCCGAGGGCAACTGTTCAGCTGCTTATGAAGACCTGTTCTCATCTTGGATCACCTCGCAGGCACTAGTGTTCTTCTCTCTTCTACCTGGGTGGTAGGCAAACCAGAAAAAGCATGGAGGGAATAATGTTGTCCCCTCTTTCATGCTGGTTCACCTAATGTCCTTGTCATCAGGCTGCCCAACTCCACGGAGGCTCTCCAGAGTGCCGGGGCAGCCGACCTTATCCGTGTACCAGAGCAGAGAGGTTTGTAATTGGAAGCTCCTCTCCTGAGGAGCAGTCAGAGTCAAACAGAGGAGAGCAGGATTAATTATAGAAGTCACACACGACTGGCTCATAGGGATGGGATTTGCCCTCATTTGATGAGTAGCGCGCGTTTTGCCTTTCATTGCAAACAGGTGAGAATCACGGTTTTGCCTCCCGAGCTACTGCTGTGACCACTGAGGATGTTGGCTCTTCAGAGTTAAACATCTCAGCGCTCTTACCTCAGAGCGCGTAGGCCTCACCTCTTTATGGTGAGGCGCCAGTGTCCACCCACAATCCTTCTGAAGCTGGCAGAAATCTGGGCAGCGTGCAGGAATCTGTCATTTTATGGCCCCACTGAACAGCACCTGTGCGTAAGGCCATTGTAGAACTCGCAATGCTATGTGCAGTGAAGTATCTTAATCATAGTGACAAAAGATTTTTTTAATGAATGAGTAACTCGGTTTAAAGATTTAAAGTTCATTTTAATTTATTGGCATACTTGACCTTAAGTTAAATAACAGGTTTGTATCTTGATGGGCAAAATTTACTGCAGTCATTTTTTGTCGCCCGTTCAACCTCAAAGCTTAGGGAAAGGTTTATTTTAATTGTCTTTTTTTAATCATTTCTCCTAACAGTAAGAATTTCAGCAATAAGGGAAGAATGTTTTTAATATAACAGCAATAAAATCCTCCATGTTGCAGGTAGTATAAACTGCTGAGTAAACTCAGAGCAATAGAAAGGAAGCAATACATTCTTTAGGCAAAAAAAAATAGTAATTTTAATAAGGACTTTAAGCAGAAGTCTTCCTTTGTTAAGCAGTTGCTATAGGACTGATGTGGGACATTATTTCTGGTTGGCTTGTGCCACAGAGTTACTGGATAGGATTACTCAGCAATAACTGTTTACCTTAGGTTTTGGATGCTGAATTCATGCTGTTTGCTAGGGAAAGCAATGTACTGCAGTGGGGATTTGTACTCTTTCAGCATCGGCCATTTGGTTCTACAGCAGTCTCTCAATAAATTAATTATGTTCAGGATTTCTGGTTGGTACTAATACTGAGAATACCCAAATCCAAGATGCCCATCGAGATGGATGTTATAACTGGTGCTAGCCCATTCTGAAGCCAGCTTGGTTTTTAAAAGAACAAGGTTATGATACCATTGCAGAAACCCCCTACCAATACCTGGGATGTTTGGAAGCGAGCTGAAAGGCCTGCTGTAGCCGCTGGGTCTTCCTAGCATGGGTGCTCCACGATACAAGCAATTGTATCCATCCTTTGCATTCCTTGGCCAGCCTCGAAATATCCTGGAGTCTCTGAAGCCCCTCCATCGTCATCAGTGAGCCTTGGCTTAGGCCAGCTGCTGGTTCATCCCCAAAGAGTTTCTGTTCTGTTGCCTCATTTTCTTAGGGGTCACATAGCTTTTAAAAAGAAGATAGCTGTGGATTCATTTCCCAAAAGCTCTGAGCAACCTGCAGTGTGAGTGAGGGTTGGGATAAAACAGCGTCACTAAAAATGAGGCCCCTGACACATAACTGCACACTCGGTATTTTTAAATTCAGTGTTCTGCAACGCTCAGAGCCTTATTTTCAAAACGCTGGCCCTGACTTTGATGCAGAGAAAATATGGTCTGCTTCTCTATGTACAATAAAGAAAGAAATCTAGAGCTGGGCAGAGTGGTCACTATTTAAGAAACACCAGCTCTTCAGCCACCTCTGGGGTACTGAATGGTTCTCTGTCCTTCAAACAGAAACTAACTCGGGCAAATGTCTTGAAAATCCCGAGTGCCCACGAGTCAGCGTACAAGCTTTTGCAGCAAAAGTCGAGGGACTGCCGTGGTTCCAGTGCAAAGCAGTTTGACACAACAGCTCTGCTGTGAGAGGGCACAGGGACAGGGTATCTGCACACCAGCTGAGACAGATCGAGCCCTAGGTGTATAGGGACAGCACCAGAAAGAGGTGAACAGCATTTCCTTGAAGAAGACTGTATCGGGTGCATTCCCACTGAATACAGATCCTGTAGGGCAGGAATTAAAGAACATTTAAAAAGAGTGCTGCTGGCCAGCTGTCATGGAGGTGGTGTCAGTGGTGTACTTCTGGGGGCAGGATGGGGAGTTCAGCCAGACTTGTAAAAGGATTAATTAGGGTTAATGTTAAATATCTACATGCAGTTTTATCACATCTGTTTGGGAGAAGGTCTGAGCATTATCTTGATGTTTTAGCTGGCTGCCTTTTGGAGCGGCCCATTCTAGAACACGTGGCTGCTCCGATGCGTACATTAAATGCAGGAAGGAATCTGGCCTTTATGCATTTACCTAAAGCAGCAAACAGCTACTTGCAGTCAGGACTGTTTGCAACTACAAAGCATCTGTTTCATGATACACAGGAAGCCACCTTAAGAAAAGAGCTTGATAACTTCAGTGATAAGCTTTGAAAAACAGAATTTTGAGATAACTTATTGCACGCTGTAAATTAAGTCCTAATAGAGTGGGTCCTTGCATGCTAGGGAGAAGCCCTGTAACTTGACTGATGTTAGGCAGCAGGGTTTCCCAAAATCACGTGAAATTTGGTGCTTAGAACTAAGAGCCTGCTGCAGATAAATGTGTTACTGTAATTGGGAGGCACAGTTTTAAATAATATTTGAATGTTCTGATTTTTTTACATTTTTTGAATGCTATTACATAAAACAGTGGTTTATCCTCTCTTTCAGTGCCACATTTAGTTTGGCTTAGTGGAAGTCCAGAGATGTGCAATGCAGTGACAGTAAGACCTCTCAATCTCTGCTTATGAAGAGGAAACCAAAAGGAAGGGTCGTGCTTTGTACGTACCAAGTTAAAAATAGTGTGGGGAAGATAACTGAGGCATGCTCATGTCCCCCTGTCGCTCGGTAAAAGAGTGATGGGATGCCCAGCAAACTTGAAAGGCTGCTTGCGACCAGGAATTTGCAGATCCTTTTAGTGGGCATGGATCTGGGTGTACCTCAAGGATATCTGCTTTCACGTTAAGTAGATAATGACAGACGAGGGGAAGCAAGCCTTTATGGCTAGGGGACTCGGCCAAGAGCTTGGTGCTTGAGCTTGGATAGGAAGGATGCTTGAATGAAGGCATCCCCTGTGAGAGGGTTGTTTGGAGCTGTGCATTTTGTCATGGCACACACGGAGCACCTGGACGATGCCCCGGAGCTGCCGCTGTTGCGGGGCACAGGGCAGCAGTCCCCGTGTCCTTGAGGCCGGTGCTGGTGCTGTTGTTGTTGGATGGCGTCCAGAGAACAGAAAGAAGGAAATGCAATCACAAGTGAGCTGCTCCTCCCTTGAAAACAACAACCTCCTGTGTTTTATTTGGATTATTATAGTCTGTCATGGCCCTGCTCGAAATCAGAGGATTTTTGTGGATAAATATTGAAAATATTAAAGAAGAGCTGAGAGCTGATTATCTTGGAGTAAGTCATTGTCTATTCCTTTTCTTCCGAGGACCAGCTGGGCCCATAACTTCACAGTCCCTGTTTCTTTGCAAACAATGTGCCTTTGCACTAAAAATGCCTGCGCTGAGGTTTAGTCACGAAGTTATTGTGGGTCTTGCAAGCCAGACAAAAAGCAGAAACAGTTGTGTATTTCACTGCTATACAGACCTCTTCTGGAAGAGTTCTGAATGTAGGTTAGACGAAACCGTGTTACGGTTAGCTAGTGCCTCGCTGCTGTGATGCTGAGTAATTCCGTGCCATCGGAAGGATACGGGGAGAGTTTCCAGGGGAGGTTTTGCAAATGGGTAGAGAGTAAATTTCGTATTTTGAAATCAGAGGTCGGTTAAACCTGCCATCCCAAATGCCTTGAGTTGCCTTTTGAGGGAATTTTCCTCACCTCCTCAGACCTTTTATTTTGCATTCTGCATATATGAAGGCATTTACAAACCCTTGCTGAAGAGCTGAGTATTTAACTGGATGAGACAGTATTAGGGGTTTCACCCCAGGTTGGGAGGAGACTTTTCTGTGCCTGGAGTACTTAGGGACATTTACTGCACATTTAAGGGCTTCCTCAAATTGGTAGTGTAGAGTAATCCAACTGATGGCCACAGGGTTACTCTTTTTTTTCTTTTTTTTTTTTTTTTTTCCCCCAGCAGTAAGATGTCTGGCACAGTCCTTTTTGTTTCAAGAACCTGCCTCTTATTTTCTCCCATAAACATGGTGCTGCATTCTTAGGTAAAGTCTTATATGGGAAAGTTCTAATAGATTTCTATTCAGAAGACCCTTTAAAAAACAAACAAACAAAGCTTTAAAATAAATTCTTAGCTCTGTGCAAGCTTCACAAATAGATTTCTTAACTAAGAACACTTAGAGAATGTTTGTTAACCCCATAATTTTACAGTTTGCTGTAACTCTCTCAAATATATCATCAGGACTTTATCTCACTGAATACCTTTGAGCGTTTGCTTTACCCTGGAAATATACCTGATTCACTTTCAGGGGAAAAAAGTGACTAAACTGTTACTGTTTTCTTTATAATGGTGATTTTTTTTTCCCTCAAACCATTTGATCCCAAACATACGATGTCCTGTGATGTCTGAGCCCAGACCTGGTCCTGGTTTCTCAAGATAAAAACAAGTCAGTACTAACTACGCATGCTGAAGGCTCTGTGCTACAAAGATTTACCTTAGAAAATGGAGGGGCCTTCCACTTTTAAGGAACAGACTCCAACAAACTAGGCTTTTGGTGGTTGTGGTGTTTGTTTGTTGAATAACACCAGGCAGCACTGCTGTGCTGGGCGGGTGACGGAGCCCTGGCACAGGCTGCCCAGAGAGGCTGTGGGGTCTCCTCCTTGGGGAGCTCCAAAAGCCGCCTGGACGTGGGCCTGGGCAGCCTGCTCTGGGGGTCCCTGCTTGGGCAGGGGGGCACCAGGGGCCTCCAGGGGCCCTGCCAGCCTCAGCCCTTTTGTATGTTTGTGTGTGAATTCCTGTGTCTTTAATTTGGATGTGTCCTACTGCAATTGTGATTGCAGGTATGTTCTGTGTGGCCACATCTGGGACAGAGTACAAGAGGGATATTTATCACTAAAACAAGCCTGTAGAGCACTTAGATGTTCCTACTTACCCCTGTTTCCTGTTTTCTTTCCCTCTGTCTTTCACAGATGCTTTGGAAACAGGACTGCACAGATCACGAGTCTAATGTGCCACACAGTCACATGGCACAGGTGTGCATTTTGCACAGACTGATGCTAACCTGCAGGATATTGCAGTAACTAAAACTTCTTACACCTTTATTTTTAAAGGATACAGCAAACGAACATTTTTCATAGGGGCATTCCAGGAAAGGCACTACAGAGCCACAGAAGGGCTGAGGCTGGCAGGGCCCCTGGAGGCCCCTGGTGCCCCCCTGCCCAAGCAGGGACCCCCAGAGCAGGCTGCCCAGGCCCACGTCCAGGCGGCTTTTGGAGCTCCCCAAGGAGGAGACCCCACAGCCTCTCTGGGCAGCCTGTGCCAGGGCTCCGTCACCCGCCCAGCACAGCAGTGCTGCCTGGTGCTCAGAGGGAGCCTCCTGGGTGCCCGGCTGTGCCCATGGCCTCCTGTCCTGGCACTGGGCACCACTGAGCAGAGCCTGGCTCCGGCCTCTCTGCACCCTGCCTTCAGGGGTTTAGGGACATGGAGGAGATCCCCCTGAGCCTCCCCTTCTCCAGACTGGGCAGCCCCAGCTCTCCCAGCCTCTGCTCATAGCATCCATAAGAGTTGGATCCAAGGTGTGGAGCTCTTAATGCATTGGTTACTTTTGGTCCTCAAAGAAGTTTCCTCTTACTGCAGCATTTGCTAAGATGAAACCCAGCAAAATAACAGGGAATTCAGCCTCCTCTGCTTTCAGGGAAGAGGTATTTCATAGTATACAAGTGAAAGCAGCGTGAGTTGGCCCTCTGAAAACAAGAGATACCCGTGTCCGTTTGTGTCCTGTGGAGCTCAGGGAGTTGTGCTCCATCCGTGGGCTTTTGCTTTGCTGCTCCTTGGTTTCTCTCTGACAGCATCCTCCCTCCATACACGAGCAGCGCTCAGTCCACCTCGTGGTGCCTCTGCCCCAGGGAGCCCACAAGAAAAGAGCATGGGGTGAGGATTTCTAGCAGTGCTAATCACAGGCTGGTGTTGGAAGTAAGCTCCGTTCTCAGCAGAGACCTTTCTGAGGATGAGATATAAAATAGCCTTCTTCAATGACATTTCAACCAAATTTCATCTCTTTTGCATTGGAAGCAGAGGCTGCCCTTACTCAGGAGGAGGGGAGGAGCTCGCTGTTGGGAATTAGCATGCTCCAGCAGCTGTCCCAGGGCAGAGGGGCTGACCGTGTGTTAGTCTGCTCCTGAACTCAGGCTGCTCCCACCAGTATAGGAGTGTACAGGAGCAAGATGTGGTTTTCCAGGATTTGGAAACAGCTTCAAAAATGCGGAATGGGTATTGCAGCTGAAGAAGCAGGTAAATGGGTTACATACACAGCAAAGTATTCCTGCAGTCCCTAGGGCTACTTGCCTGTGCTGAAATGTGTTTTCCATCGGAGCTGATAGGAGCTCCATGCATGTATAGAGGAGGAGAATATGGGCTCTTCTAGGAGATGGGCACCCTTCTTTTGTCATTATTTCTAGAAGTAGCCACATCAGCCATCTATCCAATTTCCATGCCTACATCTTTTTACTCTGAGGCTAAAATCTACAGTCACGTTGTACTTTGGTCTCAGCTTCGTTGTCACAGCCAAAACCTACAAAAGTTGATTGTAAATGTGTTTACAAATAAAAAGAAATCTCGTAGAGTAAAATGTTATAACTGTGCCTCTGGAAAAAAAAAAAAAAAAAAAGCTTTAAAACTCAGTATTTAACTCCAGGCCATGAAATTTAGAATACCCTGGCTGGTGGAAGCACTCATAATTTCCTAGACATACTAACTAGACCCCTACTTTCTTTCTGTTGCCAAATGCAATTAAAAATAACCTCTGGTTTACCATGCTCATCTATGAATTTTTCAGAGAGAGCTGTTCCTAGGAAACATTGTGCAATGCACGTGAACTCCTGATACTACTGACTGCAGTGTGGTTCCATCTGGAATTCCGCAAGCTTTAGCAAAAGCAGCTGCACGGTGCTAGTTTGCACTCCCCACGTCCCATTAGGAGCCAGGCGGCTTTAAACCAGTGAGTTGAATTCTGCATGTTGTGCTTTTCGTATGAGAACCAATTACTGGTTTAGGAAATAGGGGCCTGTGGTTATTTCTTATACTGTTTAGGTTTTTCCATTTAACTGTGGTTGAAGTTTGAACCATAGCTTGCCAGTGTATCAAGTGATTTTAAAGGGAAGCAAAACATCTTCGCCTCAGTTTCCCTTAGGATTAAAGCTTTGGATTGCAACTACAGAGCTTCTTGTTGTATACAAGATAGTCATTTAATGCACTTTATTTAAAAAAGGCACAAATTATTTTGTTTATAAAATGTTACAATTGCACTATGCTGTAAGAATCGGTTAATAAACTGTACAGTTTTGTAGTCAACATTGTAAGTGTTTAGTCATAAATGATTGAAACGATTACATGTTTCAATTAAATGTTAATTTTATATGTGGTATATGTAACTATAAATAAATTTTCCTTTATAAAAAAAAAAAAGAATGGTTGTCCATTTCATTGAATTTCACATTCTATTTCAAATAAAAAAACAGTATTCTCGCTAAAAATATAAAAATTACATATGTTCTAGAGCAAAAGATGGCAGTAGCTACTAACTAAACTTGGGGGATTAAATTCAGATGTGCAAATATCAGCTGAACTTTTGTAATTCCACTAACACCGCAGAAGGAAATACCAGGCGCTATGGCTTTCTACAAAAAGTCTGAAAGAATAGCTAACAGGAATTCTTGAATGTAGACTTGTAAATGAAAGCCAGAGTGTCTAAGTCTACCTTTATTTATCCAAATTAATTTACTTCTACTGCACTTCTTTTCTGACCCACTGCCATCTATTTTCATTGCATATGCTCAATTTTGTGGAAAAAAATCAGCTGCCATGTGCAAGAGGATCTGCAGTGGATCTTGCTAAAGATTCCTTCTTTTTTTTTTTTAGTTAAATTTAGTCCTGATCTTCCTGTTAAGTAACTGCAAATCAGATACGTGATCGGAGTTCTGTGTTTCCAGTCTGACTCTTACAGGCAGGCCAAAAGAAAAGGGTGAAGTGTCTCATTTTTCAAACTAAATTTATATGTACAAGTGATCTTGTGTACAAGTGATTTTCTTGAATACCTAACTTGTTTTCCAGGCACATAAATTGATGGAAGGAGCTACATCTCTAACTTTAAAGCTGACTAGTCCTTATTGTAGTCACTGAAAATGTGGCTTCTGAACCTGCATAGAGGTTGGCAGATAACCAGGTAAGTGATGGAGTGAGGCTGCTTCCCGTGTACGAGGCAGGGCTGCAGTGCTGCAGCTCAGCGCTCTCCTCTGCCTCCACATCTGGAGAAGACCTTGGTGATGTTCACTTCCACCAGACACAGCTGGCCTCTCCACCTCACATCACACACAGGCACGAGCGGCTTTCTCTAGAGAGGAAGAAATCAGTATGATGGAGCGGAGCAGGGGACAAACAGGGGCATGCCCAAGTTGTCTTTCTGCAGCTAAGCTACAGCCAAAAGTACTGCAGCACGATGGCAATCAGGAGGTATTTAACAAATGTTTTTAAGTTAACACGAACCACAACTACACAATGTAGACCCTTAGGATCTACCAGCCATTCGATCTGCTAACCTGGAAAATGAATAAAAATCAATGGGAAAAAAAACAAGAGGGAGGAGAAAGAAATGTTTCACCTAACAGAAAAGCCACAACATGTCATAAAACATGTTACAATAGACACAAAAATCAATAGACAGTGGAGTGGAGGTACCACACCCACTGTTGTCAAATGTATTCTGTAAAGGTAAAGGCTCAGTTCATGAAAATTTTGTTCTGCTTTGCACATTTTTTCTCTCGTTGCTGACAGAAACAACAGGAAGAAGAAAAAGGCAGAGATTTCAACATGCAAGTATCAAACAAATGCTCTGCAATAATGACTGTTTATTCAAACCCAGCACCCTTGGAAGAGAAGAGAAGCCATAATATTTCAATGAGTTTTAGCATCAGGTGAGGTAGTGCTGTAAAGATGAATTCTACTTCCAATTAAAGGAGCAGCTAAAATGTTGAATTGGTGGCAGGCAGCTCAGAGGTTCTTCCTAGATCCCCAATAAGGTACACAAAATAAATGTATTCTTCCTCTCAAAAAGAGACTCTCAAAAAGAGTGTGAGATTAGACAAGAGGTTATGAAGGCTGTTAGAAACAAAATATGCAAAGTGAAGACCTCTGACTAGTTAAATGGATAGCCATAATAAGGCAAATCCTGAAAGACTTCGAAGAGCAGCCTGCCAAAGCATAAAGAAACCTCTGATAAAAACTGTCACAAGCAGGAAGCTTGCCCAGACAATCTGTGGATATGGTAAAGGCTTTACAAAAAATAGGCGGTCACAAAAAAAAGCTGTGGAGGAAAGTAAAATGAATTATTTGCATTGGCGTTGTGGTTTTTTTTTTTGAAAAGGGATTTAGGAATCCACATGCTGGATACTTCCTTTGCAGAGGGAAGAGGCTGAGGAGTTGTCTGCTGGGGTGGAGAATGAGGTGGGACAAACAAGTGGTGGAAAAGATGGCGAAGCAGGAAAATGGACAAAAAACATTCACATCACATCACCAGGGCCGTCTGAGGGTCTTTATCAGTATCTTAAAGCAGGACAACAAACCCAACCTGTCCTGACCACACCACGTGTGTTTAACTTCTTTCTTGTCAGGAGGGGCAGGAACGAGCGGGGTGTTTGCCCTGGCTGGCAGGGGAGCGGCAGGGATGGATGGATCGAGTGCCTTGGCATCAGTGCGTCGGTGCCTTTTCCAAACCTGACAGCACTGGCATCGTCCTAGCGGCTTCCTAGCAGGCTCAAATGGAAATATCATTAGGAGGGCAAAGTGGCTGACCAAATCAATAAATCAAACCAAATACAGCTGCCAAATCTTAATGGTACTCAGCCAGACCTGTAAAGGGATCCCTATTAAATTGGTGGAAGTATTCATGGTGTTACAGAACTGGTGGATATCCTGGCTGCGTTTTTACAGATAACGTCCTCCTCCTCACAGAGTGATCCAGCAGCATCACAGGCTAAGGAAACAGAGTGTTATTAAGAGGGGTTTGGATTAACTGGGAATTGAAAACGTTGGCAATGCATAGACCACCCAGTAGCCACAACTCTGTGCCCCCTTTCCAAACAGATAGCATTTTGTGCACTCCGGTTGGACAGCAGATACTTTTGTCAGCTGTGTCTGCAATTAAGCAGAGGGAAACAGATGAACTTTTAATAATGGATATGCAACAGAAAACCTTTGTGGCCAGTAGTAAACAGCATATTTGCAGGGATAAAATAATTGAAAGTTATCTGTCAGGCACATGAAGTAATTGCCCTGCTGTAGTGAGCAAAATAGAGTTTCATTGGGTTCAGTAGGGGAGATGAAAGCCCAGCGTTAGAGTTTGGTTCAAGGAGACTCAGTTGCAGCAGTGCAGGTGCGTGTGCCTGTGCTTGCATTCTTCTCTGAAGTGCCTGTAGGTCACATCGGAGACAAGCCACTGGGTTAGGTGAACATTTGGGCTAAGTAGAGCCTATCTCCCCTTCTTACCAAACAGTCAATTCTCTTACTTAATTATCCCACTAAATTGTTATGAATGGCAGGGGACCAGAGAGCGTCTACAAACTCACCTGCATCACATAGCCAGAATCCTTGATTCTATCCAAAGTGCAAGGCCCATGCAGTTCATGGGTATTTTACCCTCATCACTGAAAATTGCATAGAAATAGCACTGATCTGGTATAAATGACAAAAACAATTCCATTTGCAGATACTCAGGCTTTCAAAAAACCCCCAAATCATTTATACCTTTTAAAGTTATTTTGAAAGGATCCAGGATTATATAATATGGATCGAAATAAATTTCTTTCTAGAATTGCTTGTAAAAACAAGCCAATTCCCTTCCCCCTGCCCCCTTTTTTTTTTTTTTTATTGAAAATACGGTCCTCAGAAATGCTTCCTGATTTGTTACTTTTTGCATTCGTCTGACCTGGGATGCGAGTGGAGCAAACGCAGTGCTGTAGAGCACGTAACAGCCAACACTTGGTTGTTAGACACGGGTCACCTCTGACCTGAGCATCTTCAGCTTGCTGACTTTACCGGGCTTTTATTTCATGCCTGCTAAAGTGTTTCATTCCTTTATTTTGTGCTAATTGTAAAGATTGCCTTCCAACTCAGGGGATCCTTTATCTGACAACAAAAGCGATTTTACTGTACCAGGACACTGACTTCCACATCAGAGGCATGGTGGAACTGGTTTCATCCGTATTTTTTTATCATGATGTATGAGGTCTAAATGATGCTTGTCAGAGCCCAAATAAGTACGTTTTTAAGACACAGTAAGTTTACCATCATCATTTTGAGCTGTCAAGCTCAAAAACATCCTCTTACGATTTCCAGGACAAGGCTCATCACACTCCTAATCATTCAGCTCACAGCGGGGGGATGCAGAAAGATGCAGAGGGTGGCGAGTTAGGGTAGGAGAGCCCTGCCTGCTCTCCCTGGGCTCTTTGCTCTGGAGAGGAGGAGCAAGGGCGGGTTCCCACCTCGCTCCCACCGACCAAGAGGCAGGGAGGGCTGCTGGAGAGGAGGAGCAGGTCCTGCACACCCTTCAGGCCCACTGCTGCCTCTGTTTCTCTGCAGGTGTGGTTCAGTTTGCTGCTTGGCACGGCAGCATGTGCTGCACCACGCCAGGGCCACGCAGCAGCAGCTCATCTCTCCCTTGATGCCTTGGCTGCTTCCGCAGCCTGGTTTCTTGCTGAAATGGACTCCAGGATTTATTGTCGGTGCTGGCTTCCCAACCCCTTCAGCCTGCTTTCAGTGAGAAGTAATAAAGCAGATGGTTTGTTGTTGTGGCGGTTGAGGATTGTTTCTTAGTTTTAATTAAGCAGCGTATTTTCAGTCCCCGGGGTGCTGAGGCTGGTTTTGTGGTTTGTTTTTTTGTGTGTTTTTTTCTTTCCTTTTAGGAAGAAGTCACAGAAAAATGTCGTGACTCCTTAGTGCTCAGTCCCTTTCATTCATCAGGCTCTTTCCAGCCACTGTAAGTCCAGCCACAGCTTTACCAAAATGCAGCCACCCTTGCCAACAGCTGCTCCTGGCTAAGGCCACCACCATTTTCACAGGATAGCTCGGGCTGCCCCAGCACCCCTCTGTGCATTCGCTAAATTGGGTCTTTTCTGTGAGATGAGGAGCCTGGAGAGTGGTCCCAGGGTGCTGATTGCTGCTGGCACAGGTCCTGGGCAGAGGGGCTGATCTTTGCCGTGTGATAGCAGCTGGTGAGCAGCTGCAGGAATAGCCACCGGCCTGTCCAGGATATATTCACTGCTCGAGCTCCTCTGGTGCATCTCCTGGAGGGAAAAGCCACCCGGGTAGCTGGGCACATGCCCTAAACCTGGCTTGTCCCATGGACACAGCAGAGCCACAGCAGCTGTTTGATCTCCAGCTCGTGTCAGCCCAGTGTTTTCTTTGCATTTTGCTCCTAATTTCTCTTACCAGGGAATGTTGTACTCCTCTCCAGAGATCAGACAAAGCATTCATCAGACAGTAGTTTCCCCTCTTCTGTTTAGCATTTTTCTGCTTCTGCTTGATTCTGTTATTCTGTTTTAATGAGCATCATTACAGTACACATCTGTCTCCAGAGATCTGAGCGGCGGGATCTCCATCTTTTCCGCTGCTGTGCAAAGCGCTGCGACACTTCATTCTGGTCGAGTTAAAAACAGAACAAAATGCCGCTCCCTTTCCCTTTCAATCATCTCACCTTCAGCAGTGATTTGCAAAATGACTGTTGCTTTTTCCTCCTCTTAGAAGTTATTTTTTACACCATTTAAATGACAGCTTAATCGTGTGATAAAGGACTTCCCCAAGCGCAGGTCTTTTCCATGTGTCAAAATATCTGTGGATTTCATATTTAACAGCAGACAGAGCTGTGCTGCGGCAGTAGGTGAAGCTTCCCTGATATCATATCACTGCGGAGAGCACTTCCTTCTGGAAAGCTGTTCCGAGATAAAAGTCAGCAGGGCACTGATGCCCACGGTGGGAACCAGCAGGAAAAACCCTGAACAGCAGCAAAGTGCCTCGAAGGATGTCAGCACACACGGAAAGGTAAGGCCATACGCGGAATAATTCGGGCCATTTATGATAAAGTGTTGTTTTCAGAGATAAAAAAAGCTTTGGCAAACACACGTAAAGCACTTCACAGCAGATGGCAACATGAACAGAAAGAGGTCGTGTCAAGCACGTAGGAAATACAAACACCTGCTGCTCTTCCTGCTCCTGCCCCAGTGCTTGCTGTGAGAAGGTGGCAGGTAAGACTAGCTCTGTTTGTGGGATGAATGCCTAAGAGAAATTAGCACAGTGAGTCTAAAATCTTTTTAAAAGTGTTGAGCAATTTCCACTCCTGCAAAAGAGAGTTGTGTGGAAACTTGACAACTTAAAGTTACCACGTTGAGCTTTCAGGCTGGTGTCAGCCTTCTGGTGAGGCAGAAGCAAATGTCGGTGTGAAAAAGAGCCAGGAGCACAGAGGGCTTCCAGTGACAGCCCGTGGGGAAGATGCTTTGTGGGTTCTGGGGGGGTTTGGGGTCTGGGCACCACCTTCTGTCCAGTGCTGTGGATGTGCCTGCAGACACAACCAGTGAAAATCCAACTGGAGACACAGCGACTGTTAGCTGGTGCATCAGGTTACAGCCTGTGAGAAGCATGTGGCTTACCTGACCCCTTAACTTACAGAAAGTTGCAGAAAGGCTCATTTCCAGTAGGGTTTTGCCAGGTGCTTGCTAACACAGAAGAAGGACGGCTTCATTTTGCTCCCAGTGAAGACGGCCCAAGAGGCATTTTGCAACCAGTATCATGATGCTTCCAGCAGAAAGGCCACAGGCCATTTACAGTTTTCTGAGTCAAAACCAAACCTCAAAACTCCACCTGAAAACCACCTAGCAGCTGTGCAGAGCCCTGCGACTGCCCCTGGGTTGCAGCAGCCAACTGTGTGAATCCAAACTAGGAACAAAATCCTGCCCAGGAGAGCGTACGGGTTTGCTGCTGATGGTAAAACCAGAAGCCTGATCTCAGGCTGGTTGTGGCTCAGAGCGATTTTGCTGCTGTTCACAGAGCAAGTAAGTAGAAGAGCAGGACTGTACCCAGGCGTGCACATCATCATGGCCAGGCTTTTAGGATGTGGTGTTTCAGAAATAAAGGGAGTAATGAGCCACGTATAATCTGAGAGCCTGTCCTCTCTTTGGTGAACGCTGTAAAAGGCTTCAGGAAACAACCTCCAGCTCTGCTTTCCCTCTGGTTCTCCATCGGGAGCAGCCCCAGACAACATCTTCCCAGTGTACAACATCAAATTTAGCAGCAGAGAGGAGCTGAGGGGAAGCTTTTGCATTTCCATGAAAGGTATAGATCTCTGTGCTTTGTCCTACAAAGTCTTTTTGACACCTGAATTCTGATCAGGCTGATTAAATCAACACATTGTGCTGCCTCTTTATGTTAAGCGTTCA
This sequence comes from Aythya marila, assembly GCF_965140915.1. Taxonomy (NCBI): domain Eukaryota; kingdom Metazoa; phylum Chordata; class Aves; order Anseriformes; family Anatidae; genus Aythya; species Aythya marila. Next base: position 21,231,412 of record NC_139042.1, on the reverse strand, counting down.
TTTTACAAACAGGGGAGGTTTAGATTGGGCATCAGGAAGAATTTCTTCATGTAGAGGCCAGTCAAGCATTAGAATGGGCTGCCAGGGATGTGGTGGAGTCCCCACCCCTGGAGGTATTTAAGAGGTGTGTGTATGTGGCATCAAGGGACGTGGTTTAGTGGTGGGATTAGTAAATCACATTGATGGTTCGGCTTGATGATCTTGAAGGTCTTTTCCAACTGATTTTAAAAGAAAGAAATAAAATCCCTGTGAACAGCAGCCCTGCCCTCCAATGTACCCCCTCCTCCTCCCAACTTGGTGTCATCTGCGAGCTTACGTGGATCCTGTCCTACCATTCAGGTCTGATGAAAAGTCCTGGAATGAGAGGTGCCACGAGTGAGAGCTGGGAGGTGGCTCCATTGGTCTGTTCTCCCAGGTGCCTGGTGACAGGACGAGGGGGAATGGGCTAAAGTTGCACCGGGGGAGGTTTAGGTTGGATGTTAGGAAGAACTTCTATACCAAAAGGGTTGTGAGGCATTGGAACAGGCTGCCCAGGGAAGTGGTGGAGTCACCATCCTTGGAAGTCTTTAAAAGACATTTGGATGTAGAGCTCAGTGACATGGTTTAGTGGAGGACTGGTTAGTGTTAGGTCAGAGGTTGGACTTGGTGGTCTCAGAGGTCTCTTCCAACCTAGACAGTTCTGTGATTTTGCCTTTTTTTTCCCCCTTCAGCTGAGGTGACAATGAGCACTGAACATCATCACCCAGTCTGTTCTCGTGCTTGTGAAAGTAAGTTTTTACATCAGGAGTCTGAAGAAGAATGCTTATGGACACTGGGAAGATTAAGAACGCAAATTATTTTTCTTATTCAAGGAAAGCTAAAAAGTGATACGAGTATAGCATATCAGAAATACCATTTGGAGAAAATTGGAGGTGTGAGAAGCCCGTGAGTCAGTCAGAAAATGATGTAAGGTGAGCTCATGGATGGAAGCAGAAGTATAGTAGGTCCACTGCAACACACAGGTAGGTGAGCATGGGGTGACAGTCCCCAGGCAGTGGGGGTTCCCGTAGCTGCTGATGGGGTGGCTTGAGCCATGGGACTCAGTAGAGCAATAAATGGGCATAAAATAAAACGAGCCTATAAAATGGTCTCCGCAGGTGATCAAAAAAAAAAAAAAAAAAAAAAAAAAAAGTTAACACTGGAGTGTCTCCCCAGCAGATGGACCAGAACAGGTAGAAAGATACCACTAGAAGTGTATCCTTTGAGAAACCAAATGGCTCGCAGCCATTCAGCTCCAGCCCCACCTGCAGGCATACTTGCAGTCCTCAGGGCCAGATCATCTAAATCAGTCAAGGCAAGGTGCTGTGTCTGCAGGATGCTTGGCACAACGTACCCTGGTCCTCACCTTAGAATTGTAGATAACCTGTACTTAATGCAAATTTTAAAATTATCCATTAACCATGATTTACTAGTCCACTTGAAATCATTCAGGGGTCTCAGTCTATTTAGTTGGGACTGATCCTTAACAGATTTAACTTCTGGCTCTTTTATTCACAGTGCCAGACTGGAAAACGTCAGAGCATATCTAATTTAGTTAAAGCTGTCCTGTCCTGCAACAGGCACAGGGAGAAGCATGTACAATTTCTGGATGAAGTGTGGCTTTCCAGCTCCAGCACTACCAAAATGGCATCCTCAGAAACACTGAGGGCACAGGGGAATAAAAGACAAAAACAAAATCACCACCAACTCAAATCCTGCTACTTCTAGTACTGATGAACAAGTACTGATGTTTATGAAACAAAATTTTTCTGTGGCAGACTGTGTTTTGCTAAAGTATTATATGTTCCCTAATACTATTTTCCATGTGATGTCTAGCACCTCTGGCATTTTATCTTTAAATATAATGCTGAAATAATAAAATAAAATACCATGAGCCCACAGTTTTATAGAAATTCCCCCCTGCTCCAGTTTGACAGTACACAAAACGCCCAAGTAAGTGAGGGAGCAGCCTGCTTTTCAGAGTCCCAGGTGACTGCATAAAACCCTTGCTGGGAGGCTTGTTCACAAACTACTTTTGCATCTGATTTTAGGGTTTTGTCCTGTTGAAAAGCATCTTTGAAAGCTTTGGGCCTGCAACAATTGTTCCTGAGTTATGTTTTACATGAGTTCTTTTACATTTACACACTCAAAAACACCCGATGGAGATCTCCACATAAGCCACCAGGGCTGCTCGCTGCAGGCCCACCACCATCCCACCCAGCCAAGACCTGCTCATGCAAACCTCCTGCCTCCTCGTCACGCATACTTTCTTGCCTCCCTGTCATTATACCTAATCAGAAGGCTCCCTTCTTTGCTTGGCTTTCACTCTCCTGCCTGGTAATTTGAGTTTCAGAGGCCTTGAGTCTCAGGCCTTGGCGCACCTCGTCTACCAGAAGTGTCCAACACAGAGAACCAAGCCGACTGATGGCAGCAGCAGCTGTGGCACAGCCAGAGCCAACAACTGAAGGAACACCCAGGAAGTCTACAAGATAGTTAAAAATTAACAAAAAAGGAAAAATACCAAACACATCACCTGTAAAGATGTGGGCCAGGGCTGCCAAAGGCCAGCAGACCAGCTCCGTAACCAGGTGGCACGCAGAGGCTCACCCTCTTGATGAGATACGGCACAGCTGGGGACGTGCAGTGGTTTCTGCCTCCTGACACCACTCACCAGTAGCAATATTTGCTCTTGCAACGCTCAAGCTACGACTTCAGCTTATTAGCTTCTCTGTGTGAGGCTGAGGCCCGGATCTGATGCACGCTGGCTCTCTGGCACGAGCGGGCGCTTGGTGCTCAGCTGTCCTCTCTGCTGCCCCACCGTGCTCGCTGCTCTGGGCCCAGACCACGCGCCTTGAGCAAACCAAATTGCTGAACCCCTCCCAGACTAAAGCTGTGAGAAGTTGGTAGCAGTTGTGTCAGCTGCCTCTTTTGTTCACAGTGTGTGAAACAACACTTGCCAGAGGATGCAGCTCTTAAATAATCATCTCCTCTTCACTCAGTGCAACATTTCCATTTCCACACTCTTTTCTTATCATATTTTGCCAGTAGAAAAAAGAAGTTAAGAAAAACATCAAATATTACTACATGTGTGTAAGGATCCATCCTACAAACTCCAGCCATTAAGGCAGAAAAACTCCTTTGACCATAACAATCCTTTAGGGCAACATCAACTGCAGTCTTATTCACAAACCTTGCAACATCAAATAGCCTAAGTCGCCTTTTTTATAAGCTTTGTTGAGTATTTGCATAAGCAATATCATAACAAATCATCTGCATTTAGAGACTGCTCTGCAATGCCATGCCCCTTACCTCCACGTTATTAATGCAGCAACTGCTGCGTTCTCAAGTGAAGATGATTACCAGTACTTCCATCATATATGGAGCAAACCAGATTTTTCAGAAATATTTCACTTTTTGGTTGATGGTAAGAGCATTTCAGGTCTTTACCGTCATAGTACAGACTACGTTGTACCATTTCAGGTTACTGCTGAATTCACTTCTGTTCATTTCTGTTCTTATGCCATGTTTTCATGACCCAAACTTCATGTTTCTGTGGTTATAAATGAAGAAACAGTTGTAGGAAAAGGGGACACTACTGAAAACCAATATGCCTGGGAAAAAAAAAAAAAATTCACTAGAAGCTAATGAAAATGCAGCAAAGCGAGTGCACTCCTGACAGCGTCAGATCCTAAGAAAGATTTCTTTGCTGGGAAGATAATGGGAAGAGAATGATGAAAAGAAGGCTGTTTGCTGCATTTTTGCCACCTGTTCACAGGAGGGGTTTTTTGTGTGTTTTTTTTTTTTTCTTTTTTGGTTTAGTTCACTTCAAAAAACTGCAGTCATCTGGCAGAGCTGAAATGCAAACACAAATTAAAATGTCAGCCCCAGAATTTGTTTTGGCTGGATATCTGCAGAGATGGGCTGATACGATAATTGTACAATTCAGACTCCGGGCACTTCAATAGAATTATCTGCGGGCAAAACGAAATAAATCGCCTTGAAAGAAATCATTCATTGCAGTAACTAATTAAATGGGCTGCATCTTCAAAAAAAAGAAAGAAAGAAAAGAAAAATAAAGGTATCCGAATCCCTCTCCCGTTCTTTAAAACATCAATCTGTTTAGTGGAATTTGCTGTATCAGAAGCTTTCTTTCCTATTTTATTTGCCTAGATAGGGCACAACCGAAGGAATCAAAGGGCTTCCCCACAGCATGAGAAATGGGGAAGGAAGGAATGCCAGGGAGATACGGCCTTTAAATGCCGCAGTGGAGAACAGAAGCAGTAGCCTGCCTGTGCAGGTGTCTGCTGGACATGCAGAAGCTGTGTTATGGATGGTTATGAACCATGCCTGTCCTTTGGGTCTCTGCATGCTCCAGGTATCTCCCCTTTGGTACCAGCAGGCCTCGTGTCAGCCCTCCAAGCTCCCCAGAGCCATTCCCAGCTGCAGGCCCCTGCCCAACCATCCCCATCCCCTCCCTGCAGCCAGCCCGACCTCTCCCATCACACCACCTTTCCTCCTCCCTCCACCTCCTTCTGCCCTCTGCCCCCTGCTGCTTCTTCTTGCATCTCCCTAAGTCCCTCAGACTTAAGACAGACCCGAGTAGTGCAAAGCTGATTAAAACCAGAGGAAAAAATGATGTCTAGAGCCCAAATAAAGTTCCTCGTGGCACTAATGACTGCATTTATTATACAGAAACACAGAGAGGGGAGAAAAGAGGTGAAATAGCAAGGCTGAGACTTGCAGCCCAGGGTGCGGGGACCCAGCCAAGGTGCTGGCGTGCCGCGCTCACCGCGCGCTGCTCCCGTGACTCACCACAAGCTGCTCAGCACGCAGCTTTATGTACCTCCCGTGGGTGTGCAGTCAATGCTAATCGTGCTTCGTGTTGTGACAAGCTCCTGGAAAGAGACATTGTTCTGATGGAAATGTTTTCTTTCGTTGTCACCTTTCCCTTCTATTCAAGATCAAAGCAGATCGCGAAGGAACAGAGCCGGGGGAAGCAGGTTGTTACGGGGCTCCCGCCAGCCCCAAGGAATGAACACCACAACCAAGACAGAGCGATTCCCTTCCCAGACACAGCGCAGACTGGTGCTGAGGTTACTCCCGGGACAGATCCAGAGCAGGAGGAGGCTGCACGGGGCACCACGCCGCACGCATGCACTGACAGCACGGAGCGTGCCGAGATGACTTGTTGCAGTCCGAACCCACTCCCTGCCTTGTGTCCTTGCAGCACAAAAATTAACATAGCAAATCTCTCTGCTCATGGGTGGGCTTTTAAATAAGAAATTGCCCGAACTGCTGTTCAGGTAACAAAGCTGCCTGCCAATTATCCCTCAAATTCAGGCTAGACTGCAGCGTTCATCTTTTTTTTTTTTTTGTCTGTGGTTATACGGCTCTTGGCATCGCAAGCTTCTGGCCATAACCTCAAATGCTAATAAAATGGAAATGTCTGCAACCCATTTATTGTTCTGAAAGAACAAAAACCCCATCTGGAAACTGCAGATCTATCAAGTTTATTAAGAAAGGCAAAACTGATCCTTTTTATGTTATTAGCACTATTGGCTTGTAATCTCCTGATGCAGTTTAGACATTACAGAGTTTCAGATTTAATATTCTGCCCAGAGGATGATATAAAAGCCACTATTGATTTTCATTCCCCGTAAGCAGGCTTCATCTCTATGTAAATTAAAGATTCTATAACATATTTCACGTTATAGATTAGTTGTCACTCAAGCACTGATCTATTCTTACAGCAGCAGGCTGACAGCTTCCAGACAATAACACGCCTCATGAAAGCTGGTTCCACCTTCGAGTATTAACACCTGTGGGTTTGGATACATCGTCAGGTTTCCTGAGGAAAATCGTGGGTGGACTTTATTTTATTTTATTATGAAAGAATGAGTGGTGTACTTAGCGGTGCTGCAAAATGCATCAGTCGCCTTCCTTTTTTAAAGGAAATGATCCCCCTTTTTCACTGGAGGGGGACAGCAGAAGGTGCCAACATCTTCCAGCTACCAACTTCTCACATCCTCCCAGCATTTGGAGAAGTTCCAGAGTAGCAAGAGCAAGAGAAGCAGCACTATAAATGCGCTAGGATCCTTCACACGAAGCAAATCCCAAATCCCAGCTGGCTTCTCCCCTACCAGCGTGCGGTCAGGAACACGGGTGAGGGTGCTTCCTACAGGCTCTTCCCATGGAAACCAGGAACCCTTTGCTTTGTCCTCCTCATAATGGTGGTGGAGACGGTGACAGGACCCACGGCTGGCATTAGGAGCTCTGTGAGCATGGCAAAATCCTCAGCGCTTCTCCCAAACCAGGCTGGGGAGGGACCACCAAGGCCGTCTGTGTTGGGCATTTTAGGCTCTGGAATGGACATCAGAAGTCTGATGGTGAAATCTGCTGCACAAATGCAGTCTGCACAACTAATTTGTGGAAAAAAAAAAAAAAAAGTAAAACTGAAACCTTACCAAGTTACACGGGAACATTTACTCTGTGACTGTGCAGTAGAATTAAATACCAGCTTTAAGAGTTTGGGGAGCAGTGAGCTGCGTGAATCTCCATTCCTCCATCTCTTGGCTGGGTTCTCATGCAGCTAAATCTTAATTAGAAGAGACTCCTCGGCTTGCCCCTTTTGTCCACTGGAGGTCAGCATCTTTCTACAGAAATACCGCTCCTCTGCTCTGGTGTCCAGGTTTGCAGGGGACAGAAACATCACAGCAGCACCCAGTTCTGACACCAGATTTTAAGGCTCCTGGTACAATGCGATGAAGGCAGAAGCCTGGTGCGGGTCCATCACCCTCAAGGGAAGATCTCACCTCGCACTTCCCTGCTCCATCAAGCTAAGGATTGAATATCCTCAGGCAAAGAAGTGAATGAAGCCCACATTCACCATTTTCCCAGGTGCTGGGCAGGCTCCAGCAGGGCAGGGACTGCCGGGGCCCTCTCCCAGCTGCAGTGGGAGCCAAACCCTCCTCCCCTCCCAGCTCTGGCAGCACCTCACCGAGCAGGGAGCTCCTAGCTGGTGACACCGTGCTCAGATATTTCCAGGCTTACTTCATTATCTGGCCTCGTATTTGTATCAAACTCAAAAACGTAATGGCCATACGATAAGTTTTCACTATCTCGTTAATCCTACTTGGCTCGTTTTCTGGGATTAGCACCAGGGAAGCCGCCTGCTCAGGCAGCCACGCTGTGCCCCGGAGAGCTCTGCTGCACCACATCGCCCTCAGAAGCACGACAGCAACGCTGCTTCACCTTACGAGGCACCGGGGGCGAAGATGCAGGTTTCTGCCTCTCCCAGACTTAGAGATATAAGGTGTCGAGGACTGACAGCGTTAGTGAACAAGAGTGAACGTGTACTGCAAGTGTGGACAGCTGCAAAACTGTTTGGCAGTCAGGCACTTATCACAGCCACTCTTGGGCACTGTCCATACCAATATTTTGGACCACCAGTGCTTCTGAAGCAAATCTGCTTGTTCCCACTCGCCACCCCTTAATTCACGTGGTGGAGCAGTGCATGAGTTCAGCTCCTTCCAGGTGAGGCTAAGCCTAAGACATTGCCCTCTCCGGGTTTTTTTCACCGAACCAGACTAAAACCAGGATGAAGCAGAACTCCTGAAATGTCCGTAGTGCCGAGCAATGCTCACTGCTCGGATTTACAGACACGCTCTGTGAGGTTCACTGAACACAGACACGGTCTGACCTGCTCGTTAATGTTATCAAGGACTCTTTTTACCCATCCGTCTAAATTAGGCACCAACAAGAAAACGCGAGGCATTAAGCATGGTTATGTGTGACCGTCCCCAGTGCCACATATCCGAAGAGATGGAACCCCCAAAATCCACATCCCTGTCTTTAACTTCTGTTCTAAGAAACGAACGGTGCCCTGACACCTTCGGTTCTGTCCCACCAAGAAGTCAGGTGTCCTACGGGGTCAGCTTTGCTCTTACCTTCCAATACTTCTCCATTTCCATTGCATTTACTCTTCTCGAGCCTACAGTTTTTTGCACTCCCTATCTCCTGGGCAGCATTGGAGGATCCCTGGATTTAGCAAACAGATAGGTTGCAGCCCAACAAAACAGAAGCGATACCCACAGCAGGCTTGCAATTACAGCAATTGTGCAAAGCTCACACCTGGAAGCCTTAAAATTGAGCTGTGCTTTGGAAGTACATTTTACCCACACATTCCTTAAACATCCACCCTGATTTTCCGTGCTTTACTTTGTGAGCAGAAAACACTCCTGGTTGACTGCACTCCTTTTAATAATTCCTGCATTCATGAATTTTAGAAAAGATCTATTTACTATTTAAATGCCATCTTAATCTATTCGCCCTAATCGGGTAGCAAGGCCAGCAGCGTGTCAGTGCTGTTTGTACTCCCACGCCTCGTATGATCAATGAAAGAAATGAAGGCTGAAGCACACAGATGGCTGGATTGAAAGGAAAGGTCATTACATACGGGAACTGATGAGGTGAAGAGAATAAAATATGTAAGGTGACCTTCGGGGAGAAGGTTAAAACTTCGCCTCGCCATCCAGAGGGCATTTTGGTGTGGAGATAAAACAAAACAACGTGGCATCAATTATTCATTGAGATATCTTCACCTCTTCTTTAGCACAGGAAAGCTCTTGGCCTTTCTCTTCTTCCCCATCTCGGTCCTAAAATCTCTATTTTCCCATCTGCCATTTAAGAGAGGAAAGAACACCCTGAATTTACGGTGTTATTGTCCCCATTTAACTGAGGCATCCTGCACTTCAATGTTGTTTCTTAGATGCTACAGGAAGAGAAAAGCCAGACAAGCCTCCGTGTCTCATCGCAAACAACCGTAGCTGTTAGCAGCTGCCTTCCAATTTGGTGTATTTTAACAAGATTTAGAAATCCCCAAAGTGAGGATTTATTATCTCTTTCAGCAAAGAATGAAGTAAATCTATCATGCCGTATAAATAATTCATACAAATTCTAGAAATGTATCGAGGAATATAGGTCAGGAGGGGCAGCAGAGGAGAGGGGTGGAATGCCCTTCACTTGGAGCATGTGGTAGACCTAAATTCAGTTTTCTAGACAGATTATGTCAACTTAAAGAATGGAGATGGCTCTTAAATCATTTTAAAAGCAAAGGGTGACTTGACAGCCGCTAGGGGTTTTGAAGAAAATATGGAGGATGAGATAAAATACAATGATATTTTTCAGATAAGAATTTGTCTTATGTAAGTTAGGTGGGTACAAAGAAGGTGATCTTGAGTATCTTTGTAAAAAAAGGTTTGTGATATGTCACAGTGGTGATTTTCAACAGTGGAAGGAAGCCAGCGATCCATCACCGAGAGAAGCGATGAGGCAACCAGCAGGAGCCATAGATTTTGAGTAAACTCCAAATGCTCCCAGGAACCACTGACATTTGTAAATAATGGAAAGCTGAGTATATGTCAGTATTTCAAATCAGAAACCAAAGCATAGCACTTCACACGCGTATTGGGTTTATGTGGCGAGGTTTTGGTAGTGGGGGCTGCAGGGGTGGCCTCTGTGAGAAGAATCCAGAAGCTGCCCCACGTCGGAGCCGAGCCATGAGCAATGTTTGTACCTCTGGGAGAGCAAATTGAGAAAGTGGGGAAAAATCTGCTGCGCTACAGCAGCTGGGAGAGAGGGGTGAGAGCTGAGAGAGCAGCAGCCCTGCAGCCCCCAGGGGAGTGCAGCAGGAGGGCAGGAGGTGCTCCAGGCAGGCAGCAGCAGTTCCCCTGCGGCCCGTGGAGACGCCCCTGGTGGAGCAGGCTGTCCCCCTGCAGCCCATGGGTCCCACACGGAGCAGATCTCCACGCTGCAGCTCCTTTATGCTGAATGTTTTGCCCATGACAGTAATTGGCGAGCAATCTCCTTGTCCTTATCTCAGCCCTTGAGCCCTTTTCCAATATATTTTCTCTTCCTCTTCTTTTGAGGGGGAAGGAGAGAGGGGCTGTGGTGGGGTTCTGCTGCCCATTGGTGTGCAACCACCTCCCTGTGGCAGCCATCTGAAGAACATGAAACACACAAAAGAAAATTCTTCTTGCCCAAATGCAGAAGTAAGATCCACGCCATAATGGAAATCAGAAGCAGTTTAGGCTGCTGCTTGACACCAACCTAAGAAAAAGTCTTAGGAAGTATGCTAAATTGGGGAGGAAAACCAAACACCAGAAGGAAGAAAATAGAAGGGAGCAGAGGGACAGGCTGCTGGCGAAAATCAGCAGCGGGCTAATAACTTCAGAAAAGCAAAGGAAATTCTGCAAGGGTTGGTGACTGCATCCAATTTAAGGGTGAAAAGCAAAAGGTGCAGGCAACTCAAGTCAGAGAAAGGTAACTGATAAGGGACTAGGAAGTTTTTACTAGAAGATTTACTAGAGAAACAAAACATTAGCAGCAGAATTACTCTGAAAAATGAATGAAGAATGAATCAGTTGGCTGGCACTGCAAGGCATCACAGCTTCTATGAAAACTGGAGGAAAGCTAGCGAGGTGAGCTCTGCCACATCCCTCAGCACACGCTGTGGGACGCCTGCTGCACTCACAGACACTTGGGACGGACAGCCCAGGATTATTGCTTTAGGGTAGGTTCGCCAGATTCCCAACCCTCATTTCCTTCCCTTCCCCTGCATCACATTGTCGTGAGCGAGCGCTGAGCGGGACGGCAGCTGTGTGTCCCTCCGAGGCACTCAGCAGCACACTCACACCACACAGAGGACACCAAGCTGCAAAACCTCTGAGGAGCAGCTGCCCTCAGCCCTAATCCCCAGAGTACTTTGCATGTGGCCTTCTCCCGAGGAGTGCAGTGCACAAGTCCCTCCTGCTCCAGCTAATCAGATAAGAACTTCTTTATTTATCCACGACATTAAGGATTAATCTCCACAGAGACTACTATATTTAGCTAAGAGTCTTAAAGGCTACTTGTTTTCTTACAGCACCGAAAAAAAAAGCCCAGCCCGGCACAAACATCTGAGGCTGCTTCCCCCACGTACGAGCACGCACCTGCGTCACCCGGACAAGAACTCACGGCTCCAGAGAGATGTGAAGATATCGGATAGTGCATCAGCAATCACTGCCCCCAGCTACAGAAGGCAAATACAAAATTCCTTCTCCCTGTTCTGCACTTAACATTTTTCTTTCCAGTGTTCCCCTTCTTTCTATTCCCCTCTTGAAAGAAAGATGATGTTTGATTGGAAACCTACAGCAAGTCCTTCTAAGTCCCCACACTTCCTTTAAAGTCCTCATTGAGCAACCTGCCCAAAGCTCTCCTCGTTCTTTTGTGGCTGATGCCAGGGCCTGAGGGCTTCCAGCAGGGATCATCATTTCTTTCCATCCCCGTACATCGCCAAGCACATTGATAACGCTTCAGTACCTGAACACAAAGCTGCATCAAGATGCTGCTGAAGCTCCTTGTACACGTGTGTGTGTGTGCACATCCCTAAGTACTGGTAGCAGAAACCCCTCAAACTTGCTCAGAATTAACCAGGCAGCCTGGCTGCCCTCCAGAGGGCAATAAACTTTCCCCAGAGTTGACCCCACCAGGTTGGAGCTGTTTGTGTAGTTTTCATAGGAATCTTTGCATGGCTCTCAGCCACAAGACTGGCACTGAATTTCCATTATCATCAGGTTTATACCCCCTTCAGTGTACATTGATCTTTTAAAGTAACAACACATTTGCTGCATTCTTTAGATGTGTTGTGTCAAGTGGAAGGGAACGCCTCTTTCATCTTAAAAACAATGCCCAGCACATGATGAGGCAGCACCTGAAAAATACATCCCCAAAACAGATTTTCCAACAAGGACTCTCTTCCTTCCCTTCCGAATCAATTCGCACACCGCAAACTTGGATCAGATTTGAGCTTGTTCTGAAACTGCATGCACCTCTCTTACAATAAAGATCTTCTCCACTCAGTTCATCTTGGTTCTGAGAAATCTGAAATACCAACAATCCAACTGGTCTGTCAGGTTAGCTGCAGGGAAATACTCTTTAACATTCAAAATATTATTTAATAGTTAATATCCAAAAAGAGCCATAAAAGCTGTAGAGAACAGTGTGCTGAGTGATGCCAATCATCAGTCCAACTGATGAACGAGTATTTACCGTGTTTAAATAATGGTATCAGCTGGCTTTACTAAAACAGCCTTTGAACCAGAGTTGCAAGTCCATATATTCAGTTTGTATTTAGAATTGGTGTCTCTGCTCTCAATTACCTGAATTAAGTTCAAATCAGAGAAAAAACTGTGCACTAGAAGGACGGAATTTTCAGTTCTGAGTAAAAATGAATTCATTTTTCCGGGGAACAACTAAGTTTAAAATGCACAAATAAATCTGTTTAACGTGCAGCTAGGCTACTAGGTTACTCAATAGTTCTATGCGAGTTCTTCCCATCATGATGGAAAAGCTTATCCTGTTACCATGTGAGGTTTTAACTCGATTAAAAAATTTAATTACAAATGCTCTGTAGTAGGCAAACATGGCCTTGCATTTTACAGTAGTGTGCTTGGTATCATTAATCTACAAAGACTCTTCCTTATAAAAATGGTGGGGGGAAAGGGGCCTATTAATACCATTGATACGTTCTGCCCTGTTCTCTCTCAGAGCCAAGGTGCTGCTTAATGTTTCCCTAAAAAAATTAACCTATCTGTAGGGAAATTAATACCTGTATACACCAGCCGAGAACTGTAACTCGGAGTTTGAATCCAGGTTGAAAAAAAAAAAAAAGAAAAAAAAAGTGAATTAGGAAAAAACATTAGTTAGGCACAGCAGTGCCTTAATGAAGTCTGTGTTTGCAGACTCTGGCCTATGTCCCAATAAAACTGTGGCTCCTGGGATCACAGACAGCATTTAGAAGTGTTCTATTTTCATTTTCTGTTATTCAACAAAAGGGATAATGATTAATAATAAAATCTTAGTAATCTAAGGAAAGAAAGACAGGCTCAAAAGTGAGATTTTATTCATATCTGTTACTTATTCACAACCCAAAGTATGATAAAACTGATAAAAACAGCCTAGAATGTTAGTTTACATCACTAAATTCACATTTTTATTAATTAATACTGAAAGGAAAATGACAACATAGCAGGTTCAGAAAAACAGGTTGGCTACTAAGACTGAAAAATCTACACCACCTTACCCGGTCACAACTGGTTGCTTGTTTAACGTTTATTATTTAAAAACAACAAATTACAAAATTTCAGATACACCCAGCCTCTGTGCTCATAAAATAAATCTTCTGTCATATCAAATTTCAGGAGAATGGAAAGAATTTTCTGCTGATACATTTCAACGCGTAGTAAAAGAATACTGAGTGCTCTCCCCACCTGTGCAGCAGCGTAACACTGCAGTCTGAGCCGCGCCTCGATCCGACTCATCTGGAGAACCATTTTGCAAGCCACCATGCAAGTGCGTCGTTATGATCAGGACGAACCATCCCTCGTGCATTAATGAAACCATCATCAAGCTACGGCCTCTGTGGACAGGCAGACCTCAGACTCCAGTGCACAAAATAAAGCAAAAAGTCAGCTTTGTATTTAAGGCAAAGACGAGAACGGATCTAGCAAACTGAGATGAGTACATTCAGCTGCCACTGATTAACAGGAACTGTAGTTGCAGATTGCATTATGCAGAGATTGGTTGTACTTTATAAGATAAATCTTTAACACCAACATTGAGGCAGCACGTTGCCACCCTACCAGATAAACGACCACCACAAATTGAAAAAAATATATGCAGGTTAAACAGCAATGAAATAGCCAGCAGCTCGCATGCAAACATCATGTTAGGCTGTTACATTCTCAGGACTAAAAACTGAGAATTGTGTAAACAGAGGTTAGATAATCATCTTCCATTTCATTTTGTTTTCATTTCATATACTTCTTTTCTTTGTAATTTTTAAGAACAGACAGGGCCTTGCAGAACAAAGATGTTTTACCAAATGTTTAGACCTGGAATTACGCTGACTTCTGTAACAAAGATTAAAATTAATCTGTTAATGAAAGAACTTTCTCCTCTTATTAATACATTTTAAAAGCCTCATTAGGCAAAGCAGCAGCCCTACTCCCAGTCCAAATGAAAAAATAACATTTTAATACTGCATTGTACTGAGAAAAAAAAACAAAAACAAAAAAAAACAATTACTTTTAAAGAAAACAGCTGAAGCAGACTATGTCAGCAACTGTTCCAAGGGAAAGAGAAAAAGAATGCACACACAGACAGCACAGTACCTAAACAGCCATTAAAACTGCTTTATCTGCCAATAACTGTTACATAAATGCGATGTACTAGGAAAGAAATACATTCAAATTAATGGTAGTTTTGAGTAAATGTGCTACAGGAAACCAAAAACAATCTGTCATGACTATACATACACAAATCAACCAACAAAACTTATTTACAAATATTTGTACCTACAAGCATAAGGACCGAGTTTAATACTTGTGAAATGTATCTGATTGCTAGATGTAGACTGGCAGAGCTCCATTCTTCAGCAATAACAGCACAACATTTCTACACTGCAACCACCACGTGGCTTCACTCAGGTCTATCCTGAAATTTTTGTGTCCAGTTGATCTGTATCATAGAACTGAAAAGCTGTCCAGGTGTTTTAACCCTCTTTTGTAATACCAACACACATTCACTACCCACCGGAGGCTTCCCAGCATTCTACCCAACAAGCAGACAGCAACCTAGGGCTATTACTGTTACAAATTTGTCCAGTTTGCTCATAATGTGTTAATTTTGGATCACGTGGAGTCATTTTTCAAAGCACACGTTTCATCATCTGCTACATTTTTAATATTAAAAAAGGTTGAGTTATATAAAATTAAATCCGTATGCAAAATACTAAGCTCAGATGTGCTTAAAAATAGACTAAGTAGGTATTTAGTTACTGTCTGCTGCATTTTAACATGGGCATAATTAGCATCTAATAAAGAGCTAAAAGTTGTGTGTTTATGGAACTCAGCACTTCACCCAGTCATACGGTTAACTGGCCTCAAAGACTAACAAGCAGACCAATTCACAAGTACCCAAGTTGTTTACATAATTAAAAGAGTAAGATGCAAAGTCAAAAAAATATATTTTATCCCTTAAGATCAGGAAAGTAAGATAAAATGCTGGTTCTGTAACAGTGCAACAACTGCAGCGTATTTTGCACGCAGCACATGATTTGCTACATTTAGTGGCACTTAAGTATTATGCGGTAAATACTGAAAGTAAGACAAGTTTCTGATCTGCATAAGCATAATCACATTATTACCAGAGTTGCTAAGCTACAGCATTCTGAATAATACCAACTCAATTTTAGCACTTCAATCACTAGCCTTAATACATGTCAACATCCTGCTTTACGTCGTGCTAAGAAAGCAACCACTGAAGCCAAGTATTTCACGAACTTGCCAGTGCGCTTAGAGCAGGTTCAATCTGACCAATCGTTCTCATCAAATTCTGAATCGTCGTCAGAATCGCTGTATTCCACGGCGATGCGTCTTGAAAGGATGGTTGCCACATCATTGCCCACGGGCTCTCGCTTTGCTTCTTGCTCGCGTTGTTCTTGCACCTTTTTCAGCTGAATTCCTGTGGAGACAAATATGACGAATTTAAGCTTTCAGACTTTTCATTTCACATCATTATTGATGAGTTTTGTATTCTAGCAGTATGTTCAGGAAGAAAAACAAAAGAACTGTTGAATTAGAGGGTTTTCCCAAGCAAAGAAGAGACAAAAGACCAAAAACAAGGCAGACTGGGATCCATTCTCAGAGCCTAAGTGCTTCTAGACTTCAAAAATTGCGAACAGTATGTTAAAATTAAATATTCAAGACTGAATGTCCTTTATATCCAGTACATATCCTTTTGATCTGAAGAGGACACTTTTCACAAGTGTTTGGAAATACCATTAAGAAGTACAGCTCTGTAGCATAACCCACCAACTGGGGAACAGCCATTAGTCATGGATTAAAAATCATGAGGCTGAAAGCTGGTGTTGGATAACTCAGTTCTGAACAGATCCATGTGCTTCTAACAGAAGTTCTACCTGATAAACATAAATACCATTTTTGTTTTATTACATCCACACAAATATGAGAAGGTTTTTAACCAAGCTGAAGATCTTGGAAAATTAGGTTTTAGAAACGGATCAAAGTTGACAAATGTCAGAATGTGTGTGGGGTACCTGTTGTGGTTAACTCACTCTCTTGACGAAATTCAGCCTAACTAAGAACAGAAACCTTGAATTCAGATCACTGGAAAATAGTGAAAATTTTTGAAAAAAAAAAAAAAAAGAAAAAAAAGAAATAGCTAAGACTCACCCATCCGGATGGCAGCAAGAAGATCACTTCGTGCATCACTTATTGGCGGCTGTGCAGCGTCATGGCGCTTCGCCTCAGCAGCGGGAGGAGCATGCATGGGGGAGGAAGAGAGGGATGAAGCTGCAGCAGGAGGGCCTGGAGGGGGGGGAGGTGGGCCAGGAGGAGGAGGAGCAGTGACAACAAGCCCACTAGGAGGAGGAGGATGAGTAGCTGCGTATGTAGAGCCCGTCACCAGTCCGGAATGGGAAGGTGGCCCAGGAAGCTGAAGGGGACTCACAAACGCGGTTTGTGCTGAAGGGATCATTGGGGGGGGAGGAGGAGGGGGAGGCCCCGTAGGATTGTAATAATCCACGACCTGAGCTGGAACCATCCTGTATCAAACAAAATAAAAATCTTGAATGCATCAGAAGTTAGGATTTACAGAATCATCACCCCTTAAACTGCTCGCACCTAGCCTTACCTCAAACCAAAAATTTGAAAGGAATTTCAACTGGTGCGTTAAATATGTAAATGACCACAGGCACGTAAATTATCAAATCTTGACAATATCAAAATTTAAAGCAGAAGTAGTAGTAAAGGGCAGCCTCCTTTCAGAAGTCCACAAAAAAATTAGAATTATCTTATTACTGCTGCCTAGCTATCTATACAGCTATGTTTGTTACTCAACGTCTGCTCCATAAAAATATTACGTACAGTGTCTATGATTAACAAGGGACCAAGAAAACTGCATACTGTGCATACCACTTCCATAAAACACAACCTTGGAACAAATATTAAGAGAAAATAAGAGATGGGCATGGAGGGAAATGGAAAGTAGGAATGGCAACATTTACCCGAGAGTCTATCATGCATCTCATGTGCTTCTTTAGTCAAGTTTATCAATATAAGTATCATTCAATTAAATTGGTAAATTTAATTGATAATTTAAAGAAGCAGGGAAGAGAACAGGGAAGAGCTAAGGTATTTGTTAAAATGTCATTAACAAAGTTAAACAGAAAAAATGGGGAATTAGTATAAGTGTTATAAAGTAGGTAAAGAACTAGATACGGGAGATGAAGTAAAGTCAATGACATTCAGCAACAGATGTCAATGTCTGACAGCAGTGACACACCACCAGTGGTCATGTACCTGGGGACTAACCACAAGTATTTTTGCTAAAACTGGAAATAACAGAGAGAAAATGCAGGTTGGAGCAGTCACTCATAGCATAACTGAGTCATCTACAGCATGATATTGTCATTAATCAGGCAAATGCTATTCCGGGATGCATCAAGTGAGGTTGAAAAAGCTTGGCTGGCTTAGCTCAAACTGACACAGACGAGAACAAATACAACTTTACTGGGGTTGTGACCTGAAACTGTAAGTTACTTGAGCAAAAGGACAAAAGAAAAAATAGGTACAGACATGTTAGAAAATAGATGGTTTCTTGCCATCAGAGAACCAGTACCCTGGAGCAAGCCTTTCTTCAAAATGTTTTCAGGCTAAATATTTACGAAGGAGTTTGATAAATGCATAAACAGAATTACAAAGACGTCTGTGGCAGTAGGGAACTTGATTCTGTGTCTGAAGGGATCCCTGCCAGTTCTAGCATAAGCTCCTTTAAAAATCATTTCAGTGATGCAGCATAAAAATGGTCACATTAATCACATTCAGCAGTACCTTTTCCTATACTTTTCCTGGAGTTTAAAATATCCTAATTATGTTGTAACTACTTTTTACTACAAAGGAAAATTATGCCCTTTTTAAATTATACTAGGGACCTCTAACGTGTTACAAATATATTGATTTCACCACATTCAATATACAGCTAATTATTTCTGCTTTCACCCTTTCCTGACTCAATTTCAACTCATATATAAAAATTGTATCAAACTGGTTCTGTTCTCCTCAACGAAAGGTGCTCGATATTGAAGTACTTTTTTTTTTTTTTTTTTGTGCATGCCATTTGGTGTTGATGGTTATGAAAAACATGCATCCCTCTAGCTTTGTCAAGAATTCACTGGAGTAAATCAGGAGTTTTACCCATATTCTGCTGGTACCACAGGTACTGAGCTATGCTGGCCATCTGAAGGCTGGGGTGGAGGTGGAGGTGGTTGCTGAGGTCTGTTTAAAGTAGCATGTCGGGCTGTGGTAGAAGGTGGTCTGTATTCATGCTCATGGCTTTGGGATACTCCCATGTACTGTGGACCATCTCCTGTTCCATATGAAGGCATTGCTATCTGCTGATGGAGGGAATGATTCGGAGTGGCAGGATAAGAATAATCTGTAACATCAGATGCATGGGACCTAAAATTAAAGTAAATGGATGTAGAAGAACAGATTATGTAAGTGTAATGGCATTATCTGAACAGCTCACAAGAAAACCTAAAAATATAATCAGAATTATTTTTTCTTGCAGCAGGACTCCCTGATTGTCAAGCACCATTCCCATCTAAGTCCGTTGGAAAGCACAAGAACAAATGCAACGAAAAATCATGGTTCAGCTTAACAGGACTTGAAAATAAATTTAGTCTGACAAGTCAGCATAAAAGGACTAAATCTCTAAATATTTCAGCACACTAACCGCATGCACAATGCTCCCTTATAGGGGAAGACTTTAAAAGTGCAAGAAAAGAAGTTATCGAGGTATTACAATTGTTTAGTAGCCACGATGAAGCACGTTGTTTTGGTCGATGACTTTGACAGTCCATTGTTTGAAGTAATGATGCTTATCAGGTTGGCTTCACATTAACAGCAGCAGCAGAAAAAGGAAAGCAATATTGCAAGCACTCACAATTATGCAGAAGAATATACTTTACCAAAGCAGAGACAACTGATTTCAAAAGTTAGAAAATGCTTTTGGTTTGCACAAATGATTTTGTTGCAAAGGCTTAGAGAAACTGGGAAACGTAAATATTAGTTGAGCAGAGAGTTCATAAAGATACAAAGTCTAGGATGCTCTGTCAAATAAGCCCAAGAGAGGGAGCAAAAGGATCTCTTCGTCCCATTACTGCACAGAGCTGTATTGTATTAGTAACAAGCAATCGTGCAGCCTGGCTTTTAGTGAACAGAGTAAACTGATGCACTTATCTGTAAGACTGGAAGCAAGGTAAGCAACAAAAAGCCAGGGCTTTGAGTAAAACAAAATGACAAACCCTTTGGGCATTTTGTCCTCTTTCATGCTTCCTGCCTGCTCCATTTTCTTTGCGTCACTCATGAACTCAATGCCCATTTTCCTTCTCTCCCACTCTTCTTTTCTTGTTCTTACTTTTCTCACATTAATTTGCTGGTTTCTGTTTGGATTCAGCTTGTGTTTCTCTCTCTAAAGTACAATAAGTATAACAAATACATTGTAAATTGCCACAGTCTGGACACTTGGACATCAACCTTTAACATGCACGTTTTACAGTCAGCAAACTAGGAGAAATAAGCCTTTTTTAACATTAAAAAACAACACAGGTAAATACAAATAAGGTTCTAAAGAAGTGTTACACACTGCTCACGCAGTAGCTGTCAGCATGAACACCTCTCTGAAATCAGTATTTCTGTATGCATCATGCCTTCCAGAGCTTAGTTCCCACAACTGAGACTATCCCAACATACAACAGGAAACCTTCTCTCCACGTTGGTACTAGTCACAAAACCTTTCATGCCCATGAAATAGATTTCAGGATTTAACCACTGATACTTGATTCACTGAAACTTAAAGTTCTTCACTTTATAAGCCCTTGAAGTTTTATAATATGCACCAATATCCAACCATACCATGAAATTTATACCCAACATGATCTTTAGAACTGTTGCTGTTAAAATCCTACAGATGGCAACTATTAGGGGTATCTGCAAATAGTCAAATACACTTTGACATTGCTGGGAGATTAGAAAAACAAATAACTCCAATGCACCTATTTAAACTCGGGAACCCCGGAAGCAAAGTGTTAAGCCCAAAAAGAGCCTTGAAACGAGTGAAAGGCAGAGCTCAGAGATAATAAAAATCCACATCTTGCATTTCACAGGGGAACATCAATGTCATCTTATCAGATCAACCTATGGAAAACACAGTCTTAATGAAATACCACAGACCAACAACCAGGAGACAACATTTTGCATTAGAAACTTCAAAAAAAAAAAAAGATGGTTACATGATTTTAGAGAGAGTGGAATCTGAACACATTGAAACAGCAGAAGAAATTGTCTTTTCAATATTTGTTTTGGTTGGAATATTATTTGTCTTCACAAAGATGGAAACATGAGGTTTACAGAGATCTAAGAAGGTTTGTTTTTGTTTGGGTTTTTATATTCTTTAGCTCAGCTGGACAGCAGATTTAAGGTATTAGTGCATAGTTTTGCAGTTGCAGCTGTTTCCTCATCCTAGCATTCAACAATTTAAACATAAATTGCCCAAGTTTTCCACTAGGTTCGGTTCATTCCTAACACTGCTGCTAGCAATTAACCTTGACAAACAGAGAAATAAAATGAGAGAATCCTTTAGTGAGAGCAGCTCAGTGAACAAACTCAGACTTCTGTACACGCCAGAAGGTAACTCCCACCGAGCTCAAAGGGAAACTCGCACAATGCAGATGAATTCTGCTGCTTCTCTCTAAGCAGAGATTTTTCTTCAGAGAAATATCACAAGCAGCAATGTTGCATCTGATTTTGCAGTTTGTCTTATAGACACACAGAACATGGATAAAGCTGAGCAGCCTATTCCCCTGTTAAAGCTTATTATTAAAGGTAAGAGTGTGCCTGATTGGGCTGATCACAGAAAAATATTCATTAAGCTATCAGCAGCGTAACCTGTGACAAGTAGCCATGAAGAAAGAGGCATTGACGTTATCTGGTTGAAGCCAATTTAAATGCTTTTGCAACTACAGCTAGTCAAGATCGAATATAAAACGTAAAGCAAACACTTATTTCATTCCAGTGCACAGCAAATTATGACAACAAAATGCTCATCTGATGCTGAGGAAGAAAAAAAATCATTAGTTACAGAGTTTATGTTAGTTATGCTTTAAAATAATTCTTGAGAAGAGCTTTAAGAAGCAGAATGTACATTTTGTCTCTTCTAACTACTCCCAGCCTGTAAAAACACCTAAATCTACTCAGTGCTTCTGAACATACAACTGTGGCATAACAAGCAGCTTTGTTGTAAACAGACCTAGTATCTGGGGACAGGGATCCCTCGGAAGATGCTCCATGGTACACACTTTGAGACAACCTGTTGTCAGGTCTAAGCTCTTTGTCATACGCCATCATATTCCACTCCTGGCGTCTGTTTCTGGCTTTTCTAACCTTTTTCACCTCACGGGTGGTGCCATCTATACGCTTTTGCTCCTGATGTTCAAACAAAAGAAATAAAGCATGCAAAGAGAGAAAAAAAGGAAAGGAAAAAAGCAGGTTAAAATGCAGTTAGAGCGCATGAAAATAAGACCAGATTTACAGATGAAGCCAAGTCTTCATAAAATGACTGAAAACGAGATTATCTCCTTAAACTATGAACCTCGTTACTAGTAAGACTGCTCTGCTTTGCCCTTCTTCTGTAGGATGCACATGCCAGTGTGATGCTGACCTACTGTTTTTCTCAGTATAGACAGGAATGTGACTTGTTTTAAAAGCCAGAGGTTTAACTTCTTCTGACATCATATGACAACTGTTTATTTAGACTGTCCTGAAGCACCTACAATTTCCTTCTGCAAGTAACTCATGTTACGTATGCTCAGGGATATTTTTGTTATTTGTTAGGGTCACAAACACCTGAGGCCCTGCATAAGTAAAGAAAAAGTAGAAACACGTTCTTCTGTCACATGCTAAGATTCTACAGGAAATGATTTCATTTTATTTTAACATGCCTTCCCTTCATGCATCTGGTAAACTACCAAAATTTCTCCTAGTTTTTCCTCATCCTTGTTTCTGATTATCATAAATAAAAATGAATTGCAGTTATCCTCTCTGTAATGTGTCAGTAAGATTCAGGCCAGTGGTATACTACAGCTTGATAGCTTCATGACAAATCAGTCAGTTTAGTTTTTGGACTTTTTCTGTATCATTTCAAGCCCAGTCATCGTCAGTGGTCATCTATCAGCTCTCCTAACAGCAGGACTCAGTGGTTTCACACCTCTGCAATGTCCCCTTCACCTACCTCTATGCTTCTCAGTTTGAATATAAGATCATACTGGTGCTTCAGCTGGAAAATAAGGAAGTTGGAACAATCCAAACAGGAACATATTTATGTGCTACTTCTTCTCTCAACATTAAAAAAAGAAACAACCCAGTGCCATTGTAAACCAGCTCTAGATCCCACATCTTAAAATACTAGTTCATAAATAGGTTAAAGATTCTTCATCTATTTCTAATTTGGCATTAACCTTTCAGGTGCTAAAAGAAGATTTTTATGAAATCATTATGTTGGTATTTTGATAATGCACTCATACTCAATTTCATTTAGACAGGAGTTCAGAAAAACACTGATATGAAAGCGTACGCTGAGTCTCTACCTCCAAAGTAAGGGACGATGGCTGGAAAGCCAAACAGTCCCACAAAAAAAAAAAAAAAAAAAAAAAAAAAAGGAAAAATGATAGCTCACAGATGCACACTGATACTTCTCCAGCTGTCAAACAGCACCAATTAAAAGATTCTGAAATAGTTTATTTGGCATTATGCAATTAATAAATTACCAAATAAATGCTTGTCATTGTTTTGGATCTCTGGATTTTTTGTGCATGTCTATGTCCTGGGCCTGTTGATCCATGTTTGCTAGCATTAAGAATGACAGAAAAAAAAACTTCTAAAGTTCAACATCTAAATGTTCCTGACAACACTTGCTCCTTCCTATACCCTGGAGGGAGTAGATTTTTTACCTAATTAATATCAGTAAAGATCAGTACCTCAGTTGTTGGTTTTTTTGTTTGTTTGTTTGTTTATATACCTATTAACTCTTTTTCCTTCCCAAACTTTTTAGCATCAATCCATTATTTATTCAGGTTACACATCATCATCTTCTCCTTTAATACCATTTCTTCATATTGAAATTTCCCAATACAGGAATCAGAGCACAAGGGAGGCAGAATCAGTCATGCTTTATTTTAAATATATGAAGTTTTTTCTAATCCCCATGTCTGAATATATGCTTACAGAATGCTTTACATCTAGCTTTTTCATTTGATCACTGCAAAATTTAATTTGCAATCTTTTATCCTGGTTCATTTATTTAGAATTTGTTACCAATTCATAACACTGGAGAAGTAAAAGCAAGCCTCTAGGTTAATTGAAAACTTCCTTTAGTTATTTCTCCTCACAGAATAGTAGCTCCATCTTCTGAGGGTCACTACTATGCATTTCTTTTAAGTTTCTGATATAAGTATCAGCCTTTTCAACCATCTACAATGGTCCTTGGAAGAGAATCGTTTTGATACAAATCAGGAATGCTTACATGACTGCTTACACATGATTACCCTTTTTAAAAAAGGATCAAACTTTTAAGAGATCACTATGTATGTATTTACCTTTTTCATATAAATGTGTGCATAAGTAAATAAATACTTAGTCTTGTAAATACGGAATAGTTTAATTTTACTGGCTCATACTTCAGTTGGATAGGTTGTTCCAAACATAGGTACGCTAATGAATGAATATGCTGGAACCCTTTTTACTCAAACAGTAGTAGACCCTACTTGTATTGATTTTTAGAGTACTGTATAAAGACAATTATTTTCATTAAAACATTTAATTTCTTCCCAAATGGTGGGGCAGGCCAATTATTTGCAGCAGACAAAACCATATACACCTCTAGTAGAGCAGCTTTCTGTTGTTCCAGGAAAAGGAATCTGTATGTTCTTATATTTTGGACTAGAACAATGGTGACAGCTCTAGTTTTAACACACAGAGCAAAGACAGAGTTCTAGGGGAGCTGAAGCCTTTAAAAGAACTATAATTAGAAACATTTTTTTTTTTAGGAAAGTTAAGCATTGTTAAGAGTTACTCCCTTTTAATTGAATGTAGTAGAAGCTTTGGTAGACAAGTGGATGCTGCAGGTTAAACCAGAAAGCAGGTACAAGATTTATCTGTTGGCAGGAAGTGATTTCAGCCACACAACAAGTGTATTAGTGCCCTCAAAGTAACTTTAAGTTTCATATTTGCATCAAGTGTTAGCAAATGGTATTTCAAGCATTGTTATAAAGAAGAAACACTGTTAACTAAAAGGAGCTTCATCAAGTATTTTCATTACTTTCAAAACAAAAAAAGAATGGAAGCATGAGCCCAGTGTATTTTCCTGACTTCAGAAATTTAGAGGATCCTACCAAACTCAAGTCATCAAGAATTTTTAAATTGCAAGCATATAAACCCTCAAATTTAAAGATTTTTAATTATTTAAATAACTAATCACTCCTTGTGAAAATATGGGGAACAATAAAAAGCAAGGTAGAACAACTCACCTTTAGTTAACCAGCAATTAATAACTGGTCTGCAGACATTCGGTTCTGAATATTACTGCTAGCTACAAGTCAAAACTAACCTCATTGAACTCCTATACACTGACCTACTGAAAGCTTGGAAGTTAAAAAATGGGCAGTATACCACAGATTTTCAACTTAAAAAGAATTAATCACAGTTTCCTTTGGAGAAAACATTTATATGAAAGAGTCAAAGCAAAGAAAGTCTGTTAGAATTCTCCACAGTTAAAAAAGAAATGTGATATTTCAAGGCAGGAAAATGAAATGCCTCATAAACCTGCCACAGTAACTCAAGCATTTAAGACAAATTACCACAATAATATTGGAAAACAAATCCTCTGGTGCGATGCCTGTTCTTCACTGACCCCACGAAAAGTTGAGGCTAAAAACCAGCTATATTTGGTCATCTGAAAAGGACAGCATTTGGATGCTTAGTTTATAATATCCTAACCTATACATATCTATTTCTTTTGCACACAGTTTATCAACAGCTTTTACATTTTGTGCTTCTGTAAAATGCACATTGTTTGCGGAAGTGTCAGTTCATAGATTCAAAACATAACTTTAGCCGCAAAATGTCAGCAGATACCCCTGGATTCATTCCCACTCACTGCTATTGTAGGGCCAAGAGCAAAAGAAAAGGCCAGTCTTAATCAACCTGTGAAACTGATACTGTCTGAGGGACATCTCACCCAAACCCTGCAGCTCCACAAAGGTTCAGATAATGATATGCTTATTTGCACACCAACTTTTGGAAAGCTGGTTTCTACCTGTTAAAGTCACACCTATTTATGCAGATCTAAATCTGTGTGTTGCTTTCTTCTTAGCTGTCTTGTTATACGTGTAAAAAAAATCCAAACAGCACTTCAGGTAGAACTTATAGCCATATATCACAAAAACACCTTGATAATCCTGTAACTGAACACATTTTGCATCCTGTTTGAGACTGTGATACAGCAATTAAAATCTACCAAAAATATACCATGGGTGGAAGTAAGTGAGATGTATTACGTAAAGTAGTCTGGAAGCAAGTCTCTAAAGGGTTCTGTAAAAATGTCTCTAAAGCTATCAAAGTGTTTTCAAATGAAATTAGTTAAAGCTTAAAAAACACTATTGTAATTTTCCCCTTTTTAGTTTCAAATCAGAATGAAAAATTTAGCAGTTAATAGTTTCTTTTTATCCCTTTCTCTAGTGACAAGCTCTAAATTTGAAGGGGAAAAAAGGCTGGGAGGAAAAAAAAGAAATCAAAGATTCAAATTACCCCTATGTATTTTTTTCTACATAGAAATACTGAATTAAATTTAAAGACAACTGAACTGGAAAACAGAAGCTGCTGTAATTGTTTCCCATCTTTCTATCAACTCTACAGCTTATCATGCTAAGGATAGAGTAGGATTATAACCCTGCATATACAGTTGTTTACAATTATACACACAACCAAGTGAAAATTTTCCAATACTACACTTCAGACAGTATCTCGCACTGAAAATGTTTTCTTAGCTTTTTTAACTATATTTAATACCTTAATCCTGAGATACCTGTCAAAACAGTAAACATTTTTTGACTCATTCTCCTAACAGGAAGATCTGTTTTGTTTTTGTTTTTTTTTCCCAAAACTTTTAGAATCACAAATTGACCAACTGTTTTAGTTAAAGCAAGTCTTCATCTACAATGTCTGTGTGCGTATATATATGTCCTGAAAACTAAGTAACTTCTTTCTATTTCCTCTGAACAGTCTTTCCACCTTGTTTGGACTCCTCTCAATTCAAATCCCTTATCTCTCACTGAACCCATCTAGAAGGGCACCTGCTGCTGGATAAGATAGGCAGTCATTGCTTCAAACTTCCCTTCTTCACTTTTTTTTTTTTTTTTTTTAGAATTATCTTCAAAAGTCTTATTATGGTTCTCAGATTTGATCAAAAAATTGACAGCAAGGAAGCTGCAGCAGTAGCAACTTCTTCATTCAAAACTAAAAACCATTAAAAGAAGAAATCTTGATTGCTTCAAACTGCACATTTTGGATCAAACTGCTGAAAAGAGTCCAGGACTGAAGACATCTGTCTATGAAAAAGCTTTTTTGTTGTTTTCAAATTTTTCGGAAGTGAACAACATTATGAGTGAGTCTTCTCTTGTTGCTAAACCAGAGATTTTTGCTGAGTATTAACATCTTGCTAACTTGTTATGCACAGAAAAGTGAAGAGTCACTATAATGGAATTAAAAATGAATATGCACTTCTGAATAAGCCCATGTTTTGCTAGAGCAGTTGCTGCTGCTGGATAAAGAACTAAGAAAAATAAAACTGTAATTCTAATTCCTTCCCCCCAGCACCAAAATCACAGGGTCTTTTTTTGTGAAGCACAACAGGGCTACTTCACTGAGTATTAATAAGCAGATACTGGCAAAGGATTAAAGGAAGTATGTTGGAAGATAACTATAGTTCTCCTAGCATTCAATTTGCCAACTTAAAACAGACATGAGCTATAAAAACTGAACCAACTCAGAGTCCACAGCCACGTATTACAGTGGAACAGTCTTTCCACACACACAAACTATGCCCTATCAACTTTTATGCCTGGACAAGTGTACACAGAATTTTAATACGTGTTTTTTCTGTTTTGTTTCTGCTTTTACCTTTTGTCTCCTCTTTTCTTTTCGCTTATCTTCCGTATCTTGTAACATTTTTTCTTTCCAAAGATCGAAAAAATAGGAAGGATCGGTATAGAACTTCAACCCATCTTTCTTATCATCCCTGAAAATACAGTAGAATAAAAGCTAAGAAAATATCAAGCAGCATTTTTAAACTAGCAAAACTTACCTTCAAAGATCATCCAAACTGATTTTTTTTTTCATCATAAAAATGACAGCATGCCAAGTGCACGAAGTGCCACTCTTTGTAATTACAGCTTGCAATTAGCTTAATTCATGCCAAGAATTTCAAGGAAAAGGGCTGGAATGAACAGCGTTTCAGGAGGCATGCTCCCAGGCAGGAGCTGACTGCTGGAGCGAACTACCCTGGCGCTACAAGAATATCCGTGCCAAAACAGGATGCACAGGGGACAGAGGAGCACATGTTATGAATGGAAATCAACTGACTCAAAAGAAACAGAAAAGAGGAATTTGGCTCAAAATCCAGACAGGCTTTCGGATCCAAATTTAGGAACAAGGTAAGCCTGAGTACCTTCACCCTTATGACAGGAAGCACTTATTTTCGCTACTCTGAATTTGGAAAAGGGCTAGGAAAGGGGTGACAACTGAAGTTCTGCCACAGTTCTACCAAACTGTTCCAGGAGGATTTGAGACAGAGCTGATTTGGGCTTGGTAGCTCCAAACGGCAGCAGAAGCCATGGTCACACAGACTAAGAGGTCACAGAAAGGGTTTGCTATCAAATCCTAATTTGAGGTGGCCTGGAAATACGGAAACTTCTGACATCCTACATGCTTGAGAAGGAATAGGTGTGTGTGTGTGTGGGGGGGGGGGGGGTCAACATGACGGAGCAACTGGCACGGCTTGAACAACATGTAACAGTGATGCCAGTCTAGCTTCCTAAACTGGTGCACTGCAGAGTCTGTAAACTCTGGCTGAGGCAAATAAAAATAATTTAAATTCAGTAGGTGTAAGACTTACTAAGAAATAAAAGTCAAGTAAGTTTCACTAACACATCCCTAATATAAAAGGAATAACACAATAAAGCTCACTGACAGTATCATCCAGATACATATTGGACCATAACTGTACCAAACACTTGATGGATAAACAACTCACTGGGTGACTGTAAATAACAGAACAATTGTCCACAGCAGTGGAAAAAACTGTACTTCAGCTGTAAGTCTAACAATTTTACCTCCCAAGCAAAAGCTGTAAAAAAAAAATAAAATAAAAAAAATACACTGCAAGTGTTCTACAACATTCCTAAAAAAAATCCAGTAAGTTAACTGCAGACTGAGTAGCTGCTTTATTACAGATAAACTCACCAATCTGGTGATCCAGTACTTTTCAAATGTTAAAGGACACAGTAAAAGCATGGTGCCTACAACCCTTCAGACAGATGATACTGACTTCATGAGCAGCTATAAACTTAAAGGAAACGGGAAGTGAAATAAATCCTGCTTGCTGATTTCTTCACTAGTCTGTAAACAGGAGAAAGGTAGAGATGGTGCACATGCACATATGTCTATGTTGGGAGGCAAGAGAAAGCAAAAGCTGAAAATCCTGATTTCTAGATAAATAAACCAAAGAAATCATTGTTCATTGTATTATTATTTTCTTTTTACTTTTTAAGTGATGAATGGCACTTGCTCTCTGATCCCATGATGCCATGTAACACTGCTATGCTGAAATATGATGATTTTTGTCAGGTACAGCCTATGACTTTCAGTGTGGTAACAGCAATTTTTTGTTTTCATGAACATGGAAGTCCTCAACAACATATCTCAATAACCAACAAAGATTTTCTCTTTGGCTGTCATTGTTCTCTATATAAAAAGCAGAAGAATGGAAGCACTGAATGTTTGCATACCTATAAGGCGAAAGAATATTCAGAGGAGGCGGTTTGTCACTCTGATTATAAATATCAGCCACTGGGTTAGGAATGCTGTTCTTTGAAACTACCTGCTGATCTTGAATTGTTGAACTTTTGAAAGCTTTTTTCATGTTGATATCCTGTAAAGATACTGTTACAAACAGAAATACATTTATCATGTCTGAAATTAGGTGAAAATTAATTTTAAATACCCATAAAAATAATAATAATATAATAATAATAGCTATTTAAAATATCTGTAGCAAACTGCAGAAGGAAAACAAAGTTTTGTTTTTACTTTCAAGGATAATCATGATATTTAAGTACAAGGGCACATAAGAATTGTCATCCCTCTTGGTCCAGAATTTCACTTAAAATAACAGGAACACAAACTGTTTGTCTTGGAAGTCGTGACAGGAATCCTGTCACATGCAGCTGCGCAATTATTTCCCCTTTTAACAAGTTTAACCTGGGTTTCTAGTAGTAGAAAGACTGGCTTCAACCATGGAACAAAGTTTGATGTTCTTCTTTCACAGCATGTTTTATAGTTACATCTGGTATCCATCCATATTCAATCCCGTTCTATGGTTACTGAATTACGGCCTCTGCAATTCCTGTGAGAGAGCTCCGTATCTTTTACGATCTTTCAATTCCCAATCTTTCCATATAATTGATCATCCTTCAATCTAAAGTCTTCTTCATCTCTCTACAGAGAGGAATAGATATCTTCTTCATACAGACCAATAATATACTTTTATTCCATCTTTTCTGGCACACAATTCTGGGGAAAATAATACTAGCCTTTTCCTTGATTTGTTGAATGAAAGATATAAGTTGCTGTCACTTTTGGATAGACTTTCATTCTTACTATGTATTTCTTTCTTTCTCTTTTCTTACTATATATTTCTTGTTCTTTCATTCTTACTACATATTTCATTTACTAGATATTTCCCTGAGATGGGATGTCCAACACCAGAAAGATCCAGATAATGCCAATCATGATTTAACAGCGATAGTACGCTCTCCGTGTTATCTTCTATTCTTAGGCAACCCAAAATACTGATGGATTGGTGGTGTGTTTTTGTTTTGACTACAGTCAAACAGAGAACTGAAGTGTTCACTGGCTTGCCTACAATGACACTAACCATTTCTTGAATGGATTGTATATAATACATACAAGCATATGTATGTATATATAGCTTATTAACATAAAAGATGATTAGCATTAAATATAAACTGATGGCAGTTTCATGTAAAATCCGATTACAATCTCAGTCCATTCACTAGTTTCCCCTTCCAACAGACTTTTAATAACTTCAAACTCTGGAAACTAATGAGAAGATGCTACAGAAAGTAAACAAAGGTGCTCAAACAAGAAAAAAAAAAAACAACACCTCCAACAAGGACAGTGTTCCCAAAAATCATGTACTTGAAAGTCATGAAAACAGACAACATCCATCTCAGCATGGAGTAAGTTCACTCTACGAATTTCATCTACTTTGCTCGTATTACCACAACATGCCTCAAAATCTAAGCTGAAAAGTGACTCCGTAAATGAAGTATGTGTGTTCCACATAGCTCATGACCTCTCTAGATAAAGAGAGGTGCTAGTATCAACTGTGATACTCTGCCAGTTAACAATTTTCAGAACAGAAACCATTACGGGATGTATGTTTTTTCTAGTCACCAGCTATCTAGAAATGGAGGGCTAAATACACTGTTAAATACCAATAGGACCATTTAATATTGGCATGAATAGCAATACTAAATATATAAGCTGTATAAATAGTAGTATTAAATATATTATAAGTAGTATTTACTACCGAATAAGAATTAAACTATTGTCCTGATGTAACATAAATGTCAAGATTTTTTATTTTTCTGGAAGACAGAAGAAATTACTTGAACAGGACATACATGCAATGGCTGGCTCAGACAGGCAAACTAAGCATGTCAGGAAACATGCACATTACAGCTTTTAGGCCTAGACAGAGAAATATGTTCTACTTACCTCAGTGAAGTAAGTGCTTTCAAACAATGAAATGGCATTACCTAAATTCTTCATTTTTGCTCTATTTATGATGTAAGTGACCAAACACATAAGCAAGTGAGGACACAACAGCAGAAACTACTGTTTCTAGTGACTAGAACCCCCTAGAGAATTTCAGCTGGTCAGGGCAAACATGTAATGACCCATTTTAGAAAGGAGTGTTATTAAGATCTTAGGTAACTAATCAGCGATCCTGAACAGACAGTAGTAATTAGTTTGTCACAGCTCTATCTTGAAACAAATAGGTCTTACTGTCTCAAACTTCTCCCAGTTTACCGATTTGTTTCCAGTATGATTATTCACTTATGATTTATTATATTCACAGGCTAAAAGTCCTCCCTGAGAAAAAGGCAGGCTAATGGCTCCATTACTACAGGGGCTCTTCAAGTAATGCTAAGTCAAAAATGAAGACAGCTATACAGCTGAAGAATTCCCTCCCCCTTCCACCTCCCTGCTAACATGATTTTTCCCAGCTTGTCTTCCTAAGAAAAGATGAAATATCAGTTCAGGATTACTTTGAAAAGAGAGAGATTGTTGTGTAATTAAATACCGTGGACTTGTCAACATCACTTCTGGCTCAACGCTTTCATGCAATTACCTACCCTCTTCTACTGTTGAATCCAGCTGGGTAACTTTGACAGCAAGGCGATCAATTCTGTCTTGAAGGGAATTTGCTCTGATGTAGAAGCTGTTAGCCTCATTAAACAATTCACCAAATATGTCTTCAGCATGTTTGCCTGCGTGTAAGAAAAGAGACAGGAAAATCCCTTTGCTAGAGACTTATAAAACATAAGACAAATGGCTTTAATATCCTGCAGTTATAATAAAACAGTATGTGTAGAATTATGACAGCACAGTTCTTTAGTTCAGCAAAGTTTGGGACAATAGATTTGAACAAAATCTCAAAATATACCCCAATTGCTACCTGAAGTCTGTTCTCCTGGACGCCCTGGTTGGTTATCTGAAAGAATGAAACAAACGTACAACCCCCACACACCCCCCTGTGGGGGCTGCCACATTCATACAACTGATAATTAAGACCTACCTCCAGCATGAAAAGGAAGAGCCTAAGTTTGTAAAAGCTGAAGAAAATTTGGAGAACTAAGATCTAGTAATCCACAGTTATTAAGATTTATTTCATTATATGCATGAGCACAAGCCAACATCAAAATGAAGGCAAAGTGCCATATGTAACACCAACCACTTCTTGGTCCAGAGGTCCTTGTGCTTGCCCATTCCTTCCCTACTCCTACCTCCTCCCAAAGAATGTATTCATCATGATGGTTAAAAAAAACACTTCCTATTCTAAAGTAAGTGAATATTTGCTCTTGTCAGTTAAAAACAAAAAACAAAAACAAACAACCAGCAACATGGTAAATTAATATTGGAACATGCTGTTCAGATTAACATGATCCTCTAGCTTAAGAAGAAAACAATACTTCGTTAGGGTTTTCCATACTACCAGCTTTTTAATTAGACTTTTAACAATACAAACGAGCAGAAAAACTACCCTAAGTTACAAGTATACGTCTTGCAACTTAAGAGCTGGTTTTGGTACTGTAAGATTTCATTTAAAAACCATCACGTGCATCTCAATGTACAGGCAACCTAAATAACTAAAAAAACACCACCAAAGGACTACGTAGTCTGTCCTTTTAAGGCTTCCTCCACCCACAGAAATAGTTGAGTTGAAATGTAGTCACGAAGTTGCCTCACCAAATCCCTGCTCTCAAAAGGTTTTTAACATCAACTAACAGAAGTGCCTCTCTCTAGCACTTCCACTGATAATCACCATACAGCCACATGTTCGATTGCTCACAAAAATAAATTTCCAAGCATTGTGAGATATGTCTGGAGGTCATGATTTCCAAAATAATTGAAACCATAATACCTCTAGTCAAGTTCTGCAGTGATTACATGGAATGTCATCTTGCCACACCACCTTATAAAATCTCTAGTGGAGACATGACACCATCTAAATTGATTACAATTGATTTTCACACACACTGCACAAAAAGGTGGGCACTAACACTTTGAACGTGCTGCCCCAAAGCTATCTTTTGTCTGCAATCAAAACACGCAGTGCTGTACCAGAAGAAGAAATCAAACAATGATGCTGGCTTGTCTGAGGTCCAGAAACCCAGCTGTGTTTATTACTTTGGCTACCTCCATTTCACAGATTCGAATCCTGAAAGTGCAGCATTCCTTTCCATTCCTTGCTCCACAGCACACGGACACTGAAGAACACATTCCAGTTAAGATTTACAGATTTAAAGGCCTATGATTTTTCTTACCATGAACGTACGCGAGCAACGACAGAAGGTGAGCCATCTCATCACCTGGCATTCAGGTGTCAGTTCTAAAGGACACCAGAAGAGAGATGACACCAGAAGAGAGATGACATCAGCACTGCCCCAGGTGAGCTGGTGCTGCCCTAATGCTCTCCTTGGGTCCTAGAGAAGGACCAGAGTCCCACAGAGCTAGCTGGCACTTTGTAAGCTGGAATTCACCCAGGATGCGTCCACTTCATCATAACAGGGAGCAGAAAACAGTGATTCCATCCACCCATTTGTAACCAGGTTAATTAACATTAGCAGAGCACTCTCCATTTTTCTGTCTTTTTGGTGTGTAAATAAGCTGAAGTAGTAGGCTGTTACTGACCAGGCCTTGATAATCACCCAACTCCTCACAGGACCTAGATCAGCGTAAGCAATGCCAAAATAACCAGCTTCATAACTCCATCCAGCTTAGCAGTGAAGAACAGTCACACAAAGCAGGACACGATGTACTCGGGCCTGTGTGCAAAACAGCCAAATTCTGAGCCAACAACCTGAAGAAAATACTAGGAAACAACTGGGTGGGCACTGCTCCTTCCACGGAAGAAAATGTTTTTCACCTCCCCACAGATGACACGTTGTACAATCATATGTTATGTTTTTTATATGTTGTACAATCAGCCTTGCACGTGGCTCAAAGAAAGGAGCTCTGTACTGGCTATGGTTTTTGTCCATCTAGAAACAAGACTTCAGCCTCAGAGGTAGTATGCGTATCAGTAGAGAAGCCAAAGATAAAAACAAGAAATATTTAAAGACTCACGGAAAGGAAAGAAGCCAGGAAGTGATAACGTAACTTGGAAGAAGTATGTTAATGTACAGGCTGAAATCTAATTTTAAAATGCTCGATACAGGGTAATATTCACTCTTCAAAGTTAATCAGATGTAATTATTTCTTCCCCATATATCCACATAAGCTCAAGTCGGTAACAAAACCATGGTGCAACAGACCCTGTTGCAGAGTCCAGCTTTTTCATTGACTAGAGTCCTGCTGCCTCCAGATCTATCTCCACTGCCAAAAGTTCGGGACTATTTGCATAGGCAGTTTCTTCAAAGCCTTCACTCTGTGCACTTACCAGGTAAAGCAAACATAATGCTTAAAAGTACAGGCTGCAAATGCTCCCAGTCCTCCCACACAGCAGATTCTCTCCCCCAAGAGGAGGTGACTCCCCTAGGCAAGCTTTTGCCTTACATAAAAGTGCAGAGTTTCATGCAGAACTCTGCTCACTCTGCCTGTGCTCCAAGCCAGCTGGCTGCAAACAAACCCAAATCTGAAGACATAAAAAAAAAAAAAAAAAAAGCTCCACTGAGAGCACATTCCCTTTGGATGGGAACTTATTCATGTCTCCTGAAAAGAGCAGAAGCAAGCCAAATTTGTACACAACAGCATAGATCTGCCAGCTTTTACAATCCACAGCGGACTCAGTACAACACTAAAACGCAGCACGGCTGCGAGATGGACCTGTACTCACTCTCTCCCTGTTCTTCAAGCTGTGGGAACACCAACAAGCTCTGATACCATCAGTGGCACATACTACCTTAGCTCAAGCACAACGTTTTTCTGCAATCGTTTTCTTGTTCCCAGTTGGCTTGAAACAGGCAAAACAAGTGCAGTCTGCTAAAAGACCTCTGCAAACATGATGGATTTTACTGTTAGACCATGGATAAGCCTGGTTGTAGACCTCACTCGTTAAAAAAAAATAATTCATCTGTTAAAACAAACAACGCATCATTATCTGCATAGATCTTTAACTTGACACGAATAAAGTACATTAGGGTTGTCTGAAGAGACTTCTGATAACCTGAGAAATCTCCTAAATGAAAACAGCATGGCATGAATTGTTCCTCAGCAGTAGTCATAAGAGGATCTGAAAACAGAAATTAACATTAACTAATTAATATTAGCCCCGAGACCAAATCTGGAGAAGTGAAAACTAGACATTTCTAGCAAGATTTAACAAGCCGGAGAAGTGGAAGGTACTACCCACACTCTGGCCATCATTGTGTAGCACCAAAACAAGGTCAGATATCCTTGAATGTCACCAGGAGGCATCAGCCTTTCTTCTCAATCTTCTGAAACTAAAGGATGTTGATACTGAGAAACTGCCTAATAAAATGGTAAGTGAAACTCAGTGGCAGTAAATGCAAATGCGCTTTAACTATAAATAACTTTAGACTCTAAATCAGCAGCTACTGCTCAAAAAAGATCTGACAATTACTTAGAGACTTTTCTAAAAGCATCAGCTCAAAGTTTAGCAGGGAAAAAAAAAATTAAAAACTTCTAGGGAACTTATGAGAAAAGGTCACTGTGACACTCTTTGGAATATGATGGGGCTCCTCATTTAAAAAAAAATCTAACTTTGATATACAAGGCAGAAATAACCACCATCAAAATTACAAAAAAAGGTTTCTAATCCAAAAAAAAAAAAAGTGTTAACAGATCAGGACATTCCAACTTCTAAAAGATATCACTAGTAGGACGCGATAATGATTTATAAAATCACAGCTAATACAGAAGTATGTGGGAGGTAATCACTTTCCATTATTTTTTGTAGGTATCAAAAAGAAATGGAACAATTTCTATTGTGGGACATTTTGCCATAGGTCACCGTGCGTGAAAGAAGAACAATCCTATTTGAGCACATCTAAACAATTCCACAGATGACAGGTTTACAAATGCTTGTTACGTAGGATGATTCAGATAGACCTCCAGCTTAGAAAAATCCCTAATCACTGACTACTGGGAAGTGGAACATGATGTGTTTCTTGTACTCTTTCCCTAATCATAGGCTATTTGCTATCATCGCAAATTGAACACCGGGCTAGTGGGACCCACAGTCTAACCACGGGGACTTTCTAATGCTCTTAAACGGTTTACATTTACAAAGTAAAAAACTGATGAAGTGATCATTTCTTTTCTAGGACCAGAATTATCGACAAACAACAGCTGCTGACTGTTAAACACTCTCTGAAGAAGTCTGTCTTCTCATTAAGAAGTATTATTCTTCTGGCACGCACTCCAGACATGCTTCTAGAATTGCTAGCTGTAGGGTCAACTGATGGGTGCACAGTGCAGGCTCTTCTCTGTGGAGATAATGCTAAGGGTAGTCTGCAGGTTTGTTATGGCGAATTCTATTCTTCTGATGCATGTTTTTTATTCTGTTCATATTAATCCTTCACACACAAAGAGAAGTCTTAAGAAAGAACACTTTAAACTGAAAGTTCAGTCAAATGTCATTTAATGACAAGAAGCAGAAGACTTGGCTGCCTTCATCTCATACAACTGAAGGCCAAGAACAACTCAAGTGCTAGCTTTGTTTCCTGCATCAAATGCTTACACTTTAAAAACAGATCACTAGTTTACTATCCATAGTTGTTGTTTTTTTTTTTTCCCTTAAAAAAAAATTAAAAAACCTAGAGAGGGTCTGCTTGTACAAAACTGAAAATTCATGAGAGCATAAAAGCAATGAAGTAGCATTTTATTATTGTAAGTAACAGTGTCCTGTATCGTAGTTTTGCTATTTAAAACAAGCTATCTTACAGACTTCCATTTATTCAATTTTTCCATCAGCAATCAAAAGCTTGCAGGAAGATACAGATACTTACTTAAGCTGCTTAGCTGGCGGATGATAGCAGCGAGGGTACTATTCGTTACACATTCCAGTTCGCTAGTTATTCCCTCTGGCAGAGCTCCTCGGCAGAGATGCCTTGGTTCAATATTCCTTTTCACCAAAGGCATGGCTCAACCTGGAATTTAAACACACACACAAAAAAATTATAGTGTATTTACAACAATGGAAATATGAGCTAGGAATTTACATAGCACGCGTCCAGTGTTCTTCTGCAAAACTTAATCTTTCTTTTAAAGCACTTACTTCAGTCTTAAGATATTGCCGTAAGATACTGTGCCATTCCTACAGAGACACGGGAGTCACGTACTCGAGCCAGAACATGATGAGAGGTGTGCAGGTACACAGAGAGGATGCAGTCAACACAGATAACGTGCACAAAACCCAACGCCAGCATCCTGTTTATTGTGTACCAAGACCTGTGTCACAGCGTACAAATGCTTCGTGGAATCACTGGACTTCAGAGCACATTTGCATTTATTAAAAAGGCGCAGTTCCCCCAGGACTCACAGGAATGGATGCTGTCTGCAGCGAGTCGGGTCACTGCCTTGGCACAGAGCACTTGCCCAGCAGGCCCCAGGCTGACCATCCACGCTTTACAGCCCCGTAACTGCATCAGATGCTGACCAAACCTTGCTCCGACAGGTTTTCAATCAAAATGATAAACTCATCTGACAGATAAGGACGTTGCACCTACGCAGAAATGCACCGGGTGAGATTAAGAAAGAAGTTGCAATGTGATGAGAAAAGTAGTTCTCAATCGGTGTTGTTGAACAACAGTCTCAGGTAAGAGCCTGTATTTACCAGATTTTGGACACAAGCCAGATGAGGGCTTTAATCTGAGATGAGACATTTACCTGAGACATTTATCTGAGAAAATAAAGGCTGTTAGAACTGGCCTTCTTGGAAAACCAGAAAAAAAAACTAGGATAGAGAAAATAGAATAGAAAAGCTCAGTTGGAAGTGATCTGCAAAGATCATCAAGGCCAACTGCCTGACCTCTTCAGGGCTAACCAAAGGTAAAACATATTGCAGAGGGCATTGCCCAAATGTCTCTTCAACACTGACAACAAGAATGCCCAACTGGGACAGAATTCCTCCAAAGGTAAAAGGTGAGCACGCTAAAAAAAATAAAAATGTAGTGCCATTTTAAACAAAACCGCTTAAAACAATTAGGAGTCGACTTGATTAGCCTGCTCCAGTACTAACAACTCGATGCCCATGAAAATATGAATAACATCCCATTTAAAGACCATGAAGCACTAAAATATTCTGGAGTGACAAATTCACAGTACTGTCAAGGGCACAAGTTCATGTGGAAGAGACTTAACTAACATTTCTTTTTTATTACACTAAAGCAATTAAAACGGGCTTCCAATTTCTATAATTACAATCATATTTGTAAATTAAAAAAGACCTTTTTGCTTTTCAGATGTGGCACAGCAATTTTAGTAATGACTTTTTCCCCCCAAAGGTTTAAAATATTTTCTTCTCAAGGACACTTGTAAAAAACTGACAAATCTTAATTAGTAAAAAGCAAATTATTTGAACTATAGGATGACTTCATAACAGCCCAGAGAGAAATAGGCTCATGACTTTCAAGCAGCAGTCTTGAATTACATTTTAAATTTAATATAAAATGGTTTATTTGAATATGGCATAATTTAAAGCCAATTGAGCCTGCTAATTTTGAAGCAATATAACAAAGGCAACAGAGGAATGATTTTTATTCTATTAGACAATCAAAATGCTTTTTTCTGGTTTGTATTTTTGGATTCCTCTACACAGATATTTAGAAGTATTACTTAATGTTCAACAATCAGTTTGCTGAACTTGAGCAAAATAGGTATAAATTGGAAATTCATAATTAAGGAGTATCTTAGGAATGCAGCATTGTGGCTACGGGGGAAATACAAGCCCTTTCTGAAATACTGATGGGTGACTTACCTTCACAAAGTGTTTTTTCCTTGGAAAAAGTTTTCACATGCAACTCATCACTAAAACACACTGGTGAGGAAGGCAACCATGATACTGTAGGGTTGTGGGTTTGTTTTGTTTTTCAAGTTACTGAAAATGTGTTTTGCTGTATTTGCTATACACGCTCATTCTCTCTTTTTTATTTTTTAAACTTCTCTCATTTTTTTTAAACTAGTCTTACTTATATTATATAAAAAAAGACCCAAAACCAGCAGAATAAAACCTGGTTTCCTGTGGTTTTCTGTCTGGCCCCGAGCCAGCCCCCTCTCACCTTCTGCAGTTACCGGGCTTCTTCCCACCACCCACGCCAGGTGCTGGGGCCAGCCAGAAGCTGGGTGCACGCTGCCCCTCTGAGCAGCACGCTTTTAGCTTCAGTTCTGCAGAACCATCCCCAAACAACAACCACCTGCAGAGAGGTTGGATGGACTTTCAGAGATCAGACATTTGCTTTCGATGTATAATCTACAGTGGATTCTGTCCTAGAATAAAGCTTGCCTGTAACTCCTGGTACAGGTAACTAAATTAAGTCTCTGTATCCAAAACAAACATCAGCAAGATTATTCTCTCCCAATTTAAGCATTAGGAGTCATTAGGCAGGCTAAGATGCTTTATTTTCCAAGGAAATCTCAGGGAATTAAAAGCAGCCTCCCCGGGTTTGTGGCATGCAGTGAATATGGTGATGGTAATGGTGGCTCACTGAGTTCCATGTTCTTCTCTATGCTTTTTCAGGACGATCTTCAGCCTCAGCTTATCACTAGCAGTGATACAGGGGAGGAAGAAAAAGAGAGGTGGGCATCACTTAACAGCTCCCTACAACCACGGATGCTTTCTGTGTGCTGGCATGTTGGATGCAGACCAGAGACATCTCTCTGGACCCAACTCCGACTCGAGCACAAACAGACGCCGCTCTCCAAACCCTACAGACATCAAGAAGAGCACAGTTAACTCAATTTCCACGCACAATAACTGAGGAATCGGTGCTTTTCTTCCTGTGCTTTTCCTGCTCCTCCGAAGCATCGCCCCAGGTCACCTCAGACCGACTCCCCGCGGCCAGCAGCTGTTAAACTGCGTGCAAGGAGCTTGACGCTGCCTTGGCGAGGCAGATTTAAAAAATCGAGTCGGAAGCAGATGTACAGTAACAAAGATGAAAGAAGACAAACACAACGTGCAATCTTTCTAAACAACAGCAGAGCAGCGCTATTATAAGAGGCAGGCTGGGTTTTTCAAGTACTTGACCTGGCAAAAACTCAAACCAACAGCTGCTCCTACAACCTGCCTTTGCCCTTCCACGTCCCCCACAGGCACTGCCATTTACACTAAAAACATCCCACCAACATCTGAAGTAGGCGACTGGGTTTCACGATTCTTACAATATTAAAGTTCTTTATATAATCACTAACTCTGTGAAATGAACACCGATTTATTATACAGTCCCTCTCCATGTGAATGTCCCCTTATTTCATTTTCCTCAAAGACATTG
Organism: Aythya marila; assembly: GCF_965140915.1. NCBI lineage: Eukaryota > Metazoa > Chordata > Aves > Anseriformes > Anatidae > Aythya > Aythya marila. The sequence continues at coordinate 21,190,683 of NC_139042.1, read as the reverse complement.
TTCGATTCCTTTTTTTAAAGCTCTGGAGAGGAGATTACTTCTTCTACTCTCCAGCAGAATACAACAAAGCTGAACCTATTTGCCACAAAAAAAGAGCTTCCCGTATATTCATCCCAATTTTTCTCTGAATACATTCTATTATTGTCAGGAAGCATTAGAGCTTTTCACTGATGAATCTCACAGCCCTCTATAAAAAAAGGAGAAACTACCACAATTCACTTTCTGTGGCAAAGAAAGAGATGGCTGATTATGCAGCTCATTGGAAGCGATGGAGTGGATGGGATCCCATTCAAAATTAAACACCTACATTTGTATTACACACACAGCAGCTCCGTGCCTGTGTCTCTCATGAGAGTTCAGAAGCCCAGAGAGCCACATTACTGCATCTACTGATGGGTAGCTACAAGCACAATAGGGAGAGCCCGCATTCCTCATGCATATACCCTGCCATGCAGCCACCTGAATTTAGGTGGCTGAATGGAAAACTGAATGAATTCCACCTCTCAAGACAGAAATGCCAGAGCTTTCCCTGCCTCTAGCCCCACAACCTAATCACACTGCCTCCTCCTTAAATCCCATTGCCTCTATGCGTAGGGTGCTGTCACTTTTCAGATGTCTGCAGGCAGCTACATGTTACAATACCCAATGTCCTGACACCCAACCGAGAACCCTACATTTCCATCTGTGCATTGCACCCAATTTGGTAGTACTGTCCGTTTTCCTGGTCATGTTTATAACTCTTGATATTTTGCATATGTTAAATGAGAGAAGGGGGGAAAGCAGGAAGATGAATGAACCCAGAGCGCTGTTTTTGCTCTCCTTCTCCATGCTAACAGAGCTCTTACTGTAATAGTTGTTGCAGTAAACTATTTCTGAAGTTTTATAAACTTAGAGGGTGTTGTTTTGTTGATTTTTTTTTTTTTTTTTTAATTTGGCTGGGGTTTTGTCTGCACTGAGCTCTTCAGAGCATATCGTATGGTTCAGTGATATTATGAAGGAAAAAGATATTAAGTAACGACAAGAGAAAGGACAGAGAAGGAGAGAGTTTGGTTTTGTTTACTTACAACCTATTTTATGGGCCTGTGTTTCTCTAGGCAACCCTCTGCATACCCAAAAATCCTATGGAAAGCGTAACAAAATTGTTGAGTCAGTAGTTACCTGTGCTAACACCATGGGCCAGCAACACAAAGTTTACTCAGTCATTAAAAGGTAAACACACTAATTCAGAAGTTTCCTCTAATTAAAGCATTGGGAGTGGGAAAAAAAAAATGTAAATAGATCTCCACAGCACTGAACATTTCAGTTTGCAATTACCTGGATTTTACACTAACATTAACTCTAAACAAACATACACAAGACAACATTCATTAATGTAGAGGAAAAGTTGTGAGAATGGGTTAACCTGAAATTGAATAGTTATTTTTTCTATTAAATTAAGGATTATAACATAAAAGTTGTTTTAAACTATTAAAAACAACTTTGAAAACAAGTTAGAAATCTGCCATATATTCTCTCAAGTGTGACAGTGATTTTTTCTTTTCTTAGTTTTCTAAGACCCCATCTTCGCATTACCTGTTGATTGCAGTTCAAGAAGATATTTATCTCCCAAGATGTAATAGCATCAAAGATCTCAAGCAACTTCCACTTAAGTACTTGGTTTGCTCAGCCCCGAGCAGAGCAGGCTGAGGGGAGGCCTCATGGCGGCCTGCAGCTCCCTCACGAGGGGAGCGGAGGGGCAGGCGCTGAGCTCTGCTCTCTGGGGACAGCGACAGGACCTGAGGGAATGGCATGGAGCTGGGACAGGGGAGGGTCAGGCTGGGGGTTAGGGAAAGGGTCTGCACCCAGAGGGTGCTCGGGCACTGGGACAGGCTCCCCAGGGCAGTGGTCACAGTACTGAGCCTGCTGGAGGTCAAAGAATGTTTGGACAGCGCTCTCAGACACATGGTTTGACTTTTGGGTGGTCCTCTGTGAAGACAGGAGTTGGACTCGATGATCCTTGTGGGATCATCATATCCTTCCAGCTCAGGATATTCCATGATTTCGTGATTGTGTCTACAGTCCACCACCTACGAAGCATGCCGCAAGGAACAAGACCGAGGGACATTGCTGCTTTACATTCTTCCTTCCCAACAGAAATAAATCATTTCGGAGACACAACCCTAACACTAACTTTTCTCCAAATCATTTTTCCCCAGCAGTTTCCAAGGAGATAAAAATTGTGACAATATGAAGTACAGACAAATTATGGTGATGTTTCATCTTTTGCTCCAAAATAAAGGATCACATTCATCTCATACAATTAAGTGGCTTTGCCATTATAAGAGGAAGAAATAAAAGACACTTCATGCTCTGCTAATGAAGCAAGCATACAGACAATCAGCAGTGTAAGTGAGGTTACTGCTTTTATCTTCATTTCTGGAGAACAGCACTATTTTTCTTTTTAGGTCTAACTAGAGCATTATCCGTGGAATAACATTTTTTCCTGTACTAAAGTTTTCTCATCATCCAAATCAACAGATTTTACAATATTCCCCAGACAATTTTATCCTTCCCCCAACCCCTATCTTTATCTTTCCTCCGAAAGCCACCTGAGATATTTGTTTGGTAGTCAACTTCTGATTCACCTTCTCACTCGAAGTAGTTTATTATACCACATTAGTAGTAGTTTCAGGCTTTAAACATTTCATTTTTGAGTAGCCTTCTTGAAACAAATGTCAGATTCACATTCTTTAAAATATTTTCCATAAAAAGAAACATGAAACAATGGAAGAAACAACAACGTCCCACTGAAATTCTTATACTTTTAAGTAAGATTTCTCATCCATTAACATAATTCAGTCTTCCTTGTAACCTTCCTTTTTACTGAGATATCTCTTTAGGAAAAGATTTGCACCCCTGAAATTCAGTAAAGGTTCACAGATCGCACAATTACAAGTGCTTGCTGTACTGAATTCAATCACTCTCCTTTACAAGTTGCATCTATTCCTTTCTACTCATCCTGTATAAGGAAACAGATGATCCAGGACACCTTCACACATGACCAGTCTCTCATTTCTAAGATCCTAAGCTGTCCCTTCTCTAACCAAAATGTTTCATTAAGCCAAAACACTGATCAAGCTTTCTCTCAAACTAAGTAAGGCTACAGGATACTAAAGAAATCAAAGTAAAATGGGAGGCATCCACCACTGATATACTTGTTGCTGGAAAATAGTTAAAAAAATAGAACAGGATACTAACTGGTCACTGTGTTTAAGGGTAAAAGGTGGCCTGCTGCAACACTGTAGCACAGTGAACAGTGGAAAAAAAAAAGGTTGAATTGTGCCTGCATGAATGCAAATCCAGACTGACCACCATGAAGTGTATTTCATTGTTCAGTCTAAACAAAAATTTCTCATCTTCTTTCCATATCCGGGTGGATAATTAACAACAACTCACATTGTTGCTCTCCCCTGAATACACGCTGACCAGTGTAAAGCACCAACAAAAGATGCTGACACGGTGGTGGTGTGCTTAGGGTGATGGCTGCTCATCCTGCACAGTCCTCTCCAGATGGCTCGGGGTGAGAGGGATGGTGGGCTGGGGAAGAAGGAATATCCCATACTGTTCTGCACATCTGTTCAGCTTCCTTTACACATGAAAAAAAAAAGAAAACCTTACTGCCTCCATCAATTTTACTCTTCCAACTTAATACTACTACGCTAACACCAACTACAGTGTAAATGTTACAAGTGGGCAGAAGAAAAAATGGCTTTTCAAGTCACACAAGAGCATTTGCTTGGGTTTTGCTATCTTAAAAATGGACTTGTTTCAATAAAGCAAGTACTTAGGCTGCACTGAAAACATTTTTCTTTCATATGACCTTTCTTGAAATCTGTATCATACTCCAAGAATTTATCATCCCTTCTCCTATTCAAACAAACAGAACTGAACTGAGTCACCATTTGTTTTTCTTTATTTCTGTTTGACTTTACTGAAAATATACACGGCGTGCATTTGTTGAAGCTTGTTTAAATTTTATTCAATAGTTTTGTACAGCAACTCAAAAATATTTTCCTTGTGCGTCTTCAGAAATAGTGGCAGCTCTTCATTTTTTAAGCAGAGGTGAAAGAACTAAACACAAAGATACTTCATTGCATGCACTAGAGTGTGCCTCTCAAGCAAGCCTTTAAACATACCATCTCTTGAAAAGAAGCACTCAGCCAGAACAAGGAGAAGGAACTCAGCGCTGAGTTAAGAAAGCAAAAACGCTTTGTCCTAGGGCACAACAAAGACTTGGATTGAAAATCTCCTCCCTCCCCCCCAGCTTCTGTATCATCTCAGCATATGCAAACCATACGTCGGGTAGATTTATTCAGCTCTTGCTACTTTGAAAACCCAATGATTACACACATGAAAATGTGCAAGTACTGAAAGAGCACTGATTGGAAAAACGGCATCTTGTAAAATCTAATTTTCTTTTCACCTTTATGACATGCAGTGAGGAGTAAGAGCTGCATGAGGTCAGAAGTAGCACAATCACAAAGCAGTGGAGAGCTAGTTATACAGCCAAGCTAATTAGGTCAGGAACCGACATCCAATACCAGGTCAAAATTCTTTCCAGATGTCATCTCTACGGATCTCATCAAGTTTGAGTACAGAGTTAATTGTGTAGATAAAGTCACAGAGTTCACCCTCACCATGGGGAAACTCGGCAGCCCTGGTATCCGGAAAAGTATCCACATGTCATATCACCCAGCAGCAGCACTCCCGTGAAATAGCTAAGATAAATCTAGCCTTAAAGGAAATCATGGCTCAAACACTCTGCAATACACTTAAAACACTGATTCCTACCTACACGGTAGCTGTTAATTTTTCTAGTATATACTGCTACTCTTTTCTCTTCTCTTCACTGCTTCTTTTACTCTTCTCTTTACAAGGCAGTAAAATCTAACGCCAACGAGAAGAAAATCATTATTTCACAAATAATGCTATTCAGCTAACAGTCAAGCATACCAGGACATTTCCTTCCCACCTAGACGAGGTTTGTCTTGTTCACCACCTGCTCATTTCAGGATCTGACAGGACTTCAGACCAAAAGCATCATTAAAAACACAGATTCCCTCTTCATCCATCTGATGATTAAAAAAAAAAAAAAAAGGCAGAGCGGCTTACCACTTTCCAATTTACTATAAACTACCAGGAGTTTATAGTAATTGCAATTCTGTAACTAACTGCAATTCTTTCAATAAGGTCTCCTGAATAATGACCATTTATATCTCAGGCAACCAATTATGTCTTGTATCTTTTATATCTTAGGCAACCAAACCAGAGTTCAGGCAAGCATTTCAATACATAGTCTTCTAACAGTTTATTTTGAATTATGGAAAGTCACCTTTTTTGCGTATTACAAAAATGTAATAGTTTGGTAATATGAGGACATCAGCATCATTACTGTAAGGTATTGCAGGCTACTTTAGGCAGTTGGATGCTGGAACAACTTCTCTAAGAGAATACTAACAAACTGCACTGCTAAACATGCCTTTTCTTCACAATTAAACTACAAAAATGCAGAAATCGCTCCTGGAGCCTGTTTAGAACACACTTGTACCAACCTTCCTCCTTCACAACCACTACCTGTTATCAGAAGCTAATTCCTTGATTAAAGAAAATGTAAATTGCAGATAGGCCTTGCTGACTTACCCTGATCCCATTTAACAGAGCCTTACTGGATTTGAAGTGCTTGAAATACCTGTCTGGGTCACAGCCCATGTGACAAACGCATAACATTAAGACCTTCGGGATCCAGCCCGCAGTGAGAACACGGAGTCCAAATCCTCAAATCACCTTAAGCTAAACCAGAAGCGAATTCAGTAATTTGCTTCTCAGGACTCCAATTAACCCTAAATTGCAGGGGAAAGTACAAAAGCGATGAAGGATCACCTCCATGTCCAATAACACCCATTTCACAGCAATACAGTGTTCCCTATTTCCTTTATAATCCAATATTTATTTACCATTGGAATCCTTTCAGAACAGCATTTTTCAGAAAAAAAAAAGTATGTTGTTCTCAAACTTTTCCCTCTGCAGTTATTCTAAAATATCATGGGGAAGTGCTAAGTTCTCATAGCTATTTCTCAAAAAAGACCAAAAATCTAACATATATGTATACATACGCATTTATTTGTTGTATATATACAGTGTGCACATATATTTTTGATATATGTACGTATATGTACACAGATATATGTTTATTATACACATGACACTCTGGGATGATGGAAGAGTGCAATAACATAGGTCAAACTGGAAAGAAAACCCATTTTGTACCCTGACAATTCAGCATTAATCTTCCCCTCAGCTCCTAGTGTGCCTCCCATTGTCCCAGATCTCACCAGGCAGGACAGACTTTCCCGCTGGGAAACATCTCTAACAGCATTCAGGCCACCACCGTACATCACAATGCCTAAAAATCCTCGCAGTCAAGCAACCGCAGGGCCCACCTGAACAGCCAAGGCCTTTGAGACAGCAGCATGAACTTCCTGGCATGTCCGCAGCATAAGACAACCCATGAAGATTTATGTTAACATAACATAAACCAGCAAGCCTAAAATTCCTCAAGGCAGAGCTTCCCACCCACTCCCATCAAGGGTTTCCAGCACTGAACTCTGGGATTTCCCTAATTCTCCCAATTAGGGCACTACTACCAATATTCCTCTTTCCCTACGTAAGTGCCCCTTCCAAATCTCTGATAAGTCTACGTGGGGAAAAAAAAAAAGTTTATTTTGGGTTCATTTTAAGGGAGAAAAATGGGAAAATATTATGTGATTATATCCTGTTATTAACAGCTGAGTCTAAGTGAAGCTACGTAAAAACTCCCAACTATTTCCATCCCGAGCCAAGTACGCCATCTGTTCCCACACAGCACGGCAGTCACCAGAAGATGGACTGCAGCACATCACAAAGCCTTGGGTGATCGAGGTCTGGTGTGTAAGTCAAGAAAGATGCCATGAGTGTCAGAAGTACATCAAAAGACCGTGGGGAAAACAAGCACACAACCCATGAAACACAAAGCAGTCTTAACTAAGCTCCAGCATTAATGCAGCCAGGTGCTCTGCATGGTTATTTTGCTTCCATGCCTAAGGAGGGCTGAGCTCTGAGTAGAGGTTTGCCCGGAGAAGGGGTACACTTCACATCTCTCCTACTTGTTATCTGCCAGTTTGGTAACTCGAGCACTCACGATGCAATTCCTCTCTGAGGTAACCTTCTTCTGTGCTTTCCACGTGGTTACCATCTTCGAGCTAACCACAAAAACCATTCATCTTTGAAACAAGAAAATAGCAACTCGTAATTTTCCAGTTCATAAATTAAAATAATAATGCATACAGATGGCACAGCACACAGTTATGAGAACCACACAAAATCATATACATCAATAACTGAATTATAATCAAATAACAGGCGGGGTCCAGCAGAGATCAGAAGGGATCATACCCCTTTCCTGCCTCATCACTACTGAAGACATTTTTCAAACATTGAGTTACCTGGACAGATACCAATTCACATCTTCCACCAGGAACAGTATACTAAGAGAAAAATCTGCAGTGTAGCACAAAAAAAACGAATTATGTGATACATCGACTTAACTACTACATGAAGCACATTAATATACAAAGATCAAAAGCAGCTGCATCTCCCCAGATATAAAACATTACTTCCCCTTGGTGTCTCTGCTTCTTTTGTCACACATTTACCCTTTTACTAGCATCCAAAATATGTACGTCAACATTCTGCTCTGCTTTAGCTTCCTAATAATTCAATCTATAATCTTTGTCTTTTTTTTATTGTTGCTGTTTGGTTGTTTTTTTGTTTGTTTGATTTTTAAATAAAGCCTAAAATGAACATCAGGCATTAGAAAATAGAAAAAGTAACGCGTTTCAATACAGCAATACTGGCTTACAAAATCTGATTTGCAGCACTTAAGAGATTTCCTCACTACGCATACAGTAACTCCCATTGTGAGACAAATAAGCTACTATAAAACCATCATGAGTCTCAGACCAAATACAGCAGTTAGCCTTCTGCAAGAATGCCTTTTCAAGGCTGGGAAGGCTGAAAAGCTGTGTTCCGTGAAATCTGGCAGTGGATCAACACATCTCCATGGTGCTGGTAGGGTAGAAGTGCCCCAGAAACCAGCTTCAAGGAATAAAAAAGTCTTGGCATATATAACCTATCACTTAGAAGAAGCTTAAGTGACTTTTTCCAGTTAGTTACTGGGGATAGGGATGACCAATAACACTAATAGATTTTTTTTAAGTCATTTTTGGGTTTCAAATGGGTGCATTCAAATATATTTTGTGGAACTTATTTTAAATACATGGGTACAATCTTCTTTGTTTGTCATTATCACACCCACATCCTCCCACCCCTCACAGTTTTGAAGATGCAAACTTCGGATTTTATGAGTCTACGAAATTTCAGCGCCTAACACCGAGCATGTGGAAGCATCGTACTGACTGACAGCCCTCTAACTGTTCCCAACTAGCTCTCAAAGTACCACGGCCCATTAGATTCTCATGTCCTAGAGAGAACCTTACAGTTTGAGACTCACCAAGAATAATTGATACACTCCACAGCTGCATCAACAAATACCAGACTATGGTGCTAAAATTATTAAAATTTGAGAGGTGTGATTAAGAAGTTTATACTTACTAAAAGAACTTTCCTTTTGACTAAAAGCTCACAGTCTGTGGTTGTTTCCAACCCCCGACTTCTGAGCTCAGATAATAATGGGTGTGTGTCTCTCCATATTCACCGTTTGATCCTGTCCTGGATTTGTGGCAGTTCGCAAGCTCCTTCAGGAGTACACCTCTCCCAGAGATGGGTATCTGACCTTGCTAACAATGCAATGACTGCTTTTCCTCACCTCCTTCTTTTTCTGAAACAGCATACAGGTTGGGTCTCTGCTCCCTTCTCCTCTCCCAAGTGACTGCAGAAGGGGAAATGCTGTCCCAATGTTCTCTCACTAGAGTCAAAGCTTCTTTCTGAAATGTAAATTCAACTTGCAGTGTTACACACTTGGAGTCCCCAGATCTCCAACATGATCCAAACTAAGGGGATAGAGTAATGCACCCTAAAAGTCTATTCACTACATAAAGGTCAAAAAAGAACTTTCATTTGTTTTTGCTTTTCTGGGGACAAGATAAATAGGAAGGGAAAATACTGGTTGAAATGATAAAATCCCATCATCTGAAGGCTGAAAACCTGCCACACAATAACTTTGAAATATGTCTCCCTCCAATTTTTGTGAATAAAGGTTCCACGGGAAAGAAAGGAATAAAGGCATTCCATGCTAAGCAAAATTCATGGCTTTATCTACCCTCTCTTTTCCTACAACTTATTCGGCCACCAAACATTGGGGGAAGGACCTCACCTCACTCATCTTGCCAGCAGCAAGCCACACACCAAAGCCGTGGAAATAAGGCCAACTAAAACACAGCAAAGAAAAAGAAATGGACTGCCTAAAAAATAGCTTCAGAAAGCCTGTTACAGTAAGGTTACATGGTACCCCTGTTACTACACAATCTGTACACCTAGACATTAAACTTTCTCTCCAAATTTGACACAGGCAGACAGCGTCTCAGCTACACAGCTGGGAGACAAAGCTATTTGATGATGCTCAGAAGCACACAAAGCCTGTGTAAGGATTGTAAATTGGACCTAGATCACACCAATCCTTAGCATTGCAGCTTTAACCACAAGATGAGTTGTGTTTCCTTCTCAGAAGCAAAATCCAGCTATTGCCTTAGGACCCACTCCACTTACAGCTGTGCTTTTTAAGACAGCTGTAAGCCAACCACTCCTTGCTTTAATTAAACGGATTCCTCTTCCCATTCCATTTCAACATTTCTCCCACTGAAGCTGCTGCTCCTGGCTGAGCTGCTTTCAGGGCTGGAATCAGTCACATGTGAGCAGAAACATAATCCGGGGGAAAGAAGTCAAAGCAGTTTATGGAGTTACTGTCCTTATGGCTGAGACACGTAAGTGACAGTGAGAGCACTCAATCTGCTTCAGAATGAAGGGGAAAACAACAGTGAATCAAGTTAACCTCATTTCATACTGAAACAGAAGGGAGACACTCAAAAGATCAGTTACATTTAGCTGCACAGGTGAATAGAAAGCTAAATGAATGGGATTACTTAAAATATTGTAACTAGACCTGCAAGATGTATTGGTCTGGGAGATTAGTAACTGCTTTCCACAAGAAAGTAACTCTTCATATTGTCATAGAAAGAGGATTCAAGTGTGGTCCACCTTACTGGTAGGAAAACAGAACTATAATAAAGAGCTCAGAGTTGTTGCAATTTTCTGTCACCCCCTGCTTACCAAAATCACCTAAGAGTCCCAGTAAACTCTGAGGCCAATAAAATCTTATCAGACATATGAAAATAGGCATTTTGTATACACTTATTCTTCAGAGTCACAGAGACATCTGTCATGTTGTAAGGACTGTATTTGGATGGGACATTTCTCCTGCATGCATTACAAATGCTATGTCTTTTGTTAGCCAAATGAGAAATTCAGACCTGCATCACTTCCATCTTTTTCATAGAAAGGTGCTTTTGGTAAACGTTAATGTGGTATATATTGGTTTCAACTGTTTATTTGCAAGAAAAAAAAAAAAAAAAAAAGCATGTATCTGTAAAAATTTAAGAACAAATTAATTTAAAAGATTCATTTTCTTGTTGTTTTTGTCCCCCCTAATAAACAGACAGTACTCTGAAAGAGAAGGGTGGGTAGAAACTCAGCAGAAACTGCTGCCTTCTTTTCAGGAACAGCATGTCTCCAGTCAGATGAAAGGCAGCATTACATCTTGAGAAAAGCAGTTGCCCTTCACTCCTGCTCAAGTCTGATGGCCTTCTTTTTTTAAATTAAAAAAAAAAAAAAATTCAAATGTGTGGGGTTGAATCAACAGCAAACCATTCCACTAAATAAATAAATAAATGGAGCCCACTCACTGTATGTTTTGAAATACCAGTCTAGAAAGCCTCAATTCCTCCAAGTCACAGCAAATGCAACGTTTCTTAATATAACTTGTGTCCCATTACTTAGCCACCAAGGATCTTAAAATAGTATATGTATGTTAAACTGATTACATCATATTTCATTCTTTGAGAGAACTTCCATCTATCAAAATTCAGCAAACACCTGATGAAAAGCCAATCATTTTTGCACTACTGGCTAATAAGGCGCCTTGCCCACATTTTAGGGCACTAGCCCAACTTTTTCCTCCTTAACAGGAACCCTACTGACAGGCCTCTCTTCTCCTTCACTTCTAGGACCGTTGCCTTTTGTATACCCTCCACTCCAGCTTCCAACACAGCAAGGAAGGCTGCTGTGCCCTTCATGTACCCCACAGCCCCTGGGCTCTACCTAGCCGAGTTTACTAGCTTGGCCTCTGCTCTGTGCTCCGTGCTTTTGGCAGTGCCACATCTCACTGCTCCTTCAGCAGTTGCCATCTGGTCCAACAGGAGCTGGAGCCACTGGGATCTAACAGGAGAGGTATGAACTAATGCTTCCTACGAGCAATGTTAAATTGTTTGTTTAAAGTATAAACATTAACACGGATTTTTTTAAACCATTCTAACGCATAGCTGAGGCAGCTACATGAAAATGCTGTGTAGCTGCGATCGGATGAACACAGTTTAAGGGTAGTTCTGTAAAAACCTAACAAGCTGCACAGTAAAAAAGTCTTCCAAGCTTGTTTTATTCACAAGAAAAGGCAGATGACTGCAACAAGCATGGATAAAACATGCTTTAATTTTATTCCTGAAGTTAAAGAGGAAATAGCAACTATCTAGATTCCCGACAATCACTGCAGGCTCTTGTGAAAAGCAGATGGAAATTACTCTTAAATGGCTGTTTCCAAGAAAGTTTTGATTACTTTTCACCACTCCCACACCACAATGTTTAGTCCTAAAGCTGCCATGAGTTGCTTCAACATATTTTGCATATTGGACAAAAACACTTTTAATATTCATCTATCATGAAAATGTTTTGAAGAAAAGAGGTCTCCTACAACCAGATGTCCATTCTTAACACCAGTAAGTACATTTTGAACCCAAACACACTGAAGTGAAACAACAAAAATGAAATTTTGCAGTTGTAATGTCTGTGACATTGTGTTATTTTAACAACCACACCCTGAAGTAACAGAAAGCAAGACGTAGAACTCTACAGCTTACTACAAGCTTGTCCTTTCAAATTTTTTCCTTTCCAATAGCTCATTACTCCATTTTACTCACTTAAAATACTTAATCGTTTCCATTAAAATTGCAACACCAAAGTAAGTTTCTGATTGTTTTATATTTATCAGCTGATACAGATTTCAGGCTTGGGCGCTACACTACAGATTGCCTCTATCCACCCATACAAAAAAAGTTTTAAAAAAAATGCATTCATTGTAGTGCCTAACTAGTTCTACCCTTCATATCTCAAAACATCTGAAAATTAGGTATGGCTTCATTACTCAATACCGTAAGCAGTGAAACAAAATAATTAAATCCTTTTAAACATACATTAAGATTTCATACTACATTAATTTTTCATTGAACAAATCATTAGCACTTGACTGGCAATCCAAGCCTTATGAAAAAAGATAGAGTTGAACATATAAATGTTACTGCCTAAGCTTTATACAGTTTTCATCTCAGTTTGGGAATGTTTAACCTCCACACATACGATACATCCCAGCTTTCCTTTTCTCAGCTGACCTAGACAAAGGGTCTCCAGTGGATTCAAAGATACTCAAAGGCTCTCCTCCTGTGTGACCTTTGGTCACTACATAAATCTTGTCACAAGACTTGTTCTGATATTTTCCCTTTAGTGAAACGCATGCCTTTTAAAAACAAAAAAAATCCTTAAGATGATGCAACACAACAATCTTTTTTTTGTACACCAGGTCAGAGATAATCATCATCAGTTCCCAACATCATCATGCATCATTGCTCACTTCCCCCAACGTAAGCTCTCATCTGAAAACATCTTGACCATATTTCAAACCTCTACGCAGACTTTCTTTTTCCCCTCCAGGGCTACATTTTTATCCAAACATATTATTTAAAAGAAGGACACGTGAACAGTTCTAGGAGCAAAAGTCAGATGCGAGGACGCCCCTCATCAGACAGCAGAGTCAGGTCCTCTTCCTTCCCTTCAAACAACGCATTCCCAACCTCACAGCCTCAAAAGCTAAGAAGACGTTTCCATCCCAGTGCTGCTGTTACTGTTAGCCTGGTGAGTACGATATTCTCTTGGAAAATGCAATTAGTATAAATCCCACTAAGCCGGTGAGACCCCACAACCCAAGAAGCAGGGACTTCTTGATGATAGCCCTAAGCAGCTGGCTGCTGAGCACGATGAGTACTCCTCTCGCCACCTCTCTGATGAGGCACCATGAGGCAGAGTCATGACTGCCAGCAGCCAGCCTAAGGCTGCTTGAGAATAACACCAAACCGAGCAGACCTTGTGCAACTGCATTGCAGACCACAGTTTTTGTGGGCTGGTAGGTTAATGCTAGCTAGGCACAAAGGCTTTGACACCCTTTTGATTCAGAAAGTGTCATTTAAGTCATTTAAGATCACATGGACCCTCCACACCCCCACCACCAAGTTACATAATGCACCAATCAATACTCACATTGCTATTCAACTGCTCTTTAAATAGTCAATGCAATCTACAGAAACTACAAGCTGCATGTATGTTAAAAAAAAAAAAGAGCCACTAGAGACTAATCTACACGCAGTTGAAGAAGCAATTTAACTGCATCAGTTAAATTTAGAAACTGATTTAGTTAATCACTGCACAGACAACCAAGATTTAAACCTCATCTTCAAGCAGATTCCTAAACACTGGCTGTATAATTCAGAAGGGAAATTACGATGATGCCAATCACACAGAAAGTTCAAAGATGAGGTCTGTGACTGCATTTATTTGCCCTACAGAAGTGGCGTTGAACTGCCCACATACAGTCATAACGCAGAATGTGTTCAAACCACTATCTTGAGAAGTACGGGCTTACTCACTGCGCAGATGCCAGCTTTAGCAAATTATTCCTCGTGTACTACCATCAAATCCATTTTGACAGGCTGCAGTTTAAAAATATAAAGCTCCTCAACTCCAAGCATCAGTCAAGTCTAAAGCAAGTAAGCGAGCACTGAATAGAACTCTAACCCAATTTTGACGACAGTTAAGCCCAACTACTGAGTCTCTTAAAATCAAAATCAGCAGCAAAGCTCACAGACAACGCATGCACCTCTCAATTAAGATAGAATCTGTGATCAGACTTCTCTAATGTTTTAGGTCATTTCTACCCAAAAAGAGTTCCACCTCATTTTGGCTTTACCACTTGGAATACAAGGATTCTGGGATACGTGATCCTCTCTCAAACAGCTTTTTTTTCCCCCTCCCTGCTCCACAGGACACCATCTGGGAAACATGGTCCTACCTCTCCCTCCATACACTGCTACATTATTAGAGGCCTTCAGCTTTTTGCTGGCTGAGTTGCCCTTGCCCAAAACCCTCCTCCTACTTCCCAGAAGCCTATTTCTCTCCTCTACACAACCTACCTCACACTCATTCTCCACTGTGCTGAAAAGCTTCATCCTTCTGGGAGTATGCTAACTGTAGTCTTCTGAAAATCTGGAGGTAGCTTTGCTTAATAGCTTGTTTTAAATCAAGAACACAAGTTACTAAATCATTCTATAATTTGCCAGCCATGAAGAACACAGGTCATGTGATTGAGAAGTCCACGAGTAGAGGCAGAAGTCTTCGCAAATAAATTTGGTTTAACCTTGGCAAAAAATCTAATGTGGCCTCACAATAAAAGCATTTCTAAAGACTGGAACAGTCTTATCCACATGGCAATATATGCAAAATTTTAACATCTGGCTTCATAAAATTTAATTAAATACAAAACATTTGTATTTGCCATACTAACTATAAACACTTATTTCTTAGAATTACTTGTATGCAATGACAAAGGAGTTCTTCAGCTGGTCTACTGAACTGACATTTGGGGCTGGTAAGCACCACAATCCTTTTTCCAAGCCCTACATTTTATATTTCCTTCCTGGCTACATGCTCTTTAAGCGGCTCCCTTTTGTAGTGTAGCATTGTAGGATTACAATGGAAGTTTAAAAAAAGTGTGCAGTACTTACATAGGATGGCATGTTAAGGAATCGGTACCTTTTTCAAACATTTAACAGTTGTATTTCATTTTGAATAATTTGACAACTGTTGGGGGTGTTTATATTACCCAAGCACACTAGAAAATCCAGAGAAGCAAGAAGAGACAAGGCACAATTGCAATCCAATTGACAATAAGAATGACTTGATTTAAAATGAAAACACCTTACTATATATGCAAAATAGGCCAATTAAGACGCTTTAAAAATTATGAATTAAAAGGGAAATCCCTGGAAGCTGAAAATAACCACATTTGTTTAGAAATCAGTCATTAATTTGACTACAGGCCTGTCATTTATTGACCAGGAGGAGTTGCCAAATGCATGTTCTATTAGAACATTTGTGATGCATGAACAATCAGTGTTCATAGAATTAGAATTTATGTTTACTATAATTAGCTTTTAGTATTCTTCTGTTCCTTTCTGTTTAAACCATCTCCTTCAAAGTGATGTTTAATTGCTAAAACACATTTATTTGTTGTTAAAAGGCTGATTATTTTCAAGTGTGTTCAGCATTGTCTTTAAATACCCTTCAGCTATATTAAACACCAGACTATTGAACTCTGGATACATTTCATTTAAACTCCACATGAAAATCATGCTTAACCTGCACGAGATATTTTGTAATACTACACTGAGTATGAACAGCAAATCTCAAAATAATTCATAAAGTTTTATGAATAAACATGACTTAAATAGAAAAAAAAAAAAATCCTAAAACTGGGTTCTTATTCCTGTAACAACCATCTCTAATCTCCCATGAATAAAAACAAGCAAAGGATGAAATACATCTGAAGTGGATTTTGTTACAATTTAAGGTTATAGTAGTAAAAAAATCCTAAATATTGAAAGTTAATGTGACAGTCATCTTTAATTCCATACACAGTAGAAGTCTGTAAAATCAGCTACTAGAGAGTCTGCGGGCCAGATCCTGGAGAGACCAGGGGCCTTAAAGACAGCTACTGGAGTGCCCATGTGTAAGGACTAACTACAGGGAAGACCTGTGCTCACACAAATTGGTGCAGGACTGGAGGAAAGCATTCTCTCCTACAAAGTAGTTAATACTATCTTTAACCTCCCCTTCCCTGCAGAAGGGCACTAAACCTGCCTTCCACATCATCCCCCTGCTTAAAAGGTTTCTCTACCTCCCACTGCAGAAGTGGTCAGAGCTGCAGTCCCTTAAAAGAAAAAAAATCAGCTTTACTTATGCTAAAAAAAAAAATTCCTGAACTTTGGTGCTAAATGTAGGACTTCTGCCAATCAGCATGCATCATCTTGCATCACACAATGAAGAAAGTGCTCCACAGCTGTTTCCATACTCTCTCACCAACACAAAAGGTATTCCCCATCTCTAACTCTGTGGGATATGTACATCCCAGCCAAGATAGTTGGAGGATGAAGGGTTTTTCCACAGAAAGCTAGTTTAATATCAATAAATTTAAGTAATTTATTATGTGCTAACGCTTTTTGAGGCAAGGAGTCAAACATAACTTCATCATAACTTTGGGTTAAATCCCTATGATGACACATCAGCAAAGCACAGAATATATAGGGCAAAAGTAATTAGCAGATGCAAATTTTAAATCTGATATTTCATTAATATCCACAAACACAAACGTATTTCTGTTTTTTACACAATAAGATTAGCATTTAGATTATACCAGTCTCCTGGGCTAGCAGTGTTTGACGTTTGTTTCTCGGCCTAATACAGCATATTTTCGACATGAGAGAAATAAGCTTCCTTTCCAATCTTGATTCAAAACCTTCTGGACAGTTTCCAGACTTCCTCATTGGTCTTCAGCTTAAGGACTTATCACAGTTCCAAAGTTTGTGTAACAGATTCGTACATGACAATGTTCAGTAAGAGCTCAGTTGAGCGACTTACCATTTAAAAAAGGAAGTAGAGAATATCCTTTCTGTTTATACGTTGGAAAAGACAGCTGTTCCGCACCTTGGTAGCGCACTCAGGTGGCTTTATCTGCAAAAGAGAAAGACAAAATCAAAGTAATTTTAACTTCGTTTTTCAATATCAGAATGACAATCTAAAGATATGCATTTAAAAAAAAAAAAAACACACACACAGGATCATTGATCCATTAAAATATTAAAAACCATGCATGAGTTTCTACACATGCTTTTAACTATTTTGAGCTAAGCACTAACACCATGCTAGAGCCTAATTATATTTTTTAAAGGTCAAAAGATTGCTTGTGTTAGTTTATAATCAATGCCTCTGTTTTTAACTGGAAGTATCTACAGAGAAAACGTGATGTGCCCATTTAAAGACTACGGGCATAGGAGAATGGAAGATAATGGCCTACAGTCAAGCATAATAAAAACACCAGGCTTAAGTCCCACTGAGATACTTCACCCTAGATTAAATATTACTAAACACATACTCACTAAAACAAACCACCTAAAAACATAACGAGACCCTGTTACAAAAATTAAGCATTGTTTCCATGGAAAAGTATTGCAGACCCCAGCTCCAAGAGAATAATTCACCACCCTCCCTAAGCTTCCTTCATCCTCAAAATATCAGAGCTTTAACACAATGGTGCCCCCACTTCAGTTCCAGAAAGTGGTGGTGCAGTGGACACCTATTCCAGACAACGTTGCCCCCTTGTTAACTTGCTACAAACATCTGCCAGGTGGCCAAGATTTTGGTCCTCATGAAGCTCCCATGGGGAGGATGCCAAGAATCACCACATCAACAGTGATGATGGGAATTTTGTTCATTTTTCATGGGGAAGTGAGGTTAACTATCCTTACATATATATATTTCAGGGGTAGGTATAAATCTTTGCACAGTTAAATCAAGACATGGCCAATATCAGTAAGTTTTGTTTGCTCAATGGGCACTTTTCTGATTTTTATTTATTAAAAAGGTAAAATATTAAACTAAAAACGCAGAACAAGGCAGAGAACACAGGAGGGGAATAAGAGAAGACTTTATAAGAACAAGACTTTCTCATTGTCATCTATATTTAAGACACAACTATGACTACAAATATATTGCAGGTGCACGCAATGTGAGATAAAGACATCTCAGTACACCCTTACAGCCCAGCAATGTCCATCTACTGGCACAACTGAATGTACACACTCCCTTACGAATGGATTATTTCTTTCCCATAAAATCTTCAAGAAGAAAGAAACCCCAACAAAAGCATTTAAAAAAAAAAAAAAAACATGCTTATTATGTAGTATATCGGTGACTCCCCTGCCAATGTGTCCCATTTGATTTATTGTCACTAACTAAATTACAGAAAGTACTGAATAATTTCAACAGGGTAAGACTTTAGAGGTACAGAATGTGCGACACGCTGAGTTTTGATTACAAATGTGTAGATAGCTGAATGTTGTTTAAAACCAATGCTTTAAAACTTTTTAAACAGGATTCCTAGTATGTAAGCACTTTAAAGAACGAGCTATATGCCATACAGGGGATTACCTCTGAAATCCATGGGAAAAAAAAAAAAGGATTTAATGCAAGACATAACTTTTATACAGATTGAGGATTAAAAGTATCCAAACAGTGGGTCATCATCAAAATGGTAAAACAAGGATTTTATGTTCAAGTCTGCTTTGTAGGATGGGGGGGAAGGTTTTTAAAACATGGTTTCATATACAGACATCCAAAGCTCGAGTTTAAATTCAAACAGCAGCTGCTTTCCTATCACACCACGGAAGCATTTAAGATCTTCAGTACTGATTTGCCTTGGTAGCTTCCTGCATGCATTCCATCTTAAAGCATGCAACTAAAATCCTACGAACTACTGAACCTCTACAGCAGTCATTTTGAAAACCTAGAGAGTTTCTGGGGCCTTTGAAGAGCAGAACCATACATCAATGAGTGAGTAGGTCCCATTTGGTCTGAAGTACTTCCACTATGGGATTTTTTGTTTGCTTTTGTTTTCTTTCCTGCAAAAGATCTATTAAAAGTCATTACTTCAAAGCAGGGGGTTTCCTGGTGGTCCATCCTCAGCGGTTTGCTTGAGATCGATAAAGATAGCTAGAAAGTGTCATATGTTTTGACTAGGTCTAAAGATCCCAGTCTCAAACTCAGGCATATCAGAGGTGCAGCACAAAGGAAGACACAGCAGTGTCTGCCGAGTGGTCTTCAACTTATGATTCACCTGCTGTTGTTTAGTCTGAACTCCAAACCTCCGAAGACATCCAGAGATGCACTCAGTTGAGAAATACGCTGTCCTTGGACTGCGGAGAGTGATCTGCCCTCTGAGCTCTCCACGGACAACTTTGTTCTCTGTATCTTTCTGAGAAATGCCTTGGTGGCAGTGGGAGCACTGGATGCTGTGACAAATTCTTTCCAAATGAGTTTAGGCTCTTGAAGCTTGTCTTTAAAGCAGGCAACCAAACTAAAACATTCAGCCTGTTCTGGAATAACTAGTGTCTCTTTCATCCCTTGTCAATCACTGAATTATGGTGAAAAAATCTTCACTGCCTGACCATACTTGACAGAGGAGATCTGTCTGAACAAGAAGCTAACAAAATCTTAAACACCTGGTGGAATTTATCTGCCTTTAAACACTTGATTTTCAGAGACTGCACCACCTACAGAGGACAGCCAGTATCAGCACTGGTTTGTCAGACATCCTGAGCGGGTCAGGAGCATCCTAGCACTGAGCAGTCCCCAGATCTCACCTCCTTGGCACATCAGTGACGAGAGCTTGCCCAAGACAGCGCTCTTCCTTAGCGGTCAGCACCGATCCTCTGCTGCAAACAAAGCCAAGTCCAAAGAGAATCCACAAATACGACTGCCTTCTAGGTCTCTTGCTAGACCAGTACCAAACGCCAACAGCCAGTTGCAACTCTTGCACTCTCTCATCTTCGATCTGAAAAGATTCCCCAAACACCAACAAAGAAATATGCCTAATATCTCTGAGAAGGAGAAAAAAAAAGTCAACTGGGATGTCAAGATGATGTCAAACACCTAAAAGTGCTTTCTGGCAGCATTTACAGTCTCTAGACCTTCATCAGGAACAATCCTAACCTCATGGCACTCTTCCATCTTATTAGCCTGCTCCTTCTCTCAGCACAGCCAGCACTCTTCTTCAGAGACGTGCAGGATGTACCTTCACAGAAAGGGCAGGAGCTCCCTCCTAGCTCCAGCCCCAGTGCCCTGAGATGCCCCCTAGTACTCTGTTCAAGAGCGCTGCTGGCTTTATATCAAACTGGAGATCCACTTCAGTAACACTGCTGCTTCTAATGGACCTTCCCCAGAGGACAGAGGCTCCGTGTTTTTAGTTGTTGCCTGCCCACCCAACAGGGGCTTTATATAGCATAGTTCTGTCAGTTAAGACTTAAGAACATGCTTCTTAAAATAAAACAACCCATTAAATTCTGCTTTCTGGAGCAAGCTCATTTCTTGCAGTTAGCAGTACTGCAAAGCATGAACATCCAGGCAGGTGCTATGTATATTTAAGCACCCTAGAGAGAAAGAAAACCTGTGGGATCATAAAAGAGATTAGCCCAAGGCTAGGTGAGAAAGATGGAGATACGAGCCTTCAAGTTAAATGCTCCACTAAGAAAGAGCAGTGGATGTGGCAAAGGGGATAAGTGAAGTTTGGAAGGCTTCAGAATGCCAAAGAAAAAAGGCAAACAGAACTGATGTGATTTTTTTTTTTTTTTAAAGGAAAAACATTAGATCTATGAAGCAGCACAACAGGGAAGGAGGCAGCAGTGAGACTGCCCTTATTGGTATCGTAGTGCTGCCACAGGACACAGCCAGCTTCATGCCGTGGAACCAGAGCTACGCAAATGGTCACGGGCTGGACCAGGAAAGGGGCTGCTCTCCCTGGCACGCCCCATGCAGGAACAAGACATTTGCACTTCTGGATTTAGCTGAAAGTAACCACTCACATCACTCCATAGTTAATTCCCTGTAGTGGGGAAGTGTATAAGAAATAGAAGAGCACTCTAGTTCAACAATGGTCGGAGAACAGGAGGCACACCCCTCACCCTAGCAGAAAAGATGCTTTGTGGCACAGACCTGGGATCATGGAAATATTTCCCCTTCACTCTGATGCTGTTCTCAGAGGCCACATCCTTTATTTGAACACCTGGCTGAGATAAGAAACCTATTTGTAAACTGATTTATCATCTCTTATCGACAGTCTTCTCTCATATGTACATACTTTGGTATGCACGAGATATATGTATCACTGCAGTTTAGTTCTAACCATTTATCATGGCTTTAGGTATCTACAGATATATCTACAGATATCTATAAAAATCACTGTACACACATCTTTTATACACAAGGCCTTTACAGTGAGAAGTAAACTGCAATAATCAGCGACAAGAGTCATTTCCCAGTTTCTTCATCTACTCACTTCATATGCTAATGAAAATGACTTACAACAGCGGGCTGCTGTAGCGTCAGTGACTCTGCTCAGGTTTGAAGCAAGCACCGGGCTGTCTGCTGTGCACTCCCTTCCCCCATTTCATTCAAGACATAGCATCTAGTAACCTACTACTAGGTGAAAACTGAGGTTTACTTTCAGAAGACATATTGAAATTTCTGATAGCTAAGTCCCAAGCAGCCTAAGAACATCTAAACGGCAACTAAAACCTATTCTATCTGCTCAACATCTCCCAACTACTCCAAACACTTAGTTTTTATGCAGGAACATGGAATGAAAAAGCAGACTACAGCAAACGCCAGAATTAGCTAAACAGACTTTTTAGTCCAGTGCCCCGCTTTCAGTCAGAGGGGTCAGACCTACAGAATAAACTGAAAGAGACTCCAGGTAGGTGCTGTAGTCTTCTCTCCTAAATTAAATGGCATAATTTAAGAGAAATGGCTTACATTTACAAGAAGGAAAATAAAACATTTCTGAAACTCAAAAAGTACAAGACGAACATTAAGCTATCTTGATTTTTTTTCCTTCAGTGATGCAAAGATTTGAGGGCTAGATATGTACCAGATAAAAATCCAATATACAGACAAGAGTTACTTTAAGAAAAAAGGCATTGACTGCAGTGGATTAATTTCATATCCAAAATAAAATTCTAGTTGCCTGACAACACAGCAAACACTCAAAAGGTGCCACAGAATAGCCTGTAGCTTTTTATTTTAGAGCACAGTAATCCAGCATATCTTGATATAAAACTTACCATCAAAAGACACCACGGTAATCATTTTGCTTTATTCCCATTCCCATACAGTTCTTATAATTCCTTTAAAAGCGTTAGCATATAAACACAAAAACTATTCAGTGGCTGAAGTATCTACACATATTTTAATGATAAATGCATGTATAAAGTATATCACTGAAAAAAAATCAGGAAAGTCAGCATGCTTTCTAAAAAGAAGGAAATTCTACAGTCTGCAGGTGCTTGAAAACACTTTGTGAACAAAGTAACCTCTTCAAATTCCCTCATTCTACAATTACAGTAATTATTTACATTATTTAGAACCAATGTCAGCAGGACATAGTAGAAGACACCTGTGAAGAGAAATTGGAAAAAAATGAAACCCACCTTAGTTTCAAAAGGTGTTTTGAATTGGTTTTAGACAGACCTAGCTATCGTACCTGCAAATCACTGAAGAACCACCACTTATAAAGTTATAACTCAATGGAATTAAATAGTTAGTGACACAGTGACCTACGAGGTTCAATTAAGAGCACTACTGTGTAAAAAATGAGGGTGAGAAGGAAGAAAGAAAAATGACAGCATTCTTAACAGCTGAAGTTTCTAATTAAAATAAAGGGAATAATTTAATTATTCCTTTTACGCCCCATCTAGGGAGCTGCTCTTGAAAGAGATTACCATACCTTAGTATTAACTACATGGTTCAAGCTCATCCCTATTTCTCAAGGGGTTTTGTTTTTATTTTTTTTTTAAACCTTTCTGTTTTAAGAAGGCCAGATGCACCATTTGTTTGTTTTGGTCCTTTTTTACTACTAATATTTCTACTTACAGGCCAGTCACTCGAGCGTTTCTGCATGGATCTATGACCTTCTTAGTCTCATTCAATGTAGAGAAGCAGTTCAGGAAGATTGAACAAATCACAGAGAAGCACTTGAAATAGAACCCACTTCTTTTGAAAAAAAGAGTTTAAGTAGCTTAACACCATCATGTCTTCTGTTAGGAGATTTTTATGGTTTTAATTAAAGTCTCTTTTAATGAAAAGGAGTTTTAAAACCACTTCTGCTTTACAATGTTTAAGGAAGGAAGTTCACGAACTTCATTATCCTAACCATTTAACCCATTTAGGGTCTCTACTGCTTTACCATCAGCCTCAACACCAACCAAGCAAGAGATTAAGTTGGCTGGTTCCCCATTTCACCAGTCCAGTAAGTTTTACTGTTCAGATTGTTTCAGTATTATTTTCATAGATATGGTCAATATTTTCTATTTGGAAGGCATTTCTGCTTGGGAGAAGCAACCAGCTGCTCCAAATGCAGCACCTTACAAACACAATATCCATGAAGACAGTTGGAAACAATGAAAAACACTGTGTCTAATAACCAAATTTATTATTCCAAAAGAACACCTGAATTTCTTAGTATGTACAATATTGTATGTGTACTCTAGATCTCCCCTAGCAGTTCATATTAATATAACTGCAGGTATGCCACATTATTCTCACTCAGTCTCTTGCCTATGTCCCCCCTTCAGTCTTCCATAAAAATCATAAAAACAGCCATTCCAGTGATGCTTGCAATTATCCCATTGCCTTCCTCTGTTCAAGATTTTGAAAATGACAAATAATGTAGATTGTAAATCTGCATTTAACTTGTGAAGGCAGATGTAAGATGCGAAATACCTTGACTTCAGGAAAAAAAAAAATAGATTTTAAGGGACAACTGCTTGCTGAAAGGCAGTGACCTTCTGGAAATCCACATTAATTGGTTCAGGCAAAGAGCAAAAGCTGCTCTGTACCACTCAGCAGATGGGAAAGGAAGGGAACCACGTGCCCAGGCCGATGCCATGCCCAGCCAGGCAGCAGCAGACAGGTCCGAAGCAGGCGTGTGGCTCATGCTCGAAAACGGAAGCTATCGAGCCTTTTGGTTACACTGACTGTCCTGCTCCAGGAAGGGAAAAAAGGGAAAGGACTGCAGGGAATGTGGCACAGCTTCAAATTCCCATCTTCCCATAGGAACACACAGTGCTCTGGGGCTGCAGCTCTACATCCCAGAGGACAGGGACAGAGCAGCACAGCTGTGACACACATGGCTTCCTCCTTCCCTTCCTGCTTAACAGCTGCTGGGGTGGCGCAAGAGCAGGAGAGGAACGAACTGCTAGAGAAAAGGGAGAGTCAGTTGAAAGTTTGAGAAGTGCTGGTATTAAAGTGCATTGAGCTTTTGCTCAGAAACACAGGCACGTGCATGCTGGATGTGGGGAAGCCAGCACGTACAGGCACAGCAGATTGAGAACTCGGTGCTTCATCAGGTCTTTGCTCTTCCACCACGTGCCATCTGGATGTGAAATGTTCATGTAGCTCTTCATAGCTAAAGTCTGTGAGCAAAATTCAGTGTGGTGCTATAAGCATCACCATCACCTGAGCTGACCACTCGTGTTATCACAGGTTACAAAATTCCTGGCAAACTCTGCATCAAGTACCATGGATGGACCAGGTCATCCCAGAAGGTGCAGAATCCTTTTCTTAATTATCTTTTGCAGGAACAAAGTGTCCCCTGATCTCACAGGACACCTTTTTTTTTTCTTTTAACAGCATAGATGCATACTGGCTTTTTTATTCTAGATGTTTTATTACAGATTTTCTATAGGAACCCCACATAAAAAGAAATGACACAGGGAAGACCCAAGTCAAGCTCTCAGAACTGCAGGTACTAAATAGTTTGTTATCTTCATATGTCTGGGACATCCATGCCAAGGGAAATGTGAGATTGGCCTCTACATATGCTTGTGCTTTACTAGCCAGCCAGCTATATCCATGGTGTCTTCTGATCAAAAGACTTTCAGGAACAGCAATAGCACAGAGATGCCCTGCCCTCCAGAACGGCTTCTGTTTAGGAGTAGGTATTATCAGGTTCACATGTGAGAACCTAAAAGGTGTGCACCAGGATTGCTACTTTAGAAGGACACCTTGCCACTTCCCAGTAGACAAGGTATTGTTAGGACAGCCAACAGCCCCATGTTTAAGTCCTTCAAAACAAGGCCAAAATAAAGAAACCAGAACCAAGTAGACAGCCATGGAGGGGGGGAACCTTCCCAGCAGCCAGAGCAACAACCACCAGAACCCACAGAGCAATCCTCGCCCTGCTGGGCTCCCCACGAGATTGAGGTTTAACACCTTTCAGCTTGGATTAAGATAACTTTCCAGATATCACCTTGCTGCTGCAGAACCAGTGATGTCCTCCCCTAAAGCATAAAACAAAAACCACAAGTAAAATAAAATGCCCACCACCCACGATCCACCACTGGTAATCTCATACCAGCTGCACTTCTGAAGAAGTAAGAAGCCAAATAAAAGGGATTAAGCAAAATTCAAACAGAAGTATGCAAGACCACACAAAAGGCGTGGTTTTGGATTTCATGTCCCTTTGCAACTTGGCTGCTTCCTCCTGCACAAGATGAGGACACTGATTTAATGGCTGGAAGTGATGATATGCTCTCAGCCCCAAGCACAAACAGCTCCAGCACGATTTATTTGTCCATTAGGAACAAAAGCTATTAAAAATAGATAAAGAGTGGGTGAAAACTATTACTAGAGCAGTTGATTGATATATGAACGCTCTTCTTGGCTACAAAAAAAAATCTCTTTGGCAAAGACTGCGCATTAATAAGGGAGAGATCTTCACTTCCTCCTAACCCTTTATGGTATCAGTAGCCATCCCTGGAGAGAACTGCTGTTACTCCCAATCTTACACAAACGATTAACTAACACACTTAGGGTGGGGGAGATAAGGTACCTGAAACTACTTCACCCTTGTGGACCAGCTGTTCAATTAGTCACTTTTTTTTTCCCTTAATCAAAAATCACCAGAAGTCATTTCAAGCGTACAGAAAAAAATAACACTCAAGCTTCCCACTTGGGCTAAGTTTATTCTCCTTTCAACACCCTGTAAAATTAGATTTAGATCGGTAAGTTCTGCGTGCTTTGAACAAGGGAAGATCAACACTTCATTGCTTTTTTGCTCACTTCAGCAAGTGTACGAAGTTGTATTTTATAGAATGCTAGTAGTATCATGCAAATTAATTAATCCACAATAGAATTCAATTATTTCTACAGCCTTATCTTTCCTACAATAACATTTATTAATGCTTTGTTCAAAGTGGATTTAGAAGACTCAAAAACGCGTTTCTAACAAAAGAAGGCTTGTCCTTCAAGGTCTGCATTTCAATCAAGCTTTAGTGTCAAGGTTTTCTACATATATATCTCAGTTCTAAAATATCAGGAGGTTGAACGTCATAAAGGGAATATAATCACTTTCAGTAAGCCTCAATTAACATCACTGCTTTTCTTCCTGCAGGTTCAACACCCCTATTTCCTACCCTCACAGTTAAATCTCCTCAATGTTTCCCTGTACTAAAACATTATGTTTCTCCATTCTTATCCTATCCCTGACATTTAATGAATGTCAGCTAACTTCTTTGGGTATCCGGGACTGCTGTCTGCTGTATTTATTCACCTGTAAAACAGAATAAAGTTATCTTTGACCAACAAATCCAAGCTGTTCATTGTTTAGGCTGTCACCCCTTAGGCACACAAAGCTTACTTCAGTGTATTTCCTGATGCTTCTTATTTAAAGGCTTTAAGTGCCATAGCTCTAACCAAGACAACAGAGAGTAGGGATGCTCAAGCTACAGATTTATAGATGTAGGTTTTTAAAGTAACTTTAAAATTACAACAACTGTAAATGGACAGCTTCTTTGTTTGTATCCGAACTTCAGCATTAAATTCTAGCTTTGACAAATTACAAGAAGTTGACTTTCTGTAAAAGGCTGACTCTGGGCTTCCCGAGAACCCAGTAACTCAGCTGAGGAGAACCGCTGCCAGGCTGTGATTAACACTCAGCAGCTTAAGGTCTAACTGTGCTCCCTGCTCCAACCCCGACAGGCAGCTGTAATGACGCGCCATTACGCTTAAGCTTCCAAAAACCATTTAACATCCGATTCTGCTGAGAACACGGTTTTACTACATTTTGAAAATAGAGTCGCTTTTTCCTCTTTTAGAAACCCCTGATGATGCCAGACATATGCTTGTTTTCCAAACAACAACTGTTTAAAAGAGAGAATACTCCTACTGATGTTCCTGCCAAAAACAACATTCTGTGGTTGGAAGAAATGTGATAGTAGGCAGCTCGCTCGGCAGAGGAAAGAAGGGCTTACGTTTGGCAAGGCATTTGAAGTCTTGCATCTACATTCCCCCATCTTAAGTTTCTTTTGGGATGACTGCAGCAGGGGTAGGGAGGACTTTGTTTGTTTGGGTTTTTTTGCGTGCTTCCTTCTTTGTTTGTTTTTTAAACACATCTCCAAGCATTTCACTCTTTAAAAAAAAAGCATCTGTGGGTTGTGGCTTTTTACCAGAAATGGCATAAAGCAGAAGTTTACCACAACACATTTCATCCTTGCAGGGAATAGTAGGATATAAGAGAAAGTCTGAAAGGGAAGTAAAAGAATTCCGAAGAAACACATAGGAGTGAATCTGCAGCATGAGGAAGCAGAACAGAAAATCCAGATGAGGAAGTACCACACAACCCAGAGCAGTAACGGCTTTATCTTACGATGTAGGGCAGGGAGAGGAAATGATTGTATTTGGGGTTTTCTGCTGCCACTACCACAAAAGACAAAATAAAATAAAAACCAATACCACCTCACTATCTGCCTTTCAAAAGCATTTTCACCACTGCTGCTGCAACAGTTGCTAATGAAGAGACAGCAAAAGTAACACAAGTGTGCAACTTGAACCAGGTACTTCAGAGAGACACTTCTGAGCATTTCAGAAAGCCACGATATTAAGACAACATTTCAAGCTGCTGCAGTATTGTATTTCATCCTTCATTAATGCTCTAGAAGTTAATTACTCACAGAAATGGTAACTGGACCAATTCACTAGGCAATGTAAGAAAATCTTTCTGAAGCATCTTCTAAGACAAATGAAGTTTTGAAACTCTCCCCAGTGATGGAATTTTAATTAATATTTCCCAGCAGCTTTTGCAAATAGAGACGTAGATCCCCTCATAGAGGACCTTGCTATCACTCTGTAAGGTACAGAGATTCCTGAAGGCTGCTGACCCTGTCCCAGCACCCAGCCAGGCAGCCAGCAGTTCAGCCACACAGCTGCACGTGACCACGAGAACTACCACCTTCTACACAACACAAGCAGAAGCCTCAGGAGCTTATAAAGACCACCAGAGTTCTTAGGATAGCAATCAGAACAACACTACTGCAAAACGTGTACCTTCTTCAGGAGTCTGAAGTGCAGCATACAGCTGTATGGCAAATCAAATTCCAACAATCTTCCAGTAATATTTCAGATGCAGCTATTTCAGCCTACTAAAAATCCTGCAGATAAAAATACCCAACTGCTTATTGGTTTGCCAACATGGAAGTTTTTCCTGTCATTAGCAGGGCAAATCCAGCAGAGAAATTCAGCAGCGAGGCACAAGGGTCTGTCTTCACAGCATCAGTAGCTTGAGATCTAACCCAGTATTCTCCTAATCTTATCTACAAACTTGTGGAGTTGCCCAGCCCAAATCACAGAACGATTTAATTTTCAAGACAGATTTTCTACAAGAGCATGAGCAATGTTTGATGACAGAGGCAAAGGTTGTAATAGCTACATTTCTGCTCAGGGAATGCATAGTTCAGCTATACCCTAGTGCATTCTCAGACTCTCCTCTTGAAGGCATTTGTACCTCCTCGCTTCAACATTGTGGTATTTCATGCTTGCCACACAGCAGCTCTCCAGCTTGCTATAAATATGATGCAACGCTGCAATGGGGATGTGCAAGACCTTTAGGATCTGCAGAATGGAGAGCTTCGAGAGAAACAAGCTGGCTGAGCTGAAGGAGACAGGATCCCCACCATCAAGAACAAAATGAAGCTGCTGAGAGAAATGTTATTCCCTGCTGCTTGCTGTAAAAAGAAGGGCAGACAGAAAGGACGAGGCTTTCCACATACCTGCAGGTCTGTTTGGCTAGCAAAGCCTGGCAAATGACTGAACTCCTATGACAAAGTTGGATAACCTGGAACTGATGCTAAACCACTTAGTACATTTGTAGCAAGAAAACCTGTTAAAATGTAAGTTAGGATTAATTGCAGCCCCATTCCAGCCCTTAAATTGGCACACATTGACTAGAAGGGATTTAAATATTCAAGCTGTGTGCAAACAAAGCAATACACGAGTGCCTTCAAATTCAGCACAGAAGTTAAAACAATCAAGTGTAGGCTTCATTCGAAGTGGTGTTATCTCCTCCACGTTTGCATCTGTTCAAGCATTCAGAGCAGCAGCCAACCTTTAAATGAACAGCACTGCTTTCCCAGGAAATCATTCTGCAATAAACCCATGCTGCTAGGAGTTCCAGAGAATTTCAGCATTTGCTAGGAAGCTCAACAGTAAGCTCGAACTACTAGAAGAAAGAACTAAGAAGCCAAATTTTCACTAAAGCCCCTGATTTAATTCAGAAGTTCCAACTCTTCATTCACATGTAATGATGCAGAAGAACTTCCCAATCTGTTTGGAAACAGATTGAACAAACAGTCTGTTTGAAGTTTCAGAAGAAAACAAGCTTCCAGGCCTCCACCACTGCCTACTGCTCTGGTAGGAAAACATCAAGTCCATGGCAAATGAACAGTTTTGCTTGGCACCATGAAACGGTGACCTTTTCCACTACAGGTTTTTAAAACAACCACACAAAAAAAAAAAAAAATCCAACATTTGCTGGAATATTGTTAATATTTTGGTATTTTATGTCCGTCATCAATGAAATCTACAAATCCTCCAGCCATTACCTGTTATGAATACAGAGGTTATATACTGCTCACTTGCTTAACCAGTGCTGCTGCTCTCTGCTCAGCTGCACAACAGCAATGCAAACTGTCCTTACGTTACAGGACATAAGAAGCACGAGACAGAAAAGAAGGTTTGCCCTTTTCTGACCTCCAAAGGAAGGCATTGCAACAGGAACAGCAGTTCTGGGCTGCAAGAAAAAGCTACTGGACAAGGAGGAGTGAGCAACGGCTGCATGCAGCACCTCTGACTGCAGGCATTAAACTACAGACACTCATGAGGGGGTACTCAGACTCTCTGCATTAGCAACTAGACTTGCATAAAACATTTTCATGAGGTTATACAAGGTTTTCAGTCTTCACTGATGTGGTGCTTCGTTCAGCTTCAGTCTCTAAGAATATATCACCAACAAAAGGAAATATTTTTGCACTTCTATACTACAAACAGATAGTTTTATCAGCACACAGTTGTGCTTTGATGACCAAGGATGTGGACACACAAGCATCCACTAGCTCTTCAGTTTGCCATGACATACAGAAAATAACATGACTACCTTTAAATAAATACAACCTTCTCTTTGTATATAGCACATAAAAGACAGTAGGAATGACAGTGTTTAAGAAAACACAATTTTCTTCCGTTGGCCAAGTACATCCTGTACAGCCAGTGCCTAGAGCAGGACTCCTGTCAAGTGCAATCACACCACAACACCCAGTGCCACCTCTGAGGCCAGGCAGCCACAACGCCGGGGCTGCTCCTGAAGACAAGCACGCCGCTAACATTGCCAATGTCAAAGAGAAATTTCTAACATCCCAGCTCAAAAACGTGTGACTTTCAAGCTCCTATCATCACACACACTGCACACGCTATCTCATAAACAGCCTCTGAAACTCAAGTCCTCTGCAGCCTCCAGAACATTATTACATCCTACCTGTCATGTTAGATATCCACTGGGGGCATACTTATGCCATCAGTGACCTCTGCCTTCATAATCTACCGGCACAAGAAGATCATTAAACATGCTTCACAAACCATGAAGAAAACATGACAGTTTAATCCATAATATTACTGGATGTTAACAGCCAATTAATTACCCAGCAACCCAAAGGACAGGATGCTAAAGCAGCACGTAGAAAGGTATGAACACAAGAAAGAAGTTACAGCACTCCAAGAAAACAGCATCACTCCATTTCCCAACACACAGAAGCATTCCCACAAGCCACCTCTAACACATTAACAGCGGGGCAGTACTGTGTTAGGTATTAAGAAACGTGCCCCAAAAAGATTAAGGCTTTGGCAAACCCAACAGGAAGAGCACATGCAGCACCCTCTGGAGCACAGTCACCCAAACAGACCACCTCAAGCCAACACAATGCAGAAGCCCCCGCATCTTGCTAGCAGAGCCCCGATCCAAATAGCACCCTGCTTTAATATGTAACTGTTCAGCAAGCAGCATTAGGATATATATATATATATAGTTACATGTGCTTGTAGACAAGAACCCGAAAGCTGGACAATGCCTTCGAAAGAATAGAGGAATGACTTTGAAGAAAAAAGTTGAAGAAAAAAAGACAAAAGGCCAGATGACAGCAGAAGAGTTTTCAGCTTTCTTCACCTACCAGAAAATATCATATAATAGGCTCATGTAAAATTTCAAATGTCTGAAGAATTATAATCACTAGTAACACTTGCGATGAAGTTAAAGACTTTATCTATCGATTTCATTTAGCTCATGCATTAAACAGCATTTTCACTACTTACACCAGAAATTTTCCTGCCTGATTTTGAAGTTCTATCAGCAAGCAGCATAAGGTTTACAGAGAACTTGAAAAGTCACCATAATACACATAGAACTCTACACCAAACGCATATTCAGACACCCAAAAAGCTCCCCAAAAGCATATTAACACTAGTTACACCAGTCAAACCAACTTTAAATATGCTTTTGCAACAGCATGGGAAGAAACAACTACTGTGTATGCCTCCAAGAAAATTTGTCTCGTTTGAGCTTCATGGGGATAAATATTTTCATCAACGTGAATTTATCTGTGCGTACTGCTGTGTAAATAAACAACATTTGATAGAGTTTTACCACAACTATACAAATTCTATAGTTTCCACATTGGGATAACCTCAACAACAGGGATGTGAAATAAAAGGTCATGCCAAAGAAACAGTGAAATAGCATTTTCATTTTTGGAACCAGAGAGAAAACTCAGGCACACATATGAAACCCTGTTTGTTTGTTTTTACCAGGACAAGAAAAAAATGATTTTGATTCAGCCTAAAATGCAGTTTCTGACAGATTAATGGAGGTTAGCCTTAGCATAGATTACTCCTCTTTGTAACAATTAGGATAACTGTAAAATATGAACTCAGGATAGATTCAAATTACCATTGATATCTACACGTACTTTATGTCATTTGCCAGCATTTTAAAGGCTGCAACATATTCTGAAAACTATTATAAAACCTAACTATCTACAGAATGCAAGATTAATTCAAAAAACTGAGGCCAAAATATTTGTATGCTGGCCATGTCCAAGACATTTATTTTAGTTATGTTACTGCGTTCACTAATTCCTAGCCAATTCTGTAACTCAGCACTCAACAGTTCTTGTGCCAGTTCTTTGCAGCACTTCCAACAACAACAACAACCAAAACACTCTTGCAAGGAGATTCGAAACTATGAATGATTAGGAGAAAAACAACACGCTTTAAATATAACACATTTGTTAGCATGCACGTGATGGGAAAACATGTCACTCCTTTTTTGTTTTAAACACAAAAGTCAGTCAAAAATAACACAAACATTAATCAAGTTCATCCTAAGTAACACTCAGCTTTTCTGCTTTTCAGATATATTCTTTAAACTACAAAAGATAATTAACTCAGAGTTAAAGCATGCCTTCTCAAGGGGCATGAGTAATGACAACTCAAAAATAAACTACATTTAGCATAAAGATGTTCCACACTTAATACTGAACACCTACTGCCCCCCATCTTAACCGCTCTGGCCATGTTTGGCTATCAAAACCCTAAGAGAACAAATTGATGACATCTGTAATCAACCGGCAGGAAGTCGCTCCAAAATCTTGAAGACAAGTAACTAATATTCTGCTTAAAAAATAAATACAACAATTGACTCTGGACACAGAAAATACCACTTGTTTAATGGCAGAAAATTTAATCGGAAAACTGATTTGCTGAGTGTTTGAGAGTCCCTTTAAAGCCCTAACACTAAAACCCCTAAAACTAGATTTGTTTTCAGAAGCATAAACACATCTAATACATGCTCATCATATTAACAAGCCTTCAAGAGAAGTTCTCCGGTGCTGTCACCTGACAAAAATAAAGAAATCAAGCAAGACAAGCTCCTATTTCACTGCTTAAGTGGACACAAGGTCTTCCATTTTAATCTTCAGCTGTTTCTACACACAAATTTCTTAATTTCTTCCCAAATGTTTTGTTCCCCTTTTGGCAGAGGAAAAAGAAATGACATCTATCAGCAGCTAAAAATATTTCAGCAACTTGAGTTTCTAAGAGAAGGATGAAAAAAACACACTGCTTCTCCAGTTAAAAAAAAAAACACTCCCGATGCAGCATTTCAATAGCTTTTACAACAGGCTGGCTTCTGAACAGCTGGATCTAAAATAAGTGTGAAGGAAAGCGCTCACAGGTTAAAGTTGAGCAAATAAATATGGTGTAACTTCACGTTATTTTCATCATTATCTCTAAACACAGGGTAGGTTCTCAGGAGAAATGTGTGGCGTAGCAGTTCTGCAACAAAGCTAAGGTTCAAGGTGCTTTTATTTGATTCTTAGCTAAGCCACTGATTTTCCTACATGACAAATTCTGTTTATGAGACTTCCATATGGAGGAGAAATTAATACCCTCTCCCTCTTTCCATTTCTGCTCTTTTAAGAGACTAAGTTGTTACTTTAAAGCAGTTGTTACCTGTGACCCCTGGCACCCCCTGCGTAAGGAAGCCTCTGAACACAGAGTGCAGCTGCAGATAAGGCTGGAAGGCACCTAGCTGCAGTCTGGTCCTATCAACATCTCCACATACTGGATGGCTTCAAAACTGGAGAACTAAGACAGGAGCCAGATGAAGACAATGTTTCCCCATCAATATTGTAAACGAAGTCTTAGCAATGAAGTCCATGAAGTCCAAAACTTTTAACTGGTGCCACATATCTATTAGTTGAGATATGAACAGAACTTTGAGTGGGAAAAAAAAAAGACAAACAGTGCTGTGTTATCCACTCTGTTTCAGATTTGGGTTCAGTACCAAGACCACACCATGCAAACTGAACTCCCACCAGCAACTAGAGACAGTCTGCAAGGACAGCCTTAGCTGAAACAAATTTCTTGCTCATTCCTCACTAAAAGTAGTCAGGAGAGATTTAGAAGGTGGTGCTAAGGGAGGTCTCAAAAGAACAAAGATCTAACCGCATACATTTATCTTTTTACAAGATGAGCAGTTCTTCAAGGCTTGTAACTATTCCATTCACTTCAATTTACACCAAGACTGAAGGGTCCATGCAGGACATTTAATCTAGAAATTAAGACTTTCAGAGGCATTCAAGCTACCCACTGCCCAGGTAACACAAACAACGACTTAACTACCATTAGCTCTTCATTCTGCTCTGAAATATCTGCTCTGGTTTGCTTGTTAGAAATCCTGTCCTGCTAGTGACTGTATACAAGTACTATTAGCTCAAAGTTCCTATCATGTCACATGATGACTTTCTTCCACTTTCCTTCACTGAGGAGTACTGCCCACAGACACTTATTTCATATAAATACGTGGTGTGCACCTTCCCATCTGTATATACCTGAGCTAAAGTAGTCACAAAGAGCAACCAGTCTACAAGAAGTTTGTATCAGTGCTCCGAAAACGAGGTACGGCGTACAGACAGCATACACTGAGAAACAAAGCAGGTTTATGCTGCTATTGAGAGTAGGACATGTTGAACCATATAAACCAAACATGCAGCCTCAATACTGTACTCCTGATAGGAAAGCATGCTTTTTTAAAGCACAAGTAATTCTATGTCTAACATATAAAGTCATTTTATTACTTCTATGGACAAACCAAAAAATTAGCAAAGACCATGTAATTTCATTAGCTATTGAGTATAACCAAAACTATAGTTTCCGTATCTGTTTAAAAAGTGTTTTCTATTTGTTCTCTATTTGTAGAAAATAGCTGTGGAAAAAAAGAAAAAGGACTCGTTCAACTATTACTTCATGTACGATAAAACCTCTCCATTCACTGCTTAGTAACTACATTCATATTTCCACTAGCCATAAAAACACCAAAAAAGCCCTCCAGCAAGCAGTAAGAAGAGCTTGCTTTGCACAACTTGTCCCCAGAATTCTGCTGGAAATAAATC
This sequence comes from Aythya marila, assembly GCF_965140915.1. Lineage (NCBI taxonomy): Eukaryota > Metazoa > Chordata > Aves > Anseriformes > Anatidae > Aythya > Aythya marila. The sequence continues at coordinate 21,155,116 of NC_139042.1, read as the reverse complement.
CAGCTTCCACACTGCTTAAGGAGAAGACTGTCTGGTCCTGGTGTCGAACTGAAGAGCTGCAGACCGAACATCCTTCCTTCAGGACCTGATGAAAGCTACGTTCACCGAGCAGAAATGACTTATTGCCTTCATCGTAGTGCAGACGGGTCCTTCCACACATACATGAGTATTTATTTCGAATGGGAACTTAAATACAGAAGTAAGCTATAACTGAACATAACACCTAAAAAAGCTCGTTTCCACAGCTCAAATAGAGGGTTGAATCCTTGAATCTTGAAGTTTGCAAGCACTGTAACTTGTAACTTTATATTTACAGGTTAATAACTTGGGTATTAGTCTATATAGTTATTGTATGTTATGTTGATCTCCATGTATCAGAAGCTGGACATCTCTGCATCTGAACTACAGACCGTAGCACGGGAGAGCATGCTGGAGGATGAGGACTGCAATGTTATTCCATTACTTCATTCCCTTCTTCAAGCACACACTACTCGCTACTACGGAAAATACTGTATTGGGCAGTCACAACAACAGTCTGCCTCACATAAACATAATACTTTCTGGTTCCCCACGTAAAGCTTTAAAAATAAAATACAAAAGGCCAGCCTGGCGTGACAGGCGAAGCAAAACAACGTCCTCCTCCTTAATTTAAAGTCTCTGGGAAGTTCCTGGCTGCTTCCACAATTCGCTCCCGTCTTTTTCTAACAGGCAGGCTTCCCCTCTGGCTGCCTCCAGCCCACAAGAGCAGCACAAAGAACCGCAGCGAGGCCGCTTTCCTCTGCCCCTGCACACATAGGGGCAAAAACTGAACCGTTTGTGAGGTGTTTTCTGTCAGGGAACTCACCCAGCGCCCATCGCTCGGGCACCGGCCCCGCTTCACGGGCTGGTGAGGAGAATGAAAGCGGGTCCCAAGCTGTTAGATACCCGCAGGAATTAGTAAACTGTGTGGGAAATGTGAAAAAAAACACGTTTTCTGACCTTTTTCCAGCCAGCTTCAGGCACTCGGCAGCGACGATCCGCGCTCCTCAGGCTGCTGCAGCCGCTCCTCCTCAGCGGCGCTCGGGGCAAACACCTCACGGGAATTCATCTGCGCGAGCGGAGAAGGGGGGAGGAAAAAAAAATAAAAATAAAATAAAAACAAAGCGTTTTGTAAAACTTCTCACTCACCGAGGGCTCCCGGGGGTTATCCCTAAGGACTCTGACGACCCCCGGGGGCAGAGCAGCCCCCACCCGCTCGGTTTTGGGGCTCAAACCGGAGCCCCCCCCCCATGGAGCCGGGACCCCCTCAGCGCCCCTCAGGGGGTAACGGCCGGGGGGGGGGGGAGGGGGCCCCGCACCCACCTGGCGCCGCCGCCGCCGCGCGAGCCCCTGCGCGGGCCGAGCCGCCGCTGCCTCGCCCCCCCCCCCAAGCCCCGCCCCTTCGCCCGCTGGCCCCGCCCCCTCACCACCCTCCTTCGCCCCCCCTCGTGAGTGGCGTGCGCGCCGCCCAATGGGAAGGCCGGGAGGGAGGGGCTGGAGCTGTCAATCATGGTTCGGAGTGAGGTGGGGGGGGTGATGGCGCTGAGGGGCTTCCCGCCTCCCCCCTCAGCCTCCCCTCAGGGGGGGCTGAGGGACGGGGTGAGGCCGCGCTGCCGCCGCCGCTCCCCGCCGCCCTGCCCGCCCCGCTGACCCAGTTCCCAGCGAATCCCGATCCCAAACGGCCCCGTGCAGGGCTGCGGGGGGGTTTTGGGGCCTGCCCGGTGCCAGCGGGGCTTTGTGCGAGGCGCAGCTGCCCCCGCGCAGCGTCCCCCCTCGGCCGGGTCTCGGCCTTTGTGGCTGGGACAACGGCTTTTGTTGCTCGTCGTGGAGCCTGCGGGGGGGAACGAGCCCGGTTTTATCATCTCAATGACATTTCGGGCGCCGAACAATCGCCAGGCGAACTTTAAGGGCCCGGGGCGCTGTGGAAAAGAGTCAGGGCTGCGAGGGGAGGTGATGGGGGCGGACATTTGGGGGGGCTGGAAGTTTGCTCAACTCCGGCTTCAGCAAGGACGGGCTCACAGGCAGCTCCTCGCCAAAAAGAAACAGCATTCGGTAATGCCGCTAATTAATTAAATGGTTTGTGTTCAAGGCACTGACACCCCTCGTGGCAGGAGGCAGCCGCTGGTGTAGGCACAGGAGGTTATACAGCAAAAAATGCATGAGGCTGAGGGGTTCCTCCTGCTTTAAGTGCAGATGGCGAGTGCTCTAAGGAAAAAAAAAAAAAAAAAAAAAAAAAAAACAGAAAAGGAATCACCGAATAACACAGTCCTACAAGAAGGAAGTGGCAGTCTTTTCATCCAGCGTCACGGCTCGACAGGACAAAAATTGTAAGGGGATAACAGCCCCCAACTTTTCAGAGAGCTCCTGTTGAAAAGGAGGCTGTTTGCCCTAAAACACACGCAACAAGAAAGAGGAAACTTCAGAGACTGTGAAATAAAACATGCTAAATGACCTTGCCTAGTTAAAACACCATACTCATTCAGTGATGCTTTTTTTTTCATACAGAAAATGGGATCTTGAGGCTGGAAAAAGTATTAATTTCACAGACCTGTCGCTACCGTGATTTTTTTCTGCTCCATCAATAGAAGCAAGCATCCTGTGTGGTGCAAGATATTAACGAACATTTATTTTGTTCCACCTGCTTTCCAGTCTCCTGGATTCCTTCTCAGCTTTCATTTTTCTCCTCTGTATTCATGACATTTCAGCACCAATAGCTATTTTTAATATCTAAATCTTGTAAAAATGGAACTCAGGCAGAGCTTTATTACTGCAATTTTGACCTTGCCTTAGAATTTGCATATAAGGCAAATCTGCCAAACCATTTGCATTTCATCTGTACTAAGTTTTCATTAAGACACACACACACACACAAAGAAAGTGGTTAAATTATCTGCAAGTAATAATTTAATAAGCTTTTGTCCTAACCATTAATATTTTCAAGTAAAATTATGCTTCAGAAAAGCGCTCTGAAGCCAGAACCTTCAGGTTTGGATTGACACACCAAGAGATGTTCAGGATTGATCTTTCTGCTATTAATTTCACTTGAAGGTAGAAGCAGGCTTCAGAGGGTAATGAAAAGGCAGGGTTATTGGAGACTGAAGTCAAGATGAGTTAGTGGAAGCGAGCATGAAATATTCTTAATATTTGCTTACACTGACTTAGATAAAATTTAAAAGGACCTCCTTTTCTTGAATAGTCTATTTCACACAATATATCATAGAATTACAGAATGGTTTGGGTTGGAAGGGACCTTAAAGACCACCTAATTCCAACCCCCTGCCATGGACAGGGACACGTCCTACTAGACCAGGTTGCTCAAAGTCCCATCCAGACTGGCCTTGAAAGTGTAAGACAAAACAATCTTTTGAAAGTCTGTTCTATTGCTTGTTGCTTCCTTCTGAAGAGCATGTTTCATGGTTTGGAAATCTTTTTGTCTTTCAGGAAACACAGAATTGCTGAGTAATGTTAAAATAAATACTGTTACGCAAATGATTTACAACACCACAGATAATCATTACAGCATCTCTGATTAATAATGGAACATTGATGGGTCCCTGAAGAGTTTCTTGCTGAATCAGCTTTTGCAATAAATTGCTTTCCCTCCAGCCACAGCCTCACCCTGTAGAAAGGGCCTCCAATTCCTGAATGAGGTAATTGATTTAGGACAGCTAGAGGATGCATGCAATGCACAACAGAAGATGCTTCATGAATTACTGCATCTCTGTTAATGGAATTTGTTTTCCATTAACACAAACTGTTTAGCCTTGATAAATCTGTGTAAGTATTTCTCGTGGTATTGCATATTCAAATTTAATTACTGATATTTTCATACTATTCATATTTTTCAGGAATATTTTCCTGAGACTATTAACTATTTTACTTTTTGTTTTGTTTTGATTTTTTTTTTCCTTTTAATACACCAAGAATGCTGGAATAATGAAAAACTAACAAAGTCTATGAAAACACGATGCAAGTGGATCCTCAAAGGAAACATTCAATATAAGTTCAAAGAGGCACTCTGTGTAATCAATCTCCTGAAAAAAAAGATGTAGAAAAACAAGAACAAAAGGAAGGCTAATAACTTTTCAAGACAGCTACTTTCATCAACTAATCAAGAGTTGTAATTCTGCCAATTAATAGTAAGGTCCATTAACTGTAAGTCATAAAAAACTATTTGCTATGCAAAATGCTCATTTTTCTTTGCTGGCTCTGATGCTTTGGTACAGCAGTGGATTAGGATACCCCGTGAAGCAGGGATCAGTGATGTATAGCAGGAGAGGACATAGTCTCTTAATAGTTTTATGGCATTGTCAGTTAACAAGCTCCCTTTTTAAACACAAGCACACAAAAGACACGGTTCCAAGTTCATTGGAGATTAAAAAATGAAATACAGAAAGCTGTAACTAGGAATAGGCTGTTGATTTAGGAGCTGTACTATGCAAGGCACATTTGGGACTAATGGGATAAAACTAAGAAACAAAAACCATGGGCTAAATATCCAGTCTGAAATAGGAGAAGGGAAGGGAAGCTCTGAGAAGAGGACTATGTGAGAAGTTTCAAAGTGTGCTGTACAAAGCACTTCTCCAGCAGCTAAGAATAAGCTACATTTTATTTCTTCTGTCTGGATTCACTGTCAAGGTATGCTATTTACAGTCTTTTACTAAACTAATTATAATGGAGGTATAGTATCAAAGGAGAAGAAATCTACTTGTTAAAAATAGGCTCTCCCAGTTAAAAAATGAAAGGGTAGGGAACAGCAGCATGTTGCTCAGTGTTCAGAGGATTTATGCAGCTGAGTTCTGGGAAGCCTATAGCTGTTTTCTCACTCTACTGAGCCCACAAAAAGACAGGGATATTGAAAGATTTATGGTAACTGTGATTGCTCCCATACTGATGTCCAATAGATACTGGTAGCCTCACTCCATCATGAGTAAGGTCTACCCTTTCAGACTGCAGTCATCCACTTCCCACGGGCTTTCAGCAACAGTTTATCATCTAACTCACATATGTGCCTTTAGAAATCTCTCTTCTAGTCCACAGAAGCACACCAATGAATCAGGGAATCAATGCTATACTCCGCTAACGTCTCTCCCTTCAGCAAAGTGAGGGGGAGAGTTAGACACAGCCAGAGCATGAAGATAGGATATCTGACCATCGTGTGCCTTTGGCCTGTATTTGAACCTCTGTCATTTTCCTCAGATGCCATTTTCCTCAGATACCATACTTGGTATGATGCATGGATGACACAAGGAACCAATCCCCAAAAGAGCAAGTTTCAAAATACCCTCCCTTACTTTCCATACAACTTCTGTAGGAACTCTGTCCACACACGCAGAGAACTATCTCATATTATCACAAGGTTTCCATTTCTTTCTCTTCCTTTTTTTCTCTTCCATGCTCAAGGGTTTAGAGTTGGTAGGAACTAATGAAACTATCAAGCAAGCGAGTCAGAATCTACAGTATTGCCTTGTTTTGTGGGTCAGAACAAGAACCATAGAAAGATGCAGATGGGAACTACAGAGGTCAAAAATGCCATGTTTTTTCCAGCAAAATTTCAGACTCAGACCCACCCTTGTTCAAGATCTTGGAATGTCACAGCAGCATCCAACCTCTTCAGACATTAGCTGCAGTCTAGGGTATAAGATAGGCTAAGGGAAGGATAGTGAAGGAGATGGCTGTATTGGAAGTGTTAGTTAAGTTAAATGATTTTCCATCATTTTTATTCAACTGTAAAAATCGTAGTGGGTGCCAATAGAGTATATGGTCATGAAATTTTTAGGAGGCACATTACATAGCAAACAAATATGGAAAGTACAGTTAAAAATGAATAAAAATGTAAAAAATGTGAAAGATTAAATAGAATACCAGTCTTTCAACTATAGAAGTATGCTTAACTCATCAGAAAAAAACTCATGGTAACACCTCAATTACTGACCTCATGGAAATCAAATTCTAAACACGCGCAGCGATTTAAAAGTCCATTCTTAGGTTACAGCCTTCATGGCAAGGACCAAATGTGTGTCTAAGTTTGCACAATGCTAGCACAAAACACTTCTGAACCTCTCCCTAGCCCAATATATGAAGCCTCTTAGGAGTCCTATGACAAGTGCACTGTTATATTCTGGTATATGACAGGGAATGACAAAGGGCTGCAGGCAGCAAGCACTTCTCCCAGTGCCTTGCTAAGGGCCACGTTTTCCATTTGGGATGCCTTCTCCAACTCCTCTTTCCAAGCGGACTTGATATCTGGGGTCACAGAGTGGAAAAAGCTGATATGTAAATAATTGAAGTATGGAGGTAAAAGTAGGGGAACACCAGAAGAAAATCAAATGCATGGATCTCAAATAGTTTGGACAAGGTGAGACAGATTTTTATTTAGACCACCTTTCAAAAATATATATAAATTAACTGCAAATAGAAAACTTCATACTAAAATTAAATGGGGATATTAGTGATACAGACTTAGAAAAGAGGGCAAAAATGACATCAAGACATCTTTTAATCCACCCTCCTGTGACAAGGCTAGATAAACAAGAGAGAGAAAACTTTGGGCTGATGTATATTTGCTTGTTTTAAAGAATTTAATCTAACAAGGAGATTTCACAATTTTCTCCTGCATTCTTGCCTAGTGTTTATGGTAAAAAACTTTTTACTAATGTCCAACGTATTTTTTCCATGATGTAATTTTAGCATGTTCCTTTCTTGTGCTATCAACAGTGGGCTTGGACAACAGATTACAACCTTTTATTGTTTGAAGGCTTCTCATGTCTCTCCAGTCATTCACTCAATGAATTAAGCCCCTAGCTCTTTCAGTCCTGCCTCACAGGACATGTTTTCTAATTCTCTGGTCCTTTTCCTTTCTTTCTTTCAGATTGCCTTCACATTTGCTGCAGTTCACTTCACAGAACTAGACACGCAGCACTCAATACTGATGCCGCATGTTTGCTTTTCCTGTAATACTATGACATTGTTGATACATATTCAACTTGTGAGTCACTGTAACCTCAACATCTTTTTCAGCAAAACTTCTGCCTGGTCAGCTGTTTTCCATCTTGTGTTAATGCACTCATTTTTTCCAGATTAAGTGCAGACCTTGCATTCTCCTTTTTGAAGTTCATCCTAATTTTTTGGACCAGCTGCCCCATTTGTAGAGATTGTTTTGATTGCTACTCCACCAGGTTTGTGCCATCTGTAAATGCGATAAGCATTCTTTCTATTGCATCATCCAGGTCACTGAAGGAAATACGAAACATTACCAACCTCAGGTTTGGTAACTCCCTGGAGAATCTCAGCCAACAGTTTTCCATTGTAACAGTGAACCTTTGATAACCATTCTATTATTATTGCTTTCCAAACAATCTTCTCCAGCTTCTGAAAAGAAGGAAATTCAGCCAGTTTTTCTCCACATTGTTTATGTCACATAGCAATGTAAAAAACCTCTATTTATACCAACAATTTCAAGGGAACCAAAGTTAAACATTTCCTTAATATTCATGGTTATGTGAATGACTATTACTTCTCTCTTGTATCTAGTATACACACAACACATATTCATACAAGAGACACAAAATGATGTTTCAGAATTGTTGGTGAAAGCCGGGCATTTGGACACCAGTAGGCAAAAGCAGGATTTTTACTCACATAAGGTCCTTAGATTTTGAGCATGCAGCATGTAATTTGTATTTGAGTGTTTGCTCACATGACTGAGGGTCAATATCACTTCTACTCAAACTGGAATGCCTCCTTCCATCTCAAAAACTGCAAATTATCACTTCCCTAGGCTTCCCTAGTACCCCACAGTAAAGTGTCAGGCAATATTGCCTTCCTGGAAAATATTAGCCTGACTGTCAGCAGTAAGTTAGTTGACATTAGAAAATTTTGCCTGGACTTTATCAAGAGTATGATATGATCACTGCAAAGACTGATCAGTGATATCTGGTGTGATCAATTGGAACGATTAGCAGTCTTCAGGACATTTCAATATTCACCTTACTCTTCTCAAAGAGATGTGTTGCTCTATGCATATTTTTCTACCATAAGCCCTTCAAAGGTTTTGTTCTTTGACAGCTACAGATATGATACACTGAAGTCATCTTCTGAGCAGCCCTCTGGTGAAAGAAAATGGCTTGAATAAGGCAGAGCTGAAAGAAAACCAAGATTAAAAGCCAAGCTATTTCCAGCTTCAGAAGTAACGGTGATTGTATTGTGATAAAAAAAAAAAAAAAAAAAAAAAAAAAAGACGCCAGATATTAATTTTGAAAAATAATCCGAGCGAAAGTTAGATCTTCATCAAAGTATTAAAATGGTTGAAATGCTGTCAGTTTGAAAGATCAGCTTTCTAAAAATAGATAGAGATGAGATGGGTATTTGAAAACCAGCTAACTTCTTTACAAGGCAAAGCTTTATGCATAATTAATATGTCCCTGGAGGATTTTTCAGCAAATAAATATAAAACTAAACTGTTTAATTATCAAGACAGTTTCAACTTATTACTTCTTCCAACAGAACGGACTTGCCCAATGGTGTGGAATGTTACTGAAATTAGCTAAAGCTGAGATGCAGCTGATAGTCTAAATTGTAGAGTTTGGAAACAGGAAAGAAAAGTTTATTTTCACAAGCAAGCACGCTTTTAATTTTGGAAACAACAATTTTTTCTTTGTAATGCAGTTTGAAAGTGTTACATTTCTTTGATGTTTTTATGAAACTTGTTATTTAATTGGCCTTAAACGCATAGCTTTGGCACTTAAATTCTGTAGCTTTTATTCTGCTTTGTGGCTGAAACTAATATAATTTAGTGTTTTACATTAGAAAGTGAGGAAAGTCATGGTCTTCTTCAAAACACAATGGTGCATTTCATTATGCAGAGTTGAAATGAATTCACTGTGTTAGGTCTCTGTCTTGCATGTTATATCCCAAGCCTTCTGTTGTCTCCAATTACCCATGCATTTTTGTGTACCCACAAAGCAAGAGGCATGAATCTCTTCAGATATCAGTCAAGAGTTCAGTCCTGCTGACAGCCAAGTTCCCTTGCCCTTGTATTATTGTAGGGCCTTTGGCTAATCTGTGTGTGGGTTTAGAAGTTACACCTGTGCATCCCGGTTCAATGAGCTCAGTTACTTGAAGGACTAAACCTTGTATCACAAGAGCATGAAAAGCAGCATTTTCTATGGGTCTTAACTCTGCCTGAAAGGTGCATGTCTGCCTACAGTCTTCAGGGGTGATGCCTGCAGTCTCCGTTCTCATACACAATTCATAAATTGCCCCGATACACAAGCAAATCTTACCCATGTGCACGCAAACTGAAATAAGCAAGAGGCATTGCACTGCGCTGAGTGCTCAGTGTGTCAAAGGGAACAGGAGCACAAACTCCCAACAGTAATTAAGCCTTGCTGAGAAATTGAGCATATGTCATACACAATAGCCTGTCTCTTCTACTTCCCTCCCTTCACTCCCTCCTTCCCCTTAGCCCCATTCTGGGTAGAGATAAATTTAAAAAGAAAAAATGGAATGAAGGGGAGATTTTTAGTAAATCTTAACAGCAGCTTTTCAGCTGTAGGAAAATCTGTTGTTTGGATAACAGCCTTAGAGGAGGATTTCTTAACTGATACAGGAGGGAAAGAAAAGCAGCCACAGCAAGACAGAACAAAAACCTGTCAGAATAAAGAAATCTCAGTGAACCCACAGAAAGGGTTATTGAGAAGCTCTATGAGAGAATGAGAGAGACAGAACCCTTACGAAATTTAGATGCTCAGGAAGGCAAGGCGGAAGGGAGAAGTAGAGGCTATTTGCTCATTGGGTTTTAGTTGGAATCAGAGACTGCTGTCTTTCCTACCATACATCAAACTGAGCTCCGGAACTCCGGAATAAAAACAGTTCAATACAGACTGTCTGCAGCTATGTCTTTTTGATTTTGTTTTTTTTTCTACCAATACCTCATTGGAAACCTTATCGCCCCTCTCCCCACCCCTCACCCCTAAAAAAGGCAGTTTAGAAACAACTGTGATTACGTAGCATATTTTCCCTATTATAAGGCACTTAAAGTACAAGAGAAAGCCATCTGCTGTAACTTGGCTGCCCTTTTCATTTTAGGTTAATCCACATTTCTGGCTTTTTCATCATCATTCCCAATTAAATACTTCTCCAAAACAAATGTAGATGGTTTTAAGATTTTTATTTAAACATTATTATTCAATTCCAGTCCTTTTGGCAAGGTATCTGACAAAATCATCATATTTTATATGAAATAACTCTGTAAAGTTTCTCAGATTTTCCATTTTTAGCTTGATCTCTGGGGAAAAGGACTGCAAAATCCCAGGTGACTAACAGACCTGGCTTTGTGCTGGATGCTGTAATAAAATGGCATCATAGCATACCTTGAATTGTAAATGCTTCCTTGCACGGAGTTCTTGTGTGCCTCTCTGTTCACTTCCACTTTACATTTCTAGGAAGCTGCTAGAAGAAGCTGCTGCATTCTGCTTTATACAGTGAGAGAACTGCACCATGTACTGTCTCTTGGGAACACATTTGATTTCTATTCTGCCTATTTCTATCTATTGTGCTTTAATCTAATACAAAAGTATCTGTGTGGAGAGCGGAGTGGTAGGAAACACTTGCCCTGGAGTTCTAATGCTGTCTCCTATTTCAGTCTTCTTAATGAATAACAAAACAAAACAACAAGCTGACAAGTCTGAGCTTCTTTTAGATATCACAGCAGGCACATGGAATAGCTTCTTCCAGGCATACTGATCGCTTTTACCACATTTATAGTACTCTAATAAATGCTTCTTGGAGCAGCTCCAGGCAATTGTAATTAATTCTCAGTGGGATGCTCATAGTGGTCACCCTGGATCAGAAAGGTCAGGACTTTGTCTGTGCCTTTACAACATCAGTAAAAATTAAACACTCACTTTCCCCAAAGGTCATCCCAAGCTGAATACACAAAACAATCAATCTCAATCAGTTTCCTGTTTCCTGCTGTTTCTCATTATTTCTGTAGTTATCCTAAAAAATAAAAGTAAATACATAAACAAATCAAAGCAGAAGCTGTTTTCAGGGTGTTGATTTAATCCTCCATCCTATGCCAACAACCGATGAATATACAAACAGGAAAAGTGAGACAGCCCCCATGAACACGTGAAGAGCCATTCACCTACAGCAACTCCGGCTTTAATTAATCTCCCTGCCTTCTTAGAGTGGCTAAAAGAGGAAAATCCAGGCTGGCAAACATCTGTTGCACAGTGCACACAGCAAGAATTCAAGGTGCGAGCCCGTACAACCCGAAGGAAAACACTCCTCTCTGCCTCCCTACCGCTCAGCACCATGGACAGGGCACACGAGGAGCCGATGGAGTGGGAGCGGCCCTGGCACGCCGGGCACCTCGCGCCCTTGCCGGGGAACGCGCCCAGGGCGCCCCGGTGGCCGGGCCGGAGGCACTGTTTCAGTGGAAGCTCTCCAGACCCTATCGCCGCTGCCCGGGCCGGGGTGGCCGCGCTGTTTCTCCTCCTCCCCGCTGCCAACCCGGGTGCGCAGGCCGCCTTGCAGCCAGCCGTGAAGGGCAGCAGGCTTTATGACACGTCTTTATTTACTGCGTACGCTTTTATGGCCAAGCCTCGGTTTTATTTTCCGTAGCTTATCATGCCCTTTGAAAAGGTCAATGTGAAATTGTTTGTGCGGTTTTTTTCTTTCTTTTTTTTTTTTTTTTTTCTTTTACTTTAATGCTGCATATCTGGCAGCCTGGCAGTTCTGCAAAGGGGGAAGAAAGAGGAATGAGACCTCAACCTGAGGGAAACATAAATTTAAAAAAGGGAGACAAATGGAGGTGTATGCACCCAGCCAAGAGAAAAAACCTCAGCCAGAAGTCACACACAAAATAAAACCTGTGCTGGACCATTCAAACCAAACAGCTACTCAAAACTACTGTCTTTCTGAGGGGGAGAACATCAGTCAATTTTTTGCTTAGTTACACAAGTGTAACTGAGCAAAATCCAAATGCCTCTCTCAATAGCATTGTCTTCTTTTTCCATGTTTAAATCAGTGCTGAAGAAGTCAAGCTTGAACATGGTGATTTTATACAGATTTTTATTTTTTACCACAATTTTTTCCCTGCTTTCTTCACTGTATTTTTCCTTTAATTGACAAATAATAGTTTCTTTCACTAGCTTGGTGAAAATCCTAATCATGGTATCACTCTTTTGAGGAACCATTAATTTTGCATGTAAATGTCAAGTTTTTTTGTTCAGCATGGGAAATGTCAGCCTCAGGACCAAACCAGTCACCAGACTGGCTTAAACAAATACAAGAAACAGTCTCCAAAGACTAGCAGACACTGGATATCATTACACTGTTAATTTTCCTTGAGACACTCTCCATTTCTGATCATAGGCCTTTCACAAGCCCCTCCAATGTCTTCATCTCAGCCTCAAACTCCTTATATCAATCTCTACACTATCCTCACTTCATTTTTATGTTTAGTCGTTGTGCATCCACATTAAACCAGCCACAGAATAGCATCTCTGTCTTCTCCTTACTGCTTCACTTCCTTCAAAAAAAACAGAGAGCCAAACTAAGGTGAAAGCCATCATATTCTACGTGATGTTTTCAGAGTCTGACTCGTTATATATTACCTACCTTGACTGCAACTCACTGGGCAGTCAAACTTTGAACAGTAGAATTTCAGCATATCTTTGGCTGATGGTGAAGTACAAATGAGAAGAAATTATCTGTCTTCAACTTGTACATAAGATAATTTCACTTTCTATCAAATAGTGATCTTGGAAGAGATGTAGACAGATGATGGACTCAGTCTGGTGTTTATTATGTGAAGTGTCACAACTCTTATGATGCAATCCTCCCATTCTGCTCTACTGTTTCCCATCACGTAATTAAATTATGAACTCTGAAACATAAAGCCATCCTCCATTTCTGTACTGTTCAATATCTAGCCCACCAGGGCCCTGATCCCTCACTGGATCGCTGGTAATACCACAATATAAATAGTAATGGAGCAGCATCTGCCTGCTCGCTAGCCCCAAGACTCCAAGCAAGCCTAATGCAGGGGATCTTATATACCCGATAACACAATAGCCAAAGGGACAGATCACAGCCAGAAGTGTTGTTATGAGTGTAAAGGATTGAGCTGGTTGTTAATCATCCCAAAGAATTTTACATGGGCACAAATATAAATCACAGCACTCCATTCTGACAGTCTGACATAATAAATTCTGACAATTACATTCTGACATAATAAATTCTTTCTAAAATTTCTACCAATTATACTATTCTTCACTTCCACTCCAAAACTTTGTGCTTTATTGCTTTGCACCACTAAATAGCTGATGTATTTCTCTTCTGAGGTGATCGGTTTCCTTCTATGGAAATTCAGATGTACACAGAGCTGCACTATATTCTTTATGTAGACATCAGGGAACTCTATAAAGCCCTTTCTTCATGCTGAATTATGTATAAATGCACAATTTTCTTACTCTAAATAAAATACATTAATGACATTTAGCAACTGAGCTCTTCAGGAAGCCTTTATGAAAGCCAAAATAGTAAACATTGTCTTGTAAATCATATTTAGCCCATGAAGTCATCAAATCCAAAAGCAGACAGGAAAGAGAGAAGTTACCCTAATCTCCTCTTAATGCACCTTACAAAATCTCCACACAATTTGGATGGTTCTGAATATAAAATAGCAATGTAATTTGCAACTGGCTGTTTATTATTTATTATACATGGCTCTATAACTGCGCATTCCTTTATAATACATGAAGGGAGCTTTCAATTAGTGAAAAGAGGAGGATTTGGACCTTTAGAGAGCCACGCTTGAAAACACTTGAAAAATGCAGCTGAACTACAAGTTCTGAAGACCTGCACCACTATTAATAGCTGCGGTTCAGGATTTGCTCCTTAGAGAGAGCAATTCCTCCTGACTGCAGTGAAGTTTTTGTGTCCAAATGAAAATGACATATTGGAGCATGCCATGCTGATGACAGTGTAGGTCATTGACTTTATATAAATAAATAAATAAATAAATAAACAATCCACTTGCTGGTAACCTTATGCAAGTCCCAATGCTCTCTTTCAAGTCAGTTTCCAAAGTGAGAACAAATGCAACATCTTTTCAAAACGTCATAGTCTTGAAATTATATATAACACCTGATAGCATCAGTTGCGTGGCTATCTTTGGAAGCTTCTCTGGTTTAGCAACAAACTAAAAAAATAAGCAAACACAAACTCAGATCTGCATCGTTGCTTGGAAACAATCGGTTCAGGAATGGCATTATCCTGTTAGTCTAAAGAAGGCCAAAATTTTAATAGACTTCATACAATTCAGATGCAAACTCTTTCTCTCAAATCAAATTTTACTGTACATATATAACAGTTCTCCTCTTTTTTTTTTCCTTCCTCACTACAAAAGGGCACACATAAATGCCTCATGGCATCGCAGTAATGAATAATGATGTGCTAAATCTTTATTGATTTGCTTGGCATTCTCATAGACTCCCCACTCCCAAAACATATGCACTGAATTATACACTCATGTTTGCAATATAAAAAATACATTACATTGAAAAGAGAAGATTGAAGAGCTTAAAGGACTGCTGATGGAATACAGAGGCCCAAATTATTCAAGCAGGGCTTAGCACAGGAGCACATCTGGGAACACAGGAGGAATGCTCACATCAAATGATTTTAGGCAACTCAATTAGTTAGCATGTCTGATTAGACTTCCATCGGGAATGGAGAAACAGCAGCATCTCCTAAAGCTAAGCCAAAGCAGAAGCTTAACCATGTCCCATTCTTTCTCCATTGGCTACAGAAGGAGCCTAGCGAGCTAAAAAGATCACAAAGTTGAGTAGAGGCCTGAGGCCTGCTCTGATCTATTTTCAGCTGTCTCAGGAGTCAGCTCAGCACACTGGGACTGCAGCAGCATAGGGAAGCCCCATGCACTGCTGCAGAGAAAGCATGGAGAGTGCTTGGGCACAGCTTGGTGCCTCGGCTCTGAGATGTAGATAGTTCTAGTGATGACTCTGGGGGTGTTGGCTGATGCTCACCTGAACATAAGCCAGCAGTGTGCCCAGGTGGCCAAGAAGGCCAACAGCATCCTGGCTGGTATCAGGAATAGTATGGCCAGCAGGAGCAGGGAGGTGATCGTCCCCCTGTACTCTGCTCTGGTGAGGCCGCACCTCGAGTGCCGTGTTCAGCTTTGGGCCCCTCAGCACAAGAAGGACATCGAGGCCCTGGAGCATGTCCAGAGAAGGGCTACGAAGCTGGTGAAGGGCCTGGAGCACAAGGCCTGTGAGGAGCGGCTGAGGGAGCTGAGGGGGTTGGTCTGGAGCAGAGGAGGCTCAGGGGAGACCTCATTGCTCTCTGCAACTGCCTGAAAGGAGCTGTGGGGAGCTGGGGGTCGGCCTCTGCTCACAGGTAACCAGTGACAGGACCAGAGGGAATGGCCTCAAGTTGTTCCAGGGGAGGTTCAGGTTGGAAATGAGGAGACATTTCTGCTCAGAAAGAGCAGTCAGTACTTTTTTTAAAGTACTTAAACACACACTTAGATCTATCTTTACTCAAAGGAACTCTCATTTACACACTGAACTCCCATCCTCTTCAGTGGAGCAGAAACTTGTGTGAAATGTAACGTACACTTAAGTGCTTTCCTGGTGAGGAGAATGCAGCATGCATCGTGGTCATGGTTGCTGGCTTGAATCCTGCCAAGAGTGATAGTCATCTAAACTTACTGTATCACTGTGAAATTAACTTATTGGCCCTCTGCAGTTCCTTCTGAAAAGATACCAGGATCAGAGTCACTACAAACAGCCCCAACTCATTTCATATGTGGACAGCAGAAATTCCAGGGGCTGGAACAGCCTTACAAACAGAGCTGCCTTTTCTCTCCAGGACCGTTCCCTTCAAGGCAGTGTTGACACACACAAGGCAGGAATAATGCAGAGGCACCTGCTGATGTTGCTTGGTCCATTCTCTCCGGTCGCCTAGTAAGTATGCACTTTTAATAAGTACAATATTCATATTAAAAGGATGAATTGTAAAAGTACAAATGGGAGATGATTCTCAAAAGACATTTTTATAGCCAGAAGAAAGCTTCATGCCAACTGCTTAAAAAGGTTTTGAAAGTTTTCCAAGAAAGCACAACAGAGGCCCCGATTACTCCTACTGCTTTAGCTTTATAATTGCCTTCCTTTTCAATACTTATTTTTGTCTTCAGAAGAGTGCTCCACCCCACCCCCCACCCCATCCCCAAAGTCCCTTCTCACTGCCAGCATCCTTTAGAAAGGGCTGAATAGAGCTTCCCTTCCACCCCACAGACATGGCTAGGCTGTGCCACAGGTCACCATGGGCAGGAGCACAAGGTGCACTTATCCAGCTGTGCCTGAAAACGGTCCCAACTTTTCCAGCATGAAGTATGAACAATGAAGCCCAGCTCCTCAGTGCAGCACAGCCAAATGCCAGCTCCTGAAACCTGGGGTGATCCCACAGCACTTGGCCATTTCTGCTTTGCCAACACAGCCCTCGAAAAGCGCAACCAATTCTGTCACCCACGTACCTGCACTACCAGCTAACAAGAGGAAAAACTTGTGTTCCAGCCAGCCCTTCGAAGTGTGGTGTTTTAATGAGACAGGTTTCTGCAAGTAACTTGAATTAAAGATCAGATCTGAAACTCTAGCACAAGTTGCTAGAGCTTACCAGAAGCTTTTTTTTTTTTTTTTTTTTTTTTTTTTCAGTGCTAAAGATCCAATGAATTTTTAAATGCTGTGTTTGGATCAGAATATTTCTAACCGCACTTGCTGCCATTCCTGTACGCTTCGCAGGAGGCTTGTCTGACCTGAGCTCTTTGAGACAGTCCTAGAGACCTTTACTTCTTTATTAACAATTCTGCTGGTGTGCTAGACCTCCTGGGCACTTCTATTTCCACTTTGAGAGCTCTAAGGGCCTTTAGTACCTCTGCTGCCCTCACTCCCACATCCAAACACAGAGAAATTTTTGAGCTGGCTGCTTCAGAAATGCAAATCAATGGATGAAAATATAATAACCTTTTCTCATTTGTGTTCCTTAACTACTTTGTCTGTTAGAAAAATCTTTTTTTTTTTTTTCTCACCTTTTATACACCTCTAGCATTTGAATGATTAGCCAACTTCTATTTTCTTCCTCTTTGCATCTTTTATAAAATTGCTAACACATTTTCATCTTAGAATTATTGCGTGGTTTCTTCAGTACCTGCCCTCCAGATTCTTTCTTGTTAATATGCTACTCTTAGCTTGCTGTTATCATATACATATCTGTGGTGGGCAACTTAGTTGTGCAACTAACTGGACAGCAGATTGTGGCAGAAAGTTCATGTCCACATGCTGAGGTGTTAACAGCTTGGGAAGGACCTACATGTCACAAAGTTCAATTAAGCTGAGGATGAAGGATGGGATACATGTGCTAAGCTTCCTGAGATGCTGCAGCATTTCAAGTACCCCAACTTGTAGCCCCACAGCCCTGTAAATACAGCTTTGCTGCAGCCCATAGTGATCCGAGGGCTTTCTAATGACTTTGCAAAGTCTCAGGACCGAGGTTCATCAGGCTTATTTTGTCTGAACTTGTCTTCACCTGCCTAGAGCTTTTTTTAGCCTGTTTATCAGTATCTGCAATTTTTTTAATGACCAGGCAGGTGTGCGTAATTAGTTTTATTTTTGCTTATGTTTGCATGGTATAACCATCGTGTTTCCATGGACAGTAGCAACAAATAGCTATTTTATGCAGAACAAAATATTAATGACTCACGTAATGAAGTCGTGTAGAGGAATGCAGGCTGGGCACGATAGCAGAGGCCTTGAAAGCTGGAACACAGGATACAGTGTGCAGGCATGGGGTGATAAGAAAAAGGTCACAGGCTGACATGGCAGAGTCCAGAGCTATAAACAACTCATCAATGGTCAGTTAAAGAAATGAAGAGCGGGGAGCTGGACAAAGCATGTTTTAGGGGTCACAAACAGTGAAAAAAACAAGTATTTAACACAAATAAAAGGTACTGTCTACAGTAAAGTTGGTTGTAATGCAGCCTGGCAAAACAAGATGTGAACCAAAAGAACAAACGTACAGAAATGACCCAAAGTGGCTGCAACTGTGAGGGGGAAGAAACCACCAGCATAGCAAGGGACTCAGGAGGGATGACTCCCCCACTGAAGCTACCTTAGCACCCACCAGGGCAGTGCAAACCACTGGAAAATGGGCTATGTACTAGGACTGGATATAACAATTTTAGCTGTATTATTATTATTATTGAAATATTTTCTACAGAAGCATTCTGCACATTATTTTTTCCTTTTCTGCAATAATAATAGTTCTTTGATTGGATCATTTGGATTTGAGTTATGCAAACAACAAATTATTAGTTCCACATATGAAACGCGTTTCCTCTTTACCCATAACAAGATTTCGAGCTTAACACACGCAATAAATCCACGATGCTTCGGGGACTCAGGCAATTTTAGATCTCTCTCTCTCTGCCAGCAGCTATGCACACCAGACACCTGAAGGCACTAACGTTATCACTGTTCTCCAAGAGCAAAGCGAGTAAGAGAGGGAAAGAAATGCTCAGCAGTCACAGATCACCCATTACAGCCACTCAGCCGGAGTAGCACCTTCACTGAGGCCCTACATAACCACTCTACTATAAATTGCTAACTCCTGCAAGAAACATTATTCTCCCACGTGACTCTGCGGTGCATGTAGATTATTCCCACTGACTCCTACCGGTCTGTGCTGCGTGTTTTAATGTATTCTTCCTGCTTTTAAAAGATTTGTGTAGGACAGGATGAGGTTCTGAAAAAAAAGCACAAGATAACCCCCCCGCCGTCTTTGTTTCTGCACAGCAGCAGAATGACTGTATGCTCTGTCAAAACAGTCTTCAGCCGAGAATCACAGAGCAGAAGAAATCCCCAGCTGATATTGGACATGCAGGATGCATTACAACAGTTTCTTGCCCGCAGAGGCAGACTCAGTTCCTGGCTGCGCTAGCTTTATAGCTTGAGGAAAGCCATTTAAAGCAGGTGCAGCATCCCCAAGAAATGAAGGCAGTGACCTGGGGCTTCAAAGGGATTTGAGCATCTAGGCTGAAGTACAGGCTGAATAAAACTACCCCACACTCCTCGGGCTACTCCTCCCTGTAATACTAACCACATTACATAGAGGGTTGTTTTTTTTTTCCCTGATTATTTAAGCACTTCCAATATTTGCTTAGAAATTCCCAAATCTTAGCTGAAATGGATGAATTTGGGAAACAGAATTCCAGCATCTCCTTCCATAAACACCTAGATAATCCACTGGATTTCCAAAGCTTCTACCTGTGAGTCTGCCTCAATAGCAGGAGCTTCAGTGGGAATTCAGTGCCTCTGAAAGTCCAGCAATATAAAAATGTCAGGCTACAGACAAATTGGAGAGGATAATGGCAAATGAAATGACAGAATGTCTCTGAGAGACAGTACACTCTGGAGAAAAGGATGCCAAATTTGTCTGCTGCATATTTTTTCAGGTTGCTTTTGGAAAAATGTAATTATTAACAAGTTGGGTTTTTTAAAGTTTTTATTGGCAGCTTAGCACCTAAATACTTTGCAGAAGAAGAGAGTTAAAGGGGAATTTGAATGAGGGAAGGACAGTCACCGGGGACAAGGAGCCATCCTCTACACACAGTATATAGGCCTTTATGATGTGCATGCATTTTGGTTGTGCTTCCCATCTTCCTCTCTGCCCTCTAATTTAAGGTTGTGTGTTCAAATAGTAAACATCTCACAGCTGCAGAAAGGAAGTTGCAGACAGCCTACAATTTACTGCCAAACATGACTCTGAAGAGGTTTGCAATTTGTGATAATGGTATTGTTACTTCAATTCTTTTCTTGTAGCTCATCCTTCATTACACACAATGCTTTACAAAGCCTTCCGTGTTTAGCAGCATTAGCCCCTCAAGCAAGAGATTACAGTAAGAATATTTAAAATTTTATTACTGCAGTTATTTTTTAAGTCCCTAGCGGCGGTAAGCACAAGGTAGGGGTGGGTAGTGCCAGGAAAAGTCATTTTTGTTTGTATCAGGGAACAAATAAGCCACACATGTCTAATAAAATTTGACATAATAAACCCTCAGTGCAATTAGACCCGAGATTAGTAATTTTATAATTCAGCTGTTCAGCAGTGACTCAAACCTGTTGTATGCCATCTTTCGAGTGGCTATATAAATAGCTTTAGCAAGCAAAACAGAGGTCTGTAATTTATTGTTTCAAAATGTACTTTTCCATTCCAGATCTCAGAGCTTTTTCCTGATCAAACTGTCTGAAGATGATTTGGATTAAATGGATGGGCTTTACCCAAAGCAGTCTCAGGCTCAGCTGAGGGCATGTAATCTGTGTCAGCACCGAATGAGCTTGGGAAGTGTACCCTCGCACAACCGCAGACCATTTCTCCACTGGAGGATTTGCACTTTATTGCTTTCTCAGGCAAATATGCATCACCTCTTCCCTCTAAGGAGGGATGGGGATATGCAAAGATGATCACCGCACACAACCCTGCAGGCAGGATTCAAAGCAGACGTGTTTGCTGTTTCTTGGGACTAGAGGCTGAGGTCTGCTTCTAATTATGATATTGGTCCAATCCACACGGGATGCTGATTTGCCAAACCCAAGGGTGGGGTTCTTTTAATTTATTGTGATTTGTGATATTGGTCTTGCTGAGTTTTCCTATCAATGACTCCTTCCAGAAACATTGTTTTATGTCCTGAAAGGCCTCCTGAGGAAGGGGGAGCACTCAGCTCTGCTGAGAAGTTGTTATTCACGGACAATAGGCAATTGTTCAGGACCTGTGACATTGTATTTGGCTCTCAGATTATTCTTGTCCTTCTGGATTGCATCAGTACCCAACATGTCAACAAGAGTGTTACACTCAAATAGTTAAGTTTTTTCCTCTTCCATTCTCCTTCTTTCTTTTCCCTAGCTAGGATATACCTTTTCTCTAGAGTAATAATATTCACTGCCTCATTTTCTTGTGCTATGAAAATATATTTTTTCCTTTCTAAATAGTCTGTGTTTTACCCTAAAATATGATTTTATCCTCTGGGTTTGTAAACAGACTCTATAATGTAACCCCAAATCTACTGTCTTTTATCCCATGTCTGTCTTCTCCTTTTGGTATCAGGGGAAAGAGGAGGTCATGCAGGCTGTACCTCTCATCTGACTTCACGGAGAACTCTGATCCAGACTGGTAGATACTGGACTGTACTCCCCAACACCACCTTTGCTCATCTGATAAACATTTTTTCTAAGTCTGGAACAGGGCTCCTGATAGGCAACCATGGTAGAATCTGCTTCAGTTGGTAAAACAGAAGTATGAATTATTTACTTATATATATATATGTATATGCACCATTGAATAGCACAACTTAATTGAACAGCAGGCCAACAGAGACTTGTGATTTGCTAATTTCTTTAAGTAGAATAAACTTAGACTTGGCAGTCAGGTTGCTGGATATGACATTTGTAAATTTGTGTTTAATTTTCAAGAACAAGTTTGGAAAGATGTTATAAAGCTAATTTGATGACTAACTGTTAAATACAGAGATGATAATTAAAGATAGCTCATAGTTAACTGATATAAAATTATTCAAATGCTTTTCTGGATAGATCATTGTATGTAGTTTTAAATAAAAATGCATATTAGATAGTTAGATTTGGAAAAAAGTTGTGATTTCAGTGCAATTCTTTGTCTCAAACTGTTTTTCAAAATGCATTGTCATCTTCTTCTGCCAGACTGAGAAATTCAAGAGCACAAAGGAGAGAAGCCAGTACAAGACTGTGATTTGCAAGATTCCTTTAAAAATCTCGTAGCAGAAAATGCTTGTTCTCCCTTACAATTTCTTCTTAAAGAAAGCAATAGCCTCTGTCAGTAATTTTTGTATGATTGGTCAAGAGTAAATCTAGCAAAGTGTTACCCATGTCCTAACTCATTGCAATATAACAGAAGTAATAAGCTTTCTCTGTGTGATTTTTTCCTTTTTAGTATTCATATTTACATCTCAAAGTCATTTAATAAAAGCAATATGCTTTATTGTACTTCTAGCATATCCCAGAATAGAACGTTTGTTTTGGTTTCTTCAGGACACGGTGTCTGTATTTTTTGTGGCTTTGTGGCACACGCTGCCCAACACGTATCAGGCATCTGTGGGCAGCAAGGTCTGTTTTTGCAGGCTTTATGTTCTGGCTATTGCCAATCCTTCCTCAGTTAGGAAAGAGCTTTATAGCAGCAAGGGAATGCAGCAGGCATCACGAAACCTGCATGAACCAAAACCATAACCAAATGGTTTCAGAATTATCCCTGTCCTCACCTTCCTCTTTGTGTGGCTGGCTACATGCAGGCTCCTTCTGGTGACCAGCGAGCAGGGATTTCCACCTCCCACCTGAATAGAGATTGCAGCTCTCAGATGAAACAATAGGTATCAGGGAAACACAGCCTGACCCTCAGATCATGCAAATTTCTGAAGTCAGGCTGCACTTTAGATAGGTTTCAGAAGACTTTGCTTCACAAGGCTCCTGTCTTGTGGGAGCATGACTCAGAGCACGGGGTGATGTGATTAGACCATGATACTTCAGGTTTGCTGCTAATGGTAGGAGACATTGCAGCTGCTTATTCCTAGGAGGAGAAAAGAGGCTAGGAAAGAGACTTACTTCTGCCTGATGAGGACAGTTTTCCATGAGCACCCAGCATTAAGAGATAGCAGACCTAAGAATAGCTCTTAGCAGATGTTTTGGGATCCAGTCAGTCTTTCTGGGTGAAGGCTCCCTAACATCTGCCATCGACTTTATCAAATCTTTGTGATACCTGCAGATTAGCACCTCTGCCCCGCCTTGCCAGCCTCATCTGAGCCCTCCTCAAAAGTCAACACAGACACAGGTAGGACAAAGCAACACTTACCCAGCAAGATAAAGGTCAGGTTTTTGTTAGAAGGTTGCAAATTAAGTTACCAGCAAAGCATAAATACAGTTTTTAATCTCAGCCCTACAATACAATGTGTCTCTATTTGCTTAGACTCTTGTACCTACCTCTCTTTGCCACTCCTAGTAGAAATGGCTGAAGGCCTCGAGTACCATCCCACCATCCAGATGTCATCCCTTTCCATCCAGAAACAGAAACCTCTTCCCCTGCACAGATCTGATTTATAGACCTTAGAAATGAAGACAGGGATGCAAAGGCAAACACTGAGCATCTAGGTTTTAGGCAGGAGATGAAAACTAGTTAAATACCTACGGACCATTTCTTCTCTGGTCTCTGGTCAAGGTAACATAATACATTGCTGTTATATACTTCACCTGTAATTGATCACAGAAAAACAAAATGTTGTGAAGCTCATATGAATTGCTGAATATTTGGAACTCATATATCCACTTAAATATTGCCTTATTTTATTTCTCCTTCCCTCCAGCCAATGTCACAACCAGCAGAGCAGAGCTTCTGAAGGTCTTGTTTATCTCTGATAGCATGAAGCAGACCAAATGCTATCAATGGGCTGTGGCTGGAAAGCATTACCACGGAGGAAAATCAACCCAGTCGAATAAACATGGGCCAGCTTTGGCTAATACCTCAGGGTGAAATCTCTAGGTCACTTGGGCTGAAAATGACAGTAGGAAATGGGTCAGGCGTGCAGGGCCCAGCTCCCCCTGTTCTCCAGTCTCTGAAGTCATCTTTGCAGGCTAAGCAAGCAGTGGATGTTTTTCTGCTGCCCCGGTGGGTTGAACTGACTAAAAGGGGACAGAGGAGCCTGCAGGGGAGGATGGAGGCAATGACCCTTGTGGAGGACAGGGCAGTGGGGAAGAGGCAGAAGTGGAGCAGGGAGTTGTTGCAGTGGCAGCGAGGTATTGCAGCAGCTCAGTTGCACCACACAACCGTGCCCCAGTTCTCTGCGCAGTCATCAGAGAGAAACAGTCATGTTTTGAAAAGGTTGGTTTTCAAAGACACAATGAGTTTCCTGACTGACACCTCCACGGTAAATGTGTATGGATTTCCTCAGATAACATGCAGCTCAGAAAATTGCAGGCTTTGAGTGCCTGTGTAAGTTTCACTACTTTGATTTCCATAGGTCAGCTAATGGCTGTGAAATTCCCTCCCCGCTCTTAGTCTGAACATTACATCCACAGTTTAAAAGCATTCATATGTTTACTCCTATGCTAGAAAAAGAAAGAAGCTACACAGGCTACGTGGTGTATTATACACCTTGATGCAGCTAGAGGGAAAGACTGTTCCATCAGCAAGGCTGTAACCCTAGGTGAATAAATACATAAAACAGCTTCTGCAGCATAACCCAGCTTCGAGCACCAGGGAGAATCAGGTCCTAATTCTGCAAAGATATTATCAGCTGCCACTGCAGCACCTATTGTTTCTATTCACAAGCTCCCTCCTGTATCTTTGCCTCTTTCACTACACCAGTTTCAGGCCTCTGAGAAAGCCTTCAGTTTCCAAATCACACTCAAGCTACTGTAACCCCTGGATGCACTTGAAAGCAGCAGAATCTGATTTGTTTTTGCTCTATTATCTCAAGTTTCCTCCCCTGACCTCTTGAAGAGATACCATTGAAATGCTCTGAAAAGAAACTCTGACTTGCTCGTTACATAAACTTTCAAACAAAAGGCATGAATAATTAGCTTGCCCAATTTTGTGCACTAGCAGAGCCCTTATTAACAGACAGCAACCCTAGAAGACATTTTTCTTTATCCAAAGCAAAACCACAGCGCTCTGACACTAACGGTGAGAGAAAACTTGCACAGTGTTGATCTACTGCACTTTCATAGATGACATAATGCTGTTAATTAATGGACTCCAGGGAGTCTTCTTGGTTTGCCTTTGTCTGCAAGAACATTTAAATACAAACTTTTCGATCACTGACCTAAACTGCCTTTTAGGGGCCAACTCTGCATTGCATTTGCTACGGAGACAAACACCCTGCACATACACAGAGTGAAATAGCTGTGCAGCAAAGCAGCAGCATCTGGGGTCAGGGGGAGTTCACGCAGCACTTGGTATTCCTCTCTGTTAGTGGTGGGAGTATCTCACATGTAGGACGTTGTACCCATTTGCACAAAGTGAAGCTAAAGCTCAGACAGAGCTGGGGATGATCACTTGGTTGTCAGACAGCTGCTGTTACAGCTGAACAAGAGCCTGACATGGCTGTTGTTCGGTCACTGTGAAACCTGTGGCCTGCTCCTCAAAATGGTGGTACCCGAGTGACTGGCCTGTGTTTCCCTCAGGGCACAGAGAAATTTTCATCTTTATGACTGTCCCCATACAGACAACAATAAGAGAAGCTAGTACTATCTACAGGAGACAAGGGGGGGTTATTGTACAGATCACAGCCACAGTTTTGGGCTGTGAAAGACTCAAACAGCTTCATTTAGAAGAATGTCCTCTCCCAGGGGAAAATGTGGAGAACAGGGGCAACGAAAAACATCCCAGATGTCTCAGATCATCTGGAACGACTCCAGTGACCTTGCATGGGCCTTAATGGTGTCTTCAGAGGGTTTGGAGACTGCCTTTGGTTCTGGTCTTGCATCAGTGCAGACATAGCCAGACTTGTTCAGTGTATTCTGTGTGAAAGTTGTGGGTTGAGTTGAAAACACAGCTGGGCTCAGGTGTGTGCTATGACACAGCTAAACAAGGGGACATTTGGGTGTTCCCTACAAGGATTTCTCTGTGAGCAACCTGCCTGTTCTGCCCTTACGGTCAAGGCAGTCTCTGGCTCTTGTGGACAGCTTTACTCCTCTTAAAGTAGACATTTATTTTCTACACTATTGTTTTGATTTGTATCCCAAATGAGCTTTTGAAGTGATTCTTCTGATCATCTTCATGAGGCTTTCCATGGATACTGAGAACATTTGTCCCAGCATTCTCCTCCGTATTTTAGGGTGGGGTTTTCAAGCAACCAAAAAAAAAAATCACATTTCAAAACTTGGCAAAACACTGCTTCACTCCCAGAAGGAGCTACGTTTTGTTCTTCCTCAACAATAGCCCTAACATCTGATCAATGAAGTCTGATCATGCCAATAAAGGAGAACCTGGACCAGGCTTGGCCGTGGCAGACAAGGTGGGGATGGATTTAAGCCACTGTGAACTCCATGGTTATCAAGCAAGTGTTGTGCTAACTGTTTCCTCACGGACGTGAGATGAAGTCCTGGGTCACTGGAGCCCCAGTCCAGCTGACAGACTATTGAGCAGCTCCCATGATTCCTTAACTGGGCCAAGGGCACAGCTGGAGAGGGAATTCGATCTGAACACTGCAGCTTGGTGAAAAAAGTATTGACTTCACATTCCCTTTTGTTTCTGGGTAGAAGTTTGTCAACTACCATATTTTATTTTATTTTATTTTATTTTATTTTATTTTATTTTATTTTATTTTATTTTATTTTATTTTATTTATTTATCGGCAGAAAAGAGAGAGTCTCAACAGATATTCACATGGAAGTTAAAAAGAAGGTATTTTTGTGAAAAGAAATGTAATGTCTTTGGGTGAAAAACATCTGTGAAAATTAATCTTTATCTAATAAGATCAATGCAAAAGTCAATGCATGCTGGATTTCAGATTTCTTATATCTGCGTGGGTTTGGATGGGTCCTTCTTCTTTCTGTATGCTGATGCAGGGGCTTCACATGTGTGCTCTGCCTGCACCAGTGGGGGCAGTCACCTTCATTTCTTCCATCAAAATTATTCAATTTCATAGGGAAAAAAAAAGCACTGTTTGAGTGAAGCAGGTTCAGCCATCTTTCACTGAAGCACACTGCTCTGGGCTGGTCCTCTCCAGGGTTTGGACCAGCAATTCCATCTTGGCCATGTGTTTATGAAAATGATATATTGCTGAGAAAGAAACAGGGCACTGGTGTCAGCTCCCAGACAGATCTGTCCACAGCTAACATCTTGCTAGTTCTTCAGTAAGCCCCTTGCACACATCCATGTGTTGTCACTGTTAATGTATTCTGACTGTGTAAGCATGTTAGGACATGGAGGAACCCTTTATTTGATATTTGTACAGCACTTAACACAAAGAAGTTTGGAATATTTTGGTTTTGTTTGTTTCAGAAGGGACCCTAGAAAGAAATACAAAACAAACAAAGGCAAAAAGAAGTAAAAGACTGAAAGAAGATGGTTTTGCTTGCTATCTGATGCATCTTCTTATCCTAAGACACCACAAGTTTGTTTTGCTGAATTTAAAAAAGAATGTGAATTTTCTCATCTGACCATAGAAACAGAACACAAATGTGAAGTCAGCATGATTTAAAGATTTGCAACCTGATCCAGTCAGGTCATGGAGTGCTAAGAGATTTCTAGTCATCTAAATCAAGGAATTGTGTGAGCTGTGGGGCCAATAAATCCCGATTTCCTGTGTCCATCTGCATAAAGTCTCTGCTGACCAGCAAGGGGAAACTCGTTATTTTTTTCCTTCCAGAAAGGAAGGAAACTTACTCAAACCACTAGAGACCACTTCATCTCTGATTTCTGAGATACTGTGGGAGGGGCAGGATTTGCGATCTGCAGAACGACCCCACAAGCTCCCCAGAGGAGCCACAGGAAGCCAGCGCGCTGACCAGTGCTCTGGCCTCAGCATTATGGGAGTACCTTCAAGGAAGTCTGGAAATGCTGTTTACATTGTGGGATTTTTTTCCCTCTATCACTTTGTCTTGCTTAGAGGAACCACTGTCTCTTTGGAAAAGCAATTGTGCTTTTGTGAAGAGTCTAATGTAAAAAAGTTCTGACCTACACAGATGTTTACTAGAGAGACAGGGTGATCCTACCACTTCTGGTAGGCTGCTCACACAGCTGCTTTCTCTAATGAGATCTTCTTGCAGAAAGAAGGGAGATGGATCAATACTGAAAAAGTGGTGTAAAACTCTAACAAGATACTAAAAAAAAGAGCTGCCTTAGAAAGGCCAGTCTGAAGCTCTTGAGAACAAGTGTTCACAGCTCTGTGGCATCCTGGTCGTAATGGGAAGGCAAGTCCAAGATAACTCCTAATTTGCTCCCAGAATGTTATAGAAACTTCACATGAACTAGAGATGGTCCTGCAGCGAGATTTGAAGAGCAATCTGATGAAATGAACAGAGTAACAGCCCTGTCTGCAAAGGAGATGAGTGTCCTGGTAAGCTCTTCCTCTTTGAGGGACATTGAAGAATCCTGTCATTTTTTGGCAAAATAGTTACAGCTCCTATTGCCTTGTCCTGCTTTGAGAAAAAGCCACAGGATACTGCCAGTCACTCTTCCTTCTCCAGAAGTCCCATCTGATGTCCTCCCTGAAAAACATTTGTTCCTGGGCCCTTCCTGGAGCTGCCCTGTTCCTGCTCTTGCAGGAGGAATGGAGATGGATCAATACAGGAAAATGGTGCAGAAGTCTCCTGTGACTGACAAGTTAATGAGTACTGAGCTACTTACCTTTCCTGATGGGTGAAGTGGGGACAGCCAAAGAGCTTGGGGAATACTTACAGCTGATGGCTCTCTCAGGAGAGATTAGCCTTGTCTTGCTCTTACCTCAGGGGAAGAGAAAGCTGAGGCCACACAGTCACAGCTGGTTATTTCCATCTGTCCTGCCACCCCCGTCTGCCTCCTTTGCTCTTTTCCTTCATTGTTCCTTTTTAAGGTGTAGCAGATGAATTGTGAAGTTCTGTCAGGGATGTTGTGGTGTCCCTGGCCTGCTGTCACTCCCATTATGTCACACGGGAGCTGCAGGACTGCATGGAGCCCCTGGAAGAAATCTCTGAATTAGTCCCCATTACCCTGAGCAAACTGGCTAGCAGCTATGGCACAACAACCCCTGCCTCCTGCTTTGCTGTGACACCTTGGGGTGGGAACAGGGGGGACCCCAAACCCAAGGGAGATGTTTTCCACCTTTTCCTCCCAGTTCTACTCTCAGGGGCTTTCCTGCTCCCCTCCCTCTCTCTGGAGGCCATCCAGGAGACGTTATC
Source organism: Aythya marila (assembly GCF_965140915.1). Taxonomy (NCBI): domain Eukaryota; kingdom Metazoa; phylum Chordata; class Aves; order Anseriformes; family Anatidae; genus Aythya; species Aythya marila. The sequence goes on along the minus strand of NC_139042.1, from coordinate 21,126,113 downwards.
CTGACAGGAGACATCTTGCTCCACACCTGCCCACTGACCTTCTCTGGTGGATCTTGATTCCCCATCGCCCTTCTCCCACCCCCTCAAGACCTGTCAGCCCCGAACCCCTGCCCAGCCGAGGTGCTGAGGGGTCTCCTCTGTGTCCTGCCAGCAGACTGCCCTTTGATCTGTCCCCCCTCCATGGCACTGGGGCCCATCCCCTTGGTGGGCATGGCTCGGCAGCCATGGCCTGGTAGGACAAGGCCTGGGAGGTTGTGCTCATGGCCAAAAAGACAACAGCAAGCCCAGGCGAGCTTCTTGGGGCTGTGTAACACCAGCACCAGTGCTGTCTCTGGGTGCACAGGGAGATGTCTATCTTAGACTGCTGCAGACACTTCTGAGCTTTGCCTGGTTTGGGCCTTTTCCAGTTTCCAGAAGTCTTGGCAAAAACAGCGTCTGAAGCTGGGGAGACTGGCGCGCGCAGGAAGAAAAGGGAGCTGATGTCATTCTGCTCCTTAACCTCCCGCAGCAAGACTTGGGAGAGAAAAAAAAAAAAAAAGGTGTAATGGAGAAGAGGAGGAGGTGGGAAATCACTCGGCACTGTAATGAAGGCTTTTTCGAAATGTCTCACACCTTGTCCCCGAATTCAGATCTGTTCCAGAAATGAGCACCGAGGAGTACGGGGCTGTTTTTTGAGACAGCTGTGGGTGATAACGCCAGATTCCCTCGCTGGTACATATTTTTCAGATGATCTTTTTTTTATTTTTCGCTTCTTTTGATGAAGCTCAAGAAACATGATTTGAAAGGCATAAATAAGGACTTCAGATATTGGGAAAAAATGTTCCTTCTTGGAGGAAGGCTAGACAAAACTCGCTTGTGCTTCTGTGGTACTATGGGAAACCAATGTATCAAAGAATAGTAATTAAAACAACCTGAAAATCCCCCTCAGGTACAACAGCCCTTCCCAGACCCACCGACCACCCCCTCCTGCGACAAACCCAGCTCCAGCCCCAGGGCTGCAGGCAGAGTTTTCATTTTGCAGGAGCCAGGTCGGGACAGACGGACAGACACACGTACGCACGGCCACACAGCGTGCCCTGGATTCAGTGGCCGCTTGGCAGAGCCCATTCCCAGCTCCCTGGAGAGCCCTTTTCTCTGCCCAGGGCTGCCTGTGCTCAGGCAGCATCCTTAATAAGCAAGAGCAAACGGAGTGGGACTGAAGGCAGGATTGCACACCCCGTGCTTTTCCTCCAGCTTGTGCCCCTGGCCTGAAAATAAATGAAGTGGCATGGAGGAGAGTAAAGTGTTCTGAAAAAACACAAAGAGGTTTTTCACAATAAGTCCTCGTGGGTGTCAAAAGGTAGCCTGAAAAATACACAGGCGTGTTTCCAGTGGAAGCATCACCACGGAAAGGACATCAGGGCTCCTGCCTCCTGACACGAGGACACATCCTGAACTATGTCTCCTTCTCGCTTTCTCTACTGGACAGCCTCCATCAGCCACCTTTCCGTCCAAACACTGGCACCCACCGGTCAGGACAGGGCTATGGGACCCCAGAAAATCCACAGGGAATCATCTCCCTCTTATGGTGTGATCCCGTACTACACGTACATGTTCATTTCAAAGCTCTCCAATGTTTCCTGCTCCAGCAGGGCTTGGAAATGCCAAGCGGAGGTGGAAGGTCACCTGCACTGGGGAGCACACAAGGGGACAGGTGGAAAACACAAAAACTACTGCCTGTGGCTGTTGAGGACTAGCATCAGTGAGGCAGAGCTCCCAGCTAGTCCTTTTCTCCCCAAATCCAACAGAAGTCCTTTCCCCTAAAGCTGTGCTCACTGTGCTGGTGCACGTGGTCCTTTCTCAGGGTGTTTCCTCATCTTAGAGAAGGATGCTGGGGACGTGGGTGGAACAGGGCCCAAAGGACAGATGAACCTTGGAGTTAACCTTCCAGGAATCAGCACCATTGCTGGATGAGTTCATCATTTTCTCTAAACTCTTACAAATTCTGTACATGTCGGAAGATCCACTCAGTCTTGTAGAGGCTGCTCTTATGGCAAGAGAGGCTGGGGCTGATGGAGCAGCAAGAGTAGGAGCTGGACAGGCCAGATGCCATGGACCATCACAGATGATGATCTCTGTGGTTCTGTCTCTACCCCCTCATGATCACTGGGTCTTGTAGGTCTTCACATGATCTCTGCTCAGGGAAAGAGCCGTCAACAAGACTTGCCCAAATAATCCTTAGGCCTGCAGGAAAAGTGCAAAAGAGCAGGTCAATGCTCACCTGCTGGGGCACACCCATGTCACCCCATGGTGACCACCTCACAAGTGCTCGAGTTCCACCTTTAAGCTCAGCTGTTTGTGCTGAGTTAACCTCAGGGTACCCAACCTGGAGGAGCACAGTGCTCAGATGCACACGGGGGATATCCCCTATGCTACTCGTGGTGCCCAACTTCCCAGGCCCCATCCTCATCAGCGAATTTTGCACCTAGACCACCTTGAGCTGCACCTCCCAGCAGGATATCTCAGTATCAGTGAGGTCTTTTATTTACAAGCCTTTCCTGAATATTTCCTTTTTTAAAATAAATAAATAAATAAAATGGCACTTCTTATGTAATGATGTGACTTCATGGGCTAAAACTTTTGGAAGAGCAGCCCGCCTCCTGGCTCCCCGCTGACACGGAGGATGGGTTGGAAGCAAATCGCTTTAAAACTGCTCAGATATCTTCCCTCTAGTGCTTCCAGGAGAAACTGCATATGATTAGCTGCGCTTGTTACGGCTGGCGTGCAAGCCCCGCGCCAGCCCTGCAGCTTTTCATGTGAAATCCCTGATCTCCAAGACACATTAATTACCAGAAAAACAAAGCAGAAAGCGGCAGAAAGCTATTTTTGAATTCCGGAGCCTCATTTGCAAGGAGTTCTCAAGGCTCCCGGTTCTGCTCGATAAAACAACAGCGCTCATTGCCGTGTGCTTTCTGTAGGACAAAGGCTCATCCCACCTTCTGCCCTTCCCACTGTCTGCCCTTTGGGTGAAGTTTAAGTCCGACCTCTCACTTAGCTTCTCACCTACTTGGTTTAACAAGGTGCAGCTCTGATCACATTCAAATTATAGGGAAAAAAAAAAAGATCCTGAGAAATTATTTGCTATTCTGGTTTAACAATCCCTGGGTGATGTTGTTGAGGGATGTGAGGGTTGGAAATAAAGCACAGGGATGTTATGGAACTGAATTGATAGTCACAGTACAGCTCAGAGGCTGCACTTGCAAGCAGGGGTGGCAGTGTCTTACTGAGATTGTAATTTAACGTGGAAAATGCAGAAAGAAACGCTCAGGAGGGAGCAAGAAGGATGCTCGCTGTTGGGAAGGCAGTGGTGGAAATGGAGAGAGGAAAAATATTTGTGAAGAGATTCACGAAGATCACCAAGCATTTAGCTCAGGCTCAATGCTCTGCCCATGCTCCCCTTCCATGGGTACCACTGGAGGTCCCTGTCCCGGGGGAAGGAACATTTGGACCTTGGAGACTTCTTTGTGGGGAGGACGAGGACTCCTCCAAAGCGGTCTCCGATCACGGTGGATGAAGGGTGGCTCACAGCAAATTGCCACTTTTCTGCTGATGGCTGCCTGGTCCCTGCCGGGTTGGCTCTGGGTGCTCACCCCAGCTCACGTGGCGTTGTTGCTGGTCACCGACTGGCTGACATTTAATTTGAGATACATTACAAGCGGGACGACTGAATGAACAGTTTGAAATTCATAGAGTCGTAAATTGGAAGGCCAGAGGGGGCTATTACCATCATCTGGCCTGACCTCCTGCACAACCCTGCCGTAAAATCGCAGCCAGCAATTCCTGCGTCCCGGCCAGCAATTTGTGGCTTTGAGAAAGACACTCTGTCTTGATTAAAGCCCCGGTGTGACAGACAGCTCGTATATCCTGGCTGAGATCTCCTAAAGGCTAATTATCCTCTCAGAATTCATACCTTATTCTCACTCTGGGTTTTCTCCCCTCCCCGCCATCCTTTGGTTACGGGACTTGCAGACCTCACTCGCAAAAGGCAAAGTGTAGCTTGTGACCATTTGCAGGTTTTGGAAATACAGATGTACTCACAATATTCCTCAAGCACAGTTTGATACAAACAGTTTCCTGGGTCCTCTTCCAAAAAGTGGGGGTGTGTAGGAGCTGTAGGTGCTCACTCCCCCAGTAAGGAAATACAGGGAAAAGAGAAGGAGAGGGAAACGAGTAACTGGATTGACCTGGGAATGATTAAGGAGAAAATTGGAGGCAGTCAGCAAAGACCCACCAGGAGATGAGGCCTGAAAAGGAGGAAAGAAATAAATGAAAGTCACATTTTAGGAGATGTGAGTGCTCCTGGAGCACTGAAACACAAAGATGGGGTTTGAAATGGAGGCACCAAGCGGAGGCAAGCCTGTGCCGGGCTGCAGGACTGGGGAAAAGAGAAAGGAAGGAGCAAGTTCAGCCACAGCACTCCAAGCAGCCTGGTGGAGGAGGCAGAGCCCTGGCACAGGCTGCCCAGAGAGGCTGTGGGGTCTCCTCCTTGGGGAGCTCCAAAAGCCGCCTGGACGTGGGCCTGGGCAGCCTGCTCTGGGTGTCCCTGCTTGGGCAGGGGGGCACCAGGAGCCTTCAGGAGGCCCTCCCGACCTGAACCAGAGATCCTGTGATCCTGATCACATCCACCCAGGCACCACAGAGCAGCAGCTCTCAGACAGGCCATTGCAGGCCTGGTGAGCTTCTTCTCTTCACATTCACAGCAGCACCAACCCCGACCTCCATCCCCATGGCAACCCTCGCGGTGGCTGGAGGCCTGGTCTCAGCCCCTCGGAGCACGCGAGGCAGCCAAGCTCAGGTTGCTGGGGGAACCATAACTTTTTAATCATCCTGCATTAACAGCTTTATTACTCTGCATATTTATAAAGGTCGGTTTATTCAGATCTACCGAGAGGGAGATTCGCCACTGCTCTGGGCACCACGCGGCGCAGTTCTGTGGGGGCAAAGTGTGTGTACGGGACAAAGAGCAAGCAAAGGCGAGGCAAACAGACACACAAAGTGTCCAGAGGATGCTCACCCGGTGGTAGATCAGTGCTTGTCACAACATGCAGCATTTCCGTGGCGTTGGATTGAAAAGGCAGCTGTGAAAAGCACTAGGAGAGGGCTTTACATTAAATGGGAGCTACAAACATCGCAACAGCTGAAGGGAATGACAGCCAAAGGGGAAAAAGTACTCGACAAGCTATTTTCTGGAAGGAATGAAGGAGAAATGCAACACAAACAAAAAGTTCCCTGCCTTCCAGGGCCTTCGTGCAAGCTCGTTATTCCCAATCTGGTCCTGTACAACCCTGCTCAAAAACCTGTTTGAAAATCTTTTGGAAAAACACTGATGCTATTTTTTCGTTCGAATCAGCTGAGAAGAATGTAGTTACCAGAACACTTGGAAAGTCACAAAAATGACCTAGCGAAACACTTGGAGGTTGTCCTGGGCTCAGGGCTCTGACTTGCTCCTTTGGGATTAGCTGCCGCCCTTTAACACTCCCTACCTCCATACGCTTGTTCTCCACTTTTATTTAAGATATATTTGGGGTTTTTGCTGAGCTGCTGAGCCCCTTCATCCAGCTGGGCTAAAGGCTGTGGGGACACCAGGGCCAGGGGCTGGAGAGGTTTGGGCAGGGGCTGCTGGAGGCGACGTGCAGCCCACGGGGTTGAGCCATTTGGCTGGCCCCTTGGGTCTCACAAACAGATGAGCTCATTGCCCAGGAAATGTTCCTTCTGAAAGCAGCAGGAAAAACAAAAATGGTCAGCTTTGTGCCATGGCCTCTGGAAAATTCCTTCCAGTCACGGCGAGAGCCTGCTCCCAGACAAGTTGAGCATCCCGCTGTGCCAGCCCCGTCTCTGACAGTGAAACACAACAAAAATTGATCTTGGTTTCCTACATGGAGGCTGCTGGGTCTTTGAGAGGGCTGTGGGCACCCAGCGTCACCAGATCCTTGTCAGGGGCTGAGAAGAGCCAGGTTGTTCACTCCAGTGAGATAAACTCTGGGGAAAAGACTAAGAAACAGCCAGTGCCAGAGGGCAGCACGCAGCTGGGAGCTGTGGGGGCCGAGTCATGGGGGGAATCCTGGCCAGGCTGTGGGCTGGAGAAGGACCGTGGCCAAGCATCAACAGACAGCCAGGTCCGAGGGGCTTTTTTCTGGGGCAAAGCCCAGAAATCACGTGGGACATCTCAGCTGCAGGCACAGGACTTTGCACGTCACCCAGCCTCCGAGCTCAGGAGACTTCATGCCACGTAGGAGCGGGTGACGCGTGGTCAGACCAAGAGACCAAACGTCCATGGGAAGAGGTTAAGGACAAGATGAACCTGCTGCAGCACCTCTCCAGCTCGTCCTGCCTGTCTGTCCCAAGGCAGGTCAGATCTGCCTGCTGACAGAGCCCCACAACCAGCCCCTCTCCCCCAGGCTCCACCAGCAGCAACCACCACGCCTTATCCCAGAGCCCCAGGGCAGCCACCATCAATGCTGCGATACCTTTCGGTGCCTTTTTCCTCACCTCACAGCTTCTAAGCACGAGGTATTTTAACACCCAGCCTTGAAAAGCTTCGGGACTGTTGTGCTGTTGTGGGGTCTGCAGGCGGCGTCGTCTGTAAACGAGCACTTTGTGCACCCGGGTACTCCTCTAAAGGCCTCCCAGAGCACCATGCCATGGGCTGTCACCACTCTGGTCATGGCCAGAGCGTAACGTGGTATTTTCCCCTTAATGAAGGTCTCTCGCACAGCTTTTTCCTGTCAGGAGGAGGAAAGGCATCTCGCGGAGCCATTTGTACTGCTTTAATGATACTCAGGGCATCTATCACAGGGAAGGGTTCTGCCTGAGCTCCTTGTTTACCTCGAGTCCATTTATTTATAATATCCTCTCCTCCAGTTCTTGAATCCTTCACCTGCACGAACATCCCCCTTAGATCATCTTTATTGAATGCAGTTAAGTGTAGCTCACGGGGTTATTGAATTACAGGCATGAACTTCCCAAAATGAGATAAATCACGAACGCGTTAGCCCTTCTCTATTAAACACATTTCACCCCGAGGCGCTTTTCCATGCAGCAGACACCATATATCAAGCGCCTGAATACTCAACGTGGCTAATGGGGCTTCTTCCAGGGAGCAGGCAGGCAACGGGCGCGCAGCAGCCGCCTCCGAAGGACGGCTGAAATATTCATTAGAAATAACATCCCCAGCGTGAGGCTCGAGCAGCAGGAGCTTGGGATGGGTTTTGAGGCACATTCGTTCACATCGGGCTCTTTAACAGTGCAGGGGCTTTAACGGGGAGGTGAGGAGGAGTGCCCCAAATCCTAACCCAGCCCCAGCGATGGCACGAGGACAGCCTCTGGCAGCACCACATTTTACAGCAGGGACAGGTTTGACTCCAGAGCATCCCCAAAGCCATGGATTGCCTTTTTCTCTAGATTATTGCTTGTTCTCGCTTTCCTATTAGCTTCCCTTACCACAACATCACCTTTGGTATTTTCACAGTCAACATCATTTCAACACATTTCCTTCCCTGCCTTCTGTTTTGATGAGGCTTGGTGGGGATTTTTTGTTTGTTTTGTTTTGTCTTTGTGGATTTCTTTTTTTTTTTTTTCCTATTGCATCACCCTGTCTGAGCTCGAACCCCGGGGGAGTGGGAGGTGTGGGTGACTTTATCTGGGGGATCCTGATCCCACATCTGCTAACACCTGGAGCCGGAGGAGCACACGATGGCCAGGACAGCACCGTGGAGCGAAGGGCTGATGAGATCTGATCGAGCAGCGCCTTATCAGCCCCGGGCTTCAGCATCAATGCCTCCATCCACAGAGGGCACAGTGATGCTGCCAGCACCCAAAGGAGAAGCTATCCCCAAGGGGCGTTTCTCCAGGGCTTGTCGGGTGCCTCAGCATCGTGGCTGGGACCCGCAGGAGCAGGTGGCCGATTGAACTCAGTGTGAAGGCTGAGGAAACACGCCTGGTCACGGCAGGGCTGCCACTACACCATGAACTCCAAGAAATAATCCGTATCTTTCCTTTGGGATACACAAGAACCAACACGAGCTCCTGCAGGCTCCGTCCCACCTCAGTTATCACAATTATCCCACAGCGAAAGTGCCAACCCGTGCCCGTAACAGCACCACCAGCCACCACAGCTCGCCTCCTGGCAAGCCAAGGTGGGCCTGGGGGAGAAATGGCAGAACTGGGCACTGCTTCGGGGGCAGCTGCAGAAAGAAATCGATGGGCACAGGTCATTTCTTTACATAAAACCTTCATGTCACGACCCCAAGGCCTCGTTCTCACTAAATACTGCTTAAATGTGGGTCTGAGCGGCCAAGAGACTGAGGACAAGGTAGCTGACGAGAACCTGGGGCTGCTAACAGCCCTCAGCGAAGGAATACGAAGGAACTCGCTCCTTCTTGTCCTTCTGGAGCATTAACCAAGGCACTTTGCACTGAAGGAAAAAAGGAGAGCCCAGAAGGGTTTGCTTGCTCCGCTCCCCGCCTGCTGCCCCAGCCGCGGGAGGAACTTGCCGTTTCCACACGAATCACCCCAAAATGCAGTAGGCTCAACTCAGCCACGGCTTCAGGATGAAGGAAAACGCAAACTGAAAGAAAACGTAACCCAAACGCTGGCCTGGCACCCGGCAGGGCACTGCCCCAGGCCATTCAGTGAATTTTTAGGTGCTTTTCAGTTCATACACACACACGCAGGAAGGTAAAGGGCAAAGGGTCTCTCGCTCCCTTCCTCAGCCACTCCTCCCACCTCCATTAACACTGAAACCTGCTCGAAAAGGGGTTATCGCAAAGATTTTCTATTTTTGATTAAAGCAGGTGGGTCCTTCCCAGGGACAATAAATACAGGCTGCTGTGGCCTCTGCTGTAACACAGAGCTAGGCTTGCTTCGAGCGCCAAGGTGGAAGTGCAGGAGCGTATTCCTCCTAATGATCAGATCAAGCCTGTAGCCCCCTCTCAGCATAAGCCTAGAAAATAATTTGTTCTTTAATCAAAGCAAAGACCGGCTCCTCGACTGCAGGAATCTGAAATACGCTCAGGTTGGCCTAGAGAACTGTTGAGGAAAAAAATGAGAAGTTCAGGAATTGAGCAAGAAACACTCAGCTGTGCGAGGAAAGACAGAGCCTCGCTGCTAGCTCCCTCACACGAGTTCACAACCGTGCCACTAAAACGTTCCCAAAGACGCATACTTCACCCTTGCCTTCTCATAGCCCTCATACAAAAAGCAAAGGAAAAAAAAAGGGACAGGAGGATTTGGGTTTTGTTTGGTTTTTAAATAGCTCAGGAAAATAATGAAGAGCCTTGCCTTCGGTATCCCTAAAGACGGCGTTAAGAAACGTTATTTGATGCGAAAGATCAAATGCAGTTGCCATGACCATGACAAGATCAGCCCTAGCAGCAGTAGAAATACACCGTCTTCAAGGTATCTAGCAGAGGTCACACCAAGCATTGAAAACTTTTTCTTTACACGACTCTAGAGAAAGACACGTCACGTTCATCCCGCAGAATGACCAGCTGGCTCAGGCATCGGAACAAGTCCAATAAAAAGAGCTGATTTCCCTGCAGGGCTGCAGCTTGATGAAGCAATCCACAACGTCCACTAAAATGGAGTGAAATGAATGAAGCAACTGCAAATGGAGTAGCAGGCTATTGAGAAGTAAATGCACGGAATAATTTGGTTTTACCAGAATTGGCTGATAACGCTGCATCTTCATCCCAAATACCTTTTTCATAGGAAAAATAAATTCAAGTGCAAACAAATGCCAAGGGTTCTTTGTGTCAGTTGGCAGCATTTCCCTTCAGAAAAATGAAATTAAAGTTCACCTGCTATTTTTAAACGAAGCATGAGAGGTATCACAATATACTAGTATCAAGTCAGATTTGCATGAATATGAACAGTATTAACTCTCACGCTTTAATATGAATATGCAGAAATAAGAAAGGAAAAAAATAGGCCAACAGGACTTTAATAAAAGCAAAAATTGTACAAAAGTTACTCTTGTTACCACTTCAGTATCTGGTAACAGTCTAGAGACCAAGCATGCCAGTTCAAAGTCTACGTGAAAATTTCGGGAAGGAGGAAAAAAGGCTTTTATTGGGGGGAAGGGAAAACAACAAAAGCCAGTAAGAAGCTTAAGGCGCTCCACGCAACACCTCTGTACTTCATTTTATTTCTGAAGTTCGGGGAAGTCAGATTTGACTATCCTAAGGCCATTATGCACAGAATACCACACTATCACTAAAGTTATATTCCCCCTTTTTAAGCAGCCAACTTTGCACTCCGTTTTTCTTTAGTTTCAAGTCTCCTCCCTATTGAAACCTCTTGGCCTTCAGATAATTTCATCTACACTTGAAACTTACCCTTGGTTTGCATTTCAGGCTGGCTACAGATTTGTTTTTTCTTTTGCCCCCACCTCACCTGCACCTCGGTGCATTTTAATGGATCGTACTACTTCATATTCACCCCACATGAAACACTTGCAGGACAAAATCCTGTGTATATTGCAGAAGATATTGATGTCATAAAACCACGGTGTGGTGTTAGACACCAAGGTAAGAATGAGTTACAGAAACCATAGAAAAAACACTTAAGAAAGGTCTGTAGGTTTTGTAGATGAAAAAAAGCTCATCTATAAAACGTAGCTAGCAACAAACCCATGCCCAGTGCATCTCCATCTGATCAATTCGATGTACACAATGTAATATAATGATGTTTTACAACAGCATATTTTTTTTTCCTATTTAAAAAAATGCTTCTTGGTAGGGTTAATGGAAGCCTGCCCACCTACAATAAAACCCCTTGTTAAATATTGTTTCTCAAAACACAACCCAATATGTAGGTATGATGGGGAGCGAGGCGCTGTCGATGAAAAGGAACACAGGCAAAGCTCATATGCAGATTTATGAAAAATAAATTTATTACATAACACCTTGTTTTAACAATGTTTGATTTTTTTTATTCAGAATACTTGCGTCATTCATGTAAAATAGTTTGATACAGTACATTGTATGTAAGTTTTTCCTCATAAATTCTAAGGCTCTCCTAACACCTTGATCCTCTGCTGTAAGAATGGCACCCCTAAACAACGTGCGAACGTTTTAAAAAAAGAAAATAATTAACTGAATGAAAGTTAAAATTCACTACACCAAGCTGGTTCTCAAAAAATCATGATGAAATATCTGAATGGATGCCGCACCTTTTTAGGAAATATCACTCATGCTTTTTTAATCCCAAAGCATGCTCACAAATCATTAACACCAACAGGAAAAAAATAAAACACTGTCTATGACAATCATTTTTGCTTGTTTGCTGAACCAAACATGTTTATATCAATGACAACATACTTATTTTACTATCAAATAGCAGCTTTAATACCAGTCAAGTCATAGATTTAAAAACAAAAGCAAAAACTCATGTGGGAAATTAATCTTTGGGACATTTGAAATCTCTGGAAAAAATGCAAACGTTTTCATGTTCTTAAAAAAATCTCATTGTAGCAATTGTGTTGGTCGTAAAACATTGATCTATGTGAAAATGAACCAACCCACAAAAGTCACTAAAAATAAATGTCTATCAAAATCGTCTCAGTTGGAGTCACGGATAGTTTGCTTTGTGTTTTTTTTTGTTTTGCCATGTTACACATACTGTATGCTTCAAGTACCAGTCCGAAGATGTTGTGTACTATTGGTCAGAGAAAGTTGTTACATCAAGAGAACTCACCACATACGACAACAAAAATGCTTGCCCCTAGCACATTTCACAGTTTCAACTGCTACAGACTGTCACTGAAAAAAAATGCATCGGTCAGTCTGAACCATGTCAAGTAAACTATGGAAGTAGCATATCCACAACACAAACTGTGCTAGCACTTTCTTTTCAAGTCTAACCCCAAAACAGGTACAAATTTGGGAGCCACTGCTCCGCTCCGTGAAGGGTGGTGGGACGTGGCGGTCGGACGCGTTGAAGGTGTGGTTGTACAGTACATTCTGGTGGCCCCAGCCGGGTTCCAGGCAGGCGGCTGTGCAGCCAGGCCCGCGGCGTTAGCAGCAGTGCATTGACAATGTTCGGACGCAGCTCAGTACCGGTGTGTCTGGTGCGAGTACTGTGGCGGCTGCTGGGAGGTAGTTGAGTATCCCATGCTGCTCTGTGGCTGTGATGTGCTTGGTCCGGGGTTGGGGTAGGCAGCATGGGGGTTGGAACGCTGCAGAGGGGTGGAAGCAGAGGAAAGGTAACCCTTCGTAACACACACTGCTGCAGGACAGCTCGGTCTGCCCGCTTATTTCTTCAAGAGGTACTAAACACACACAGTCCCAAAGCACCTGCAGGCCCAGGGGGCTTTTCACTTACTCTGGTTCCAGCATGGGCAGACGTGGGCATCCGAAACACCAGGTTAGGAAGTAACAGTCACCACCAGTCAGTAATCCACCCTAATTTACTCTACGCCCTGATTTAATCTACAACCACCATAGGCAAACCTCCACTCAGCCCTCCGGATAGCTACGGTACACCTGCACGATACCAAAAGCTACTGCCTCTCACGTCACTGGTCTTCTCCACTTGCTGCCTTCCCCAGCTGAGAAGATGTTCTGGTATCTCGATATCTAGATCTTATTACTGATGAGCCACTCAGCATTATTCAGATTTTTGGATACAAAGGATATGCTTACCACCCATTTTGTCTGATGTGGGATTAAAGGCTGAGAAAGCTGTAATTGTGTAGGCTGAGGTGCTATCTAGCAGCCTTACAACTACTTGAAGGAGAATTAAAGATGACAGCCAACCTCCTCCCAGCGGAACAAGGTATTTCACAGGAAAACAGCCACAGACTGGAGCTTGGGAGCTTCAAGCTGGACACCGGGGAAAAAACATCCACTAGGAGGCCAGCACAGTACTACACAACCTTGTGCAGAGAGGCTGCGTAGCCTGTGGAAGCTTTCAACACTAAAATAAAGCCATGGCTGACCTGATTTAGCATTATCAACAGTTCTGCTTCAAGTCAGGGATTGGACTAGATGGTCTCCAGAGGTGCCTTTCAACCAGTACTTCTATGAATATTTATCAAGCGGGGCATTCGTCACTGCAAGAAGCTCTAAGCAAGCCAGAAACTAACTCAATTTTAACCTAGAAGTTATTGACACAACATGAAGTGTAAAGGAAAAGGACTGCATGTGGGATTTACAGTGCCAGCATATGACCACTTAGTAGCATTTAACATACTGCACAACTTCATTCAATTACTGTGCTGTTTCACATTAATATTAACATTTGCACACACAAAAACTGCAGTTTTGGGAAACTGCTGTGCAACATCTCGATATCACAGGATGAATGAGGATTGTTAGCAAAAGCAGCTCGGACTGGGAAACGTCTCCACAGCGAATATTCTAGGACTAGGGTGTAGCTACCAAGACCTGTCTATACCAAACTAAGGTTGAACGATGTCTTGAAAAAGCAAAATATTAAAACAGCTTTAACAATTTCATAAGCTGGAACATAAAGTAACAGCTCTTTTTTTTTGTTGTTTTGTTTTGTTTTTTGTTTGTTTGTTTTCCTGCCATTCAGCATTTAAAACAGAATCTAAAATCAAAAGCCAAACTCTACTTGAGAACATACGCTCACAGGACTGAGCTAATTCTCTCGGGGTGCAAAGCGTAAGGAGGAAGAAATGGCTGGACCAGCACTTATTGCCAGCAGGAACAAATCAGCACCGCTGTGCTTCACCATTAACACAGTGACTAAACCTGTGTGACAGCTGCCTTCGCTCTGTCGAGATGGACTGTCACTCCCCAAGTGTCTTTTTGCTCAAGTGTGACTCTTTTACATAGGAAACTGGAAAAGATCACAAGTAAAACCATTCAAAAACTGACCATTCGTGTGAGGTGTAAACAATTTCCGCATCTCTGTAACAGATTTTATCAGATGGAGGCTAATTAAAGAAGTCACACACTTTCATGAAACAGTGCAACAAATGGCTTGTGTTTAAGATAAGACACAAATATCCAGTACTCTTTATAGACCATTCATCACGAGCAAAACCTCAGAGTAGAGGATTGCTCCAGTTCATTTAGTCACATCAGCCTCAGAAGTGACACGTTGCGAAGTTAAAGGAGAAGGCACTGAAGCCTGTATGCTATATGCCTACTATTTTTATGTATAGCAGAAGGAGGTACAAGGTCATCTTGCCCCGCAGGGGACTCCGGAGTGGATGGTGAAGCTGTCTTAGTGTGTCTTGCCCAGGAGATGGCAATCCTTCTTCACAAGCTTCATATGGGGAATGTGAGCAAATTAAATGAAGAACAAAGGAACAGGTGTTTGATCAAAACAGAGGGCTGTATTGTAATGTTTGTTTGCTGTCTCCTCAAATTGCAGGATCAGAAGCAGAAAATCTGAGGAATTTTTTCAGAGAGACCTGACACCAGCAGCTTTTAACTGCTTTTGTTCTGATGACAGCAAGTTCAGTTTGCTTACCATATTTTTCAGATGCCTTGATCAAAGCGAAACCCACCCATTTCCTTCATGTAAGATTTCCTTCATGCAAAAGGAGGGGTGAGAGGAGGAGGAACACAGATTTGTTTGTTTATTTTTTAAACAGCCATGTGTTCCACCTCCTAAAGAAACAGGAAAAACAATTAGTCAGAAGCAGTCAAGTTACTAGTAAGAGTTCCTGAGATAAGAAATAGCATTTATCACTACCTCAAGGCAAAAGTATTCTGCAATTATGTTTGTTTGATGGCTGCCCCCATCTGGGATGGCTATCAGAGACTACAGAAGTTTGGATGAGCATGAACTCAAAACAAAACAACCTTAACTCCTGCCAAGGCAATTCGAGTCTTCTGTGTTCTCAACCAGCATACCTCGGCTCTTGCTCACAAAGGTGGAAGCCTGAGTTTGTTCAAACTGCCAAGCTACAGCGGCCAAATGAGGTGAAGAATGTGTAAATAGGGCAAGAAAATGGGGCTCCCTGACACAATACATGCAACCTCTGCATCAAACTCCCCAGATGCGTGACTCAACAGGACAGGAAGATTATGAGGGTTACCGCTGCGTATGCTGACTTAAAAATAAATGCAGAGAAGTAGCAGAGACAGACAGCTAAAAGGCCCAGTGATGGAAACTGCAGCTCAACAAACTGAAAGATGAATCTCCTGTAAGGGAGTGTTCTGTGATGCAGAAATCTGACTAAAAGACAGACTGTGTTTACGTTTAGAAGCACCCAACACCGCTGCACAAAAGGACAACCCCACTTTCAAACAGTTCTCAACATCTATGTCATTCAAGGAGAACCTGAGAACTGATAAGCTACTGGCGTCTTGGGTTAAAGTGTGCAAAGAAAGACACCAAGGGACTATAGGGAGGGTCTCACAATACAGCTCTTGAAACCGACCTTATTTTACATTCCTAGGTACTTGCAAGGTTAGCACAAAGCTGAAGTAGATACATTTCTTTAAGCTAGGGCAATGCCCCAGGCAGCCTTTGAGGACATCTGATACTCTCTCAAGAACAAAGCCTGACCTGTGAGATTCCACTACCCATCGGTGTTTATGGAGAACAGCCCATCAAACTGTGAAAAGAGAGTTGACTACAACAGTTGTATTAAGTGTTCTTTAACTCTCCCTAAGTTTTGCTGTGGCATGTAAGCACAGCTAAGTGGGTTCCAAACTGTTATTCTTCCTCTCCTAAATAAATAAAAAAGCAACCTGCCTTTTTCATCTTTAACTGAAAACGTAATTTTTCACTTTCCCATCTTTCAATTCCATCCAAGACTCTCTTTCAATTGGCCTTCTACACCATGCATGCTACATGAATCAGTACTGAATAGCCCCTGCCTGCTAACCCCTCCACAAATATGCCTCCTCTTGAAGTCTTTTATTCCCCAGGCATCCAAGATCTGCCATCTCTCTGACTGCTCCTATGTACATTATTCAAAAACGTCTTCCTCGCTCCTCTCTTGTAATTCCCAGGATTGCATTAATGAAAGCCTCTGTCTTTATCTCTTTTTTCCCTTTTTTTAGTCTCCAAGAGCAATCCCATAAATTCAAGTATCATCCCCTGGGATGACTCAGATATTCTTCCACTCTGGACTCTTCTGATTTGCTAACATTTGACCACAAGCTCGAATGCAGGAAGACTACAGCAAAATTTTCCTCATTTTTTTCCTCTGTACATTCCTCCTCTTCTTCACTCACTGATTGCCACCACCTCCCCTGTCTCCTCAGATCTGTAACACTTGGCTTACTCAGCCTGGAATGTTGCATGGTCTTCAGTCACATCAACTCTGCCATCCAAAACTCTCTTTCCCAATCCATTTGCCCAACTAAGACTCTTGTTCAGACTCTTGCTTCACAGCTTGTTTATTGTAATATCCTTTGCTGCCTACCACTGCAGGGTTTTCGAATCAGAAATGGTATTTTTAGGTCAAAGACAGCAGCACAACAGGTTCCTGGACCATAATCAGCACTGCCTAATATGAAGGCAATTATCAGTAGCTGTAATAATCTCTGATCCTAATTTCCTTTAAACTGACTGCTAACTTAAAAATCAATGGCATATCAATCGACAGGCAAGCCATCAACTAAATGCAGTTGTAGTAATCTGGAGGATGCAAAAAATACCATTTACGGGATTACTTTTTTAGCTTAAAGAAATACTGTTGCAAACATGAGAATCAAGCACAGGATATAAGAAAAAAAAAAAAAAAATACCTGATAGTCTGAGGTCATAATAAGTCCACCTGAGGTAGTGGTAGGAGGAACAACTCTCACTTTTTTCAGTGGGGGTCCCTGTGTGTGACTGTTGTCTTGGTTTCCTGGATGACCAGTTCCGTTAGTATGGTTATTGCCCTGCTGCTGCTGCTGGTTCTTCTCAATTGTTTAAACACAAAGAAAAATTTCAACTCAAAAGCAGTACATGAAAAAACATGAAAACAGGAAATAGTGTGAAAGCCAGTGAAGCGCGATGATACCGTTCTTCCAGTACTTACTTTATCTCCTTTATCATCTGGTTCTTCTTCTGTTAAAAATTCTCGTTTTGGGTAAGGGATTTGACAACCTGCAAAAACACTGCCCCCCAAAAAAGTCTATTTATCACTGTATTAGAACAGAGAGGTTAGACCTATTAAGATTCATACTCCACCCATGCTACTTTCAAGTTGCCTGAGTCAGAGACTAATATCTGTAACTAACCAAAAAGTTTTCCCTGTCTTACTCCCATCATAATACTAAACTTAATAAACCTGTTCACGTACATTTAAAATTTTACATCACCTTTGATAAACTCATCTAAATTCTGAAGAGTTTTCACTGTTTCTGGTAACTGGTGACTGGAAAAGCACACCACAGAGGTAGCAAGAGGTATCTGCAAGGGCACAAAGTGCTGTCTTGAGCTATAGCATAATTCACTGGCTCAGAACTAACTAAAATAGTCCTGTGAACTCCACTGACTACTAACAAAATCACCTGTAACAGAGTTAAAAATATCTAGAAGTTTCATCCGTCAATTCGTATCTAATGGAACAGGTTAATTGCTACTGCTAGTGCAAGCTAAGACTTCTCTGCCTTTAATCTGTAGAATATACTTAAAGTCTCTGTACACCTGTTAGCATTATTCATTGTGCATTCACATTAAAATGCCAACCTAAATATGAGGAAAAAAGTCAAACACTGACCTAAAACCAGTTTCTGCAAAAGCAAATCATTCACATTACAACACTAAACTACAGAGACAGGTCAGGAGCTGTTATAAATAATTCAGTAGATTTTAGTGAAATAATGTCATTTTTAATTAACTGCTTATAAATATACATACCACGTTTTGTAAATTCTTCCCTAAATAATGGTAGAGAATGATACACAGTATTGCTTTGCTAAAAAGGAACACAGTAATGCTCCCTGGTTAGCCTTGGGGCTGTGTGTGTTGTTCATTAAAAACGAAGTCAGTCATTGTCCCTAAATTTTCTTCCTTTTGTAATCTCCCTGCTTAAACAAAAAAAGAGCGTCTAGGGGAAATGTGTTTAAGTTGTTAAGGATGACAGCACAGAGACACAGAGCTGACTCCCCACCACCGCTGAATTTACAACAAAGGCTAAGACAGAAAAATGTAAACTAATTAGAGAGTGTCATTTGGCATTCTGGAGCAGAGAAGTGGACCTGAGGGCACTTAGCAGTTGTCTACAAAGATCTGTAGCATGCCTAATCAACCTGTCAGTGAATAACAAGATTAGTGCTGTGACTAATAGGATCAAAGTTCTATAAAGCAAGAGACTAATAAGAATTCTACTTAATTTTAAAAACCTTAAACAACGTTCTAGTGGTTATGGCTCTCTTTGGTTGTTAGACAGTAAGTATTCAGCTCAATATTCACAAACGTTCATAGCAGAGAGCAGACAGAAAGCATGCATTTCTAAGGCATCTCTGGGTGTACTGATAGGTTAATAAACTGACCACTTACTCGGATGTGGGAAGCGGATCTTCTAAGAAATAGGGATCCTGCATAGCCTGTTCTGAGGTAATTCTCTTTATTGGATCCATAGTAAGCAATTTCTGAAGCTAAACAAAATTAAAGATGAAAAGCTCGGCATCATCAAAACTGTTCACAGAATCTTCACTGCATTATTCGTGAAAGACAAACTGACACAGATGTGTCTGCAGTCAAAATCCTAACCATTAACAGCAGTAACCACATTCTTCTCTCTTGTTAAAATAGTAACTCCATTTCCCACTGAAGAACCACCTATTTTTACTTTCAAAGCCTAATGTGCTTGGTTAGTTCCAATCACAAATGTTCTAAAACACTCCAATATCCATGACACACCATCAGTTTTAATGGTCTGTTCACTTCCCACAAGAAGATGGAACACGCACATACTCTACCTGGTTTCTTCAACTACACCGCACTTAACAGGAAGCAATTTACCATTTAAAACATTTAAATTGGAAGCAATTTACCAACAAAACCATTTAAATCAAAATACTACTTAGCAACTGAAAAGCAAAAGTCGTGCCATACTGATTATTGCTCATTACTTAGTATTGCCATATTAGGACATCTCCATTGTCAGTAATGTAAAAATGCCATATAAAGTCACTCTTCAAAAATCTTTATGCTGTAAAAGAAAGTGGCAATCAGCACATTCAAAAATAAATAAATAAATAAATAAAACCACTTGGCCAGATAGCTTATCACCCACTCCTGCATGTAATTATCTACTCTGACAAACATGGGCTCACATCTGTTTGCTACATGCTGCTCAAAAGAACAGTTGTGCAAAATCTTCACTTTTAGTTGATTTGTTTGTATGACATGATGCAAAAACCTCTAGAGAAGTTTAATAAGCTGCCTCCTCCATGAGTACATCAAGCCTGAGCTCTGGGGCAGTTTCACTATCAGTTTAAGAGAGTGAGTGAAACTCGACCTTTATCTTTGTAAAAACTGATGAATCAGGTATCATTTTCCCCCCAAAAAAAATATTTTCAAATATCTGTGTTGGTTTAAGACAATGAAGACAACCACAAACTGTGAATACGCAAAGACAAAGCAAATTATAATATTTTAGTAAACAGCTGAACAGAGTTCAACTAAAAATCCAGCAAAACCTTACCCTTTGAGACAGCACTTCTCACTCTCATTGGGAAGTGGTTATAGAGGGCTAAGAAGCACATGTGGTATTTGCTTTATGCCTAACTTTTTAAAATGGCATATGTTTCAGTGACAGAGAGCAGCACAAAAATCCTAAAGTCATATGCATAATTGAAAAGTTATTAAAAATAATAATCTGACCTAGCCAAAACAAAGTGAAACATTTATATGGAAAGAGTTACAAACAACGCTGCTCAGATACACAGCCTTTGAGAAATGCTTAGGAATAGCCAGAAACTCACCTTCACTAATTTAAAATACCAGCAAGAGACATGAAGTCTAAATTCAGCACATTAGAGATTGAAAGGTGGCTTTAAGAACAACCATTGTACTGGTTTCCTGTTCTACTCTCATTTTGCAATTACATGAACGTTTTCAGAAGCTTGCTGGCCTTTAGACATCTGCCACTGACATTGCAAGAGTGATTTTCAATAATTTCAGTAAAAAGCATATAAGAGAAGTCACGCTCTTTCCATGTGTTAAGATTTTTCTTTGGTTTAGGAATTGCAGACCAGAGAGATTTCTATTTAACTCCGGTACTGAATAGCAGTAATGCATTCTAAAATTGTCTGTTACTCAAAAGGATGGTGAACATGCATATCTGTCTCCCCACCCACCCAGTTATTTTGTGGAATATGGTTGTGCTGGACATGCAGGGTATATGGGCACAAGGAGCTGATCTTCAGATAATAACTAGAAAATAAAAATACAAATTCTTTGTTTTACCATGGAATGCAGCATCCAAGGCAAAACTACAGCCTGATGTATTGTCA
This sequence comes from Aythya marila, assembly GCF_965140915.1. Classification (NCBI taxonomy): domain Eukaryota; kingdom Metazoa; phylum Chordata; class Aves; order Anseriformes; family Anatidae; genus Aythya; species Aythya marila. The sequence continues at coordinate 21,105,693 of NC_139042.1, read as the reverse complement.
AAGACAATGATATTTAAAAGAAACGCTACACTTTAAACCTACAACATTTTGTTTAAACAATGCATAGATCTAACCAGATGTGCAAAATATTACATATGCAAACAATCTATTTCACATTTGCTCTTCATACTTCCATGGGGGGAAAAAATAAATAAAAAATAAAATTAAATAAATGCATTTTTGTAAAGATCTAGTGTCACAATGTATGTCTGAGCTGGTCATTTCCTCTCACTAGTTACTAGTGAGCATACAAAACCACCATACAGCTAGAGTTAGAAACTACACTTCCTCTCGTCAGCCTTCAGTTGTAATGATATGGTTAAGAATATAATAAATACGTATGAGTACCATCAATCCAGCTTTGTTTTTCACATAATTGACAAGGAGGCACAATAGGTATTTTCAACTCTGAGTCTGCATGCAGTCTTTGCAGAATGTCAGTTTGAGGGAACCAGAATTGTTCTCTCAAACGGCTCAAAAGCAATCCCAGGAGCCAGAAAAAAAGGAAAGAAATGAAAAAAAAAAAAAGAAAAAAAAAAGAAAGAAAGAAAGAAAGAAAGAAAAAAGAATTGCCAACATGCTGAAAAAACAGCACAAGCATAAAAAACATTGCAAAATTCTGGCACTGTATCTAGCAATTGGGTTATAAAGCCCTTCATCACATACTGACATGATGTGAACAAACTTGGTCATAATCAGCAACAGAAAGCAGAAACCACAAAGAAAGGCTAAAGATTGTGCAACCGTTGTTATCACATGGGAGAGATCGAAACTATTTTGTCCCTTTGTTCAAGTGCCAGCAAAGAAGTGAATCTTTCACTCGGTATTACAAATATTTTATAATAAGAACTGGTCAACTAAAAGACCACCTGACTGAACAACATAATAAAAACACAGTATGCTTTACACAACTTTGTGATAACATACTGTGAGCAACAGGACAATCACTGCAGTTTATATGGACCAAAATGTTTATATGTAACAAAATCTATGATAAAGTATCACAAAATTAACCAGGAACAACAGCTAGCTGTCTGTTTTCTAGGGCACAAACATTTAAGTAGGAAAAAATAAACCAGGAAAAGATAAAGAGTGGAAAAAAGCTGAAAGCAGGAAGGAGCCAATGTTGCCTCATGTAACACCACTTCTGCATGTGATGAGGGATCATGTGCATTGAAGTCAGTAAAGAAAGAAAAACTCCAGTTTTTGTTGGGAAATAAAAACATTCCATTCTTGGTAACCACAACAATCCATGCATTTACCAGCCCTGGAATTATCAGTCTGGAGTATTTTACAATTGTAGGTGGATGCAAGAAAAATACAATTTTATCTGTCCTGATCCAGAGAGTAACATGGTTGCAAAACAGCTTGTGACACAGGAAGACCTTAGAGTATGTCTACAGGAACCGGTGCCAAGAGATTCACTGAATTACTTCAGGCTCTGATGGAGGGATGTAATTCATTCACCTGCAGTTCAGCTTAGCCTCAATGAGAGCACAAACCTACGATACCTTCCAGTTTTGACAGAGTAATTGTGTGGCTGACCTAACAGTTAAGCAGCACGTTCAGTCATGGTCCCATGCTCAAACTCACTTTTATGCTCCTCATTTAGTACTACAGCACAACCAAGGATTGCGGGGTGGTGTTGCAACAAGCCACTGTGCTTCCATGTTCCCAGTGCCTGTGTCTGAGGGGCAGGTGGAAAAGGCAGGGGCAGGGAAATTGTGGGTTTTTTTTGTTCATAGATGAGTGCATCAATCAAAACCAGTGGGTGTTTTAAGACTGAATAGTAAGTTTCAGTCCAAAAGTTATCCAACCTGTATCAACAGCTCAAAGCTGACAGTATTAAACACCACGAAACATGAGGGGTCTGCAGGGCTCCATTTTAGAGCCAGTTCTCTTCGATGTTTTCATAAATGACTTGGACACAGGACTTTAAGGTATACTAAGTAAGTTTGCAGATGGCACTGAATTGGGAGGAGCAGCTGACTCCATCGAGGTTAGAGAGGCCTTGAAGAGAGATCTTGACAAATTAAAGAGCTGGGCAATCACCAACAGTATGAAGTTTAAAAAGAAAAAGTGATGGATTCTGCACCTGGGAGGGACAACCCTGGATATTTATACAGAATGGGGGGATGAAAGGCTGGGAAGCAGCCTTACAGAAAGGGATCTGAGAGTTCTGGTCAATGGCGAGTTAAGTATGAGCCAGCAGTGTGCCCTGGCAGCCCAAAGGGCTAACCTGAGGTGCATCAGGCACAGCACTGCCATCCAGTCAAGGGAAAGGACTGTCCTGCTCTGCTCTGCGCTGTGTGGCCTCATCTCAAGCACTGTGTGCAGTTTGGGGTGCCACAATATAAGAAGGACATAAAATTTATTAGAGAGCACCCAAAGGAGGGCAATAAAGATGGGGAAAGGTCTGGAGGGCAAGACATATGAGGAGCAGCTGAGGTCCCTGGGTTTGCTCAGCCCGTAGCAGAGTAGGCTGAGGGGAGGCCTCATGGCGGCCTGCAGCTCCCTCACGAGGGGAGCGGAGGGGCAGGCGCTGAGCTCTGCTCTCTGGGGACAGCGACAGGACCCGAGGGGACGGCATGGAGCTGGGACAGGGGAGGGTCAGGCTGGGGGTTAGGGAAAGGGTCTGCACCCAGAGGGGGGTCAGGCACTGGGACAGGCTGCCCAGGGCAGTGGTTGGTCACGGCACTGAGATTTCTGGAGTTCAAGACGTGCTTGGACAACGCTCTCAGACATAGAGTCTGATTTTTGGGTGGTCCTGTGTGGAGCCAGGAGTTGGACTTGATGATCTTTGTGAGCCCCTTACCACCCAGGATATAATACCCAGCTGTACGGAGGTCACAGCCCAGCGTGCCACTAAGAACATTCCAGCCTCCTGCTCCAAACTGAAAAGAGCAGAGGGAGGCTGCCATGGGATTTTAGCCTAACACCTCTGTGGAAAACAACAACATTCCTTGAGTTTGTATTTTACTGTCACCAGTGCTTCTTGGTATAAATGCAAGCATACTGAATAAAAATATATTCAAACATTCAAACCATTATCACCCTGTTGTGATACTGCAGAGAGAAGAGAAAACACTGTAGGAAGTGTTTTAAGCTATTCTCACATGATTATTTTGTGCCCAATTTTGTAGTTCTATTCAAAGTCATATCTAAACTGGCAAGACTGAGGGAGAAATTTCAGGTTAATTTGGCCATAGCACTCACAGTTCTTAAGGAAAGTTAGCTTCTCATTCAGAGAAACTTTTTATGAACTGCCAAGATCTGCAGCAAAGCCTGAACTACTCAGTGAATTTTCCTGAGCTGGGTGGTAAAACCTCCACCGCAGACTGGAGAGTGGTGTAACTACTTCAAGGTTAGTTTAAAAAATTGAGCTTTTTAAGCTAAGTAGTCTCACCTCTGAGATCAAAAAGCTTCTGTTGTTCTTCCCTCACTCTAAATAGTACAGTTACTTTACCATTCTAGCTTTGAAACATTTATTCTGAGTTGGAAACATCAAGAAAGGCAAGATGTCCATTCACAGAAACTAGATATATTTAAATTATTTCTTCTTCATACATACAGTTTGTTTCAAGAACTTGAATTTCTTTAAAACACAAAAGAAAAGGCCCAATATAGTAATTCCTAAAACACCATCACACATGAAATTACATGGCTGATTTTAACTGGAGCCTTAACAAAAAGAATTTTTATGTTTTAGGGACAACTACTGTAAGAATACTAAAGAATACTCTGAAGTTTATGTAAGAAAAATTAATGCACCAGGAAGAGATGCAGGAGTTTTCTAAACGGTTAAGTCTCAAGTACGATGTTGGTGGTGTTTTTTTGTTTGTTTGGTGGGTTTTTGTTCATTTTGTCATGTGTTCAATAGTGCACAAGAGATAAGCTTAATATGTAAAAATGAATGAGTTGAACACTAAAATCAAAACCAAGCTATTAAAAGCATGCAAAGCAGTAAAATAGCAATGAGTTGCAGTGATACTGCAAATATAACTACAAATTTAGTATGATTTAAAGACCGAAAACTTCTAATATGCCTAATACAGAAGCTAATCCAATGAATGACTCAGAATGAGGATTTAGATTTTTTCTTTCTTTCTTTTTTTTTTTTTTTTTTTTTTTTTAATGAATGCAGAAACTTACCAAGTGGAACGCCTTACTATCTGGTTTAACTTTATGTTTTTCCATATATTTGATAAGGCTGCAGTTGGTATACCTAGAAAAGCAAAAAAATGTGAAATTTTTAATATGCAAAGCATTGATCCTGCAAAGCTTTCTTTGTACTCAGGAAACATAAGAACAGGATAGTCATCTTTGCTAATCCACTAAGCAGTGGAAGAAATGCAACTACCAAGACCAGAAGAGTGATTAAAAATCATTGAGATACTACAGAAATGCATCTGTTTCCCCTTACATGCTTGTATAATACATATCACATCCACAGAGAAAGCATACTTTTAACCCACATACAGACAGCAAACTATCATTTAGATTTAAATTGCCTTTTAGCCATTTCATTACTCTATCAGTCTGGACAGTTTCATTCGATGCATTTTTAATGGCAGCACACATGGAGATAAATCTTAACACTGTCCTACAATGCACAGATTGTCACACAAACATCCATAAGCTTCTCCCCTTTTTTTTTTTTTTTTTTTTTGAGTAGAAGCTCAGAAATAAGGTTTCTAAATGGTTTCTTACAATAATATTGCAGATGCGAGACACATATATAAGATTAAAGTCTCAAATCCCTCAACTTGATCAGCAGGGAAGCAAAAAGGAAACAGCAGTAGGCTCTTAAATGCAGGTATTAGACTCTGGCAATGTGGCAGCAAAACTGTACCATATTCTTTCTTTCATAAGCTACCCTAGACACCAAGACAGAAAACGTTACTCAGTTTGTTGGAAGGTTACTACATCACTTTTATGCAGCTCTTGAAAATGAATCATTTCCAGTACCACAGATTTGGAAACAGCTGTGATAAACTGTGCTTAGCCATCTTAAGAGCTGTCTGTGGTCTTACTGGCATCACCGATTTCATACCTGCCATGAGTCGATGTGTGGCCACTTTTATATGATTCACACCAACTCAACAGTCCGAGTTCACTGTTACAAAGCAACAATAAATGTAGAGTAGGAGGGAAGTATAATAGCCTTCCTTAAGAAAGCTCATCTCAACACAGACTTACGTGTTTCTTCGGAAATCTTTCATTAAAGTTGAATGTTCGGGCATCTTTTTTATGTCTTCCCAATCTTTATCTGCAAAAATCAGCATTTATTAATCATTTTTCTTTTTCCAAAGCACAACACAGGCTTTGAAAGTATCACTGTGACCCTTATTTTTTTCATTCATCTTCTCAAACCTTGCAGCAACTTATTTCTTGGTATTCCTTGGCTCATATTGCTTTATCACCTCTTCACAAGCAATCTTCCAACACCTAAGAGATTCCAGTTGTGTGATTAACTCAAGAACTCTAAAAAGCAACTGCCAACTACAGTGAAGATCCCAAATACCCAAAAGACAACACAGAAGGAAAATGTGTCAGCCACTAGGATTGCTGCCTTCAGAATTGTTCCCTAATTTATTCAGGAACAACACAGATCTCTCGTAAACACTCTCATTTTAACGTATTTTTCCTTCTGATAGCACTGTGTTTTCTTACAGTAAAATGCACAGAGTTACTGTATAAATCTGTGCCTGTCTCAACCTAAAAGAAATACAGTTTGCCAGTTAAGACAAAGTAATATTAGCACACTCAAATTAAAGAATATTTCATCCTAAGCTCAAAAATATTGAAATGAATAAATAAATCCTTGTATGTTCACTTCTTTCCCAGTTGTTCTATTTCTTTCCCTGTCCCTTATAAATAGTTGAAACTTTCAAATATGGCAAGTATCAATTAAAGAGCAAAAGAATGCTGAAGTTAATTGAAAATTATTATTTCTTGGTAAGAAACAGACTTTCCAAATCAAGTGCAGACTGTCAAATAGCACTACTTAAACCTATCAGAAAACAATGAGAATATTATCTATTTACGTAAGCTACACAAAGACAATATAAAATCCAAATGAAGAAAGGAAAGCATAAGAAAGTGATAAAAAAAAAAACAGGCTAAAAGTAGAAAAGGAAAGTACTGCTTAAAGAAGCTAGATTAAGGGGGATTTTCATGAAAATAAAAGTATTTAATATGCAAATGCAACACTTCAGCAATCTGGAAGCAAGGAACTACATAATGGGGAAAAAGAAAGTCAAATGGAAATGTAAGAGCAAATTTAAGAACGAAATTATAGAATCACATAGAAATAAAGACCACAAACTTGTATGATGAGAAGGAAAAGGTCCATCAGAACAGTAAGGGAAAAAATTATTAATACTGAATAGACAACAAGGAACACAAGCAGTGAGGAGAAAGATGACTAAAAGGAAGAAATAAGCCCTCTGTTATTCTGGCTTCCACAATCATGTAAACACTGGAAAACAAATAATTAAATGAAAAGATGCCTGTAGAACAAAAGATATGACCAACACTGAGGGGAAAATGCCACAGGAGATAACCACATTGTAGTTTATTTTGGTTCATGAGACCAGTTCTTTGTTCTGGTTTGGAGGAAAGATTTTTGCTCCATATAATAACCTTTCTATCAGGGGGAAGCCAAAATTTAAAAAAAAAAAAAAATCCCCTACTTCCATATATCATGTTTAATTTAGCATGAGTTAAGCTTCTGCATAATAGTCACCAAATGTACACATTTTTCTTGGTTTCATACAATCTCACTTTACAGAATATAAAAAGCAAAATGAAGAAATGCAGAAATATTCCTTACGATTTTTAAGCACCCACCATTAAACATGATCTTTTAAAATTATAAAATATTGACACATTTATAAGCAAAGATAACCTTATCATTAATAATCGGAAAAAAAATCTAATAAGAGCATCAGATTCTAGATGACTTGTGACAAAGATTGTGTTTGAACAGCTTTGTTGCTTCGGTCAGCTGCCACCTTCATATGCAAAGAAAGCAATACAGATATCTTTCTTTGAACAGCAGTGATAAAAAAAAAAAATACAATATGTACCTGCAGGAAATCCCATTACATTGAATATTCTGTCCAGCTGGTCATGGTGATAAGGATTACTAGTTTTGATATCCTCTTGTCGACAATGGAATATTGGCTCTGATGTTAGCAGCTCTGCAAATATACACCCTATGGCCCAAATATCTTTAGAAAAGGAGAACAGAAATAAAAATCAAATGAATCTTTCCAAAACCATCTTGGTGAGGTAAGATTTAGTTAAGTTATCAGAGATAAGGTCCCTGCATTGCAAATTTCAAGTTTCTGTTGTACTAGTGGCAACACTTCTTGGACTTTCCCTGTTAGCTACAGAGAGAAGTTCCTAACTCAGTAACAACACAAGGTTAACAACACAACGTTAAACATACAGGTTTTGTGGGTTGTTTGTTTTTTTCCCTGCTTGGTTTTGTGTTTTGTTCTGGTGTTTTTGTTTTTTAAGTGCAGTCACCACTACTGTAAAAAGTGAATTTGATTTAAAATAGAAAAAAAAAAAAAAAAACTAGGTAAACTATTTGGGTAACTGTCCACAAAACACAAACGGAGAAGAGCTAGCCAACATCTTGCCCATTCATGGTCAGGCTGTTCCCATTTGCTCTCTCTCATCAGCCCCTGGGTTTAATAAATAGTAAAAGATCCCTAAAGAATACAAGTTGAAAAGCAGTGATATTGCAATAAGCAAAATGCTGTCTATAAAACTGTGCAGAAAAAGAGTAGGAAGAAAATTGCTCCGTTCCCAAGCACCTTATTCCCCACCACCACCCTTTCTTAAAAATAACATTCATTTAAATATATACGTATATAATATATATGTGTGTGTGTTTTTCTCTGTGGATAGTTTTCCCTCTACCCCTTGTTTTTTGCCATTATTATTTTTAAAATTAAAATACTTTCAGTTGTAACCATTGTGTCCCAACCTGTAAAATAAGACAGCCTAATTTTTCTGATTTTTTTTTCCATTTTTTTTCCAGTATTTACAAATGCCATTTCTAACTTATATAAAGTAAAGCTACGCTGAGCCTTGAATGAACAAGAAAAGGTCATGAACAAGGACAAAAGCAAATGATGCAGAGAGCATAACCCCATTACTCAGTGTTTGCATACAGTCAGTTTTTATCAATGCCAAAAGAAATTATGTACTAAAGGCCATGACCATCCATGCAGTTCTACATGCTGCAAGCAGAAGGGAATGCAATTACCACAAAAAAAGCAGTTTAAAGAAACATATAAAAATATATTTAATAAAAGAAATGCAGCATTAACAGAAGAGTTGCTGAAAATACATTTAAGTCAAAGATTACAATCTCTGACAAAAACTCTGATATGATTTTAAGAAAACAAGGGTGAAGTCTGAGGAAGGAACTTCAGGTTACAGAAATAACAAGATATATGCCAACATACAGTTTGTGTAAAATAAGAAGAGCGCTGCAGGGGAAATTGTTTCCCCAGAAACATTTGTCAAGCTTTAATGTATCTTTAAACAAAATATTATTTTAGACAAAAACTTCCCAGTTCTCTTCACTCACTCCCACAGCAAAGCCTCTCACATCTATTAAGGTGAATGTCTCTCCAGTCTGCTCCTGGAGTCTCCCCTGTCCTCCAGCTAGAGCACAGGACTGCTCCTGCCTTCGGAGGTGCTTGACCACCAAACTGGCCAGGACAGAGCCTGGCAAAGCAAAGGCAGCCACACCATGCCAAAGCTGATAACAATCAGATTGGTGAGTAGGAATTAAGAGGTGAGGAGTAGGCAGCACTAAGCTGACGTAACTAATGCCATCTTCACATCTGCACTCTGTGAGGATGAAGGTTTTCTGGGTGTGCCCAGTGCAGCACCACAGCCTGGGCTGGTGCCTCAATCTGACCACATCTCAATATCTCAAGCGACTCTGATTCACACTTGTGCTTTGAAAATACACAAAGAGGTCAAAACACAGGCTTGAATGGAGCAGGACTTATTACTGGAAAATTACATCTTGGGACCATTTCCACTGATGGCAAACATACACCAAAAAGCGAACTTAGAATTTCTAATTTTTCAGGAGAAAATTCAATATTGTTTTCACATTTACAAGAAGTGTAGAATATAAAATAAAATGTCAGGCTGCATTAAACTTCACTGTTACAGATTAGTTTCAGTGCAGCCAACATTTTCCATTCTGTACTTTCACAAGTTTATTTCATGCATTTATGAAACTAGGTAAAAACATCTGCAAAAAAAATAATGCATTATGCATCATCATATGGATTTTACCAAGAGTTTGAAGCTGCATCCATATCGTATATTACTTCCAGCAGCATTTACAGAAGTCCTGTGTGGAAGCCATATCAAATTATGCTGCACAGCAGGGCATTTAGAGCCAAAAACAAGCAATATTTCATTCCCCTATCTAGTCTGAGACCACAGTAAACTGAACAATTTGACAAAGGTTGGTGTTTCCTCAAGAAATCAGTAACGTACCTTTGACTCAGCCACTGTCCTTTGTACTATTTAACAACGCTTCAATATTTGGGTGCATTGTGCATGTAGTAGGTTATCCTCCGTGGTACTTACCAATAGCTTTGGTATAATGCCTTGCTCCAAGAAGCAACTCTGGAGCTCGATACCAGAACGTTACAACTACTGGATCCAAGTCTGCTAAAGGCTTCAGAGGTGAATTAAATAATCGGGCAAAGCCCATATCAGCTGCAAAATTCAAAGAGAGGCGTTTTAAAATTTTAGGAAGATTACCACATTTCTTTTTAAATGAACTGATTGAGTTCACTTGTTACTGCTACCATCACTGTGCTAAACAAAACACAAACACAGACTGCAGCAGATAGGAATTCTGTGAGCAGATTTCATTTTCTTTAAGCTTTTGTAGAAGTTACTGGATGTCACCACCTATAAAGTATATCATTATAAATCATTACTAACATGAGCCATTTGGAACGAAGAATTAACCATTGTTCTGAAAAAGCGCATCAACTCACTTCTCTCAGGACACTGGTAAATCCCGACTCATTTTACCTGATGTTCTCGAGTAAAATATTCCATTATTACCACATGGTCTTTCAAGAAGCAGCGTTTTAGATGTGAACAAAATGCGAGTTCTGCAAAGGTTAGAATGATTTATAATACATACATGTACGCCACAAAAGCTACCTCCTCGTGAAGTTAGCTGTAGCAAGATTTCCCTCACAAAAAAAAAAAGCAACTAAGCCTATGGCACCTGCCTCCCTACTGATTTTCTGTCACGATGTTATTTCCAGCACCAAGATACCAGTACTAGATACCATTTAGGCTACGATTTTAAAATGCTGTTTGGGCAATCGTATCATTAAAAATTGCTTTTTAGACTTGCTAATGTACAACTTCCTAGAAAGCTGTCTAAACTGGCAATGTAAGTGAGACAGGAAAAAATGGGCAGAAACTAAAATTTGCAGCTTCTCCCACCAGATCAGGTTCCCTACCCACCACTCCCCAAATCCCAAGAAACAGGGACTCTGTGGTGCAGGGATATGCACGTGCTGAGGAAAACTAAAATGAGATGAGCAGCCATTCTGAGGGCAAAGAAACTACATGCTATAGCTCACTGTGTGAGGGAAAACTGCGGTGTAAATATGGGTCTCTTGACTAAACAATATGAAATATTTTTTTCATATGCACTCCTATTTATGATTGTTTTATTGCATTTAAAAATAGAAACATTTTACAGTTTTCTACATTATCAATTACTCAAGATATGATCAAGTCACTAGTACTTATGAAAAATAAGGAAAATTGTTTGCAGAAAGTGAATTTATGACTCAAAATGACACAAAAAGCTTATAAAATTATTTTAAGTTAAATACCAGTTATGTATTTTTTAGATAAATTAGTTACACTGGAAAAGTGGAAGCCCTTGGTACGGGTATAACTTCTGCACTCTTTTCCTGCTGTGGTAATATCTTAAGAAAATAAGAAAAAAAAATCTACATTTTGATAACACACTTAGAAATACAGGGTTCCCCTCCCTCTTCCCCCCGGGAATGGATGGCTCAGAGGACTGGTGGTACGATACAGAATCCTTCACCTGTCCATTAACAGTCTGACTAAATTTAGTTGTGCTCTAAGTTATTCCCAAATTAATTTGAAACTATCCATTAAGAAATAAATGGGTGGTCTATGTGCAATTACTAGCAAATAGTTGTGTACAGCAAACATCACCACCACAGTTGAAACTGCATGTGCCCAGGAACCTATGTTCTCAATTTTGGAAGCAACTGCTCCATGACGAATATTGCAATAGGAAGAAAATTGTCACTTCTGCTGTCCGTGCTGTCCCTGTCGTGTACATAGAAGACCTCAACCTCTGCTGTCGACTTTAAACCTTGGAAGGGCATTAAAATCTTTCAGGGTAGGGCATGCAGAAGTGTTCAACCCTGGCCTGTCTCTTCTCTGGATCTCAAAAGGGGAGGGAAAAGCTAGAGCGGCACTGAGCACTCCAAGAAAAATCCTACCCCTAGCCTTAATACTAGTGATTAACGATATGGTTCAGATGAACAAAACAGTAAGAGTACAGAGCAACAATGCAGAAGAGTAATCTCATGAAGGAAAGCCAGAGGGAAGTGAAAAAGATGACCTATCCTTAAAAAAAAGCCTTCCACACAGGGCTGCATTCCTGTAACAAATGTGAGTAGGCTGTGCATTAGCAGCCTGCTATCAGAGCACTGCCACGCTAATGCACAGCCTGGTATAGCTTATTACTGTTAGGCTACAGTTAATTTTTAGTTATTTGTTTACTTTAATTTAAAACACTTGAAATTCTACAAATTATCCTCTCACTCAGTAACTCCCACCAGAAAACGTTACAGCAGTGGGGGAAGTGTTGGGCCATGACTACCCTGTTACAGCCCTTTAGAGCATTTAGTAGTAGTTCTCACTAAACGTTTTATCTGAATTACTGTGTTTTCTGGACTTTAGGATCCCTTGAGCTTATCTCCAAGGGACCTGTCTACCCTTTCAAGAACGTTTTGCAGGCTAAATGCCACCTTTGACTCTGCTACAAAATTTAAGGTTTGTAGTAGTGAGTGGTTCCCTATTTAGATTTTAGAAGCAGCAGCAAAATAATGTCATGACGTTACAGGGCTAAATGGAGGAAATTTTTAAATCCCAGTTCTTTCTCCTCCTCTCCCCCTAGCTAGCTCTCGTCCTTACCCCCACATCAACATCCCCCGCCCCACACAAACACCCCGTTAAACAAAATATAACAACATTTTCCACTTTTGATAGGTGAGGCTACAGCATTTCATCGTCAGAACTGGTGGGGGGATCTAGTATGAAGAAGCCAGTCACTCAGCAAACAGCATTTAGACAATGTCTCCAGCACATACTAGTATGACAGTAACTACTTTAGGGGGTACAACCGCACCTCCAGAACATTCTAGCTTAAATGCTACACTGGGACTTATCAAAGATATAAACATACCAATTTTTACTCTTCCTCGCTCAGGACCTTCACCCATAACTAAAATATTAGCAGGTTTCTGTGGAAAAAAAAATAAATATACAATACATATACCACGATAAACCTAAACATCAGTCTCTGAAAAGTTAGTTAAGCTTTGTTTTTGCCAGTTTTAAACCAAATTTGTTTCGATAGAAATGACAAGTTTCTCTGTCATGGTAAAGCTGTGCAAGGACCCAGACACAGGCTCTCCCTGACTGCTGCTTCCTCACGTTTCCTCCCAGCACGGCCGTGCTCCAGCATCGTGCTCCCTTCGCTGCCACCCTGCTGCCTGTCCTGACCCCGCAGAGCAGGCAGTCACCAGCCTCCCGGATTTCTACCAAAATCACCCTGGGCACGAGGAAGACAAGACCAGTGGCTGCTCATGGCCCCTTCACCTCAGAGGCCAGGCTCGGCTCGGCAGCGTGCTAGGCCCAGCATCATCAGGCACGTTGCAGGCACATTACATGAAGAAAACATGTTACCACATAGTTTTATACGGGAGACAGAAATCATCTACATTATTCCTATTTAGAAGTGTACAACAGTTCAGAGAGCTGCAAAACAAGAAAGCATTCCCTTCACAGCGTCTTCCTCTCCATTATTTTAACAGCAAAATATGGATTATCCCCTTTCTTTTACTAGGGATGCGAGTTACAGGATTGTGCTAGAGTTCGCTGCTTAGAAACATAACCCCTCAATCCTTAATCCATCCCCCATCCTTTATTTTCTGTCTAGCAGTTCAATTCTTAGAGCCCAGTCTCCGCTTCTGCAGCCAGCGGATTCCTCACAGGCCAACACACTGTACGTAAATCCAGCCTGCACTGCTTACTTTGAGGGAGAAAGTCAAGAAATTCACTACCAGAGCTGAAAATTTATACCAGATTTTTTTAATAGCCACTCATACTGTAATTCTTGGACCAAACAGGGGGTCCTGATCAGTTGTCAATTATAGGAATTGTAATAGGGCTGAGTTACAGCTGTGGCTTTGCTTTCCCAGTTTAAGCAGACCTGAAGAAAAAAAGTAGTCCAGGAAGATAGTTTAGGCTGCCTGAAAATGAAAATAATAAACCCTAGTATCTCTTTTAGAGAACAAAAATGTGATTTACCAAACACGTACTCTAGGAAATTCTGGAGCATTATTAAATCTATTAGGCTTTGGTAGAAGCATATTCAAAGAGCTTTATGACCACAGTTTAACACTGATCTAGTAGTAATACATATTGCACAAAACGAGATGAAAAATAATAATGCAGAAAAAAAAAAAAATTGAGAACCTAATTTACTACAGCTTATGAAAAGCTCCAGCATGGATTTCTGAAGCTGTACAATCCACGTATAAAAGACGTAAAAGGAGTCTGGGTGCTGCATCTCTTCTCTGAGGACAGGCTAAAGAGGAAGCAAGAGTTACTGCTTGCCTGCTCAGAGAGGTAAGACGTGACCCGTTGTCTTTCCAAAAACAGTAACGACTCAACAGACCAGACTTGTGCTGTATTAGCTCAGTGATGTGCAGAAGAACTTGTGTCCCACACCACCAACTCCACCCCCACCTTTCCTCTTTTTAACTTGCATCAAATTTTGATCGGTTTTGACAAGTTCCAGAAATAAGCAAGCCTCATAAACCTTCCAATTCAGAGGTAATGCTGAAGTTGAAAGCAATTTAAACGGCTATGTAAAAAAGAATTTCACCACATAAGCCATTTTATTGCTATGCATTAATAAGTGCAAATGTGCGTATCTTTCATGAAAGCTGCTTCAGTGTATCTGGAATGTTAATATGCCACATGCCTAATTAATATTTTTTTTCTTGGTAGAATTAATAATTGGTTACACAGGCACTGATATTTTTTTTTCAGATCTGGATCTGAAGTATAGTTTTTCCTCCTGCATTTTCACAAGTCGGTAACACTCATTACAAAAAACGCTTATAACATCCTCTTCATGCTTTTACCTTAAAATAATTTTACTATTTGGATGGTGATAGGAGCCATATTCACACACAGACTCCATTATGACAAACAACTAACCAGCACAGCATTAGTTAATGATTCCTGTCCCAAAGTTCCCCTACCCTAAGTTCAAAGTAGGTACAGAGGAGAAGAGAAACCACAAAGAGACGAGACAGCACTGGTTAGCAAAATAGGTAACAATAGCTTGATTCATGCTCTTTTTTTTTTTTTTTTCCCCTCTCAAGATTTACAGAAAAAGTTTTAATCCACAGACAATTTAGAAATCCGTGTAGGAGTCTTCTGAAGCCACAAATTACAAAAAAACTCAACCGTCAATCTTGAACAACCATTCATAGCAGTTCACCTCCTTCTAGAGTCAAAAGCCCTTCACTGAAAAAGCACTGTTTGAAAAAGAAGATTCTTACTGCAGACAACATTTATCACACGTACCACATCGCTGTAAAGAGAAACAGCATCACAGGTGAAGTCAAAGATTAAAACAATTAAATTTAAAATAAGAGGTCTTATTTTGAAGATGCCCATTCCTACAGTCATGGAACAACATTAGAACAACATCGTTAGTTGAAAGTATTTTCCAAACAAGCCTGTTTATTGACATTTAAATTTCATAGGGGAATATCTATCAAAAAGTAGTACAAGGACGGTGCTAGTGTTCCTTAAACACACAATTTGAGGACTCCCAAAAACTATTGGGGTCCACTAACAAAGCGAAAACGTGGGTCAGGGATTCTTGTTGTAGAGCTTTGACTCAAATCCACCATCTGGAGAAAAAAAACAACACCCAAAAAGACAGATTGGGAGAAACTGAATACGTATTAGAAATTCCTATTTATTTGCAAAGAAAAATAAGCAATCATTAGAGACAGAAGGCAGAAATCTGGACAAACTTTGGTTTAATTTATTAAAATTTCATTTCATTTTAATTATCCAGAGAAAACAAAAATGTAAAGTGCTTATTCAAATCATTTGGGCTAAGCAAGTGAAGGAAAATCTTTCAGCAATTTTTTTTATCTTGTGTTCTGAAAACAATTTTTTTTTAAACAGCAATCTTTTCTATAACTACTAATAAACAACTTCTAGAAATAATTTCTTTTTGCTCTAGTATATTTAGTTTTGCCCTCAAGTAAAACACTTTGCTCATGTCAGACAAATGCAAACAAGAAAGTTGTTGAGATCCTATACGAAATGTAAAGAGCCATGCAGCAATGTACAGCCAAATACTTCACAGAGACTAAAAAACAACTTTCTGATATCACTATAGAGTTAAAATAAATAAATAAATAAAAAAGTAAACGAAAAAATGCCTCCCCATCCAAACCTCCTACCTTCAGCAGCAAGGGAATAATTCATTTTCCTGCATGAATGGCCTTGTGACCATGGCACAGCACTAAATCTTGTCTTGTCCTAAATCTCGCTTTGTAGGACTTCTTGTCTGACTTCTAGACAAATCCTATTCTTGTGCATTTAATCACTATTACCACTGAAAATGAAGATTCTCACTGAAATATTTTCATATACTTCTATTTTTTATTGGTAGCTGTGAAGTGCATAGAAATCCTAAGAATGAGGGTAAATTCATACAGAAGACTGAAAGAAATGGAGGATATACTGACAGGATAAAAGATCCACAAAGAACTTCAGGCAGAACTTCTTCCATCTGCCTCACCTAAGACCCTATCCCACCGCCTTTTTACCCAGATCCCGAAGTGTTTGGTGAGAAAGGCTGCACGGTCTTCCCCCTTCCTTCACTCCTCTCCATTACAGTGATTTTCATCAGTTTCTAATACAACAAATGACATTCCATCCATTGTCTTACACATCAACACAAAGTGAAGACAACCACCCCTTAGACATGAGCAACTTCTTAGATCTTTTAAGACCTACTCCTTTTTCAGTCCCTGTATATGGATTAGAACTCTCTTCTGCTCAGGGTTTCCTAGTAGGTCATTTTTTTTGCCAGGTATTTTCTTCACATCTTTTCTGCAGGACGGCTACTTCATTTATTTATTTTTAAACATTCCTCCATTTGAACAAACATCACAGTGAAATATTGCTTCTGAACATACACTGAAAGTGTGTGTGTTCAGTCGGGGGAAAATTTGGGCTTAGAAACTTCTTCCATGTTATATTTTGTAGATCAAAATGCAAACAATGTGGAAATTATACCAATCTGTCTTGATGAGATGGAATCGCAGATCAAAAAAGACATCATTCTTGTTGCTCACAACGAGTTACTCGTAAGAGCAGGTGATTACTTATTCCACATCCACATACGAGGTGATCAGAAATCACAGGGCATTTTCTTGTGCTCCAGGCAAAACATTCGGTCAGTTGCTACTTTCACTGTTTTACTCATCAGAGCAGTGTGGAGGAAAACAAGAGAATTTTTGGCAAGTTTAGCCACTGGGGTGCTTTGTGACTACTTTTGACACCGAACTAGGCCTGCAGAAACTACTACTCCACATATTGTTGGCTATTGGGCTGTTCATGAACTAGTTTGTTTTAAAGGTTAAACATATTTATCAGCTAATAACCCGAATTCCTTTGATCTATCTATGTTTTTATAATGAGAAGCAACCTTTTTTTGCTTGCCAATTACTAAATATTTGCAGTAGTCCAATGTGTGTTTACAAAAAGAACAGACTGACCCTCTTTGTATTGCCGTTTTAATGCACCTTCCAATAAGGTGTAAGTATCATCCTAACTAGTTTTCCTTTGGACTATCCCATATCTAAGAGTCTGGTTACTAACACACCACTCAGTAGAAGGCTCACGGCGATGGGGTGACTCAAACCAGTGACTTCTGCTGACCTCTAGCATCTGTGCATCACCAGTGGCCGTGCCACCAGCTTCCAGAACTGACATTTCTGCTTGTGATGAGCCAAGGTAACTGAAAAAGCTTAACATTTTTCATTGGAAATAACAGTTTTCTTTAAGAATAATATTAAGGACAGTGCTTTTATCCCTGCATTTTTGCAATCAGTTTCAACAATGATATCATTAAGATTTAGAATTACTATTCAGACTTCGAAGTATTATATTAAACTGTATAGGAAGAGATTCAAATGTACGACCCCATAATTGTAGGAAAATTCAGCTTCTTCAGCTGTATGTGAAAAAGTGCTCAAGAAGCACAAAACAAGTTAAAAATGTCTTGCTTTGAAGTTTGTAAATCAATGGCATGGGGAGAAATAAAAAGGATTTTGAAAGACAACTGCAAGGGCTTCCCAGTGTCAAGTTGTAACCTTCTGGGAAGACCTTTTTTTGTGACAGAGGCAAAAATCTAAAATACTAATGTGATTTATCACTTCACAGGTTCTGTGACAAGAAAAGCTGTGCAGCACAAACCTAGGAGCCTTCAGACGTCATGGCAAAATTCACACCCTTCTCTCATGGTCTGTGACCCACAGAGCATTCACACGTCTTCGGCTGCATTTGCTTGTGAACAACTTGGTTGTTCTTCAAGTCATCGTAACATACACCAAAACATTTTCCCACCACATTCCCACATTCATATCACATTCTCTGCAATTATAACTATTTTTTTTTGAACATTTTATACTTAAAGAAAATAATTCAATTACATTTCCATTTTGAACAAAACTGATTACTGCAATGCTAAGTAGTGCTCAAGCACAATGAAAATGCCAGTATGAATTTATTCAGCTGATAGTATCAGCAATTTTCTCAAGTTCATTTCTCTCCTTGAATGAAAAGATGTGCATTTACAAATAAAGAATTAATTTTCATCATGTTAACTGATTTCCATCTTTAAAATAAATTATCATCAAAAGACCACTACGAACAATGTAATATTCAGTTGAAAACAATGGCTTCACAAAACCCAACGTGTATTAAATCTAACTATTAAAGTCTCTTTAATTAAAAACACAAGTTCTGAAAAGCACTGGAAAATTTAAAATCTATTTAAATTTAATACATCCTATTAATTATAATTTTATAAAAAAAGATCAGACAGCTTTTTGTTCATTTAAGACAACAAAACATTCAAGCATCTAAAAATTCTCATTTAAACCAGGAACTGTTAAAATTATCATTAGCAGCCAAACAAAAAAAAAAAAAAAAAAAAAGTGGGCATGATCAAAAATGTTCAAAGTACAGAAAGTACTGGACAGAATAAAAGATACAAGGATGCCACATCCATGCCAGGGAAGCCTTCTGCTAGGTACCGTCAGCATATTTAATCTCGCTTGCAGCCTGATGAAGGCTGCTGGCTTCACTATTACATTTTTATGCTCTGAACACACTCCAAGAATTTCCTTCAGTTACTGGCACTCAAGTACTGAAAACGTGGGACAGTGTAACTTATTAAAACCTGTGCATAGTCTAATACAAAGGCTTTTCTATCATTTGGATTGGAACTGAATTACTGCTGAAAGAAAAATTACACTTCTCAGGCAAACCCTCCCAGCTCCTAAAAACGTACAACAGGAGAAGTAGGAAGGTGCAACTTTCTGTACTAACTCCCCAAGGAAGAGAAGGGGAATACCATAAGCAAATAAATTAATTAATAATATATTTATATATTTATACATATATATTTCTGCATCTTCTTTGTAGGAAACTCTACTAACATGTTAAACAGAGGTAACAAATCACTCAAATGTGTAGTAACAAACTAAACCAAACAGTCTTGCACAAATACATTTCCTGTGTATTTTGCTGTGAGTGATTACCCTACCCATAGGTCAGGATGACTGGTTACTGTGGACACATTAGCAACAGATTTGTACAGCACCAAAATCGGCCTTCTGGCCATCTTGCAAAGCCATCAAAACCATTAAAACACAGGCTAGTAACAATGGAACAACTTTAAAGCTATAGACAAGAAAGAAATCTAGTTTATGTATTTGTATCCCAAGAATTTAACCTAATTCAAACCAAACTTTTTCTAATGAAAACACTGAAACAGATTCAAACTACACGTAAAAATCCTCAGGTATATATATACACATACATACAGATATAAAAATGTTGTAGATAATGATTTTATATATGTATATGAATGATATCATCTTTATAATTATCAATACATCGTTTTATTTAAGTTATTAATCTATTTCAATCCCCTGGAATTCAAAACAAGGCATACACTAAACAAAAATAAACAAAAACTATTTCTAAACTTCAAAAAAGTAGTATTAAATGCATTTTAGCAAATCCAAATTTGATAGGATACCATATTAAAGAATGCCAGTTCTGCACGTGGCCATCCTCCTTTATGAAAAGCAACCTGTGGGAAGGTGTTTTCTTTGAATACTGCTAAGATCTTCAGCTATTGAAAACAAGAAAGCAGAACGTTTTCTAACATCTCAATAAAAAGTAGTTGTGAAATACAGAAAGCTTCCACATCTTCATGTTTATTATGATAACAGCCCAGAAAATAAATACTCAGGAAATGGACTGCAAGTAGAAGAACACTACGGTCACCCGACCACCTTCCTGTACATCCAAACAGCTGCATCTTTCTGCTGCTTCCTCCCCTCGCTCCCATGTTGTGTGTTAGATGGCAGAAGGAAGCAAGCACAAGTTTTAACTGTCATCCCTCTTGCAAATGACTGATTTTCTCTTCTGAAGCATTTATGAAGGCAGTATAAATGGTCTCAGACTGCTGCACTACTGAACACACTTATGAGTGACTGAAAATGCCAAGTTGTCTACGTGCGGAGAGGTGGGATCCCTCATCGGGGTTTGACAGTCTTGGGTAGCTGACTGAAGCTGTTCAGTATACTGTATTTTTAAATGCTCACTGATGAAAGATGCATAGCAGAGAACCATTAACAGAAACCTCAAGTCTTTTGCATAATTTAAACCATGAAGACGATTTTTACAAGGAGCTCCTACATCTTCACAAGTAAGGTATTTGGGTGAAGCTTGTCAAATCTTTTAGTAGTCTAATTCCCCTCTCATGGTGGAAAGCAACAAAACTGATATATGATTACGTGGAACGCAAGTGGATTGCTGTTCTAAGCAATACGAGGAACAAAAAACCCTCCAAAACACTTTTCTGTATTCGCAGAAGAAGAGAAAAAGCTTAAATTTGTTCTGTATACTTATAAAACATTCATCACAAAAATCCTTGACATTTTCTATTTCAAAAGCAAAGATATGAAGCCTTTGTTAAAAGCCTTCACTGAAAAAAAAATACAGTCATCTTTCACACTTCCATATTTTAGCTCACCATTCCCTAATTCATCACTACATCCTTCAGTCGGGAGCATCTCAACAAGTGGATGTGCTCTACGATGGGTGCAGCTCCTGAAACCAAAGTCCGCAGCATCTGAGCCTTAGGCCCTTCTCCCACTTTTCTAGTGGCACGTCCTCCAGCTCCATCCCCTATCTTGCTTTCCCACAGCCAGAATCCTCCAGTTCCCTTCTCACTTGCTTTGCTTTGATGACCAAGTAGATCAAGCAAGAAAAAAGGCATGTGGTATAAACGAGCAGGGTACCACTGTCTTTAGAAGGAAGACAAGGCGAACTGAAATGCTCCTAGGACAGCTGTCAATATTTCTCCCAGAACGCATGCCTTCCTCTATTTGACCTCTGTTTTTCATAAAGTTTCTACGAACTTGATGATTTTGATATCATATCATTCTATCAAGTATCTTGGAAATTTGATAGATAGAAAAGTTACATGGGGATCTAGAAAAAAAAAAAAAACAAACAAAAAACAAAAAACAAACAGTATGCTCACGTAAGCTTTGCTTCCTTAAGAAGCCAACCTAAAGCCACACAATATTGGGAGACAAACATAAAGGTTTGTTATTGTGGAACACACAACAACATTTGCATTTTTTGGCTATTTCTCCAGATACTGAAGTAGCAATGCTGTCATTTCTCCTAGAAAAAGCTCTCAAGTACCACCTTGTTTTCACTTTTAGAAAACAGTACTCAGTATACAGCCAAATTGATGTGTTTGTGGTACAGTTACTGAACTATGTTGAGCTGAACAAGGACAAACTTCTCTAAAGCCAATACAATGGGATTATTTAATTCCTCATGAAAGACATAAAGGAAAGACCTGAAGAGGCCTTCTTCAATTTAACACTCTGTAAGGTGAAGATGTAAATGGTTTAAAGAACATTCCTGAAGCAGGAGAGAACAAAAGTAATATTTTGTTATGCAAGTATTGAAGTTACTTTCATCCTCAGATTTAAGTAAGCAGCTTTATTTCATGAGTTTGGCTTGGATAGAGTTTTCTTCATAGACACTTTTGTGATGGCTGGGGTAAAGAAGGAGGAAGGCGGGGATGTTGGGAGTGATGGCGTTTGTCTTCCCAAGGAACCATTGCACACGATGAGCCCTGCTTGCCTGGACGTGGCTGAACACCTGCCTGCTGATGGGAAGTAGTGAATGGATTCCTTGGTTTGCCTTTGCTTTACCTACCTGTCTGTATCTCAACCCAGGAGTTCTCACTCATTAACCTTTCCAATTCTCTTCCACATCCCACCTGGGGAGAGCAAACCAGCAGCTGTGTGGTGCTCAGCTGCCTGCCAGAGCTAAACCACCACATGTTTTCCTTCTGTTCCTTTTTGCTAGGTTAATTATTAAAGTTCTTCTATTAATTTCTACCTTGTTCTACTACCTTTATCTTCAGTTCAAGTTTTGGACAAAGACTGGGTTTACTGTACTCTCAAAGCATGAGAACTTCATGTACTCAAAAAGCGTTGCCAGTTGTAAATTACAAGGTTGTTGGACTGGGCTGTTATCATTTTAGAGGGCTAAATATTTTTAAAATTATTTAGAGAAGATAAATTCTGAGCTAAAAAGTCAGTGGAATCTAATTTTAGGTTCCAATAAACAAAACAACCGATACACAAGACAAACTGATACAGTTGGACTCTTTCAAAATACCTGAAAAAGAAATTGAAAGGCTAAAAAAAATTACTCTTTATGTTGCTCCGATAAGGTTGGACTTGACCAGGAAGTCAATATGGCTTGGAAGAAAAGCAGTAGAGTAAAGGACATAGATATGGAAAATGTTCTTGAAATTGTGAGATTTGTGACCTTCCCTTGCACTCCTGTTTTTATCAGAATCGACTTTACGGAGACGCTTTTTACTTGCGATCAGATAAATCTCTGCCAAAAGTCTCCCTATTCAGTACTTCATCTTAATGGGAATCTAACACCATTTCATGATAAAAGATTATCAAAAATGTTTAGGATTGGCATCCCATCTTTGCTGAACACTGGTTGTTTGGATAAAAAATTATTTTCAGGTTTATCTGTTGATCTGACACATGATCAATAGGGGGGTTTTACTCTCTCCTTTTTTAATCCTTACCTAAAACTTAAGTGACCTTGAACTTGGTTATAAGATTTGAAGTTGATCAACCTGTAAAAAGCTGTGAAAGATTACATTCAATTGCTCAAATGGACGTGCTCTATAAATTTAAAAAAATATATTCACTGCCTGTAAAGCCACCGGATTTGCAAAATCACTGGGAACAAAGACCAAATACCACTAGAAAAATAGAGTGGATACTGTATTTTCATTTATCTTTTCAATTTGCTTTCAATGTTAACTAACTTTAGCACAATAAGAATAGTATTCCACCCAAGAGTAAGCGACATAGTGCTAATCCAAGAGAAGTCTAAAATAGGAAAATTAGTGACACTTACATCTGTATAGAATTGGCCATTTTTTTAAATCTATCTAGGAAGAGATACTTGGGTTTTGAGATACTGTGGTTATGGAAGCCTTTCATACCCAAAGTTGGTTCAAATATAGAAGAGAAAAGCCACATAAGGACAAGTTTGTTTTCATTTTTTATCCCCAGCAAGCAGCTGGAAAAGTCACTTATTACTATAGAATGATAGAATATCTGCGGATTCAAGTTGGAAGGGACCCACAAGAATCGAGTCCAATTCCTAGGTCCCTAAAGAACCACACCCCTAAAAAAAAAACCACCACGTGTCTTGAGAGCATTGTCCAAATGCTTCTTGAACTCCAGCAGGCTTGGTGCCATGACCCTGCGGAGACTGTTCCAGTGCCCAACCACCCTCTGGGTGAAAATCTTTTTTCCTGATATCCAGCCTAAATTTTCCTAATGTTTAACATATTGAATTAGCATCCTAAAGGACAGGACAGTAAATTCCAGGCCAAAGTCTAGTGTAAGAACTTCTCCCAAATACCAATTCCTGCATTTTCATACAAATTGACAATCCTACAGAAATATCATCTTCCATTTTATGGCCACGTAGCTATCCATCTTTGCATACATAATCTTTTTTCCCTAGGAAAAGAAAATTAAACTATGACCTCCTTCTCTCACCCTGCTGCACTCAAGATAAGCAGCAAAAGTTTTCTTTTGATGTAAAACTTACTTTTGCTTTCATCGCCCTTTCTTCACAGTGATTCTTATTCTGTATGAGCCTTTTAATCTTTCATTTTTTTTCTTATTCACACCTCTCCCTCCTCATCCCTCTCCCGGCCCTCCAGGTTCTCTTCTATTGATTTATCATGAGCTAGACTTCAGAATGTGAAAAAGCAATAGCTAAACTTTTCAAAGGAGATCAGTGAAGATGTAACACGTTGACAGAATACCTGAGGTTGGAGGGGACATCTGGAAATCTTCTACAAGCTGGTTGCAGGTGCACTCTGACCTCAGCATCCAAGTCATTAATGAAGATGTGGAACAGTGCTGAGCCTTGGGATTCTCCACTAGCAGCTGGTGTCCGGCTCAGCTTTATGACACCGATCACAACCCTCTAAGCCCATCAGCTCAACCAGTTTTCAGTTCATTTCACTGTTCCAATTCCCTGGTCTGTACTTCACTAAGCTTGTCTACAAGGATGTTATGGGCTGCAGTGTTGAAAGCCTTACTAAAGCCGAGATAAACAACATCCACTGCTCTTTCCCCATTCATCAGGCATTTTGTCACAGAAAGCTTTCAGGTTGGCTAAGCATGATTTCACCTTCACAAATCCATGAAGACCACTCCCAATCACCATCAGGTCTTTCATTATGTTTCAAAACGGCTTCAAAGAGGATTTGATCTATCGCCTTCCCAGGGATCAAGGTGAGAGCCACTGGCATATTGTTTCCCAGCTCTTCCTTTTAGCTTTTCTTGAAGATTGGAGTGACATTTGCTTTTTTCCACCCTCAGGAACCTCCCCTGATTGCTGTGACCTTTCAAAGATTGGCCTTGCCATGACTTGATTATACGAAGCTAATGATTTTATATAAGTCTGTAAGCTTTTCTGTGGTGAACTGAAGGACCTGAGAAGTCTGCCTTTTACTTATCTGACCAACAGGCTGGTAGCACTGCAGCAGTACCGTGCGTTTCTAGCTTCAAATCTGAACCCGTACATAGCTGACAGCAATTACTAAATGAAGAGGTTGACCTAACACACCGCTGGCCACAACAATGCCCAAAAAGAAAGCAAGCTAAATGGATTTTAATTAGCAGAGCTGGTCTGTAAAAAAGGGAAAGATCATCAAGGTGCTTTTCTTTGCACAAAGTCAGTGACGTGAGCATGGAATACTTATTTCTGAAGTCTTCTCTGATAATTTCCACACTTTCAGTCAATGTTTTGGAGTTTTAACCTAAGCCAAAAAAAGCTCAGAAAGGTAGGCAAGGAAATAGTTATGACCACTGTAAATAAAAGCAGTAAGAAAGATGAGATAACACTATTTTAACTACAGAATATCTAGAATTATAGTAAATTACAATTCACAGCAAAGCCTAAGTTATTATAACCAAAGCAACAAAAAAAGTTCTGCCAGACACACGGTTCTTTCTCCACCTCAGGAACAAGCACAGGTAATGAAAAGTACAGCTCAGAATTGAAAACCTTCGAAAAGGCAACAGCTGACACCAGAGCTATGATTGTTCCCCCCCTCCCCCCTAAAGCAAGTCGCCAGTAAGTCATTAAAATGCCATTTAGAAAATAATGCCCATTATCCGGTTATACATTTAAAGAGGGTCAAAGACCACCCTGCCTGTAAAAGCTGTTAACTTCTTTCTAGTAACGGGCATGGTTTCCATATTTATTTTTATGCTTTTTGTGCAAATGACCACAGTTCTGGGAGCACCAGAGCAGGACCGAAGGGCATTCCTGTATTTCTGAAGCAGCACTTGCATACTGATGAGGGAGACATCCTTTGATTCAAGGGCTCTAATGTGGAAACTGGTAAATTGGCACGGTAAAAGTTCAGTGTAAGTGTCTGCCTTAGGCAAAGTGAAATAAGTGATTCACAGCCAGAGCCTGGAAAGGGACTAAGGTGTTGCCTACAAAAAAAAGCCGTGACAGTGGCTTCTCCTCACTTATTGTTGAGAGCACATCTTGAATATTCCTGCCAATCCCAAAGCTGGCAGCAGGTATTCTTGGGAAGAGTCCAGCTCTTGGGAAGCTGGTTTCCAACCAGCATCGTATTAGAAGTTTGTCCACCTGAAAGCTTATTAAAAAACAACTTTCATCCCACCACAGCAGTTGAGCTGAGCAGCATGCTAGGAACACATTAAAGATGCTGTGCTAGAGCTGGAATTTCCTGCTTTTGGTTGTTCTTTTATTATTATTTTTTTTTGCATTTTTTTAAGCACTGCTGCACCAGGTGAGCACATTAAGTACTTGCAGTGCAAAATCAGCTTAATTCCCAGCCTAATCCTACTGCCACCATACAAAACCAATGGAGGAGTGTTCGTCTCTTGGCTGAAATCCTGTTTGGCCAGGCCTACCATGCCTTAAAAAATTGCGATGCACTTCTCAAAGTCAACAGGCACAGCATAAGAGTTGTTGTGACGTGTAAAGGGACCTCTATTCTGAGCCCAGCACTTGAAGAAGTCTTCCAAGCACACTGCAAAGACCACCCCTCTCTTCCCTCATGCTGCTGAGGATGCAGATTGATGAAAACAGATCTACGGCCAGTTTTCTGCTTATTTTTAGTGTGGAATAATCTCGTCGAGTACAGGAAGAAGTCCAATAGCTGGATATAATGAAACAGAACAAAGACTAGGAAACGCCGTCAGCAAAACACAGTGTTTCAAGCATTCTTGATAACTAAACTCACAATATTATTAAAACCGTAATTGATGCACTTTGGGGCAATTACATGAAGTGTTCTTATTTCCTTCCTGCTACAGACAGAGCATGAATAAACAATCTGCTTCCAATTGCTCGCAGTCATGGAATTAAAAAAAGCTGAAGAATATGCAAGTCAAATAAGAAACTTTAAAAGGAATGACATTCATTGGTTGAGAAATTTTACGGGTGTGTTTCAAAGGCATGAAAACAGCTAAGTACTTGAGCATAGCACTATTCAAAGATAATATAATCAACATAGCCCTCGCTGATAGAACTGGTGGATTGGCTTTCATGTAAATGGTGAAAGAGCAGTAACTTCACTTTCTTTGCTGTTTCTTCTAAGGTTTGCATGTGTTTGCTTCGTAAAAGACAAACTGGGACTAGAGAAGAAAATGGTGGTTGATTTTCACGCATGGGTTCGATGCTGCCATCTGTTTTACAGCCATGGCTGGGTCCCATGACATGCTGCGTTCTGGATTATGGGCGTGCTCCTGCCTCCTCCCCACGCCACCACTGTGCCACTGGTTAGGCCCAGGCCCCTGTCAGCTCTCCTTCATGCCGCACAATGCAGCTGTCAGCGTGCCCAGAAGCTCAGTGAGTGGTGGGCCGGCCACAGGGGCCATGTTTTATAGGGCCCACAGCAAAGGCGGGGCAGTGGTGGCCACTGTGGCCTCAGCCAGCCTCTGTGGTGCCCAACACGAGTGGCCCAAAGGCGTCTGTGTTGGGAGCGGCCTGGATGATGCCCTCAGGTGGAAGGAGGAGGAGGGTTGGGGGGCTGAGGGCCCCTTTTCTGGGCCATTTGGCTTGCCAGAGAGAAAGGCTGCCCCTCGGCCACAGGGACTGCCCTGCACCTCCCATCCTGTGCCCTGGGTATATTTTTAACACTGTTTATTAGGTAATTTCATTCTATTCTTTACGGAAAAGAACAGAAGCAAGGTGCATCTTCAGCCCTAATACCCACATGTGCTTTGTGCTCTGACTGAAGAATTTCTTCCTCACATCACATCCAATTTCAATCTCCCCTCTATTGGGTCAAAGCCATTATTCCTTGTTCCATAGCTGCACTCCCTGATAGAGTCTCTCTCCAGCTTTCTTTTAGGCCACTTTTATGGGTTAGGTTAGGTGGCAAAACTGCAGGACCTTAAAAATTACAGCCTTACCTACCTTGTCCCACATGATGTTTTCCAGCTCAGGCTCTAGCCTCTGATCAGTGTAACACAGAATCACAGAACCATTGAGGTTGGAAAAGCCCTCCAAGATCATCTGCTCCAACCATCCCCCTACCACCAATGTCACCCACCAAACCATGTCCCCAAGCACCATGTCCAGCCTCTCCTTGTACACCCCCAGGGACGGTGACTCCACCACCTCCCTGGGCAACCCGTCCCAGTGCCTGACTGCTCTTTCTGAGAAGAAATGTTTCCTCATTCCCAACCTGAACCTCCCCTGGCACAGCTTGAGGCCATTCCCTCTAGTCCCAACACCTCACGACAGCACCCTTTCCTCTCCTGGGATGTTTATTCCTGACAGCAGACATAGGTCCAGCCCAGTCCGTGTAACTATTTTTGTAGGTGGCAGCTGCAGGTCCCACACCAGGTAAAGGTGTCCCAGCCCCTCCAACAGTGGGGAGCCCCATCTTCCCTTGACCCTCTATCATTGCTTTCTGACTGATGTGGAAAGGGAAGGAGCTAATAAAAATTTTCTTCGTGTTCTGGTGCAAGGTGGGACTGTGCCAAAACACCCAGTAAATCAAGGAGTGCCCCGGTTTGGCCATCACAAGACAGAGCGAAGGCTGGGGGGCAATGGCCTTTGGTGTCTACTCGATGTGGATTCGTCATCTCACAGGAAAGACCACAGCTTTCAGGTGGTCTTTTTCTGGCCAGAGCAAATGAAAGCACCACAAGGCACGTAGACATGGTGCCACCTAACCCCAAGCACTTGCAAGGGGCAGAAGGGCACAGGCCATGCTCAGGGACACCCCTGCAGACCTCAGAGACATTTTGGGGAAAGAGCTGGGCTCCGAGCAGGCAGGTTGACAGCTCACTGTTCCCCTTCTTTGGAAAGGGAGATGTGCAAGCACCCAGAAATCCCAGCCATGCACCAAAACTGATCTGAGATGAGTCCACGTTATACAGTAATCACCTTGCAACGCACAA
Source organism: Aythya marila (assembly GCF_965140915.1). Classification (NCBI taxonomy): domain Eukaryota; kingdom Metazoa; phylum Chordata; class Aves; order Anseriformes; family Anatidae; genus Aythya; species Aythya marila. The sequence goes on along the minus strand of NC_139042.1, from coordinate 21,076,969 downwards.
CAAGAGAAGAAAGATTTTTAAAGATGAGATTGATCAAAGAGGCTGTGAACTCTAATGGAGATTGATTGGCTCGGCACCGTAATGCCAGCACGGAGGCCGGTTCAGCTCAGATCCCCGCCTCTGCCTTTTATCTGCTGTGCACTCAAATGGCCAAAGCCTCTTGCTGAAGCAAGACCCTAAAAATCCTGCTTTTCTTATAAGGGTCCAGGGATGGGGAGTTTGTCTTTGCACCAGCTCAGTTTCTGCCGAGGCTTTTCCACCTGCCAAGGAGGGCTCTGTGGAAAAATGCTCTCCAGATCTTGAATACCAGGTGAGTTGTGAATACCAGCAGAGTCCTTTTATTGTCAAAAGTCGTATTTAAATGCTTTAAGACTCAGTGTCCTGAGCGCAGCACCAGCAGAGGAGAGCACACAGCCCCTTCCTCTGCCCCACAGGACAGAGCCCTGCCTGCCCCACCATCTCACCACACGGGCCCTGCAGTGCCCGTTAATTAAAGCTATGATGATAAAGCCATAGCTGCCCACCTAATTAAGCCACGGCAGAGAACTCTTCAGCTACTCCACTCCTGCTCCTTCATTTTGCCTTCATACCTTATCACAAAGGTAGCACTTTATAAACATGCAAGGTAGGCAGAGATTAGTGTGCCTTTTATTTGTGCCATCATTACCTTTCCTTTTGGAGCCTCGTATTTATCTGTGCTCTGCTTTTCTAGCTCCTGCTTTTTTTCTTTCCTGATTGGTTTAGGAGTGCATAAAGTGAGATTTAATGCACCTGAAACATTACAATTAGCTGCATTGTGCTAATAACTTAAAGGAAACAGATAAATATTAGCAACTGTCACACTTGGGAAAGTCCTCTGTGCTGCAGAAAGAAGGCCTGCTGGTCAGGGAATGTGGATTTTTTTTTTCTGACTCCATCCACACAGGATTCAAGGACAGGATAAAACACTAGAAAGTCAGCAAGCAGAAAGCAGTAAATAATGAGGGAGCTGGAGAGGTCTAAGCTCTGTTCTGGCTGCTTCCAGATGTAAATTTTGTTGAGTTATGCGTCTCAGCATCACAGTGACACGTCTGGGACGTGAGGGAAACCCAGGCGGGTAGCACATCTTCAAAAAGCCATCCAGGACTCAAAAGTTATGTATATTACTTTCAACAGGGGAGAGCCTGACAGATAAAAACTTCACACAGAGCAGCAGGAGGGGGAAGGCAACCCTTACCTTCTCCTCTCCTTTATTTGCCTTTATCATGTCCAACCCTCCATGTACTACATTGCACGAGCTTCCCCCAGCACACAGGGGAGCTCATCACTACATAACACGCTCTGAGTGACCAAGCATTTTTGGGGCCAGGGTCCTGGTTAAGTGACAGAGGGAAACTGGAGAAGAAAAGGAGGTCCCTGCTGAAACTCACCCCTGGGCTGACGACTCCACTGCTTCTCATGCTTGGGCCCACGCAGAGCTGCAGCCCTGGAACCCCTTCAGGTCACCTCAGCACATCCCTGCAGGGCGCCACGTGCTGCTGGGGTCATTGAGTTTCATTACCTGTCCCATTGGTGCTAGCAAGAAGAGTTTCCCTATGCTTTCTTTTATTTCTGGCTACAAGAATCAGAAAGATCTTAACCTTCACAACTTTCCTGACCCTAATGCTAGCTTCGTTAAGGCATCTTAAACACTACAAAGTAGCACTTCAGTGGAGGCCAATTACTTCTACAAGAAAAGAGCTTTCTTAACCTTAAAAAATTCCTTATCTTAAGAGACAGACGTATCAAAGAACTGATTTTTCTGCCAAAGTATTATACTCTTCAGCTCCCTTTCTCCCCCAAACATCACTCACATAGCTAGCACGTGAAAACAAAGTAAGCACGTTACTTGAGCAACTCTATGTCAGTGTGCAGGTATTCCCATAAAAATACACATCGTTTCAATAACAATCTATCCAGCCACCCAGCCCAGAGTTGAAATTGGTGATTTAACGCAGACCAGCAATATTCCTGAAGTCTAATGGTACAGTTATCCCAGAACAGAAACCCACACCTCAGTACAAGCATTAACTTGGGTTGCTTTGCGTTGGAATATACACATTGTAGGGAAGTCTCAGCTTGCAAACTCAACCGTGCACCAAGATGCCCATCTTGCTAAGACAAAATACTAAGAACTTACTCAAGCTATCCCCAGGAACCCTGTAAAAAAATGAAGAAAGCACCTGACGTACAATTCTGTCTCTTCCGCTGCACTGAATATGTGCCTTCTAAATTCAGCAAACTTTCCACTAATTAAAGAGCTCAAACTGAACATTTTTGAACTGACAACCCCCACAGTCTCCTTGAGTAAGGCAGCACATGCAGCCCCTGCACAGCTTTGATATGCTTTCTCACCAACGTGGCTTGACAAGCTTCCAGCGGGATGACCTCTCAGTCTCTGCCTCAAGCTTTTGCTTTCTCCTCGGATTATCAGAAGATAGCCAATTGTGATGGTGGTTTTTTGCTGGTAAAAAAAAAGCTGCTTGCTGGACTGAGACCACCAACTCATTTCACATAGGTCAGAAAATGAGATGGTAATTTTTTTTGGCTGTTGCCAACAAACTATTTCAGCTACAGACCTAGATGTGAAAGGCTCTGTAATAAATTACCAATCTCCTGAGCCATCCAGTTAACATGCATTAGTTTTTTCACTCAATTATACTCATACTTTAAATGCTTAAGCTCATAAATTTTCTGAAGCTGTAGGAAGTAAAATACCAGAAAATTCAGATTCTTGATGACAGGTCATTTGTTTTCTGTATGCCTCAAAAATATACTGAAGAGTACGGTTGCAGGCATGTAATTAGAGTTAAGACATCACATTCTGGTTTAAAACCAAGTGTCTAAGCAGTCACATACTAGGTATTTCTATTTTACATTTTGCTCCACTATTTCTCAAGTCATGACAAAGCCACCACAAGCTTTTTGACTTTTTCTTAGTGCTGAGTCTTTTGTTCGATTTCTAAAACCAGGAGCAAGTTAGAAGCAATATCCATACAATTGTTGCAATAAAACAAAGCTTCCTTTTATTCCAGTTCTAAAAGTGTTATTATTTTTCAAAGACAAATGTTTTACCGTCAGTTTAAACAGAGACTGGCACTCTGTAAAAGCATTTATTAGGCATGAAAATAGAAGACAAATAACTAGTCATTGACTACATTTCAAAGAATGCTATTAAAGGTATTTCAAAGAAAGTGATTCTTAAAGAGCATTAAGGAAAACAGATTTATTATACCAAGCATTGAACAGCACTGGTAATACTGACTTAAGGGAATGACAGGTCAGACTAATGATACTCTCACGTACTAATGAAATTTCATTAATTAGAGGTGTTGTATATAGTATACTATATTGATAAAAAATGCTATCAGAGTAAGAGCTGTAAACAACTGGGTCAAGAAAGCTACCTGATTTTAAGATGACAGAACATTGTCATATGCAAAAAAAAAGCTGTGGGTATATTTCAGAGGCAAATATCTAGGAATTGGTTAGATTTCCCAATTTTAAACATTCAACAGAATTTGTTGGTTAAGAAACAGTAGCTTAAGTTCAATTTTTTTTGCTTACACTGCAGTTAGGATAAACATGAGTTTATTTGCAGAAGCCTTCAGAAGTTGTCATGGCTGTCCTTCTACTAGATTATACATGCTATGAGAACACAACAGCCTTGAAAAGTTACCTTCTTAAGTAAAACTGATAGTTTCAGGCATAATTTTTTCAGTTTTTATTTCAGCAGCTCTTGGAGCCAATCATCCTTTCTCACACCTACATGCATGCAATATTTATTTCTCAGGCCTGCAGTCATACTACCTGAGGCATACTCTGTACTTCAACATGCCTGATATTTAAACGAACACGTTCAAAAATAGTTTCAGAAAAAATCAAAAAAGTAAACCAGCCATCTGATACACTTCACTTCCATTAAGCATATTTGATCATAGCAGGCTTTAAAAACTTGCTCTCCTAGACAGGGCTGGCTGACCACTGTAAAAACAGTGCTTTTATTTCTAAAACAATGGTCACTTGCCCTTAGCACAAAGGTTTGGGTTTCCCAGAGGTTAAAAAAAATAATAATAATCCCTGCCCTCAGTCATCCCAGTGCTAAAACCCACTGCAGATCAACTTACCAAATCCCTGTGCAACACCCAGTTGGCATGCAGGTAGTGAATACCATCCAGGATCTGATATAACAGTGACTTCACCATTCCCCGAGGTAACTGAACTGGTTTCTTGTTTGCTTTAGAAGCCCTGTGAAACTTGATTATATGCTGTAAAGGGGAAAAAGAAATCAAAATAAAGAAAATGTTTGCTTTTTTAAAAAAGAACACTACAGCATTACATAAAAATATTGCCAGCAGTTCCTTACATACATGTCTTAGCTTTTGCAAATGTTCATCACTCATTTTCCCAATTAGAAACATGTATATTAAGTACTAGAAAATTAATACTATGAGGTAAAAGGAACACTATCCCAAGGGAATCTCTCAAAAATTAACTTGTCAAAGCAAATTCCCTTGCAGATCATTGACCTCTAAGGGTTTAGAGGTTCTGGGGGATATATATTCATTTGAGGCTGACGTCTTGTATATCACAGCACAGAATTAAAAGTGAATTACCCAACTCCTGTATCATTTTACTTCTACGTTTTCTCCCACTGCCATGACACTGTAACGTTGAATCTCTAATGCCAGAAGAATTCGTGGAAACTGTGATAGGAGTTTTAAATTAAACAAGGAATGAATCTAGGCTTCTGTTTACCATCCCCTTAAGCATCACACCAAAGAGAAGCTGTCGACAGAACAAAGCTACAAGCCTGTCCATTTTAACATCAGCCTCCAAGCCACAGAAAAAAACTTTCATGATTTTGACTGTATACACAAGTAATATTGTCTTGTAGTAACAAGGAAGAGTTCAAGAGAACGTTTTCCTCTAACACTCAAATCCCAGGTGCCACTAGCACTAATGCCATAGCAAAAAGTATGTCAGTAATGGTAACCATTTCCATGTTTCTGTCTGAGAGAACTTCCAGAAGAAGCTTTTGCACACATTCACGCTCTTGTGATGTTTTACACTTGTGTGATGATTTAAACCGCCCCGTCCACCTTGTCCAAAGGAAACCTGGCACTGCACTCCTACCATATCATCGTCCTACTGAGGAAGGGCCTCTCCATTTCCTACACTCCTAGGAAGTTTCATGTTCCAGCTGCCAGTTCGGAACCAGACTATTCAACCTCCTTCTCCTTTTTACTCCTGCTCTAAGACACTGGGCCCTTTCCCCAGCCTTGCTAGGGAGCTGCTGCAGTAGCTGTGCTCAGCACTGGAGAACTGAGCCCACAGCCAGCTCTGCCAGGCACTGACACAGCACAACCATGCTGCCTAATCGCTCTCAGCCAGGTACAGAGAACAACCAGGAACAGGTACAGCTGAGGAGCTCCCACATTTATACACAAGTGTGCATGCCAACAAAGATGAGAAGTGGGGGCTGTTCTTAAGTTACTGATATATAAGCTAGCATTTCATTAACCGAAGTGCTTCTACGGCAATTTTAGCCAAGTATGAAGCAATGCAGAAATTTAAAAATGCCAACAATGACAGGTCACTACTAGACATATCCTAACACAGAGCCTCACAGCATATTTTGGAATTAAAAAATAATTCACATGTTCCTAAGCTTCTCTAGCTTAACATATAAATATGGGAGGGAGCAGTGAAAAGAATAACATGCTTGGTTTTTCTGCACTTGAAAAACCAAACCACTTCCTCAAAAATTTATTTATTTTTCTAAATCAACCTTTAGAAAATGTCAACATTTCAGCTGTGTGATAACTTCGTTCCAATTTTATGTTGGGAATAAAATCTCAATATAACTAGTAAGAACATCCAAGACATTTAACTCAAATCCAATACCTGAATTCATCCCAATTTCAAATAATACAATTTTCAAAAGGAACTAGTTTTAATTTGATTCATACACCTTAGCTGTCTGTCCAACCTCCATGCAGAGGAGAAACCAACTCATGATTCGTAATGCGTGAGTCTTGCACAAACACATACCTCAAGAACTCCATTTTATTTCAAATTGCTTCTGTTGTACCATTTAATCTGAATCATCTTAATATCTTTCAAAGTTAATATTCTACTGTTTGTTCCACTGAAAGTAATGCTCAGAATGCATATCAAATTTAATTCTGGTAAACACAAACACCTTTCTCTTTCAGGAAAGTAGAGGCTACATGGGATTTTGCATTCTTTACAATGCTGCTTTAATTTTTTAAGCATTTTAGATGGATGTTGAGGTTACAAATATGAAGCTAACAGAGGAAAAGGGTACATATCTTAAAACAAATTTATTATGCCTCCAACATGTTTATAATTAAAAGCTGTATCTTGTAATTAGGAATGAACAGCCTTCCTCAAAAAACCATGAATTTCAAAAAATGAGTTGAATAACAAGCTCTTTCCACTGGAACACATGAATGAAATTTCAATTATATTCAGTGGCATTACACTCACTTCATTTATTCACTGATGACATGCAGTGTAAGCAAAGTTCCAGACTACCCTATTCAGCCAATACGTTTGCAATTTTTCAAAGGCAATCCACCTGCATAACCAATTACATTTTCCCACACACGCTTTATTTTAGCTGTAGTGAAGGGTTATATCTGCATTTAACTAGATTTTTAGCTACTGAGTGCTGAATGCAGATTTTATCTTCTGTAAGAGGTCACAGGTTAACCGTGTTGTGTGCTTGCCTAACATTTTCCATTGCTTTTTCTTTGGTCCTGAAAGAGTTTCCAAAAAACATTCTGGGTGAAAAACTATACTGTCTTTCCTGACCTTGTCTCTTTTCTGTAAATAAAACTATGTCTGTTATCAACAAATAATTCACCTTACCCAGAGGTCATGCTCAGCGTAGTCAAAGAGAAGCCACACCTTCCTGTCAGCATGAGAAAGAAACACTTTTTGCAGAGAAATGACATTTGGATGCTTGAGCTCTCGCAGCAACTGCAAAATAAAGAAAGTCCACAATTATATCCATACATCCAGAGCAGTGGAAGAGCTGAAAGATGAATAATAGTATTTGCTACATATTATACAATACAAATATGGTAAGTTGAAATTTGCAAGACACAAAACACAGCATTTCTTTAAATATTTTTTTGACAGACCCAGTCACTAGTTTAAAACCAAAGCTGAAAGCAAGTCATAACCCCCCTTAGGGCATTCACTTCCCATTTATTTCCTAAAAGTTTAAGGCTCAATAAACCTCGCTGTTATGCAGGATCAAGACAACTCCATAAACAGCCAGCTGTGGCATCTGCCCTTTCCTACAGGCTCTAATCTCTGATAAAGCCATTTTGGGGCATCAATTTTCTCCTGGCTCCCAATTATCTCAGAAAGCCTGCATTTTGGATGCAGTCACTCAAGGCTCGATTGGATGACTCATGTAGAACGTTGTCAATGCAGGCAGCTAAATGAAGATGTGCTTCTCAAGACAGAGCCAGCTGCTCTGAAAGGTCAACGCCACCAAGCAAAGAAGGTCCAAACTCCCTCCCACAATGTACACCGGCTTCTGGAAGCACCAGAACTGTCGGTGGAACAGCTCAGCACTTCAGGAGAAAACCAACCCAGACACACAAGGGCGATAATTTGCTGCTGAGCTCCTGCACTGCAATGACTCACGGCACTACCAGCAGACCCAGCAGCAGCAGAGGGACACAACACAGCTCCGAGCAAGAACTTTTTGGCAGCAGCGAGCCATTAAATCAGCTCAGCAGCTTCAGAAACTGTAGATTTAATCATCACCAAAAGGAAAACACAACGGGCATCGCACAAGAGCTGAATGCAGACTGAATGTATATTTGAGCTCTCCTTTCATCTCACAATTTCACTGTACTGACACGGTTGCTAAAGAAAAAAAACTTTAGAAGTACCTCAGCAAACTATTCTCAAGAGTGGATACCAAGGACAATTCAAACTAGTATTTGAATAGAAAATAGAAAATTAGTATGTTGGGATTGAATCTAATATAAGATACAAAATTATCCCATTGCATAGAGGGAACAAGATAATGAGTTCCTTTCCACTGATACCTTAGTCACACATGCTAACATTTTAGCTGCTACTGAGATAGTAAAAATATGCACGTTTGCATATGCTTGTGTCCTCCTTTTCCATTTCATCTGAGGCAGATTCCCACTCCTACTCACTGACCAGAGGCTTCAGCGTGGTATTTCTTGAGCAAGGAAGAGTACTGAGCTCCACACAGATTTGTCTCAAGTATGAGACAAAACAGAGACAGAGAATTGAGGAGATGAGGAAACATCAGAGATCAGTACAGAAGGCAATAGTTTCAGCATGTTTAACTTACTATCTTCAGATTTTTTAAGTTATATAGAGGACTTTCAAGCCATGATCTGAAAGAACAAGTGTAGAATTCTGTAAATACCTGTAATTCCTACTATGGATAAGTATAAAAAAAATTAGAAATGCTATTTGCAGTTTTTGTTAACTGCTGGTGGGAGGCATCGGTGGTGTGGTGGGTGCACCCTGGCTAACAGCTAAGCCCCAGAAGAATGGGGGATAATGAGGAAGAGCAGAAGGAAGAAAACTTTTGGGTTAAGATAAAAGCAGTTCAATAAGCAAAGGAATGATGAAAAGAGCAAAGCAAAAGCAACCACTCACCACCTCCCATACGTAGACTGATGCACAGTTTCCCAGCAATGGCTACCTCCCTCAAATCCCTTGTTCCTCATTTTTTACTGTTGAGCATGATGTTACAAGGCATAAAATATCCCTGAGGTCAGTCAGACTCAGCTGTCCCCGCTGTGTCCCCTTCCCAGCCTCTTGCCCACCCTCAGCCTCCTCACTGCTGGGGCAAAGGAAAGAAAGCAAGCCTTGATGCTATCCCAGTGCTGCTCAGCAGTCAACACCCTGGTGTGTTATCAACACTATTTCAGTCACAAATCCAAAACACACCACCACACAGGCTGCTAGGAAGAAATTTACTCCATCTCAGCCAGACTTAGTGCAGCAGAGACCAAAGGTAGAAGCTAGCCTCTTCATAGGGGATGTTATAAAATCATAGAATCATTTAGGTTAGAAAAGACCTCCAACATCATCAAGTCCACTGCTTAGAGCCCAAAGGACTGCTTGTAGATTCAGTATAAATTCACAGTGCTAGGTCAAATCTATGTCAAACGTTCTGTGACAGTGCAGCAACTACGTGTCCCAAACCAAAATTTCAGCATATTTTCTGTGCTCTGATGACACACTTGTACCAGCGCTCCAATTCCTTACACCCAGATACAGACTGCTTCTCAATAAGAGGAAGACAGAGTCATGGCTCCAAAAAATAAGTGTAACCCTCCCCTCGTTCACCCTTTTCTATCCCATTTCAAGTCCACCCTACTCCCTGGTTCCCTGTGTAGCAGGTATTTCCTACTTTAAAAACCCATTTTCGTCACATCAAACCAAACGTGATATGATGGTTCCTTTTGCATGCCAGTGTTTTAAGTGTTTGGTCAAAGCTAGATGGCCACACGCATCCCAGTGAAGAGGATGGCTAAAATACAGCAGCAAAACCACCGGAATAAGGAAATAATTGCTGCAATGATGACAGATGATCCCTGAGTCACTGTCTTGGAAAGGCTGAAACGCTCCAGGACAGAGGCAACACAGAGCAATAAACACAAATGCTGTCTGCAGGACAGAAAGAGCTCATGCAGATAACACCACGTGGGCTATAAGCAACACTTCCAGCAGCCTCACCCTCTGAAACCAGGCCTCTCCAGCCCGCACGCCACGCGCCTTTCCTACCAGATGACTCTCCTCGTGTCCAGCAGCTGACAGAGCTCATGGAAGAAAAAGCAGACTGCAGGAAACAGCAGCGAGGTGCTTGCTAAGGACAAAGGCCACTTCTTGGCCTAGTGACTCTGGTACCTTCTTCTCTACCCTAATTCAGTTCTACAGAACACAAGGAAAAAGAAAAATTGTCCACTTGGCCCTCAGTAAATTACTGTACTTTTAACCTGCATTTCATATGACTTCCACAGCGACAAAGGTTTCCCTTAAATAAGGCAGGGAGACCTAGTTCACCTTCAAGAAGTGCAGATGTGCAACTGATGATGCTGCTGATACCTCTGGTTTGACCTGAGCATCAAAACCCCACATTGCTCCCATCTAGGCTTTCCCTCGTTTTCATAAATATTGCTCGAGACATGGAAAAGAACCAGCATCCCTACAGGCCCAAGGCTTGGGCCTGCACTACGATTCCTGTGTCTCCCTTTTCAAATGCAGAAACACTAATTCCACAGCCATGGGGCAGCTGAGGGACAAGTAAAAGTGCCCTGAAACACATGAAATTGTTGAATTGCTTCATGGAGAAGGGCAAACACGGGTAAGACAGAACATCATTAAATAATGAATAGCTACCACACTATTACTGCAAACCTGTTCTTGCTCAGGGACACTACAGTAACTACCTTCACATCCAATACGAGCTGAACTCAGCACACGTCTCCATGAATGTGGAGGTCTCCTTCAGCTGGTGACACTCACACATTTGCAGCACAACTCTTCATTACTACAGACACCTCTCATGAGCCAGGAGACCATGCTGAATGAGTGCATTCTTTCCAGAAGTGAGAATTTCTAGCTTTACTGCAAATGCCATTCCACCTCCACTCGTGATGCTTGCTACTATGCGTGGTAAATTGCTCAGTGTTGCAATGCTGCCACGTCTACCTCAATAAACAAGTACAGCTTCTCTCAAGGCCCTTCTCAGGGCTTGAGGCAGGTCAAGATGAGGCTAGATAAGGTCACTCCTTGCACTCACTGCCTTCCTGTAAGAGCTACACAACACTTTTCCCCTAAAGCAGAGAGCAATGAGAAAGCAGGCTGGACATAAAGCAGCTATGCAATATCAATCGAAACATTCAGTTAAGCAAAAATCACTATTGTGTCATCTTGCCAGTTTGATGGCATAAATTGAAAATCCAATCGTCTCACGCCTCAAAAAGGCTCAGTCCCACTAACTGACCAAGCAAATTGTACATTTGTAGTCATGCCACGACTTAAGATAGAAACAGAAAGAAAGGGGGATGGAAGAAAAAGCAGACCATGATTCACCGAGAAAGGCAGGCAGACCAGGACAGCACTAAGATTTTGTCATTCTGCAACAGATAAAAAACAGTGGAACAACTGCTAGTATAGATGAGTACAAGCTTACTAAGACATCACCTGAAATACTACACACAATTCCAGCCAATTCAGGGAAGATGTATCCCAACTACAACAGGGCAAAGAAAGCCCAAGCCTACAGGCTCCGTTCTCCTGGCTACAGCAGGACAGGAGACAAACAACCAAAATCTTTATAGCCTGCAAAAAAAAAGACAGAGAAAAAAGAACTCTCTCTAAGAAAACAAAACACCAAAAAAATACTAAGAGTAGCTATTCTAGCAGACAATACTATCACAGGTACATATGAATCTGAAGTCATCAATAATTTTGGCTTAATATTTACAGACTGGAATGAGACTGTCTCCCTACAGAGATTTTTTCTCCTTACAAGCCTAACTTGTACTTTGCTAATTCTGAAGGTGCATTTGGCTTGTCTGAAGAAATAGAATATGACAACTCCAGAAGCATCATCTAATTCTACGTTCCTTAAGTAAATCTTTCTAAAAGTTTACATTGTTATTCTTAGTTTCCTATCAAAAAGGTACCTTTACTCAAGTACTTTAAACTTTCAATTTCAACTCTAAAAAGCAAATTTATTATACAAGTTAAATCCCACATTGACTTAGCTGCTATCCATTAGATTCCAGATCTTATTTTCAATGTAAATACAATTTTCATTTTATACTCTCATAAGTCAGATATTCCACAGTACTAAAAAAGAACAAAACATCCACTGAAAAAACATGCTGTTTTCCTTTCAAAATTGTTCAAATGAAAGCTTACAAAGGCAATGTAACAGAAAAAGTCATAATGCTGTGCACTCTGAATTTATTATGAGGCTGACAATACATTTTTCAAACTACAGTTCTTCAGACTTACAACTGTGAAATTGTTGATTTAGTTTGTCCTTTTGTTTTTCGTTTTTCAAGTCCTAAATTTTTGAGTCGTAAAAAGAAGCCTGACAACACACAATGTCAAGAGAGAAAACGCACGACTCTGATTTAACTTTTGTAGTTTCCAGAAGAAATGAGTCTTACATGATCACACAGACATCAGTATTTATCAGGATCTCAAGTTCAAGAATATTCAAATTATTAGAAGTTACTGAGATACTACTTGAAGGTTCTCTGAAAGTAAGGAGGTGGATGAAGAATCCTGATGACACCAGCACTGTCAAGCTCAGCAGATTTTACACGTCACAGAAACTGTTACAATTCTTAAGGATTACAATTTCTCTCATTTATTCAGTATTTTCATCCCACTTGAACAGAACCAAACCTACTACTATCCTCCTTTTATACAAACTTTTAAGAACGCTGTTTGTATACATACCATACTACTATTAAAGAATTAGAGAGTTTAGTCTGGTCAAATGGAGTCACATTAAACACCTGTATTCCTCAGTACCTCGCTGCTTCTCACCACATGGAAGGCTTGCCAAGAAAACCAGTACTTCTAACACGAGGACTGTACTTGCTTAAGTAATTTCTGCATTTTGTCTCGCAGGAGAGTGCCTCTACTGCTAATGTGGAAGGAACAGGACAGCCACCCATACTTAACGTGAGGAACCTGCACCCACAAATTGTTCCCCATTGCATATCACAAAACCACAGCAAAGGCCATCTCACTGCAGCATGGGTCCCTGCTCTGAACATGATCTACTCAAAGCAAGCCTGGGCCGCACGTTATCAGCACTCAGACAAGAAATGTGAGGTGCAGCATCTCTTCCACCCACTGGGACAATCACTTGGTCCTTTACCCGGGAAAATGATGATGAGGTGAATCAAGGAGTCATTAGGTTTCAACTTCTGCCTTGCAAGGTGTCTCCAATGGCTGTGTGCTGCTTCACAGTCCTTACTCTAGTTCACACTGACTCTGGAAAACGCCCTTAAGCCGTTCTTCCATCAGAGGAAGAGGCCTGAGGAAGAGGACCAACCCGTGCAGCAGCCTCCACTGAGGTCAACTCAGTGAAGGCCACCAACTGAATGGCACCTGGGCTCACTTCTCACCCACTTAGGGCACAGGACTTCTGCTTTATCTGTCTGTTTTACCTACAGCTTCCCGTGAGGCACTCTGAGCCACAGCACAACTGAAGGATGGGTCAATTTGGCTTGCTCACACAACAGAAAACTAACAACACTTAATTTTCCACTGGGTCAAGATGAATGAACTTATCCTGCAGCCGTATTATTAATAGATCCAACACTAAGAGTATCACCTTTTGTGATAACAGTCTGCATCTGTTTTAACACGAAACCACAAAATCCGAAGGAAATCCAAATGCCTCCAAGGCAGACCGAAAGAATGGAAACAAAGACGCCAGCTAGTCATTGTTCTGCAATTTTCTGTCCCGGATCCATCAGTCTGGAGGCTGTTCTAACTTGTAAAAGCTGGCTGCCGTGCTCTAAAGGCAACAGGCAGGCAGGACAGAGCACAGCACAGCTGAGAGATGTTCGGATGCTGGAGTTGTTCAGCCTGGAGAAGAGAAGGCCGAGGAGACCTTGTTGCAACCTTTCAATTCTTAAAGGTGACTTAAATGGAGAAGGGTTCTTTATTCAGGTAGATAATGATAGGACAAAGGGGGATGGTCTTACACTAAAAGAGGATAGATTTAGACTAGACATTAGGAGGAAATTCTTCCCTCAGAGGATGGTGAGGCCCTGGCACAGGCTGCCCAGAGAAGCTGTGGATGCCCCATCCCTGGAGGTGCTCAAGGCCAGGCTGGATGGGGCTTTGGGCAACCTGGTGTGGCGGGACATGTCCCTACACATGGCAGGGAAGTTGGAGTTTGGTGATTTAATTCTCTTCCAACCCAAGTCATTTTATGATTACTTTAAAGCCTAAGTCTCCTGCACAGGAAACTTCTCAAACCAAAACCATAAGCTTGAAACTACATGAAGCCTGGTTAACTACTCCAGTTTGCTACAGCCTCAAAAAAACATCCTACTTTGTGAACTGTGACATCGTATTTACCATATTATTCCAGGTAGATAATTTTTAAGAACATTCTTCCTTGTAATTAAACTACTGATCTAAGAATTGAGGGATTGGGACTTTGTGCTACACATTTTTATACACATCTTCTCACCATTCTAACCCTCTACTCTCCCATCTAATAAAAATCTAACTCTTGGTATGGTGAGCATGCAGTTTTTATTGCCCGCTTAGTTCTTGAAAGCGAAGGCACATATCATAGAAAGGTTATTAGGAAGCCCAGGCAGCATTCACTTCTATAGAGAACAAGAACAGACAAACATTCAGCTAAAAGGTTCTGGGTGAGGCAGGATTCCCAAACGTTTCACATGGTGGATGAATGGGGGAAGATAAGAAAGGCTATAGCTCTACAACTATCTCAATATTAATCAATTAGCATAATTGTAAAAAAAAAAAAAAAAAAAAGTAACAGTTTACATAAAAGCATTACAAAACCCCTCTTATTTAAACAGAATAAGAAATGAGCTAAGTTCATGAACATAGGGTCTAAATTCTCAGGCTGCAACAAGTACTAAAACACAAGAGTTTTATATTCCTGTAGAGGCTGAGCTCATCCCATAACCAAGTCAGCCATTTCACCTCATGTCACTGCCCTGGTTCACAGCTCTTTCCACTGAAGTAGGTCAATTACTTTATTTTTTCTGAAAATTTGACACTGTCACTTATCAGCCTCAGAAAAGTAGGTTGGGGCATTTTTAAACATATAGGTCACTCAACATTCCTGGACTGAAGATAGTCATCATAAAACAAGACAAAATTGATTGTATAGCTGTAAAAACAAGAGTTTCACTTTGATTTTTATCAAACTGCACTCTTGCCAGAAAATCTGACTAAAATGCAAGAACTTAGCTCTTCTGAGAAACTGAAAGCGATACGTATCTCTCACAATGCAAGTCATCTTACCTCTCCTCAATACCACCACACTTGAAAAAAAAAGTACTCATCAGGATGGTCTAGACCACACTGTTAAAAAGTCTGGTATTCAGTCTTGAATTTTAAGTATTACCACAAATAAATTTATTAATTAAATGTACAGATTACATTTTAGGGTACAACACTGCTGATTAACTCAGTAGCATTTTCATATATACACTACTCATATAATCAATATAGACAATATAGGTATTACTCTTCAAGTGGCTAATCTCTATATGAAGTTCCTGATTTTCTTTATGATATTAATTCACAGGAATGGAAAAAAAATATATATATATATGAATATGATATATGTATATATATATTTGTGTATATATATATATATATATATATTTAGTGGAATTAAAACAAGAGGAACAATGAATTTGGGGGGCAATGTTCCTTCTTACCTTCAAAAAAAGCATCACAAGAACAGTAAGGAAAAAAACTCAAACCCTAGAAGTCCATGGTTAATAATTCAACTGCAGGAGAACTCAGCCACATCAGCAGCTGAAGCCTGGAAGCAAAACTGGAAGCGGAGCCAAGAGCAGCTCAAGGAATGCTGTTGCAGATTACTCTGACTTTCTCTCTCTACACCAGCTTTTGGTCTCCACTCCACTCTCAGCCTGCCTTCCCTGTGCCTTTGGTGCTTTCAAAACATTGCCCTTCTTTCACCTTTACCACTCTCCCACCACGGGCTGAGAGCTGTACTGCTGTTCTCTTCAAAGGGTGCAATGCTGCAGCTGCAGCAGCTCAGAGCAAGGAGGAAGCTTCCCTGCTTCTCATTCCTCTTTTATCACTACAGGGGACCCTGCTGCCCTAGAGGAATGATTACACAGCAGTCCTCAAGCTATGCAAAGAGGCCAAGTCGTTCCTGACTGTCAGCCAAATTAGTAATTCTCTTTTAATAGATACAAATTGAGTAAGGATCTTTCCCCGAGCAAAGAGAGACACCTCCCTAACAAGCTTCTCCTGCCAGCTTCATGTAGAATAAACTCTTTTAAACTCTTCAGGGAAATCAGTGCAAAAAATACAAATAAAATGTTCTCACAAATCCCTCTGAAATGGTAGCTGACACTTTCCAAAAGCATTCACCCCGAGGAAGTCACAATATTTGGAAAGTTACTGCCAAAATGGCTGGGATATTCCAAATTTAAGGCCCTGTTTTCAGCTCCTTCAGTTCCGTGTGGATGTCTATCTAGCATGGTAAAAAAGGCTCAGCTTTCAAAAACTGCTCAATTACCTTCTCCTGCAGAATATAGTTTCATTTCGTTTTTTCACCTCACTCATTTCAAGGACTACATTGTTTGAAATCAAAGCCAACTTGAAGTCAACAGTGTCTGAAATCCTGATACGCTCTTCAATAAAACATGAAATTGGAGTAGATCTACTAGTTTTAAATCCTTCAAGACTGTGGGTTTGAAACACTTACTCAAACACATGAGTTATGGTTATTTCCTTTCCTAATTCATCAATTTCAGTTGAAACATTTCAAGATAAATAAATCCAAGCACTGCCACAAAATAAGAATATACAGGAGTTAACCAGAACCTTCTATATACTGGCTTTATCCACTGAGTTTCAGTTTCTGTGCAAACTTGTCACAATCCACAGCTACTTATGTTTTTCTAACAACATGAAATATAAAAATATAAACCTGAATAATCTAGGAAAATGTATGACTAATATTCATGGGTATATTATAGCCCGTGAGGCAATGATGATGCCTGTTTGATTTGAAATCTTCATTTAAACAAAACCCAACAGGTTTTAATCATTCGGAGCTCATAAGAATTGACCTCTTTAGGAAAATAACTGAAGCACTAATGCAAAAGTCAGATTAATTTAAACCACTGACTCTAATCATGTTTTTAAACTGCTGCATTTAATCTGCACTGAGGCAGTCAGTACATTTTAACTTAAAAAATCATTTTTAGACAGCAAGTGTAACAGGTGCAAAATCTTCCATGCCATTTGTACTTATTTTATACCTCCGTAATGAAAATATAGTAGGATAACATGATTCAGCCAACAAAAACAGCATGCACTCAAATCAACACTTTTAATAAATCTGTTTGCTAGTAGAAAGAACTGATGTTACTTACTGCTATTTCTCTGCATGCAGACATAGAAATTCCAGTACCTTCTATTTGCTTTAAAGCATAATCTTTATCATCTTTCCTGTGAAAGAAGAAAAGAAGTTTTTTTAAAAAAAATTGCACTGTGAATTTAAAGTGAGCTCTTTATCACCATTCAGCAGTTTCTAATTCATATTCTTCACCTTATTTTCTTTCAGTTGTTTACTGATTTAATGCCTGGATACAAGCTGAGCACTAAGCCTTACGCTAACCACACCACCCTGCTAGAGGCAAAATATAAATGCGTTCTCACTACTTACATAGCAATTTTGACTTTTTTAAATGTTATAATCATCATTTCTTCCATTCATTTCTTGTGTTACTAAGAAAACAGCACAAACATTTAGTGCATACTAGAATAAAGTTTCTCCAAGTCTAGCTAGGGGTACATCTCCTATAAATGTGGGACCGCGATGAGGCAAAAAACTTCCCCATATTTTAACAAGCTCTTCAGTGGCACAAGAACATTGTCATAGCAGCACCTTTTCTTTCCCCTGGGTCACAAAAAACATCCTAAAACTGTGCTTCTACCAAACTAACCAAACCACCAAGATGAACAACAACAAGGTACTCGTGCAAGCTGACATCCCTAGAGCACTGTTTGTCGGCTTCAGTAACACCTAACACTTAAAAACAAAAACCTCCTGTACTTTAACCTGCTTATACCTTGCATTCATTTATTTAAAATGCAAGGAACCTTTCCTTTTTGCCATCCTCAAAGAGCTCTCTCTAACTTAGGACACACAGTGCTTGTCCTTCTGGTTTTTGGGCTGGCATCCCCAGCACTCCTGAAGGACACAGCACTTAACAGCATCGCCTTCAATACTTGGAGCATACAAACAGACCCAAATCCTTGGGTTATATAAGAACCCTCATTAATTTTTAAGGAATTCTGCTTCAAGCTTTCATAGCTGCAAGGAAAATCCCTGCAAAAACAGAGAGCACAAACACCCAAAAGAAAAAAAAAGCCCTAGAGTTAAGCATTTAAAGCACATGCACTTGTTTACTCCAGCTCTCTCTAAAATTTGTAAGGCTTTGAATTGCTGTCTTGCAACATGAAACGCTCTCCACTATTCATCACTACGTATTTAATCCCTCAAATTATCAGGTCCCGTCCAAGAGATTTTGCATGGGGTTCAAAGACAGCCCACTGCTAGCAATAACTGTTCCAAACAGAAGAGGGGAAGAAGTAGGAGATTAATGGGCAAAACACAAACACAGCTAATGGGGAGGAAAAGTGTAATGAAACTGCGAGTGGGCGACAACAGATTTCAGTAAGAGGGCAATTACACAGAATCAGCAAGATGAAATCCAAGGGGGGGAATACAAGATCTGAAACAAACGGGGAAAAAAAGAGTAAGGAGGACAAAGACAGGAGACATTAAAAAGCTTCCATTTTATAAAAATAAAACTTAAAAAGCCCTGATTTGGAAAAGAAAGAGAGCCAATACTGAGCACAAACTCATTCATATGTGACCAGAGGAGGTGTGAGTAGGGAATAATTCCCTGTTCCTCACCTTACAGGAAAACTAGCTGCATGAAGCCTGAAAACAAGAAATTGTTATTAAGCACATCATTGAACTGTACCTAACAATGACACTGTTGTAAGGATCAAAAGCATAAGTGGAGTTGAAATGAAGTTACACACATTTATGGTGGATTGGTGAAACAATTTTTTAGCTGGAAAGATTTCCTTGTCTTTTCCTACCTCCCTTCGCTGGCAACAGCTCAGAACCATCATCAGATATAAATATGAAGCAAAACGGACTGGACAGGAGGTTATTCTCATTGCCCTATTTGTTTATAGACTCGGTTTCAAGGTATTTGAGCAGATCCCCACCCCGTGAGCAGCACTGCCACACCACTGCTGCCATTACAAGCACTCCCAGCGTCAGATCGTGGAGCAAAATTGGTGTGACCAGAGGCTACTCAGTGACCTGCCTGCTTGCCTGTTCCCGTTTTGTGGGGTTTGAAGAACTCAGCACAGAGAGAAGTGCTGCCACACGACTGCCATCATCACGAGCATTTCAGGTAGCACTGACTGCAGTTCAGGCCGCCTCCCGTTTACGAGTGTGAAATTCTATTTTTAGCCAATCCAATTCTTGCCAAATTAGAAGTCGGATTCAAATTTTCCATCGCAGATGGCAGACTTGCTCTGGGAATTCTTCAAAAAAGAGACTTCAGCTGTTTCCTAGAACAAAACTGGAAGCAAACACTCATTTGCGCATGTTGAGCCTTTTACAACCATCACTTTAACACGGAAATTTGCCGTGGGGTTAAGAACAAACCACTTTTCTCCTTACAAGAGGATACTCACAGTGGATGAAAAAAAAAAGTTAGTGAGGAAAATTAACTCTTAACATGGAAAGGCAGCTGCAGATCTGAGATCCAGAGATCCTGTGTCCAGCCACGCTCTGCCCTGACAGCCACCTGGAGTTAACCACTTGCTAATTTGCTCTTCCCTCTTGCCAGTTTGCTGCGCTCCTGTACTCACAGCAAGCAGTCTCTGCCCTGTTCTCCACCTACTCATCCACTGTAGAGGAAACATAACCACAGGATAAAGAAAAAGGAACTAAAGTTTGGGGGTAAGGCACATTTTAATCATCGCACTCTCTTCCAGAACCCGAAAAAACAACCAGGCTTAGGACTTGAGTTCTCTAGCTGATGCACATGTAGTTGAGCTACAAAGCACTCAATCAACTCTTAATCCTCTAGCATCTGTTCTAGGCTGAGCCCAGCAACCTGATGTGGTTACCCCTGCACCATCAGTATCAGCTACTCCATTCATCCAAGGACAAAAACCCCAAATTCTGTTAAGCCAAGCTGAGTTTTATTCACATAAACTTCCTAGAATTCCTTGGAGCCATGGGAATTGGGGGAATAGTTTTCTAATGGAGGGATAGGAATTTACAAAAGTGCTATGAAATCCAAGGAAAGGTCAAAGTGACAAACCTTATTTTAGGCAACTTCCAAAATATATTGACCAGAGGCTGTTTTCATCAAAACAAAGCCCAAAAGGCCTCTCTGTGGTTTTGGACATGGGCAATTGCACTCTTTGAAAATTAAAATATGTTCAGGGTGACAAGGCAGGAAACAAAAAAAGAAAAATAAAATATTTATAAGCATCTTCCACAGCTAACTAAACAGCAGCATTGGCTATTTAGCAGCTTGCATTTTAATAGCCAAGGAAGACTTGAATTATAATTCGACTGTAAATTTCTTCTTTTTAACAGAAAGATCCTGTTGGGAAAACCTGTCCACTTCCTCAGTTGCCTAATAATAAGACGTTAAGTAACTTTGGCAGATGCTCTGCCTAACAGCATGCATAGGAAGGCTGGTAAAGCTGTAAAACAGCAGAACGAAGAAAAGCAGCCTGAAAATCAATGGTCATTAATCCAAGTTTGTGTTATGGTCTGAAATCTCAAATACGAAATTAACTGGTGTAAAACTTAGGAACAATTTTTCTTTAAAAACAAGGAAATTCAAAGCCTGACAAACATCCGAGGGAAACAGTTTCTACTGCCTTAAAGCTACCACGGGGAACTATAAATGCAGCATCTATTCTGTAGAAAACTAATGAACCCGTTAATTCTTTATGGTTCTTATTCCCTAAAGAATATGAAAATCCCGATAATTAAAAGACAAGCATGCTAACAAAACATGATTTTTTTTTTTAATTCTACCGTTGAGAATTCCATTAACATCACTAGGAATAGAAGTGAAACACCCTGAGTAAGTACAGCTGTTGTAGTAGTGTAGGAGTGGTTCAGCCTCAGCAGCATTAATCCAAAAATTTCTCTGAATGCCTTAAATATAGCAGCTTGGATTTTACTAGGTGAATTTGTGCTACAAAACATCTTGGTCTTGACCAACTTACCCAGGTGAACACCAAGCAACACTGACCCCTGAACAGCAACCAGCTGAACATCCTCACTATTAACAGCAAAACTGGGAACAGAGCTTTCATATTTGCTAGGAAGAAAGGCAAGAAATATGAAATGCTCCACTACCGACTAGAACCTCAATAAATCACGTGGAAACTGAAGGGTTTTATTATACCTACAAACATCAGAATTGTGTTGAACAGCAAAGATCAAATTTAAACTACAAATAAGAACAAGATAACATGGAATTAAATTGTAGCATTCAAGTTAGGGGAGGAGGAGAAGAAATATTTACTCTGCTTAATTTCAGTATAAGTTATGGCCCTACTGAATTTGTAGATTTGAGATGGGCTGAAGAACTTAGCCATCACACAGCTGTAGGTTAGAAGATGAGAATGAACCATTTATGACAGAAAACTAACCTTCAGGACACCTATTTGGCATTTTCACATGGCAAAATCATTCCCTGCTTCCTGCCCCAAGCCATAGCAATGGTGGTGGGCTTTGTTGCTTTCATTTGATTCAAAAATCTGACTTGAAAATCAGCCTAGTACGTTTGACATCCAGTGAAGAAGTATTATGGATTAAATCTTTAAAAGATTTACACATGTATACCAAACACCAGGAGAACTGCTGTATACACAACCACTTACATAGGCACCAAAATAACACCTTGCTCTCTGGAAGGCCCAGAAAGATATGGGTGCTGGTCTGCCCTTTCAACTGGTTACTTGGAAGGAAAAACTTCTAGAATTACCTTTTTCCCCTTCTGATGCCATTTATGGCACTGAGTAGCCTTGCCATTTCACCTACTGGAATTCAATGGCTTTGACAGATTCCACAAACTTACCGGTGTGCTTTGAGCTTACACACCGAACCAGAGACCAAACAAAACCCTTTCACCCCTCAGGGAAGTCAACTTACATCCCCGAAGACCACTGTGTGCTGACAAGGTCAGAGCACTCTAGAAATAGACTTACTTGAGCACATCCAAGACAAACAGCCTCAATAACTGAGGACCAGAGTAGTAAGTCTGCTCAGATTTATGATCCAACTGACAAACCGAAACAAGCTCAGGATCTACTCTTTAGGCAGTGTTAGACACAACAGGTCGGTGAGGGCAGAGACCAACAATAGAGTAATGCAGATGACAAGCATCAGCAGAGCATAAACCATATAAAAAATAAGTATTACGTGCTTGGTACAAATGGTACGAAGTTTGGGAAGCTACATCATAGACACCTGACTTGCCAGAAAGCACACTGAGTCCAAACTTCTGTCAAAATAATTAGTGCACACAGCAAGGCTGATTGATGATCCTGTACCTTCAGAGAAACTTGAGAAAAATCTTGATTCTCTAAAAAATAAAAAGCCTGAACTAACAGTGATGCAATGATAATCACTTCACCTGCTTGTAATCCCATTTTCAAAAAGCCTATTACATTTCATACATTTAAGTGTTTTTAAATTACATTACAGCAGGAACTGAAAGCTCACAGCAAAGGTGTGCACAACAGCCTGATGTGAGTCAGGGGCTTGGTGCTGCAGGAATCCCACCTTCAGCCCCACGCATGTTCCCCTGTCCTTTGTGCTGGAGCCAGGGTTCAGCTGGAGATGGGCTTATTCAGAGTGTGGCAAACTGTTTACAGGTATTATTTTGTATGTCTTCTGCCCCATTAGAGCTGAAAGGCACCGCTGAATGCTCGGATGAGCAATGAGGCTGTCCAAGGGAAGAGAGCAAGCAGACACAGCAGAGGCAGAGCTGCTTCATCCACAGGCAGGATGAACGTGGTTCATCTTCTAACCCCTACGTGCCTTCCAAGGCAGCACGAGGCAGTGCGTTCACCCATGCCAAAAGCCACAGCTGGGCACTGTATCTGCTGCAGAAACAGTTCTAATTAGTGGAAAAGTTCAACATGGCTAAAGATGACTTCAAAATTGGGCAACAAAATCACCTGCAACTTTATCATTCACTTCGAGCTGTTTGAGGGTCACTTTAAAGTGATTTTACTTGTACTGATTCTCTCTACAAATATCATTCCAAAATGAAAGTATTCTAAAAAGACTTAATTTTCTAAGGGACACTTGTTTGGTTTTTTTCTGCTGTTGTTTCAAGAGCAGGAAAAAAAATGAAAAACATTTCAATTATATTACCTAAAACAAGTTGGATAAAGCAATACCAGAAGATAAACGTGAGGTTAAATTCCTGGTTCATCATTTGACTTAATTTAAAAACGTTTTGAAAAATAGAATAGTCTTATAGCATATACTAAACTTACAGAGAACAAGTCAACGCTATCTTCTGCGTTACAAACTTTCAGCCACACAGCCAAAGCCTGGTTGTGTTGGAAAGTTCAGATTTATTCAAGCCCAGAGTATTTAAATGTATTTTCAGCCAGCTTAAAGTTTATCCCATCGTAGATACTTGCTTGCTCCCTGCACAGAAAATATCTGTCAAAAATCAGATAAACAGATTCTGTTATGAAAGCCTCTTACGTATTAATAAATGATAAAGGATAATAATGCAAACCAATCAAAAAAGCTACTTTGTAGAGGATTTCAGCTCAGAAGAGTAGCTCACAACTGTTGCCTCCTCTACGAAGTTTCCTGCAGGTAAAGAATAAAGAATGGTTCCTACTCGTTGATCTGCAGACACAGATAAATTCAGTTCACAGGACATTAAGATATTTTATTTGCTATTTACTTGTGCTCACCACTAAAAGCAGCACCTCACATCCCTTCTAACAGGGTGACTGCCAGCATCATCAGCACCTGCTTCCCAGATTCACCTGGCTTGGTTCCTCCACCACGTTCAGTTCTGGTCTAGACCTACAAGACCACAGCACCTGCACAACCCCTCTCTCCTAGGATGTATTTCCAGGAGCACATCTTCATTTTCCTCAGCATCAGTATCATTTCCTCCAAGTTTCGATCAGTGTGATGGATGAACACGTTAAGTTTTGAAGAGTTAAGAAGTGTTTGGATAAACATATCATTACCCTTAAATACATTTCAAAGCTCAGAAACTATTGACAGAAATATCATATTGAAATCTTAGTTTTACTGTTTTCCCTTTTCCTTATTTTTGCTTCAGAGAGTCAACATGCAGATATAGCTACCTTAATACTACACTCAGATTGTCTATAATTTCTAGTTTAATTAAATTTTAAGGACTAAATGAAAAATCACTTAAATACTAAAGAATCTAGCAAAGTAGAAAATTAAAGATATGTTTCTACAGTATTATTTCAAAACCCTGCTTTTTTTTTTTTCTTTAAGATACATCCCTGATTCACAATAAATGCAAGCAGGTAAAACAGTATATTCAAAGGTAGGGAGAAAAGAAGGCAGTCTCTGCATTTCTTTCTATCTGCTACTTGCCTTCCACCCCAGAAACACACATTTTATCCTGAAAGAAGTCTATCAGCATGACTCAGTCTTGCACAGACTTTACTATGCAATTTTTATATGGAGTGTGCTTGGAGAAAAAGACAAAGAAACCTTGACAAAAGATTAAAGCATACAAGGAACACAGCTTGGGAATGAAGCCCACTTCATGGGCTCACAACAAAATTTGCAGCATGTCACGTAAAAATAAAAAGCCTCATTACTCACCAAAACATTGGCACAATGGAAGCATTGCAGAGCAAGATGCTCTAGCAGAAGTAAATGTCTCAAGCAGAGGGCTAACTCAGGCACCTGCACTTCTTCCAGCACCAAAATACTTCCAGAACATGGTACCACTGATATGCCAGAACAGCACCATCATTTTTATCAGAGAGAAAGGCTTGTGCAGAGACTATTTTCTATTTCAGAACAAATCCCGCAGCAATCAGACCTTTTGTGGAGAAAGAAAAGGTCACTGCCCACAGCTGGAGGAAAACCCATCCGCAGCAAGCCAATAAATAACACTTCGGAGAGACAGCTAATGCTGTGCGGTGAATGGCAATTAGCAATTCACTTCGTTCCTTTTGTTCTTTGTGTTCTTTTAAATTAAAAACTTTTGCCACAACACGCAGTTTGGCAAGAAGATCAAAGCAGAGCAGTAAATTCAATGCTACACTACACATGGGGCTCTTCCCACCCAAGAATTTGCTGCTGTCAAACGAAAAGCCTTTCCTTGACATCCCTCCCTTCCTGCTCCTCGCCACAAAACCCCTCTCTAGGACAGCTCAAGCCTGTGCCACGCTCCTCCACCAGCAGATTCATCCCCTGCAACCAGCAACAAGCTACCTTCACTCCTGGAATAATAAATCCTGTTAGTCTACCCTAGTAGGGTATGAGAAGGGTATCCCCAAACCCGCAACACAGCACGTGGTAAGAGCAAAAGGCAAGGAGGGGATGGATGAGGAGAGGCAGAGATGGCACAGAAGGGGAAGTTACCTCTCTGCCTACTTTCCTCTTTCTCAAATTGGTAAAATTTGAGGCAAAGGCAAACAAACAAACAAAAAGAACACACTACAAACCACAGCCTTCCACCTATTCTTGCAACCAGCTCCAACACAGAGTACCTGAAGAGGCCACAGTGCCTGGGGTGCAGTTAAGGGCCTTTTTCTCCTTTCTCCCACAAAATTATTGTTTCACAGCCAGCCTAAAATCTAAGTTTTCACACAGCACAATCACAAGGCTTGCTTCTATGACAAAACCAACCGCAGCACTCAGAGAAATCCTGCACCGAAGGGCAAGCACCAGTACCTCGCTCCTGACTGTAAAAACCCCGAGCTGCTTTATTAAAACACGCAGCAGCTTCAACCCTACTTTTACATAAAGCACTACACGAGGTACCTCTCTCTTCTTTTTAAAGGAAAATATTGCTGGACTTCATTTACCTTTTCTTCTCTCTAACCCCTCTGAAGTCACCTCGGTGTCTGTAGCACTTGAGAAAGCCGAAGCTGCTGCCTCCAATACCAAGAACAGGATTTACAGTAACCGTGACATTTTGTTCTCCATCACTGCCAATAAGTCCCGTGACTCCCTGCTTTTTAAAAATTACTTGCGCTGAGCTGGCACTTGCACAAAACCATCATTACAAACCCCAAAAAAACTCTTAAGGAATAATAAAATCAGAGGCCAGCGCTGTGCGAGTCAAGAACCATTTTTGCATGTGGATCACTTCACACCAGCACATCATTTATTACCGCCCTTACCATCACAAAGCCCTTCCCCAAGCCTCCACAACCACCCCAAAGAGCCATCACCAGCCAAGCTGCTTCCCAGCTGTTCACAACAAGGGATTTCCAAACAACCTAAAAACTTCTGAGCAGCCCAGTTTCTAGGAGATACTATTAACGGCCCCGTTAATTCCTAAACTTTGGCTGTTTCTCTACCCAGAGAAGGTGCTTATGGTTAGTTTTAGCCTTTGGAATCTTCCTGGATTTCCAAAAAGTGTTTAATAAGGTCCCTTTCCATCAACTGCATTGCCTCAGCCTGTTCCTATATAAAGCTGATGTCTCCTCACCTCAGAACCTTTCACATCTCCACTGCCTCTGCTGCTGGTCCACCTTTCTGGCAGGTAGTTTCCACTATTTCACTATTTTTATTAAAAAAAAAAAAAAAAGTCACCATTGCCCTTTCCAGCCTTCTACAGCTTAAGTCAAAGCACTGAGTTATACATCCCAGTTAATTACCTGCTTATTTCATTTCCGAGCTCCTTCACCCATGTGAACGTGCCTCATGTTGACTAGTGACTACTCACATCAGTTTGTTCAAGCAGCCCCTTCTCCAAACACTGCCTTTTGGGATCTGGTGCATTCCTTACCTTAACTTTTAAGTTCTTTCATAAAGCCCTGACAAAAACAAAGCTCGTTTCTTGCTGTCTTTTCACCTCCTCAAGACACCCCTCCTGCAGCTCAGCGATCCCCTGGTGCTACAGATTGTGTCATCCTACAGATTGATCAGAAAAGGGAGGAGAAAATGGGAGCAGAATGCCATGCCCTCATGCCCTTCAAGTAGGTTTTCAAGACTGGGATTTGGGCTTTGAGGGGGTTATGGGAGAGGGAGGGGGTTGCCAAGTGGCTATCCCATCATGTCTTTATACTTAGCCTACCATTACTGTCATTCTTCTCAATATTCATCATTTAATTTTTGATTTAATTGTTCAGAGAATATACTCTTAGTGCCAAGGGCTTCCTGTATTCTGTTGGGCCACGTCAGGTACTTTAATTGCTGGTAGAGCATCTTGGTGAGCAATACACAGCCACTGAGAGCCACTGAGCTTCCAAAGCTGTCCCCAGGCAGCTTGCAACGTTTCACCTTTTCGGCTCCTCCAGCTTTAAGCAGCTGTATCTTCCCATCACCACCCCCTTTCCAATAAAGAAACGCACGAAGTTAAGTGGTACTTCAGCGGCTTTCTTAGCCTCGTTCAGACTCAGCATCCTTCCAGGAGCAAAGCACAAAACGTGTCTGTCACAGCCCTCGGTGGCAAGAGCTTGAATCTGCCCTCCCATTGCACTGCAGGCCAAGCTGCAAGGTGATTCTCCTGCTGCATGTCCCCTGACCGGCTGTTTCGTTACTCACCAGCCCAAAGTTTTTCTTGGTGTCTCTCCATCTGCCTAAATTAGTCGAACAAGCCATTCGTGACTATTTTCTGCTTTGCAGCCACTCTGGTCTCACACAGGCTGATGGAAACGCAGACCCAATGCTATTTTCCCCCTTACATGTGCCTGGGATTCTACCCACATAGGTTCAGTGTTGCAGTAGGTCCTTTTTTGTTTCTGAATTGAGCATTTGGTTATCTGACACTCATCTGGCAGTCGTAAAAACCTCACCTGGAAGCTAACAGAGACCTGAATGAACCTCAGAGCAAATGGCAGCGAGAGCACATTTCCTCATGAGGGGTTGTTTTGTTCAACCCTGCTCAAACAGGACTGACGTTCACTCAAAAAGCAAAGAGCTGGGACAGCAGACAGCTCAAATACAGAAAGTTAGATAAGATTCGAGTTACACACTTGCAGCCTCGCTGTCCTGGAGCCCGGCAGGCAGAGCTTTCTCCATTTCTCTTCCCATGCTCCGTACCTCGCACAGTAGCTCCGTGAGAACAACACGGGTCATGAAACCTGATTTTCGGAGGCTTCACTGGGGGATTATCCAGTGTCTGTAATTGCAAGCACACCTGCAGCAAGGCCCCTCCCTCGCAGGATGAGGTCCTGGCTTTCCCAGGAACCACATCCAGGCCAGAAACACAAGGGGCAATCAGGGGATTGAGCGCAATCCAGAGCCCTTTGTAGGCCGAGCTCCCAGTTGCACACGGTATTCACACACCCAGTAATGAATTGAGGCTTTTTTTTTTTTTTTTTTTTTTACTACAATTCTCAAGTGTCCTTTATTCAAATGTCAACATCTTGTACACAAGGTGTTAGAGGCACACAGAACGGAGCACTCCCAGAAAAACAGGCAGATTGTTCCAGTGACCTTTAGCTGTGTGCTTCCACGTTCACAGAACAGGCGCGGGTTTTTTTCCAAGCCTGACTTGAATTTTGGATGTTTTGGCTACCAGCTGTACTTGAGAAAAATCACTGTGTTCTCCTGAACGTTTTGTCCTTTCAAGAACATCTCTGCAGCTTTAATCCTGATTTGGAGACTTCCTCCTGCAAATCCTGAGGTAAGCACACCACGCTTTGCCCCGCCACCACTTACCAGTGAGGCTTTTATTCACAACAAAGACAAGGATCTTCATGCTCCTGCCTCAGCCTCATTACCTTATTTAAACAAACTTAGATAAAAATGCCTGTATTGAACCTTGAAAGGCATTTCTAAGGCTTAATTTAACAGAGGGAAGTGAACTGATTCACACCATCTACATCAAATCCGAGTCCACATCTCGGAGTACTTTATGATGTTACCAACCTGCTCCTCGCTGTTTCCAGCAGCCGGTTGCACAGCGACTCCACGCAGCAACCCTGAGCTCGCTCAGTGTCAGAGTTAGGTTCTGAGCGAGGCTGCCGCCCCGGGCCCCTTTGTGTGGTCGGGTTTGATCTTGATTTGCGAGCTGTGCTTTCCGCAGAGCCCTTATCGCAGGCGCCAGCGACCACAAGCTGTACTGCTTAGAACAAACCAGGTCCTACAGGCGGATATTGACCCACCTGAGGTCGCTCTTTTAGAACCTGCCCTGGCCAGAAAGGCTCCTGCAGATGCAAGAGAGGCACGAAAGGCTCACCACAGTCCCTTCAGTGTTATTAAGCTCGATCAGATGTCAAGAAACGCTTTCTCAGGGTCTGCTTTCAGCCTGTTCACTACAGAACTGCTGCTACTCAGGGAATCACCTGCGCTGCGCTTACTTACAGTGTTGGTTTTTTTTTTGGTTGTTCCTGGGGTTTTTCCATAATTCCTGTTGGGCTGCTCAGAACCCAGCAGCTGGGAGCGAGCTGAAGGATTTGTCTTCCCGCTCCCATAGCCGGACTCCTGACTCACCTCTCCCTCCCCGTTCATTCCCTGAGGCAGAGCCTCAGATGTTGCTCTACGGGTAACTGACTGAAGGCTGTCCTAGGGGCTGAAGTCTCTTCATTTTTATTCCTGCCTTACAGCCTCCGTGGTAGAGCTCCTCAGATTTCAGGTAATAAAGGTTCTCAGTTGTTTTGTTGTATTTATTTATTTAATTTCTAAGAGTCTTAAAACGTGGGAATCAAAGAAGAGCACGAGCTAGAGCGAGCACACCGCCTCATCATTTCTCCAAGAACATCCTTCTCCAGGAAATGCACCTCCTCCACAACCAGCACCCTCAGCTATTCTCTATTCCCTCACAAGAAACCAAGCGCAGCAGTACACGGCCACATTATTTACATTTTGTATTGTTCTCATTCCTAATCCAGGAAAAAGCAGATACAGATCTGCTCTTCTGTAACAGCTCCCACACCCTCCTTGCCAATGGCTTCAGGTAGCAATGAAACATCCCCTGGAGGCTGTGCCAGCTCCACCTTCGCGTGGGTTCCCCAAACGAATCAGGACATCGGGGACAAGAAGGACTCAGGTAGCAGGCTGCTCAACTGACCTCAGAGCCCTGGAGCCACCTGCCAGGGAGAGAAGGGCAGGAAGCAGATGGGAAATGAGTTAGGAGAGCACTTCACAAGAAAAACTAAGGAGCCCAAGACACCGTGCAGCACAGTGCACGTCTCATTATACAGATAAGAGTTTAATTAGGAGCTTTCTAACGACTGTGGTAACGGATCCAGAAGAGATTTGGGGCACACACTTCACCAAGGTAACTTGGACATGTCACAGGGGCACCACCAGCCTGCGGCACCCCCGAATTCTGCACTGCTCGTCGTGGAGGCAGCAGCCAGGAGCTCGCGTGCCGGCTGCGGCTCTCACCGCACGCACAACAGGCATCAGCTGCTGCTGCAGGGAGCTGGGGCTGGCACACCGCAGCACGCAGATACAACCACAGACAAAAAAGGATGTCTGGAGAGCAGAAGATGAGCTGTTCAGCAGGTTATACCAAAAACTAGGGGTATGAACTTCACAGCACAACTCCTCAATGCAGGGAGAAGCAAGAAGTTCTAAGTCTTGACCTGTTACTGCACTTCCTGTGAGCATAATTCCCCCTCTGGCCTCTTCATTGCACTCCCAAACTCCTTGTTCCTCTTGCTAGAAATCAGTTGTGATAACTTGGTAAATACAACCTGGAACAGGCTTAAACTCTTTCAGTGTCAACCTTATGAAAGGCCAAGAACTTCTGAAAGCAAAATCCCTCAAGCAACCAAAGGCTCTCGACTCCTCTGCACTTCCCCTTTGACAACAGGTTGCACAGTTTTTCTATGTTGGATTAATTTTATTTATTTATTTATTTTACTGTTCAGAAAAAAATTGTTCAAGTTCTATGAAACCAGAGCGGCATCACCACCTCTTACCCAAACTGTTGGTTATTTTATACGACTTAGCTTCCACGTTAGCTTCCAGTAACGCACTGGGGGCTATCGCTCCAGTCTGAGATCTTCAATTATATCATTTTTTGGCTGTTGTAATTAAAGAGCTAGACGTTGCCTAAGAGCGACGCTCAATAGCTTCTTACTCTCATCCAAACCACAGCCGATAAGCAGAGAAAAAAAAAGAATATTTGGCAGTGCTCCAAATCACCACCGAAACCGGCATCCCTGCTCGACTTCAGACTGCAGCTGCCTGCTGAAAACTGAAGGGGAAGCAAGGGAAAATACAGTGCAAGATCAATCCCATGACACGAGCTGCCACTTAGGTATCAGCTCGCTGCCACTGGCGCAGAAAGCAGAGCCTGACAGCGCAGCAAAGTGCCTGCCGCGGGTGCTGGAGCAGGCAGGGAGCCCACGCTTCCCCTGCGAGCCCTCTAGCGTCCCACCGCTTTGGTGCACCGAGGCAAATACCTGGGAGCCGGTTCCTGATCAACTTTGGAGGAGCCTGATCTGGTCAATTAAATAAGCAAAGCCCTTCACGTCTCTGTGACAGCCCAACAGGCTTAAAAAATGCGGGTGTATTTTTCTGTTCCTGCGTAAGTCAAAAAAAGCTTTAAAACCTGGGCTGAGCAACATTTTTAAGCACCCAGGAGGCACACAAAGCAGATTTTTTTGCAGGAAGTAACTGGAGCTCTCTAGACAATAAAAGTGAACTGCCCCAGTGCCACCAGACACAAGAGGATCGGTTTCTTGATCCAAAGTCTGGTGCCTTCTCCTGTCCCTTGCTGCTCTAACACCATCCTGGCTCGTCTCAGAGCCTGCTGCAGGTCCTGCACGGATCGGAGAGGCAGCGCTGCTCGACACAAAGCCAGGAAGGCTCTCTTCAGCCACAGAGATGACAAACTTCCTAACAGAAGGAATTGAAGTGAAAAGTGGAGAACCACACGCAGTTTTGCCACGGGCAAAGCACCACGCGGAGCTCGGCTGTAACACTGAGGCTGGTGAGGGCCAACAGGGTCAGGCACTGGGCCTGAATACCTACCAAACACGCGTGGAACTGCGCCTGGAGATTCCCCTTGGATGTTCTCGACACACTAAGCCTGGCCCAAAGCCCCACTTCATGGCAAAGGGCACAGCACGGCTGCAGCTGTTGTGTCAGAGCGGGGCCAAAAGCTGGGCTATGCCCTCATCAGGTCACCCATGAACTCTCTGCTCCTTTTAAAAGCATTCTCAGTGCCTGAAGATGAGATGGCTGCCTACCTGTCCCCAAAAGACCCCCCTGTAGCTCAGAGGACGTCCAGTTGCCTTCCTCGAGCTAGGACACGTAACCTGGATCCTCATCACCAAGAGCTTTTGGACACAGATTCACACAAAGAGCACTACTCAAACACAGCTCTCCTCTGTAATTGTTCTGTTCATTGCATATCCACAAGTAGAATGTCACTTCAGAAAGAGCAGCCTCAGTATTTCTAACAAAACATTTGCAGTCCTGAGGTACAACTTCAAAGTACCCTAAAACACGTGATGCGTTTTAACAGACATAGAACTTGGTTATTTTAAATAAGATTTAGAATTATATAATGCAGTTCAAGGCAAATGCACATCTTCACAGGAAAAAAACCCATGCAAGTTCAAGCAGAAGACAGCAAACAGCTTAACGCATGGAGAAAGTTGGAGCTGCGTGAGCTCGACCAAACGAGGGGGTTGTTTATTCCTCCGGCAGCATGAAACGTTTGGGGGGTGTTTAAACAGCGCTGTCTGGCATGTAACAACGCACAAGCGGGGTACTCTACCTTTCACACACCCACTGCTGCAACAGGCACGTTATCAGGAAACTGAACTGCTAGTCTGGGTTTGCTTTTGCAATCTCTTTTTGATACGGGAATCAAAATGGAATCTTTTACCTCGAGCCTAATTCCAGCCATTCGATTCAGCATCACCTATCTGCAGCTATAGCATAAGCCATAAAAATACCCACAGATATCTACGTCTTAAATGTTTCAGAGATTGTCTGAAGGCATATTTGAAAGAGAGTTTGCAGATAGCTGGCAAGGAAAGGGGCAGGAAAGGAAGCACTAAGGGAACAATAAGGCAAAAAAAAAAAAGGAGACAGTAATTGCAGCTCAGCAGTCTGCTGTTAAAGTGGTGTTAAACACCGTATCTTGATTCCCTCACCCTCCTGGAGAGAGAGGATTTAAAAATCACATGCACTTGGAGAACACAAGAAATTCTGCTTCAAATCCCCCTCTAATTCTCCTTTTGAAGCACACGATCCCATTTCCCTGGAATTTCTGGAAATAACACCACCTCCACCACCAACTCAGACCACGCTCTCCCTCCCATCACCAAGCAGACCGATAATTTTGCCGAATGAAATAAATAAGAAATCAGACGAGTTGGGGAGCGACTGCTGTACACAGCCTGCAGGATTCCGAGGCAACCCGTGCGAGCAGCAGTGGTTAGCTGACTCATAGCAGCAAGCCCAATTCACGCCGAAATAACTGCGCTGCGATGAATATCAGCAGATGAGATAAGCCGCAGCCGGTCCCGCTGCAGACAACGGCTCGAGCACTGCTGGAGAGAAAGCTTCAGAGAAAGAAGCTGCTCCCATTTCCAGCGAGAAGTTAAAGCAGGCTGCGGGCAGCTATTTACCTAAAGGTAGAAATGATGCCCAGACTTCCCAAAGAGGCTTTCTTTCACTGCCAGGGCACAGAGCGCTGCCACCAGGCTCCCCGGAATAGCGGGTGGATGCAGCCCAGGATTTAGGACCTGTTAGCACAGCCCCTGCCTCCCCGGTTTCTTTTGCTTCCCACTCGCTATTGTTCTGGTGCCATGTCAGGGATTAGTGGGAGCTGGCTGACAGTTCGCCCTGTCTTTCTCTACAGGATCCGCACAGAGAAATTTGTTTGCTCCAGTCTGTGCTAAGCAATGCCACAAATAACGATCCCTGAACGCATCCGAGAGCCCTGCAAGGACCAGCAGCCTGCGGCTCCAGCAGCAGCCGGCAGGAACACCTAAAATGGTGCCTACAAGTGATAACCCAGACAGGAAAGCCCCATAAAAGAAAAAAAAAGGAGCCGCTCCCCGCTCTGCAAAGGGGGGCTGAGCGCTTTAAGCTCTCCTCGCTCCCCCAGCGCCCCTCCAGCCGGGGATGCGAGTCACAAAAGCCGTCGGCACACGGAGGGGACGGGACGGGAAGGGCCGGGCTGGGAGGGACCGAAGGGACCCCAGAGGGGGCACGGGGTGAGAAATGGGGCGGAGGGAGCACGGAACTGGGGGGGGGGGGGAGAAGGGGAGAGACACGGCTCCTCACTCACCCGTCCTTGCGCTTGGCTTTGTAGACGTGCCCGTAGGTGCCCCTGCCCACCTTGCAGCCCTCGTACTCGAAGAGGTCCTCCACCCGCTCCCGCTCGCCGGTCAGCTTCACCTTGAAGTCATAGTCCATCTTCGGCGCCCCCCCCCCCACAGCCACCACCACACCGGGCAGCAGCCGCTGCCCCCCCCCACAGGCAGCCGCGCACCCCCCGCCCCCCCGGCAGCAGGACGAGGACGAGGAGGAGGAGGAGGAAGACGACGAAAAGGAGGAGGAGGAGGAGGAGGAGGAGGAGGAAGGCCCCGGGCCGCCCCCCGCCTCCCTCCCCAGCCCCGCTCCCCGCCCGCCCGGCGGCACCCAGCCGGTCTCTCCCCCGGCGGAATACGGCCGCGACGCCTGACGGCACTGTCGCAAAGCGGCGTCGCAAAACCCCCGCCGCGGAGCCGCCGCCGCCTCCTCCTGCTCCCCGCCCGCCCGCCGGCCGCGTGGAAGGCGCCGGGGCCCCGCCCCCTCGCCCGGCCCGGCATGCCTTGCGGCGCGGGGGATGCTGGGAAGTGTAGTGCGGTGGGTGGGGAGGGCACAGCGCGGCGCGGGGCATGACGGGAGTGGTAGTCCCGGCGGCGGGAGCGCGGGGCGCGCTGGGAAATGTAGTCCTCAGAGAATGAAGGGAGCTCAGCAGACCGGGGGCAGGGGCCGCCTTCTCTGCAAAATGTTCATTGTTTTCGTTAGTTTTTCCTGCCAGCTGCGTTAAATGCCACTCACAACTAATATATAAATCCATTTTTTGCTGCGTTGCTCTGTTTGCACAGACGTTTTAGTCTGGGGCTCCTTCCAAGGTCCCTCACGGGCTCTTCGTATCAACCAATGCTCAATCACACGTCCCCATGCCGCCAGAATGTCCACTTTGTTGGTCTTTCTTTTTTATTTTTCCCCCTTTTTCTGTGTGTAAAGAAAAACAATCATTCTAGCAGTGTGAACATCTTCTGGAAACCTTGCAGCTGCTGATGTGCAGATGTGTCAGCAGAACACTGGCAGCATTTAGGATCGCAGTTTACTTAAAGCTGAAGTGCTGCTCCTGCAAACAGTTTGGTTTGTAAAGTGAAGTATTCTGCATTTTGCACTTAACTACAGCGTTGATCCGACTAGTGAAGTGTCCTAGATTCTGGCAGGAGTGCAAGTTACCAACAAGCATCCACCCGTTCTTTGGATCCAGGTCCGGTATAGCGCAGAGTTGTGTTAGAATGCAGTGGGACATCAGCTTGCCAGATGCGTGACCATCTTCAGTAGCTCTCTGTGTGGTTGCTTTATGCTCCTGAAGAAGCCAGAGAATCAGTTCTAAAGGATCTTGACAGATGTTTAAAATTCTGCCTAGGTTACTTCCCCTTCTTCTTCTCCTTCTTCTCCTTCTCCTTCTTCTTCTTGAAAAGAGACTTACTGTAGGAAAAGAAACCCCAATATTTAATATTGTTTTATTGTTTTATATTATTTCAACAAACTGCATCATAGGAAGGGATCTCTGGAAGTTTGCTAATTCAATATCTTTCTTTAAACAGGGTTACTCTTAAATTCAGGTTGCCTGAGGCTCTGTCTTGAAAACCTCCATGGAGGGAAATTCCACAGCCTCTCCAGACCTGACTGTCCTCAGGGTGAAAATTCTTGTCCTTATACCTACCCTAAACATCCCTTCTTTCAAATGTATGGCAACAGCCTCTCCTCCCGCTGTGCACTTGGGCAAAAAGCCTGGCCCTGTCTTCTTTGCCAGTGCTGGCAGGCTGCCCCTTCTCCCAGCAGAACAAGCCCTGGTGCCCACAGTCTCCCACATGGACGTGCTCCAGCCCGTGACCATCTTGGTGCTCGCTGCTCAGCTCCCAAAATATTGGCAGCTTACCAATATTTTTCAGTATCGATATTGTTCCACTGAAGACCCCCAACCCAGGCACTGTGTTATTAAGTTATGTATTAAAAGGTTCTACTTACATATGTAATAAATCTAATAAGGTTACTTTCTAAAGGAATTAAAAGACTGAACAATCAAATTAAAGCAGACTTTCAGAATTTACTTTGAAAAAAAAAATAGTAATTGCCTGAGGTTTGCTGCCCTCTAAAGGCTACCTTTATTATTATTGCAGAGGAAGTGTTTTATTGTGGAAAGTATCCCTTCAGTGCAATAATAATAATAATCGAGGAAAGAAAGATCTACTGTTGTTATTTTTGTGCTAACTATGTGGCATAAAATAAGCAAATACTGCACGTAGTTATACTGTACTGTTGTGAAGCATGAATATAAAATGAACAGAGAATTCTGCACTGTAGGGAAGGTCAGTAGAAAAAGTCGAAAAAGGAGTATTTCAGTAGAAGCTTTGAGTAAGGATATATGAGTTTATTCATCTATTTTCCTAAAATATGTTATAACCTTCTTCTGGATGAGCAGTCCGTATATGGGCTTGATAGAAGTGAAGTTTTTGTGTTTGACTGTGATTGCTAAACATCAGACTATGAGAGAAAAAGATTTTAATAACAAGGCAAAGGAAATTTGTGGGAAGAAACCATTTTTTTTTCTCTAAGAGAGCCAGGCATTACTTTGTATACAAGGCAGGTACTCTGGCTTTTATTACCAAAGTAAAATTGGTGCTCAGGAAAGACTATTTTAATTATGCCAGGCCAGGGAAATCATAGTATAATGTGGTAATCTCTAATTATTCCTGGTGTGGCAAGGAACCTGAATAACAACAAGGGTTTCGTTTCTTTTATACACGCAATATAAAGGAGTGGCCCCACGCATAGCCGCATTGCTAAAAATCTCCCCCCCACACGCTGTCAATTTGTCTGGTGGAAGTCAGTTACTGGCACAAAAGAAGGGTAATCTAACGAGAAAACAAAATGTAGCATGTCTGTAAACCCTTTTCTCAACCAGAATAAACAAATCCTGGAGCTTGTTGTTAAAATGGGGAGCAGAGGTTATCATCCTGGGCACCAGAGCCTCGCTCTTCCCCTTACCTCACGCATTGCAGAGGGGTCGCTTTTACATCAAGAGCAGTGGCATAACAAATATGCACACTTTGTGTATTTCTGAAAGGAAATTTGAACAAAATTATCAGCAGTTTGGATATCCTAGGAAGGAGGTGCTTTTACAGAGCTAAGGTATCCTTGCAAAATCCTCTCCTTTTGCTAACAGTTCCTACGAGTTGTGAAACGCACCTGTCGGGAGCAATCTGCAGAAGCAACTCAGAAGGGAAAGTTTGTGTACAAAACTTTTTTATTTTTTTTTTGTGGAAAGTTTGTGTACGCTGTCAGCATCGTGTGGGATTCGTAAAAGGGTTTGCAACCGGTGTGAAAAATTTACACGGCCCTACGCTTCGAGTGGGGGAGAATGCGGAGAACAAGGTAGGGAATGAAAAAACAAAATAAAAATGAAGAAGTGAGAAAAAAATATATATTTATTGAGAATGTATGAAGGGATATGCTTGAGGGGGAGACGCTGCAGGACCAGGCGAGGCTCCTGAGGCGCCGCCGCCACCCCCCTTCCCCTCAGGGCTCTCCTCACAGCCCCGCCCCGCGCGCGCCCCGCCCGTTGGCCCCAACGGCCGCGGCGCGCGCCCGGGCCGGGCCGTGCCGCGCATGCGCAGGGCGGCGCTGGGCGGAGCGGGGCCGGGCTCGGAACCTGCGCGTCGCGGCTGCCGGCAGCCGCCCGGACCGCAATCGGGGCTGGAGCGCGCCGCCCGCACAGCGACGGGTCGGTTGTGAGGAGGGAGTTTTATTTTATTTTATTTTATTTTATTTTATTTACCTGTTTTTCAACGTTTTTACCTCATTTTCTTTCCCGGCCGGGAGGGGAGGGGGAGAACGCGGAGCGGGGCCGGGCTGTGAGGGCTGCCCGGCCGCACGCAGCCCCGGCACCCCCTTGGCCGGGCCCTGCTGGGCACCGTTGGAGGCCGGCCGGGCCCGGCGGCCGTTAGCGGCGGTTGGTGGCGGTTGGTGGCGGTTGGGGGGGGGGTTAGAACGCGGGGGGAGGGGGCGCAGCGGCAGGGCCCGCGGCCTACCGCGCCCCGCCGCCATTGGCCGGCGGCCGGCAGGCGGCCCGCTGATTGGCCGCGGGAGCTGTCAATCAAAGCGCGCGGCGCCTCCCCTCCCTCAGGCGGCCGGGCCGGGGGTCGCCGCCCGCCGCCCCCTGAGGCACCGACCCGGGGGGGGGGGGGGGAAGGGTCGGTGCCTCACGGCGCTGCCGCTCTGTCTGTCTGTCCGTCCGTCTGTCCGGCCTCACGCAGGGGCTGGTGGGTCCTCTCTGTCTCTTTTCTCCCCCTTTTTTTTTTTTTTGTTCCGATTCGGTGAGATCATCTCGCCCGGAGGCTGGAGTGTGACAGAAATGCTAAGTGGCGCCGCCGGTTCCCTCGTCTAAACGCGCTTGTCGTCCTTGCTTGCAGCCGGTAGCCTTGCGGGAAATGGATGCCCGAGGGAGGTGGGGACAGGAACCCGCGGAAGGGGGCCAAAACCTGAAAGCCTAAGGTATATGGAGCTTAGGTAAAAACGAACGTGTGTCCTAGCGAGTGCGCTGAAGTAGCTGTCAATTAAGGGGTAAAAGAGTCTCAGGCTAAATGTTCCACCAAACGTGAACTGTTACAGTGTGACACCTGTTTCTTTGCAATGCAAGAGTAATTCCGAGTCATGAAGGCCTTTCAATTCCACATTTTTACACCTTACCACTGAGAACCCTTCAGCTCGTCAATACTCTGAGTATCTTGAGTGCCAGAGCATTTCATTATGGTGCTCTTGATACCCTGCAAATTTCAATACCCTAAAATACTTCAAGGGCCAAAGCACTTCGTTTTGATGTTTGATAATAATAACTATGGGTAGTGGATGCCATGCAAACAGATGGGACAACCAAACACTTCACACTTCTTATCGTTTCTAAGTGAGTCATTTAAAGAGTGTGACTAATCGCCCCACCATACAGTTGTCAACAAAGCAGTATTTTTTTTCTACCACCCACGAAAACTGAGGAAGAGGTTTCCAGGTTTTGTATGGATGCAAAATGAAAAGTGAAGAGCCTCTTTTGAGCAACAGTTGGAATGTAGATCGAGGGAGACGGCATGCGATGGACTTTCCATCTCTAGAGCTTACTTGGGACTGTTCTGTGCAGCACGTGGCGATACATCCAGGAAGTCAGTTAACTTACTGGTAGGGCAAACAGCAGCACTTACTGTCAGGCTTTCATCTAAATAACAGCTTTAAATGAATTTTATCTGTCCTCTTCCCCTTTTCTGTTTATCTCAAGTTGTAAGTCATTAAGGGCAGAGGCACTTTCTGTAATGTTTGGTGCAGGATGGGTTGGGCATTTTCCTGACAACAGCCAAGAGTTGGTGCCATCAGGATGATGATAATGCTCTGACCGCGTGCTGAGTGGCGGGAGGAGACAATTGCATTTGCTTTGAGGAAACCACGGTAATAAGAGCTGGCTGAGAAATCGGTGTTTCAGAGTGTGATAGGAGAAGTGACCTGATTTGAATGTAGCCACGAACAGAAGTCAGCGATTACTTAGCTTGTGAGGTTGAGCAAAGAGAGAGAGAGTAAGTTAACAGCCCCCACAAACATTATCGGAATAGAAAAAGTCTTGAAAGGGAGATACTCAGATGTGACTTTAAGTTAAATGAGTTAAGGAGCTAGGAGAGAAGTATTACGTACTTTGAAGTGCAGTACTGGATGCAGGAGAGAGGTGAATGACAAATCTGGTTGGGAAGGGACGTTTGCAAGCACAGTTACCTGCAGTGGGGGGAAAAGTAGCGTTTGGGATGGAAAATGAGGAGATGAAGGATGCATCAGAATGGATCCACAAGAGAATGTAAGCAAGGTATATTAAATGTGTGCTGATGTCTGCTCGTGGCAAATACATTTCCTGATTCTTCATGTCTGTTGGCAGCATTGACAAAGATTCACTCTGTACTGAATATGTCTAATAGTTAGGTGGTTTGGTCTGTTTGTTGGCTCATGAGCTTTCCTGGGAAGACTAATTACTGAGTGGGAGTGTGCTGAGATT
Source organism: Aythya marila (assembly GCF_965140915.1). NCBI lineage: Eukaryota > Metazoa > Chordata > Aves > Anseriformes > Anatidae > Aythya > Aythya marila. The sequence goes on along the minus strand of NC_139042.1, from coordinate 21,036,629 downwards.
GCTGCTCTGTGTTTCCCCATTTAATGCTTGGAGAGAGTTGGATATGTGGGTCAACTCACACCTCCCCCCCAGAAAGCAAACAAAGAAGCGTGTAACCAATAACTTCTTCTCTGCAGTAAATGCAATGGTGCTATCTGGTGAGTCTTTTGGCCAGGCGACCTCTTTAGGAGTGATCTGCTCTGTCGGTTGTCTACCTCAGCAGGTGTTACAGGTGACTGTAAAAATCTGAAGCCCTGTTGAAAGGATGAGGCTTTGCTCTCTCTTAAACTGAATACCGAAGGACAGGTTTTCTTCAGGTAGTTCTCAAGTGGCCTAGAATTGAGTCATAAGCAGAGAGAGCAGGTAGTAGCACAGCAATCAGGAGGGATGATGCCTCTTCCTGCTCCTAGGAGGCTGGCTGGCTGTGCCTTCTCAGGGCATGGCCACGCTGGTTCAGTGCTCAGAAGATCTGTGGGTAAGCACAGCCTTTATTCTCCCACACCACTTTTTCTGGAGATGTGTGTTCCTTTGTTAGCTAATCCTCAGATTAAAGATGGCAGGGTACAAGTAATGTCAGAATGTCACAGGAATAATTTCCATCAAAAATGTATCTGTAGGCTTTGTGCTAAGGGCGTGGTGGTAGCGACTGAGATAATGCTGTAGTCTCACGTGCTTATCAGTAAATGTTTCGAGCGGAAGATAGGCTTCTCCAAAGCAGTAACTGTGGTTGTCAGAAGTTGCACTGAATAATCACAGAGCAGTGTTTTCAGTGATATTTTAGCCTCTAAAATACTACACACTGCTGTTGTATTTCCCTCAGGAGAGGGGAAACAGATTGTTACCCTTTGATTTCCTATAATATCCTTACTTGGCTAAAAATAAGTTTGTCTCTGCTATTGTATTTTAAAGTTGGTGTACCAACTGGTGTGCCTTTTCAATAGGAAAAAGGGACTTCTGGCTGTCTCTGTGCAAGTTAGAAGCAAAATACTTGCACAAAGTGATTCATCTTAACCATCTTTAGCTATTTATTAATAAACTAACTTAATTGAAAATGCTGGGAACTTCGTAAATTTGGTAAATTCCTACCTTAATAATTCTGCAGTCTAACCTTCCGATTTTGTGCAGGACAACCTGGCATTCCCATTATGGATCGCTCTCGGCACCGTGCAGGGAACGGCAATGAGCAGGCGTCTTCACGAGAGCACAGCTACGGCGAGGATGAGAGGCAGCGGCAGCGGGAGCGCCTCAGCAGGGAGGAAGCCTATTACCAGTTCATCAATGAGCTCAACGAAGAAGACTACAGGCTGATGAGAGACCGCAACCTGCTCGGCACTCCTGGTAAGATGGGGGTGCCCTCAGCAGAGAAGTTGTAATGTGAAGTAATGCTGCTGTCATCAGGCACCGCACGTGCTTGTACAACTTCAGTAGCCTGGCAGCTGTTCTTTTTGTAGAAAAGGGGGAAAATCTTACATTTCTGTTTAAAATTAATGATAGCCAATAAAAGTTACCTTAAACAAGATACTCAAGCTGGAAGAAAAATAGAACTTTCTCAAGCACAACACCTCTCTCTTGGTGATATCCAAGCCCAAATAATTAACTTCTGGTGAACTAAAGTAGCTGTTCATCCATGCTGGTTTTTTTGGGCTTCTGAGTTGCTGGAAGCCAGCGTGCTCTTGGCAACACATTCAGCATCCACACACCTCCCCTCCTTTGTACTTGCTTCCTCTGTTATCTGTTTACCTGTCTTCCAATTTCACGCTGGTGCTCTGTAAATTTAATTAATTTTACCTAGTTTCTGAAGATTTTTCTTCAAGATAGAAAACACCGTTACTTCTTCATGGCTGTGTTGAGCCAATAAGTGTCTTATCTAACGGCATTATCAAAATGTAAATTTTTTTCAGGGGAAATAACAGCAGAAGAGTTGCAGCAACGTTTGGAGGGGGCTAAGGAGCGTCTGGCATCACAGGCTGATCTGGAAAACAGAGAAGGTGAAGGTAGAGCTGTTGGAGGTAAATAGACTTCATTTGTATGTTTGTGTAGTACGTGATGCGTAAATACTATTCTGTATGGATGTTTATGGAAATGCTGGCCAACTTCAGTACCAGCCATTTCATGTTTTTTTTACCCATTCTGCCTCAGTGAAATATTCTCCAATTAAGAGAGATTTTGTAGAGATGGAAAATGAACTTAGAATCAGTTCTCATGAAATATTTCCACGTGAGCCACAGATTGGTTTCTCCTCTTTTTCTGGTTTGCCTTTGGTAGTAAATCTAAGAGCACAGAAATAATTTTCACCTTTAATTCTTAAAAGGTTTTATGGTATGTTAGAGGAGTTAGAACTGAAAAGAAACTAATGGGACAACTGTTAACCTCTGTGCTGATTTTTGTTCTGTTTCTGTTTGTTTTAACAGTGCGGTTGGTATTATGTATGCTGTCCTTATTTCCCAGCAGTATTAATAATTATTAATACTAAATATTAATAATACTGCTGGGAAATAATATTAATTATTTGGCCAATAATAATATTAATTGTTTGGCCAATTTGTCAGATTTAGGAAAGGAATAGTCAACTCAGGGGGAAGAGGGAATATACCAAACACTTTATTTATACAGCATATTTTCAGCAAAATGATATTAGCCATAGAAAGGTGGCTGTCCTGCTAGTGTAACATCGCTGAAGTCGGGGCTCAGCAAGCATAGAGGATTTGGAATGCATCATCGTGTGTTGAGTGCACAGTTGTATGAACGTTTACGATTCTTTGTTTCTCTCAGATTCTGACGTTCTTGGAGAAAACTCAAACGGCGATTCTTTGCTGGAATGGCTGAACACGTTTCGTCGCACAGGCAACGCCACTCGCAGTGGACAGAGTGGGAACCAAACCTGGAGAGCTGTGAGTCGAACAAATCCAAACAGTGGGGAATTTCGATTTAGTCTTGAAATCAACATAAATCATGAGCACAACAGTTTTGAAACTGCTGGTGAAGAGTACGTGGGTATAGATAGTAGCAGGGTGTATTTAGAAAGAAGACATCAAAGAGCTGTCAGTCCCATAACCACACGAACGAGGAGCAGGACTGCGAGGGAGGCCAACAGTGAGACTTCAGGCACTGCGAGGACCAGGTCTTTAAGAAGTTCTGTGGCGCAGAGCTCCGAAGCAGCCTTGCACCCAGTCTCAGGGAGGCTCAGGAGTAGAACGAGGGAGTTGGCAGGCCTTCACCAAACCAGTGCTACACGTAGTAATTCTACAGCTGCTGGCGAGCAGAGAGAAACGCCAGAAAGAGGTCCTTCAGCAGGAGTCACAAGAGGCAGATCTAGAACTAACGTTCGGATGAATTCAAACCAAAGACTGGAAATTCTGCGGTTGAGATCTACTCTGAGTAGTCGAAGCCGCTCCCCACTGCAAAGGCAAGGTGGCGCTGCTCGTTCTGAGGAACACGGGCAGAGACAGGATAGAAATACACAGCAAGCCACCAGAACCAGAAGACAAACAGCACAGCTTTCTACGCAGCCTGCCGAAGAACAAGCAAGAGGTGCTGCTCAGACTCCTCAGGTTTCCAGTGCAGCCCCGTCCTTGGGAATAACTTTAGAGGAGGAGGAATCTAGTAGGCCGGTAGCTGCTGTTAGAAGGCATCCAACAATTACACTAGATCTTCAGGTGAGAAGAATTCGGCCTGGAGAAAACCGAGATCGGGACAGTATTGCTAGCAGGACTCGTTCTAGAGTAGGAATGGCAGAAAACACAGTTACCTTTGAAAGTGACAGTGGGGGATTTCGGCGCACGATATCGCGATCAGAACGTGCGGGTATTCGAACCTACGTTAGCACTATACGGATACCTCTTCGCCGGATTTCAGAAACCGGGCTCGGTGAACCTTCATCGGTGGCCCTTCGATCGATCCTTAGGCAGATTATGACCGGTTTTGGAGAACTGAGTTCTTTAATGGAAACTGAATCTAACTCAGAAATGCAAAGAGGCGGCCATCACTTACCAGATGTACACGCGGAGCAGAATAACTCCGGTGCAGCCAACAGCGGCAGTGATCCAAGTGAGTTTTCTTCTAGGAATGGGCACGCGGCAGAAGGTGGGAGCGAAACAAACGGACAGAGCGATGATGTTCAGCACTACGGCCGCAGCAATGAAAACCAAGATAGCAGGCAGTCTCAAGATGCTAACAACCTAGTGGAAAATGGAACGCTGCCCATTCTTCGTCTCGCCCACTTCTTCCTGCTGAACGAAGATGATGAAGACGAGCGTTTAAGAGGTTTAACCAAAGAGCAGATTGACAATCTTTCCACACGGAATTATGGGGATATTCACACTGAAGATGAAATAAGTAAAACGTGTAGTGTTTGCATTAATGAATACGTAACAGGAAATAAGCTAAGGCAGTTACCTTGCATGCATGAGTTTCATATTCATTGTATTGATCGCTGGCTTTCCGAAAACTCCACTTGCCCGATTTGTCGGCAGCCTGTTTTGGGGTCTAACGCCACAGACAACGGCTAAAACAATTTATACTGCTCAGTATTCAAGGGTTTACTTCTGCTCTATTTCTGATGAGCCAGATCAAATGAGTTGACTTGCATAGGGGTCCATTTGTGTGGGGAGTTTTGTTAGGTTTCTTTAAAAATAATAGGAAACTTGTCTAAATCTAGCAATGTAAATACTATTTTTCTCCAAGTGCAGATCTAGGAGTACACATAGAACCAAATGATATCGGTAAAGTTTATATTTTTTTAGGTAATTTTGTTATGCTAAGCACTTTTGTAAATACAGAAATGCAATAGTTAATCAGTCCTGCTTAATGTATGTTTTTTTTAACAGTGTAATGGACTCACTTTATTTAGATGACAAATTGTTTCACACAGACCTACCACTGTGTTGAAAAATTAGAGTCTAAATAGCCATCCATTAGCTTTTTGTTCTAAGAACAATTTCTTTTACAGAGAGTCTCTTGCTGGATATGTTTGCTAAAGATATTTAAGTTACTTGAAGTGCTCATTTTAATATACAATATATTTTTTTTAACATTGAAATATCCTTTCCAAAAAACTTGCCAATTTGGTTCTATTTAAAATTTTTATGGCAATTTTTGCATGTGGTTTTACACAATGCTTAACGCTGACAAGTTCATACTCAAAAGCGGAGGGGTTAGTGACGTTATAAAATGTACATAATTAAATGCTGTCTTTGACAATCGCCGTCTTTTCAGTACAGACAGCAGTCAAATCAGTGACAATTCCGAGAGGGTCTGTCTTACTCAACACGATATTTGCTCAAGGAATAAATGAGCACCGAGGATGTCATTTTACTCTTCCAAATTACTCAATATTCATGTTGGTTTTTTTTGACTGCCTTAGTTTAAAGAGGGAAATAATTCCTTAACCATTATATTGTCTACAATATGCATGTTTTGTGCATCCTACTCAGAAAAAAAAAAAAAACAACACAAAGGCTTGAAGTGTTTTTGTACAGAATTTTAAGGTACATGTATTACTAGTCCTCTTAAAACATGTCTGAGGACCAAATGGCAAAAGACACTAAAAAAGACAAAATAAGCTTCCCTTAAAGTTCCCAGATTACTGTATAATTAGATATTAAACTTTATACCAATAACTTATAAAGAAATAAAGTTACAAAATAAATAACGGAGGCTTTGTGTGAATTACTCTTGAGCCATATCCTGTCAATTGATAACAAGACTTAGTCCTTGGACTGCCTTGACAAGACACACTTCAGTTACAACATGTCGTCATGACAACGTTGAAGGGAAACAAAATGGTACAATCCCATCTTAATCTATGTCCTTTTCAGTTTTGCACATGAAAAGCTTGTGTTAGAAGCCCCACAGATTTGAGGTGCTTTTCTATTCCTAAAAGTAGTTCTAAGAAATTTCTTCAGAGATTTAAATGAGCTTAAGGATATTAGTAAGATCTCTTCTGATGTGATTTCGACTGCTAATTATTAGTAATGTTAACACCTTTCTTAAGTGCCTCCTTAGCAATATTAAAAAGTGAGGAGACTGAAATGTTATTATCAGAACTACTTTTTTTTTTTTTTTTTCTTTTTTCCTGTTACGGACAGTGTGTAAATGCGTGGGTGCCTTCTGCTACTTCCTTTTCTCTGTCTGGTTTTCCTTTATATTTGATAGCTCCCTCACTCAGGTCCCACATCTGTAGAAACCGGCCTTTGACTTGCTGATGCCTTGCTGACTGGTTCTTTCCAAGACGTTTTGAAGTTAAATCCCTTACTGTGGGGAATATATATAAATACAGCTTTTGTTTGTTTGTTTGTTTGTTTGTTTTTAACTAACTAGTTGGAATACTGCTTACGTGCTCACTAATGCCCTACAGGTTAGAGGGAGGATGCACATGGCTTCTTTCATTAAGATGGGATTTCATTGTGTAATGGTAAGAGCAAGATTTCTGATACAGTTCGGGACAGGATACCTGTAACTGAGCTACAGGTGGGGAATATTCAAAAGTACGGTTAGTTTTCCATAGAAATCATGGGCTACTGGGTAGGAAGGATGAAGTCTTCCATGCTATATTGCTGTCCTGCTGCACATGAGCTGTCTCATGTTTACCCTTGACCTCATTTGAATGGGTGTCATTTGCTCATCATCTCCCTTCCCCAGCAAATTGTGTGGGTAGGGCCAAATAAAGCCTCAGCGGTTCAGTCTGGTATTGGCTTCTGTTGCTGGTATTCCTGTGGTGTTCCTTCAGTTCTCCGCTCCCACCCCCAAATACTGTTTTACCTCCTCAGCGGTTTGTGGGTTCCTCGATCCAAGCCATCTGTGTGTTCAAGGGCTTGCTTTGTTCATTTATTTTCCATGCAATTCCTAGCAGTTTTCAACCCCATCAGTGTTCTTGATCCCTGCAGCTTCCCATTGCAGAGTTAGAGTTTCTGGTATGAAAAGTTTTTTGTTTTAAGACCTTTTACTATTTAAGACTCCTAGTTCTTGTATTTTAAGATGCAATGTCACCAAAAATAACATCTCCCTTTTCATTTTGCTAGTTGGAATTTTATAGATGTCTGCTTTATCCCCTTCTCCGCTATTGTAATTTATTTTAACTTAGGAGACCTAATTCATCTCTTTCTACATAGAAGCTATTTATTTTTAACTATTCCTGTTCAGTAACGGGAGGACTAATGCTCATGCAGTGTCCCAGATGTGGATGCAGTAAGCATTATGTGGTGATCCAATAGCACCTTTTATCCCCTCTGCGGCCTTCTGAATAATTCCTACTGCTCTGTTTTTGATGTTGATAGCTGCTCAACACTGAGCTGATAACCTTAACAAGTCATGCAAAAAGATTCACAATTTCTTTTCTGAATGCTGATTGCTACTCTTGAACTGATTGTTGCATGCTGGTTTTATGTACTATAGTGTGCAGGTTTCTTTTTTTCCCTCTTGGATTATTTTGTTTTGTGTAGGTCAGATTTCCTCTACCCTTTCGTCATCGTGGGCACCATACCTTCTGTGATTTGTCCTTGCTTTTAGTACCGCATTAATTCTGTACTGTTTGCAGATTCTATCACACACTCCTTGTTTCTTTTCCTGGTCCCTTATACATGCACTAAATATCACAGGTATTTCCACTAGCAGTGCCTTCTAGTTCAAAGGTTAACCGTTTATTTATAGCTGTTTAATCAGTAAACTTGTGATTTATTTTTTTTTTTTAATGAAAGAGTAGAAGTAAATGTATGAAGAACTTTGGACAATAAATATGTAATTATCCTTAAGATGCTACCTGTTGAGAACTTGAAATCCAGGTAAAGCACCCTCAGATTGAAGTTTGTGTGTTCATTATTAAATCCTGGTAGGTATCCCTGATTTCCATCCCGTGAGGTGATCCAATAGCATGTTTTATCCTTTGCAAGCGGCTGAGGAGAGGAATAATACTTGCTTATTTCTCATATTTCGTGTAAAGGTGCAATAGCCTTTGCCTGTATCTTTTTTTACGGGTTTGGATATTTAAATACAGCTTTATAAATGTCATTAAAAAGTCATGTCATGTTATTAAAAGAAAAAAAAAAAGGATATGCAAATTAGGACAGTGACATGACACTTCAGCTAATTGAGTTTGTGCATCAAAGTACCGTTGTGCATCATTCATTTTCCAGATCAACATCCAGTTCGTGTTGTGGTCTGCTATCACCAGAACGGCCTGAGGTCAGGTGCTAAAGCAAGAGCATATAAAGAACACGGGGACCACGCACTTAGCTCTTAGCTTCATCATTTTTGCAGTATCAGTCAATGTTTGAGTAACTTTAAAAACTTAACATTTCAAAGTAGCCCATGATAGGTTTATTTTTCAAAGAGCTTTTGTTCACAGGTGCATTAAAGGTGCAGGTGCCTGGAAAATGGATGGAATACAGGTGTTTGAAATTCAGTTTGTTACCTGAATGCAGAAAATCAACATTTCCTGTCATCTGACATTTCCAGCATTATCCAAAATGTAGTTTTGAAAACCAGTTCTGACACAATACTGGGTTTTAGGATCCAATATTTGTACCTGAGTTTTCTTTAGTCTTTTCTACCAAATGCAACAGTGAAGCCAAATGTTCAAATTCTGGAATGCCACAGGTTTTTGTTCTTTTTTTTTTTTTTCTTTCTTTTCTTCCCCACTAAGACAAATCCACTAAGACAAATGATCCAACAATCCACTGTGTTCCTTTCCTCTTAAAATTCAGCATATTCAATAATTTGCTGTGGACATTTTAATCTAGTTGGGATGTGAAAGTCAACTCAAAGCTTTTTCCCCCAGTGAAGTTCTCAGCTTTTTCTTGCAGCATCCATTAAGCACATTCTTCTCCCTGTTTAAAGTAATGCTTCAGCTACTGTTGAACTGTATTTGTCACCCTTGCTGAGCTCCTCTTCAGGAAGGTTCTTTGTGCTTGTTGAACATGTTGTGGCACGGCGTATTTGTTCCTGGCTTCCTCCGTCTTTTGCTGGAGGCAGCAGGAGCCGGACACTTCCCAGCCCTGTTCCTGTGTCACAGCAACCAGTCTGCTTGAGGCTGTGCAAAATTAACAGTACTCAGTACCGGAAGCCTCAAAAATTCATACTCTCCCGTATTTATTGTCTAGTATGGAAGGTGTGATGTGTATGTGCTAATGGCTCCACGCTCACTTTTCTTGCAGCATTTCCAGCACCAGCTGGTGTGAGTGATTGCCCTGTTGGACTGATGCTGCGCTTCTCAGGCTTGTGATTTAGAGAGCATGTGATGATTTGGTGACCTGTCCCATTCCTGCCTGTCAATTAATGCAAGGTTAGCTCTTTTTGCTATAAAAACATCCACTGGAAAGTATGTGCAGCCACTTATTGTGTGTTACCTGCCTGGCAGTGCAAAGCTGTCAGCCCAGAGAGAGCACTGTGGTGCTGAGGTGTGCTAGGAGGTGGCCAGGCTCGGATCAAACTTCAAGTAAAAGGGATGCAGGAGGATGGTGAGAAACCAGCGGCAGTAAGGAACGGGTGAGAGTGGAGCTAAAAGCCCGCCCTGAGGCAGAGGGGTCACTAGTTCTCTGCTACCCAGAGTTCCTGTACGAAAGAAAGCTCAAACAGTACAGATGGATTTATTTCTAGTGGCTTTCTTCCAGCAAGCGTGGGGATAGCAGCAGCAGTGAGAATGGGAAACTCTCTTTGGCCTTGCAGGCAGGTGCCTACCTGTTGTAAGTGACAAGAATCCTCTTTTGCTATGCGCTGACAACGCTTATTCGCCAAGCCATAAGCTGACAGCAGAGCCATGTTTGCAGCTCTTGTGTCTGTCGTTGTAGTCAGAGAGATTGTGCCCAGTTCTGTGAAATGGGTGGCCAGAGATCTTTGCAGCCAGCTCCTTAATCTTACTGTGAAGGTTAAAATACAAGGAAGATCTTGTATAAGACTACAAAAGTGATAGTAACTTGATGTTCAGTGGGTGTACTGGAATTACCTGAAGACTTAGAGTAACCTGCAGTCACGGGTAGTAGGTGCTCAAATGTTGGAGTTGTGAAGTTGAGTAGGACCAAGCTGGGACACGTGAGAAGGGAGGCTGCCTGTGCCAACACAGCTTGGCTTTCTAGTGCTCCTCCACGCTTCCATTATTTCTCAGCACAAATGGGCCTCCCTCAGAGCACCAAGCTCACTTACTGAGCTACTGTCAAATCTTTCCTCATCTTTTGTTCTTGGACTCTGAGTCTTTTACTGGATGCTTTTAAATCCCTGTCTTTAAGGGAAGAATTTACTTCTTCATAAGTTAATTTGTGATGCTTTTTGCTCATGGTCATTTCCTCAATATATTTGAGAGATGAATCTGCCTTGTACTTAGAAATATTTCCTACCATCTATCTCCGTTTTTCTTCATTATTTTTAATGAGCATTATTTCTCCAGCCTACTGTCTTCTATTCAGAAATTTAATAGGGTATGGTTTACATAAACGTAATTGTATGGCAAGACAGAAAGCTAAAAATAAAGAAATGTTAAAGATGAACAGCCTCGTATCCTCAAACTATAAAAAATACCTTCTAAGCCATCTTTGGTTAATATCTAATAGACGTTTTCTGTTGCTCATCTGCTTCAGGATACACAGCTATTCGTACTGGCATCAGCCTGGGCTTACCTCGGGAAGGAGTAAGATGTTAAGTGACTTGTATCGTTGAAATTAAGAAAAGTAATTTTAGTTCTGTGGAAATAAATAGAAAATCATGGGCAGAAGCTTTAAAAATAACAATTTGTTTCAATTGAAATATTAAATTCAGGTCAACTGGCTGTGCTAATCCAGAACATGTCTAGAAAGCCTTAAATCTGAAAATAACTCAGAGCTGAATTGGACAAGAATGTTGAAAAGATACAGAGGACTTGCAGGCTAAGTTAATCAGTTTTTCCATTTCTTACATGTATTATGTTGTCAGTGACTTTCCAGCTGCTATTCTGGCCCTGTATGCCTCCCTAATAGCCTCTCCTTTAATAATACATAAACTAGAAATGGATTCCTTTGTTACAAAATCATTGCAAACTAGGCAGAAGTGCTTTAATTTCTTCCTATTCCTCAGACTCTTTCCATCTTCCTTTTCTTTTCTTTCAGTATTAATTAAATCTTTTTCTATACCTGCAACCATTTACAAGGGTTTTTTTCATTCTTTCATCTTAGGAGCAGACCATTTCTGCAAAACTTGTTCCTCTGACACTTCTGAAAAGTTCATGTGAGTCATTTACATGTCTAGAAAAAGGGAAATGATCAGGGATCATAGGCACATCCCTGCTAATTTTCATAGTTTTTCAGGTTTATTGAACACATGGTATCCCAGAATAGCTCTGAAACTAAAATAAGGGGATCACGTTGTTTTCATGTCCCAATACGTCCGGGGCATATTAGATCCATTTCAGCAATGTCTGTTTATCATCAGAAACCAGAAAAGCAACAGAGAACTGTGAGGCCAGAGGTACAACGTGTAGGTGCTGCGCTGTGACCGGAGAGGTTTGTCACACACCCTCGTCTGAACCTAACCAAAGAGGTTACACCTGGTGCACTGGAGTCGCGGTGATGGGTTGCTCGACCTCTCTGGGTTTGGCTCAGCGTCAGGTGTTTGTTCTCTTCATGTTTTAAGGTTTTTACAAATACAAAGAGGGAATTAGTTCATTGGATGTTTGGTTGTCTGATATATGATTAGTATAAATTTAAACTTTCGATCTAAAAACAGTAGCAATGGAAAATAGAACAGGAAATACGATAGGTTATCAGGTGGGCTTTAATACCAGGTTTCTTGCTAAGGCACAGGCACGGTTAAATCATGGTAATGGAAATGCAGCAGCAAGGTTTGGCTTAGATCTGGTGTCAGCATGGTTGGGTTTGCATAGCCGAGCAGAATGGCACAGCCCAGGTCTATTAACAGAAGGCAGAGTGCTAAACTATGAAAAATAAACGTGTAAGTGTGTAAAGAAAGGAATCACAGGCATGTATACGAGGAGAATTTTCTGGAGTTATTGGCACCAAAACAAAGTTATTGGACCAAAAAAAAGTAGATGGGACCTTCAGACAACTGGGAGAAGCCTCGTGTTCACAGGCCCTGGTCCCACAGGGGACTTGAACCGTGCTGACACCTGCTGCAAGATCCTCACAGCAGGGCACAAGCTGTCCAGGAGATTTCTGGATTATCGTCTCACAAATGATTGAGAGTACTCATGCCTGTTTCCTCAGTGCCCCGGAGTGCATCCCATTAAAATTTAAGGATTATTTCTTTCCATATACACCACTGAAGCCAGACAGTGGCATCACGTTTATTGAGTTTGTAGGGTTTGCCAGTTTGTGAAGAGGCTTTGAGACCTGGCTCACCTTTTGAGCGCACTGATCATGCATCACGAGGCATGAAAGACAAATGAAAGACAAAGATTTTAAAGGAGAGAGGGGGAGAATGGCAGAAAGCTCTGCGGTAATGGTATCCAGTCCCACAGTGTGGCTGTGACAATGAAGCCATGCGTACCCGGCTTTCATCAGAGCAGCACGTGCAGAAGAAGAAATGGGCAAGCCAACAGTGCTGTGCCCAGAGACAAGTCCTTAATGAAGTGTACCCTTGGCTCTCCTGAGATGCCGTGCAGCTGATCTGATTTCAGCCTGTACACGGAAACCATCAGCAAGAGGTGAGCTCTGCCTGGTGTCCTGCAGTCTGCTCTGGGGGGAATGGGCTTAGCCCAACATTTGGAGACGCAGGCTACCTCAAAGCAACATTTATTTTATTTCCCCTCCATTTACACAGGTCTTTGACCAGTTAAAATAAGACCTGGAGCAGGTTCAGCACCTACAAACTCCGTGCAAGCTGCTCCTTTCCATTCACGCTCACTCCAGAAGGTGTTTATCCCACCGCTAAATTTATCTGCAGTGTAATGTAAATTGCCTTAAGTGCAAGCATCAAACATAGACATAAAACAAAACAAACACAGCTTTGTTTTTCTTCTACAGGTTGAACAGCTGTAGTGGGGGATCGCTTCATCCCATTATTGTTATCAGCCGTTTGTAAAGGCCATTTGACCCCTACAGTTGGGGTTCTTATCCTGAGTCAAGTGGGACAGAAATATCACTTACTGCTCCAAAAAAAGCTTCAATTTTTGTGTTGGACCTCTCTGTCCCATCTCGAGTATTAAGCTTTCATCTAGGGCAGTCCCATTAAAATATATTTCCTTATGCAACACCAGTTCCACTGTGCTGAGCATCTGTACGTATCTAACACACCCTGTAAGCTATTTTTATAGCTCACACAGCTCCCAGCCACATTAGTAATGGCTCATTCCTTTACCTTCAAGCGTGTGTGCTCAGGAAAGTGCACCACATTGCTATTTTAGTAGTGAGGTCTTGCCCTTAGCTGAGTGAGTGATGCATGAACAGAGCGGTTGGGCTGCTGTTACTATTCCTCTGGCTGCTTTTGCACACAGTTGATTTCTTTCCTTCAGTGGACGTACAAAGAACTGTTCTGCCTGTATTGAAAGAACAGAAACACCGCTGTGTGTGAGCAGAGTTAGCATGGAGTTGGGGGATGGATGTGTAGCAGTTAACTTGGGTATACACGCAGTGAGAATGAAGAATCATGTTACTTCTTGCCTAGCACTCTGTCTGTGTGCATATACGTGTGCCCATGCACACACACATAAATCCCCTTCTTGGAAGTGCTCAAGGCCAGGCTGGATGGGGCTTTGGGCAACCTGGTGTGGTGGGAGGTGTCCCTGCCCATGGCAGGGGGGTGGAACTGGGTGGGCTTTAAGGTCCCTTCCAGCCCAAACTGTTCTGTGATTCTACGATATACATACATAAATTGAACTCTGTAGGAAAAAAAAAAAGGGGGGGGGAATGCAAGTATAATGGTGTAATGATTAAGGTAGAAGTATCAGTTATCTGGGTATCCGATCAGTCTTTCAGATGGGCTACTTCATAAGTATATAGGCACTGTCCCCACTGCCACAGCAGCTGAGACCTCCTCCTTTTCAGATTGTTTAAATTCCACTTCCTTTTTTCCCTTTCTTTTTTTTTTTTTTTTTTTTTTTTTTGTGTGTGTGTGTGAAAGTTTCTGCTCAGAAGTGGAAACCTGAGTTTAGGGTTATTTCGCCAACAGGCTCCTAAAATGTACACTGTGATTTATTTTATTTTGGTTTGGTTTTGAGGCATCTCCCAGTCCGCAGACTCCGAATACTCTCTTTGCGCATATTCAGACCTCAATCACGGGTTCTGCCCTCCCAGCTGATCCCAATCCCTCACTTCCCCTTATCCCTTGTGTCTCTACCGTGCCTTGACCCATCACAGGCCCACATTCCCCTTCCTGCCCTGCTGCTGATGGGCTTGGGGCCTGGAGCTGTCCGCGGTGCTGCACCGGGACCGGTCTTGGATGGTGCACAGCACAGAATCACAGAATTTCTAGGTTGGAAGAGACCTCAAGATCATCGAGTCCAACCTCTGACCTAACGCTAACAGTCCCCACTAAACCATATCCCTAAGCTCTACATCTAAACGTCTTTTGAAGACTTCCAGGGATGGTGACTCCACCACTTCCCTGGGCAGCCTGTTCCAATGCCTCACAACCCTTTCGGTAAAGAAGTTCTTCCTAACATCTAACCTAAAACTCCCCTGGCACAACTTACACATCACATCCCATCACATCACATCACGCTGTGGTCATATAGCCAGCTCTCTGGCACCTTGCCTTTGCGCATGGACCCGAGTGAAAATAATGGAAATACTCCTCATGCACTGTGAGTACTGCCTACATTCTGCAAATGTATCTTAAACTTACCTTTATCGAGCTTTTCATTTCTTCAGCATTATTCTTCTTTGCTTAAAATAACCATTTTTTTCTTCATTATTAGGAAATTACTAACTTGGTTCACTAAAAGCTGGGGAAACCTCTACAGGCTACCGTGCAAAGCATTTGAAAGGTTTGCTCTACACGCAGCCTTCTGACAATTGCCAGCCTGAAGAATTCCTTCTGTGAACACTGTTATCGTGGAATAAAATGGCTTGATCTGATTTCACTCACTGTATTTTGAATGCACATACAAATTTGGAGCTATTTTGGTAAAATAATAACAGTAATGTTTGCTTCCTGAATTAGCATGCAGGTGTAAAGGAGCCCCAGATGCTGTTTTATTAAGTAGTACTTAGTCTTGAGTATTCAACACAAAATTACACTTTTTTCCCCATTATTTAGTTTCCCTGGTTTGTGAGCACTAATATAGAAAAGGCTCAGTACTTTTCAGTTTTTCAGAATTTTTCAGGCAAATCACAGATCACATCCTTCTACACAATGAGTACCAACTTCACTTTCCAATGCAATTATCCTACTCACTATAATTTTATTTACAAGTGTCATTATTCAAAAGTCATCTGGAAAACACTGATGTGTCTAGTGCTGATTAATTTCCATCGTTAAACTCAAGAGAAATAAGAGGAAACAACTGTACATCAGGAAACATCAATGAACTCCGAATGGGACTTGAAAAATAAAAGAGTGTCCTGCACTTCCACATCCTTGTCCTTCTGTTTTCCCCTCGTTGCACCGACAGGTAATGGCTTACCCTACTCCACCCTGTCCCCCTCACCCCCATTTCACGTGCAATTCACCATAATTTTGCCCATTTTCCAGTTAAATCTCTGGACTATGAGTTAGCTGTAAGAGCAGGGTGTTACCAAGTGATGTTCCTTCTGCAGTAGGACGTGTAGGAGACTACCAGATCCTCTGGGAGGCCACAGGTGGGCCGTGCACACGTTAATACTTGGCCATAAAATATCTTCCTGCTGCTCCACACCTTCAGTCACATCCCCTACCTGTCTATACAGACGGTGGTGCTGCAAAGGAGGTCCATAAAGGATTTCCTATCTTTTTCCTCAGTTCAGCGATGCTAAGCAAACTTTCTGGATCTGCAAGTAGCTTTCTCTAGGAATCTTGAAAGCTGTTGCTGGCTTTCTGACCTTTCTAAAATTGTCACGATGAATGACAGATACTGCACATATACTTCAGCATGCTTTACATTGTGCTGGCTTTGATCCTATACATGTAAAAAGGATCAAAAACTATATATATATTTGTCCCAGCACAAATATTTGGTTTAAGACCAAGGCAGTCTGATTACGTTTTTGTTTTTAAAGGGAGATTAATTAAGCAAGCAGATCTTTCATGAAATTACTCTTGTCCTGTAACTGGATAGTGCCATTACCAGTAGCAAGCCACAAACTTTGTATTGAGTTTGCAAGGCTTCAGGACTGAAGCTTGCTTTGTCTGAGCTTTTCTTGGCCAGGGTGAGGCTTTGTTTTGACTGTCTTTAGTTGTAAGGGCAGTATCTGTTATTGAGGTGGCAATGGCCGTGTCTAACTTTTGCTTAACTTTGTTTGATACAAACTTTCACATGGACAGTGCCAAGAGTTGTTCTGTGTAGAATGAGATGTTTATCTCTAACCCGATAACGTAGTGTAGAAGAATACAAGCCTGGGGTGACAGCAGAGTCCCTTGGAAGGCTGAGCACAGGACACTGCAGGGGAGGCATAGGATGACAAAAAACAAAACAAAAACAAAACAAAACAACCAACCAAACAAAAAACTCTCTAAACAACTCTCCAGTAACCAGCCAGAGAAGTGCAGACATGGAACCTGGACAAGAATGGGTTTCAGGGTAAAAAAAAAAAAAGGAACAGATACATACCACACATAAACAGCGTTGCACATAGTAAGTATGGATGTAACACAAAGCTGTAGACTAGTGAAGAAAAAGCAAGGTGTAAAAATATTTTAGAAAACATATAAAAATAGCCCCAGGCTTAGCCCTAATCCAAACAGGAGGAAGGAAAAGAGGTAGAAGAAACCCCACCACATCACAGCTCCCAGCAAAGCAGTTGGCAAGACACAGATGACACCTGCTGCTCCAGGAACACTGGCACTGTCAACCTCAGACCCCAGAGGGATGGCTGAAGGGTGAGCACAACACCAGCAAAGGGATACAGAGGAAGAGTATGACTATAAAAAACTGGATTACATTATTTTTTTGTAGTAGTAGATTTCCTTGTTTTTCTTTGTTTTCTATCATAAACTCTCACCTGACAGTTATTTGGTTCTTTGACTAGACTGTTAAGTTTTCTGTTTTACTACTAAGGAATTCTATGTAAAGGCTTCTCCTTCTCCTTCTCCTTCTCCTTCTCCTTCTCCTTCTCCTTCTCCTTCTCCTTCTCCTTCTCCTTCTCCTTCTCCTTCTCCTTCTCCTTCTCCTTCTCCTTCTCCTTCTCTTCACCAAACTCATAACCAAAATGTGTGTGACATTAGTAATTGGAATGAAGGACGCATCTTTTGGAAATTTGGGCTGAACAAACTCTCTAAGGTCCCAGAGAGTATCTGGCACAGTCAGAAATAGAATCAAGATATCCTGTCTCCCAGTCTGGCACATTAACCACAGAACCACTCTTCCTGCCTTTGCTTTATTTATTACATTGAAATAATTATTATGCATACTGAGCTCTTTGAAAGTACATTGCTATAAATACTAGAAAAGTGAGCACATTGTAATTTGAAGAATACTAGCTCCTTTTTGTTTTTCAGCACATCATTCAACCCATGGAGCCATTATGACAGACCTCAGGGAACCGTACTGTCATGACTCACGGTCCGATAATACACAATTTAGGGCACATCAGCGGAATGACAAAGCCAGGCGTTGCATAATAAAATGACAAAGGTGAGGCCTGCACAACCAAACAACATATTTCCTTTCTCTTAACACAGTGTGGACAGCTTACAGTGGGCAATATTTTATGTGCCGTAAACATAGTTCACCTGATGGTTAGTTTCTGAAGAAAAAGTAAACATGGAACCAGGACGTGCCATTCTTTCTCAGTCATTTTTTTGAGCACTTTCCTTCACTTTGATCTGACAGCTTTAACCCAAAGCGACCTTCACTTTTGTGGACGAGCTAACAACATATGTGAACTGATTTTTGTCCTCCAGGCAATTCTTACTGGTACAAAAACACTGACCACAGCAGAAAATAATCTCTGGAGAGGCAAAAGAGTAAGATGGTAGAGAAAGCCATATTAATGAAAAACAACAACAACAACAACAAAAAACAACTATGTCATGGGCTGAAAATGGTAAAGTCATGCAGGAAAGCCAGCACTCAGCATTGCTCCTATGGGATGATTTCTCAGAAGCTCTCAGGCCAGCCTTCTTCCAGAGCAATAAAATCCACAGGAGTAAAAGCTTCGCACAGACCAGAAAGTTTTACAGCAGCCCTGGCTCAAAGGGAGCCTCTCCAGCGGACTGTGGTCTATTCAGTCAGTGTAAAGCACTGCAATTCTGTACTCTGTATTTGTAAACTAAACTTATATATACTACTTTTTATGAAGTTGTAGCTGGAAACTATCAGTTTCCATTGTTATATGTGAGGACATAGAAGTACAGTGAGATTCGGTGGCTTGGCAATATTCATGATCTTTGAAATAGCACCAAAATCCCATCTGGTACACTAGCCAACTCCACATGGTGGAGTAGTTTAGATCCTGCTTTAAGGTAATTTTTTTTTTCAAGGTATTGGAGACTGTCTCTTGTGCAGTCGGCCTTTCCAAAACTCGGTACATCCTCATCTCAGGGGAGCTTCTGCCTCTTTCACAAAGCTTACCCCAGAAAGTTATAGTAGAAAAGGCCCCCATTTGGAGATGGCAAACCCTGTTAGGTCAGGCAACCACTGCTGGCTACGCCTGATTGAGACTAGATTTTATGAAGACTGGGATACTTCGATTTAGTTTATTTTTGTCCTTTAATTTCTTTCCTTCTCTGCGTGTTCTTGGTGGGCAAACTCTTACTGTTGCAAGTATTTTGCACAGAAAGAGAAAGGTGATGCGCTGCAAGAATTAAGTAGCATATTGATTAATCTTTCCTATATTTTTTTTTCATCCTTGATTTACCAGACGTTTTAAATTGAGCAGGAATGACATCTTTTGTGAAGCGGCTGGCAGTAGGCCAGTACTGGATGTCCTTGTAACCAGCACAAAGAAACCTGCTTATGGCCCTAGATCCTAAACGGGGTTTGTTGAGGTGCTTCAGGTGCCTGAAATGCCACATATTAGTTGCAGGTGGACAACTTTAGAAACCAGCAGGCCCTTATTTTACTGTGTTATACACAATCACTCGTTCTTGGTGACTGGAGCTGCGAGGTGCACCGTGCGCGCTGCCTCAGCCGAGGAGCTCCGGGGGCTGTGGGGCCGCAAGGCCGGGGCTCCCCGGAGTGGGGACCGGGGGGTAAAAAGGGGGGACACCCCGCTACCCGGGGGGCTCCCCTTCGACCCCAGCCGTGAGGGAAGGAGGCTGCGGGTCCCCCTTTTTGCCTCAGCCGGGCACCTTCGCCTCGCCCGCCCCCTCACCGGGCCGCAGCGCGGCGTCTGCGTGCCGGGGGGGGGCCATGGCCAGCCCGGCGCCGCCGCAGCCCTGCTAGCACCGCCGGCCGCCCCGGCCCCGGCCCCGGCCCCGGCCCCGGCATGCCGACCGGGGCCCGCCTCGGCACGGCGCTGAGGATGTCCCTGCAGCGCAAATCCTCCAAGATCCACTCCTCGGCCGGTGAGGGGAGAATGGGGGCGAGGCGGGGCTGGAGGTTGGGGGGCGGAGGAAGGAGCGAGGGGAGCCCTGGGGGGGGGATGGCGTCTCCATAGCCCCGCCGCCGCCGCCTCCTTCCCGGCTCTTCCAGCCCCTATCGGGGCTTTGCGGTGGTCCTCGGGGGCTCGGCAGGCGCCTTCAGGCCGGGGGAAGCCCCCCCGAGCCCGGTGGGAGCCGGGCAGGGGGCGGCGGAGCCCCGGGGGGCGGCCCCGGGGGGCTTCGAGTGCCCCCCTGAGGAGCTGGCTCAGGAGGTGCAGGGGGAGCAAAAGCGCTGCCCCTGGTGGTTTAGGGGAACATGGGCACAAAGGGAGCTTGCAAGGTGAAATTCTGGGCCTGGCACCGTGTCTGAGGGGCCAAGGTGCCTGCAGAATCGCCACTGTGACCCTGCAGCGTGTCCTGAGCCCTCTGCTCTGCTCAGAGCACCCTGGGGGCACGTACAGGATCGCTTCTGGATGGCACTGGGCTGGAAGGAGCCCTGCAGCCTCTGCTGCCTGCCCAGCCCATCGAACCGGGCTGGAGGTAGTTCGAAGGAGAAGCCCTTTGGCTCCCCTGCACAGCCCTGTTTCTCCGCTGTGTTCTCCTATTTGGCCTTGCTGGTCGCAAGGACAGGACCTCAGGGACCTCCGCAGAGCTGCTGAAGTAAGCAGGGCAGTAAGCAGCGAGGTGTGTAATTGTAATGCTGCCTCACAGGACACGGTAAGGTTTCAGCCTGGGATTTGGCTCCTGACCAAGCTTTATGCGTCTTCAGTGTAAGACGTTCGGATGGAAACAGCCCCGGTTCAGCAGATGGCTCTGTCCAGCAGCCGGGGTTGTGTCCAGTTGTGCAGTCTGACCGAAATCTTCTCCTGCTGTGTCAGGGAGGCTCCTTTCCCCAGAGTTGCAGTTCATCAGGTTAATTTGCAGCCCCATGTTTGGAGTCCCAACCTAGGTGTACTTACTCATAACCAGCCCTTGAAACGATACCCAGGTGCACAACGCTTGGCAGTTGGAGAATGCTTGGCTTGAACGTGGGACACACAGCGAGTTTAAGCTTCAACTTCTGTAAATCATTCTTGGGGATCTAGGTGGCTCAGTTGCACCTCAGTCATGTCTATGTGCCTGAGTCATAGTGGATCTTCTAATTATCTATAACCGGCTTCGGACTTTCACATGTACCCTGCTTTTCACGTAAGAGAAATATAAATTAGACGATACTTTGAAGAACGATAGGGGTTGCTGGTTAGCATTGCTGTCACTGCTTCTCAGTTGTTGGACAATGAGTTTCATATTTCACGTTTTGAGTATTTTTTGTGAAGGATAACAGAGGATAACCTTATAGGGGTGTATATTCTACCTATACAAGTTCACATAATACAGGTTTGTGTAACTTAACACATGGTTTATTAATGGAGATGATGGTGGTCGGCTACCTGTGGGCTGCCTCTTAGCACGAGTGTCCTGCCTGTCCCCTGTCATCAGCAGTCAGACAGTTGCATGGTCACCCAGCAGAGTGCTGATGTGGCTCTGTACCAGTCTGTGTGATCCCAAATGGCAGCAGGAAACGGGCAACGCAGGAGTGCTCTGTTTGTTCCTGTGTCCTGCAGTCTGCTGTCTGCGTGGACTGAACAGGCTCTCACGAGAGGCTCTGTGCTGGGTGAAACCAGCTGCCAAGGACACATTTGGAGACTGAAAATCCATTCAGATATGGGTGTGTGATGGCACTGCAAAATCTGAAGGCCTTCCCTGAGCTGAATGGTGTGAAGAGGGATAGGTCACCCTTTCGTCATCCTCAGTAAGGGTCAAGTAACCTCGTTGTAATCCACTGCAGTTCCCTTCGCACAACATTTGTGAATATTCTGCCTGCTTTCCTTTTCTAAAAAGATGCTTCCTGCTTTAAACAGTTGTAGCTTGTTTGCTAGTCCTGTTTACTTTACCGAGAGTTTTAGTGATCTGAAAATATTAGCTTTCAGCTTGAGTCACAGAGATTTCTCTTCGTGCTGTGTCAGGCATTTCGGGAGCTTATGGATGTACTTCAGCCAAGAGGAGCTGTACCTCAGTGACGGTCCGATGATGTCTTTCCACGTCAAATCCAGTTGTGATGTTCTACCCTCTTGTGTTTTGTAGCATTGCTTCCACATCTACTTAAACAGGATAAAATGTAATTAGTATACTTAGTATACTGAGTTTTAAACCTGCTTAGCAGTGGTACAGAGGTCTTTGTAGAAAACCAGATGAGGTGAAAAGGAGAAATTAGAGATGGCGAGTCACCTCCTGCCACTCAAATGATCAGTCCTCTGCTTTTTTATGCATTTGCTCATTAATCGATTTCTTTTTTTGCTTTGTACAACTAAATCTCTTTATTGCTGTAATGTAGTACCAGCTGGGCTAAATTGATTAGATTTAAATTATTCTCCAAGAAGTCTCCAGCTCTTTGCTGTTGGAACCACAGACATCAAAGCCTAACCTGTTCTTCTCTTTCCTGTCTCCTTAAGTCACTAAAAATAAGCAACTGTCAATAGCACATCGGATAATTACACAGTAGCATTTTTATTTTTAGGGCAAAAAATGTTGAATTCCAACTTTAGATGGATTGAAGGTACAAATGATCCTGATGTCATTTACTGCGGTCTTTTGCAACGTCTCAGAGCTGCGCATCAGCAAGGAGGGATCATTTCGATGCAGAGGTTGGCCCTGAGTCTTCTCCCAGGGCATGAGGAACGGGAATGTAAACAGCATTTCATGGTGCGAGACCATACTCCTTGTATGCCTTTTCTATCTACATTTACTCTTAAATATTTGCTGCTATTCTGTGCTGTGCATTTGGTTTTAAGAGCAGCGTCTGTCTCCTAGAGCCTTACTCCCCTCTGGTTGTAAAGGATCCCTCTTTGTCAGAGGAATGTCTGCGTAAGCTGCAGTCTCTTTGGGCTAGCCCATATTTTTGTGTTGTGATAGCATCTTCCTGTGAGTGAAGCGTTGGGAAGCGTCCCATGGAGCGGTTGTAATTGCACAAAGGTGATTGTGTTTTGCTCAAAGCTTTCACCTGTAGTTGTTTACAGGGCAAAAGCCCTGCTCTGCTGTAGGAGGCAGACCTGGCAGTTGTAGGGATGCTGAGCTGAGAGGTTCAGGGCCCAGCAAAAGCATTTCAAGACCATGAAAATGAAAAGGAGCACCCGACACATCTGGCAAGACTGCTGTAAGAACAGTATCGGCACACGGAAATTGTAGCCTGCGATGAGATGTTTTTCCAGGTGAGGGCTAAAGTATGTGTGTGTTTCTGTAAATGTGTGCTGGTAATTACCTATCAGCATAACTGAATTCCCCTTTCTTTTCACTGGTGTCTAACTGGCACCTAACAGTATAATGTGCAGCTTACTCAATCACATCAAAGGCCCAACCCTATTTCCACAAGCATCACTAACAATTACGCCTTTTGAGCAGGATGGTATCACAATAAGCCCCATGTTTTATGTTACTGCGCTTTTATATGAGCACAAAGCGGGGTCTGCTCAAGCCGAGCGAGCTCTTGGTCAGGCGTGAGCTGAGCTGGTGGCAACGATGGGGCTAACTCAAGGCCAACCCTGCTCCTGGTGGCTTGGGTAATGCGCTTAGAGCTTGTCCAGCTATTAAACCTAGTTTGGGTCGGGATAGGAGGGAATTTAAAATACTTCTGCTTATGACACTGAATTAGAAAAGGATGTTGAATGCACAGTTTCTGTGGACTAACTTCTTAAATAGGCAAGGGCTTAAGTGTGGTGGCAGTAGAAACACATCTTGTGAAGAGAGAGGTGAGATCATGAAGAGACATGAAAGATCAAACTGCTCAGATGAAGGGGGACACAGTTATTTAGGAGCTAAACAGATTTAGCTAACCTTTGGTTTTATGAGTTAATATGTATTAAATAAAAAGAAGTAGTTCAACCCTACCGTGTAGCCAGTAGTCTTTTATTTGACTGCAGTCACAACTCCATTGAAAACAGACACACACACCGCCTCTTCGGCTAACTACTTCTTCATTCCCTGCTTCACTTTCTCCATACAGGACTTTAGTTCCAGATTTTAGCTCCCTAGCAGTATCTGCACCTGGTATACTGCCCTGTGCGGGGTGAGTCAGTGTCTTTCTTGTTTTCTGGGTGGATCTAAAGGTGCTGACCTGCCCTTCTGATGTAGCAGTGGTGCTGTGGTAATTGCATGCAGGATTACGTGAGCGTAACATGAGAGTGGTGTGGTTGCAGGGAAGCCAGCCTGCCTGCTCACGTTCCTGGAATATCCCAAAGGCAATGAAACTGCACCTGCTGAATATAAGAACAGTTGTTAAACAATGCTTTAGCTTTGCCATAAGGGTTGAGTACGGTCTTGATCTTACCACTCTCTAGTGGTTTCTACATGGAAACCTCAGGCTTCAGAAGCAGTGCTGTTTTAAAGCAGTTATTTTTTCTCAGTAATTACCTCTTCTTCCCTCCCCAACAAGTTCCAAGCTGACAGCTCTCATTGACTGCACGTGGAGTTTGGAACGGTCACCTGAACATTGATGCTGCCACCTCAAAACGATCCCTCTTTGTACCAATTAGTTACCATGTCACACGACTTCTTCATTGTAGTGAAGACTTGCTGAGAGCCCAACAAACAACCACATCAGCCATTTCTGCTTTTCTGGAAGGTATTCAGGTGATGCTCCATAGACCTGCTACGTGGTGATGCTCTCAGCCGGCTCATTTCCCTTTCACCTTTCTTCTTGGAGCTGTCAGGTACACCCTCTAAGTAATCTTTGAATCAGAGGACTGATGTCCTACTTGCAAAGTAGTACTCTAGACGCCTGTGTTAGCTTTATTACTCTATTACATTGCCATCTCATATTTGTTTTCTTGTTCTGTGTTGCACTGTGGCACATTCGAATTAGTTTGTATTCACACAAATATCAAAATGTCTGCTACTGATGGTACGTGCAGAGCCTGACGGCTGACTGGTTCTATTAAGGGATGGTTAATCACAAAATCTTTCTTGTAGCTAGTAGAGCAGAACAATATATGAGATGTCGAAAAGGCAGCTGACATCTCTGCAGCAACAGCTTTCTGCTTCTGGGACAGTCATTAATTAAGTTTGGCTTGGCCTTTTCATCAACATAAATGTTCTCCTTTCAGTCTGCTATCTTTCTAGCTGAGCCTGTTGGAGCAATGGCAGGTACATGAGACATGAGCTCTGAAAGCTTCAGATAACCAATTCTCAGCTGGCACACTGAAAGGCTAACTTGTGAGAGGTTGTTGACATGGTGGGAGATCGAGGGGAAAAAAATGAATTTTTTCTGAAAATAAAAGTAAAATTGTCTTAATGTTTTTCATTAAAAGTTGCAAAATAAAAAATGAAATATCAATACTGACAGCTTTTTATTAGAACAAGTGTTTCAGTATTTGTTAGGAAAGCTTTCACAACTCTGATGAGCATTTCTGCCACCTTTCCATAAGGAATTCTGTCTACTAGAGAAGTTCCTGGGCAGTTTCTTTCCTGTATAAAGAAATGGAGAATCCCAAGCAGTACTGTCTATCTTTAATATATTTCCACTTCTTTCCACCCTGACAAAGGATATTTTTATTATTTTCAGTTCTATTTAACAACTTCAAAGCTGTTGCCCTGGGGTATCCCTGCAAAGTACAAGTGAATGTGATCTCGCCTTCCATTTGACTAAAAGGGAAGAGCCACGATGGGGTCAGACCTGTAATTTATAATCAATCCTACAAAATGGGACAGTTTATCTCAGCCACAGGTTTTGTCTGACGAACCTACCTTATTTTAGAGTGGTGTAAATCAGGAGTAGCACAACTGAAGTCAGTGTATAGGCTCTATCAGGAATATAATAAAACTTACTGGAAGGTCTCGCTTGATCTTTAACTCCTAATCTCTTGAATGCAGGCAACCCAAGCCATTAATTTGATTTCATTAGACAGGTAGGCAGCTATAAAGAGTGAAAGCAGAGGGGTTTATCTCCTGACAGTAATGCCACCCTTCCTCACTTGCTGTTTTGAATAGAAGGAGGGCTCAGGCTTTATCTCCTGCTGCCCCAGCACTGCTCTGCCTCAAGCACTGTGGAGGGAACCGAACATCCTGTGCCTAGGAGCGTCCAGCCCAGCGGTTGTGAAAAGGATGAATGAATCGAGTACCCCAGGCTTTTGTGTGCCTTTCAATACTTCAGGCAAATGTCACCTTATCATGACTTAATAGGTGCAGTTTGTTTGGAAAAGGCTCGGTGAAGTTCCTGCTCGATGCCTTTGAGTGTTCAGCACTCCAGGTGCTGGATATGGGATGAAATGCACAAACCTCAGCCCTTGTTTTGAAGAGGGACAGAAGGAGAGGAATTACAGTTTGCAGATGTGACCCAGCCTGAGGAGAGGACCTCTCTGCCTGAAGAGCAGCGTCCGTTCACCGGGCACTCCTTAGCTGCAATCCTGACCTTGTTGGAGTTTGCCCACCATCTTCAGCAAGTGAAAAGGTTCTCATCCTCTGGTTGCGATGGATGTAATCTTATTCACGAGTCTGAAATTTGCTTACCCGTTCTTTTAAAAGATTTTTATCGCTATAAATCTTCATTAGGACACCAAGAGGGAGCGATTGGTCTTCAGAAAGAGAAAAGAGCGTCTAAAAAGATCTGAAAGATTTCAGATGAAAGAGTTGATTGCTTACAGAGAAAACAAAAAGATTTGTGGGGTTGGGGTCCGAATTAAGACACTTCAGAAAAGTGCCATTATTGGTAAATTTATTAGCATGCAGATCTGCAAATTAACTCAGTGAAACTTAATTTAGGTACGTTCCAACGTGAGAAACTGGAGTTGGACCCCATTTCAGGGCTTTGTATTACAGTGTTTAGCTCCTGCAGTAAGAATTAAGCTACATTTTATCTCAGTGGCTGTTTTGGTTATGATGAAGCTCTTCAGGACTACAGATGCCATTTCAGTTTGGCCAATACTTCTATATCTATCGTTTTGCAGTATTTTGATGTTTTACTTACGAGCTACCAAATGCAAGCTTTTGTCAGCCTAGCTATCGTTTAAACAATGAAGTTTCCATACACATAGAGAGAATTATTTCAACTGTGTGATGGTGCTGGTGCAGGAACAAACTTTCAGACATTTAGTCTGAAAGCTAGAAGCCAGTTCCTAAATATCAGACAACTGTTCAGAATGGCTTACAAATAGGACTATTAGGAAAGAAATGTAGCTTGTTCCCATAACTGAATTTGTTTGGTATGTGTAAAGGTTGATGAAACAAGCATTTGGAATAGGAGAATCTGAACTTTTAAACAAGTGTTTGCTTCTAGGTCTTTGTTTTTAAACACCAAGTAGAACCAGGAACTGTGGGCAGAAAATAGTCTCTTGAGACATTGGTCTCTCTGGGAGCAGGTTGTAAAATAGCACCAGCATTTAATATCTGCCTTCCTCTGAATGATAACAACCATCAAACAGAGCATATCCCAGCACCTCCTTTTCACTGTGCTGGGATTCGGATGATCTGTGATGTCTGCTGTCACCTGAGCTTCAGATTCATTTCTCACTCAAAGATGACCATGGTTGTCCAAAGTAGTCTGAAGTTATAGAAGAAAATGTCTGTCCTTACAAACTGTACTACTTTAATGACAGAAAAAAGGCAGAGAGCTCGTGCCTTTCCATTTTTTTAGTGTGCAGGATCATAGGATATCTGCAAAATCCCAGGTCCTACAGTAGCCCCAAGGAGGTCTCTTCAGTTCCTTCCTCCACAGGAGCAGGACAAGGCAGTGTGTTATGTCTCACATTAGGCTCACCTTTTGGTTTTCTTTTGTTCCTGTCTAAGGTGAGGCCTCATCACCAACTAAGTGCCGTCTCCATTAATGCTGGTTACCCACCCACTATAGTTCTGGTAGGATTTTGAGTTCGATTCAAAGGGCTGCACCTAGCAGAGGAGAGAGCAGGAGATGTTCCAAGCCTGAGCAGCAGGAGAGACATTGATGATCCCAAATTTTCACTGTCAAAACACCCGAGGCCCTGAAGGGGGGGGAAATTCTGCAGTCCTGACCACTGGGCAGGATGAGCTGTGATGCCTGCTGACACCTGAGTTTCAGATTCATTTCTCACTCAAAGATGACCAATAATTGCTTTGGGAAATAGTAAATAGTGCATAAAGGCAATATTTTGGAATAATAATTGGAGTGCGTCAAATTGTTGGCCTTCCTGTTGATTACCTAAAACACATGGAGTACGTTTTTGTGTTGTTGATTTATTTTTTTTTTAACCCAAATCCCAAAGAGACCATTAAACAAGCCAGGAATAAATCTGCTGCAATAATAGGTCTGATATGATTTTGTTGAGACAGTGCAGATTAGCATTAGTGTAAAAACAGGATGGGATTTAAATAATTCCCTACTCCTTTTGGTACTTTGGCTCATTAGTCAGGTTTCCAGGCTCTGCACTGGGTGCTTCTGCTGGGATTGCTGCTGTTCAAAGAGCCTTGAAACTGCGCTGTCAGGGTGTCAGCGGAATCTCCTATATACAGAGATGCCTGGAAAACAGAATCAAAACTTAACCTTACACCTTTTTTTTTCCTGTCCCTGTAGCAGATAGTGCACAGGGTTTAGAGGAACAGGTAGAAGGATCCCCGTGGCGTCCTGATAGTCTGCATATCTCCTCTGGAGTCTGTTAATTACTCCCATTTTCACATTGAAAATGTTGAGCACTAAGTCTGGCATTCCCTATTCTTAAAAATCTTCATCTCCTTGCAGATCTCTAAAGATAACCTGTTATTAAATGCCTTTTTTTTTAATTTATTTTTAATTGTAATGTCCTTTTTCAGGCACCAGACTCTTTGCATGCAGCAGTCCTGCTGAATTTCTGCCTCGTCCTGTTAGGAGTTACAAATCCAATCAGTGCCTGGGTTATGCCCACGGAGGAGGTGAGGGGGTTTGGTTCGTGTCCCTGTGGCCCAGTTCACATCCAGAGAGGGCAGATGGTACACACAGAGCGTGTGCTGCCGCTAATTAAGGAGCAGGCTTCTGCAAACAGCCATCCTTATTGCAAGCAGAATTAACGAAGAGCACAAACTGCCATTCAGTAATAAAATATGATAAATAATAAAATAATATAAAATAGCTGCACAGCGTTTGTATGGTGCTGGGGGGATAAAAGGTGGTATAGGAAAAGGTTTCTTGAGACAGATGGGCTCTCAGGTGTCAGTATTTTTCATAGCTGCTCTTTGGCTTTGGTGGTATCAGACATCATGAAACCACGTCCACGTGGATGTTCTGGAAAAGACAACCAGAGCACGACCTTTTGTTTAATCCTTTACATCTTCTAAAGGCTTATTTTTACAAGGGCATTTTATAAGCTGCATTTTTGTAGCCTTTTCACTGTATTTCTTATTGTTAAAATTACTTCTTAACAACAATCCCACTCCTCCATAAACAATTCTAGTAAGGAAATTGCTATGTCAGTTCCTACAGACGAAAATTTGAGACAAGTGATTAACAACTTAGAGAAGGGGGGAGGGAAATCCTACATTAAGAAGATTGGCAGTCCTTCCGTCACTGTGCTGTGACTGAGGCTGGAGCCAAAAATAGAGCTGGATTAACAGAAGAAAAGCAAGTCACTAAAACTAAGGTCAAAGCAAAAAAAAAAAAAAATACTGAAGTGCCTCAAGATTGCCTCATATGCCAAAAGCTAGGAAGAGCTATTTAAGGAGCTTTCCTAATATATACACCTGTGAAAATCAGTTCACAATGTGAGAAAATCAGTTCACAGTGTGAGGAAAGAAGACTTAAATAATAAAAAGCCAATTAAGAGATCAAGGACCAAGCTGTAAAATATGAGAGAAAATTATAATTGCCTTTTGTGGTTGCTCACATAGACATTAATATGGGTGTTATTACAAGTAAATTAAAAAATAAGCTGTAGAGCATGCCAGAATAACATCAGTGCTTACAAAAGTAAGGGAATGGTAAAAATAAGTTATCTGAAAACTCTCATTCTGGCAGGGTGACACAGGAACCCCCAAAGCTAAATCAGTTCTGCCTGAAAGCAAAAAGCAAGCCTAACGAGATGTAAGCTCTGCCTGCTGCTAATTATTACCGCTCAGTGTGTAGTAATGAGCCCCAGCACCCTAATTTGTAGGCTGAGAGAAGCTACTGCACACAGATGAGACTTTAAAAGAGGAAAAAGGAAGCAGAAAGTCACATCTGTAGAGGTTTTTGTGTGATAGGCTGTAACATTTAGGAGGCTTGCTCTTTTTTAGCTTTGATATTCAGGCAGGTGAATTTGGGGGGAGGAGGAAACTAAAACTATAAGAAATTCTTGTTATAATATTCACAACTTTCAGTTTTAGATGGGGTAGAAATTGATAGTTTGTCAGTTTTATTTTCCTTTTCAGTGTAGAAAAGATGAAAGTATGTTTTCATGGCAGGAATGTGATAGGACTTAAAAATATCAGAGTTACAGCTGTGTGGTAGGAGCCAACTTCAAGACAAAAATTGTGCTTCATGTGCTACAGAGACCCCTTCTTGCTTGTTAGGGGTAGGTACATAGGTACAGATATATGTATCTATATATTGGGGGGACAGGAATGACTATTCGCCTTTCAAAGGATGTTTTTTCATTTCCCTCATGGTAGAGGGAGAAACTTCAGAAACCTCTGCCTGATCCAGGAGCAGACACAGCTCAGCACTGTCTGAAAGCTACTTGAAACTGCCCAAAGGCGTTTAGGACCTGTCCTGGACTCTATCTTGAACCCATTTACTGTACTTAACAGAACAGAAGAGCAGGGTGGCTGAAGTCTAGCTGATCAGATTGTTTTAGGAATGACACTGCGGTGCTCTCTGCATACAAATGACTGTGCTGTCATTGGAAATGCAGTCAGGTAGGTGGTGGTACACAGCTTTAAGCACTGGGTTGTTTGTTTGGGTCTTCTTCCCTTTCCTCCCCAGGGCTACTTGGCCGTGAAGAACTCCTCCAAGTGAGCACATGAGTCAGAAGCATAATTTCCTCTAAATCCACAGTGCAGTAGCAGATAATTAAATATTGAGGAGGCCTGTGATTCTCATCTCTGCTCGCTCCGTAGCAGTTTGAATAAAACAGCGTGTGCCCATCGCAGCCAGGGACTGGCATGTCTGAAGGCTGAGAGATGATGCAGCACAAACGTACGTAATCCTCAGCAGTGATGGAATAAGGCAAGCTGAGCCCAGATCTGCTGGAAAACAAACCTGAAGTGCTTTGGCAGTGACGGGCGCTGTGTGGTCATACCCCAGCTGGTGCAGTCAGCATCACTGCTGAAATCTCGTTCACCTTCTCCAGGCTGTAGCAGCTCAGGATGCACACTGCAGGCTTCCTAGAACAGCCTGTAGGGTATCTTTTAAAACTCATCCCATACAGATGCTACAGGCAAGAGAGCTGTTTGGGGTGGAGGGAGCAACACCAGCATGAGAAATCTAGGCTGGGCTTTGGGGGAAAACTTCTTTAGCTCTACTTACAATGCAGGACTCCAGCATGAGAGCAGCAGGGGGATAGCAGTACTTAGTACTGCAGTATTAAAGCAACCAATAACTGTATTTTTCACATAGCGTGCATCAAAGGGAAGGATCCACATAAGTTTCTAGCTCAATAAGCTTGCTTTCATCCCTGATCCGATCTCCTGACCATGGCTGTAGAGCAGAGATAAGACTGGCTGATAGCAGCAACCCCCCTTATCTGCCAGTAGGGCTCTTTCCTGCAGCAGGGGGCAGGCAGAGGCGTGTGCTGGTAGCTTTTCTCTTGTCCTTGGTTAAACAAACTGCTGTTAGATTTTTTCCTGTTTTGGAAGTCTGCCTTCTACATCCATTAAGCTTAAAATAAACTTCTCCTACTCAAGGTTATTACTAAGCTAACGTTCACAAGTCTGCCTTGAGGTTTGTGCAGATGTATGTCTTCCTTAAGCTGTCTCTAACTCCATTAGCTGTCTTCTGGTTTTGTTAGCCCTTAGTGATGCAGATAAGTTGTGAGCAACACAGGATGTTCGGCACTGGATTCCTCATCTGGTGCGTAAGGCTGAGAGCACAGGAACTACTCTTCCAAGCCCCAAATATCCTGCAGCATTTGTATATCCTGCAGCATTTTTTCTTGGGAGGTGGTTTCGATCAGGTCTCCAAATCCTCTGGAGAGTGCCAGATAGTGAAGAGGGCTGTTAATTCTCACATCAGCATAGATAACTTCTGTTTCATGGTCCCATAGAGGGCAGAAAATGCATGTTAGTGACAAAAAATGAATCTCTGAGAAACATGCTACCTCCCTGCATGCCCTCATCGTATTGTGATGGTGATGTAGAACAGCAGTCACTTGGCAGCATACCTGTTGCTCCTAGAGCTCTGAAAGAGCCTGAAATTATTCAGCTTCTGTCTATAGTCACCCCGATGTTGTCCACTCTGCATTGATGTTATTATTCCTTGGTTTTTCCTGCTGGAGCAGAGCAGCGGGGCTGCTCCTAGCTCTGGGGTGCAGTGGAGAGCTCTGCACACACACTGAATGACCCCTCCACCTCGTTAGGATTGCTTGGCAGTCCTTGGTCCGATGGTGGATGGCTAAAATGGTGTCTGATGAACAGGACAGCATTGATCCTGTCCTTGCATCGCTCCAGACTTCACCACAATTGGTAGGTATCACATTAGCAAAAGGTGCTTACGAGTTAAATATTTTTAAGAACGTGATAGCCTGATTTCTTTATTAGCTTCTACAATAGGCATTTACAAAGATGCTGTTTTCTGCAAGGCTGCTGCATAAGGCAGCTGAAAGTAGATTGCAATTAGTGGCAATGAATTAGTTGCCAATTTCCTCCCCTAAATGTTTCCATTAGCAGTCCCACTAACAGTGGTAGTGAACCTTTAATGAATACAGTAAGCCGCATAACCCACACAAGCCTGCCTGTCTTGAGAGGTGGTAATGGTACCACGCAGTCGGGTTTTCCATCTGATTTACAAAGTATTTTATCGGTATCTTGGTTTGCTTTTACTTCTAAAGATGTTCCTTCAATGAGGAGAATAGGGAATGGGGTTGTTGTCCCCTTTTCTTTTGTATCCACGTGGTTCTGTGTTAAGCACACTTGAAGGAAGGCTAAAGTGATGCAGTAGTAAGGGAATTTACTTTTACAGCGTGTTGTTTTCAGTGCAACACTCAATCCTTAGAACTTAGCACAATGCTGGAGTACCCTCTTGGGCAAGATGAGTGCCTTGCAAAGGCGTTTTAGTGGCTTGTGCAAGCAGTGAAGCACCTCCACATTGCAGGCAGGATCTGCTCCATGGTCATCCAAATGCATGTCTAAGTATCTACGATGATTAAGCTGTGTAAGACTGTACTGAATAGCAGGCCCATCGTCGAACAGAGGCAGGATCAGGTAAAGTTAAACCTTGTTTCTGCAATAGCTGAGCCAAAATGAACTCTGGAGGCTCCTGATCTTTACTTCCTGCATGTGATCCTTCCCTGTTACAGACTCATAGCATCACGGAATGGATTGGGTTGGAAGGGAGCTTAAAGCCCACCCAGTTCCAACCCCCTGCCATGGGCAGGGACACCTCCCACCACACCAGGTTGCCCAAAGCCCCATCCAGCCTGGCCTTGAGCACCTCCAGGGATGGGGCATCCACAGCTTCTCTGGGCAGCCTGTGCCAGGGCCTCATCACCCTCTGAGGGAAGAATTTCTTCCTTATACCTGATGTAAGCTTCCCCTCTTTTAGTTTCAAGCCTCCTTGCTCTATCACTCCAGTCCCTGACAGAGTCCCTCCCCAGCTTTCCCGTAGCCCCCTTTAGGCACTGGCAGGCTGCTGTAAGGTCTCCCTGGAGCCTTCTCTCCTCCAGGCTGAACAACCCCAGCTCCCTCAGCCTGTCCTCATAGAAAAGGTGCTCCAGCCCCCTGATCATCCTCGTTGCCCTCCTCTGGACTCGCTCTAACATGTTCTTGCCCTTCTTGTGCTGGGGGCCCCAGATCTGAACGCAGGGCTCCAGGAGGGGTCTCACAAGAGCAGAGCCGAGGGGCACAATGCCCTCCCTCACCCCTCTGGCCATGCTGCTGTTGATGCAGCCCAAGGTACAGTTGGCTTTCTGGGCTGCAAGTGCACATTGCTGGCTCATGTTGAGCTTTTCATCTACAAACACCCCCAGGTCCTTCTCCTCAGGGCTGCTCTTCATCCCTTCTGGGCTTTCTTCAGCAGTTCTGGATCTCCTCTCTGGTAGCTGACACCAGCTTTCCCCAAGACCTGCTGTCAGACTGTTCATCTGTAGATGCCAGACGGCAACTACCCTCGCCTTTCAGGCTGCCTGCTTGCATGTTCCTCAGCTTCTTCAAAGCCATCCTTTTTGCTGTGTGGAGTTTCTGTCACTCCGCCAGCCCCCAGACCTTTCCTGAAGGGCCTCAGCCCTGCACCAAACCCGTCCTGAGAAACCTGCCAGGCTGAGGCCGTGCATGGCCTTGTGCTTAACCTCCAGCTCGCCATCTTCGGGCCTGTAGCTTCCATTTGGGTGTTGGCTGAGGGCTCTAGGTTAGGCCCTGTGCTCTTCTTAGGCATGAGCTGACAAGGGATGTAGCTGCCTTCAGGGTTAGTGCAGTGGCCTTGAGTTTTATAAGCAATTTCTGTACAGTGTCTCAGCACGCAGATGGCTTCTCTGGCCTGTTAGAGGGCTTCAGGGCAGGTGTGGGCCAAATGCTACTGCCCCAGGGCATGAGGAAGGCTTTTCTTCCCTCTATCCCATTGACTCTG
Organism: Aythya marila; assembly: GCF_965140915.1. Taxonomy (NCBI): domain Eukaryota; kingdom Metazoa; phylum Chordata; class Aves; order Anseriformes; family Anatidae; genus Aythya; species Aythya marila. Next base: position 21,002,347 of record NC_139042.1, on the reverse strand, counting down.
AGCAGATTTTGTTGAAGTCCTTTCCCCTGCATGGCAATCCTCAGTTCTCGCTTCTGGAAATAGCGAACTGAATTGACTCTGTAGTGTTGTTGACATGAGGTAATGTAATGTGTAAATAAATGCAAGAAGCTGTAATGACTTCAAGCTACTTAAACTGGAATGACTTTAACAAGGTAAATACTTCTGCCTGTTTTTATTCCATAGGTTATTAAGAACAGAAGGATGGAATAAACAAGTGTTCTTTTATTGATGGTGCTTCATTATTTGCAGGTACTTCATCTTCTTTATCTGCATCAATATTTCAGCTTTCTAAAGTGGAAAGCTTATTTAATATGGAAGCAATGCTTTTGGGACAAAAGCATTGACAAGTGAATCACAAGGTATATATTTATTATATATATATATATATATATATATAAAGTCATGCTTCCTCAGCTTATGTTTTGGAGGTTCCCAGGATGGTAGTAGAGCACAAGGTAGATGTCAGGGTAATGGTTCGCTGTAACTGCTCACTAATATTTTTAAATAATAGATGTACCTAGGCATCACTCCTCTTTACTTAAAGGCTTGGTTTCTGTGACTGGTGTTATGTTAACTTAGTCCATGTTAATGTAAGTGAAGATGAGAGCTGTGTGTGGATCTGGAGGCAATTCCAGCTGGCTGACACTGAGTCAAAAGTTGGTTGTCCACCTAGTGAAATCTAAATTTGTTCGTGCTGCAAGCTTTTTTTTCCTAGAGTGATTGTAAATGCGTATTTGAAGAGCTGTATTCTGGTAGTCCTGGGTGTCTTTATGCTTCCATAAATGCAGTGATCACAGATGAAATCAACCGATTAAGCTGTACTTCTGGTATACACAGCAGGGTGGTCTTGCAGTACAAGCACAGAAGTGGCTTTGAAGTTGCAACTAGCTCATGTATTTCATCACATGATATGTTGGCACTACGGGGGTGGACATACTGGCAGTGAGCATGGATGTGGTCCTGCTTCTCCTCAGTTTCAAGACTGGAAGGCTGCTGGAGAGCTTGCAGAGCAGAGCTTCACCATGTAAGAGCAGTTAATGGCCAGAGAAGGCAGGGACAGACATTAGTGTAGGAATGTGGGTGAGCATTATCCTATCTCAGGTTAAAGATAAAACTGGTTTGTTGCTTTGCTGTTGCTCATTGAATTGTTCTTTGTGGAGCTGAAAGCACTTTGTAAACAGCAAGGGCATTTTTTTCCACACGCAGGTAGTATCAACATAAGCTGGTAAGAAATGCAGCTTTATGGGGAGTTTCTCTTCCTTTACAAGCTGGGTGATTTTTATTTATTTTTTTATTTTTCTAAAGAAGTTTTCTAAGATGTTACCTGCCCTTAAATATGCATAGATGGGACTGTGTTTCCTGTGTGACGGGAAGGCCCAGGCGCTGGCCTTGACCAAGTCCAAATTCATTCCCAGTTCTGGTGGATACAGGGCTGATACCAGCACGGGGAGGGTAGATGTGCCAAGCCTTATCACGCAGTTTTCCATTGCCACTGTGGCAGTTTATCTTTGCAGAAGACCCACAGGCTTTTTGCTTTCTTACAGGCAGGACTCCCAACAGCATCAAGTTTCTTTTCCCGGGCTGTGCGTGCTATGTGGCTAGATGAATGAAGTGAGCATTGGTGTCTGCAACAAAAGGAGATCAAAGCAAAGACAGCTTGCCCTGAAGTCATAGCTATTGCGTGAAGCTCTGAAAGCCAGATCTGCTTTATCACATCTGTAGCTTCTGGTTATCAGATTTGACTGCTTTGTTTAGAGAGCAAAGGGCCGGAGGGAGAGCTTCCTGCAGAAAGAAGTGGAGGTGAGATGAGGGAAGAGGATGGTATGACTCCAGCAGGAGGTGTGAATGGTGAGAGGTGAGGCAATTTTTGTCTCCTTCAGCTGAAACCTGGCAGTTCTGGGTGCAGTCTGAATCCTCACTTGCACTGGGACGAGAGTGATGTGTAAAAGCAACGAGGTTTAAACGTGGCTTGCAACGTATAGCTGGTGTTGCCCATTATAGAGAAGCCTGTGGTACAGGAACAGGGTTTCCATCATGCTTATTTTTCTCAAACTCTGTTCTCAAAAGTTGCAATGCAATGTTTTGTGATAACCTCGAATACAAAATTAGTTTGCAAGCGTCCTTCTCCTGTTGAATGCGGCTGAAATGGCTGCAGGGGAACAGAAAAGCTGACTTTGAGTCAGGCCTGCTATAAACCCAAAAGATGCTGAGCAGATGGCAGCAGGTGCCTTAATCTCTAGGAGAAGGATGGGTCATAAAACAGGGGGCAGCTCAACATGGCTGTCTGTTCAGGCTCCTGTTTTACGTTGGGAAACCAATTCCCATTTCACTTCTTTACCTCCCACCTTTTGAAAAGAAAGCAATGTGCCAAGTAATTCTTACAGACCAAAGGTTTTGTGGAGATGGGGAATATAAAAGCCTCCTTTAGAGGGTTACTAGATTTTAATAAATATCGTGTTTAGAGATTTTATTTTATAACATCAGCTGAGTCCTCTGTAGATGTTGTGGCAATATGCGCTCTGGTGCACAATTAGTACATATAATTAAAAAAAATATTCAGTTTTTCCATTTCCAAAAAAATAATAATCCATAAACAGATGAATTGACCGATTCATCATGGGAGACATTAATCTTACTCAAACACCAGCAGAGCGCAGAACAGGAGACTGGAAATTGATTTTTTTTTTCCTCATATTTATCCTGCGTGTGTTTGCATGCATGTGCTTGCTGTTCCCTGACTTGAGGCATGCTGTCAGTAACCTGGGGGTTGTTTGATTAAAAATTATCTGGAAATTGAAAATCCTCGTACGAAATGACTCGAGGTTACGCTACGCTCTCCCTGTGTGCTGAGCTGCTCGGCGAATTAATTCCCTTTCCAGTCCGTGGTATGGACCAGGAATCTCTGATTATACAAGCCGGGGAAATAAGCTTGTAAAATAAACCCTCCAGGTAGTGTTTTGTTAATAACAAGTGCCTGCTGGAGGACTCCTCTTCCTGAAGCTGGGTCCAAGTGCTGCCTGGTGGCTCCTTGAGTAGCTGCTTTGTACAAATCTTGGAGGGAGAAATACCAGAGGGAGACTAAGAGCAGGCTTCTCAATTTGAAGGCCCAGCTAAGAGCAAACAGCCAGAAATTGGTGATGCCTGACTATTTGGCTGGGGATAGGTATTCAGGTGCAAGTAGCTAAAGCTTTTAATCCCCTGGAGCCCTGGTTTTGGCTGGGATAGAGTTAATTTTCTTCCTAGTAGCTGCTGCGGAGCCGTGTTTTGGGTTTAGGCTGAGCAATGCTGATAACACCCTGGTGTTTTAGTTCTTGCAGGGCAGTGTTTGCGCAGAGCCAAGGCCCTGCAGCTCCTGGTGCTGCCCTGCCAGCGAGGTACCTGGGGGTGCTCAGGGAGCTGGGAGGGGACAGCCAGGAGCTGGCCGAGGGGACATCTCACACCGTGTGGCCTCATGGTCAGCAATAAAACTCGGGGGGAGGCTGGATGAGGGGCTGCTGTTGTTTGGGACGGGCTGGTGGTGAGCAATTGCGAAGTGCATCTCTTGCTTTTATTCTTCCCTTGCATCTTTTTTTCCTTATGAATCTGTCCTTATCTCAACCCACAAGTGCCCATGCTTTTACCTTTCTGATTCTCTCCCCAGCCCTATTGGGAGGAGGTGGGTGAGAGACTGTGGTGGGGAGCTGCCGGCTGGGTTAAGCCACAGCCCTGCTCGTGATCACTTGAAATGCATCTGAAAACTTGGTCCCGTGACTGGGAAAGCTGAACTTGAACCTCTGGGGTTTGATCTACCAGTAAACTTAAATCACTGTAATATTTTGTGTGACAAACATTGACACTGAGCAGCAGGAGAAGTGTTAAATAATGTAATTAGGTGCTCCCCCCACCCATTTTCTCTGTTCTGAGACAGCTGCTGGGGCTCTCTGACCCCCCTGGAAGGAACTAGCAGGTAAGCTCATTCTGGATGGGGCTGTGACATGCAATAGGTGGAGAACTTCCCAGTGCATCCCAGCACAACCCCTGTGGGTTTCAGCTGTGCTGAATCTATCCTGAAATTACTCCGACACAGGCTTGCTAACGGTATGTGAACCAAATGCCACTGATATTTCTGTTGTAAGGTACTCAGGGTCCAAATGGCTTCATAACAAAGACAATTAGTTAAACAGAGCTGTAAAGAATAATTCCCGAGTCTTAACTCTTGTAGCAGACAGCGATTTATTCCTAATAATTGCTAACTAGTATGGTTTGTGGCCAGTACTCAGGGAGTCACCGGAGCAGGAATAAATGTACTTAAGCCGGTTGTGGCATTCCTTCTGGCTCGTGGTCCTTCTCATTGGCTTGCCAGAAACTTGGCTTATTTCCTTCCTTTTCCACAGTGACGTGCCAGGAGTGAAGAGGGACTGAAGTGCTCGCTTTATGACTTTCTGTTCACTTGGGGAACCAGCTGTGCTGCTGGCGGCGTGCCCTGCAGAGGGTTTCCAGGGCTGTGCTGTGTTTCGTGCTGCCCCTCGTACTGCCTGGGCAAAGCGAAGATGCACAGCTCACCAGCAGTTTGTGGAGATGGATTTAAGTGGTTCCTCCACGTGGAATGAAGGTTTGGAGGGCTCAGCCTGCAGTGAAGTGGTTGTGAGTTTCAGGACAGGGGCATGGGAGTAGTTAGATTTGAGCTTGAATTATGTTCAGCAGCTTAAACTCCGTGGAGTCCTTGTAAGAAAACTACAAATAAGAGAAAACAGTTGACATACTCATTAACTTACTCATCATATATTTAACTTCAAAACATTTAAAATAAGGACAGCAGTGAAGCTTTGGGTATCACTCCAGTTAATGAGGTTCTTTTTTGTTTAGGGACTGAGCAGCCAGCAGAGCTAGGTGAGTTGCAGCCTCTGCAGGTTTTGGTGTTTAGGAGACAGTGGCAGCAGCACTGCTGGTAGGTGCAGTAACCTCTGCTCCAGCATGTTTGGCACCTCTCAGAGAAACTCGGGCTGCCTTAAGGAGCACAGCATGGGAAATGGAGAGTGGGAGGGGAAGAGGCCAGCATTCTGCTGGGATAAGAATCACCCATTAGAAGTTTCCCTAAGGATATCAGGATGTGTACCAAAAATAGACTAGCCTCTGTGTTTCAGTAAGGCCCCAATAAGCTCTTATGGTCGCAAATGGCACGACTGTTTTTAATACAGCCTCTCACAGTGAACCAGCTGCTGGCTGCTAGCTGCTTCTCTTAAGAGCCCTAAGGCAGGGAGGTACAAGAGCAGTGGGAATTGCAGCAGAGCTGTGCCCGGTTCCCAGCAGAATTTCCCAGTAACTTTCCATTTTATATGGCCTCGCTTGAGTTCGTACCCAGTGTGCTTTATCCGAGCGTATACAATATTCCTGAGGAGACCTAAGTGCTGCTCCCAACTCTGTGACATTTCAGCGACTGTAGTCATTGCAGTGATAGCTGTGTATGCAGGGATGTTGTGCAGTTCTCCAGGAACACATTGAACTAAAACTTTTGGTCTTTCAGATGGTGTGGGCAGCCCAGCTGAGGATCACGTGTAGACTCGTGTTTGTGGAGTGCCACAGCCGTGCTGGTCAGGAGGTTAAAGCTTTCTTGCCCTGAAGAAATATTAGGATGCTTTACATCTTAAGACAAGGTCAAAGCACTCCCAAACATAAAACATGGCTCGTAAATTACCCCATGTTTTATAATGAAATCCTGTAAGGGACGTGGTTGGTTTTGCAGGGAACCAGGGCCAGGGGAGGACTAAAACCTGCTCGAATTCTTGGGGCTGGGTTTCTGGGAAACCGAAGAGCTCAGAAATTATTTAAGTACTGTCATCTACTGGGTTTCTTCAGTACCTAAACATTTAATGGTATTTGACTCAAAGACTAGTTTGAATTTTGTAAATGGCATGTCTGATGTATTGATCTCAGAGATAGGGATGCTGGAAGTGACTGGAAAGGGCCTGGGCCCTGTTAGCTGAGGGAGATCTCTGGTGCTGCCAAAAGGCTGCGCAGCTCTCACTGACCTCAACCCTTTGTGCCAAATGCCCTGGCTGCAAAAAAGGAGACGTCTTTTGGGGGCCAGGCAGACTGAGACTGAATTAAATCTCTGATGGTGGTGGTTAGAGGTTTTCTTGTGGTGTGCTTCTGCTGGTGACTGTCTGAAATATCTGCGGTTGCCTCCTGCTTCGTTAGTAAATCCAGCTGTGCAGTCCTGGCTTATTCTAGCATGTCCTGATTGTATGGGTAATCACAAGGTCGCTCTGGGAGCTGATAGCAGTGTAATTCTGCAGCTGATCTGGTATTTAGTTACCCACTGGGGTTGTTAATAAGTTTGTTCGAGTGAGGAATTACCTTTCTGTTCTGTTTGCAAGCATGATTTTTTTTATCAAGTCCTTACAGTTCTTTAATGTCCCCAATAAATGGGATGCTGAGTGAATACTAAACTGGTAAAAGGTTGTTTTGGCTGCATACACCAACTTAAGCTTATTTTCAAGTCTGCTATTTTACCAGAGACTCAGAAGGACTTCTACTTCACTGAATTATCACTAACCTTCATGCAATGACATCTGTTACGTCAGGACCGAACTTTGTTTTCAGAGTTAAAACAAATTCCAACTGCTTCAACTTCATGATACTTCAGCCCAGCTGCACGTTGGAGCTCTAGCACAATTTCCAGGTAGCACAGGGGGAAATGAACCTGCACTGCAAAACAATTGAGCTGAGATAGCAGAGAACCCTGAAAACACGACCCTCTTAATATAAAGGGAAAACGAGAAGATAAGGTGTATGTTGTTTTTTTACAGAGCAAAAACGAAGTCCCCAAGCCATCATTTTAAAATGTAATGATGTTTTACAAACAAAGCATCATTAAACTTTTTTTAACTGACTCACTCTTTCAGTTCCTGGAGCTGACAGCGCTGCCTGGCTGATACTCAGCATTATCCATGGAAGGATTTCCCGTAATAAAAAGCAGTATTGATACACGGCAGTGCACTGCTGGTGGTAAACGTGCCAACAGTACTAGCCTAAAAGACTGCTGCCTTTTCTCGAGTGTACCATGCAGATGGTTTATTTGTCCCCTACTTGTTCTGAGTAATGCTGAGGGGGTAGGTGTGAGCCACCAAGGGATGTCTCAGAGGTTTAGCAACAGATAAATTCAGAGGGAATTTGAGCTGGAGCACTTTGCCTGATTAGGAATACTGGGCACTTTAGGTGGAGGAACATGAATTTTGTTTTCTACTTTTATTCTAGAATGATTTTGGAGTAGTTGCAAGAGTCCCAGAGGCTAATGGCAAGTATAGGCTGAGGTACCCTTTTGTTACTGATGTTCTTTGAAATAAAATGTACCAAGTCCGTGCCCATCTTCAGAACCACAAAATCAGTCAGTATAGAAAATGATAGCATGGGTAGGTCAGTCTCTGTCCCATCAAATACAGATACTTCTCTCTATTATATCAAAGAAAAAGAAAAAAGTGTTATCTTGTGAGATTTGAAGTTATAGTATCAGTGCAGCACAAGTATTTAGGTAAGGTTGTTTGTCTTTGAAAAGAAATAACATGACAAAGGTGAGCGATCTAACTATATCCTCATATAATCCTGTATTTTGATCATGTGTTCTTTACAGCAGTTTTTTCTGCCCCAAATACACACATCAGGCTTACAGGTACACACACACCAGGCAAGAGCTCCATCTATGTAAGCAGCAGCTACTAAGTTGAGAAAAATCTGAAGGAAGCTTCATTAGGGAGCATGAGGTACAATTTCTGCTGCTTTTTGTTTAAAAAAATAGTAACAATTTGGCTAACTTCACCCAGAACGATTTTAGGCAGGTGTTACGGAGGCCACCTCAGCTGTAGCTGAGCCTTTGAGATCAGGTGCTGGAATCTGGGCTGGCTGTGAGAGCTCTGAGGCTGTAGGGAGCAAGTCAAAGCCAGGGCAGGAATCAGTTGGCATCCCGCTGGGACAGAGCTGGGCCAGGCCAAGCCGGTGTGATTAGCTTTCCTACCTCTGTGTGTGCTAATGCTGCCGTCTGCTTTCAGATCTTGCTGGCCTGGAGAAGGTGAGATAAGCAGGTTTGGTTTGAGATAAATCATTCTTGTGCCCTGTAATAGGGAATCACTAATCCGGGCTAGCCTGGGTTCAGCTGCACACCAAGTACAGACAGATCCAATACTTCTTGCTCCCGGATTCATCTATGTAGGGAATGGATAGTGTTCCCAAACACTGTTCTCAGATGTTTTCCTCATGCATTATGCAGCACTTCCCTAATGAAAGCTAGATAAGAGCAACTAAAATTTTGAGTATCTTCCTCTCCTGAGGAAAAAAAAAAAGCAAACACTTACTTGTAGCTAGCAGTATCTGCCATGATTTCCTGTCATTGTCTTGCTCATGAATATTTGATGCCCTTTACTTGATGATCTCTTACCAGCCTTTGCTGTGCCACTTGCCAGGTGATGCTCAGGCCTCCTGCTCTGCCCGGCTCCCAGCCCGGGGTGAGGGATGTGGCCAGGTTTTGGTACGGGGGGGCTGCGGGGGTGGCCTCTGTGAGCAGAGCCATGAGTGATATTGGTTGGGCCTCTGGGAGAGAAGATAGAAGAAATGGGGGAAAAAAAACACACTGCACAACTTCAGATGGGAGAGAGGGGTGAGAGCTGAGAGAGAAGCAGCCCTGCAGCCCCCAGGTGAGTGCAGCAGGAGGGCAGGAGGTGCTCCAGGCAGGCAGCAGCAGTTCCCCTGAGACCTGTGGATAGGCCCCTGGTGGAGCAGGCTGTCCCCCTGCAGCCCATGGGTCCCACATGGAGCAGATCTCCACGCTGCAGCCCCCCCATGGGTGGAGGAGCCCCCGGTGGAGCAGGTGGATGTGGCCTGGAGATCATATACATTGAATGGTAACTCAGGTTATGATCCAAAACACCAAATCTTTGCCATAAAAGGGCGTCTTGTGAGGCTTTTAGCATGCTGCTGATGCTTCCTTTTCTAGTCCCTATCCCAAAAGCAAACCAATGGCCTGCAGGGGGGCAGCAGTGGGGAAAGGACCCTGTAAAGCTGCTGTAGGGGCCATGTAAGTCCCCGTGACTCTAAGGACAGGATCATACTAATAGGTTTACTACAGGTAAAAAAGAAGTGAAAACTACTTTCCATCTTTAAAGGCAAAGGACTTTTAATAGCCGAAGTGAGAGCTGAATAGGTTTTCAACCTTTTTGTTTGATATCCAAAATACTTGTTCAGAAGCGAGGAAAAGTTTAAAAAAAGAAAATGCTTTTTCTACCTGCAGAGATGAATTGATCTCATAACCTCTGACACTACAGATAGCAGCTTCAAAGGGAACAGAAGTGGAGTTCTGTTGTGTCCTTCTGTTAGGGTTTCACTTTGTGGAATCTGTGCTTTGAAAGTTGGTCTGGAAGGGTCAGAGTCCAGGAGGGGGTGGATGGTTGTTTCAAGTGCAGGAATACAGGATAATGTTGAATTCCCCCTTTTTTTTTATTCTGAAATATATTAGAGTGCTCCAAGGAGAGCCCCAGGGGTCTCTGTGCACAGGCAATCCACAGTCACGTAATCCACACTGTCCTACTGTGAGTCGAATGCAGAGCAATTTGAAAGTGCAAAACATATATTTCACAGATTGCCAGGAGGATCAGTTTAATCAGCTTTGAGACCTGCTAATGCTGTAGAGATCTTTGAAGGACTGCTGCTGTTTTCATCTTCACGCAGCTGGTGCAAGACGGCGCGAACACCATGTCTCGGTGCCATCGCTGGAAGAGATGCGTCTCCATAGGTAACTGTACGACGGGCAGCTGCTCCGGTGCTTTATTCCGAGCTGTGGGTGGACAGAAGGAACAGCAGCAGCTTTGGGAACGCTTTAGAGCAAAAGGTCAGCGTGTATTCGGTAAACCTTTCTAATCTGGCCTTGGCTGGAAGCCAATGTCACAGGCCTCAGAGCTTTTAGTAGGGAAGCATCAGATACGGAGAGCTTTACTGCATCAGCATACAGAGAGGAAAACATTTCTGTCTTGTTTAAATTGTTCTCTTAGAAATCAAGATCAGCTGTGCTTGCAGCTGATATGTTTAAAGCTGTTAGTAAATTGTTATAGGAACAGATGCATTATGGAAATGAAAAAAAAAAAAAAGCACTTGTGTGCCAGGATGCTAACAGAATTATGATGTGAAGATATTTTTAGCCTCAACCAATATTAATACAGGGAAACGTGCCTTAAAGGTGGGAGGAGAGCAGACTTAACTGTAAGGATTAGTGGTGACTTGTGCTAGGGAGATTTCTGATATCCATTTTTGAAAGATTCACGTAATAACTCGTAGTAGATCCATCATGTTTGATACTTGTGTGCATGGCCCACGAATAGAATTACCAGTTACAGTTATCTAAGGGGGCATTTTAGCACTTCTGTCAGATATGGGGTCTTACTTGGTTTGTGGGATTATACAGAAGAGATGCTTATTCTTTTTCCGAGTATCAGAATCCAGTTTAGTTGTAACTTCTGCCACCTCACGTTCACTTCTTAAATTGCTTTAGTAAACAAATTTCTGATAAAATTCCAGGAACTGCAAATAATGATACTGGAAGAAGGGAGCAGAATTGCCATTGTGCGTTTTCAGGTGCTGTGTTTTCGGTGTTACAGTTAAGATTGTTCCTTTGAATAGGAGGATTTCTTTGAGCTGAAAATCCAAAACGAGCTTTGTAAAACTGGCTTCATCTGAGAGGCTGGAAGTCTGTGCAGAATGGATGGACATGATATGTGTTTTCATACATATGGATAGTGGAATCTGCCTTTGGCCTGTTGCCTTCTAGGTAAAAGGTTTCTAAGTTATGTTAAATAAAAGAGCTCTAAACCCAGTGTTCTCCAAATCCACTCAAGGATTTGTATTCAGTGCATTCTAATGTGTGCAACCGTTTTTGGAGTTTCACTAACAGTCAGCAGGCAATGCTGATTCAGGGTTATTAGAACAAGAGAAAAGAGCAGAGCGATGGTGGATGAGGTGCGATGCCATCAGCAGGTGAGCAGAAACACAGATCTCCACAGTCTCAAAACTGGGTAATCCCCAAGCAAGAAACACCAGTGCTTGGTGTTCCGAGTTCCCATGGGATGTTGGATAAGTTGAAAATGGAAAGCAACAAAGCATGCTAACGCTTTGCTACTAGGACATGTGTCTTTTAGAAACAGTTTCTCCATCATCTCCTTCAAACCCACCTTACTGGTGCTTCTTACGGGGCTTGTTTCAGGGATGTGCTGTAAGTTTGAAGGACTTGATGATGAACTTCTGGCAGCACACCTTTACCTCAGCCTTAGTGCCTTTATACTGTTTGCGAAGTTGTTGCAAACCTGGAGTGTGTGGATCTTGGATTCAACTCTGAAAGTTGCCTACAAGTTGGAGAAAAGCCTATTATTAGACCCAGCTATTAGAAAACCGATTGCACTTGAAGACGTTTTTGGCTTTGGATTTGAGGAGTTTCAGGGCCAGCTTGGGAGGCTCCTTGGGCTTTCTGGAGCTGTAGAACTTATTGAAATTTCTGGTGTTGAACAGGTGTTGGTGAAGCAGAATATTCAACTTATTGTCATTAAATCTCATTTATCTGCTGCCTGAGACTCATTTTTAGGCACAAAGTATTGATTCCCATACATCATTAGCAGACACAATGTTGTGTACAAGGAAAAAGTGCTTCAAGTCCAGGTTACGGTGACAAGCTGCTAGCAAATACGTTGAGTGAGCTTGGAGAACAGCTGAAGAGAGAGAGGAATAGTAGTGATGCCTAGAAGGGCCATTTTTGTCCTGTCTTCCACTTAAAGATTTGAGCCTGTGCGGTAGGTACGTGGTTTGTTTTTCTTCTGGGGAGCAGTGTTTGTAAACTTAATCTGGACGCTGGGGCAGGGGAAGAAGGGACATGTTTTTCTTATCAGTTATACAGGCTCAGCCCTAGAATTTAGCTGACAGTTGTGGCTATGAAGCATGGGTCAGAATAAGAATAGATTGTGTTTGTTTCTTTTGCAGTTGTATTAGCTCAGCATTATCAGCAGAAGCTGATTGGTTTTGACATTAAGTGGGCAAGTACAAAATGACTTGGGAGATGGAGAACAGCTATTTTAGGCAAAGTGCTATTCCTCTTGTGGTCTCACCAAGGTTGCCTGCAGGGATTGTTACAGGGAACAAACACCAGGCCTTTCTGCCATTCAGAGAAGCACAAAGAAATGCACCCACGAGTCCTTCACTCGGGCTGTGGGCGACCCAGGGCACCTTTCATTTCCCGTACCTGAGTATTCTGCCACCTGTTTTATGATTTGACTAACGTGGCTGCATGGTGTTCCTGCAGAAAGTGAATTTTTGTTGGGTGGATTCACTTCTTACCCCTTACCTCAATAAGAGCCCTCTTGTGTCTATCGACACGTCCAGTGCTTGTGTGTGACCGTGCATCTGAGTGCTCCCTGTGTGGTTTGTGCTGATCTGTATTCCTCTAGTAGCTTAATTCCGCTTTCTGCTGCTTAGTGCTATGATTTATCTCCAGCTTTCTGCTAGGAATCTGCTCTGTTCATTAGTGACAGCGCTTGGCTTCATCATTCAGCTGCATTTGGTCACGTGCATCAGGATTCAGGCTCCAGCTGTCTCTGCTTGCAGCGTGCAGTTCCGTTCGCTGTCTGCAGCGTGCTGCCCAAAACAAGCTGTGGGCCTCGCCTTCAGCTCTTCGGGAGGTCAGAGCTGTCGAATCGGTCATCCTTGGGCTGACCAATGGACGCAAGCTGTTCCTTCAGCTTAGCTGAGCTCCGAATTTAGAGTAGGCATCTCTGCGCTGATCCCCAAAGAGCCGTGTGAGGCATTTGTCCTGCAGGATTTTTACTATTTAAGCTCTCGAAGACTGGATTAATGCATCCTTAAGAATGACACTTGCTATAAGCTACGTGTCGCTCTCCAGCCTGGATTGTCAGCATGCCCAAACTAGTGGCCACACATCTGTCTTGTGGTTTTGAGTGACTAAATGACATTGTCCAATTTTTTTTTTTTTATAGGAGGGCAACAAGTGACCTCTGCAACACGACAGCTTTTCTTGCAGAACAATACTCTGGCTATTCTTGGGCAGCTACTCTAGTTTTAAACAACTTGGGAAACACTGAGCGGTGTTCAACTGGTTATCCGGCATGCCCAGCAATATCCTTCTTTGTCTTTGTTAATTTTGTTAGGCTACGTGCATTGGCTAGCTATGCAGAGAGCAGCAGAGATGTTATAGAGCTGCTGTCTGTTTAATTTCCTTTGTGATGCCAGGGTTAGCTTGATTGATGGCAGCTTTCTTCCTGCATCTTGGAGTTCAGAAAATACGCTTCCTTTGCTCAATCATCTCTGTCACACATCTGAAGCTTTATTTACTATTAATATCCTTTGGGTGCCACTGTCTTCATCTGCGTCTCAATTTCCTTATTGGTCTGGATCTAGCACAGAAAAAACCTGTCTTAAAATCTGATTTTTCTGCTGTGCATAAAAATGTTTTCTCTTTGCTGTTTATCTGTGAAACATCTACAAAGGTACAGATGTCTCCGTGTTCTGACTTGAACAGGAGGGTTATCTGAGAGCTTCAAGTCCCAGCACCCCAGGTTTGGCTTGGTACAGAACCCTTCCGTAGCCATCTCTGCTGGTTTGAGCTGAATGCAAGATTTTGCCCACTGTAGCTCGAGCTGTTGACAAACACCAATTCAGGTTAAATCTGAGGAATAAACGTGTTACGGAAGAAGTCCAACATGATGTTTTGCTCATTCAGTACCCTGCTAGTTCTGTTGAACCACCAGCATTTGGAGAAGTACCTACAAGTTTTCTAGTGTCAGAACTCAGTTCACTTCCACCTTTTCTGTTTTACACTGTCACAAACCAGTAAGAAAAACGGTATTTTCCCTGGGACTGCTCCACTTCGTGTAGTGCTGCTTCTGTCTTACTGCACAAGCTGCTAATCTGAGTGGGAGCAGTCACCCAATTACTGAAATGTTAATGCAGGCACCACACTGTACAAATTGTCCATTTTCTTAGGGTTGTGTGATGGAGAAAACCTTTTATCCTATTAGTGTAAAAGGTAGCTTGCAGGGTTCCTAATGCTTGGAATGATGGAGGCGGAGGGAAACCTCTCAGTTCCCAGGTCATAAGCATTTCTCGATGATGCTCTAAAGCTTGCATACTCATGTACTGAGTGTGTTGTAGCTAGCAAACTTCTGTTAGAAGTTCTCATGGCCTTCTTGTCGTCCTAGACTGAAGTGCTGAATGTTAGTTTTCCAATCTAAAAGACTTTAAATGCTTAGGCTTAGCCCTGGTATTAGCAGGGCTGACACCACTCACTCTTCAGGTAACTCTGATAACCCTGTAGCCTGATGAAACACTACTAGAGCAGAAGTTCAGCATGAGTGCAGTCCTAGGCTAAAATATACAAAGACACCGTGTGCTGCTATTTTCCCCCTTCTTTCTCAAATTCACCATTTGCATTCTTGCAGAAACCTCGTACTTGTTACTGTCACATATAAAGGGTTGCTTTTAGTAAATGGCCTCTACAGGAGTTCTGTTTGGCCTCAAACCCCCAAGGAGCACCCTTGGGAAAGCTGAGGAAATGTATCCTCTTCCACTTTGCTTTATAACTGCCTATTAAAATTGAAGAGATTGTTCTTGTTTCCATGATCAAAGTTAATTGAATATCAGACTTCTTAACTGGACCTACTGAAAGCTTTCAGTTCCTGAAAGATGCTGCGTTAGTAACATCCACTCTGCTCTTCACACAACTTGAAATCAGCTCGAGGTAAAACAAATCTGAAAAAAGCTAGATATTTCTCCACAATTATTTTTTACAGTTTTTTTAATGTAACTTTACTCCTAAAACATAGGTAAATGTCATCTGGGCAGGAATACTGTTCCCTGCTTGCTTCTCCTTTAGCAAGTGAAACCGATTGTCTCCAGTAACCTCAGGTAGAGCAGCTCTTGCACAATTGTTGGAGAAGTGAATGGTAGTTTGCAGCTGCAGGATTAATTTCAAGGCTGTTATTATGAACCCTGGTGCTTGCATGCAGATGACCTAACCGCACCTTATTCTGCAGAACATTTACCTAATAACAAAGAAGGGAAGCATGTTTTAAATGCCCCCTGATGAGATAGGAGCTAGAAAATAAAGGCTCAATTGCAAAAAATTTCCAGAACTTCCTTTCTCATACTCTTGTCTAAAGTTTTAAATTACTGAGTACTGTAGAAGCCTTCCAATTGCCTTGCTGTTGAATGTGGAATAGAGATGATGAAATAGTGCAAGGCAGGAATGTATTTTTGGGGAAAACAACTCACTTCAAGCAGGGTCAGTTTCTTCAGCTCAGTGTTTTCTTCTGCTAGATCCGAGTCCTGCAAACAGGGTGAGCAATATCAGTAGGATTATTCTTGGCTGTCACACTCAGCATTGCTTTAGGATCTACACCTGTCAGGATGAAGCCAGTCTGGTAAAATTCTCCACTGCAGACCTGCTGTTCTCATAGTTAGTGGTTCTGCTGTTTTGATGAGATAAATTGCTGTGCTAACATTTGTTCTCAAAAATGGAACGTGGTAAGGTGCTTGATTGCTCTACTAACGAGGTACCAGACAGAAGTGGTAACTAGCTGGCTACTTAAGAGAAAACCAGCGTCATTGCTGCAAGAGTTGCTTGTGGCTTGTGATGGTTGGCAAGCTTCCTGAGTGACTAATCTATAAAAACACTGCAGAATTCACAACACTTTGTTTACTCAATCATAGAAAAGCTATGCTTACTAATGAGCAGACATTAAGGGGACAGGTATATATGGCAAATACCACCTTTGCAGGCCCAGTGAAGCAAGACTATTAAATTCTAACTCATTGGTTTTCAAGCGATAACAAGTACAATGTGAACTTGTCAAGAAAAATCAGGCTTGATGCCCTAATGATGAGAGAAAGCTATAAAATAAGGCTCTTTAAATTTTGTCAAGCTTTAATCCCATCTTTTTTTAGAAAATAAATTTGTTAAACAGTGTGAAGCAAGCCTTAACTGTGTTTTATAAAATACTTGATGGAACTTGGAAAGCACAGTGGGAAACTGTATCAGACTCCTGCAGTAAGTGTCTCATGCCTCAGAGTTGAGAGCAGATATATTAGGCACTGTTTAAATTCCATCGGGATCTCAAATCTATTAAAAATAAGCAGTAATCATAATGTTTTACTAAATCGTGGTCCTTTACTAGCTCTCTAGTACCTTCACAGGTACCTATGGGTAGACAGGCTCACTAGCATCCCCAGAGGTTTTTTCTCTGTCTGGTTCTTTCCTTAACTTTTTAAGGGATTTCTGTTCCACTCAAGGAGAGTGAGACTGTGCATGGCTTCTTTCCTGAAGAGGAGTGGGAAGAATCACTCAGTGACATGTTTTCATTCTGCTCAGTGACAGCTTTTGGCCAGGTACAAAAACTCTGCTTATGTTCTCCCTGAAGTACAGACTTCTGAGAAGGTGGTGCCACTAGGAATGGATTTCTGTGATTTTGGGATGGGGTGGAGGGAACTGGGAAGAACAAGACCAGCAGGAGAGCTAAGGGAATACTAGCTGAGCTGAGCTGAATGGTTGTGTTCAGGCAGTGAAGAGAGCCACAATGTTAACACACTGCAATCACACTAGGTCATACTAGTTTCTCCCTCAAAAAATAATTTGGTAGCAGTGTTGCAAGATCTTGGGGAAAGGAGAAGAGAAGGTGCAGGCCCTGAGGGAGAGCAAGTTGCCTTCACATGGTTGACGTGATGTCTGGTTCCCCGGAGGGAGATGCCTTCTGAAGGTGGCATCTGGGCACTCTGGTGTTCTGGAGCCGCTGGGTCTGCTGCCCACCAGGACCCCTTCAGAAGTTTAGGGCTCCTTAATCTTCTGGAATATGGGGAATGAGGGCATCTGTGCTTCTCGTAGCATAGGTTGCTGCGGGCTCCTGGCTATGATCTGCTTAGTAATAGGGGAGGGAGGTGGAAGGCATTTCTCATGGGCAGGATTAGTGGATAATCTTCCAAAATGAGGCTTATTCCACTAACAGTCGAAGCAGCTGATTTGAGCCACTTTCAAAAAAATAAAACCTCTCTTAGCACAGCTGTTTCTACACATGCACAGGCTGGCTTTGAAGTTTTTTTTGGTAAATGTGAAGAATAAGGAGCCAGAAAGACAGTAGCATTTACCTGTCCTGGAGACAGAGTGGTCAAGAACGTTGTACATGAAGTAAACCTAAATACTTGATCATCTATCATCCCTAAAGCTGTGGCACAACTTCCTGATACTTGACAGCGAGGACAACTAGTAAGCAGAAAGATTTCAAGGGAGTCATATGGAAAAAAAAAAAAATCAACCTGTCTCTGGGGGAAAAGCCAATAATTTGTATAGTGTGCTTGTTCTATAATTGCACTTGTGTTCTGGAGCTTGACTAGGAAAATAGATGAAAGCTGCTTCCTTGCACTTATGCTCTTAAGGGTACTGTCGTTTGATCTCCGCTGCAGTTACACAACATGAAATCAATGGGAAAGAACAGCGAGGATCCAGCAGTGCTCTTAGCTCCGTGTTTCTGAAGGGTAAAATCCGCAGCAAGGTTGAGCAATCGTTTGTGTTGCGGCGAGTTTCTTCAGACCGAGTAACCCAATGTATTATTCTAATGGCATCGTCTTGCTTAATGTATGGTGTGACAGATTTTATTTCTGAAATTTCTGGTTTTTCACAAAGAAACAATTCTGCACACAAGTTGATTTTAGTACATCTCAAGTACGAACTCACGATACGCAGCACTTGCATTAGGTAACAGCCAGTGCTGTCAGTTTGTTTATATGTTAGCATATTACTTTAATTACACCAGCTTTGTTGGCCAGCTGCTAGTTTGGTGAAGTTTTCTTGATGCTGAACTATTTTGTAAAACAAGTGGGTAATGTTGCCCTCCAGTGGTTAATGTTTAGGGGAGACAGAACCTGTTTGCACCGCTGATCAAGGATCGATCATTGGGAAAGGCTGGGAGGAAAGAGCAGCACTTCAGCTTAGGCTGTGGCCTTTTTATTAATTAAATAGCCAAGGCAAGTGCCAGTGGTACGAGGATGTAAGTGCTGAATGTATTAAGGCTGTGGCAGGGCTGCTGTTTGGTCTTGAAGCTGTAGCTGAGATGGACATAATTTCAGGGGGCTCTCCCTGAAAAAGACACTGAGTGTTTTTTAGCCTCTTGGCTCTGGTGGCAGTCTGCAGGATAACCGTAGCTTTGTGCAGCAATTGGAAATAGCTGCTGGATTAACGCTGTGAGAGAACTATTGTTATTTTACGATGGGTTTCTCAAGTAATCCTAAAACACCTCTGGGTATTTTATGCTGGGTTCTTGTGAAAAAAGTTGCCTTGTTCCTGTGTCCAGAGCCCTTGTAAACCCACGGTTTGTTTCTGGAGCTGTAAATAGACTGCACGGGAATCGCTGTAAGTCACACAAAGCATCCCCAGGAGGGGGGCTCGGAAGGGAAGGGGAGGGAAGAGAAGGGGAGAGCCGCCCTCAGGCGCCCATCTCACGGCTCCCCCTCAGCCGGCGGCCGAGGGGCGGCGCGGGGCCGGGTCCCTCCCGGGGGGCCGGGTCCCTTTTGGGGGCCGGGCCGAGGGCCCTGGCGGTGTCCCCGCTGCCAGCTGGCTCGCTGAGGGCTCCGCCGCCCCCTCCCCGGCCCTGCATTATTTAGCAGCAGCCGCCGAGGTAAGCGGCGAGGAGGGCGCTGCTACCGCCGCCTGTGGCCCGGCCCTGAGGCGCCGCGGCCCCGGGAGCTGCCGCCGGGCTCCGGGCGGGGTGCGAGGCTGAGGGGGTGGCGGGGGGGGGGAATGGGATGGGGTGGGGTAAATGGGATGGGATGGGGGCTCTGTGCCTCAACCCCTCGCTGACCGGCCCCGCTCTCCCCACAGGACCCGTGTGTTCCCCCGCGGGCTACAAGAAGGCGGATGATGAGATGTCCGGAGCCACGTCCTCGGCGGATCTGGACGAGGCGCCCGCCCGCACCATTTACGTGAACCAGCCCCAGCAGAGCAAGTTCCGCGACAACTGGGTCAGGTAGGGGGATCTTCACCTGCCCCCCGTGCTGCCACCGGCTCTCGGCCCCCCGGGACCCTATGGCAGAGGTATTGGGGTCGGATCCGGCGGCAGGAGGAGGCTCGGTGCCATGGGCAGGGAGAGCCGGAGCCCGCAGAGCTCAGGTGCATGGCAAGGTCTGGGCTCGCTGCTCCCCTGCCTGTGGGAATAACAGCATCTAATTCGGTGTTTTTAGACAAAGGAGTTAACCCGTGACAATCTAGCATGAGATTGGGATGAAAATGTCAATATAAACCCCACGGAGCGTTGTCTGAAAAGGAGCGATGCTCAGCCATAACAATAACTTAGTCAAAGTCTGCCAGCACAGGATAGGAAGCAAGGAAAAAAACAAGTCTTACTGGGACACAAACAGAGTTTGCAAGCTCACAGCCCTGTGCATGCACGGCTGTGGTCAAGTTGTGTTTCTTCACAAGAAGCAAGTTGCGGTCTTCATTAGACTAATGACAGTTTCCTTTGGTAGCTGGAGCCCTTTCGTTGTAGGGGTGTGTGTTTCGGGTGTGCACTATCAGTTTGGAAACATAAATAATGAGCACTGAAAAATGTACAAGGATGTGTAAGATGTGCAAACATGGCACTGGTCCGTTATGGAGGTGAGCAGATGGCTCCTGTCATGACTGAGGAGCAGCGTTATTTAGCAGGCTTCTGTTAATACAGATGTTTGGGTCATTGTTCAAGGAAGGGTTTACACAATGAGCGCCTTTGTGAGAAGAAGAAAGGACGTTATATCCTGTTGAAATGGTGATTTCCATTAGCTGATTTACTGTGTGCGTATATCATCAAGGGCAATTCTAAGAATATCTTCAGAAAGAATGCTGGTGTTCTGCGTAGTGCAACAACTTGTACATGGTTTTCCACACATCTTGGATTTACTGCATATTTGTCTGCAAAAGGCTATGGTTTAGGAGGAGTTTAAGTTGCAGCTATTCTTCAGGTTATGTTTTTTCCTACATGGGCAGCAACATTATGTGTTTTTTAACCTTCTTTTGCTTTGTGAAATATGACCAGAGGTTGTTTTTTTTTTTTTTTTTTTTTAAATGGATAATTGCATCTTTCCTGCTATGCAGAAAGAACCAGGGAATGAAGGTTGGCAAAACATGTAGTTTGTTTTCCTGAATGGATACAGTTTTGGCTAAATTGCATGGAAACACGTTACTAGAAATTTGTTCCTGGTAGTCCTACTGCCAACACCTGAGCAAGCTGTTGTGTTCCACTCACTGTCTGGAAGCCATCCTCTGGTAGCTATACAAGTTTTCCAGTAGCTTTTCTGCATCTTCCTCAGGGCACCCTGAGTCTCAAGGAGTATTGGCATATTAGGAACAGGACAAAATGCAGGTACTACGGTGAGGAAAATAGAGATGTTTGCATTGCCTAATCAGCAATCCTAGCTCCTCAGTGTCGCTTAGAAATTAAGTTCACTTTCTAATAGCTTGCTCCTGCTTAATGAGAAAGTTTTGATCATTCCCCATTCTTTTAACTTCATGTGAAGTTGTTTTACCTTCATGTGACTCCTGTCAGTGTTTGGTAACTGTCAAGAATTCTTTGAACTCCAGTGTGCGTTTCAGGATGTTCATAGGAAGTTTCCGAAACCGTAATGCATTATATGGAGTAGCCTGCCCAAAGCTGAGCAAAATAGGGCAAGAAATGGAGGTGCAGAAGGTGGGTGAGTGATGTGGTTTTTCTTTTGGTTTAAAATTTTCTAATTAGCTTGGGCATCCTTATTCGTTCTCCCTTCCAAGAGACAGGCAGTATTAAAAGTGAACGCTCTTGTTTGTTGTGGGAGAAAAAGGAAAAGGTGATACGTGTCCGTGTCTTCTATTTTTGATTAATTTTGCAAAATTGATGATTCCCTGTACAACTTATAAGCGGTGTGCAGTACTGATGCAGAAACTAAGTAGATGGCAAAACAGGATGAGGCACTAACACTTCTTCTGAAAATCCTCAAGTGCAAGCGAAAGGATGTAGAAGGAAGAAATTTTCTCTATCCTTTTTTGTCCTCGGGCTTCATGGTGTAAAAAAATGAGCTTGTGAAAATTTGAGGAGCAGCAATTTTATTGTGCATTTCAAACTTTTATCACAAAAAAAAAAATCAAAACTCTGTGATAACACTTTCTATGTACCGTAGGTTAGATTTGGTTTGGTCCTTTGTATGTATTACCATGCCTCACTACACTGTAGCAGCAGTAATTCTGTTTGCAGGAGCAGCTTAGCTGTTTTCACTGCTTAATGTGTTCAGTTTGAAAGTTTGTTCACGCCAAACTTGGAGCTTCAAATAAAGGTAAATAATGTTCTATTTTTAGCTGAGGGATTTTAGAAGCTTTGAAACATGCAAAAATGGGACAAATGTAATCACTCTAATTACTGTCCAACATGCCTGTAGCTCCAGCGTTGTTTGTAGTTTTATAAAACTAACTGGTAGCTGTTCTGACTTGTTCAAGATGCACAGTTTAAGCATGCATCTTTTTATTTAATAGGGAGTATTTCTGTGTTTAATTTTGAAGTTCAGTATGAAATGAAACAAATCTAGAAGTTCTGAAAACTTCTAGCGAATTGTACACCGCTCTGTGCTACTTACAGCACCCAGCCTGCTTTTTTTCTCCATTCTTTTCAACTGGCTGGGGGGAAAGGCTTTTTTCTATTTTTTTTTTTAAATACTTTGTTTTCCCTGTAATTCAGGTGTGAAGCACAAAATTGTAATGAATCATGACTGTTCCTGACCTGTGACTCTTGTGGTTTTGGTGTGATTCAGCAGTGACTGGTGGTGGTGGTTTCTGCCCGGATTACATAGAAGATCAGCATAGTGTGAAAAAAAACTGTGCAGAAGTGGCAGCATGGCTGGAGCTCTGAAGGGAAACGCTTTTTGCTACCTGAGTTCGATGGTCTGGAACGATTTAAATCATAGCTTCTTTTACTAAGTATGATTTATAAAGTGATTATCTGAACAGTGGGGGAGATGACTCACAAGCCGCTGCTTTATAGTTTGAAAACAAACTTGTGTTGGGCTCTGTAAAAATAGAGGATGAAGATGGGGCATGATGACAGCAGTTAGATTGCCGTGTCAGTACTTCTGAGATGAATAAAACAGTGGCATAAGTATCCTTCCTAATACCTCCTTGGTAGTATGCAGAATAAAGACAAAACTCTGCTCCTGTGCTTTCAGTGGGTCTGGAATCCAGAAGTTTTGTTGAAAGGCTGCTCACGAGAACAGGGTTTGGTGACTCGACCTATCGAGAAGGTCCCAGAAGATGCACTGATATCCAGAAAATACCTTGTTCAGAGAGTTGTGCTACCACATAGGCCGAAGTTAAGTTGTGCTAGAAGGGTGAGCAAGAAGCCTTTGGTTTCCACTTCCAAGCTGAGCAGCACCTTAAAACTCCAGCAGAACCGTGAGAAGGAGCTTGTGACTTTGTAAGGCAGCAGCACTGTCACAAGGAGTTTAGCACTGACAGCTGAAACAAGGCTTCCAGTAACACCACAAGACCCGTGCTAACAGGCAGCCTGGCTGCAGTCTCAGGCTGTCCTGTCACTTGGCTTGCTTGCAAGATGCTTCCCGGTGGCAAAGCTGTGCCCCAGCCCGGATTCCTCTTGAATTTCAGTTGCATGTTGCATTAAATGAAACAAGGTGCATTGCTTTCTTAGCTTATAAATAGGCACTGTAGAAGCCACGTGTGCTTTTTTAGTGTGTGGGCAGGTTCTTGCTGGTGCTGCTGGTCTCAAAAGTCCATCGGTGCTGACCCAGCTGATGCAGGTATCCCAGGTAACGTTCACTGTGATCTGGTTTGAAAGCATGAATGGTGAAGCGTGCTGTGTGCAGGGGCATTCATTTGCATTTATGCCATAGAAAAGCTTTCCTTCTGCACTAACAAGTTACTTCGATAAATGTTCCTCAGGTAAAACTGCTTGTGTTCGGTTCTGCTTGGGGTTCAGGCACCGTAGTTGTTTGTGGTGGTGTTTGTATGGCATTTGGAAATCTTTTCTGTTGTCATGTGAACAGAGCGCCTGCTTGACTGCAGAAAAGCATCTTGGAAGGGCTTGGGTACAGCTATAGGAGGAGTGCTTCAGCCAGTAAAACTCACCAGAAGTAACCAGTGCTGTGTGCCCGGTGTCAGTGCTGCGTGCTAGACTGTGGCAGGGTGTTGAAAGCTGCTGCATCTTGCTTCTTAGAGGGCTGCTCCTAGCTCCTGAGCCCCAGGACACTGAAATTATTGGATCTTGCCTGGACAAAATGCCTGAATAGAAAGAACAGGTGCAAGGTAGCTGTGGTGCCCCGTGCCTGCTGCATGCTGAGCTTTCTGGCATCCTCATCTTTATTTTTCCCCAATTCCGGGAGAGATTTCACGTGTCAGCGGTAGCAACCCAGCAGGAGAATTAAACTGGGACTCTTTCTCCCTTTGGGTAAATTCACTATTTAAGCATCTTTCAGACACCGGAGCCAGAGTTTAAAAGCAGTCTGACTTTGTGCAGACAAAGCTGCTTTCCCACATTTGTTGAATAAATATTGGCTCCCGTTCAGCAGTATATGCTCAGTTATGACGCTGCATTTCTACTTCTTCTTCCACTGCTAGTGATCTGTGTCCAGAGAAATGAAAACAGGAAGAAACTAATTCTTTGGTGATGCTTTGTGTAGTTTGAGGATTGAGTTAATGCAGATGCATCTTCCAGGGCTTGCAGGGGTGGTGTGTACAATAAATGATGTTTCCTGAAGTGTCCCACTCTTGCTGTTTGGTCTGAAGTATAGTTTGCTGCTTAGTTCTGCAGGCGTCACTGCCCACTGGTGTGGATCTGCACAGGAGACATTAAAAAAAACAAAACAAAACAAAAACCAACCAAACAAAACCAACAGATTATCAGCTGCTCTTGGACTTGTGTCAGTAGAAGAGTAGAAGAGAATAGAGTAAGACGTTCTCTAATGTTTTTCTAAAGAGTTCAAGAACTGACAACTGCTTCCCACACCAGTTTTTGGATGATAAAGATCCCTGTTCAGTTCTGGATGAGCAGTAAGTCTTCATTTCTCCTACCACCCTCTGCCTGGAGCAGCAGCTGCTGAAGTTCTGCTGGTACTTTGAATTAAACAATGGCTTCAAAACTGAATGTAGTGCTACAACCCAGAGACAGGCTATCATGTGTAGCAGGCCAGCTTGTGACTTGCTATCAGCCACCTTCACATCAGTGCAGCGTGTTCAGCGTGAGGCCTGCTTTGGGTTTGTGCAGTAACTGAACGTATTTTTGAGCTGAATCTCTTAGGCAGTAGTATTTCTAGGTTAACTGTTTGGCAGCTCTGCTTTATCGAGCTGTGCTTGCCAGCAGGGCTGCTGAGAAGCAAGGGCACGTTTCTGTAGTGGTGAGCTGACAGTATCGGAGCTGGCTGAAACAATGTCATGCCCACAGAGCTTTTAGTGCTGGTTTCTAAACATTCTTTGTTCGATGTGTTTGTTCCTGAAAAAGAGCCGGGAGCCTTTTCTCTCCTCTGCAGGGATCACATGAACAGAGAACAAATGGAAAGGCCCATTCTGCGCGTCAGCTTTAGGAGAATCCTCCAACACACAGGATTTGGAAGTCAAAATGCTACCACTTGTAATAAACGTGACCTTGTTTGCCAGTTAAACTGAGCGTAAGCAGTCGTGTTAAATGCCTGCTCTGTACTCAGACTGCCATGAGCGTTGCTGCAGGAGGCCTTTCTAGTGGCAGAGCACTTTGGCAACATGACATGAATTTTTGCAGTCTCCCACTGCCTATATGTGGCACAAGGCCTGCTGATAACGGGGTTAACTTGGCGCAAGGAGCTGTAGGTTTGGAGCTCTGAAAAAGCATTCCCTGGCTGGGGTTGCTCTTACTGAACTGGAGAGAAGCAGGATTGTCATGCTCCAGTGGGCAGCAGTTCGTGATGTATTTTCACGTGCTTTTGTCTTAACACAGGTCTATAGAAAGTTAACACTTGATACGAAGTGACTGGAGGTGAGCTTGTTGCCCATGCAGCTTCTGAGCAAGCCCAGAGAGCTGAGCCAAGCTGGGATTGTGAAGCTGGCCATCCCTCCTCCAGTGGCCCTCGTGCCTTAGGGCAGCAGCACTGCTTGCCAGGAGAAGCCAAGGCCATCATACCCATCACCCTGCCTTTTTATTAGGTGTTGGTCTGCAGTGCAATGCTTCAAAATCTTCATTACTCTAACTGGGAGCGTGTCTTTGAGATGTCCGCACCAGTGCGGACTGCCCCCTGTGTGAAGTGCTGCTGAAAACAGTTGCCCAGCTGGCAGCTCTCTGCTGCTTTTTCATCCTGTTGTGTGTCATTTGAATACATCCGAATATTCCTAATCACCTTCATCAGTGCAGGTAGTTCAGGAGCCCAGATTTATTCCTCTTGTACAAGATTTTGTTGGGAAATCTTTGCGGGCTGGGCAGAAGAACGCCCTTTAAACAAAGGCCTCAGCTGCTTTGTGACCCGCTTTGTCCTGGGGCAGTGTGTGAACATCTCCTGTGTGCAAGGTGTCAGCGTAACCATAGGGAAACAATAGGGGAGAGCAGAAAAGGGGTCACAAAACAAAACAGCTGCTTGGAGCATGGACACGGTGGTCACCCCAGGTCAGCTGTGGTGGCTTTTGGTTCCTTGCCTTGCTCTGGTGAGGCACTTCGGCTTTGAGCAATGACAGCTGTAGGATTCAAGCCTTGCACTTCGGGCTGCTGTTACTGCCCTGTTCTGACCTGAGGCTGCCTCAAACTGTCTCGAGTATTTGAGCATCACATCCCCGTTTCTTAGCTGAGGGAAGCGTACAGGCCATGATACAGCACAGTGAGATGGGCTTGCAAGTAATTGCGTCTTATAAGCCTTTGATCTCTTATTTCAGGAATTCGTAAGCATCCGATTGATGTCCCTTCAGTCAGTTTCATGATCAAAATGGTCTTCGGTATGCACAAGGAGTTAGATGAGCTTACTGGTTGCACCAGGAAATTACCACCAAGTTTCTCAGCTCACTGCTTGCTGCTTTTCACGTGGATATTATCAAAATACTTAATCATTAATAATGAGTTAATAACTCAGTTAATAATGAGTTAAGGTATGATAGTGAGTTAAGAATTCAACTTTATTTATTTTTTTAAATTATACAATGGTGCCTTTTAGAGGAATCTCTGCATTTTTGCTAGGAAGTGGGGCCAGACTTTGAGCTGTTGCGTACCCAAACTCCTCTAACAGGGCTCGGTGGTGTTTGTCCCAGTTTGCCCAGAGGTGTGACTGGAAGCATAACTGCCATGAATGAAGTTGCAGCTATCAAGGAGCTAGATCTCTTCCAATGTTTGTACACCTGTTCAAACGTGCAGCCCCGCAGGTGAGCACGGTGTGCAGAGCTAACAGCTGCTGCTTTAGGAAGTGCTGCTTTGTTGTTTTCCTGCCTGTGCTCTGCTCCTCAGCACCAGGAGCTGAACAGTCCTTGGTCTGTGTGAGCGCTGCTCTGCAACAACTAAACCATCCCTGTGTTATCAGCATTATTCTCAGCCTGAATCCAAAGCACAGCACCACACCAGCTGCTATGAGGAAAATTAACTCAGTCGTAGCTGAAACCAGGACAACAGGCATCGCTGTGAGGGAGCAAAAATAATTTATTGGCAAGCATTGTATTTGTCTTTTAGAAAGTTCCTCTTCAGAGCCCAATTTATCCAATAAAACTTGGAGCAGAGCAAGTGTATTACGTAGCCTTTCATGAGAAACTTTTTAAAAATAGTAATGCATACGTACTGCGTATAAATACAGATGATTATTGATCCTGATCTGTGTGGTAAGTGCTGAATGTGCACTGCTGGTTAGAGCCATACCTATTTTTTTGCAGGTGTTTGCCATGTTACTTAAGTAACAAAGCACACGAACGGAAGAACTTGCTTCGGATTAAGTTATTTCAAAAAAGCTTTATTATGTTTTCATTAGCACAACCATGAGAAAAGGAATGCAGTTTGGAGCTGTTAGCTCTGGAAGTTGGAAATGGCAGAGTGTCGTTAATAAATGGTGCAGCTTGATTGCAATCAGGCAAACTCTTGCTTTAATATAATCGTGGCAAATGCTCTGGGCATGCCATTTTGTTACAAAAACGTGTTTCTGTGGCATATCATGCAGTTTCACTAGCTCGGTGGCCTGTAAAGCATTATATGGAGTTGTAAATTCCATTATATGGAATTTGAGGCATCTTTCTGAAATCTGCCAGTTCCTGACTTCTCATTAGTATGGCCTGGGGAATTCACTTGTGGGGCAGGGCTAAACTATTCACTTAATTAAACCATTTTTTAAAGACACAAGGTACCACTGAAATGTCTTTAATTATATCCTGCGTTGTAGGAGGGCTGTTACGCTTGGGACCAAGGGAATGTAACTTCAAATGGAAAAAAAATATCTTATTGCTGGAAATCCTAATAGCATTTCAAAGACATAAACGTCCTGCTTAATATGTTTGAATGCAGATGCAGGCTTTGATTCAGTTCGTTTTGGGGGTGTAATCTGTGTTGAAACCCGTCCCCTTGAGGTTCCTGTGAAATACCACTTGGAGCATTTACTACAGGACTCTGCAGATCAATAGGGCCAACAGGATGTCTGTAGCCTGTAGTGCTAGAAGTGCTGTTACGTGTGCTGTACGTATGCTTTCTTTTCTTTTAGGAGATCCAGTTGAAGTAATCACTGGTTTGCATCAGGCCTAGCCAGGGTCGCTTAAAGAGAAAAACATAAAATTGAGCTACGGCTCCCACAGCCCAGTAAGATCGGGTCTTGGTGGCTTGTATCTCATCACTTTGACTCCTGCTCCCCCCACTAATTGTACTCCAGTGCCCAACGCAGAGCTTTTTGAGCAGATGATGCTGTCGCCTCTCCTGTCACTGCTTTATTCCAGGAGGTGCAGTGGAGTCTCATTAAATGACATGGAGCTGGGGCTGGGGAAAGACAAGAGGGAGAAAGTGGTTCAAGCAAATAGATCAGTCTTGGAGAATGCCCTTCTCCAACCTTGTACGTACAAAGATAAATGTAAGAGATTCCTGCTGTACTTAATTACCTGTTGATCAAGGTTATAGTAAGTTCTGTGCTCAGCAATCGGTTGTGAAAGGCAGATCATGTAGACAAAGCATTTGCTTTTACTCTGAAAGGCTTAAAGGTGCGAGAGAATTGGCAAAACATTTCGCAAAGAGGTTCACACTTAACGTGGTGCTCGTGGCTTGGGAAGCTTCAATAAAGCAGCATCTTTTCTGTGTTTGAGGGGCTGTGTTAGTGGTGCTTCAGGAAACAATTTCTCCTTTCATGAAAGGAGGATGATCTTTCGGTTCTCTGTTCCCTGGAAACATAAAGCACCTTTATCTTAAAAGCTGAAAACCCAAAAAGAAAGCCTGTCACTGGCTGGCTGGCTCTTGCAGGGATTACGTTCAGTGTCTGGAGGACACAGCTGCACTCTAGCTGCAGGCACTTGGTTTTTCAAGTTCCAGCTCATGCTAATGATAAAGGAAGGAAGGTGCTGTGGTAATTCCATGGAAAATAAGTCAGAGTTGCTTTTTTAACTGTAAAAAGTATATATTTTTCTTTCTATATAATGCGATGCTGTGTGGATGCTGCTGGATGGACTCTCTCATGCTGCTCAGACAGTGCAAGAAAATTCATGCTGCAGAACCTTTGTCAGGAAAGCGTGTAGATCATGGAGTAAATTGTGTTCAGGGAGCAAGGGCTTGCATATGATAGTCTTGATCTCTTTTAAGCTGTTGGTTTTTTTTTTTTTTTTTGGTAATTTGACAACTTGGGTGAGGCTGATATAACTCCTTTAAAAATCCAGGGGTTAAACTCTCTTGTCATCTTGGGCACTTCTCCTGAAATTGTAGTCATGCTTACTGTAACAGCCATAGCTGGGTTGGATGTGAGGAGGACAAGTAATTTCATAGCTTAGAGACAAGTCAGTGTAGTGTACTTTTCTTTTACCTTTTTAAAAAACAGACAAAAAACACTACCTGTGGAAAAAAGAAAAGCTTATTCTGAAAAAGGGTGTATTGTTGTTACAGAAGGTTGTTCATAACTGAACCTAGGATGGTTCTGAGCTAGGAGAAGAGGCAGTGCAAAAATAGCAGTGTCGAATTTCTCATTTTAATGTTGTTTAACTCTGCCTACCCCAGTGTTACAATCCAGGTTATGATGGGGGTTAGCACTCAGGTGCTTCAGCCTCAACTAAAAGGCTGCCTCTTCGTGGTACAGGAGTTTGGACAGATGGCACGTTGTGTGATGGTTCTTCCAGTAATAAAGGTTTTACTGATTAAAGGGGGACTGTCAGCCTTCTGGCTTTGTATGTTACCTCTTGTTCTGTGCAGTTCTTTCTTAAAACACAGACAACTTTATCCCTTCATATTCTATACTTGTCTTTACTGTATGAGCTTTAAACCTTTTTCTAACAATGGCTTTAGAAACCTACTTGATTTTTTTCTGTCATAATCCCTGTATGATGTTCAGATGAAGTCCTAAAATCAGTATCTTTTGACCTGCAGCACAGCCAAGTACAGCGTGGTGACTTTTCTACCTCGATTCCTGTATGAGCAGATAAGAAAAGCTGCAAATGCATTCTTCCTCTTCATTGCCTTACTGCAGGTAGAGTTTTATTGTTTTACCGAACTTTTACTGCATTACAGTTATTAAATAACTTGAATCCTCGTGCTTGTATGTTCTAAACATATATTAAATAGTAATATTAAGAAGGTATATACTTAATAGTTGAAATTAGAGGGTACTATAGATATTTTTTCAACATAATTCCTAAAATCAAGATAGCTATATTATTAATAAATGAAAACAAGTGGTATCACAAAATACAGAGTTATTGACCGTACTGTAAATAGCATGTATGGATTCGTGTGAAGCTGCTGTTTGTTCAGATAGTCCAGGTATTCGCTTTGAATCAGTGATAAACATCAGTTGAATGCTTTCCTTATTAAGTGAGGAGACTCAAAATAACAGGCCTATACAACACCTTCATCATCTAATTTAATAGTAGTAGTTTCTTCAGATCTTTTAGGATAGTTTGTCTACTGAATTTGGATGTCGATCACACAGAAATAAGAATTTAAGCTCTACCATCTCTCCGCTGAGATAATTGCATAAAATGATAAATTTACTGGAAACTTATTCTTAACATAGAATGGATCTCTCTTTTCCCTCTTCACAGCAAATTCCAGATGTCTCTCCAACAGGAAGATATACCACCTTGGTGCCATTGCTATTTATTCTAACTATTGCTGGCATCAAAGAAATCATAGAAGACTATGTGAGTATGGATTATTATATGGGGAATCTGTGCTAACAACAGAAGGGGTGCTTCAAAAAGCCATAAACTGCCATAAAGCTGTGCATCTCTAAGTCAATTCAAATGCTGAATGATGGCAAAGTACCGTTTTATTTTCAAAGATGCTGACACGACTAGAATTTCTGTAGCATACTGAGATAAATTAAGTGTTTTCCATTACAGCTAAATGGCAATCAAAAAAGTTGTATGGAAGCAACTTAGTGAAAACTGGAATGATTCTTTATACTTCTTCAAACTTGCTTACTAGTGCTTTCATTAGAAAGACCTGGCTAGAAAGCCAGTGTTATTATATTGGCACTGCAGAGTTCCGACAGATATGTGGGCTTTTTAGTTGATCTTAAACACTCGAGATTAAAAATAAATAATAATAATAATAATAAATAAAAAATCCACTTTACCATAAAGCAAACTGTTTTGGAGAAAATCTGTGTCAAGTTCCTTAGATACTCTTTGAAAAGCAAGAAGATCTTATTATAAAGTTCTGATGAATAACTTAGAAAATAGTTTAAACACATAGCACGTATACTCCAACTTTCACCTAACTACACTGTTGCTCACTATTACTTTTGCTTTTTTCCTCTCCGAAAAAAACAGTTTTGGAGACTTAAGTCTTCTGCTATCAGTCCAGGTCGGAGTCTGATTTTCAACATGGGGATGTCTTAAAGTGACGTTATTTTCTTTTATAAACTGTTTGGATTTAGATGATCAATGTGGCTTTTTTCAAAACTGTCATACAGGCAAAAAGGACCCGGTGTATCCTCTTGTAGTCTGTCCTGTTTCTAGCTCTAATAGTTTCAGAATCTAATGAATTGTAATGAGGCGTAATGAAATGTTTTTCCTTGCAGAAAAGGCATAAGGCAGACAGTGCAGTGAATAAAAAGAAAACAGTAGGTAAGACTAAATTTTAAATATTTGAAGTGCAAATATTGAATACCAGAACATGTTATGTTTTTTAAAAAAACAGTGCTGTTGCTTAAACCGTCATAATGGTAGTGAGTGAATGTCTTTTTGGACTAGGTGCATTAGCACCAAACCTTACACAGTGTTTCAGATTGATGCTG
Organism: Aythya marila; assembly: GCF_965140915.1. Lineage (NCBI taxonomy): Eukaryota > Metazoa > Chordata > Aves > Anseriformes > Anatidae > Aythya > Aythya marila. Next base: position 20,970,901 of record NC_139042.1, on the reverse strand, counting down.
GCAGTGTCACACCTGGGGGTGAGAAGTGGGGGGATGAAGCTTTTAGAATTTAATTGCTGATATAACTTCAAGGTTGCCCAAAGTAGATAATTCTCAGCCCCTCCATGAAAACTAAGCGATTTTCTCCCCCTCCAGAACACTGCCCAGACTGTTCAAAACCCACCAGATGCTGTAAAAGTTTTTCAACTGTTTTTTTTTTTTTTTTTTTCCCACAATTGCATAACCTGGGTTGGACAGTTGAGGCCGTATCTGGTTGAACTGTACCTTCTGGGGACTTTGGTGTTCTCTTCAAATGAGCTACGTGTGTGAATTGCATAGGACCGAGGAGAAAATTGTTCACACCTCAGATAGAGGGGCCAGGCTCTTCAACCTTCATCTGTTGCACACATTTCTGTAATACATCTGTACATCTCTAAAGACTGGCCACAGCTGTTTTCAGTGAGGGGTTTGGTCTTATTTAGGTGTATGTGATGTGCTCAGAGCTGGACTGGCCTTGGTTACCTGACAGTGGCTGGGCATATATAAATATATTTGACGTTCCTGCTTAGGTTAGGGTCGTATAAAGTACATGCAGGAGTACCTGAAGAGCTACTGGCCAGACAGTGTTCCTGAGTAGATGATCAATGAGTGTTAAGACACCATCGGACCTGGGCCCTACAGAAGCCAAGGCCTGCTTCAGTTCCTTGCTCCCCCCAAAACCCCTCTCCCCCATCCCTTTCAGCTTTGACGCTTAGGATTCTACTTCTGTCAAAGTTGATCTTTGCTTTTTGGTAGGGTTTTGGGTCTGATTGACACTGAAGTCTAAGCCCTGTAGGGTGAAATGAGATGGTAGTGAGGCTAGGTGGATCAGAGTGAAAATAGAGTGAAATGCAGGGGAATAGATGAGAAACAAACAAACAAAAAGACTCATATGGTGAAGATGCTTCCCAGTACTGATTAACAATGAGCAGTGGTGCCCTTTTATTTAAGGAGTAAGTAAAGATGTCCACCTCCTGCAAATGAAATGCCAAGAAGAAATCAGGCCACCAACTATTTTCTATCAGGCAACCAAGTGATTGCATGTAAACGTTAAGACAATCCTCTTTTATTTTATTTTTTTCTTTGATGAATGTGTCTACAGCTTTGGACAAAATGTGGTCCAAACTTCTGAAAAGTATTTTTCTGATTTGTGTGCTAGTTCTCACTCCAGTCAATGTTCCCTGCCGCTGATCTAGTTTTTGAAATTTGCCTGTGTTTTGGTTATTTATTCTGATCTAACTTCACATTTTCTTTCCAGTTCTAAGAAATGGGATGTGGCAGAACATTATATGGAAAGAGGTAAGTAAAACTACGGGAAGGAGAAGGTGTTCACAAATTTTTACTGCTGGAATAAAGTAAGAGGCCTAGAGTTACCATGCCTTGCGTGAGAATTCCCTGTGACCTGGGGTGGGAGGGATCTTCTACAATAATGAAAATTGCCATGAGCAAGGCACTGAGTACCAACCTTAAAATTTTAGTACTATGTTTCAGACAGATGCTGATGAACTGTTTTAAGTATTCTTGCTTGATAGTTAATATGCTCCAGGGTACAAAAAGTATTTTGTTCTCTGTCCGTGTCTAGAAGAGGAACTTTCACTGCAATGTTGTACTTCTCAGAGAAGTTTAACAGGCTTATATTGATATCTGTGCTCAAAAGGTCTTATGTTTGGAGGCTAATTAGTAAGGGGTTTGCTCAAGTAAGGAAGAGAAGCCCTGCAGCATGCTGAATCCAGGTTGTGAGCAGCCCTGTCCTGGGGCCTGCTGAGATTTATTGGTAGAGCTTGCTGAAATCCTTCAGGATGCAGTGATCTAACTGTGGCTCTTAATTCCCTTTAAAGACAAAATTAGCTCTGTTAACTAATAAAGGAAACTAAGGAAAAGTACAGTCTTTTATAACCTCTGGGAAATGAGACATAGCTCATGAGACCTAAATGCAATCCTGCTGAAGTGTTAGACTGTAACAGAACTAAACTAAAGATTCCTGGGGATTCTGAAGCCTCGTGGTAGTGTTTGTTTATGCTGGTCGATGCCCTGTTTATAACGAGGATACTGAGTGCAAAGATAATAGTTGAAGCTGAGCCTGCAGTCTGTGGTTGTTCCTTCCCCTTCCCCCTTGTTTATACCCTTCGTCTTCTCAAGCACTTCCCAGATCGGTCTGTGTCTCGCACCTGCATATTGCCCAGGCTTGCTTATGTTGTTAGAGGTGAACTGTTTTGTGCTATCAACATGTTTACTCCGAGACAGACTTCCTATATTTTTTGTACTGAAATAAAAGAGAACTTGTTTTCAGTGGGATCCAAACAGGACTAATGACTTTCCCAGTGCAAACATGCCATCTGTTTTATTTTTAATAAATTAATGTGTTCAAGTATTTTAGGCCCATTTCAATGGGCAATACAGGGGATGCTCACCAGTCTGATATGCTTCGGGTGGTCCTGGCTTACCGTCTTGAGAGTTGCAAGGGACTTCACTGGTAAGAAGGACTGAGTATGTGACACCTTTCACAGGTGCTGGAAACTGTTAGGTCTTCTGTACTCCAGAAATTATAACTTTGTGAATCTCAAGTGACTCCAGGCCAGTGAAGAACTAGCTGATACTGTCTATCTGTAGAAACGATGCTTCTTGCTAGGGACTAATACAAGCAGTGCCTTGTGCATTACTTAGGTGCGTGAGTAATATGGAGAAAAAATATGAGAGATGCTTGAGGAGAGTAACCTTTAAGTAAAGGTACTTTTTCACCTGGAGAAATCTTTCTGTGGGTTAGATAAGACTGTACTTAAAGAAATGAACTCAAATTTGGATAATAGCTGGATTATTGAATAAACCAATCACTTTTTCTACAAATAAGCCACAGAATTTTATACTCTTCAATAGAGTATATATTTAGTTTTTCTATAGAGAATACCTTACTTAGCCTTCAGAAGAGGGAAGGTTTTGGCACCAGATTTTCAAATTTGCAGTGAAAACTACTCTGACTTCCAGTAGCACTGTCTGTAGTTGTTTTGTGCATGATGTTCTGTTAGGTGAAGGAAAATAACCAACTAACATTGCAGACGAGCATACTGTTTGTTTTTCTCTTCCATGCTACTGTTCTCCTGCCCCTGATTCACCAGGTAGCAGTAGGCGATATTGTGAAGGTCACCAATGGGCAGCATCTTCCAGCAGACATGATCATTATATCTTCCAGGTATCCTGAGTGGGTGTGGAAATGTCTGATGAACTGAGGTGCAGAGGACTCTAAACTCTGTATTTGCTAGTGGTAAAAACAGACATCAGATGACACTACGTCTCCTCCACATCTAAAATCAGACTTCAACAATGTCAAAACATGCTTTACTAGGCAATTATTATTATTTTTTTTAGCATTGCTGATAGGTTCTTAAGAAAGAAGGCTTCTTAAAGACTTAGTAGCATAACTACTTGTAATACACCAGGTGTATCATGGAGTTTGGAAGATGGAAGGTCTGTTGCACAAGCTTGGTGCAGTTAATTGTTTTGTGGCCCTCTGAGGACCCCTCCATTTAATCAAGGAATTTTCAGTTTTCTTCCAGTTAATTCCATTGAATTTCCAGGATATTTTCTTGCCCTCGAGGAAAGATTTCTTCAAAAGCTGTTAAAACAATTTCAAAAGGCTAGCCCAGTTGGCATCTAAATAAATAGCCAGCAGAATAGGTTTTGGGCTTCGTTCATACGCTTGTTGTCTTTGGGCTATGCATATGTTGCCTCATCCCTAGTGTGGTAGCAACAGCAACACGAGTACTTCTCATTCCCTCTTGTGGGACGTGGGACAATTGAAACAGATATGGTGAAAAATGAAGGCTGGTTGGTGATTCGAGGAAGCATTTAGGTGGTATTCAGCTGATGAACTATCTTATATATTTTGTTGGACAGCTTTAAGGGGTCAAATCAACACCACTAAGCACACAGGCAAGAGAGATTTGAACAAGAGACAGTAGTGCTGTTTGTGTTCTCGCTTTTTTTTTTTTTTTCCAAGTAGAGACAGGCACCTTGCTTTCATGATTTTCTTCAGTCCACACAAATACTTTTCGACAGAGATGACTGGTTTTGACAGGTTGCTCTGGTCTCCCTCTTGTCCTGTCATTATCTGATTGAGCAAAAAGTCACTTTCTGTCTTTTTTTTTTGATAAGTCCCCTTTAAGTACTGAAAAGAGGCAAATTTAATGTGATCAAGGGTAGAGGTATCTTTTTTTAAAACAAAAACAGACAATTTTTTATAATGAGCAGTTGTCAACCTTCACATGCAGTTAATTAGGCTACTCTTAGACATAAACAACTTTCTTTTTCAGTATTGAGAAATACTTGTTCTGCTAGAACTTCTTTAATTTATTACACTAAAAAAAAAAAACAAAACAAACACCACAGAACAACAACAACAAAAAAAACACTAATTTCTGATTTATACCTTAACTTGCATGGGTCAGCTTTTTGTTCTATATTATTCTACTAACTTGTTATCATTGCTAATCATGTAACTGAAGAATTAAACCCAAAGTATTTTGATTTTAGGAGATGCTTTGCTTGAAATAAATAGCAATTTCTATGGCAGTTCTGCTATACAATTGGTTTTATTTCCATGAGTCTTTTAAATGATGATGCTAAGTGTCCTCAGTTCACCAGAAGGCATTGCATGCTCTGAATGGGTGAGAGTTTCTTTTGTGTGTTGACTTTTCTGTCTGAACTGAGTGTTGGAGTTGAAGTAGATGATTGTTTGTTATCTTGATTCTTTTTTTTTTTTTTTTTTTTGCTTCATAGAAGAAAGGTGACATCATATGAAGTTCACATACAGAATAAGTTTACATGAAACAAAAATGAAGTGATTTAAACCCAAACAAAGCTTTGTATGGAAACACTTCTACATTTATGTGGAAATGCAAGGAATTGCCTTGTGAGAGATCTACCTCAGGAGTTAACCACTCCAGTTGTTGTGGATAAACTGTTTCTAACAAGTACAATTGGAACCAAGCTGAACTTTCACTATGACTTCTTTGGGTTTGGGTTCAGGTTGATCTTATAGGAAGAGGTAAAGGACAGTTTCTGCACCTTTCTTCTTGAAGAAACTATCAATGGAGAGAAAAATCTAGCTACTTACTGTGTTATATGTGTACCTGTCCATTTCTTAGCAATACTTTTCCTAAGGAGCCTTTTGTTGCTGATGCTTCTGCTAATTATGTTTGCTGTAATTGGTTATTTTGGAAAGCAAATAGCAACATCTCAAGAGTATGAATAGTGATATGCTGAAGGAGCACATGATTTGGGTCCAGGTATGAAACTGATGTTCCCTAACAGCCTAAAAAGGCAGTGGTAAAAACAGTTTTGGTGGTTCCATACAGAGGTTTTAAATCTTAAGCAGTGTGTTGGGAAATAATTGGTGTTAGGTAGTACTGTAATAAGGTAATGTTGTTCTGTGCAGAGATTTTCCACTTCAGATATAGGTAAGACCTCGACTAACAGCAAATCTGGACAACTATGAGGAAGATTTTTTGCTATGCTAGAAGATGCAGCTCTCAGTTTCAATCTTATCATACCTTTTCTCATTTTTTTTTTTAAAGGGGTGAAATAAACACTGCTTAGCAGTGACTTCACGTGTACTTCCAGAAGTTTCTCAACTTAAAGGTGGTCCTGTGGCCACAACCTTGTGTGTGCATGGTTCATAGACAAAGCTCAGTAGTAGAGGGCACCACCCTCTTCATCCCGTTGCGTGTCCACTTCTTGCACTCCTCATTAATTAGCATTGCATTTATCCATAGCTCATGCAATCTGAAGCAATATTACGGACTACAGTGTAAAATATTTTTTTCAGGCATCCAAGTTAATTGTGATTTGTAAAATTCTTTAGACCTGTCTTTCTGTATAATTTAATATTAGAGCATTCATATTCAAAGGCATGTCTGAAAAATATGTGCTCTTAGCTGGCTCTTTTATGGTTTTATGCCACGAGTATTGATTTTTCTCTTCTGCAGTGTATTGAAGACGTATCATGGACCACTTCACTGCAAAAGTAGTATATAAAAAGTAATTAATTTTCAATATTGACAGTCTTGTTGTGCTCCTTACAGTGAACCTCAAGCCATGTGCTATATCGAAACAGCCAATCTCGATGGGGAGACGAATCTTAAAATACGACAGGTAAAACAAAGAGAACTTCGCTGTTTTTCTGCTAGGTACTAGTGTTAGCTGCAGGGCAGACGGTAGCTTGCATGACAGCAATACTCGTACTATTTAAAATAAATAAAATAAAACAAGACAATAAAATACGCATCTCTTTCCAGGTTGCTGTAAGCCTTTTTTTTCCTGACAGATACAAACCCAAGCAATAATGTTTCATGTACAAATCGAAGGAACTAATCCAGAGGAAAGGGGGGAACATAAGCCTAAAAGAGGAATCAAGCAGACCTTGGCTGTGTTTTGCTTGAGGTGCAGGGAGTACTTTTACCAGTCTTACTGCTTGCTAATGATAGCGATAACTTCTGTCAGAATAATGTGAAACACTCCAAATACTTAGATTTTTTCGTCTGCCTCTTTGAGTCAAGCTCATCTCTAATCCCGAGAAGATGTTGAGGTATCCACTCTTATATGCACGTAGCATTGTAGCTGGGAGAAGCCTAGTGTAGGTTTTCTGGTGGATGGTTTGTACTGAGAATGAGTTGTAGCTCTTGCATTAGTATTTATTGGAGATGCAAAAGCTACAGAACTATTATTAAAAACTGTGAATGTACTATGGATCTGCTCTCTACTCCCTTGCTAAATGGGATCTGTTGACACAGCTTTTGGAATAGATTTTCAGGTAGTCTTTTATCTATTGGTGCCTTTTTGCTTTCCCTAAGCCATGATAAATTTTTCCCCAAAGGTGGAGTTTTAAAGACTCGGTGAATACAATAATGGCTTAATGGCTTTTTTTTTTTTTTTTTTTTTTTTTTTTTTGAGTTTAAACTTTTTTTGGACTTTTCTCCATTTTTGGAGAGATAGTGAAAGTCTAGGCTAAAGCAGAGAGTAACACTGCTAGTGCTCTGAAACTCTGAGAGTGAAATATGAAGCTAATTGTGCCCATTGATGGATGAGTTTTTTTTATCAAGTAACTATTTGATAATACTGATCTTACTGGGAAACCCAGGCATTTCTTACTAATTTAATATAAAGAACTTCAGCAAGAAGTTGTGTTGATACACACTGCTTCTAAAGAGTAAGCAGAATGGAAGTGGTAAAGTGCTGTATTTAGCAAAAAAGAGTAATAAAAAAAAAATCTTGTAGTTGTGGTCAGAGATGCAATTTCTGCTCTCACATGTGCCAGTCTGTTGCTTCTCCCTCTGGAGTGCTCAAAGGAACCTTTTATTATGCTTCAGTTAACTTGTTCCCTGTTGGTGGTAAGTAGTGGGGTTAAGTTTGATGTTTCTAGTTTTGTTGAAGAAATCCTTTTCATTATGGTGTTTAGAAAGAGTTGAGAATCTCTTTGCCTTCTTTCCCAGAGTTAGGAAAAATGAGTTTGGATTAGAATTTTTATATACTGAGTGATATATACATGTATACATATATGTATATATAAAAAATATGGTTTAAAAGCTTGTTTACTACACTTGAGGAAACATGATTTCCTGTTCTGGGTCAGCCTGATAGGTCAGATTGGGGTTCTTGTCAGATTTTATTTCCTTCTGGACACACGCTTAAAATACAAAAATAAGGTTGTGGAGGGTTTCTTCTTAAAGCCTTGTTTTGGCTTGCAGTGCTGCAGTCAAATTCTGGCAAGAGAAACTGAAAAATGGATCGCTCTTAGCAAGTGGAGGTAATCAGATGGAAAGCAATGGAGTGTTGTGAGTGCAGTCTCGGATGGAGTGGTGATGTGTTAGGTTAGGGTTGCATTGTGGGTTTGTAATTAACCTTGAGCAGGGTCAGAGCACAACGGCTGTAGTGAGCTAGGAGAGACTACACTTAAGAGGGACTATATTTAGCAGCAGTAATACATCATCAGCAGAGCTACACTTTGAGAGAAAAGCCAAGCTTCTTCATGGTGCTTCTATCCTACTTCCTCCTGCACATGTGAACATTTGTGGATGTGAATTTCCTCTTCATCACAGAGATCCTGTAGGCTTTTTGGTAGAGGGGTTTAAGACAATCCTATATAAGCAGGCTCATGTACGTCCATGATAGTTAAGTTTTGCAGGAAAGTTATTGATTACTCATCTAAAAACAAACACAAAAAGAGAAAACCCCAGAGTCAAGCACATTTGTTATCTGAATTATTGGAAGAAATTATTTTTTTTTTCCTAGTTGTCTTCCTAATTATTTTTTGACAAGAACCTCTCTTGGATTGGTCTGTGCAGGGATTGTCTCAAACCGCTAGTCTCCAGTCAAGAGAAGAACTGATGAAAGTATCTGGGAGGATCGAGTGCGAAGGGCCGAACCGCCATCTCTACGACTTCACTGGGAACTTGCGCTTAGACGGTCAAAGGTACCAGCTTGACAGCAGAGCCGTAAACTCTTTTGGTTGGGAGAAATAGTTCCTGCGTGCTTTTCGTCTCCAACATTGATGAGATGCCTGTTTTGGGTGGGGTGGGCACAAGGCAAACAGTTATCACCTGTGAGTCAGAGCATCTGCCAGTGTAAGATGACAAAGTTCTGCCTTTCTGTGGAGTCTTCTGCTTTTTAAGTGAGACATGGCTTCTTTGGAATCAGCTCTTCTTTTAGACACTTAAGAAAGAGCAGAGGAAATGTTTGTATTTTTAGGGGTGTCCTGCTACAGGACACATGGAGAGGAAACTGGAACCCTTTACCGTCCAACAGGAGCCAAAGGCTGTACCAAGTTGAGATATATACAGGAAAATGATTCCAGAATCTGGAGTCTTATCAGTGTGACTTGTATCTGTTGCAACTCATGAAAGAAAAGAACTGAGAATATACACTTAATACTTTAAGTCATAGAACTTGAGGAGTCAGCAGGAGCTTACAGGTTTTGCCTTGCTGTACTTGTTTTCCTGCACCAAAGGTATCCCACTTGGCTGTGTAAGCTGAATAGTGCCAGATCACGTGCTTCTCGCTTGAAAAAGTCTCATGGGTAATGCAATTTTACCAAAATGTTTCTGAAATGACATGTGTAAGGCTATAGTGTGCTTTGAATGGATTGTTTGCAAGTGTGATGCTTCTCTGTCATGGGTGTGAGACTTCAGCTAATAAAACGAAGCACAGAGTAGGCTTTAGAGCTGCCTTAAGTTCTGGGCAATTACAGCAGCTCTCTTGAATCACTCACCTTCTGCTGCGCTTTGGGTTTCAAAACAGCACTGAAAACTATGTGTTGCATGGATAATGTAAGATTGTGGGCAATATAAGTTCATTAAAATACTTTTTTTTTTTCTTATGTTGAAGAGTTTTGAAGAGGGGGGAGTAATGCTGAAAGGCTAACTATTTCCCGAAAGCATTGTCCAGAATTGAGAGCTGCATCCTTCTTGTTTTGCAGCCCAGTTCCTGTTGGTCCAGACCAGATCTTGCTAAGAGGTGCACAGCTGAGGAACACTCAGTGGGTCTTGGGTATTGTCGTGTATACAGGACATGATACAAAACTCATGCAGGTATACCTTCAAAGATTTGGAGCATGTTCTTCTAGAAGCTGGTGTTCTTCCCTGTATTCTGCCTGTATTTAGACTTGAATTCATGACATGGTTTGACTCATACCTGTTTAAATTAAATCTTGAGGAGTACAAGGATGCTATTGAACTTAAAGTTGTATGTGCATAAAAATTTATGGAGGTATGTGTCTCACAACACTTCGTTGTGTCAGTAAACTAACTGTATTATAACTTGTTAGCTATACAGCATTTAAAAGTGAGGGTTAGCTACTGAGGAAATAGTAAAGACTCCCTACAATTTTAACACTTGGAGATAGTGAGGTTAAGACTACAGTTTGTATTGCCTTAATGAATCACCGTTGTCGGGGTGTTCAAGGAGAGGTTGGACGTGGTGCTTGGGGACATGGCTTAGTGGGTGACACTGGTGGTAGGGGATGGTTGGACCAGACGGTCTTGGAGGGATTTGCCAACCTTAATGATTACATGATGGGGAGGGCTTGGAGAGTCCAGAAACAGGTATGTGCTGTTCACCTTTGACCATCGATGGCATGTACAGCAAGGAGATGTGTACTAGACCTTTAGAACTGAATGTTTCTCTTGTCCAGTCTTCTGTCAATTTAGCAGTCGTTAGGAGTATTGGCTACTGTTAGGACCTTGTTGGCCTTTGCATACAATATTGAGCTACATAGAGTTGAAGCGATGAGTTCTATAACTGACTAAAAATGAAGAATGAATTTGCTTTTGCTACTTGATATTGTTCAAGGCATTATCAGACTCTTTGTGCTGCTCTTCAGAATTCAACCAAAGCACCTCTGAAGAGATCAAACGTGGAGAAAGTGACCAACGTGCAGATCCTGGTTTTGTTCTGTATTCTCCTGGTCATGGCCCTCGTGAGCTCTGTAGGTGCCTTATTGTGGAACAGAACACACGGCGAGGTCGTCTGGTACCTTGGCTCCAACAGTGAGTATGCTGGCAGGGTGCTCAGAGTGTGTCCTGAATGTATAAAATAGGAAATGGAGAAAGAAAGACACATGAGAAACAGCCTGTTGCTAACTCTTGATGGCCTGATTCTTCTTATTTTTTTTTAATTTCGCAGAGTGGACTGGCATAAATTAACTTGCCAGTGGGGCTTCTGTTAATAAAGCATTTGAAAGGTTAGGTAGCTGTCAGTGGGTTGCCACCTAGGGAGCAGGAAAGAATCAGAAGACTGGCAAGAGTGGTGTTGGCTGTTCAAGTTTCAGCGCTGTGGAGATACCATGCATCTGCAGAATTTGGTTTTAGAGTAGGTCATGTACTACTGCCTTGTCTATCATGTCCGTACATATCATGTACGTGACTAAAGGGTAGCAGGTCCCAGATATATGGTGCTAACTTGGGTTTCATGCTTGTGTACAGAAGAAAAGGATTTGTCTAGCTGTGTTGTTTCCTGATTTTCAATGAGATATGCTAATCTGTTGCAAAGAACTGAAATGCAGGCTAAATCTTGTGATGTTTGTATTTGCTGTGTGTTTCAGAGTTGCTTTGGCTTCTGACTTCTGTCATTAGTAATGAGAAAACTGCTTAGCATGCTTAACGGGGGTTATTTGTTTTTATTCTTACTCCTTGAATTTATTAGTTCAGATATCAAAGATGGGCCTTATGCAAATGCCTAGCAAAGAAATACAGTGCTGCCCATCAGACTTCTGTCTTGGGGGTTATATTATCCAGGTATAAAATGTATTGTTACAAACACCTGGAGATGTAAATCTGAAAACAGTTCTCACTGCAAACTGTCTTTCTGGTGGTGATGGTAAAAACAGATGGCAAAAAGGATCTTCAGGAGTTCAAATCAAATGCAGACATGATAGTAATGGGGGAAAAAGAACTTTTATAGGAAGTACATGGAAGTGCCTTGTACTTCACTCCAATTTTGGTAGCTGTAGTGTCTTCTGGTAGCAATATCAGTGACTCCAAGCTTATTCTCTATCCTTCACCCTGCTTTTAATGAGGAAGTTCAAATTTGTGCCTTCAAATGACAGAAGGAAAAGATGAATGAAACAAACTCTTGAACTTGTACTAATATGAAACAGATGCAACCTTTAATGCAGTGTGAGGCAGTAGTTTGTATGGATGCTTCCCTCTAAATTCAACACACAATTTCCATTGCTTCAGTAACTGTGGGAAATGCTTTCTTCAGGCAGATAGGGAGACTTGGAATCTTTCTGAAATGTCTGATTTCTATAAGGGCTGTATTAGGAAGGGTATTTTCCAGCCAGGTGTGCTTCTGTTCTTTGTGTTAACTGAGCAAAGATACGGAATTCATCAGTGTTCATGCTTGGAGGAGGTTCCTGAGTCCAAACTACAACTCCTTGGTGTTTATCTCCTAGTTTGCTCTGCTGCCTTCGTCCCAAGTCATTTGTAACACTAAAAATCCCATAGTTATGGGCTATGACCATATTGCACTGGGTGCTGTGCTGATTGAAGTGGTTCCCTAAGCTGCAGAGCCAGATGCAAGCACTTAGACTATGTATGGAAAGTGGCTGTGGTTGGCACCATGGACAGGAGATGCTGCCCTGTGCTCTGCTGGACCACTTCTGATCCTGTCTGCTGTTCATAAACGCTTTCCCTTCCCTTTATGGCTGACATTGTCACTGTTACTAACAGCTCTTCTACTTAAGCCAGATGCCTCAGTTTGTTGCCCCATGTCTGAAGTCATTTTGTTTACTTATTTCTTTAGTGTGAGTGACTTCTCAAGTCTGCTGATGCTGACAACTTTTAGAACAAATTTTATTATTTGCTCTGTTTTTAATTCACTGTTTCTGAAGGGTGAAGTTAAGCTACTAGTGATATTGGTGGCTCTTAATTGGGGTAGTTGACACATCGGATAAATCACTAAATTTGGGTTATAGTGTGGAACATCATACATCTTGCCATCTGTTCAGCAAAAAATATTCAGCAAGTGTTCTGATCTCTAATACATATCCTCAGCAATCTCACTCTTCTTCACCTGACGTGGTATGCTGTGTCTCCAGGCGCATGTTATCTGGGTGCTTTTATATATTTAATATTGAAATCAGTATTGGAAAGACCCTTTTGCTAAGCCTTAACACAATTGCTGGTTATTTTAGTGCTACTATATACGATAAGGGCAACTACAGAAAGATGATTACCCTTATATTGTGTCACTTAGATTTCTGCCATCTGTATGATGTGATGTGTCTTTCGGTCCACAGAAATGCTGTCTGTCAACTTTGGATACAATCTGCTGACATTTATAATCCTGTACAACAACCTTATTCCAATCAGTCTTCTGGTGACGTTGGAAGTTGTCAAATTTACTCAGGCTCTTTTTATAAATTGGGTAAGTAACAAGACTAAGATGTATTAACATCACTTTGGCAAAGTTTCATGAAAAACCTGAAATCTTTACCAGACTTTCTGGTGAGTTCCCAATGCAACTTCTGGGAAAGGCAGGGAGAAGTTCAGGAGATCTAATCTGTGCTGTGCTCACTAAGAAAGGACAAGATGTAGTTGCAGGAAGCTCTCCTGTACAAATGATTGCTTTTGTATATTTTGGGCTTTCAAGATGGGAGAAGTTGTTCAGCAGACTCATTCATGGTTGGTTAGATAGCTTTTGAAAACTCCTTGGTATCCTGTAGCTTCTCTTGGCCACAGCAGAAGGAAAGACGGAACTTGTTTGTGCTTTTTTTAAACCCTGAGGCTGGTAGTCAGGTCCACCATGGTATGAGTCGTGATGTTTCTCCAAGGAGATGAGTTGGTGGTGCCTTCTGTTACAGAGTGGTGATACCTCTGTTCGTGCAGGCGCTGACTTCAAAGTGTTTCTCTTCGCTTATGTACTGAAAATACTTTAGAGATGTCTTAAGCTCAACTGTAACAAGTGGAGGAGAAACATTCCTGGTCTTGGTATGCATTAAGACTTGGACTTTCAGTAAGGTTAGAGAGGTTCCTCTAAAATGCAAGTAAATAAGATCTGGTTTGTGTGTGTTCTCTGAACTGCTTATAGCAGCTATTTTGTTCACCCTTCCAATTAAATATAGTAATCAAGAGTTGATTTTACTAAGTCACTAATTGTCTCTTTTAATCACGGGTTGCAGTAAATTGTATTGTTCTTGTAACTTAAAACCTATATTTAGAGCGGCCTGTTAGAACTTCCCATTGTATGTAATTCTTAAGCTGGGGGTGCAATGAAGAAAATACCAAATTACCATTAATTGAGTCAGACTTTTCTCATGTTTATGTAGTAGGGAGGTACCCCGTGGAAAGGAAGCCCTGCTAATCAGCTTGGTTGCTGTTTGTCAGAACTTCCACCGATGGAGTTAAGGCAGTCAGGCCACGTTGGAGCTCAGCACAAGAAGGCTGGAGACTGCAGTATTTAATTTGCTTAGCACGGGTCTAACTTTGCTCTCATTTCAGGACATAGATATGTACTATCCTGAGACAGACACACCTGCAATGGCCAGAACCTCAAACCTTAATGAGGAACTTGGGCAGGTAAGAAAAAACTTAGGTATGTATGATGTTGTTCTGTGACTGGGGAAGCTGGAAGGTGTGAATGAACGCTGTGAGCTGTGCTTTTTCTGTTGCGTTTTGGTTCAGGTTAATGGAACTTCTTTACTTTCATTAGTCCAAGTCTTACCAGTATGAGATGTCACAAGATAAATTCAAGGTCATACAAGCAATTATAAGCCTAGGAACTGATTTTTATTTTTATTTTTTCCCATCTTTGCTCTAAATTGACTTTGTCCTTGAGCTGTGTGTACCAAAACAAGATGTACAGGATGAAGCTTGTCTAAAGAGCAGGCCAGAACAGCCTTAGCCTTTCTTAATTCTTCAAGTTTCTGACTGCCTAACAAGAAATGCAAGTCAAAAAAGATGCAGTTTTAATCTTGAGATGCTATTCCTTGACAAGCATTTCCGTTTTCTTCTCATGTAATGATTATTGTATATTAACTTGTAGTTCTTAGATATTTATTGCAAATACTGCGCAATTCTGCAAGTGAGACTTTCAAAATGGGTTTTCCAAAAGAAGGCTACTGCAGAACACAACTTTGCCATTGAAGTTTTATAGTACCACTGAGAAATGCTAGCTTTTTCCTGTGACCACCAAAATCCTAAGTGTGTAACTGAACCACATGAACTTCGAAGTTCCTGCGTACTCCACCTTGGAGACAATATTTATGTATGCAAAATATGTAATTATTGTGTCCAGCTCAGCAGGACAACTGTCAGTATCCATGCTGTTGAATTAAATGGGGCTTTTCTTCAGGAGTATTAAAATCTGATTGTATTTGTACTGCTTCGTTGTGAAGTTACTACCGTAATTTGAAGGTTTCTTTTTGCCTGAAATTAATTACATGATATGGTGCAACATATCTAGTTGGCCCTTAAGATGTTTTCAGAAATAGCTTACCATTGATTCCTTGTAAGTAGCCAGAGTTTTTGGATTCGTTAACTGAACTACTTGATCAGATGTGTTTTAAAACTTTGGTATATGTCAGAATTATTAATATCTCAAAGTTCCTCAGATTTTAGGTACCCACTTTGACTTCTGGCTTGCACAGCTAATGATGGCTGTGTATCTCGGACTTCAGGACTGGCTCATGGATAACAGAAAAAGCTTCTGCTTGCCAGTGAAATACCACTCAATGATACTCCCTGCAGAGCAGTGTTTGTGGGTGTAGGGGAGAAAAACACATGGTGATCTTTAGAAAACAGAGTTTCTTCAGTGTTAAACTCTAGCAGTTCTTGAAGAACATGAAAAAAACCATTTAATTCAATTCCAGTCTTTCTGTATGATGTTAATACGGCTGAAAGATTCAGTGAATGTTCAAGTAGCGTAAGCCAGCACATCCATACACTGGAGCCTTGGCAATTGATACCTACTTCTTGGGCATTGATTCATTTACACATAAATAAGAAATAATGCCATTAGGGTTTCCCTGATGGATTTTTGTTTAGCTTTGGTACAACAAACTGAGCTGTAATAAACCTCTGCTGGCCAATGTTTCTGGGTCTTATGTCACTTCCAAAATTTTCCTGAAACTTATTATGTTTTTGGCTTGTTTCAGATTTTGTTACTTTGCAAGTTAAAATTAGTTTTGTTTTTTTTTCTTCCAGGTAAAATACCTGTTTTCTGATAAAACAGGTACTCTAACATGTAATATCATGAACTTCAAGAAATGCAGTATTGCTGGAGTGACATATGGGTAGGTATGACTTTAGAAACTCTCTAGCTAAATATGTGCATGTTGATGATACATACTGGGGTATCAGAACAGGATTAGAACATTCTGTTCAGTTTACGTTGCAGCATATTTTATGGTCACAGTTTAAAGCTTTCATTTTCACGTCCTGCAACCAAAACTGAAATGCAAACCCGGAGAATACTCTACATGTAAAGAGAAATCTTTTTTGTTTCTTAACTTGTCTGATTGTAATTTAAAGTAAACCAAAAGTAATTTCTGACCCTTTCCAGAGGGAAGAAGGTGAAGCCTAAAAACAGCAATCATCAGTTGTGCTTCTGTGACTTACTCAAATAACCAGGATTTCACTACAGCAATATAACTGTAATTGTAGTCGTCAAAAAGCAAGAGTTGAATATTCCATGCACGGGAGGGATGCACACTTAAACTGTTTTTGTTCTGTTTTTATCAAAGGGATCCCTTTCAGTCACACCGATATTTCATAGCACTTGGCTTTTTGACTCTCCAGTACTGTATCTTTTGTTTGTGCTAAATTTTAAAAGACCAGTCTTAAGATCTCCATGCAAATTAGCCTTTGAGTTTCAGAGTAGCTAAATCAGATATCTCATAAGGTAGAGAACTTGATTCAAGTGTTTGAACAGCTGAACCCATGATTCCAGTGTTTATATGTATGATGACTCATTGATCTGCCTTCTATCTACTTCTAGTTTGCAAAGTGGAATAAATGTTCTTTTTTTCCTCCTCCTACTCCTCAGTCACTTTCCAGAGTTGGAAAGAGAACGTTCATCAGAAGACTTTAGGTAAATATATTTGAAGATGTCTTATTCTGTGTAGACGATCTATATAAACAGACTGCTTTCAAATTTGAAACAGCAAAGAGCCCAAGGGAACAATGTGTTTGTGTGGAGGCTCCTACTGGAAGAGCATTTTATGCAGAGCTAGTGGGTGGTGACACAACTTTGCACAGAGGAGAGACGATGGGAGAAGGGAAGGTGGGGGATGCACAGTGGCTGGGCTGGCTTGGATGCATGCTAATGCTTATTTACAATTGCCAACAACCAAGTTGCAAGGTAAGAGTAACCTTTACAATCAGGCTCTCGATCTGAGAGTACTGCTGATCATTGGCATCAGTAGGTTCAAATCTGACAAGGAAAATGAAAGAACCCCTGTATTAAAATATTATGTTTTAATAGATAAACTAGATGTGGCAACGTCTCATGTCATTTACTGTGAGAGTGGTGAGGCCCTGGCACAGGCTGCCCAGAGAAGCTGTGGATGCCCCATCCCTGGAGGTGCTCAAGGCCAGGCTGGATGGGGCTTTGGGCAACCTGGTGTGGTGGGAGGTGTCCCTGCCCATGGCAGGGGGGTGGGACTGGGTGATCTGTAACAACCCTTCCAACCCACACCATTCAGTGATTCGATGTCACGAGAAGCACTCTTACTCAGATTTAATGAATAGAGGTGAAGTGTCTCTCCCACTCCACAGACTGAAATGAAAACCTAAAAGGAAGTGCTACACAGGAGGCGTCACTGTACCGTGTTCAGGTTAAGAGGAAGGGGGAAAGAGCCAAAGAGGGCTGATACGTTTTAGAATATCAAATACAGTTAAGTGGGCTCCCATCAAAAAAACATGTAGATTGAGTGTTGTTGGAAACTACTTCCTGATGAGCTCTTATACTTCTCTAGTGATCCTGCTAACTTTTGTCATCACCTTTTAGGAAGAAGGTGGTATGATGTGTTGTTATTTCTGCTGAGATGGAATTTCTGTGAATGCCTCTCTTCTATGCTGTGGCTTTCTTCATCGCCATCTTTTCTCTCCTTTATGCTTCCTCTTCTGTTGAAGAGTTTCTTCCAGATAGTAACTTGGAGTACTTGGCCTGAAAATCCTCCAGGGATCAATTTAAAGCAAAACTCACATACTAGAGAGGAAGCGTAGGGATATTGATCTTTGGCCTATCTTGATTTCAAGTTGACTTTTTATTTATGTGTTTTAAGAACATTTAAAAGCTGTTTCTGCTACATCTGTCCTAGGAAGTATGCTGACACTTGAATCTTGAAATGCACTTCTAAGCATAACTGTTCGAGGCCTCTTGTTGGTGTTCTGAAGAAACTATTGCTCATTTTCAGCATTTTGTGTATTAGCCATATGATTTTTTTTTCACAATATTTCCAAGGACAGTGGATTTTTATTTTAGTTTTGTCTCCAACAATATAGATCAAATAATAGAAACAGATGATTAAGAATGGAAATACTGACATTGTTATATTTGTCTCCTCTTGCTCCACAGCCAGCTACCTCCCACCAGTGAGTCATGTGAATTTGATGACCCAAGACTGCTGCAAAACATTGAAAATGACCATGTAAGTCCAGTTCTTGAATGCCACATGTCTCTTGAACACCCTGTTAGTGGTCTGTCTGGAACTGACTGCTCAACACATCTGCTTGGGTGATTGTTTGCTCTGCAGGTATGACGTAAAACAGATGAAAGCAGAAATAAATAGGAAACAAAATAGTTTCCTCCAACCTCTTCCTGACCACTTGGCTTACTACTGAACTGAAGAAACAATGACACTGAATATGAGTGCTAGCTATAAAACAGCTTCATATACAGCAGTATATGGAAGATGGTGTCTTGTAGGAATTGATGTTACAAAGTATAAACCTTTAAAAGAAAAACGACTTAATGTATTATCACCTTTTATTTGAAGACTATTCAAACATCCTTCCTGTTAACCTTCCTGTTAAAATACCATTTTTAACTATACTCCCAGGCATTACAAGGTGGTTCTGTTGAGAACTGCTTCAAATATTGCAAATGATGGAAATGATGGAAAGGGCATAAGAAATGAAGGCTCAATTGCAAGCTTAAGCTTGCAATGGCTGAGACTTCAAGTGATGATTAATTTTAGCCTGATTGTGTCTGAAAGGGCTGTCCCTAGTCCTTAGGACTGTCAATTCCATTCTTATTCAGAAAATGTGCACCTACAAAGCATTTGACTGCACACGTGACAATTTGTATTGCTTGCATTTAAGAAGAAAAAAAAGGCACAACCGTTCTAGTCTGCAGAAGTTGTCCCACAGTAGGGGACGTGGACATTGTCTGCAAGTGCAAGCTGAAATGGCTAACTTGGTTAGCTGACCTTGTTAAACAGTGTAACATCTGTAACTGGGCTGGCTAAGTTTAGTATGAGCAACAGAAATAAAGCTACAACATACTGTTCAAAGCTTTGCTTTCTGCTGTGCTTTACAGTACTGAACTTGAAATGCAACATGATGCAGATGTCTGAAGGAATATTTAATTACTGTGCACTGCAGCGTATTTGTCAAGGTGTCAGAGCCTGAAGATGGCTCCTGTTACCTGACCTTCAGGAAGATGGCCCTCTCAGGATAATGTAGTGGCTTCTTGTGTGGCTTTTGCAGTCATCTGCACCAGAAAGACTTTGCAGTGCAGATCAGCAGGTCACTTGCAGACGAGATGTGGGTTCCCTCCCGTTCCTGTGTTCCATTTGTTAAGATGTAGCTACAGTTGGGGTTTATGGCAGTTGCGCGTTCCAAGTTCTGCATTAAAGGCTACTGATTCAGGCGCAGCCTGCAGATAATGTATGCTTGGGCTCTTACTCACTAGCTGTTGCTTTTAGGGGTCTACAGGGAAGTCATCTTCTGTGTCACTCGGCTGCGCTGGAGGGATGGATGCCGCCCACTGACAAGTGATGATTTGGCACAAGACCTAAAAAACGTGTTGCATGCAGTTCTTGCATTCTTATAAAATCCAGGTCTAGTTGTCAAACCGCATCAGTGATGTGAGGGCTGGACTGCAGGGTAGTGGGAGAGTGAATACTCACATGTTTCTGGCCCTTTGCTTTATGGCAGTGTACAAATTGTCTCCTACATAAATCTATTTAGTGTCTTAGTTTTCATAGCTAATTGATACACGCAGATGCTATTTGAATTTGTGTGACAATCTTCAGCCATTTAGCGAACTGAGGTAATGAAATGGATCTTCTAATACAAGCAGCCCTGCGGGGTCAGATGCTGCTGTACTCAGCTGGGCAACGAATTCCCTTTAAACATTTGCCTTTTTGCAGATGGAGCTGTCAGTGTGATATCTTCCACAAACACTCAATAACTGCTCACTGCTCTGGTCTTGAAGATTGCATTTTTTTTCAATCCACTTGCATGTGTTAGTTTAGAGCTGTCTCGGTGCCAAGTAATTTTCTTTCCAAGTCAAAAATAAAAATATAATGTATTTCTCCTCCTCGTGAGACTGTCTTCCATCTGGTAGGAAGATTTTAACATCGTGCAGCACCTCTAAGTTTCATAGCTCTATTTGGCCACTGCTTTGTAAGGCCTGATTGATGGCCAAGTCCAGTCTTGACTAATAGTGGAAGAATTATTGCCCTGTAGGAAGTGCTCCAAGGAAAAATAACTTCTGAAAAAGGTGCAGAGGCTCTTGGTTTCTCTGGGCTTTTAGTGTAGCAGAAAGTACCGAGGTTTGTCTGCTTGTGCCTTTTTAGTAGCAGCTTCTGTTGGATGGGTGAACTGTGTGACAGAGCCAAGAATACGCTGCTGCCTTGTTTCTGTAGGGAAATGGTATAAGCTATTAGAGTAAGAAAAGAGCAAGAATTTCCAAAGACTTAAAAGAATGTTTGGTGATTAAGCAAAGCATTTTTTATCTTAGTGCTTGAGTTGCACGTACACTGTGAATAAACTGAGAGTGGAGAGGCGGGATTTCTACACCCCCCTTTGCATCTGCATGTGAAGAGTGCAGGGAAGATGGTCAAGAAGCAAAGAGTAATAACCTTGGATCTTGTCCTAGTCTCCTCTGTCTCCCTGGATTCTTTCCTAACTTCCTCTGCTAATTCCAGTTCTCATCTCAGCTCACTTCTCTGGCCCCCAAATTACCACTTGGACAAGAAGCAAGCCCATGGAGTAGCTACATATGCAGGAATTTGTTCAGTGAGTATGTATGTTGAGTAGTTTAACAGTTGGCCAGGCAGAACAGATAACCCCTGTGCTCCTGTTGAGCCTTCGCTTCAGTGAAAGTGTTCATTTCCAGCTCTCCGATGTCTGCTTAATTTTATGAAGTGTGTGGAAACCGAGGCTTTTAGTCCATCAGACTTTGTTAAAGTCACCACTGTAGTAAGATGATTCTTATTTCCTTAAGAAAGGAGAACAAGAAACACATACCACTACTTACGGGGATGAAAAGCTAGAATTTAAGGTACAGTAGGAATCTCACCGTTTAGGTGGTAAGAACCTCTGGAAGGCTTTAATTCAGCAAGTAACTGTTGCCTGTAAAACTGTCATTTTACAGCTCACAAATTGTGAGCTCACATACTTTTCACTCCTAGCTTTTGCCCTCACAATGTATGGGTCTTGAGCATTTTTCTTTTACTCAAGCACAAGGCCGTATCTTTATCATTGATCTTTTTTCAGTGGTTTGGACAAGATAAACTTGCGTTTAACTCTCAATATGCCAGTGCCACATGTTCCTCGAGTCTTTTTCCTGGAATATAGAGTCTTTTCCTGGAATATTGCCTCCAACCTTACCAGCCTCGCTGTTGTACAGGTGCCCAACATGACTGGTTCCTCAACTACTCTCAAAATATTTTAATGAACAAAACAGTAGGCAGATCACTTTTTTGTATCTCTTTAAGGAGGGGAGTCATAATTAATTCTGTTAATGACATGGATAAGTATTTTACTAGCTGTCCTTGGTGCAGATTGTGCCATACTCACTCAAGGCAGCAAGGTCAAGTTGTTAGACTGTGCCTTAATATCTTGCTGTCCATTTCTAGGCCTCTTGCTCAGAAACCTCTCAGTCCAGCTAACCCGGGAATATCACAGAGAGACTGATCTGATGCTGCTAGAAGTGAATAGAGATTGAATGTAATCCTTAACTTTACATATAATTTCCTTGTAACTTCATCTGGCTGTGAGTAGCTCATAGAGTGGTGCAGTGTCACTCCTTAGGAGTAAGGAGACCCAGATCACTGCACGTGGCATGCAGATATGTAGCCCTGTGGAGTACAACTTGCCCCTCAGAAGACTGAGTTTCACTCCCTTGTTTGTTCCCTCTGTCTACAGAAGAGCACCTTATGCAAAGGGATGAGAACTTTTGATAGTATTTCCTGACTAGTGGTCTGTGCCCTGCTCCATGGTGGATAATGCTGTGTCTTCTAGATAAGGCAACTCTACTTTCATTGTAGGTCATGCTTTTAAATTGTTTAATCAGTGGGATATGTCGCTGATGCAGGAGGTTATAGACCAGGTGATCCACACTGACCTTGTTCCAAGAGAAGCAGTGGCTTTGACTCAGAGCTGTTGGTTCTCAGGGAGAAAAATGGTGGAAAGAAGGAACCTACAAGGAGAGAGACCTGTGGGCAGAAGAGCAAAAGCCCGACCTATGCAACCTTTGCTCCTGCTGCAGATAAATGGAGCAGGAAAATAAAGCTGAGCTTCAAACAAAAGGCAGGCAAGGAATGCCTCACAGACAATCAGTAAGAATTTGATTAGCAAAGTTGCTGAGCTTTGCTTTTATAGAGGAAAATAAATAATAAAGCAAGCTTTAAGTCCTGCGGGTTAACTGATCTTCTGCTGGGGTTAAGCTTCACGTGGTGCAAGGGATGTGTGATCACAGAAGCCAGTATGACCACAAGGTTGGTTGTTAACAGCTCTGAAGCAATTATTTGAACACTCTGCCCTGATTCATGCCAGTGCAATAAATATTGTGTCAGTGTTGGAACAACACAGGAAGGTAACAAATGACAGCTGTGTGCAGGAGCTGACATGGGCCTCTGCTGATCTGCTGCTGTAGACCTGGAAGGCTGCCACGTAGCCCATTGTGAGCTGTGAATGTACCAAAACAGCACCAAACTACACTGCTGGCTCGACAGCAGAAACAGAGATGTGGGAAGGAGCAAAATCAGTGGCATCACCAGAGCCAGGTTGCTTCCAGCTGGTTGAACATGTGGCATGAAAGCATGCAGGAGGCCAGGTGAGACACTCGTAAGAAGGACATTAAAGGTCTGCAGCAGTTGCTGAAATGAGAATCGGGCAGGCTGTTCGTTTTGTGGAGATGAAGGTCTTGCAGTGCTTTCACTAGAAATAACGGAGCAGCAGTGACCTCCTGACCAGCAATTTGCTGTGGACTGGCTGTTTCTCTCGCTCCTGACGATGTGCAATCTCTCATTTTCCTGAACACAGCCTCTGCACTCCAGCCTGTCAAAAGTGATGGCTGTTACTGCAGGGACATGTGACAGTACAGTTCAGTAGCATGTGTGCGAAGATAAATGTCTGTGAAACAGTCACTTCCTTTATCATGTTTTTTCAAAATACGTGAAGTAAAACAAGATTGTGGATATTGGCTCTGCAGTCTGACTTCATTACATTTCCTTTTTCTGATAGACTTCTTGTTTAGCCGTGTTAACACGGCATATATTAGTTGCCACTCTTCTGTGGCTTCTGTAGTAATTTCTTTTCTTCTAATAGAAATCCTGTTTTTGCCAGTGAATCCTTCTGTCATACAAGTATGTAGGTTGTGTTCTGTACATTAAATAAATAAAAGCAAAGACAAAAACAAACCCAACAGTTTCCCCGTTTTACTACAATCTTGTACAAGAACTTTAAAGTTGGTGTCTTTCTACATCAGATCTTGTTTTTAACATTACAATAGTGTTTCTTTTGGCCTGATGTTGTGCTTACAGCTCTTGTAATGCTCTTGACTTCACAGTGGCTCTGTTAAGTGAAAGTATCTATAAAATATGCTATGCTAATGAGAACGTTGGAAATGAGCTGGCATTTTCACATGCTGAAATTCTGATGAAAGTTCACAAGCTCAACTGCAAATGATGACTTTGGGGACTTCTGCAGAGGTGGACCTACCAGAATCGTATGATCATGGAATATCCCAAGCTGGAAGGGACCCACAAGGGTCATTGAGGCCAACTCCTGGCTCCACACAGGACCATCCTAAAATCAAACCACGTATCTGAGAGCACTGTCCAAATGCTTCTTGAACTCCAGCATGCTCAGTGCTGTGACCACTGCCTTGGGCAGCCTGTCCCAGTGCCCAAGCACCCTCTGGGTGCAGACCCTTTCCCTAACCCCCAGCCTGACCCTCCCCTGTCCCAGCTCCATGCCGTTCCCTCGGGTCCTGTCACTGTCCCCAGAGAGCAGAGCTCAGCGCCTGCCCCTCCGCTCCCCTCGTGAGGGAGCTGCAGGCCAGCTGGCCTCCAGCTCTCTGCTCTAATGGCTAGAGCAGAGTTGAACAGAAGCAGTTTCAGCCAGCTGTTT
The DNA here is from genome assembly GCF_965140915.1 of Aythya marila. NCBI lineage: Eukaryota > Metazoa > Chordata > Aves > Anseriformes > Anatidae > Aythya > Aythya marila. Next base: position 20,946,809 of record NC_139042.1, on the reverse strand, counting down.
TAGCAAAGAAAGTCCGTGTGAACTGTGGACGAACCTAATGTGCTGGGTTGTGAGCTGGGCAGTTGAGTGCCATTCCTGGCTGCTGTGAGACTGGAAACGCTGAGCAAGAGGGGAGGGGTGGAAAGCAGGCAAGAATGGGGTGGGAGGGTTTATTTCAAGTCTCTGCAGCAAATTCTGGCAATTGTAGCTAATCAGAGGCCTGTGACTAAGTGCTGCACCATTTTCAGCGTTGTAGACATGACCCGTGACTGCGCAGCCTGTGAACAGCATTGTGTTTTCGTGATGCTCAGCACGCAGGGACCATTGATCACATTTTTGCTTGGCTGGATGATGTATTCTTCTGGAACGACACACGATGGTGCCTTCTGCTGGTTAGGCAGCAGCTGTCTGCTCTGGAAGTATCTCACTTGCAATGAATTGAATTCTGGTGTGGTTACTCTGAATCTACTAAAAACTGTCATGGAAGCCACCAAAGTCGTAGTAGATCCTGTTGCTTGGCTATTATCAGCATTTTACGGTGTACAGCTTTGCCTGTATTAAGCAAGGTGTGCTACAGAAGGGGTACCTTTGTATTTGGGAGCCGAGTGCTTCACAGGTTTCTGCAATTTAACTGATGCTTATCATTAGAGTTGGCTAATGCTGGCCTGTAGCTCTGCTGCACTGATGTTCTGGAGACAATGAGACAACTAAAATAAGAAATAGATCGTTTTTTATTTTTATTTTCTGTGGTCTAAAGGTCATCTTCTCAGGTTAGGGGACAGCTGCCTCTGTGTCTCATAGTAAAACTGACTTTCCTGACGTTGTGTTTAGCCCACAGCTGTGCACATACAGGAGTTCCTCACTCTGCTGGCCGTGTGTCACACTGTTGTTCCCGAGAGACAAGGAAATAAAATAATCTACCAGGCATCCTCTCCAGGTTGGTTGCTGCTTTCTTTTTTTTTTTTTTTTTTTTTTTGGGAGTGGAAGAGTGAGGGAACAGAAGTGGATGGATGGAGATAGAAGGAATGTCCAGAAATTTTTGAAAAGATCATTAATTTTAAAAGAAAGATGTTTTGTATGATGCTATCTGCCTTCTTCTGTCATCAGTTCACACTGCTTTTAATGTCTACTGCAGAACTGCTGTTAAGTCCCGTTATGTTTCTGTAGGGCTTGGCTAATCATCCCTCCTGCTCTCATGAGGTCTTCTTCTCTGGCCTCTTTCTGCAGAGGTAAAGAGAAAAATAAAAACTTTCAGTGACTTGTCTTCCTTACCTAGAAGTACTGATTTGTTTCTCCATGTGCAGTTACCTATCTATTTGGTATGAGAGCAAATGTATGTATTTTTCTTGATCTAGTAGCTGCCCATGTTGTTCTAAGCAGGTAACAGGTTCTGAAACAGGACACAATACACTAAAGAGCAGTCTTGGCCGTATCCAGGCCTGCCCTTCACCCATTTTTTCCTTCTGTCAGGAAGCACAGAAGCACTGAAAGAGGTAAAGAATGGCAAAAGCAGAACAGCAGAACCCTGCTTCCCATCAAATTATCTCCATTACTGCAGATATTTCTACAATTTTTGTAGTGATTTAGTGAAGAAGCAGTAATGCTTCCTATTAATGTCTTAATAGAGTGCTTTAGGAGCAGGGTAAGGAGGCCATGCAGGGCAGCTCTGGTCTCACGGTGTTAATGAGCTGTGAGAAGACCGAGGGAGCTGTAGTGACTGAAGGGTCACTTGAGCCAGGCACTTACCTGGTGTTTGGGCTTGATGCCACTTGCTCCTTAGCAATGCAGTGCAAGTACCGACGAGAGGTGGTGGCTCTGGTTTCAGCTTAGTTATTCGAGCTCTTAATGACAGTGCCCAGCTCAGTGTCCAGAAGACAGTGCTGTATTTCTGTAGGGCAAGAACTTGGTGCCATTACAGCAGGAAGTGGATCAAAGGCATGTTTGAGGAATATAGGGTGACACGGCTTTGATCTTGCTTTCAGAACAGGGATTTCCCTTTTTTCAGGCAGAAGAAAACTACGGCTCCTCCACAACAATAGAGCTTAATGCTTCAGTAATTGCAGGACATTTTATACGGATTGAGAATGAACTTGGTCTAATTGATCTTAAATGGCCTTTGTAGGAGTAAAATGTGGATGTCCTTGTGAAAGTGTGTGCAGAGCTACTGGAGCAGTCAGATAGGAAGTTTGAATATAGGGCAAATGGGGCTTCTGTTTTCATAATAGGGCATGTTTAGGTATGGGCTTTGCAGGCTTCTTCCTCTACATACTGTATTAAATACCAGTTTTTTCCTTTGTTGACAGATGAAGGGGCTTTAGTGAAAGGAGCAAAGAAACTTGGTTATGTCTTCACAGGAAGGACTCCACACTCGGTTATCATTGATGCGGTAAGCAGATGTGCATGGCTCGCTGACTGCCAAACTGATGCAGGGTGTGAATGCCTCCTGTATGGTTCCTGCAAGCTGCCACTGGGAGGGCCTCTAGTAAGCTCTGTGCAAAAGGCTTTTGCAGTTTGGAAGAGGTGCCTCAGTCTTTTTAGATTCAAAGTCCTCTGTCCTTCTCTGATGGTAAATGACAGCAGTTGTGCCTGAAGAATATTTCCTTTGTCCAGGAAGCACAAAGGAGCACGCTTGCCTAGGAAGGAAATTCACATCTGGCACCTCTTCCCTTACTCAGTTGTATTTAGTGCTTGCTGTACTTCTAAATCTTTAATTCCTTTTATTAAAATTGATCTTTTCTTCCAAGTAAGATAATTGTCTGAGCAAGATAATGTTGTGGTTTAGCCCTGGCAGGCAGCTGAGCACTACTCAGCCACTTGCTCACTCTGCCCGGGTGGAATGAGGGAGGGAATCAGCAAGGAAAAAGTGCAAGAACTCCTGGTTTAAGATACAGACAGTTTAATAGGATAAAGCAAAAGCTGCGTGCACAAGCAAAGCAAAAAGTGAATTCATTTGCTATTTCCTGTCGGCAGGCAGGTGTTCTGCCACATCAGGAAAGCAGGGCTCATCACACGGAACTGTTCCTTGGAAGACAAAAGCCATCACTCCCTGCCTTCCTCCTCCTTTACCCCAGCTGTTATTGCTGAGTGTGACACCAAATGGTATGGGTTGTCTCTGTGAGAAACTTTATTTCTCACATCCCTCTGGGCAGTCTGGGCCAGCTCCTGGCTGTGTCCCCTCCCAGCTCTCTGTGCACCCCTGGGTACCTCGCTGGCAGGGCAGCGCAAGGAGCTGAACAGTCCTGGGTTTGTGTGAGCACTGCTCTGCAACAACTAAAACATTGGAGTGTTATCACCTCTGTTTTCATCAAAAATCCAAGATTGAAATAGTATAAAAATAGTAAAATGCAAGTGTCAGTCTTAAATTTGAGTGTCTTTATTAAATAAGGTTCTGCATCACTTGTACCAGGAGAGGGAGCTATTAGCACAGCTTATTTATACTGAAGTATGTAAGCAAAGATGCTTTAAGTAACTCACAAGTTTACATGTGTAAAAATGTCATGCAATCTGTATTTACAATAGTACATGTCTTGTTTTTGTAGCTGGGAAAAGAAAAAACCTTTGAAATTCTTAACGTGCTGGAGTTTTCCAGGTAAGTTTCCATATTTCCAATGTAAGACTATAAAAGAGCTTCTTACAAAGTAGTGTCTGGTGGCAGCTGTTGGATTGTGAGCATGGAGGTCTCCCCTGCCACTCAAGCTGTGTTTACTGTGAAGTTGCTGCCCTGGAAATGTCACTCTGTGCCTCATCTCCTCGTTTGTCACTTGTCTACTGCAAGAGCTTGATTTGAGATTGCACGTTTCGAGTGCTTTTGCAAGTTGCATGTGTTCCGTTTCAGCAGATGGAGGCTCCTACTGAAGGGCTTTTTGGCACGCCTTTGTAGGAAGCACCCCAGCTATGAAAAGCTGAGCCTTGCAGGCATGCTGAATTCATCAGGCTGCTGCTTGGGTAGTGAGAAGCTGCCTGTGGTGGATCGCGCCTCTGCATCAGTGGAGATCACAAAGATTGCTTCCTTTTTACCTTTTCATTCTGAATGTAGCTACTTAGGCTACCTGTGGGAATACCTGACAAGGGCTGAACGAGTCCTTCAGCGTTTCTGACAAGCTGACTGCTCTCCACAGACAGGAGCATCGGTAGCCTGTGTGCAGCACTTCTAGAAAACGCTGTCTTATTTCTTCCCCGGGTACCAACTTACCCATATGACCCTTGAGGGAGTTCCTGTAATTCCATTCCAAAAGCACAGGGAAGTTGCCCAGGATCACTCGTTTACTGTGGAAATTCTGGACCTAATTAATTGTTGTCCTTCCAGACTTGCTTCACTCGCTTCAACAGATCACTCTGATCTGTTTGTTAATATTTGCAAGAAAAGAAAGAGGGTGCCTCTGCTTCTAGCTTCCATCTGTTTGTTAGGTCTCCTCTTGATAAGGAAAAGAACTAAAATCATAAAACGTTTTGTTTTTGAAAAGACCATTAAAGATCCCCAGTGCAAGACCCCTGCCATGGACAGGGACACCTTCCACTAGATCAGGTTGATCAAAGCCCTGTCCTGCCTGACTGTGGATGCTTCCAGGGATGCATCCCAGTGTGCTTACAGATGAACCCCGAAGAAACAGGTATTCAGAAGTTCCCTTGAGGACAGTTGATTAGCTTGTCTCTGCCTCTTACAAGCTTTGTTTTTATTTCCAGCGTTCCTTTTAAAGGAGAAGTGGATAGGTATAGTGCCAATATTTATTTTAGGAATAAATAAATATCGCCCTTCCACTATTAAACACCTGTGTGAGGCATGGTACCATTTACCTTTAGTTTCAAGATACCAAACTTGACTGCCTTGGTGCATGGCCCTTGAAGGGTAGGGAGTTCAAGAGCTGGTCTGTACTGATTCCTTTCTGTATTTCTGCATGTTCTGCATTCTTTTGAGCTAGAAAGTTAAATAACTGCTCCTGTGTCTCAGTGGGTAGTTATTTCAATATCTGTTATTCTTACAAATAATAGAAATTCAGTCTTAATGTTTCCATTTCTAGCCAGATTCCCTAAAACTGTTGTCTTTGAGGTAGAAGAAAAAGCCGAGAGTGAATGAGATTCTTCTCCTTTCAAAGGGATTGTTATGCCATCCTGATTTTTTCCAAGTTCTTGCTCCTGTTTGGCTGCAGGGCTAGGCATTCTGGTCAAGTGCTTGCCCATGGGAACCACAGGGCTCAAGCTGGAAATGTGCAATTTAATGTTTTTCCTTGCTGTCTGGGCTAGCGAGGTCTTAAGTTACCGCTGTTCCATCTCACCTGATCCTCGAAGCATTATGAGCATCTGAGAAAATTCACTGGCTGGACCAGGGCTTAATCCTCATCAATATAACTAATGAAAACAAATATTTTTCTTTCAATAGTAACAGGAAGAGAATGTCAGTGATTGTTCGAACTCCAGGAGGACAACTCCGGCTCTACTGCAAAGGGGCTGTAAGTAATTATGGTGCTTCAATGGAGAGCTAATACTACCAGTTATTGTTTCAGCAGCTGTGGCTGATGCTGGCACTCCATGTCTCATACATAATACCAGTTGGCTTTTTGTGTAGGGCCAAGTGATTTAGGAGGGCTGTAATTTCTCCTTTGACTTCTTTTGCAGACAGGAAGGTTGTTAGGCTATTTACTACCCAAGTGAAATCCCGAAACTAGTGGGAGCAGTACCCTGTACCCTCTCCTGAAGCAAAGGCAGGATTTCACCCAGCTGTGCAGTAGCAGTTCAGGAACTAGACTAAATGCTGTCGTGTGAACCTAATACTAGCGTTTCGTTCTCAAGTGGTTGGCTCTTGATCTGGCTCTCTCACATCTCTGCACCTGCTGTTATTTGTCATCATGGCTTGCACCATGTTGTGCTTCTGTCTTCACTGACAAGAGCAATAACTTAACAGAATACAAAGGCTGTAAAACCAGCATCGGCTGCTGCTGGAGAGTGGTTCTGATTTCAGTGGAAAATGGGGAGGGAAGATGGCTTTTTGCTACATGGAAAACTATTTCTGACTTCTGGTAAGGATCTGCTCTGTTGCTTCAGGTTAACTCCCCTGATTTGGCAAAGATGGTCCCAGCTTCATGCTACTGTGGTGGGAATGAGTTAAGCCTACTTTTGCTCTGCAGTACTTCCAAGTTGTGTGCATAGTAGCTCCTCAGTGAGCTGCACCTGTTTGTCTTCAGACACTGCTATTGCTCTGCCTGTGTTAACAGTTTCTTGTAGTGTGGCTGTGGAAGGGATGGAAAACAAAATTCTAGTCAAAAACTTCCTGATGTCTTCAGTTTGAGCAGGATCAAATGTTTAATGCTCTAACTGCTGCAACTCTTTTGCCTTAATCTGGTGTTCTGCTGCATCTACCACTCATCTAAACTTTAAGTGAAATGCGTGTTCTACATGAACCCTGCCACATTCTGATGGAAACATCCTGTCGTGACGCTTTTATCATAAATTGTTTTGTATGTTTGTCTCTATTCAGTGCTAGATGTAGGCCTGTATGCTTAGTTAGCTGAGGAGTACATATTGAAGCAAATTTAGGGGTTGCGTATTGTGCATATACATAGCAACTTCTGGTAGTCACCGAATAAAATCTAGAGACTCTAGATATATATAAGTGGTGCTGCTGCATTTTGATTGCAGCTGTCATTCACGTCATTAAGCATTTAATTTTCACTTGATTTAGTGGTACAGAGTTGTGGGAGGAAGGTTATTTCCAAGGTAATGTTGAGGTAGAACCTGTTCATTTTGTCCATCTTCTATTTTAACATCGTTTTTCATACTTAATAACTTCATTCAAAATATATTTTAAATATAGAATATATATTTTCTAATTTGTATATTTTATTTTTTATACTTTTTAACATCAGTGGGAATCTTTTCTAGAGAGGATTGCAAGAAACCCTTCTGTAGTGGTCTGCAGTGATTACTGAGTAAGACCAGACTCTCATGTTGTCTGAAAAATCAATGTTTCTGCTTAATTCAGAAAGGAGTGCTCTGTACTGTTTGATGGGGAGGGAGGGGACCACCACTTTAGGGACAAGGGGTGTGGAGGGCAGAGTGTACTTCCATCCTCATTATTTTTAGCTGATGCAGTATCTCTGCCACTGGCACTGGCCAGATAATTATTTGAGTCAGTGTCTCTAAAACCCAAATGCATCACTTTTAAATTTGGTCTTGGGTTCTAATATAAGGAAGTCCACCTAGGTAACTTCACTTGAGCTGGTAAATACACAAGTGGAAACTTCATATGTAGACTTAACTCTGATGTAATGAATTTGGTTTTAATAGGACAACGTCATTTTTGAGAGGCTTTCAAAAGATTCTCAGTATATGGAGCAAACACTGTGCCATCTTGAATACTTCGCCACAGAAGGTAAGAGAAGCAGCATGTCAGAAGAATTTAATTTATCAGATTTTCTGCATTATCTAAGCTTTATCTAACTAATAAGATGATTATAAAGATAAATTCAGAAGTTGTGCGTAGCAGCAGAATAGCAATGCTAGGGTAACTAGCCCTAAGGAAGCTTGTGCCCTGCTTCTATGCAATTTCAGTACAGAAATGAAATTTGGAAGGAGAAGATAGAGCTCCGTGCAAGTGTGATAAAAGGGACATGAGTTCTATTTCTCAGTTTCATTGGAGGAACTGGTATTTTTACCGATGTAAAAAGTCAGATGACAAAATCTTCGGCTTTATGAAGCAGATGGATAATGTGAGCATACTGAGAAGCCTGGAAGACCCAGATGTCAAAGATTAAGGCCTTAGAGACCATGTCAGATTATGACTGATATAACACCTCTGTTCACAGGGAAGTACTTGGCTTTGTTCCCTTTTCTAAAGTAGCATAAAATATTGGCATTATTGTGAAAACATGAACCAATGGTTTTATCCCTAAATCTGAAACCATTGATTCAGATTTATATTCAGCTTTAAAAAAAAAAAAAAAAAAGCCTTTTTTTTTCAGACTACCACATTCCCAGTAATTAAACCTTTGTATCTTATAGCATGTACTGCTTTCTGCTTAACTCATGCCAGGGAAAACAAAAAATCCTTACTTCTGTATGTTAATTTCTGTTGGTGGTCTAATAAAATGTTTTTTTATACATCACAGGCCCTGTTCCCTACTCCTTTGTGCAAGTGTAACTGCATTAATAATGGGATTAATTATGGTATTAATAATGGGAGTTACGTGCACATACTCAAGGAGAAAATAGTTTTTCTAAAAAGAAGTGAAATGAGCAGTGTGCTTGGTTGAGTAATATCTCCAATCATATGTAGACAGTTCTTTATTTAATTTGATTTTTAAACAAAACAAAAAAGTAAACCAAGAATGTTTTATATGTAAACAAAAATGATAAAAGATTATACAGTGTTGATCCAGTAATTCTTAGATTGCTTTACTGAAAATTAAGGAGAAGTTGGCATCCATTAAGCTATCTTGATTTGCACCAACACTAATAACCTAGATGAGCCAGACTCTTTAAAAACGTAGAGGGAGATTGTCTGGAATCCAGATTTCAGGAGTGTGCATTAAAAGCTTCTGTGGACTCCAGTGAGAGGGTTAGAATTTAGCAGTCATTAAGCCATTTTGCTGATACTCAGCCACCTTACACACTAAAAGCGCGCTGTATTTTGTTTTGTAGGTCTGAGGACTTTGTGCATTGCTTATGCAGATCTGTCAGAAAATTCTTACAGAGAGTGGCTGAACATCTACAATGAAACCAGTACGCTTTTGAAAGACAGAGCTCAGAAGCTGGAGGAATGCTATGAGATCATTGAGAAGGTAAAACAGATTTTTGAGGGTCAGATTCAGGTTCCCATACATGTCTTTTTTCCGTGGAATGTGTGTTGATACAGATTAACAAACCGTTCTTTTTGTTTTTTCAAGAATGAAATTGTATTCTTCATTAGCAACCTGTGTACGGTTGGTCTAACTTGATAGCAGAACCTGTATAATCAGCGCGCTGCACCAAGTTCCCATAGGAAGAAAAACTTCTTCCTTTTCCTAGGGCAGTCACAGTTCAAGTTTTTGAAAGCTGTTCTAGACACTAAACATTTCCATCTGTTCACGGGGGCCTGTAGGTGCATAGACTGAAACAATCTTACAGGAGACCGAGACAGCAACAGGAGCTAGAGTGCATGGGGTAGCAGAAACACTCCAGCAACTCACTAAGCAGCAGCTGAAGACTGGGTCTTGCTTTTCAAACTGATGTCTGTTGTGTCATCTTCTGTAGGCTGGCCAGTAGCGCTCTTGTTATCTAAGACTTGATTCTGGACATTTGTGTATTTTTTTGGCTTTCTGCTTCCTGCTGCATCATTCTCCTCTGTTATCACTTAAGTGAAAAATGATTGTGGATGATCAACTGGTCAGCATGGGTTTATTCTCTAGCTTGAAGACATCTTCTCAGTCCTTAAACTGTTTTTGGCCATTTATCTTCTGCCTCCTTTCCTAATTTAATATCTTGAAAAAGAGGCATCCACAGTTGTAGATTTGCAGTATGGGTCTTAGTAGTAGCATATTGGAAGGAGAAGAAAATTGATGCTATTCATTTCTTGTTAATTCCTTTCTTGTTAATGTCAAGGAGTGAGCAGGGAATTGCACCGGAAACTTAAATTTTTCTCAGAGTTGATGCTTCCTGTATTAATTGTCTGGTCTGTAGGCGTTTTTCTTCTAGATATGTCATGTAAATGTAATTAATAAATACATTGTTTTAACATGCTGACCTAAATAAGAGTGGGAGTGGTACTTTCAGTCTGAATGCAGAGGTCACTGGATCATAGTACAGGTGCATGGGTAGAGACAAACTTCAACTGGTTTCTTTGGGCACCTGTGAAATGGCTCGGAGGGCTTCAACGGATGCAAGAGCAACCTTGCTGAGGCAGCTTGGCCTTGCCAAGTGCTGTGCTGTCGTGTAATCACTTAACAAGTGGGTTTGGGAACATAAGCTGCAGTTGCACACTTGGACTGCGTTTGTTACCTACGAATGTTGCTTGTATTAGTAGGGCTAATGTTTTTTCTTTTTCTGAAGAAAATGGCTTACAGGAGTTAATTCCACTATCTTTACTTGTTGAATGTCTCATAAAAAAATTAAATTTTGTCGAGACCTGTAATTAATATCAGCCTACACACCTGTATGAATAACAGCTTCCCCTTCAGTTCTTTACTCATGCATACAAGCTGGAGCTGCACTGACGTTCTCTTCATCTGTTTTTGTTTGTTTTAAAAAATTACAGACCTTCCAAAGAAGAGAAGCTGTTACTCTTTCTGTTCAGTCCCTGAAATGGGGCACATAACTAAATTTATATCAATTTCTTTTAAATTGGACATGTTTACATGTCTGAGCAATCATTAAAAATGCTTTTAAAGTTAAAATTGGCAGAATAGATTGTGCTTTTTGACAAGGTTTATTTCTTAGTTTTTTTTTTTTGTCTGCCTGACTTATTTTCCTGTAACACAGCCAAATCTCTTCAAGCAATTGCTTTACAATTGCGTATGAATATGGCTAATGCTATTGTATGAAGTTGTTGTATGAGGCATTCTTTTCTGGCAGGCATCCGTATGTAGACTACAGATACTTGGATTGATTAATGTTCATACCATTTCTGTTACATAGATGTAGTGATTATATCCGTAAATAGTTGAAATAACTTTTTGCTTTGAGCAACTGTATCCAGTTTGTGTGCACATTTTCCAAGAGTGAAGTTAGTTTAAATGCTATGATGCCAGGTGACTTTCGTTTTGTGAGATTAAGCAAAACATTAACTGTGACAACTCATCATGTTCCTACGGTGATTAGAGAATGCTCAAGTGTGTATATATTTGTCCATAGGATAGCTTTGGAGTTGTGTAACTTGAATTAATTGCTCTTGAAACGCTGCCATCTTTCTGATCATAAACACTGGGTTCCATTCTATACGTCCTGAAATGTGAATTGTATGCAGAGGAAGTAGAATAGGCACACAAAAAACTTACTGTAGTGTGTATCGCTTGTCAAAATGTTGTATTAGCAATGAGGCCCAACATGTTGTTTTTAATTCCCTTTTTGAGAGTGTTCCAAGCAGAGATTTATCCTAAGAAACCAATCCCTCAAATTCTTTCTTTCAGGATTTACTGCTTCTTGGAGCTACAGCTATTGAAGACCGCCTGCAAGCAGGTGTTCCAGAAACAATAGCCACGCTAATAAAGGCTGAAATTAAGATCTGGATTCTGACAGGGGACAAGCAGGAAACAGCTATCAACATAGGTACCCATCTTTCTGCTTTGTCAAATTTGTCTGATTACATAGTAGATCTGCTGTGTGGGGTTCTTAGACGAAAACAGGGCTGCTTTTATAGTACACTTCGTTGGTAGCGGATGAGCATGTGGTAGCATTTGCTTTGGAGAGTTCGGGGTTTTTGAATGAAATCCTTGCTCTGAATGGCAGGCTAAATTCAGCTTCTTTAAAGGCAAATGGGGCATTGACTCAGCTTTGGTTAAGTGCAGTCCTTACCTGAAGAAAGAAGGCAATCTTGTAAGCTTGATGAAAAATGGAGGGCTTAGCCAGACTGTAATGTTTTAATTTTACTGTGCATTATATCTTGATTTCATTTTTATCATTCTTATGGGCTGTTTTTTCTTGGCTTTGATGGAGTTAAAGCCATCCAGAGGGACCTTGATAGGCTTGAGAGGTGGGCCTGTGCGAACCTCATGAAGTTCAACAAGGCCAAGTACAAGGTTCTACATCTGGGCCAAGGCAATCCCAGGCACAAATCCAGGCTGGGTAGAGAATGGATTGAGAGCAGCCCTGAGGAGAAGGACTTACCCTTGTGGTGATAATTGATTATGCTGTCTGGGTCCTTTCGTGGCCATCTCTACTTAATGACTGGCCAGCCTTACGAAAGGCCGCTCTTGGTCGCCAGCCAGTACTTCCAAGGTTAAAGCTGTCCTTGAGATTGTTAGGGTCAGCAGGGCCCGTTAGTCTGACAAAGCAGGTTGAGACAACTTGTAGGCTGCTGACCGACACAGTCAGCTTCATGCCAAGGTAGTTCCTAGTCCTACGTTGCCAAGTAGATGTCAGGGTTTCCTGTGATACTGCACCTTGTCTGTTGTTGGAGGTGATTCTGAGACAGCCGTCTGCTCCCTGTAAGTGTACTTGCTTTTTGCATCTTCTGAGTAACAATTAGAGGAAATGTACCACCTATTGCCAAGATATTGAAAGCACTTTTGCTGACAGTAATTGTACAAATGAAAAGCCATAAAATCTTCTTTTCTAGCAGTCATAAGTTTGGAGTCTCCCACAACGCCCCTACACACCTCTGTTTCTCTTGCCTTGACTCTGACTTCCCCTTACAGTGCACGTGTGTAGTGCACCTGAAAATACTGGCGACTCAAAGCCACGTCTACAGCTGCTTTATATTCTCCTCATCTTGGAAATCTTTCCTCTCCTGGAGTAATTCTGTGATTTTTCACTGGGGGAACCGAAGCGATGCCAGTATACATGTGTGTATCCCAACACAAAGTTTGAGCAGGGCTATGTGCCCTCGGTAGACGCGGAGGATGAGCCTTCTGGCCTCCCATGTGCTCTGTTTGCCTGCAGTGTGAGCATGCCCCTGGGCTACGATCCTGAACTCTGGCTCAAGCAATCTTTCTCCCAGGGTGCTTGAAGGGAAACAAGTCCCAGAAGTCCCCGATTCATCTGCTTCGTGGGCTTTCAGGCAGCCTTCTGCATTTAAGACCCAGACATCAGTTGACAAGCGTGGGTCGGCATTTTATATCTGGCTGCGAGCCAGCAATTGAACGAGTCAAAAGTGTTGGCAAAAATATGCCCTGATCTTGTAGAGCCTGTTTTTGTTTTGATAGTGCTGCCAAAAATAACTATTATAAAACGTTGTATATAAAATTGCACAACAAACTTCTCTTGTAGCTTGTGGGTTGCCAGCTACTTTGTTTTATACCAGTGCTAGTTTTTAACATCTTTATAGTCCTACAACTGCACATAGTGCATCGATGTCTATAAAATGTTAAGACTTGACTTAGACCCTCCTATTCTAAGCTTCATCTCACTCCTATTTGATGTGATGACAAGACACAAACTGAACTCAGCTGCAGCATTGCTTCTTCTGACTGTGATTTCCACGTCACACAGCAGAGCAACTTAGCGTTTTCCATTTTTTTCTTCAGCTCCAGCGGTCAAATGGCATCTTGTTCGATATGAAAAACTTAAAATGAAACAGTGAGCAGCAGTTTAGAAACTACAGCTTGCTGTTGCAGCTGCTTTTCCAATCACATGCTTCTAGAAAATCCTTTGAATTAGTTAAACTGAATTTGTAACAGCCTGCAGCAAGAATCTGTTGCCATTCCCTGGGGAACGAATAACCCTGACATGGAGAGAGGTGATTAAATTTGTCATATCCTCTTTTTCTCCCCAGTAAAATTAAGGAAGCAGTTCTTCAGCATGGGACTAACTTTTAAACGTGGCAAACCTTGAACTGACTTCTTTTCCCAAGTCAGTGTTTGTCTGTACCTGTTGAGGCTTCCATACTCGGTTATGTGCTACCACCTAAAAGACTTTTTCACTGGCAGAATCATGGACTTTTTGCAAAGCTTCTGTGTTGTAGGTTGCATTTCATTAGAATATATTCCCTCACTTTCCCACCAGGTTCAGTGTCATTCTGTATCTTGCTCTAAAGCAGAAAGTAAACTGCAGCTCGTTAACGCAGTTAGGATGAAAATGTTTTTGTAAGGTTGCATCTGATACTCATATTCCATGCAGCTGTAAAAATGAAACAAACAAAACTTCTGCAGGTAATCCAGCTCGCTATCTGAAGGTGATTGACTGCGTGATACGAGCATGCTGTCCACAAAAGAAGATGAGGGATTTTCTTTGTGACAGAAGTCATTGAAGCAGGCGTGTCAACCCTGGATTATACCTCTAGAAGTAGCCCAATTACAAAAAAATACAGGAGCCTGCAGAAAAGATTTGCATTACAATTGATAAGCTTGCGTGGTCTTCCTAAATAACCAAAAATCCCACAGAAAATGAATTCACACCTCAGTTGTTCTCTTGCTCTTGGGAGATAGGGAGAGAGGCTTAATCTCTTTACGCTGACTGTGGTCCTGCGTTTTGAACCTGTCAGCCTTGCAGTGGTTCAATGTTACTCTCAGACTGTAGCAGCCTACAGACTCCATTTAAGAAACATAAATGGACAAAAAAACCTCTTCCTGAGACCTCATTTTATGACAATTGTTTTTTGTGGTTGCTCTGATGCATTTGGATGCAAACATACGATAGAGATACTGAGAGATCATGGTTTGTATTTTGTTTTCTTGCATAACTTAGATAAGCAAGGAGGCTTACACGTCCTGCTTCAATAGCTGAATAGTCTGCTGCTTTACGAAGCCACATGGTTATGACACTGAAGAGAACTTGCGTGTGCTTTTAGGAGAATGCAGTAGGGTCGGTCTGCATCTTGTGACTTGCTTCTTCTCAGGAACAGAGTTGGGAGTAAACAGATTGTTCTGCAAGTGCCATGTGTATTTTTCCTGGATGTTGCTTTCTCTTTCATGTCAGTGACAAACGTGATAGAGGAGCTGCCAGTTCGGAGTTATGAAGCAGCACTGCAGTCACTGGCTTTTACTGTTACAAAACATATGAGCATTTTTCGTATTTGGTATTTTTGAGCATGTTTCTTGGTGTCCTGGTGAATGTATGGAACTACCTTCTAAGAGCTGCTCTAGACTGCGGTAACTTACTGCTTGTTCATGCCCCAGTCCTTCACTGAGAACAATCCAATCCAATTTCCTGATGCGTGGAGGAGCTGGAAGGGGCTGGCTGTGTATCACTTGATCTGTGTTGTTTGATGAAGCTCAGGACCTTCCACAGAAAACTCTCGGGTAAAAATGCTAGAAACGATCATTTCCGCTGTAGGGATAAAGCCTGTATTTACTGCATCTAATTAATACAGTGTTGGTTAAAGTGTCTTAAGTGCTGTATTTGGAGCTGCAGATAAAATGCAGTCTCTGTTGCTAATAAACTTGTCAGATTGGAATGTGACTTGTATGCAAATGCCTGTTTGGTAGGCGTAACAACTGAAGCAGCCTGCTTGGTGGGCATAACAGCTCAAAACAGAAATCCTCATCCTAACTAGAGATCTTCCTTTTCAGGTTGAGCCCAACTTTAATACTTTTTGTAAAAACAAAACAAATATTTATATATATGTTATTTTTTTCTCTTGCAGGGTACTCGTGCAGACTCATTTCACAGAGCATGTCTCTCATCCTGGTCAATGAGGATTCTCTAGACGTAAGTAATTAAGCAAATTCTGGTGTAGTTCTTGACAGAAATAAGTATTGCTCAGAAAAGGGGAATTTGTCAAGCTTTCTAGTTTTATTTCTCTCACTGGGCTTCAGGGGTAGCAATATAAACAACTCATTTTAGGAAGCCACTAATCATTACGTCCTAAGCATGCTAAAAGGGGTGACTTGTACAAAACGTGCTGCTGTGGTCTCTGATCCCCACCTGTACAAATCAAGCTGAAGCCTCAGCAAAAGGAACTAATTAGGTGGGAAACGGTGAGACCCGCAGTATGTTTTCAGGAATATAGTTAGGCTCTGTTATATGTGTAGGAGTAAGGTCTTGGAAGAAGGGTAAAACGAGCTAATTTCAATAGGCTAATTTCAATATAAGAAGCTATCTTCAGCACTGTGTGGAACAGCTCTGACAAAACGGATGTCTGAGCAAAATGTATTGTGAGCTTAGCTAAGTACTTAACAAGTGCCTGCAAGTTGTAGCCATGTTCCTCAAGTATGCACAGAAAGTGATTTTTTGGTTAGAGTTATTTATAGAGACAGGAGCAAAGATGTATAATCGGCACCTGATACTTTAATTTAGAATTGGCACTTCATCTTGCTTGACTTGACAGAAGGGGTGATGCAAAGCCTGTATCTCTGAGTACCAGAGGGAGTTATTGGATATCTGGACGTCTGGTGGATACTATTGTGGGGAAAAAAATCAGCTGGAAAGCTGCAGTTTTCCAGTTGCATCTATGTGATTTAGTTAACAGTTGTCTTGTGACAGTATTTTCAGCTCAGGCACAAGTTGATGTCGAGGCCCCAGCATCCTAGCTCATTAGGTCTTAGGGGTTCCCAGTGAATCCAAGGGGACAAGGTCCCTCTCCAGAGGAGGAAGGGCTGGATTACTAGTTTCCATGCAGCATAATGCACCCTGATGGGACCTCTCACACTGCTTAGTTTGAGCAATGAAAACTGTTACTTCTGCAACAGAAGTTAGCTATCTTCTTTATTTCTGCCTAGTAAGAGTTGTTTAAATAATTCTAGTTGGACAAGTGGACAAGGAAACTTTTTATTTTTAAAAAATGCCTCTTTGAATGTGCCAAGATTGCAGTACGTACATTCGGTTTCAATCAAATGTCTCGCTGAAGACTCCCATCTGCTCAGACGATCTTCTCTCGCTTTTCCACTTCTGTATGGCTGCTCTCTAAGGGAGCCGTTCCCTTCCTGTGGGATCAAAATACTGAGCTCCTGATGAGCTTTCTGCCATACTTGGCTGACTGGACCTTTTAACCCAAAAAATGATGCAGAACCTCAGTGGAAAGTGAGCCGCTGGTGGTATCTGTTCCCTGAGGCAGCCAGATGAATGGACTACAATCACAGGAATGTGAAAACTTGGATCCTTGCTCCCAAATGTATTGGGAACTCAACACAGTAGAAAGAAAATGGTTGTACTTGTTTTAGAGTTTCTTATTCTTTCTAAAACTGACTTAAAGCAGTATTGACACTTTTTTGACCCTGGAAATAAGATTTGTGTTTCAATCTGAATTCAGACTAGTCCCGCTAAATGGGCGGAGGCAAACAATGTGACTCCTGTGGTGCCTGTCCTGAAATAGTAAAAGACTTGGATGAAGATTCTCTATGCATAAAGGAAGGTGTGCAACCTGAAGACAAATCATGTACCTCTGTGGAGGAATACATTTACAGATATTACTGTAGGATTTTTAGACTCCAGAAAGGCTTCTATGTTTTATTTTTAAAGCTTGGTATGTTTTCGTTGCTTTCAGAAAGTAAGGTTCGAACTAATTTTATTTATGCAGTTGACATCCTTGACATATCCTGTTAGATTACTGTGCTTTTTAGAAAAGTTTTTCATTCTTGTCTAGAAACATGAGAAAACGGAAGCCTTTGACAACCGTTTGATTCAGTAGATCCGATGTGATGTTGTAAGTGCTGTTTTAGCAAGAATTCATTGTAAGATCACAGGTCCTCAGCTTGATCTGCTTGTAGTTGATGAGCTGAGTGTGTGGGTGAGGGAGAAGGCATGCTGACAAGGCTCCGTACTCCCTTCTGAGTCCCTTTCGGAGGGTCAGCTGAGCTGCCTGCTTGCCACCGTCAGTTGACAACCTCCACCTCAATATATCCATTAAATGCCAAACTGCCTGTAATAAGAACGTGAAATCTGTCCTTCCTATTGTTTTCCTAGCACAGATCTACAGAAGCAAAAATGGAAATTTATTTGGAAATGGAAGAGCTAGAGAGCAAGGGCACAGAAAATCCTGAAAGATGGGAACTACTGTACAGCAAAAAAGTATGGAGGGAATCTCTTATTTTCAAGTACTTAAAGGTTTACTCTGATTGCATTCTGTACTTGGTAGCAAACGTCCTTGAAACATTTCATATGCTCAACTTTTTCCCAAAGTTGAGATAAGAGAAATGAAGGAAGATTAATGCAGTGGGGAAAGTGAACTGAGAGGAAATGTCACTGACCAAAACATCTCACTTTCCTAAATTCTCTTTTCTACCATCAAAGGGCGAGTGAAGGTGACAGACCTACCAAGCCACTTGCTGATGTGAGATCTATTGCCCAGTTTCACCTTGTGAGCTTTTTTGATAGGAGGACAGCAAACTATCTCTGCAGGTTAGGGGCTAGGGACTAGAATCAAGTGAGGAGTAGTAGGGCAAACGATTGCTTTCATAAATGTTAATCTTTCTCATAAATGCAGTGGTCCTGTTTGGAAGTGGGAAGAAACAACAGAAGGGTTCCGTCTGTGCATAGCACTGCGTCTTCCACAGCTTGGAATCTTAGCTGATACCTTCTGTTTGCCCTTTCATGAGCCAAAAACGAGATCTAAGATTTAGAACAGCTCTAAAAAGATGGACATCTTTTTTTTTTTTTTTTTTTTTTTTTTTTTTCCATGTTTTACACTTGTGTTGTCTGGCTACTTTGAAGTAACATTACCTAAAGTTTGTAATTATAAAAAGCTGTGAAAATTATCCATTCTGGTCCTGTAACTTTAGATAAGTTATAGCTGGAGATGACAAACTTAGTCTCAGCTGAGTGTGTCTTTGGCAGAGGTTCTAAAGAAGAGGTCGTGATGGCTGTTGGAGTGATTTTAGTTTGAAAAGTTGTAGTTGTTCAACAATATCCCTTGTGCAAAGCTGAGAATTTACTTCAGATGTACCGTGCATCAGCATTCTTGGATCATTTCAGCATGTTACACTTGAAATACCTGTAAAATGTAACCACTGTTGATGTATTGCTGAAGAATGCAGAGTCCTTTATAAGCCATTAATAAGTAGGTTTTGGAAAAAGTGGCAGGTAAAACAGTATCTATTCCTTCTTGGTTCAAGTTCATAGAGTCACAGAATGGTTTGGGTTGGAAGGGACCTTAAAGCCCACCCAGTCCCAACCCCCTGCCATGGGCAGGGACACCTCCCACCACACCAGGTTGCCCAAAGCCCCATCCAGCCTGGCCTTGAGCACCTCCAGGGATGGGGCATCCACAGCTTCTCTGGGCAGCCTGTGCTAGGGCCTCACCACCCTCTGAATGGAGAATTTCCTCTTAACCTCTAATCTAAATCCGCCCTCTTTTAGTTTAAAACAATTCCCCTTTGTCCTATTGCTATCTGCCCGTGTAAAAAGTCACTCCATCTTTTTTATAAGCCTTCCTGCAAATATTGAAAGGAACTTTTAGCTTACTTCCAGCTAGACACTTGTACAAAAAAAAAAAAAAAGCTTTGTGGAAAGCAGGTATTGCATATTATAATCTTCTTTTGGCCTCTCATCTGATATATATTCCAAAAATTTAATGTGTGGAAGCGTTTGCTTATGGTGTTCAGCCATAAACTGAAGACAAGAGTATTAGAAGTTTTTTAGTAAACATCAAAACTAATGGAAGTGCTCAGGAAATAAATAAAAACAGAGGAACAGAACAATGACATGTCAGATGAGCAAAAACTCACTGATGTTTGCTGCTGGTCTTTCAAGTGAAGAAAATTGGTGATTACGTGGTACATCAGGAACACAGAGAAAATTTTGAAAGTGACTTCTTTAGCACAGATAATCTGTTGTCTTTTTTTTTTTTATTTTTTATTTTTTTTTCCAAATCAGGAGTGCAGACTCATGGAGCTTCTGAATTGGTGCATCAAAAAAAAATTTCTATTACATCAGTCTTGATTTTAAATCAAAGTTTCTATTTTTTTTTCCATGGTCAAGCACCTCTATCACTATTTTTAATATAGAACTGAGCTTTGCAAAAGCAAACCATATATTAAAACAAACAAACATAATTTGTTAATAATTACCACTGGTTCTTTTAATTCTAAGGTAGTTTGCTTCAGTTGGTTATTGCTATTTTTTTCAAGGTTGGATTGCCATAGTAAATATTTAGTTTGCATGTTGTAACCGTAACAGATTATTACTTGGCCTAAAATGTATCAATTGAAGTTGCTCATATGAAGTTCTGTAGCATTATATTTAATATATTCCACCTTTAAAATCCATTAATGCTGAAAACGAATTTTTACAGCATCCAAGCTGGGCTGAGAGCCTTTTAAATATTGATGCCCTTTCCCCTTGTGTGACTTTTTTCCCCCTCTCCTGCTCCTTGGCATGCAGCAGCAGGTGAGATGTGATCGAACAACTGTCTCGGCTTGTTTTTGAGAGCTAATTTTTTTTTCTAAATCATGCAGTTGAGGGAAAAATCAATCATCTCTGCTCTCTTTAGAGAACTACTGGGAATAGAAAAGACTAATCCCCTAGCTTGATTCAACTGAATTCTAGAAACTTAGCATAATGATCTGCAAATGTTTATCCCTTGCAGACTTAACTGCACGCGTACATATGCTCACTTGATTTTTCCTTCCTTTTCTTAATGAAGCTTCTTCAAGTGAAAATATTTTGGGCGCTGGATTTACTTGGAGTGTAATTCTTGGATTCAGTTCCTGTTTAATTAAATTGGAAACGCCATAAAGTCATCTTGCACAGCTCTTAACCTGGACAGAAGTTGTTTTGTTGGCGTCTTGTTGATGTTGAATTGTGAGAGCAGTGAGAGGGGAAGCTGAAGGGAAATCAGATGACCCAAAGAGGCCCTGCAAAGCTTGAGATAAGATCCTGGATATTGCAGCTGATAAATCATGGTTGTGGTGGTGGTGTTTTTTCTCTCCTTTCAGTGTGGTAGAAAGAAGAGCTTTCTGTGTCCATTGGCTCTCTCAGTTTTAAGTAACAGTAGCGAAAGGGCAAAACTAGATGGACCCAGTTCTGAACCTGTAATTACTAGACAGTAATTGTGTTAATAGAAAGGGATCTCCACTGTAGCGTGTCCTGCAGAATTCATGTGCTCTAGTGCAAGAACGTGCTCAGTGCCAGCATCTATGGATGGTAATCAGGCTAAAAAAATGTTTCCTCAGCTCTTTTTGCACGCTTCGTTGTTTGGATGAGCTATTAAACATAAGTAGGGAAAAATCTTTGTGCTGCCATGGTATTGTGTAGCATTCTTTAAAAACAAAACCAAAAAAAAAAAAAAAAAAAAAAGTAACCTGACTGTATAATTTGGTGTGCCCTGTTAGTGTCTTGGTGTTTGTAGGGAAGCTTCATGTGCAGTTTTCTTGTATTCTAGTAGTGAAGATGAGGACTTGAAGAGCTTGGCTATTTGTTAGTATCTTATTTTTGTTATTCCATAAGGTAGCATTTCTATGATGACTTTACATCCTATAAGGAAACTCTCTTACACATAAGAATGTCAACAAATTTACCTGATAACCTGCACGATCGTTGTTCTCATGGGCATGTTTCCTTCACGAGGTTTGAACGGAGTTGAAAAAAAAATAAAATCTTAAGGAATCTTTAAGGCACCATTATTCACTGTATTTAAATACTGATAGATCTGTAGGTTATTCGGTATTTGTGTCTATAAACTACCTGAGATCTCTGAAGAAGTAGAACTCTGATCTGATCATGGGATTTACCCTTCTGTCAGACATAAGCAGATCTCACTTAGTTGCTGCCTATGTTGTTTTTTTTTAATAACCACTGGGAAAACTAGGACTGCTTAAAGGAGGAAAACCTGAACAGTAGGCCATTAAAAATGTTAGTCAGCATGTCAGTTGTCAAGCAAAGAACATGGATTCAGTAGTGTCCTGTGGCTCATCAGGACAGAAAGATTTGTGTAGTGTTACGGTTTCCTGCAGGAAGGTTTTAGCTGCACTCTACAAATTTCTTTAGCACAAGCTAATTGGGTTGCTTCATATGAATCCGTGGTTCAAATTCTTGAGCAAAGCTACAGGAGATGGTGTCTGTCAAGCTCTGAGAAAATGTGAGAGTGCTCATCTTTTTGGATCCTGATGCTTCTGCTGTCGGAAGAAAACTTGTACATCTTGGTGGTGGCATCAAACTCTGGTTGCTCCCAAGGAATGGGGGAAAGCCATTGTCAGATTTTGAGACAAAAATCAAAGTTAATCTCTACTGGGAACTCCAAAGCATTGGGATCAGCTGTCTTCAGTCCTACCAAAAAGTATGGTGGTAAGGTGCCCAGATAATTGCTGGGATCAGGTGAACACATCCCAGACTACTAATGCCTTGTAGACACTTTGAAAATTACATTCTGTCTGTTGCTCAAGAAAGGAAATGGGGATTTTTTCCCTCTGCTGCTATCATCTGCCCAAATGCTTTCAGATTAAGTTAGTATTCTGGAAAACTGATCTATGTAGGCAAAATGACTTTTAGCCAACCATCAGCTCTCTGTCAGGTAGGCATCTAGGATATTCCCTTGGTGTTTGGGGGCCAATAAGTTGTTCAATTACCAGTTAGCTTGGAATTGTAATCATCTGTTCTGTGTAGTACTGGGAATTGGCAAAGAAAGCTAATTAGAAAAGCTATGGAACAAATGCAGTATTTCTCTATTCTCCAAAGTGTCCACTAACCAGGTAAATCTTCAAAAATGCCAAGTAGAGCAGATTGTTTTTCTGCTTTCCTTCTGAGGAACAAATACAACCTTTGCTAACTATAGTTATTTGATCTGCATAGCAAGTTAGCGGCGTGGATACGAAGATGTACAGCTCCTCATGTGAAAAGCTGCTTTGATTTGAGTCTACTGCATTAGCTACAAATAAAAAAATGTAGGTGTCACCTGGACCCGTAGGTCTGAGTACACACAGCACTGTGTAACCGAAGTGTTAGATTCCTGTTTTTTCAGGAAGCAATACTAATAAGCTGGAGCTGGGAGAGGTGAGTGAGTTGACCTGTTAAGTTTATTTTATCGTGCTTTCCTGTTTCAGCATTCACGAAGGACTGTTTTCCCTTATCTGTGGTGCTCTTTTTCCTGTCAGTGTTTTCTGACACTGGGATAGTTGGTTTGGACGAAATGGGGGCACCACAAGGAATGCAAGGACCTTTAGGAATCCTAAGGCCAGGTTTCTAAATAACTCTTCCATGTTGCAAATCCGGGAGGATAGAATGGTTGCTTTTTATTTTTTTATTTTGGATTTTTTGTTTGTTTGAAGTAAACTTTTCTACGTTACTTTTCCCATCATCTCTTCAGCTCTAGCAGTGATCACATTTGACAAGACCTAGCAAAGGTCTTTAGGCTGTGGGTATTTTAGCAGCTGGGGACTCATCCTTCTAATGTCTTGTCCATGCTATAGGACAGAGTAGATCATATTACGCAGAAGAAGAAAGAAAGCGTGTTGACTGAATTCCATGTAAAATTTGCTTTCTCTTTAGCACCAGTTCTTGTATGGCTGAGGAAAATGACAGAAAATGCTTTTCATCTTAAAACTGTTAATGACGTTCACATATGTGAAGGGTTCTCTCAACAGATGATCCTTGAGTGTTACCCAGCTCTATTTTCTGTTGTATAGGTAACAAATATAATGATGGCTTCCCTGGGGCAGTGAAGGAACTGTCTGTTTGCTTTGAAGATAGGATTATTTGCATCACACTAACATACTTCTTACTAATTAGCACAAGAGACCAATGAAACGTAAGGATGCATAATGAATGAAGCATGGTGACATTTTAGGGGAACAAGACGAAGAGTTTGTCTGATGTGTAGGTAAAGGAGTTATGGATCCTGATCCTCTTGATTGACATGTTTCTACAAATGTGTAATATTAACCAATTCAGGATTGTCTTTGTATTGGAGGGTAAGAACTGAACACTCCTTTCTTCTACCAGGATACTTACGTTCATGTCTGTTCCTCTGCTTTCACTGAAGGGCATGAATGCCTTGTTCATGCACATTTACGGAGTGTGGTGTTTGTGGGTGCTGATGTTTTGGTTTGTGTTCTGTTTGTTTTTCTTTACATAAGCAATTTTCCTTTCTTACCTTTAGGCCAGCTTAAAGCAGTAGGATTGGTTCACCTGCACTGTTAATTTAATGAAGGTAGTGGAGAACTGCTGCTTCAGGCTGAGAATTAGGGTATGGCTTGATTGCATTTTCAGAAAGCAAAGTTGAAGTTATATAGGTGTCTGTGATCTGATTTTTGTGGTTCACATAGTACTGATTTACTGCTTATGTTAAGCCCTTTTCCAAAGGTTAGTTTCACTTTTTTAAGAATTAGGGCATCATTCTTGTAGCTGAAGCTTGGCTATTTCTGTATGCCTGCTCATCCATCACAGAAAGGAATAAGTTTCCTTGACATTAGAATTAAGGAAAAAGACTTTATACATTTGGCTCATGCTAGAAAAATGTCTCATTACGTTTTGTTAGGCTGATTGGTCTGTGTCAGGAACTAGAATTAAGCAATTCTCCATCTGTAGGAAGTTAATTCCTGCCTGCGTAAGTGTTTCTTCTGCCTTTTAAACTTCTGCATCAACTGATCAGAAAAATCTTTTAGAAACGTCTAGGTTTTCACCTGCCTTTGCCATAATGACATATCCTTAATGCTTAACAGAGGTAGTGATGTTAGAGGGGCAGTTTTACTCAGTTTCATGGATAGAAAGTGATTTGCTAGAGAAGCTAAACTGCCTGAAGTTAGGTAGGAAGATGGTTTTGAGACAAAACTTTTTGGTTATCATGATTTGGGGTATCAGAATTCCTTGGGTAGTTTTATGTTTTCATTCTTTGTGACTTCAGTCACGTTCATGATTTATCTTAACGTGGTGTGATGCCATCATAGCAAGTTACCTGAAAATCACCGGCTTTTCTACAGTCTGAAACCTCAGTTTTATTGTAAGCAGTTTAGATTTGCTCTATAACACAGGATTTTGGAAAGAAAGGGCCTCAACCCTGCTGTAGGAGCGAAAGAGTAGTTGTCACTACCTTGAGAATTGCTTCAGCAGTTGGCATGTTAGGAAACCAACACTGGAAATGCCCAAGTGGCAGACCTTTTTCAAGTAATTCTGAAGTTCTGAAAGGTCAGAACTTTGTTGTTGTGTGTATATATATTTGATTTTTATTTTTTAGGAAAGCCTGGGGAATAGGAGTATTGTTCAGGGCTGGGGTGATTCAGATATCCTTTGATCGTGCCGTGCTGCAGCAGTGTGCATGCTTGTCACGCACTCATGATGAGCTTAGAGTTGGTGTCATCTCTTTCATTCTTGCAGGCTTGGATCTTGTGCTCTTATTGGCAAGTCCTTTTTTCTTCTATTTGGAAATAGGATAATTTAGGAAGAGGATCAAAATCCACAGAAAACTACTCACTTTTACCATGTGTTCCCTCCTACCTCACCATAATAAATGTAGATAGTGAATTTCTGAGTTTAAGTGTTTAACATTTCTGTGAGCGTGGTTCTTGGTAGGGTGCTTGTATTTCATGGCAGGCATCGCTTAAGCAAAATGTGGTCATAAAATGAAGTCTTCAGCTTTGTCACTGAAGCTCGCTCCTCGAGCTGTGACAAAGCCTGGTGTTGGGTGTGTCTTGTGCTGTGGGATGTGCTTATCCTGTGGGTGCTTCAAATGGTTTCCCCCACGTATCCTGAATTAGTGTTAGTTAGTGTTTTCCTAAATACAACACTACAGACATCTTGTGACAAATTATTTGTGTGGCAAAAGTAGCTAAGGAGAGCATGATTTATTTTCTGAATTGGTGGTTTTCCAACCCTTTCATTTTTCTGCTCTCTCCATAAATCTCAAATTTGTGCATACACAGGAACTGTCATAACGTTTAGACTTTGCAGTTTCCTTCTGGTTTGGTTGACTGAGCACTATGGTCTTGAAAAAACGAGTGCTTCCTTACCTCAAAGCAGCTCTCCTGCATCCTTGCTATCAGTTCAAACAATGTCAGATGCTCTGTTTATTTGACGCAGTTAGATAATAAGGAGCAGGGTTAAATGTTAGTATTTTTATACCAGTTGAAAATAGTCAAGCCAAAAAAAAAGTATAGTATGTCTCGACAGTTTCTGCAGAAGAACAGACTTGCCTGACTATTCTCTGTTGAGGAATGTACTATTCTCTGTCGAGGAATGTCATGAAGAAGCTGTGTCTCTGAGAGAAATCTATTTTTAATTTTGAGTAGGCTCTCCTGAAAGAAAACAAGGAATCCCTCCAATTCGGTTATTTATAAATACAACATGTTGCAGGGATTTTTTTAATTATCAGCAGACAAAACCAATTAACAGCTTGCAGAATTACTCCAGGGGAATTTTGGGCACATATAACACGGTGCATAACTAGAGGACAAATGAGCTCTCTGCAGGCAGGACCGCTGTAAGCTGTGGCTGCACAGGTACTTAAGGGATGGTTGGGTGCATGGTGCGATGCTGAGCTGCTGAGAAGTCTGAAGGAAAAATGTGAAGCTGATTTTCGAGTCGCTTAACTTTGGCTTAACTTTGGTGCATAATGCTGGAATTATGAGGACCCACAAGAAATTCGTTCTGTGCCGAGTCTTAAATCAGCTTGTTCCTGCCTCCTTGGTGAGAACCAAGCTGCCAGTGGTAAGCCCAGCTCTGATAACCCTTACTCACTAAGGGCAGCAACTCGCCCCTTAAGGGCCTGCACCACGTCCTCCTGCCTCTTGCTGCAGGGTAATGATGTTGAAATAACTGATGGGGAATTGTTCAGACAGCCTGACATTATTTAAAATAAATGAAACACTTCTTTGCCCAAATCCTGCTCTCACTTCTTGGGACAGTGCTAATACTGAATACTTGTGCAATTGTTGTTCAAGTTATAAAATGTGTGTGCTGCAAGCACGCCACAGCCTCGTAAAGCTCCCAGTTTTGGTCACTGCCAATGTTGTTCATGGACGGTTTCTGCTGGCCGAGATGGAGAAAGTAGGATGATGCTTCCAGCATGTGCAGTTCTGACACTCTACACATTCCCACTTCACTGGGGGTTAACGTGATGCAGCTCCCTCACCATCTAAAGCTTATTTAGGGAAGCAGCTTTCTCAAAGTTGCTCTGAAATCTTCTGTTTTGCCTGCCTTATAAAGCCTGGTTTGTTTTCTTCTCATCTCATGGTTATGCTCCCGATTTAAGGTGAGGTCCTAGATCCAAATGTGACTTTGTGTTTAGCATTTTGCAGGTCCTTATCTAACAAACAGGGCAAACAGTGACACTTTGGTGGAAGGCTCTCTGGAAAATGAGCTGACACAGTATAGCAATTCAGGTGACATAGACCTGCCAAAAAGCAAAGGTGTGGAAGCCTGATGATTATCTACATTATTCTTCTGCAAAGGTTGCTTCAGTGCATGTGCCTTTGGATCCTTTGGTGCTCCCTTACAGTAAGGTAAAGAGAACTGTTCAATACATGTTATCTGAAACAATAAAATAAGGAGCTCCTTCATCCCAGAAGGAAACCTGGATGTTAGCTCAGGCTACCTTCGCATCTCGTGTGCCTGAAGTCAGGCCACAGGGCTTTGAGAGAGAAATTCTTGGGGGGAAAGAGCACGAGGCAAGAACTGTTCAGCTCTGGAGTATTCCACCATGAGGCTGGCTCACAGAACTGCTGGGTAGGACCTTTGTGCTCGTGCAGACCTTCCAGATCCAAGCACGTGCTTCCTCGTTAGGCTAACACGCGTAGCTTGTACTCAGCGTTCAGCTGTGATGTGCTGTGACGCTCCAGGAAGCAGCAGTTAGCCCCTACGACAGCTCAGTGCTGACAGGTTATTCAGCACGGGATCGTGGCAGTAATGGAGTTGCGATGTTGTCAAACACCCCAATTAGGCCAACAGCCAGAAATGACGGTGAGTGGTTAGTGGAAGGCTGGCCATCAAATCTGTGGCCGTTTTCAGGGTCACAAGGAAGCTTTCCTCTGTTTCAAAAGATGGAGGGATCTGGTGTCTGTTATTAATTCCGACTCTTGCAGTTAAAGTATAGAGTTCCCTGAAATAACAAGATATAGCTATTTGCAGAAAGACAAGCTATCAGGTTCTGCACTAAAACTGGGCACCGTTTATGTGGCTAATTGTGGCCAGAGATGTCTGGCTTCGACAATTCTCTGCTCTCAGTGGGGAAAAAAGGGTCAGCAGAGCATGTCCGCTCTGACGTGGGGTTTAGTAATCGGTAGAAGTCTGGGAAAATGTGGATGAATAAAACCAATTAATAGTTAAGGGACTTTCTGTGATCTGGATTTGTATGGTAATATCTATCATGTCCGTATAGCAATAATGTTTTCCTAACTTACCTCTAAATAATATAAGGAAAGGGGGGATGAGTTAAAAAATTAACTAGCTGCTTTCTTTTTCAGAACTTTGGCTTTCTTTTCAAGTTATTAAAACTTAATTGCTATGTCTCTATTAGGTTTAATATTCTCAAGTTCCCAAGGGATTTATAGTTCTGTGCAGAGCTTGACAGACAAACTCTACAGTTCAGTAGACAGAGTTAATAGGTTTAGTAAATATTAATAAAATAAATCTTCTGTACAAGTAAATCTTTAGGGAAATTACTCTGGTAGTTTAATTTTAAAAAGAAATGTGATCTTGATGATTTTGTGGAGTTTTCTTATTAAAATTATTTTTAGTAATTGAGGCGGGTATCATATTTATTAGATAAACTTTAATAAAACTTCAGATGTATACATGGGGTAAACTGATAGGGAACTGAATGGTGTGTTTTTAAAGCTCTGTGGGAGGGAAAAAAGCCCTTTGTAAGTTAGTCATCACTTCAGGGAATGCTGTTTGTTTGACTAGAATGGAGAAGTTTGCCTGGGGCTTTCTTACATAGCACCTTTATACTCTTGGCTAAAAAAATAAAAAATACAGGAAACCATCAGCACGAAAGCACATCGGGTGCTGTGTCCAGCTTTTCCAGTGAGTGGATCCCAGTGTCTCTGGGCAGCAGTTACACAAGGACACCAAGTTTTACTTCCAGTTGTTTCTAGGGTTAGACAAAAGCAGTCAGACGAAGAGCGTGCAGAAACACGGTGCAGCAGCAGAGCTGGAGACTTGCTTCCTGAGCTATTTGCCCGTGCTGGGGAAATGTCATTTTGCTCTGGCTATATATTGGATTAGATTGCTTAAGATGGTTGTACTAAAATTAACAACATTCAAACTTGACTGGTTTTGGAAGCAAAGATGCTTCTGAGCATCTGAAAAGCCAGTGTAAAGCACCAGTTGGTAATGTTACCCAAATGAGGACAGGCTCGACATTATAGGTTGCCCTGTGACTTCTTACAATGCAGTGTAATCATTCCTTGCAGCAGCAGTTGACAACACATGTTAATTTTAATGATATATATATTTTTTCCTTTTGAATCTGCAAGGAATGAATAACCAAGTCTGCAATAGAGGAAGGGGATCAAATGAGTTACCTTGAGAGTCTGGTAGGGTAGAGTGCTGAGTGCCTCTGGAAGAAGATGCTTGGGGTATGGTTTTTGGTGTTTGTTTTTTTTTTTTAATGATAGAAGTTTGTGAAGCTACGAAATAGAAGCAATTTAGCTGCTTAGCTGGTTGAGGTAGGAAACAAAATAGTAAAACAGCCCTTGAGACAGATTGTTTGCCTAGTGGTTTGCCCAGCACCCAGGAGCCATGCGAGCCTTCAATAAAGAAATCTGCAAATGAGAGGGATTATTCTGGCAAGAGTGTTAGCAAATGTCTTTGCCAAGAATGAGTCATTGCTATTTGTCAATATAGGAGTAGAGTGCCGTGCTCAATGAAATAAAAAGTTGTTGCTCTAGCTATTGTACAGAAGTGCAGGGGAGTTACCTGTTATTAATCTCCCAAGAGCAATATAGATGTTAAATAGAACTTTATGTGGTAGTCACTCGCAGAAAAATTCTCCAGCTAGGTATTACTCAAACTGTGTCTTAAAGTGAGTGGTAAAGAGTCACCTAGGACCAAGCAAGCATCCAGCACATTTCATACTGTTATAAGAGTTGAAGTACTTCTACTGATACTGACCTAACTTCTGCAGGGAACTTAAATGAGCGGACAGCCAAGGTAACTAATTGCTGGGTGTCGCATACCCAATGCACACGAAGTCCTGGAGTGCTGCTTCTCCTCAGTCAGTGCAGCATCTACCACAAAATGGCCTAGTTCCTTACTAGGATTTTTGGCTATTAATATACACACAGTCTAATCGTTTGTGTTTTTTTTTTTAATTGGAGGGAAGCTTGTTACGTATGAGTGCTTAACAGAAGCCTGATGCTAACAGGGACTAAAATAGGCAGAATATTTTAAAGGCTAAATAGACTAAAAATAACACGGACTAAAATAGGAGGAAAAATCCTCTTTTATATCCCAATAAGTTATTGAATAGAAATACATTCTGCTGGAAAAATTGGCAGTGTGTTCTTTAAGACCATGTTTGCTGCCTCATAAAATGCAGTTTCAATGCAATCCTGAGCTTGGGTTTCCATGTACAAAGGGCTGGCTACAGCATCCTTTCCCATTATGCATTTCTGGAACACATAATGCTTTACGAGCAAAGGTTAACTAGGGCCTGAAGGAAGCTCCGAGCAGGAAAGTACAGATATATTTGTAGCAATGAGGACCACTGGCCAGCCCAAGGATTATTGCTGCTGTGTATTGTGTAAAAGGTAGAACCTCTGTTGCTCAGATCTGTCAGCATCTTCTGAAGGAAGTTCTGCACTAACTCATTGCAGTGTCCAATGGTGGATAATTCCCTGGCTCCCCCATGATAGGATTTCAGTTCACGTAGTCAGAAACGTAGCCTGAGTCATTTAAGAATGAATATTTCGCTCTTGGGGTTGGAAATATTGTTACCGTAACTGTGTGTGACTCTACACTGTATGTAGAGCTCTAAAAATCTTTGTGGAGCTGCCTTTTGAAGTTAAGCATTTGTACAGAAGAATTGTTCTTAGCAGCTGAATGTATCTTGTGAGGATTGCAAAATAAGTTATCGGAGGAATATGCAGTACCTGGAGACTCGTGAGACTGAGGAAAAAGTAAGTCTTGGCATCCCTGTGAGTTTCAGAAATATTGCATACAGTCACAAAAATTGCTGTGATAAACTTGTGTATTTTGGGCACTTCTGATTCTTATCAGAACTCATTTTCCCCCACATAAAGCATTTATTGGCTTCAGCTGGGAAAAAGCTTTTTGTGAATGTTGTTTTATATTTAAAATACTGACTTGCTGAACCTTGGTTGTTAATTGTTACATTTTAGGTAGTATTAAATTTGACTGTGCATAGCAAAGGGAAGTTTTCTATTCCTGGGCAGCTTGAAGGTGCTTGGAATAGGAAAGACTTTACTACTATTATTATCACTATTTTTTTTTTTTTTCAAAGCAGTCATAGTTGAAATAACCAGTAATGCTGTCCAGGGAGTAGCTGAGTGGAGGCACTCCCTTCCTTTAATATACAAAGAAGCCAGTAGCCTAGCAGCCCTCACTCCTGCTTGTATCCTGTTCCATGGCTCCACAAGGATGCTGCAAGGCCAGACCATCCCCAGAGAGAGCCTCTCTGAAGCTGCCGTCAGGAGAAGGGTGCGAGTTCACACACATCAGCCTTCCCCAAGGGTAGAGCCTCTGCCAAGTAGGTAATGGCATTTGAGGGAGTCAAGTAGCAAAACAAAATCTCAGCCTACTGACTGATTCAGGGGTATCTTGGTGTCTGTGTCATCATCTTTTATAAATCCTAATTCACTTCTTATGTTTTTCCTGTTTTAAATTCCTCTAGTCGAGGCTTCAGGCTGTTCAGGAACCTCCAGCAGTGCACTTCTGAAGCTAAACCCAGCCTCTTCTGAGCAGGGAAAGCTGTGGTGTGGTGACAGCATATGCTGAGGCAAGCATGTGTGTTTGCTTTTCCCAAAAACCTCAAAATAAAAATCATTTGACTTGGAAATGAAGTAGAAATCGGCAGAAATGGTGACAGTTTTTATTGAAACATCTGGCCCAGCTGTAGTGAACAAGTCTGAACAGCCAGGCCCAGCTTCTCCTGGGACACTGACCTTCAGCACGGGCAGTGGCTGGAGCCTGCTGCTTTCCACGTGCCCTGCAGCCAGGGGCGAGCTGGATGCCTCGTGTCTGCAGTCTCCACAGTGTGAAACTGGGGGCAGGCTCAGGGATTTGGACCCGTGCCACGTCCTGTTTGCTGTTGCTCACACATGCGCTGCCAGTTGAAGCGAAATCAACTGGTCCAAGCAAAGCTTGTTTGTACTTGCTTTCTATTTTTGTCCCCTTATTGCTCATTCATTTGCTGTACTTGAATTGTGGGACAAAAGGCTCACGTTTCTTTTGGTGCTATGAAGATAAACAAGAGCATTGAGCATGGATTGATCTCTGTGGAGTTGTATAGAAAATCCTCTCTGCAAGCAGCTTGACTGAATCTTATTTGAGCAAAACAAGTACACAGACTGAACAGGCTGGCTTGAATAAAAGCAGTTGGCTAATTTGGCCGTGCTTTTGCCATTTTGTGATATTATGCTTTGCAGGTAGTTTAGCTAGGGATCCAATCAGCTAGCTGAACAAGTACATAGCTGTCTGGATCTCTGCATATTTAAATGAGTTTAATGACAATTTCTTCAGTTTTTGTATTTTTAACATGCCCTGCAAATGCCAGCCTGAGTAGCTCTCCTGTCAAGTTCCTAAAACTATTCAGTAAGTTACTTGTTCCTATAGATACAGCAGGTGTTCTGGTGGTACAGGGCTATTGTTCATACAGTGAGAATGTTTATCAACATCATGTTTAGAATCATAGACTCATAGAAAATCCCGAGTTGGAAGGGACCCACAAGGATCATCGAGTCCAACTCCTGGCACCACAGAGGTCTATCCAAAAATCCAGACAGTGTGACTGAGAGCACAGTCCAAATGCTTCCCTAACTCCGACAGGCTCGGTGCCATGATTGCATCCCTGGGGAGCCTGTTCCAGTGTGTGACAACCCTCTCAGTGAAGAACCTCTTCCTGATATCCAGCTTGAACCTCCCCTGTCGCAGCTTGACACCATTCCCTCACATCCTATTGCTGGTCACTAAAAAGGATAGATTGGCGCCTGCCCCTCCGCTCCCCTCATGAGGGAGCTGCAGGCCGCCATGAGGCCTCCCCTCAGCCTGCTCTGCTCTGGGCTGAACAAACTCAGGGACCTCAGCCACCCCTCATATGTCTTCCCCTGAAGGCCTTTCACCATCTTCGTAGCCCTTCTCTGGACACTCTCCAACAGTTTCATGTCCTCTTTGTACTGTGGTGCCCAGAACTGCACGCAGTACTTGAGGTGAGGCCACACCAGCGCAGAGTAGAGCGGGACAATCACCTCCCTCGACATGCTTGTTTTACCCGCTAGTGTTTCTACCTCCTCAGCATATGCCCCTGCTTTCTTTAGCAGTGCAATTGATACTTTTCAAAAAAAACTAATTCAAGGTGAAGATTTTTGGTCCTGCTACCATCCTCCCGATGAGCTACTGAGCTTTTACGTTTAGCTTTGGGGCATGAGGGAAAATCCAGTTTGCTGCATCGTGGCTGTTCCAGCCTTCTTTCTTCAACAGGTTTCATGAAGTTTCCCAGGAGTGTCTGGAGGCTTGTTTTTCAGGGCATGCTTGGTATTTTCTTGACTTGGGGTGCTCCTCAGCCTTTACCTGCTCAAGCATTTTCAGGAACTTGGCCACCATTTGGACTCAAGCACAAGGATTGTCAGACTCGAGCATCTTCTTCCCAGTGGCTCGTGAGGGCTGCCTCAGGCAGGGCAGGGCTGCCTTGCTGGCTGGCTGCCTCCTCTGCTCTGGTTTATTACGAGCCCTGAGAGGGCGCAGACGGGCCTGAAGCCAGGAATGAAGTGGCCAGAGTAGCCTGTTGGACGCTGCATATTCCCTTAGGCAGCCCCTGAAGGGCAGGATGTCTGAATTAATTCTTTAACGAGTCAAAGTGATGTTCAGGGACTCAAAATGAGCTTAGGAGTCCTTACGGCAATTGCCATCAGATGGGGCCGGTCAGTAAATGTGCGTGTTCCTGCTTTCCGAGAGACTTTGGGGAAAGAGGCGAGGTCATGGAAGCACAGCTCGTATCAGATCCTTCTGAAAACACCTTTGTGTGTTTCTTTATTACCTAGTCAGCCCTGGGTAAAAAGAAAAAATATATAGTCCAAGGAGCGCAAGTAACCTCTGATGTTTGTCATGCTTTAAAGGTAGAAGTGAAATCTCAAAGGGTATTTCAAGAACTGTAAGTTCGCTCATATTTCTCTTCAATACCTGTATTGTATCTAAATCAAAACCAGGGCTTTAAGAAAACAAGTCGGGTTAAAAGCAATCTGCTGCTTAAAAGCCAGTTTTATTACAGAGCTCGCCTGTGCTAATCTGCTGCTCTGGAACTTTCTCAGCTCTGCTTGGAGAAACAGATTTGATAGTACGCGAGCACTTGAAAGGAAGACTAATATGACAGGTTGGCCTGTTGCATGCATGGGACTGCCTTGAGTAGCTTTCAGTTTATAGTTTGCTGTTTGGCTTAATGCTCAAAGTAGTTTCCTTTTACTTAAGTACTAGAATAACTTTGGCTATGCTCTCTGACAGCGGTATGGCCTCTGTTACTTACACTACCATGCAACTGAGCTATTAACTGCACAGATGCTAATAGTGGCTTTTTTTTTAAGGGGGATTTTGGAGAGGAAACTGGGAGTAGAAATCTAAAAGTAATTGAAATTGGCTTTGCCTTAGCCCCCCCCCCCCCTTTTTTTTTTATTAGTCTGTAGAGAGGAAAACTCTGTCTTTCCAGCCTTATTTTGATGTCTTACAGATTGACTTTACCTCATACAAAAGGTACAAACAGAACTTATTTTTTCACACTAGAGACATAATGTAGCTTAGAAACGCTAGATGATTTTTCATAGTGAACATGATTTTGGGAAGGTGCTTGTCTGTACTGGCAAGATGCTTGAGCACCAAGGTTATGTTGAAGCAAACCTGTCTTGTACAAATCGGTCTGCTCAATTCTGTTTCCTGTGGATGGCATACTTTCGGAGACGAGACAGGTTGTCTCACTGAGTATTTGTCCCACTGTGGCTACTGTTAGGTCTTTTATTCATTAATGAATGCGGATTTCGTGTTTGTTAACAATGGTAAAAGTTCTTCAGTATACTCTTGGCTATGTTATTGGCTGTTCTTTGTCTTCCTTGCAGAAAAGTTTGTCTACTGACACTGAATCAGGGCGATAATTATGTCAACAAATGATATTATATACCTACCATCGTATTATAATGGTGTGATGCTGTAAATATGCACTACTTTATAGGTATTTCTATATACATATATAGATTAATACCTCTGTTTATTCTCCTGCTAGTAAATTATAAGCTAAATGTTAATGCCCAAGCTGCAGTGTCATCTTTTTTTGTTTTTTGGCTGAGTTCTCCTTGGTAGTTTGTGGCCACCCAAGTGTACTAAACAAGCTTAATACAGAAACATACGTTTAAGACTGCAGCACAGAATCCCATACCTTCATATCTAAAGCAGAAGGTTGTGGTATCTTGATCTGAAGATAGCTGGTCAGCTAAGAGGTTAGCTTTTCTTTGGGAAATGACTTGGCAGATGCAAGTTCTGAACAAGAGCTTGCTCCTACTTGGGGAAAACTGGATTATTTTACTGAAAAGAGAAAAAGCGACTGGGACTTGTTTGTTGAAAGTAGAAGGAATTGAAACAAAAAGCCTATTTTGCTGAATGCATTTAATAAAGCTAAAATATCAAAACATAAAGACACTAAGGCATTCTAGCTTGTTAGCAAAACTAACAGGCAGCTTCCTCTTGGCAGAGTACAGTCGCTTTTAATAATTACCCAGATGTGTTAGTGTGCAGAACAAGAGTTTCTTTCTTGTGCTTTCTGTAGTATGAGTCACAAGCTATCTTGTGTGTATCGTAGGCTGTTCTGTGGTCAAATGTCTAATATGTATGGATAGCAATAGACAGTCCCATATAGAGCATTCCGGAAGAAAATGAAAATGGTGTAATCAGCCTAATCCTGGTCTTGGTTTAAAGAGAACAGGGTTTTAGTATGCTATATGAAATCCCCAGTCTTCCCAGGATGGACATGTGCTTCTTGCTAAAGTTAAAATATTAAAAAAATAATGTCAAACTGAACAAATGTGGTATTGTCTTTCATGGCATTTGAAGAATAATGACGATGAATTGTCATTTTGACAGCAGTTGGTTCTATAATTATTTCTTGTACTGCAAGCTTGGCCCTTGGAGCACTCAGAGCAGCATTGCAGAAGGCTCGTGGCTTTCAGGATGGGGTCTGTGGCAGTCGTGGGGCACTGGATGGCCAGTTTGGATGTCAATTTGTTGGGCTGAGAATGGTGAGATTTTTAAAAGAAATAAATCTTAACCACCTTGAGTGAGGGTTTGCAGTGGAGGTTGATGTTTGGAAGATGCCATTCCAGTTATCTGTGTTACTCTTCAATCTAAGGGAAGCCCTGTTGCAGGAAATCAGCAGCTTTATTTCAGAAAGCTAAAACGGTAGAACAACCACTTTTGGCAGCGTGCACTGCCAGGAAACTTAATCTGTGAGATAGTGAGATGACTGCTTAGTGAAATCTTCAGTCAGTTTTTCCATATTAAGAAGTTAAAGCCTCTTTTCCTTCCTACTTGTCTTCTCCCACGGCCTGAGCCCCCAGCTCATGGGCCAGGGGGAATTTCATGTGTACTCCTTGATCAAGACATCCCATTGCCTCACTGAGAGGCATGCTCTGAGTTTGCTCGGAGATGAATGTACTGCTGACAGGACAGAGGTGCCTTTGGGGTACATTTTCTTCCCTATTTGCTAAGTTCCCTGGCCCTTATATAACCAGTTTGTTATCAAACGGAAAATATCCTTAAATAATTATCTGTACCTTTTGATGGTCCAGTTCATCTGGACTTTCAGCTGCCACTGGAGACATAAGACTCACTGATATCATCTGTTTATCTAATTTTAGTCAAAGATTGGGTCTGTACGTAATAACCTGAGACTTGCTGTACAGATTAAAGATTCTGTATATAGATGTTTTAGATTACTTGGCTTACTGTGAAGAGATTTCAGCTTGAAGTCAGATTCTAAACTATAAAAATCATCTCAGAGCAGCCATCTAATATCTCTGGGTCCTTCGTATAAATGTTTTTCTTGGCACGATAGGAGATTGTAGTGATCAGGCAGAATCACGATGCAATTAACCAGGCAGGTATTGCTGAGTAAAAGCAATGACAAAAGTCATCCGTGCTTTGAGAATGGATTCTTGCCTTGCCTCACGTTTGTAGTGATGCTGGCAAGATGCTCTGTATTTGCGTAGTATTTTCAGTTGTTGCAGTTCAAGCAAACGTGGTGAGGTTACTCTCAAATAGATTTGGAGAAACAGATGAGGTATCGCTGGAAACGCTTGAGTGTAGTTGTGGTATCCGAGCTTATCAAATCCAAGTATGTATTACCGTATATACCAAATAAACATGGGTGATGAACTGGCTCAACAGCAGAGCTCAAAGGGCTGCAGTGAGTGGGCTGTGCCTGGCTGGCAGCCGCTCACTCGCGGTGCTCCCCAGGGCTCCGTTCTGGGGCCGGTCCTGTTCGGTGGTGTTATCAGTGGTCTGGGTGCAGGAGAGGAAAGCATCCTTAGCAGGTTTGGAGATGATACTAAATTGGGAGGTGCTGTCCCTCTCTGGAGGGACAAGAGGCTTCGCAGAGGGATCTGCATACCTTGGAGCACTGGGCAATCAGCAATGGCCCGAAGTTCAACACAGGGAAATGTGGGGTGGGTGCTGCAGCTGGGTTGGAGCAGCGCTGGGCACAGGCACAGGCTGGGGGGTGAGGCTGGGGAGCAGCTCAGCAGGAAGGGACCTGGGGGTGCTGGTGATATTGTGGCAGGCTTCCTAGAGAGCTGGTTGATGCCTCGTGCCTGTCAGTATGAAGGGACATTTGGGCAATGCTCTGAATAACAAGCTTTAACTTTTGCCTGAAGTGGTCAGGCAGTTGGGCTTGGATGGCTTTTGTAGGTTCCTTCTGACTGAGCTATTTTGTGCTAAGTCTTTTCATAAGGGAAATGCAGGTGTTGCTTGATGACCTTCAACAGACTTCTGTGGAAAGGCAGTTGCTCCTTATAGTAGCATCTTTTGGAAAAAATACGTTCTTATACTCTTCGGTTAAATAGAAACTTTCAGGGACTTTGTGAAGAACCTTGTTGGGACTGATTTTGAAGGGTTTCAAAAGGTATTTGCAAGGTTTTTGTTTTTTGTTTTTCTAATGTGGTACCTGTAGAAATGGTTTAGGAAACGCCAACTATCTGCTTAAATAAAAACAAATCTTTCAACGCATCTTGAAGGGTTTTTTAGTGGTGAGCAAGGTTAAAGTTCTTTGCAAATGTGTATTGGTGTTGCAGTTGATGCGTTGTATTTTAAAGGTAATTTCATTGTACCTGATTGTTAGTGGCTAAGTACTTCTTGTGTAAAGCATAGCACCTCAGGTTTCTGCAGGAAGGACGTTAGGAGGTTCTGCAGGATGACTGGAAATGGGAAATTCTTTAATCAAGTAGGGGTAATCCTTGGTTAAATGCTGCTGAATGCTTCTGGCAGCCAAATGAGTTTGCAGATGCTACCAGGCTGTGAGGCTGCTTGTGCCTCTCGGAGTTTTTGGACTGGGTTTTCGAGTGATTTCTTACGAGAATGGCCCGAAAGAGATCAGATAGAGTTAAAAAGATGAGACTTGAGATCTTGCTGTGGACAGGAGTGCTCAGTTGGATGAACACAAGATGGGCAGCCGAAAAGGAGTCAGTGGTTCACAACTGCTTGTGAATTGGGTGTTATGCTGTGTTGGAAAAGCCAAAAGATCAGCTGGAAAGTACAGCACAGGAATACAGCCTACTCTGTTCAACACAGAGGCTGCCTCATCTGTGGCCCTGTTTACCCATGAAGTCATAGCCTGCTGTCCATACCACTGAGAAGTTTGCTATTTGGCATTGTGGCATAGTTTTAAGGGTTGGAGAAGGCCAAGGTAGTTTTTTGGATGCCCTTAGATGCCCTTTGGATGCCCAATCCTTCTCACTGCGAAAGTGTGAAAATGCTTGTCTGAATTTTTGTGAGTAGAACACGAAGTCCATGTTGTTGTAGAGTAGATTATATTAGAACACGAATATTCTCATGAATTATCAGGTTCTACTTGTGTTTTGAGTTTCTGTTTAGTTGGCCATAAACCACGGCTTTTGGATCAGTCACACATAAGCCAGTGACAGTGCACCCAGCAAACACTGCAACATTTGAATCTGTATTTACACACACCATTGAGCTCTAAAATAGAAGCACTTAAAATATGAGACAATACATAGAATCAGCGTTTTGAAGGTAGCTGAATTGCAGGAAGTCAATAAAGAGGGGAGGCAGAGCAACCTGGCTAACAAATCCCGCAGCTTGCCGCTCTGCTCAAGGAATGTTTTTTACCAGGCGTTGTGGTGATGTCCTTTGCACTCCTGCTTGTAGCCAGGTCTGTGGAAGTTGCCCGTCTGCTTTCAGAGACTTGTTTGCTCTCCTGCTTGAGTTAGATGCCAAAACTTGGAACGCTGGCCAAAGTGAGGGTCTGTTTCAGAAATGAGGTGGTATTTCTTGCGTGGTTTGCAGAGAGGTTCCAAGGTGAGCATTTGCACATGTGCTATTTAGTGTGGAAAGCGCTTCCAGTGACTCCTCTGCCCAACAGGTGTTGCTCTAAATGCTTGTATCGTGTTTCAGCAGCTTTGGTTTCCACATTAGTTTGCCTTGCCCGTACGTTCGTTATCCTGACTCTGCCAGACGTCCGTACGGATCCCTCAGGTAGCGCAGCCAGACGGCCTGAAACGAAGGACTCTGCGCCACGCAAACACGTGCTGAAGCTTCTAAGTCGCAATCAAGATACAGTGGAAAACTTCCCATAAAGTGGGGCTGGTGAGTGTTATCCTGAGGGGGGGTTATGCAGTGAAGTCCTCCATGAAGACATTTAACTGGGGGTCAGTGGACGTGGCAGGCATTTTGCCTTAAAACTTTCAGTACAGTAAGGTAATTGATACACGTGATTACTCAAACTATTTGCTTTTAGGAATGAAGCAGCAAAAGCCATAAAAATAATTCTTGCACGGGTGCAATACATCGAGCTGGCCCATCGGCGTGTTCCAGAGCAGTGGCTTAGCAGGTAGCATGATTTATATCATCATGTGGACTTAGAGGGGTTTGGAAATGATTTACAGGATGGTGGAAGTTAACTTGGGAAATCTTTAAATGCTGTAGCTAGCAGCACTTTGTAGATTTATGATAGATATAGCATGAAAACAAGTAGTTGACTTACCTTAGAGTTAAGCTAACACTTAGTGTTAGTTTAACATCTCACTGTAGCAGCTTGTTCTGTGAGGATGGATTCAAATCCTTTGAGATGGAGGAGAGAGCATGCAGGAGGGGAATGCAAAATGTAGAGGCCAAAGAAGGCCAGAACATGCGATTGATTTATCCTTAATGAATATTTGGCTCACTGAGGTTACAGATCCAGGGGTGAGTCCTTGCCCTGCTTTGGATGAAGAGGCTTTCTTGTCTGTCTGCATCACGCTCCTTGCCATTTAGTTTTCTTTTCAAGACCTCTTGCCTTGTGGTTCATACATTACTCTGTGCTTAGAATGAAACACAAATGTAGCTGCTGCACAAATGAGATTTCACCCATGTTATCATCCCAGTGGCTCTGTAAGCCTTTCCAGGGAATAGCAGGGAAGGAAGGGGAAGAGGAGATTCGTAGCTCATCTTAAAACAATTGGCCAGTTTCAGCTTGTTTTGTAAGATTAAATTTAGAGAAGAGTTGTTATCCTGCAGGCTTCTTTTGCACCCGAGGCTTTTAAAAGTCCAAATGATTTCATTTTATTTTTTCTTGGCAAGTATTTGATGCTGTTGTTCCGTACTGGATACCAAACCGCCTCACCCACTGATGTTTGTTACTGTAGCATGCAGACTTCCCGAGCTCCCATGGGAGCGAATGCACTCTACAGTGTGCTGTTGTTAAACAAAATAGAACAAAAACCTCTAAATAAGAACACTTAAGGCTTTGTTACAAAACGTAGTTCTTGTGATAACCAGTCCTGTTGTTTTTTCAACTGTTGTTCTCAGTGAAGTCAGCTGAGCTTCATAAAGTTAACTCCGTTTTCGTTGCCTTCCAAGTTAACTCAAGGTATCGTGGTTCGATTTTGAGCATTTGCTGTGTTAAATTAAAAAATAATACTCTGGGAAATCATAGAATTTGCTTATGTTAGTGTAAGCTTTTAAATCCAAAGCTGGCCATAGCAGGTGTTTTTTCTGGGGCTTTAGAAAGTGAGAATATACAAATACACCATTAAAAAATTTGTTAGGTTCTGAGTGCAGTCCAGAGAGAAGACCACACAAACTCTGCCCCAGGATGTTTTCCTTTTCTGCCCATCAACAAATGCCATTCTGCTGTGGAGATTTATAGCAGCGTGCTAATGATGTTACTCCATCTTCTGGATGGACAGGATGCACACACAAAACAGTAAAATCTGCAAGTTTGTTTTTAAGACGGTAATGCAAGTTAAATGGGTTGTGTTTGTGCTTGGAACTTGTTAACATGGAAAGGGGGAAATAAACAGGAAGAGCACATGGGGTAGGTTTGTTCTGGAGCACACCTCCCTGTCTTGAGTTCAACTCGACGTGAAGGCTACAACATTAACCCTTAACCACACTTGGGTGAGGTCGAATTGCTGATACTTACAGAATCAAAACCCATCCCTTCCCTTAGTAGTATCGAATGCATGGAAGTAGAGGAGAAATAAGAGGATTTCCTTAGCTTCCTCAGATTTTTGGAGCCCTGCAGTTGACTGTAGTGTGATCTTTTTAATGTGTTTGTGGGACAGATCTGTCTGGTATGCCACTATAATGGGGTCTGATTGGCAGGACCCTGTATAGGATTCCCTGGAGCAGCTGGATGCTGTGTGTGTATAAAGGAAGTTTTGAGGCAAGGGAGAAACAAGTTCAGCATGGATAGGTGATGTGCTTTGTAATATTCTGTTGTTTGTTTTTTTTTCAGAATTGCTCACAAACTTTCCATTTACTCTTGATGGGCATTCACCAAAAACTTCAGTGATACTCCACAGGTCTGAGTTTATCCAGGCACTTTATTAGGACTGGTATTGATTTCTCCTCCATCATGCTTCTTCTGGTGTAGGATTGATTTATTCCTGCTTGATGTGACTCAAAGAAGAAAGTTATCCCTTGATGTCAAACACAGAGTAAAAGCTAGGTATCAAAGTAGAGATTTCTGTTGCAGTTACCAGTAATGAGTTGCCCATGGAAGAATGCATTTCCCCACGGTTTCCAAATGTTTGTTCATCTGCTTACTGAGGAAGTCTGTAATATACCCGGTGAGATTTGGGGCTGCTTTCTTTTTGCTTAATTGCACTGGCCTACAGGATCAGTAAATAGGCTTTTTTCTTTTTTCTTTTTTTTTTTTTTTTAATTTTAAACAACATTTGTAAGTAGTTGGAAGGAACACAAGTAGGAATTAGTGCTTCTTCACTGTGTCAGCTATGAGGCTGTAAGTTAGCAATGCACATGTTTATGGAGAGCTTTACAAAATACAGTTTAAATGGGATGCTTGGTAAGTCTTTTTTTTTTTTTTTTTGGTGGTATATTAAACCTGCTACCAATTCTGTGACATCTTACAGACAAGTGAGTTCATGGACCAGGGAATGAATGAGATAAGGCATATACATAGCCACCATAATAAGTTGTGCAGAGGCTGGTAATGTCATCTCATGAGAAACATCACCTTTTGGAAGTCATCCTCTTGCTGTGTGCCTTCTTTGGCTCTTGCTTTCTTTGGGCAACAGGTGCTGGATGTTGAATAACTCTGTTGCTCCTGCCCTCTGGTTCTCCTTCTCCTCTGCAGAAGCAGATGGCTTGCCTTGGTCCTTTGGGGCAGGGGGAGAATCGATGGAAAATGAAGGACTTTCCTGTGCAGCACCAAAGGGCTGGCACTTTTTCCAGCAGACAATGAGAGAAGGTATGACTCCTTGCACAGCAGTAGGCAGAGAGAGAGGGCAGGGGCTGTTTCCCTCTGCTTGAATTAGTCAGAGAAGGTTTTTCTTCATCCTGAGAATGGATTGAGAGGAAAGGGGCTAACCCTGCATTTGTGAGCAAGAGAAAGGCTACACCACGATTGAGAGGAAGCAGTGAAAGGGGGAATAAAAACACTCCAAGATCTCAGAGCTATAGTCCTTGGGTTAAAATTCTGTTATTGAGGACATTACCTAAAGTGCACCCCATATCATCGCTGGGATTTCTGTGAATGCTGTTACTCCGTAGTGCTGCTCCTGAAGTAGACACAGC
This sequence comes from Aythya marila, assembly GCF_965140915.1. Taxonomy (NCBI): domain Eukaryota; kingdom Metazoa; phylum Chordata; class Aves; order Anseriformes; family Anatidae; genus Aythya; species Aythya marila. The sequence continues at coordinate 20,903,936 of NC_139042.1, read as the reverse complement.
AGCTGTCCTTCCCCAAAGACACAGCCTGGTTTTTCCTGGACCGATCTGTTATGGTTTAAGCGTGGTCATTTATTTTGTGTTTATTTTTCAGGGACAGGGTAAATAAAGCATGTTGTGAAGTCATAAATCTAATCCCTCACAGCTTAATGGGGAGGGAGAGATCGACATATTCATTATTGTAATGAAGAAGGTGCAAAATGTAATCTGTGTCTGAAATTGTGCTGACAGCACCCCGTACAGTCTGTTGTTGTACTCATTTATTTAATCTGCAAATTTGTCTCCATTTTTGGGTTTGTTTCTTAGTTTGAGTCAGAGGAAGTTTGGAATACCATACCAATGAGTGGGGCTGGAGAAAATAAATTGAAAAGCAGCTTCTACTCCCTTTTTCTTTCTTTTTTTTTTTTTGTGTGGAAGTGGCCCAATTCTCTTCCCACTTGTCTCACCCTGAGTAAGTTCAGTCATGTAATGGTCACTCCGCTTACCTGATCCTCTTTGCCTGTTCTTCCTCCTCCTCTTCCTCCTCCTCTTCCATTCAGTAACGCTGTTTTGACTGTTCTCAGCTTCTTCACCACCCAAAATTGTTTACATCTCCCGTGTTTCTTGTTTATTCTCTTGCCTACATGCTATTTTGCATCCTGCTTTTACTCTTAGGTCACCTCTCTCCCCTTACTGGCTTTTTAATTCACTTCCCACAGTTCTGTGTGGAAACTGGAGATCGAGGACTCCTCTGTAACAGGCCCCGTCTGGCTCAGGACCGCCCTGAGCTGCCAACTGCTGGGGGCCGAGAGGCTTTTTTGGGGGTTATTGGTATGTGCCTGCTGTACATCTTGTTCCTTGTTTGGTTTTGGCCACTGACATGACGGTGAGCCTCTGTTTTGATGGACTCGAGCTATTTTTGTGTCATATTTTACTGTCTTTATTGGTGTAAAGCTGATCTAGTCCAACCTGAGAGTTTTCTGAAAGAGCTGATTTGGGAGTTGGCACGGGCTTGGAAGTGCTGTAATATCCAGCAGATTTGTGATGTATTTCTGACTTCTTTTTTTGCTTTTTTTTTTTTTTTTTTTTTTTTTTTTATTAAGGGTGTTATTCAAGGCAAGTAAAAATATGTAGCCTCTGATCACCAGTCTGCTCAGTCTTGGTGCTCAGTGCACTGTGGTGGATCTCTGTCTTGAAAGACATCAGACGAAGCTCAGTCAGTGCTAGGCATGAAAAACATTATAAAAATTAGATTTGGATCTCTGGTGTATTTTTCTGTCTGGAAACAAGGCCATTTTTATTTTAGCTGGAAGAAGACAAAGGAAAAAATCCTTTATCATGACATTATGAACACAGGCATTTATAGATCATTTATATAATCCTCCTGTAGCATAAATCTTCTCAAAAAGACTGAACTCAATGGGAAGGGAACACTTTTATTGCTGGTTATTTCATTAAAACGTTATTGGGAGTGATTAGGGTCCCAAATAGCTTGGGTTACTGTGGTGAAACTGCAGGTTGGCCTAAGCAGCTGGGGGGAAATCCAGCCCTTTGTGGGTTAACCTTGGCTACATTTCTGTACTAGGTTCTCTTCAAAAGTATTTGTCCAGTCCCAAGATGTCACATATATATGTTAATAGACTGCTTTTGTTTTAATTAGCCAAATAGTTGAAAGGAGCTTTCTCAGGAGCTCAGCATGAGCTGAAATACGTCGCTGTGGTGGCCTTGTGCCATCTGCAGAAGAGCAGCACTGCATTGTAGGGGACAACGTGGAACAGTCTGAGATGAAAGATGCTTCTGCATGTCTGTATAATGTGAGGTGTAAGGCAGACATTTCCTCTTCTGCAGGCTGGGAAAGTGTGGGGGAACAGGTGTGTTTATGGATATGCTATGTATGTGTGGTGGTTTTACCGTGCTGGGCAGCTAAACCCCACAACCGCTCTCTCACTCCCCCTCCTTTAGATAAGGAGGGGGAGAAGTAAAGCAAAGAACAACTCACGGGTTGAGATAAGGATAATTTAATTAAAGGGAAATAATTATAATAATTAAATAAAGACTACCATGAACTAAACAACTTAACTAAGGGGAAAATAAAAGGAAAAGGGGGAAAAGGGAGGAAAACAAACAAACAAAATAAATGAAAGCTATATGGAAGTGCAGAGGAAAGAAATTACTCTCTACTTCCCACAAATGAGCGATGATTGACCACGTCCTTGAAGCAAGGCCTCAACGCACGCAGCCGGTGTTCGAGAGGAGGACCGACGTCTTCTCAACGAGAGCCCACCCCTCCCCTCTTCTTCCTGTTTCCACCTTTTATTGCTGAGTGTGACACCACATGGTATGGAATATCCCTTTGATTGGTTTAGGTCAGCTGCCCTAGTGATGTTTCTCTCCTCACTTTTTGCCCACCCCCTAGGAGGGTTAGAGAAAGGCCCAATGCTGTGCCACTGCTGCTCAGCAGTAGACACAACACTGGTGTGATAACACTGCTGTTTCAGCTACAAGTACAGAGTACGGCACTGAATGGGCTGCTGCCGGGAAAGTTAACATTCCAGCCAGACCCAGTACAACCTCCACCCCTTATTCCATAACATTTGTGTCACACTCAGATCCCCATACTTTAGCATACAAGCATTCTCATCATTATCCCTTGTCCTTTAACAGGACAAGGATTTAACAGGATTAATAGGCAGGTGTATCTTTTCATTCCATAGGTCTTTCTTGGAAAATGTCCATAAGAACTGTTGATGATTAGGTCTTCATCTGCCAAAGTGGCCACTCAAGGCAGGCGGAGTTGGATGTCTGGACACCAGCACCAGCTTAGCTCAAGTCCTTGTTGCACTGCCCGGCTCCTTGCAAAGTTGACCTGTCGTTGATCCTACAGCATCTTCCTACAACATATAACTTAGATTATAGATTAGTTTTCTCTCAATGTCAAATCTCCTTGAGGCACACACTTGATATCCCCATTCTTTTGCATGACCCACCAGGTATACCCTGGTCCTTGAGCGAAGACAATCCCACGAGTGGGTTTGCCTTTTCCCGAGGCAGGAGCAACCCACACTGCCTTCCCCATCCACCTTCCTATATGCACTACGGGAACCTTAGCTCCTTTCACAGTGTGTAGGGGTTTTGTTTCGGCAGGACCAGCACGGCTGTCAGACCCCCTAATGTTAACTAGCCAAGTGGCTTCTGGTAGATTTGTGTCCCATTGTTTCCACGTCCCAGCACCTAATGCTCGTAACATAGTCTTTAACAGTCCATTGTACCTCTCAACCTTCCCAGAGGCTTGTGGGTGGTAAGGGATGTGGTACACCCACTCAATACCATGCCTCTTTGCCCAGGAGGTAACAAGATTGTTTCGGAAATGACTCCCATTGTCAGACTCAATTCTCTCTGGTGTACCATGACGCCACAATACTTGTCTTTCCAGGCCCAAGATAGTGTTTCGGGCTGTGGCATGGTTTACAGGGTATGTTTCCAGCCACCCAGTAGTTGCTTCTACCATGGTGAGTATGTACCGTTTGCCTTGGCGAGTTTTGGGGAGTGGTCCGATATAGTCAATTTGCCAGGCCTCACCATATTGATACCCTAGCCATCTCCCCCTGTTCCAGGGAGATTTTACCTTCATGGCTTTCTTGATTGCAGCACAGGTTTCACACTCATGGGTAACCTGTGTGATGGCCTCAATGGTCAAGTCCACCCCTCGATCACGAGCCCATCTGTAAGTGGCATCTCTCCCCAGATGTCCTGATGTTTCATGGGCCCATCGAGCTACAAACAGCTCACCCTTACGTTCCCAGTCTAGGTCCACCTGAGCCACTTCAATTTTCGAAGCTCGATCCACTTCTTTGTTGTTCTGATGTTCTTCAGTAGTGCGACTCTTGGGCATGTGGGCATCTACATGACGTACTTTAACATCCAGGTTTTCTACCCGGGCAGCAATATCTTGCCACAGGGTAGCAGCCCAGATAGGCTTACCTCTGCGCTGCCAGTTGCTCTGTTTCCATTGCTGCAGCCACCCCCACAGAGCATTTGCCACCATCCATGAGTCAGTATAAAGATACAATACTGGCCAATTTTCTCTTTCGGCGATATCTAGGGCTAGTTGTATGGCTTTTACTTCTGCATACTGACTCGACTCACCTTCCCCTTCCATGGCTTCCGCAACTCGTCGTATGGGATTCCACACAGCAGCTTTCCATTTCCGATGTCTCCCTATCACACGGCAGGATCCGTCAGTAAACAACGCATACTGCTTTCTGTCTTCTGGCAACTCATTGTATGGTGGTGCCTCTTCAGCACGGGTTACCTCTTCTGTTGGCACTCCGAAATCTCTGCCTTCCGGCCAGTCCATAATCTCTTCCAGGATTCCTGGGCGATTGGGTTTTCCCATTCGAGCCCGCTGTGTAATTAACGCTATCCACTTACTCCATGTAGCATCAGTTGCATGGTGTGTAGTGGGAATTTTCTCTTTGAACATCCAATGTAACACAGGTAGCCGCGGTGCCAAGAGGAGCTGTGCCTCTGTACCCACAACTTCTGAAGCAGCTCGAACACCCTCATATGCTGTGAGTATTTCCTTTTCAGTTGGGGTGTAATTGGCTTCTGATCCTCGATAGCCCCGACTCCAGAAGCCCAGAGGTCGACCTCGAGTTTCTTCTGGGGTTTTCTGCCAAAGGCTCCAGGTGAGCCCATGCTCCCCAGCTGCAGTGTACAGTATATTTTGCACAGCTGGTCCAGTACGGACACGCCCAAGGGCTACTGCACGAGCTATTTCTTGTTTGATTTGTTCAAATGCCTGTTGTTGCTCAGGGCCCCACTCAAAATAGTTTCTCTTTCGAGTCACTCGATATAGAGGACTCACAAGCTGACTATAGCCTGGCACATGCATTCTCCAGAATCCCACGAGGCCTAGGAAAGCTTGCGTTTCCTTTTTGCTAGTTGGCGGAGACATTGCTGTTATTTTATTGATCACATCCATTGGAATATGGCGACGTCCATCCTGCCATTTTACCCCCAAGAACTGGATTTCCTGTGTAGGCCCCTTGACCTTGCTCTTTTTAATGGCAAAACCAGCTTTCAGGAGAATTTGGATTATTTTCTTCCCTTTCTCAAAAACTTCTTCTGCTGTGTTGCCCCACACGAGGATGTCGTCAATGTACTGAAGATGCTCAGGAGCTCCCCCTTGCTCCAGTGCAGACTGGATCAGTCCATGGCAAATGGTAGGGCTGTGTTTCCACCCCTGGGGCAGCCGATTCCAGGTGTATTGGATGCCCCTCCAAGTGAAAGCAAACTGCGGCCTGCATGCTGCTGCTAAAGGGATGGAGAAAAATGCATTAGCAATATCAATTGTGGCATACCACTTGGCTGCCTTTGACTCTAGTTCGTACTGAAGTTCTAGCATGTCCGGCACTGCAGCACTCAGTGGTGGCGTGACTTCATTCAGGCCTCGATAGTCCACTGTTAGCCTCCACTCACCATTAGACTTTCGTACTGGCCATATAGGACTATTAAAGGGTGAGCGAGTCTTGCTGATTACTCCCTGACTCTCCAGTCGGTGAACCAACTCATGGATGGGAATCAGGGAGTCTCGGTTGGTGCGATATTGCCGTCGGTGCACCGTTGTGGTAGCAATTGGTACCTGTTGTTCTTCAACCTTCAGCAATCCTACAACAGAAGGGTCTTCTGAAAGGCCAGGCAGGGTAGACAGCTGCCTAATCTTCTCTGTGCTCAAAGCAGCTATGCCAAAAGCCCACCGGTATCCTTTGGGATCCTTGAAGTACCCTCTCTTGAGATAGTCTATGCCAAGGATGCACGGAGCCTCTGGGCCAGTCACAATGGGATGCTTTTGCCACTCATTCCCAGTTAGACTCACTTCAGCTTCCAGTACAGATAGTTGTTGGGATCCCCCTGTCACTCCAGAGATACAGGTGAGTTCTGTCCCTTGGTAGCCTGATGGCATTATGGTACATTGTGCGCCAGTGTCCACTAAAGCTTTGTATTCCTGTGGTTCTGATGTTCCAGGCCATCGGATCCACACAGTCCAATAAATACGGTTATCCCTCTCCTCTACCTGGCCAGAGGCAGGGCCCCTCTAGTCCTGGCTGGAGCGTCTGCCACTTAATTCTTGCAAATGCACAAATTCTGGCAAATGAGAGGTAGAGGTCCCTTCATCGTGGTCAAGAATAACATCAGCTCTTCTACTGCCTCTGGGGTACTGCCCAATAGAAACTGGAGCAGCATTTCTCTTAGGAGCCCCTCTTCTTGCTGCTGTATTTCCTTTCAGTTCACGTACCCGAGCAGCTAGGGTTGAAGTAGGTACACCATCCCATTTCCTCATATCTTCCCCATGATCACGCAGATAAAACCACAAGGTGCCACGTGGTGTACGTCTTGGGTACTCTCTCTCTTGAGCAGGCGAATGCTGATTCTTAGTGGCTGAAGTATCACTCTGTCTAGATGAGGGGGAATATACTTTCTCCACAAGCTTGTCAAGTCCTTTAGACAATTTCTCCACAGCTGAGACACAGGACTGTAGCAGAGCAGAGAGATTGTCTTCATATTTTTGAAGTTGGCAGGAGACATCATACATTGTTGGTCCCATCCCCTCATCCCAGTGAATTGCTGCCAGGGTACTGGCATGTGCTGCTGGTGCACTCCGCACAAATTTACGCCACATGGATGTTGTGCACTGGACTTCATCGGGGTCTTGAGGCGTCTGGGCATTGTCCAAATCACTATAAATCATCTCCCGCACAGCTAATTCCCGCAGATGTTGGAGACCTTTATCCACAGTGGTCCACTTGCCTATGTGATATACAATATCTTCCTTATGGGGATATCTTTCTTTGATAGCTGCCAGGAGTCGTCTCCAGAGGCTGAGGGCCTGTGCTCCTCTCCCGATTACTTTGTCGATTACCCTTTCTCTAGAGAGGGATCCCAGCTGCTTGGCTTCATTGCCTTCTAATTGTAGGCTACTGGCCCCAGCATCCCAGCATCGGAGCAGCCAAGTGAGGATGTGTTCACCTGGGCGTCGACCATAATCCTTTCGTATTTCTCGCATCTCACTCAGGGATAAGGATCGAGTGATTTCTGATTCCTTTATGATTTCCGTCTCGTCTTCCTGCTGTTTTTGTGATGGCTCTGCTTTAGAGGTACCTGCCAATTCCCCTTCTCCCTCCTTCTTAGGAGAGCCTTCTTCCCTTACTAAACGAGCTGACCTCCGTTTCCATTGTTTTGACTTGACTATGGGGGCGACTGATACCATAGTTGGTTGGTCCTCTGGGTCAGCCACAGCATGTGTTACTTGGTCATCAGACTCAGAGACTTCCTCCCTCTCTTCAAGTTGCTGGATGATGTTAAACAGTGTTTGATAGGAATAAGCCAGGACCCAGCACAATGCTGCAAGCTGTTGTTCTCCGGCATTATCAGGATCAGGACATACAACTCTCAAACATTCTACCAAGTTTTTAGGATTTAGCACTTGCTCAGGGGTGAAGTTCAAAACTATTGGAGGAGACACTCGTGACAGGTATCTGCTAACATCATCCCACACACCGTGCCACTCACCACGAGACTGTTCCGGGACAGATTCCCAAATAAGTTTTCTAAACAATCGACTAATCTTAGAGAGAAAATGAAACCTGTTATTCAGAATTAGAAATAGCAATACATGGGTTACAGATGGATCTTCAAAATACTCCCAAACTGTTGTAATTAGCCCACTGTGAAAGAAGGGAAAGGTACCATTCCTGATATTATTAATAAACTGGTGTCCAGATGAGAAAAGGAAGGCAGTGTAATTCTGAATATTCTCTGAAAGATAGTTTCCATGGGACCCAAATGATAACAGCGCAGAGCCTGAATTCCAGAGTAAAACCAAGGTCAGTGCTTGGCAGCACAACGAATTAAAAAAAGTGAACACAGATTGTAGCACTTGGTCGGATCGGATATATAGGAGAAAGGAGAATATGACACGAATTGCATGACATATGAACAAAGCCATTATTATTAACAGGGCAAGGAACATGGTTACTAGCAAGCAAGTGTGTTAGTTGTATGCGTTTAATCAATTCTATTGTTATCTCAACCCTTCGAGCCCCACGTTGGGCGCCAAAAAGGACTGTGGTGGTTTTACCGTGCTGGGCAGCTAAACCCCACAACCGCTCTCTCACTCCCCCTCCTTTAGATAAGGAGGGGGAGAAGTAAAGCAAAGAACAACTCACGGGTTGAGATAAGGATAATTTAATTAAAGGGAAATAATTATAATAATTAAATAAAGACTACCATGAACTAAACAACTTAACTAAGGGGAAAATAAAAGGAAAAGGGGGAAAAGGGAGGAAAACAAACAAACAAAATAAATGAAAGCTATATGGAAGTGCAGAGGAAAGAAATTACTCTCTACTTCCCACAAATGAGCGATGATTGACCACGTCCTTGAAGCAAGGCCTCAACGCACGCAGCCGGTGTTCGAGAGGAGGACCGACGTCTTCTCAACGAGAGCCCACCCCTCCCCTCTTCTTCCTGTTTCCACCTTTTATTGCTGAGTGTGACACCACATGGTATGGAATATCCCTTTGATTGGTTTAGGTCAGCTGCCCTAGTGATGTTTCTCTCCTCACTTTTTGCCCACCCCCTAGGAGGGTTAGAGAAAGGCCCAATGCTGTGCCACTGCTGCTCAGCAGTAGACACAACACTGGTGTGATAACACTGCTGTTTCAGCTACAAGTACAGAGTACGGCACTGAATGGGCTGCTGCCGGGAAAGTTAACATTCCAGCCAGACCCAGTACAGTATGGGAGAATGCTTCTCAGCTGGAAGATGAAATCCACGTAGGAAAGGTTTCTACAGGACATTTTGGACAGCTCAAGGTCTATATTGTCCAACTGTACTTCTAGCTACGAACTTTAGGATGTGCAGATCCCATAGAAAATGCTGGTAGACACTAATCATGTCTTCCATGCATGCTATATTGACGTTTTTATACCTGTCACCCCTTACGTAAAATAGTCATCTAACCTACTACATGTGAGGAAGAGAATTCCATACATAGTTTTTCATCACTGTATTCACAGAAGATGAATGATTTTGCTGTTTTTTTATAGTGCACAGCGACAGCATGTGAAAGCTTAAATCAAGGAATTCAGAACGTGTAGTACAAGGAAACTTTTTCTTTGTGCTCTTTTTTCTCCATCTCTTCCTTCCAGGTATAGATGGTGGAGAAATCACCAGTGAAAGTATTTTAGGAGTGTAAACTTGTTTCTGACTATTTCAGTAGTGGGATATGGAACTGAAACTTCTTGACTCAGGTGGATTTGGCATGATAAAAATGTAACTTTAAATACTTCTTTTACCATCCTTGTTTGGGGGCGGGGGGTTCCAGTATGCAGGTTTGTGTGCATCTTTGGTTTGCTCAGCCACTTGCAAAGCTACCAACTTCTGTTGTGAGTTGAACATAAAGGGGAAAATCCAGATTCCACGAGTGCTGGCCTTAGCTCAAGTAATCTGTGTTCTTCAGGACCACCAGATGTGTACTCCAGAAGAATTAGTTTAGCTACATTTTTTTTTCTTATTTTTAAAAAATCTTTCTATTAAACTGGAGATACAAATATGAAATACAGCACTTGACAACAGTTTGTGGCTTTATAATCCTCTGGAGAAGTCTGCATCTATAAAAACAATGAGTGGATTGCAATGATACATAAATAACATATTTTCATTCCTAATAGTTGTAACTCTATTCTAGTGACTTTTCTTCTTTTATAAAGCAAATATATATGTGTATATATAGATTTCCTTTAGACGACAACTTGAAAGATTGTAAATTGAGTACCTTTAAATATCAATAGCAGAAGGATGTGTAAAACTTGGTTTAGCACAGTGTAGAATTGCATGGTTTTGAGTGCATCTCCTATTTCCTGTTTTTGGTTGGTTTGAGTAGAGGAAGCAGATGAGAAATTGAGTGAGGATTTGCTAAAACAAAGGTGTTGTATTTGCATATGCCTTTTTTTTTTTTTTAACAAAATGAAAAAAGGGAAAACACTGCAGTCCTGCAGGTAGTGATAATTTGTCACCAGTATTTGAGTTGCTGGCTGCTGAAGTCTTCGTTTTTCATGTTCTGCTATCCCATGTTCCATGAATCAAGACCTTCTCTTTCAGAAAGTGTATATACACTTGAGATCATGAGAAACTTCTCAAACCATTTAGCTGTGGCTAACTCAGCTGGAGCTGCTAGTTGTTCTACCCTGCAGAGGAATAGAACTGACTGCTTTAAACAGGAACCTCGTGGCAGTGGGAAGGTTGAAGTGTTTGGGGCAATGGTGTATCGTAAACGCTTGATTTTTTTCCCAGCAGCAGCAGTCAGTGAAAATCTCTTTGTGGTAGGGAAGGTGGTTTAAACAAGTAATAATACTTCAGATGGTGCTGGAAGGCAAGAAGGGCATTAGCTTTTAACTGCTCTGAAGTGTGAGAGGAGACATCACCACTACAGTGGGCACGTGTTGTTCAGGAGCAGGTAGCAGAGGTGCCACTGGAACAAGGCATACGTTTCTCATCAACCTGATGCAGCTTTTATTAATCTGTGACCCAACCTAGTGTCCTTGCATGAGGTCCTGGTGAAATGCTAAATCGTGTCAGTGCTGGTTTGATGCATGTGTACTATGCATCCTTGCATAGTCTGGAGATGCCTCGTACCATTTTAGATACACTTGTTATATTAAGAAGAAACATGATTTATTTCTGTTTGATTCTTCAGGCAACAAGGGCTTCTTTGACTCAGCATTGTACCAGTCTGGGGGAGTCACTGGGCAAGGAAAATGACATTGCTCTGATTATTGATGGCCATACGCTGAAGTATGCCCTTTCGTTTGAAATCAGGCAGAGCTTTCTGGACTTGGCACTCTCCTGTAAAGCGGTCATTTGTTGCAGGTAAGAAATTCTATATATTTTTTTCTTTCACGGTAACAAAATGGGCATGAAGTTTTGGGAGACTTTATCTGGTATGTTAACTTTCCTTTCATATTTAGTGCTCTCAGGAAATACAAAAGTGGGAGAAGTACTGTGCTATTCCAGAGGAAGTAAGTTGTAGTGGTGAGCCACTTGATAATATAATCGATTTCTCTGCTGTGAGACTGCTGAGAAGCTGGGGCTGTGTTGGAAGAGGCAAAAAGGAAGACTGTAGAGAAGTATTTAGAATCATAGAATCATAGAATCATAGAATATCCTGAGTTGGAAGGGACCCTTAAGGATCATCAAGTCCAACTCTCGACACCGCACGGGTCTACCCAAAAGTTCAGACCATGTGCCTAAGTTCACAGTCCAATCTCTTCTTAAATTCAGACAGGCTCGGTGCAGTGACCACTTCCCTGGGGAGCCTGTTCCAGTGTGCAACCACCCTCTCTGTGAAGAACCCCCTCCTGACGTCCAGCCTAAATTTCCCCTGCCTCAGCTTAACCCCGTTCCCGCGGGTCCTGTCACTAGTGTTAATGGAGAAAAGGTCTCCTGCCTCTCGACACCCCCTTACGAGGAAGTTGTAGACTGCGATGAGGTCTCCCCTCAGCCTCCTCTTCTCCAGGCTGAACAGGCCCAGTGACCTCAGCCGTTCCTCGTACGTCTTCCCCTCCAGGCCTTTCACCATCTTCGTAGCCCTCCTCTGGACACTTTCCAACAGTTTCATGTCCTTTTTATACTGTGGTGCCCAGAACTGCACACAGTACTCGAGGTGAGGCCGCACCAGCGCAGAGTAGAGCGGGACAATCACCTCCCTTGACCTACTAGCGATGCCGTTCTTGATGCACCCCAGGATACGATTGGCCCTCCTGGCTGCCAGGGCACACTGCTGGCTCATATTCAACTTGCTGTCTATCACGACCCCCAGATCCCTCTCTTCTAGGCTGCTCTCCAGCGTCTCATCGCCCAGTCTGTACGTGCAGCCAGGGTTTCCCCGTCCCAGGTGCAGGACCCGGCACTTGCTCTTATTGAACTTCATGCGGTTGGTGATCGCCCAGCTCTCCAACCTGTCCAGATCCCTCTGCAAGGCCTTTACGCCCTCATTTGAGTCCACAACTCGTCCAAGTTTGGTGTCGTCAGCAAACTTGCTCAAAATACCCTCTATTCCTACATCCAGATCATTTATAAAAATATTGAAAAGTACCGGTCCTAAAATGGAGCCTTGAGGGACCCCACTGGTGACTGCCTGCCAGCCTGACGCAGCTCCATTTACCATAACCCTTTGGGCCCTGCCCGTTAGCCAATTGCTCACCCATCGTATGATGTTTTTATTTAGCTGTATGGTGGACATTTTGTCCAGTAGGATCCTATGGGAAACCGTGTCAAAAGCCTTGCTGAAGTCCAAAAAAATCACATCAGCTGGTTTCCCTTGGTCCACCATACGGGTGATCTTATCATAAAAGGAAATCAGGTTAGTTAGGCAGGACCTACCCTTCACAAACCCATGCTGGCTGGGACCAATGACTGGTTTGTCCCCCAGGTGCGCCTCAATGAGTCCGAGAACCAACTTCTCCATGATTTTACCAGGCACTGACGTGAGACTGACAGGCCTGTAATTGCTAGGGTCTTCTTTCTGACCCTTCTTGAAAATTGGCACAACATTTGCCAGCTTCCAGTCTACAGGGACCTCTCCAAATTCCCAGGATCGTTGAAAAATAATTGATAGAGGTTCCGCGATGACATCCGCCAGCTCTTTCAGCACCCGGGGATGAATCCCATCCGGACCCATGGACTTGTAGGGATCCAGGTGGAGTAGCAAATCCCGCACACGTTCAGGGTCAGTTGGGAGTTTGTCATCCCCACCGTCCCGGTCCTCCAGCTCAGGGCACCCTGGGTCCCGAAGCCCATCATCGGCATTGAAGACAGAGGCAAAGAAGGCGTTAAGCGTCTCTGCTTTGCCTATGTCATTGTCTGTGAGGAGACCTTCCCTATCAAGGAGCGGCCCTATGTTTTCTTTAGTTCTCCTTTTTCCATTTACATATCTAAAAAAACCCTTTTTATTTTCTCTCACAGACACAGCCAGCTTCAACTCTAGCTGTGCTTTGGCCACTCGAACTTTCTCCCTACAAACACGAACAGCATCCCTGTATTCTTTCCATGACGCCTGGCCCTCATTCCAGTAGCGAAACACTCTCTGTTTCCGCCTAATCTCCATTAGAACATTCCTGGTTAGCCACGCCGGCCTCCTGCCCCGCCTGCCTGACTTGCGATATTTTGGAATTGCCTTATCTTGTGCTTCTAGGAGGCATCGCTTAAAGAGTGACCAGCACTGGTGGACATTGAGGCCTTCAAGAGCAGTTTCCCAGGGGACCTTACTGACTAGTTCCCTGAGCAGCCTGAAGTCCGCTTTCCCCATATCTAGGGATGAGGTTTTGGTGGCACTTTTCCTTCTGTCACCATAAATTTTGAACTCAACCACTTCATGGTCGCTATGACCGAGGCGGCCACCAATCACCACATCTCCCACCAGACCCTCTCTGTTTTCTAGCAACAGGTCTAGGAGGGCACCTTTCCTAGTTGGCTCCGTTAGCACCTGTACCAAGAAGTTATCATCTAGGTGCTTCATGAACCTCCTGGACTTGCTCGTGTCAGCCGTGTGGCACTCCCAGTTAACGTCCGGCAAGTTGAAGTCCCCCATAAGGACAAGGGGAGTTAATCTCGAGGCCTCTCTTAGTTCTGTAAAGAATAATTTATCGGCGCTATCATCCTGGCCAGGCGGTCTGTAATAGACTCCCACAACTACATCCCCTTTATTCGTTCGTCCCTTGATCCTTACCCAGAGGCTCTCAACTTTGCCATCGCCGACCTGAAGTTCCACACAGTCCAGCCCCTGCTTCACATACATCGCCACCCCACCACCTCGCCTACCCTGCCTGTCCCTCCTGAAGAGCCTGTAACCATCTATCGCAACACCCCAGTCACAGGACTCATCCCACCAGGTTTCGCTTATGCCGATGATGTCGTAGTTGCGGGACTGGGCCAGGACTTCTAGCTCATCTATTTTATTCCTCATACTGCGTGCGTTTGTGTAAAAGCACTTCAGGTGCGTCTACTTACACTCAGCACCTTGTGGATCTGACCAAAGGACCCCACTGGCACACAGCCCCTCTGATTCTAGCGTACCATCCCTTAGGTCTTCACCGGCTCGCCTGGTTTTAGCCCCTTCCCCCTTCGACTCTAGTTTAAAGCCCTATCTATCAGCCCGTATTTCTTCTATACCACGGTATTTCTTCTATACCACAGCCAGATCTGTGAAAGTATTCATAAGGCTGACTGACAGGCTAACAAAATTTAAGATTTCAGTTCTTCCTGGCCTGCTACGGGATGTTCTGCAGTGCAGCAGTGTTGCACACCTTCAGGAGGAGCATTCAGTCAGCTGCATGTTCCCTCCTGCTGGTAGGACTCTGCTAGCTCTTGAGACCAGTCTCAAGAGTGTTTTGGAAAGCAACTTGGTGTCTAGCTTCTTTCATGCTCCTAGAGGAAGAAGAAGCAAGCCTTTCCCTAAAATTAAGGGTCATCTAGTAAGTCAGTCTCTCTGCCTTAATTGGTCCTAACAAAATGTGATCACTTCTATAAAATGGTAAAACTGCGCCTCGTTTCCTGGCTGTAGCAGACAGTGGTGATACGCAGTGATTCGTATGGGGCCCTTTGTAAGCAACAAACCATGTGACTGTCATGTTTGGTTTAGCTTTGGGGAAGTTTTTGATGACTTGTGGATGAAGTTAAGTTACCTTCATTTGTCAGTTGTGTACACAATGCAGGTATGTATGTAACAGTGCAATTTGCCCAATTTTAAATGTTTGACTGCCACTTGCTCACAGCAGAATTTGACTACTTATGGTTTTAGCTGTATACAGAAGTGGTCCCATGTCCTGACTGCTACAGAAGAAAGGAAATAAGCCCAAAGCAAGCGAAAAACAAAAGTCAAACTCCTTTATTTTCTGTATAGCAGGAAGGTTGCATTGTTTTTAGCTTTGAAAGAAGATTATGTAGCTTTGGGGATGGTGCATGTGTGTGTGTACACGTGCATGTCTGTGCACATCAGTGTTTTATTGCTGGTGTGCAGGGAGAACTGAGCCCTGGAAGGGACTGTCAGTTCAGGTGGGCAGGAAGTATTTTCTAGCAGATCCTAGGAGCAAGATCTGCTTTTCGAGGAGGTGACACCAAGCAGACAGGAAGAGTCCCACGCACCACTGAATGCTGGTGACTGCAGGGCTTGATAGACAGCAGCTTTGGCAAGAAGGGTGTTGTGCATCCAACAAGTTGTCAATTAGCCAGCACTGCACCCTACCAGCAAAAAAGGCTAACAGTGTCCTGAGCAGCAGCTGAAAGAGTGTTGCCAGCAGGCTGAGGGAGGTGATGCTTCTATCTAGTGCTGGTGAGGTTACGTCTGGAGTAGTATCCAGTTCTGGAATTCCCAGTCCAAAAAATGAAATGGATTTACTGGGGAGTCCAGTGCAGGGCCACAAAGATGACTGAGATACTGGAGTGTCTTCATGTGAGGAGAGGCTTGAGAAAGGTGGGACTGCTCAGTCTGGAGATGAGAAGTCTTAGAGGTATCCTGCCAATTTGTACGAATATCTGACAGTAGGGAATGGAGATGAGTTAAGGTGGGCTCTATAGTGCCTAGTGGCAGGACAAGAGGCAAGAAAAAAACTAACACATGAAATTCTGTGTCAAGAAAGCAGTATTTTACTGTGCGGGTAGTCAAACACTAGAATGGGTTTTCCAGAAAGATTATGGAGTCTCTGTTCTTAGACATAGAAAACACAACCAGATGCAGTCCTCAACAACCTGCACTAGCAGACCCTGCTTTAGCAGGGCAATTGGACAAGATTTCTAGGGGTCCTTGCCAAGCTGGGTAATCTTGTGATTCTGTGACTGCAGAAAAACGGTGGTGGTTTTGTTTTGCTTTGTTTTTTTCTCCAGACAACGCTCTTTGTCCTTCTCCAAGCTCTGTTCTGAGTGTCATCTCCAATGACTTGCAGTCCTAACAGCCCTTCATAGCAGACTTTTTGCTGTTGTTGATTTTTTTTTTTTTTTTAGGGTGCAGTGGTAGGGCAGGAGGTGTTGGAGGATGGGTCTCATTTTTTTGCAGCTGTTTCACAGGAGTGAACAAGAGTATTTCACAAAAGGGAGTTCACACAATTGCAGCCTTGAACACAACAGACCGAATTGTCACTGGAGTTGAAGATGAACATTAAATACATTTGTTTTTCTTGTTGGCTGAGTGTTCAGCAGTCCATCCTTGTCAGTGCCATGCATCGGTTTCAAAGCTCGTCTTTCAAAGTGCCCCATTTTGCTTGGATTCACATGTTAAAATTTCCGAGTAAATATATATTAATAAAAACGCTTTTCTAAAGCTCTTGACTCTCTGAGGAGAATACTCTGAAGCCACCACACCCTTGTTCCACACTAACTCTCCGTGGAGGTATACCTCATGTACAGAGCTACTTCCTATAGGTCTGCATTCTTTTCTTTGTGCTCACTTTCCTCGGGCTTAAGGGCATGAAGTGCTGAGGAAGTGAATTGACCCCGAGTTGTAGGCTAACGCTCTTGTCTGTGGAGGAGAGCTGACAACCACTGAGCAAATCCAAAGCTCTTCTTTTCATCCTCTGTCACTACGCCCTGGAAGTGATCCTCCCGAGGCAGTTTTTCTCGACGATTTGGTGAGCTTGGTCAAAGATCTGTGTGGCTGAAGCATATCCTAAATTGCAAATGTTTAGATTTATAGTTCATAATCTGTATGTAATTTACTGAAGGCAATGAATGGTCCTGGTTTGTAAACAGAAATGCAGTACCGGGTATTTTCTCTCCTGCTATTTCATGGTCAAGCCAACAGCAGTTGTAATTATTAGTGAATTAGAAAATTGAGGAACAGTGCAGAAAATAACGTGAAGTGTAAATCAAAGGGAAAATATGATGTAATTTCATAGGCTTAAAAAGAGGAATAAAAATAACTGCGTTTTGAATCCCCAGGGAGAAAGAGGAATGCCTTTATTAGCCTTTAAGTCTTTGCAGGAACCTTCCAGTTACTTGCCAGGTGCTTGATACTGAAGAAAGAAAAACATTTTTTTCCGACTCTAGGCTGTTTTTAATAGTACTTTGTGTGTCAAATAAGACAGTGCCTTTAAACTTCACAGGAAAAAAGTTTTAAAATGTAATTGGCACAGCAATAGGAAACTTCAAATTAAACCGAGTTAGTTTTCAAACAAAAATGTTAATTGGGAGGGGGATCTGGGTCTTTAAACTTAGTGGTATGACGTTTAACCACTCTAGGAGGAGTTGTGTTGCTGTTCTCAGCATAGCAGAAATTCGGGAGACTTAATATTTCATAAATTTGCTGTAAGGTTTTCATCCCCTCTGGGGTGTTTCAGCTGCATTTGGCATTCAAGGATTTTTTTTAATATACTTAAGATATACTGCACGCTCATTTGCTGGGCTTTAGGCATAAACTGTAGTTGAACTTGATTCTCAGGGGTAATCTCTTAAAATGAAACTGTAGGAAGCCTGGCCCCGTTCTGCGTTTGGAGGGGGAGATGGTATCTTCTGATGGGGGTAAGTCTGCCACTGATACATAGTCACTAACAGCCTGCTGGCACGGTGGAGGAAAAAACACCCCTTGGGAGACTGGGGAAGCCTGCAAAATCAAACCAAACAATTCCTTAAGGAAAAGCCGTGATTTTTAAAGTTTTTTCTTCAGAAACTGACAGGTCTGATCATCTTCCCTTACACTGACAGGGTGTGCAGCCGGTCCAGAGCGAGCAAAATTTGCTGGTCAGTGGAAGTAAATGTTGCCTGGATGGGAGCTGAGTCCCAGACTTCATTTATGAGATCTGGGCTTATGGATTTCAAATGTTTCCATTAAATTCCTGTTGTTAATTGTTTTGTGCTAGCTACAAAATGTTTGAGGTGGGTATGAGATTTTTGGGGGGTAACGAAATGGAGCTTCATCATTTATCTGGTGTTTACTCCTCTTAAGGAGAGCTGGGTTATACAGCAGCTCACTGTATGGCTTCGAATAGAAAAGCAGCAAAAAGCAGCAAAAAGGCAGCATGTGACCTGCACGTGACTGCAGCGTGTTTAATTGCTCGGTGAAGAATCTGCCTTGAGTTGGAATACTTGCAATTGAAAGATGTGATCTTTCAGGAATACTTCAGGAAAAAAAAAAAAGTTGTTGAATAGAAGTTCTTTGCAGGCAGCAAGAACTCTGGCTTTCTGTGGGCTTAATGCCATACTAACAAGGCTTGCAGCAGGAAGATGCAAATCTCTGGCTTTTTAAAGACTGAATCATTCCAGGTGTTTGAAGTATTTAAGGATAAATTGTTGGATGGCAGAAGCGGCGTCCTTCCTTGAATTTCTCTTGTAGGTGTATGTACAATGAAGCGAGGATCTCCAGTGAGATGGGTGGCATCAGGCTGGGACCACATCCATCACTGGGCTGCCTCGGGGCGTTCTCTTGGATTACCCTATTATTCTTCCTCCTCTTGTGCTCTTGTATTATTCTTCTGCTTGTATTACGGGCTATTTCTGCAGTACTGCTTGAAGTAATGGTGCTGGGCTGTCGTTCAGGCAGTGTATTACTCCTTTACAAATAAATATCTGCAGGGAAATGAAGTTAAGCTGAGCTTTTGTGTGTGGACCCTGCAGCCTTTGTCAGCTGAGTGAACAGGGAGTTGCTGCCCTCATCAGGAGAGGGTTTGGGTGTGAATGGCACCAGAGGCCAAAGAAACCCATCCTGTGGGTTTTCAGAGCTCCTGGTCAGAACTTGGGGGTTTGTAAATGGAGAGCCACGGCTGGCAAACCGTGTAAGTGTTTGCATGGTAAGCACTCACCTCACAAATCCACTGTAGATTGTTTGGAAGAGAAGGCAGTCAAAATTTTGTGTTCTGCTCTTTCTTTCATAGCAAGTTTTGCCAAGTTGCTTGTACAGGGCAGTTGTGGTGTCTCTCACGTCCCTCTATAGAGACATTGATGCTTCACTGAGACCTGATAAAATATTTTCTGCTTGAAGGTAAAAAAGTTGCTTTGACCAGCCTTTTCTTTTCCTACTTTTATTGCATAAAAGCTCCTGTATTAAAGCAACACCACCTCTTCCTGATGTTTTTCCTCTGTTCCTGCTGTTCATGTTACTCTGGTGGAAATCAGTACAGCTGAGAGACGTTCAGTGAAGCTGTGCTGACTTCATCAGCCTGCAATCTGCTCCATTAGTAAAATAAATCACAACGTTTGCTTTGAGCAGTTGCTTTCTCCTGATGTTTTATCTGGGGTTTAGGTTTTGGCTCTTGACAAAATAGCTCACCTCAACAGGAACAGAAAGGAAAGTGTCCTGATGGCTGTGCAGTCCATCAGTTTTATCCTGCCCATCTCTTTAACAGCTGCTCTGTTCTGCAGAGACCATCAAGTGGTGCTGCAGCTTGAAGAAGGGTTGAGGAAATCCAGCAACAGTGATTTCTGTGGACTACCTGCTGTTTCCACAGGGGCAGCAGCCCTTTTGTGGTTGCTGCACCCCCAGGACTTCGCTAGCTTTTAGGTGTGATAAGTGTGCAGCAGTTGCCCAGGATCTGACCATTGACTGCAGGACTTTCTTCATCGATGATCTGGACGAGGGCATCGAGTGCACCCTCAGTAAGTTCGCAGATGACACCAAGTTAGGTGCGTGTGTCGATCTGCTTGAGGGTAGGAAAGCTCTGCAGGAGGATCTGGATAGGCTGCACCGATGGGCTGAGGTCAACTGCATGAAGTTCAACAAGGCCAAGTGCCGGGTCCTGCACCTGGGGCGCAATAACCCCAAGCAGAGCTACAGACTGGGAGAGGAATGGTTGGAGAGCTGCCAGGCAGAGAAGGACCTGGGAGTGATGGTGGACAGTCGGCTGAATATGAGCCAGCAGTGTGCTCAGGTGGCCAAGAAGGCCAACAGCATCCTGGCTTGTATCAGGAACAGTGTGACCAGCAGGGCTAGGGAGGTGATCGTCCCCCTGTACTCAGCTCTGGTGAGGCCGCACCTCGAGTACTGTGTTCAGTTTTGGGCCCCTCGCTACAAGAAGGACATGGAGGTGCTTGAGCGGGTGCAGAGAAGGGCGACGAAGCTGGTGAGGGGCCTGGAGAACAAGTCCTACGAGGAGCGGCTGAGGGAGCTGGGCTTGTTCAGCCTGGAGAAGAGGAGGCTCAGGGGCGACCTTATCGCTCTCTATGGGTACCTCAAGGGAGGCTGTAGCGAGGTGGAGGTTGGTCTGTTCTCCCACGTGCCTGGTGACAGGACGAGGGGGAATGGGCTAAAGTTGAGCCAGGGGAGTTTTAGGTTAGATGTTAGGAAGAACTTCTTCACTGAAAGGGTTGTGAGGCACTGGAACAGGCTGCCCAGGGAAGTGGTGGAGTCACCATCCCTGGAAGTCTTCAAAAGACGTTTAGATGTAGAGCTTAGGGAAATGGTTTAGTGGGGACTGTTAGTGTTAGGTCAGAGGTTGGACTCGATGATCTTGAGGTCTCTTCCAACCTAGAAATTCTGTGATTCTGTGATTCGGTGACTCGTGCCCTGCCTCACCAGCTAACCCTGCCAGGTGGTAGAGGCACAAGGGGTTGGGTTTGGTACCTTCAGGAATTGTAGAGTTGTAGTAACAGTGATTAGAAACCAAGGAGAGAAGTAAACTAGGTGAGAAAATGCACATTCTTTAAACCCACAGCCCTCCCCAGCAATGAAAAACAAGTCTGTGTTCCCACTTCTGTTGCTGTTTCACATAGAAGTGTGCACAGGGGGTGTTTGGGGAAGACCCGAGCCCAGTAACATCGCTCAGAGAACAGACAGTGAATGTTGTAAAATGAACACACCCTTTGGTTAGAGCATGTCTGCCGGGGTGTTGAAAGGGAGGAGGATTTAACGAACAGAAAGCAGATGGTGGGGGAAGGAAAAAAAAAAAGGAGCCCGTGAAGAGTACCTGTTGCTAATTGTTCCTGTCACTCTGTCAGCTGGGTAATGAGAAGACAGATGAGGAGACGAGAGAAAAGTTGTCTCGGCATCTGAGTTGTAAGGCCATAGGTTGCGTGCTTCTGGTCTTCCATCCTCGTTCTGAGGAGCCATCAGTAATATAGCTCACAAAATGAACATCTGGAATAGCTCTTAAATATTTATGCCTTTAAGTCTCATTGTTGCCGGTGTTAGGACTTGACAAAG
The DNA here is from genome assembly GCF_965140915.1 of Aythya marila. NCBI lineage: Eukaryota > Metazoa > Chordata > Aves > Anseriformes > Anatidae > Aythya > Aythya marila. Next base: position 20,882,776 of record NC_139042.1, on the reverse strand, counting down.
TGATTATTCGGTGCTGTAATTTGGAATGTGTTTATTTATTAAAGCAAAAAAGCGACTTGTTGACTTTCATTAGAGAAGAGCCCCGTTCCTGTGCCAGAAAATTACAACGCGATTCTGATTGGAAATATGCAAACTAGTTCGAGCATTAATTGGTCCCAAAGAAAATTATGGATGTGTTGCATTTTCCTGTATATACATCTGATGTTTTCCCTCCTCTCTCACCTACTGAATTATCAATGCTCCCTCTCTTGTTCTATTCCTGACAACTTGTGGCAGCCCAGCATTCAGCGCGTGGCTTGGGAAGCCATGAGGGAAGAACCATTCTGGCAGCTTTACTGTTTGTAGGTAATTGAAGCAGGAGGAAGGTTTGGGGTTGCGGCATGGCGTGGTGCTCTGCACTTGTGATTAACCGGCACTCAGAGATAATGAGAAACGATTGCCTAAACTGTCGAGTATGTATGCAGGTATGTGTAAAGCAATCTTGGGACTTTCTTATTACTTTCCTTTTTTAAGAACTTTTCTACTTTTTAAAAAGCTAACTGGCTGCTTTGTGAGAGCTAAGCGAATTTGCAAAATGCCACCAAATCCGTGTTGAAAAGCCAATATGGCCAGGCTTCAGGGGAGGGCTGGTCTTGCTGGTGAGTTTTGGTAATTATCTTGTCCTTTGCGAGACAGTGAATTTTGGCAAAATGGTTTGGCTTTGGTTAATTCTTGTCATCAGCTTCCTGAGCTATGACTATTCCAGAGCCCCAATATCACACAGTTTAACTCCTTTAAACACTAGGTACGTGTTTGAATGGGGAAAAAATTACTGTTAATTCCAGTCACCCATCTAGTCAACTGAGAACTCAGAGTAAAGATGCTAATCCTGAATACATTGGTGTTGCTCCAAAATGTTGCTTTGTCTTTCAGATACAGCAACCACTGCAAAGCAAGGTAACCATCTCAGATTCAGGATAGTTCTCTTTTAAGGAAATCCATTTATCAGGTCAGAAACATCTGTGAATTACTTATTTACTTTCCTAAGATTTATATTTATACTTACACCAAAAAAATACTGTCTTGACCTGTATTGTTGGGTTTTTGAATGACTCAGGTGAAGCAGGTTTTGCTCCTTCCTTTAGGTAACTATTCAATTGCTTGACATCCTGAACTTAAATGCTCCCTGCTATATGGCCAAACGTTTCCTTTGCTTTACTTCATCCCGTTATTATGACCATGACTATGTTAACGATACTTTATTCTTTTTCTTGGTGTTCAAGTTGAGAAAATAATCAAGAACCAAGTAATCTGTAAGTTGAGCCACTACTCTAGTTTCCAGTGGTATTCACAATTTAGTACTTTTTTTTTTTTTGAAAAAGAAAATTTTTTTTGAAAAAAAAAAATATACTGTTAACTGAGTGTACTTGTATTGTTTTTGGAACTTGGATATTATGGTTCAGATTGAGTACTTGTTTCAGAGTTTGTTTTTTATACTGGATGACCATTTGACTGACTGCTCTGGCCCCTAGCTATGGTTATAAGTGGAACATTTGTTCCTGCAACCTTCTTCTATGTTCACCTGAACTTCTGATTTCTGTAACCGTTCCTCCTAGCCAATTCACTTGGTAGCATAGTTTGGAAAAAGTTGGAGAAAAAGCACGAATTCAGCTAAAAGCAACTTTTTGTTTGTAAACAGTGATGGGTTTTTCAGTGATTTTTTTTTTTTTTTTTTTTTTGGAAAAAGTTATGTTCTGATAGCAACTAATGATTTCTTCTCCAAGGGCTGTTTACCCTACCTGTTATCTTTAAAAATTCATTTGTTGCCTTCTTGCATCGTGAGCCTGGTATGTAGGTAACCAAAATCTTGGTATTTCACTTGATGCATTTCATAAAGTGCAAGAGAAATGTCTGTCTTGAGCAGTGCTTTGGTAACTCTCAGAAATGTTTCCAGATGATACCAGTTTCTTCACCATACTGCAGCGCTGTGACCAAATTGCTACCGGTCTTTTCACGTCCCGAATAGGAGAAACCAGCAGTGCTGTGCTTAGTGCTACACTTCCCCAAGTTGGAAAATAAACATTCTTTAGATACTGCACATGAGAAAACACTGTTCTGCTGGAACATATGCTATTTTAGAGGAAAGATAAATCTGTGGCTTGGAAAACCTTCTGTTTCACGAGCAATTCATAGCACTGGTATATCAAGTGTTAGTGCGTTAACCCCTGTTTTCTGGCTGAATGCCAACTTGAACAATTGCCGCCTTCTCACTGAAATTCCTGCTGTCTTCGCTTCCTATTCAGCGCTGTTGTGAGGGTGTCAGTGTGAATGCTAAAGGTTGCTGAAGATTTATTTTTTTTTCTTTTTGCAGTTGAGAGACGGCGCATACCGATGCAAGTCTCTCCAGTTTGCCAGGGCAGTTGTGAATTAACCTTGATGTTAACTTCCATCAGCAAAATGCCAGAGTTCATTCAAGGTGCCTTATACTGCATATACATGTATAATATGTGGTCTGTGGCAGCATTCTTTGTCTGCATACTTTCTATATCTGGTAAGAACAGTTTATTTGATGAAGCATGTGGGTTAATTTGTAGGTAATGATCTTGTCTCAACTGAAGCTTTTCCCCAGACCTAAGTTTGCATCAGACACTCTGCTCTATTAGAGCTTAATAATGCAGATTTGTTCCTGTTCAAGTATCGTTAGACAATTGATGTAGTCATCTTGTTTCTTCCCCCTTTCTTGTTTGCCCTGTCCCTGAATTCCTAGAGCGTCATGTTGCCTGCCAAGGAGTGACCGAATGTTTCCTCTCGGGGAATTCCCTTCAGGCCCATCAGGCTGGATGGGAGCCAGGGGGCTGGTGACTTGCTGCAACCTTGCAACTGCTTTGTGAAGGCAATGCATAGGAAAGGTCTTTAATCCCTCGCTCACCAAATTTCAACTATACTGAAATAGATTTGCTTTTCTGTATCCTTCTAATGGTTTGGAGAATGTTACGAGCCTGTAGGTAGCTCTCTCCATCCTGGTCATTGCTTGCCATTCTCAGTTTCCTAGTCTGAAAATTGAGTCATTACACAAGCTCTCAGAACTTTGACTAGGAGGAGAGGATAGGAGGATAGTCATTGCTTTTCTTTACATACTTCTTTATGATTTCTAAATTTAATATTTGAATTTTACTAATACACAGATGCAGAAGACGAGAACATCTAAAGAAATGGTGGTACTGCATTGCATTTAGAAATCAGACACTCAAAACTACAGTGATATCACTCATTTAATAGGATCCCACAAACTCTCGTGCTTTATCCCTTGGGAACAGCCTAAATATTGTATTTTCCATTACTGAAAGTATCAGATAAGAAATTACAGAGGGAGGAACAATCTATTTTGCAAGTTTCTTAGTACCGCAGGGAATTACCTTGATGCAAAATCTGTGGTTTCGTGCACTATGGTTATACGTGGACACTGAAGCGGTGAAACAGCTCTGCCTGAAGTTTCCAGAAGTACTTGGTGCTGGTGGAAGCTGGCTATTCAGTAGGTGCTTAGTTGAGTAGACAAGGTTCTCCCGTGTATGGGGGTCTGATACCTGCTAACAGTCCTCTGGAAGTCGTGTTCTGCTGCTTGTGCACAGCAGTGCTCCAGTCATCCTTCAACAAAGAAAAATCCTTTTTCTTGCCAGTAATTTTCTTGAATGCTTTTAAGAAAAGGCAGGGTAAGAAATGAGAATAATGCTTCCTGAACTTAAAGTGATATTATCAAAAGCTGCAGAAGATCTTATTTTCTGCTATACTTCTGTTCCCATTCAGCTTAAGAGAAGTCACTGTTCTGAGCAGCACCAGCAGGGTTAAAATGGTAACAGCTAGGTGGTGGCCTGCTGCAGTCCGTGTTCATCTGTAGGCTTTCCTTCTGGTTTCTCTTAAATTCTCAGGTTTTGGTAGCTCCACTCTATTCTGGGGAAACTACTTTTATTCTTCCTGGTGTCTGTGTTGCCTTTATTTTTCTTCTGCTCTCATTATTTTGTTTAATCTGTAATATCTAGAGCAGATGATGGTGATAGGCACTGAAAATGGTTGTCTTTAGTCTTGCTTCTTCACACCCCCCTTCTCTTACTGTTCTTCATGTCATGGTGCACATTTAGACTTCAAATTGTTCCATCTCGCAGGTCTTCTGTGAAGTCTGACTTTATAAAATATGCTGTCTTTGTGCATTTCTCTTATTGTTTTATTTATGTCCTGCACATACCTTTTGTATACAACACACAGCAGCTCAGGTTCCTACTGGCAGCTCTTTGATCAGAGCTCCTAAACCTGTGGAGGGGGTTACTTGCCGTTATTTGCCAACGTGTGATCTTGAAAAAGCTGCTGCGTATGGGTCCTAGTAAGGAGGAACAAGAAAACCATGAAACAAAAAAAGCCTGTGACAAGTAAGTGCTTGTCTTAATTTTGAGACCCTAATGCTAATGACCAGATGCAGGTGGGGTGCAGGCATGTGATTGAGGACTCAAATGACTATCAGATTGCTGCAAAAGAGCATCTTGTTCTTCAGAAGTGTATGCTAAGCATTTGGAGGCTGCGAACTGATCATCCTGAGCTGAGGAGCAGGATTTGACAGCCTCTGTGCAGGACAGAAGGTCAAAAACTCAGACTACTCAAAAGGCAGAGGCTTAATTTTGCATGTAGTATATTCAGCATCAGAGTCAGGGCCAAGTTTTTCCAAACTTTCATCTCCAACACTTCTCATCTTGCAAGTGGGGTACTGGTATGTTCCTCTGTGCTTCGTTATGTGAGCAGATCACACAAATCCATCTAGAATTGTGTGACGGGTCTTGTGAGAACTGTGGGTCAGTGATTTCATCCAGGAGATGGAAGAACTCTGCTGCTTTAATGCTGTGAGGGTGGCCAAGGCTGAACTGTGCTGGCAGAGGTCAGTGCCCAAAGATGGGATAAATGCATGTCTGGGCTCTGAGGGTTACTTGTAGGGTTTTTGTGTAATGTTCTCTTGCCTCTCATCCCCCAACAGATAGCCTAAATAGTGACAGTAGTAGCAACCTGTTCTGTTCAATTCACAAAGTCATTCGAATTGGTGTGGGCTTGTTTTGAGACGAGATTTGGCTGTTTAATTTTCAGAAATAGAAAGCAGCTGCACTGTTGGATTTCCTGCCATTCAGATCAGGTCTTCGTAGACTGCTGAAAATTGCTTGGTGTGGTGGGAGCCAGAACTTGGCTAATTTACACCCGCGGAGCAGGGGACTACCTCCATAGCAAAAAGCAAAAATACATTTCTCAAGCTGCTTAATTTTTTTCCTGTGATTGTTACTCTTCAGGATGCTCTGTTATGTTTGCTGTTTGCAGTTGCATTACCGCTGGTTAAGAAGTTGCATCTCTGAAGGAAAAAACGTCAGGCAGTGCTTGTGAGCAGTTCCATTCGAGGTATCTGACCCCATTGCTGTCAGCTCCTGGTGCTTCTGCCAATGTACAGGTGCTGGGTGGCTAATTTTGGTTTTTCATACAAGTGGTTTTAGCAGTCTGAGGAGAAATGCTTGCAAGCTTTCCCCCTTTTTCTCACGTGCTGTTTCTTTTGATAACCAATGTGTGTGGGCTGGAAATAGAAGCTGTTCAGGGATATTTTGTTAGGGTAGTTTTTCAATGGCAAAATAGAACTGAGTTTTATTCTGCCCAAGTGTAAGAATCTAATGAATGTTTTTATTTTAATTGCTGTGCTTAGGAGTTCATAGCGTATTCTCCCATGAAGAAAGGCTGAGAGCTGGGGCTGTTCAGGATAAGGAAAAGAAGGCTCTGGGGTGACCTTACTGCAACTTTTCAATACTTAAAGGGGTCTTATAAAAAAGAGGGAGAGTGACTCTTTGCTCAGTCAGATAACGACAAGACAAGAGGGAATGGCTTTAAACTAAAAGAGAAAATTTAGATTAGTTATAAAGAAATTTTTCCCTCAGAGGGTGGTGAGGCCCTGGCACAGGCTGCCCAGAGAAGCTGTGGATGCCCCATCCCTGGAGGTGCTCAAGGCCAGGCTGGATGGGGCTTTGGGCAACCTGGTGTGGTGGGAGGTGTCCCTGCCCATGGCAGGGGGGTGGAATTAGATGATTTTGGAGGTCCCTTCCAACCTAAGCCATCCTGTGATATTCAAGAGATTTGTTTTGGTCTGGGTAGTTGAGTGAGTGAAGTAAATAGTGATTTAAGATCAAAAACTGGCCCTGTAGCCCACTTCTTGCTTGTTCACAGCAACAGAGGTGTTCTGGAAGACTGCCCTACAGCATGCCATCAGCTACAATCCCACTTACTGATTTTCTCTCTCTTTTTTTTCTCCCTTTTTTCTTTTTCTTTTGCATTATGATAGGTCACAGGTACAGTAAATAATTTCAGACTACTGAATGGCTCTTCTGAAAACCATATGCTGGTTTTGTGGCAAATTCAGTTCCTCGTTGGCAGTTCACAGAACCTTGGTTTTTTTCTTCTTCTTGTGACAAAGTGACCATCACTCAGATTTTGAACTTCAGTTGTTGGTTGAAAATCAATGTGTTGAAAGCCCAAATCACCTCTCTACCTTCATCTGCATGGTTTCTAGTGTTAAATCTGTTGTTTTGGGGAAGCAAGTGACTATTTAATGTTGTGGTTTCTGGTGAGCCGTTCCCTGACAGGAGGGGACTGAGGGCGGCCTGGCCTTCACTGAGGGCTGCGTGTGCTCTGTGGGCACCACTGCCTGCTGCCACTTACTAGGTGTTTCCCTGGGTTGTTAAAGGACTTACCTAGCAGATTTCCTCATGGGATTGGGAAGTGTAAGCTGCTGCTGTCAGAGCTGATAGCCTACGGGTAAGCAGAGTGGGCAGTAGGCGTGGAGGACACTGCTGTCAGTGCTCAGGAGCTCTTTACATGGCAGCTGTACCCTCCCTAAATCAGCACTGTGCCTGATTTCAATTTAAAATAGAAAATTATTTACCTGCTTAAGTAATTACTCACTTTTTATAAACATTCTGTGAGTAATCATTGGTATCTTTGATTTTTTTTGCTCATCCAAAAGACAAATCTTTTAGGTGATGTAGACAAAACGTGCCCAGTACCTGTGGTGTGGTTAGGGGGGCCCCTGCCCATCTCAGCGGTGTGAAGACCTGGGGAGGAATTTAAAGGGAAACCTAGCACCCTGCCATTCCCTTCTGCCCCTCAACCAGCATCTCCAAATCTTCAGTTGAAGACAGAAATACGACGTATTCTTCTAATTACAAGTAATAAACGAACATGACATTGGAAAGTAACCACGTTCAGAATAGATGGAGTCCGCCTCAATGACAAAAGTAAGGGAAATCAAGAACTAAAGTTAAAACTTTGCCCACAATGTAACTCGTACCCTACTGCTTGGTGCAAAGTTTTGGAGATCCTTACAACACCCAGGAAAAGGATTGACTAAAGGATGCAGCCATAGCATTAATTTCGCTGTTTTCATTTCCTTATTTTGTCTCCAAATAGGATTTCTTGAGGGGGAGGGATCATATAAATGTTTGAGTCCAGAGAACAGATGGCAACAGATTCCGGAGAGCTTTTGTGGTTTATTATATGTATAAGCATTTAGGGACCTTTTAAAAACATGTATCCTGGACCCAACACCGTATCCTTTGTCCTGAGAGCTCAGTATTAATGTTTTGATACAGTTGGGATCTATTACAGTGTATAAAAAGCTCCGCTGACTTGGAGCTCTGTTTTAGCATGTATTTTTGTGCACTGGCTGATGCGTGTTATCAAAGGCAGGCTCCTGGGTGTGCTGGAAGGGGAAGCAGCATTCCAGGAGCTCTGGCTTCCACAGGCATCTCTGGGGGGAAGCCAGTGCTTTGTCTTGACATGACCAATCCTTTAAAGGAGAGAGAGGCTGTAAGGTTCCCCACACATTACAAGGGGTGAGACTTGCTGCTCTTTCAGGGGTTGCCAGCTTGGAAGAGGCATATTTTCAAGGGTGCAAAGCACAGCAGTGTTTTCTGTACTCTGATGCACAAAGGATGGATGAAGGTGCGACGTGAAAGCTGGGAAGCAGTTGGGCATTTCCCCTTGGCCCTGGGGATCCCAGGGTGTGATGGAGGCAGATCTGCTAATTCAGCATGTGCTCTGCAGCAGTGTGGGTTTTCCTGGGCTTTTTTTTTTTAATGTGGAGAGGGTTGCAGAGAGCCTGGAGAGCTTCGCTGAAACATATAATTTATGTGAGTCACAGCAGGGAGCTCTGAGAGTACAGAATGCAAAGGGGAAAAGGATGGTCCTTCAGCTTACCTGGGAGATTTGTTTTGCTGTTTTTATGCTGTTTCAAATTGATTAGATTAATACGTGATACTGTTTTCCTCTCCTCCCCTCATCAAGCTTTGTGTGTGGTTTTGTGCTTAAGGAACAAGGGCACTTGTATTATGGGATTCTGGGATGGGTCCTCTAACCTTGTGCTGATGCTTATGTTGTGCAGCCTCTTTATACAAGCACTTTGCTACTTACTCAGCCCATTTGTGGCTGATTGCTGATTGCTTTGGTTGCATTTGTAACTCTTGAAGTGTTTCAGTGCGTGTGCCAAATTTGTCTGGGCAGATGCGTGGTGGAATCCTACAGACCATCACTGGCTGACCTGTAGAAATGCTGATACAGAACATAGCTCTGTTCGTCGGGTGACAAGTGATAGGATGTGAGGAAATGGTCTCAGGTTGTATGGGGGCAGGTTAGGTTGGACATCAGGAAGAATTTCTTCATGGAGAGGGCGGTCAAGCATTGGAAAGGGCTGCCAGGGAAGTGGTGGAGTCCCCAGCCCTGGAGGTATTTAAGAGCCCTGTGGATGTGGCACTAAGGGACGTGGTTTGGTGGTGGGATTTGGTAGGTCAGATGATGGTTCGACTTGGTGATCTTGAAGGTCTTTTCCAACCTAGATAATTCTATGATTCTAATATACCACTGTAGTAAGGATTTTAAAAGATGTAACAAACCCCTTCTTTCTGATTCCCCTCTGATACACCACACTTCGCATTCCCTTTTTCCTCATACACCATCCCACTTTCTTCACTTTGTCTTTCAGCTCTTTTTTGGATGCTAGTCTTGCACATCAGGCTGATCAGTTCCGTTATTGCCAAGCTGCTGTGTCTAAGGGAAGATATTTTTTTTCCTCCAGGTACACACTGCAGAAATCAATATTTTATGAGATGGTGGAGAGCAGGAACAGTGGTGGCAGCAACACAGCTGAAGCTGCAGCCAGCAAGGCCAGTGTACATGCTCAGTATTCACAGTCTGAGCCCAGAATGGGAGAATTGGAAAGAATTTTGTTTTTGGCCTGAGAACAAGAAAAAGATTAAAACAGCAGTAAACTTGCTTTAAGTTTTCTTTTGGAAAGCAAGAAGGAACGGAGTGTGGCATGCAATACAGTGTGGTGTTTTATGTAGTGATGACTGAAGATCATAAAAAGACTTTCTTCTATTGTCAGGCCTAATTGGCAGCTGGCACTGATTAGCAAGAGGGAAGAAGTCTAGGAAAAGAAAGACAAATGGGGAATTTTTATTGAATGGAAAGCTGTTGAACAAAAGAGGACTTCTGTTCCTGTACATTTTAGTGGTTTTAAAGAAATGAGCCTTCTGACCTTCAGTCTCTTTGAATTATAGCTTGGATAGCATCATACAAGGATCAATTTCTTAGTCGTGTTTAACTTGTTGAGTTAAGCTCTTACATGCCTTGATCCATGTTGTCATCCAAGTGTGAATCCCGGGTTTGCCTACAAACTGCTGATAATTCTTTTTGTCCTCTGTTTAAAGAAGAAAGGGGATGGTGGAAGAGGTAGGAGGGCAAGTAGCTCTTGGAAACATCTCTTGCAGTATGGTTTGCTCTGAATTCCTGTACCGTGAGCTGTTCTTTTACCATTCGTGCAGTGGTGCCAGTGACATGAATGAATTTTGTGCTACAGATTCAATAGCAATGGAATCAGAAATGTGGACCGTATCTGCTAGCGTTTTTAAGATCGTGTTGGAATAGCGACTGTGAAGTGCTAGTGGCATGAAGGCTCTATTTCTGTAAGCGTAGCACCACGTTTAGGCCTCCAAAATACATATATTTGACTCTTAAGTCAATACCAGTTGGCACATGTCTTCCAGTTTTAACACAAATGTGCAAAGGTGGAGTCTGTCTGGGGCTTACAGTCACTTCCACCTTTGTTGAAGAAGTTGAGTCTCAACTATGAGAGTAAAATTGTAACGCTGAAGTTGGTAGTCTGATGCAGGAGCACACAGAGGCAGGAACGTCTTCTCTGGAAGGACACTGGCTTTGAATTGTTCAGGGTTATGCCTCATATTTTCAAGACTATTTAATGAAGCAGATGGTTTTGTATTTGTCATGCTTATTTTTGAAGCTAAAATGCATGATTTGTGCTCCCAATTTGCTGCGGGGCCTTAAGCCACTCGACCTTTCTGTGGTTCAGGTCTCTGCCTTTAAAATCGGGACAGTATGTGTTAACAGCTCTGCTTGCAGGCTTTCAGAGTCACAGAATTGTAGGTGCTGGAAGGGACCTCCAGAGACCATCGGGTCCAACCCCCTGCCAAAGCAGGTTCCCTACAGCAGGCTGCCCAGGTAGGCGTCCAGGCAGGCCTTGAATATCTCCAGAGAAGGAGACTCCACAACCTCCCTTTTGTACCACGAGGGGCCAGAGGAACATCTTGTTTGTTCCAGGATGGCTTCAAAGGGTGGTGGAGTGGTTCTGCAGATGTGGGCAGGAATCCAGTGTTACACGATAACAGTGAAAAGGCATGGGGAAACACAGAGGAGTTTCATTTTTAAACATAGTGATTAGCTACCAAATTTATGGAATTATCAAGTGGATTTTGAGAGGTTGTTGATAGTAATGGATAGGAAAAATAAATGCAGTCCCAGTGTCTTACAGTGAAAGAACGAACTGCTGCTTGGCTGTGGAATGAATTAAATATCTGACTAGCATAGGTGCTGAAAGTAGTGTAGCTGGAGCTGCCACCAGCTCTTGAACAGGATACACGGCCGAGTGGGAAGTCTAGACTTCTGCAGCCTGGCCCTTTGTATCTGCTCGCCAGAGTATCTGCTGCAAGGAAATTGGCTCGTGGAGGTATGTTAACAGCAAGGGTTCTCGATGTTAATCCATATCCATTCACCTATAAAATATTGATCCTCGTACTGGGAAGTACGTCTCTAATAACCTCGAAAACAGCGGAGTTGTGACCAATAAACTGCTTGTCTGCCTAAATCAAAAAGCACGCTCTTCCCTTTTAAAAATCGAGTTACAGCGTTTCGCAGATAGAGGAATAACTGTGTGCAGTGAATGCTCCAGCAAGCCGTTTGGAAGAAATTCCACATAAAACTTGGAAAAAAAATCTTTATTGGCTTGAATATTGCATGGACTGGAAACTTGCTGAAGGACCTCAAGCAAAAATAGTAGATGTGGCAGTAACTTGAGCTGCAGGGCAGGAACAGTGCTGGTAGGGTAAGTATGGGGCTCAGCTAGATTGAATATCTTCATTAATGGCTTGGAGGAGGAGGAGGCTGAACAGCTCATCAGTTAAATTCACAATTTCATGCTAACCAGGGAATTTTTGCAAGCTCGGAAAGCAAACATGGAGCACAAAGCATGGAGTGGTTGGATCTTAGGAGACAGTATGAAAATAAAACACAAAGATGTGTGTTTTTGTGGGGAGAAAGAGAGCTGGCATATTTCTTACACGGGATAAGTTTGTTCAGCGTGTTTTACCTGGCTGTGTGCATGCCTCTGCTGCACTAGTTCAGGGACGTGCTTTGGCAACGGTAATTAGTGTTGGATTCTTATTCATGTTGAAGACTGTGGGTAAGAATTAAAATTGGGTCATAAATACGGTAACAAATCAGAGGCTATTGTTCATAAGGCCATACTGCTCTAAACTGCAGGCTGATTCTGCAAAGATACGGAGGGGCCGTATCCCTTGGGATTTATAAGAAATGAGGGCATTTAAAACTTTATAAATCAAACTTTTTTTTTTTTTGGAAAGGTTTCTTCTCAAAGAACTGGTTTGTGCCCTGAGCTAAGCTGCAGTTCAGCCTATTGTTCCTTGGTGCTGATGCAAACCGTTCTCGTTCAAAATACCTGCTAGCGAGTGGCTCAGTAAGTTTTCTCCTATTCTGTCTGTAGGGCCCTCACTGGAGGAGGGAGGGAGGGAGTGTCCAGCTGTAGTTTTCCCCACACCAGTGTGCTGGCTGTACCCGTACGGTGCCTGTGGGGCACTCCAGAGAAGCACGTGAGTGATGCCAAGCGTATTTTTATGTTCCAGCCCACTCCAGCTGTGGAGGCAAGAAGTAAGTGACATCGACATCCTTGTCTGTGCTGTGTAGCACACGAATACTGATGCACTCTCAGGCAATGATGCTCTGTTCACAGCTCCGTTAGCTTTCAGGGAACAGAGGGGCTCTGGATCTCATAGTGCTACGCTTGTCAGACTTGCCAAGAACATTTTACTAGATGCTGTTGTAACCGATGCTTGGTGAAGTTGGGGAACACGTTGTTTTCTAAATGACACTGGATTTCCTCACTATTATGGGTATTACTGATGTTAGCAATTTTTAAATTGGTCGCGCTAATTATAAAGGCAAGTTTAAGCTCCCTAATGGGAAACGTGGACAATTTTCTCCAAATAGGCCACCGATCTATTTCGCTTGATTTCTAATGTAGGTAACCAAGACAGACAAACGTGAAACCAGACTTAACATCTGTCACTACTTTTTTAAAAAAAATTACTTTGGAAGGCTTTGAAAAAAAAAAAAACCAACACACAACTATATTCTTCCTATCAAATAATTGAAGTATGTTGAGAACTTGTTCCAATTAAACCTTCCAAATTCCTTGTTTAAGTCCTACTATAATCACTTTGCCTTATTATTGTTTTAGAATATCTCCAAACTATTCATTAATGTCTCACATTTGAAAAAACTGTTGAATAACTTTCATCAGTGCTGTGATAGTCTGAGCTTTGCAGTGCTGAGGAAGGGGAGAAACCTTCAGCTACCAAAGGCTGGAGCCTGGGTGGAAGGCAGCAGGAGCCTTTGCATCAGGCAGTTCAGAAACATCTGAGGAGAAGCTGGTGCTCGAAAGGAGGCAGCCAGTGCATACAAAGGCTGTCTCTACTACAATTATTAGAAATAATTCTGTGGTATTCCTTTAGAAGTTAGGCAGTTCCCATTTCTTCCCATTGATTTTGTTCTGAAATGTGCTAGAGAACTTCGTTCTGTGCAGTGGTGTGACTGGAAGATTTGAGTGACCCTGCAAATTTCTTTTTGGTGTAGTGTTTAAAAACAAGCATGATGAAGGAAGATGACATTAAAGGGGGTTTAAGGCATCCTAATATTTCACTTGGTAGCCAATTCTTGAATTTAATTTATGAATTTATGAATTCTTGAATGTAATGAATTTATCTGTGGGGATCCAGCCATAAAGCCTGTCTCTGGAAGTCAGCTGCAGTAGCTCCCTGATCCCCTGAGGATGGCAGCCTCGTCATGTGTACTGAATTGCCAGGCATAGTGTTCATCTGAAAGTGGTTTTACAGGTGAGAATTAATTTCTTCCTTCCCACTGGTCCTGTCCTGGCATTTATTGCTTTGTTTTCTTAGGGTTTCTGAGCTAAACCAAACAGATTTTTCCCACTACCATTGTTCAGAATATTTATACACTAAATATTTTCTTTTTAGAATAAACAAACTCAGATCTGACTTGAAATCAACTCGAATGAACAATCCCTTTAAACTTCAAATTGCTCATCAATATTCTTGTTGCTTAACCCTAACAATCCAACTGGGTTTTCCAAACATACTTGAATGACGGCAGCTGTTCAGTTTGTGCAGCTCCCCAAGATGTTTGGTATCAGAAGGCTGCGATTTACCCAAGTGATTTGAAAAGCTATAACGAAGCTTTGACTTTATTAATGTTTCTTTGCCACAAGTAGCTTTAATGTATCTGGGAGATACCACAACAGCTCCCTATAAACTCAAGAACTTGACTGGGCTTTAGTGTCAGTGCAGCTACAGATACATAACCTCAGACGTGGCCCTGTAGGTGCTCCCTACAGCACAGGCTTACGAGGACCTTGATCTGGGTCGTTCACTGAAGGTAAGGGGATCACAGGAGCAGGTGAGCAACCGCTTTCTCCTTTTTTGCTCCAGTGGTACAAGACAGAGTGAGATGGTTGCCCAGAGAAGAGCACTTGTCCTACTTCATGCTTCAAATTTGCTTCATCCTAGGCATATAATAGAGGTGTTAGAAACATCTGGGGCTCTGCCCCTCGCTTGCTCCCACTGGATGATGTGGGGGTTGCACTGAGTGATAATAGACTGGGGAAAAGGCTCCATTAGTGGTGTTCTAGCAAGGGACCTGGGCTATTATAGGGCTGTAAAACACCTTCCTGCTCTAAGGCAGGCCAGCAGAAGGAAGGAAAAACTAGAAATTGCCTGGTGGGTATGTGTGGTGCCTTTGCCCTCCCTTGTTCTCCCCAGTAATTTTCAGTACTTTCCACTTCATTCTCCTTTCTCTACTTGGTGCCAAATTGTGTCTTCTGGGGGTATAAGTTTGGCCATGGATGTGGGTTAAAGACTCTCTAATAAAATTCTCTTTACAGCCTGATTCTGTGAGGTGCTAAATGCCTCCTATTAGATGCTAAGTGCTTGACACATTGTGGGATTAGGATTTTAAATCAGGTTAATGCGATGATGGGCCTGTGATGCTGTCATTAGTGAAACATAATGGTGAAAGGTTAAGCAATAATCTGCAAAATGTTGTAAGTGTTAAAAATCTTAAAAAAAAAAAAAAAAAAAAAAAAAAAAAGAAAAGAAAAGAAAAAAAAAGAGGGGTATTTAAGGGATAGAGTACTAAAATCTGGGAGTCATTTCAAAGGAGTTCACAAAGGTGGAAATGAGATTTGACTCTGACTTCAAGTCCATGAAGGTATTGTGAAAAGTTACTAATGTAAAGTGGTGGTGTTTTGTTTTGTTTGTTTTTGTTTGTTTGTTTGTTTTTTCTTTTTTAAAAAATGAGGGAATAAGGGTATTAAATTGGCTGAGCGATTGTTGTAGCCTCTCATGCTGTAGTTTTTCTTTTTTCCTTCATGCACCGTATCAAGCACGATGACCAGAGTGTTTTGTTCTTGTATTTCTCCCTCAAGTCGGAAGGATGTGCAGTGGAGGGCTTGTTTCAGGTTTTGGGATGGTTTGCAAACATGTTTTGTACTGAAGATGTGGTAACGAGACACGCTGGATTGACGTGCCAAAGCAATGAAGCAAAGGATCTCTGGATGAATGTTTAAGAGCAACCAAAACATGTTTTATTGGAGAAAATTCAAAACTTTAATTTAAAATAATCATACAAAGCAGGAATGCTTTCAAGTGGTGATAAAAATTTGGAGGTTTGATTGAGCGTGGTGCTGAGTGCTGTCAGAATAAAACTGAAAGCACCAAATAAAACCACTAGAAACCAGAGAACTTGGGTTTGGGATGCTTGCAACTTGCAGGCTTGAACCTGTTTCTCTGCTACAGATTTGGCGTAGCTGCAGTCTTTGAGATGGGCTGGTGACTGCTTTAGCCATCTTAAATAGCTTTAAAGACTTCAACAGCTATCTGTTTGAAAACTCTTACATAAATTGAAAACTGCATAGAATTAACGGACACTGCTTTCCTGACAGTAGTAGCATGGGCCATATAAGGTAGAGGGCCAGGCTAATGCATTGACGTAAGCCACTCAACAGCAATAGCCATCTTTAAGTGTTGCTTTGTATTTTTTTCCATACATTTAAATGTTTTCTGCAGAAATCCTTTGTTTTGCATATCAGCATTTTGCGCTTCAGAATAGGACATCACTTTCTAGTAGAGAAGAAAGTTTTCTGGTAAGTAAGAAATTTGCAGTAAATTCTGATGGGCACAGTTTCTAACTTGTAAAATTCACAAGTATATTTTGTCTATTTTTTTTGTAGAAGGCCTGAGTTAACCGCTTATTGTAGAGTAATGTAAAGGTGTGTTTAGTTGCATCTTCTCTATTTTCCATAGCAAATTCTTTGCTGTTACACAAGTATCCAATATTTGTATTGCTTTTCTGGTGATGTCTCTTCAGCATCCTGTTTTATAAACCCCAAGAAATGGTCTTGTTTGAGAGTGCCTCCTGTTCAGCTAATGTTTATTTGCAAAATCACTTGCATTGTGTGTGTTCTACCACTCCATTACATCCATGAATTAAAATAAATGGATCTATTAGTTCTTCCTGCACAAATGGACCTGCAGGACTTCATGCTTTTTTTCCTCCCATGAATGACTATGAGTGGAAGCATGTTCTGTTTTGGCGTTGGCTACGTTCCTGAAATTGTTCCTCTAAGTGGTTTCAAGAGCAATCAAAATGATTTTGCTTTCTGGGTTGCAATAATGGAATTATTCTGTGGCTGCAGCCTTATTTGTAGCAAATTAATAACAACGCTATGAAAACCTGTGTAAACTAATAATGTCGAATGTGACATGAAATTCCTGCCTTCCTCCTATTAGTTACTTGTTGTTAGAATTGCCTGTCACATTGTATTGAGTTACTGGAGTGTAATAGAAAATTTCACTGAAAGTTACTCATAGTTCACTGTAACCAGTCCTGCTTTTGCTCGTCCCTTCAGGATGGGGAAAATATCTTTTATTTGAATACAGTGAGAAAACTTCTGGCTCTTTGTGTCCCCGTGAGGAGAAGCTGTGATTCACAGTCCGTCCAGATTCTTTGGGAAGGCAGACATCGAGCCCTGTTTATGTGCAGCAGGGGCAGCTGAATGCTACGGGATGAAATGTGGAGCATGTGCTCGAATTTTATTGCAGCACTGAGGCGGACTGGTGGGGTTTGTGCTTTGTTTTCTTTGATCTGGAAGTTGCAGTTCACAATGCAAAGCAGTGAGCTGGAGGCACAAGGTACAGTTCCAGTCTCCCTTCTTCTCTTCCACGGCCTTCCCCCCTAAATCCAAACCTCACAAACCCCCAAGAAGCCCCCCAAGCACTGCAGCCTGAGTCAGACAGTGAAAACAAAACAGCATCTGTGCTTAAGCAATGGCCAAGAAGGAATTAAAATATGACTAGAGATAACATTGTCCTGTTACCTTGAGGGAAGTAACCCTCAGCAGAAATGTTGTGCTTGCTAATTTGACCAATTTGCACAAAGCAATTCCGAGTGTCTTTTGCCCTTTCTCTGACACTTGCATTCTCAGACACCAGCTTAGCCCGGCGAGGGGAGGGATGCTCGGTGCCAGCTTCAGATTTGAGAAATGTGAGAACTGACATCTGTCTGAGACGATTCTTTTCAAACCCTGCGACACACAGAGCAATGCTCTGTGGGATTTAGCACGGGGAATGTGTTACGGTACAGTAACAGCTGGCTACAAATATGAGCAGCAGTCCTGAAAACGCTAACAAAAGACAACCCAAGCCTGGGTCAAAACACAGAAGGGAAAGATGTAAAATTACTTTTATCTTTTAACATAAATTTGTTAAGCTAGCTATGGTTCTCTTCCTAATATTGTCTTAAACTGTATGGGGAGTTGCCTTATTTCATCGATACTGTTGGTATGGGCACTGTCAAACTCTTTTACTTCTGTGATCCTTGCTCCAGGTTGATTACCGTGCTTGTTCCACCCCC
Source organism: Aythya marila (assembly GCF_965140915.1). NCBI lineage: Eukaryota > Metazoa > Chordata > Aves > Anseriformes > Anatidae > Aythya > Aythya marila. Next base: position 20,865,157 of record NC_139042.1, on the reverse strand, counting down.
CAGCATTTCTTCCCTTTCCAGCCCAAGTGTTCAACAGCTCTTGGCATAAATTTGCTCATTTTTCATTAGGCTTTAAAAAATAATAATGCTGTTTTGCTTTATGTTATGATAATTAGATGGAATTAATGAAGATTAGGACAGGGACATCACTAAGTAAAAATAACATGCTTCTGAGCTCGGAAGGCATTAAAAATAAGCCTACATGTCACATTGTCTTGTAATGTTTTGGTTTATTCTTGCTTTTAGTGAAAGACTTCACCAATTGGCTACTTAGAGTTGTTGAAAACATTCTTCCAAACATAGCGTGCCATACTCAATCCAGTTGTTTTATTTGAGCATGGCTATCAGTTTTGAATGGAGTGTGAAATATTAAAGGAAAGACAATACTTTGCCATTTCAGAAACGGAATCTGTGTTCTCAGAAACAGCTACGGGCTCGTGAATTAGCACATACAGATGGGTTTTGCTCATTCTCTCGATTCTCAGCATTAAACTAAAAAATGAAAATTTCCCCTTCTGGTCGCAAAGCTGGCTTTGACAGTCTGACCCACTGCATGGTTGTCTCGTGGAGGCTCCAAGCGGGTGACACAAAGTTTGTCAGAGCTGAGCTGCCAAGGCTGACGGAGGCAAACAAACTCCGCAGCCTGGTTTTCCTAGTAATCAGCAACAATATGTTTTTCTCCCAGGGAGCTTTCATAATCTGTTGCCACTTTGCCCTTCTGAAGTTACACGTTCCTTATGCTAAAATCTTCCAGTTTGTGCTTCCCCTTCTGCCTTTGCTCTGTCCTTAAACTCTTTTGAAGATTTCTACCCCAGGGAGGATCTGGCTTACTCGCACATCCCAGCATCTTGGCTGCTCTTTTGCTTCACTCCAGTGCCTAGAAAACAACTCGTAGCTCGTGCAGAAGCATATGCAAACTGTCTCCTCCGGATGCAGCTGAAGGATAGGAACATGAGAGAGAAGTGACATCTCAGCTTGATGGGATCCAAAGAGAAAGTTCTGTGTGAGACGATTTGATCGCAGTAAGTCTTGCCTTGAGTCCTCCAGCTGACTGCAAATCAAACTTCCTTCCTTCACACACCGCTCCTGTGCTCTGCGTTTTGGTCTGCTGTGTCTCAGTGTGGTTTCTGATGAGGAGCCTACAATGGAATTAAACCCTGCCTGGATGTGATGACAGTGAGCATAAACGTCTTTATGGAGTTGGGAATTTGCACTTTTCAGGTTTCCAGTACTAGTAATGTTTCTGTTCTCTCAGAACTTATATTAGCAAAGGGAGATTGAAGTTGCACAAAACTTCTGCCATTCCCCCAGTTCATCCAAGTCTGCAAGCCCTTGAAAACAGGGTTTCTCAAGTGAGCCACAATTTACAAAGTGTTGCTCCATTGCATCCGTAAGTTACGAACGTTCACATGTGGCTTGATTTGGGTCTGGAAAACTTGCAGAGCTCAAGCTTTTACACCAAGTAGTCCTAGAGGCAGACGAGAGGGAAAGCAGACCGCAGGGCTGAAGAGGCGATACGCAGATCAGGCACCCAAGAACTTGCTTCTACCATGAAGTCTCCCCTTACTTCTGCCGCAAAGCTGAGACACAAGATGTTTGTATGTGCAGTGGATCAGGAGAAGGCATTGCAAATGGGTTGATGTGCAGCGGGGATTAATGGCAAGAGCCCTGGGACCATGTGCTCCTTGTCAAGGATGTTCATGTCACTTGGCTTATCAAAGCCAAGCAGCGATAAGGAAAAGCAGAGCTCCTTTAGGAAGTGGTTTCCAGTTAGTGAGGCTTCAGGAGTTCGTACAGGCTGAGTTACAGCCCCGCTAGCTGGAGTGCAGCCTGGTGGTTTGCGTTGGCTGGTACCAGCTTCCTGAGGCGTGTGGTGCTGAAGCACTGGGAGACTGAGACGGGCACGGATGGGCTGATGAAAGCGTTGGGTGTCAGGCCCTGAGCTGCAGCCAAGATGTTTCAGCTGCAGGGAGGCTGGGAACAGGTTGAGATAATTTGCCCCAAGGCCAGTGCTTTCCTGTGCAAATAACGGGGGAAAGACTTGTCTGATGGGAATGAACTGCTGCCACATCTCGCACCGAAGACAAAGCTATTATGGAAGCATATTTTATTTTTTTCCTCTTGTAGCACTCACTCCTCTCTTTGATTTGATACTAGCAGGTCATGTAGCACGACCTCGAGTTCCTTTGGAGTTTGGATGATCAGAAATGAGAGTTAATGATGTGATCACATCATGGCAAGCTGAAGGGACGGAGTCTTCATGCCCAGCCAAAGAAAACCACCCCCACTGCAAGGGGCTAAAAGGATGCTGTTGTCAAACACACAGTGGTGACTTGTAGTGATGGAGGAACTTCTAAGTAGTCCTCCTGCACACTTAACTGAGAGGAAATCATTTATGCTGGAATAAATGGGGTACTGGAGTTTTTTTATGGAGAGAGCTGGCGTGAAATACAAGGTGGACACTAGCCCGTTCTTTTAAAGCTCTTAAGGTATGGGACAAAGCAAACAACCTTAAGGATTCGGTGCTGAAAAGAAGTGCTCAGAAAACTTCCAGTGTGAAGCTTTTTGATTTTTTTATATACAAATCAACTTATATATATATATATATATATATATATATATATATATATATATATATATATATATATAAATATATATATATATAAATGACTAAACAAGACTGAATGTAAAAATGGAGCACTGATTGCCAGGAAAAGGTGTGTAGGGTGTTTTGTTTGTTCTCATTTCGGTCTTTGGGTTCAGCGGCATCCAAAAATTTCTTATCATTGCCACCAACATCTTTTCTTTCTTCTTAGGAGAAAAAAAAAAAAAAAAAAGCTTCACTATCTAGTTCTGTGTTAGGTCAAATGTGCAAACAAAGCTATTACTGGGGGAAAAAAAAAATAAAAACAACAAAACCTCACCCCTCTCTAAAAGCTGGAACATTCCTGGCATTTCAGCTTCTGAAAAGCTTGATTTACATTATCCTAAATCATTCTCCTTGATATTAATCAATACTTTCTCTCAGTTTTAAAACAGGAAATAGCTTCAGCCTGTGTTTAAACCCTGCAATGTCTCATGTCGTGACCTTTTAGTATTTGCTCGCTCTCTCTCCCCCCTTCCCCTGTTTTTCTCTTTTCACATAGGCCCCTAGTCTGTCTGTATTTTTTTTTTTTTTCCCCTGAACTGTTGGCACCGTGGATGTTTCGTTCCCTGCTTCACGTGCATGTGTTTTCCAGGCTTCAGCGCTGACTTCCTCACCTCCCGTCTCTTTGCCCTTTCCCTCTGGTATCGCTCTGGGTTTTCCCAGCCCTTCAGCTTCTGCTCATGGCCACTTCAGCCCTGGGCTGAAGGCTTCTGTTAGCCTGAAAACTCGGCTCCATCTGCCAGGATAATGAACTTCTCCATCCCAGCTGTATAAATCATCATTGTGGACGGTAGCATCAAGTAGGTAGGAGCGTATGGGAGGCTAATCCTGCTGCCCAAACAGGCAGCGCAGCCATCCAAAGGTACTGCCCGTTAGGAAAAGGAAAGCATATATTTCTTTGTGGCACTCTGCTCAGTAATTCAGTAGTGTTAAATCCCTTCCTGGAGGGGTATGGGGACACTTAGTATCTCTCCCCTGCTTTTCATTTGTTGCGTTTGGAGACCTGACAAACCCAGAGTATCGGAGGGCTGTTAGCGTTAGCTGAGCAGACACGTCTTGAGCGAGCACTGTGCGTAATTTTAACAGACCTTGGCATAATTAACAGGATCTTCCAGGAGGGGCCCCAGGACTCAACTGGCCGGGATATTGTGCCTGGCTTTCCCAGACGCTGGGAGCGGAGGCTGCTGGCAGGGCAGCTGTCTGACGGGACGCCGCGCAGCGAGGAATGCTGCTGGTAAATTTATCCACTCAGGCACCAGAATCAACAGCTGGCACCCTTAAACTTCGGCGTGTTTTCCTTTTGGTGCAGGTATTTAGTGTGGCTATGAACGGGGGAGAAAAAAAAAAAAAAGAAGTGCAGAAGAAACGTGGGCTTGCTTTTGCCGGCTGTTTTATTTCTTTTCCCTTGCCTACAAGATATGTTTTTTTAAAGAGCCGAGTCTCCAGAGTGCTGTCCTCAAGTTCAGTTTCCTGGTTGAAAATCTGCATACGGTAATGCAATATTCTTCTCCAGGAAAGATTTTTATGGCATATGTAAATGAAATAAGACCAGCCCCTGGTGGTATTGACAGGATGCTGAGAAGGAAGCTGACTGTGTATTAACGTGCTCGCGGCTTAGGTCATTCTCACCGAACCCTGCAGCTCTGTGAGATTCAGCTGCTTGCTGGAGATGACTTCGCATTCTTTCAGTGACCCTTTGTGAAATACTGTTTCATTAATGAGAAATATTTTTTTTTTACAGACATCTTTGCCTAACCATCGAAGATATAGGATCGGATGTGTAATCGTTCTGTTTATAGAGGTATAATTAAAGAAGTATGAGTGGGAATCTGGCCAAAATGTGGTGTAAACATATTACAATGGGAATAATCACTTGCTTTTATGATCGTTCAATTCTCTTGAATCAAACTGGCCTCTCCGAATTTCATTCCCCTTGGGGGCTGGTGTGGTTTTCTTTACTTAAATTGTTCAGAGAAACTGTGATTTCTATCAATTTTGGTTTTCTGAAGCAGAGAAGACTTTTATTGGGAGTGGAATGAGATTTCAGCACACACAGCAAACGCCACTGGTATATGAGTATGCCAGATCAGTTTTCAGGCTCACTGTGCCGTACCGCCTTTTTAAGAAATCTTCATTTGGGACAACAAATTGGATTGAAGAAACTTTATAGTTGTTGTTCAGGAACAGTTGAAAAACTGTCTGGACAAAACTAATCCTCAGCTTCTTGCTGTGTGCTCTCTAAAATAGGGAGCGTGCTGGTGCGTTGCTTGCAGAAGTCTTGAAGTTGCTGTTCATAGCTGGAAGTGTCCTTATGGTTCTGGAGCATTAGGAGAAGTATTAATTTCCCATGTTCAGGAAGCAGTAAGCTTTTTGTCTGCTTTCTGTAGTGCTGAGTTGAAAGCAAACCTTCAGGCCAGGTTCTTTACCCTTCTAGCAAATATGCACAGCAGAAAGAAAAATATCCTTTAATGGAGTAATTGGCTGTTTCCACCAAGTACTCTGTGTTTAGGAGGTGCTGTTGATAGCAAAGCTGAGAAATGTCTGTCAAGCAAAACACTAGCAAAGGATACAAATAGCAGGAAATTTTCTGTAGCAGGAGAATTGAGTCTGCCTGATGAAAATTCTGGAGTACTCCTTGTGGATTGAAGAGCCCGCTGGCGTTTCTTCAAATGGAGCCATGCGTGGAGCTGATTGTCCAAACCAGGGTATCTAGACTGGACTCTCGTTTTTCAGGTACACAGTGGTGCCTAACATCTTGTTGTGGAACAGGTCATATAGCTTATACCAAGACACTTACAGTCTCCAGTCTCTGCTGTGAGCATCCTCTTGCCATGGAAGAGAAATGCTCCTCTCCTCTGAGTGGTGACTCTCCCATCTGATCAGGTGAACACCTGCATGCAGGTTGTGCAGTGTGTTTGCTTCTCCTGTTTGCTAGAAGTAAGAATAGAGGTACCGCCCGAGGTAAAGGTACTTTGGCAAAATGCTGGTTTAATAGTCTTGCCATTTTTAAGATCACTTTCTGTGTTAAAGAATGACTTGGGAATGGTTAAGGAGAAGTATATAGCGAGGCTTTGCATGTATGCTATGGTGGAGTCCTGGGGGTGGAAATCTCAGTGCAATAAAATCTCCCAATTTGTCATCCTGTCCAGGCGGGAGCTCCTTGGGATCCTGTTCTGTATCCCTGAGCTTTTCCCATTTGGTTTGCCTTCTGGAAGTGTTTTAGCTGAATTAGGTATGTAAGAAAGCTGCCACCAAAGAAATTAAGGAACAAAATATCAGTTACTGCCACATTACGTGGATGAAGTATTTCATTCTCATGGCTAGCTCTCTGACTTGAGGAATAGTGGTAGCTGTGCCTTTTTCATTTCTCCCTATGCCTCTCATTCTTCATGCTATTCCCTATGCTTCTCATTCTTCTGAATATTCTTCTTAAAACTTTCCATTTCTGTTCCATATTCTTGTTATTTTTGCCTGTTAGTACCGAAATAAAGGAGCTGTGGTACACATGCCATGAGAAGAAGTTAGATTCTTAAATTTACTGTTCGTTTCAAATGGTTTTCTTTAGGAATTGTTAGTGTAGGATATTTTGGTGAAGATCTAGATTATAGCATCCTAAGACGTGATTCGTAAAGGTTAGTGTGACCTTCAGATGTGTGATGTTAAGTAAATAAATAATGAACATTTACTTAAATCTTTCAAAGCATAAAAGCAAAAGGGACCCAGCCACGTGGGAACATACGAACTGATGTAAGCTCAGCCAGGTTTCGGAAAGGCCAAATCTGAGGCAAGGAGATGATAGCAGGCCAAGCAGATTAATCCAAGATGTTCATGAAAAGGCTCCCTTTTCTCTTTTGTGAGCTCCCCCTCTCCCCGGAAAGAAGTAAACAATGAAACTATGAAAAGAAACTTGAATTCTCCGTGTTCGTAAGTACTGTAATTTTGCACTTTTGTGCACTTAAGCAGTTTTAACAAGTTGAAAAAAACTGATCATACATTGTTAATTAGTGATAACCGATCTCTTTTTGCCTAGAAGAAAGAGACGTAGAGAAGCAGGTGTACTGCTCTCGGGATTTCAGTTCAAAGCAGTGAGAGATCAGTTCCCCGGCATGACATTGCATTATGTTTTACTGCACAAATAGCTATCAAATTCGTGGCGATTCCACAATTAGAATGGGAGCTGGATCCCAGCTTTTCTCTTTTGAGGGTTTTTCGTCAGGATGTGTTCACAATTAGCTGACAACACTGCAGTATAGCTGTTCTTCGGCTAGCGATATGTCTGTGTAGAAACCTATGTTTGCTGTAATTGTCAGCTAATAATCTTGCACACAGTTTTGTGTATGAACATTTTTACTGTGCCAGACCCAATCTAGTCCAGTTTTGTTTCAGTGACCATTGGTATCTAATTTGGAAAAATGATGTAATCAGTGAATGTGGGATCTCTTGTGCCAGTAGCTGCCTCTGCATTTTGTTTTCATGATCCTTGAATAATTATTTTCATAAACTTTAAAAAAAAAATGTTTCCCCTGGATGTGTTAAACTCTAATCTTGATTAGAGATTGGTCTCTAACCACAGCCTGAGCAGAGGGTGCTACATACTGTGCAGAGAAAGTACTTCCTTTTGCTTCTGTCTGGTAAAATTTGTTGGATGCCATCAAGTTCCTGCATTTTAAGAACTGATGAATAATCATTTCCTGACTGCTTTTCCCCTGCAGCCACCTCATCAAATGAACCCCTAGCGTATTGACTTTGTTGCCTTTTTCAGATAAAGGTCCTTGCTCAAAAGTACTTTCACATATATGGCCTTCCACGCCTCCCTCTTTTAGACCTACTTCATTTTATCAGTTTGAGAGATAAGAGCTGCCTGTTAAGAAAGTGGATACACCATGGATTTATGCAGTAACATAAGGTTTTTTTGGGTCATGTATACTTTACAGATTTATAAAATTGCTTCCTTTTTGGACATAACTGAGCAGTTTCCTTAACAGGAGCTGAGATTCCTAAGTCCAGAAACATGATGTGCTACAAAGCTTTGCCTGACAACTGATGTGCTGAAGGTCTGCAGACATCTGCCTTCTATCTGCTCAGGACAGAACAACTGAGACAAAAGGTTGTTGGTTTGTAGCACGTTGCTATATTGCCTGGATTTGTCTGAGATGCATAAAACAGGCTACCATGTGTGTAAAGCCTTTAAGGGCCGGCTTTGGTAGTTGGGTTCCCCTTCCCCTTTTTTCTTCTTCTCCTTCCTCTTCCTCTTCGCTTTTTTTTCCCCTTCCTGAAAGGGATGTCTGTGTCAGAGTGGGAGAGAACAAGAAGAGTCTGCAGAAGCAGCACTTGAGGGTAGTTCTGGGAGGTGAGAGGAGCAGGACAGTGGATCCTGATCACCAAACCCTGTTCCTGCTGTAATTCTGCCACTTACTCAGCAGTAAAACACCTCCATCTCATCTGGCTTTATCCCTGTCACCTGAAGAAGACTTAGTCATTTCTCTGTATCCAAAGGAACAAATTAGTTTTCCTTACCTGTTTTGTATGTCTGGGACATGATCATTTAAATCTGACCACAGAGGTTGCTTTTCCTAGCAGTTAAGTAACTTCCAGTTAGAGATGAAGCATCTCGGATGAAGATGAACCAGCAGACATCTTGCTGAGCCCTGGGAGAGTAAAACGTAATACGCTGCAGCCAGAGCTTGTATTACACGGGACACATTAGAAGGAGTTGTAGACTGCTCAGGTTTGTGTGTGTGTCTTAGTGTTCTTCTGTAAACACCACAGCAGCCTGACGGCAAAACAGGGTTTTGGGAACAGTCAAAAGTCTGGATGTCTTTACTCAAGTGATGCCAGAGGAGTTTGTCACTGGAAGCTCTTCAGTGAAAGGACTTTGAAAGAAAGGTGAGGCAGTGAAATGGAAGACAGGAGAAGGAATGTTAAGCGGCGTGGAAAGGAAGGAGGGGAGGTCATGTTTGTTTTTGCTAATTATGATTTCAGGAGAGTAACTGGCTGCAAAATTACTTAATTATCTTGTGTTTATTGTAAACTCCTATGCTTTTTCTGAAGACATGAGAAGTGCTTTTCCTTCATAAATCATGTTAAATCAAAGCACTTTCATTATATTACAGAGCTCTATAAATTGATGTCACAACTGAAGGAAAACACTTTTATCTGCAAGCACTTAAGAACACTGCCACTTTCAGAACCATGTAAGACATTACTAGCTGGCTTGTTCGACTCCTTTCAGCTTTCATGCTGACATGTACCATATTGAAGACGTTGGTTGTTTGTATAATACTTGGTTTGATCTTTTTTTCCTTTTTTTGCCTTCAGTACTGTTGAATCAATCAAAGGAAGTTATTGCTGTGTTGGGCATTAGCATACATTTAGATGGTTCTGCATTAAGAACTGTTGACAGAGGAAAAGGCTTTTAAGTCAAAAAGGAGAGTAAACAGTATGACCACAGCTGCTTTGAGGTGTGCTGTTATTTCTGACCCACGTATATTTGAAAATGAGCCTGCTTGGACTAGCAATTATTCCAGTTCAAATTACACACTTGTGAAAGGTTCTCCCTCTTCCACTTTTTTTTTTTTTTTTTTTCTTTCTTAATTTTAATTCCTTTATCTCTAGCAATGAGGCAAATGCTACAAATGGAGAGAGGATGCTCAGTGGCACTTGGGATGGTTTGCTCTGCTCGTTGATGAGCGAGCACGACTGAGCTGATTTCTTTCTCTGCTTGTGCTGAAATAGGAAGGCAGTGACAGTTGCTAAAGCTAAATACTCAGAATTGCTGCAGGACACTTGGATCTGACTTCCCTTGGAAACTTCTCTTAAGGTGGACTTCTTTGTAGACCTGGATTCTCCAAATGTTTGACTGATCATCTGGACCTCATTCAAGCCACATTAAAATCAGTGGAAGAATTTCTGATTTCAGTGAACTTTAGATTGGGCACATAGTAATTAGCTATTAAATGGAGTAAAGAGCCACTTAAAATGCATCTGTGGCTTTCCTAATAGTGGTCTTATTTATAATGTTTTATAGATGCCGTAGGTATGTAGTCAAACACGGGAAGAGACAGGAATTGAGATGTGGCTCAGATATAAAAGGCTGGGAAATCGTAATGTTGTCTGTGATGTTTATGGCACAGTGCAACAGAAAGGGGTTTGTTTGTCTGACGACCTCCATTCCAGCTCTTCGGTCAAATCTCTTTTTCACACTGAAAGACAAATAGGTGTGACAGCTGGAATCTTCCTAAATGCTAATATATATGCCAAAGCTTCCCAGCAGCTGTTACATAGAAACGAGACTAATGAGCAGTTTCCTGAAACTGTTCTACTGTTTATTCCTGATCAGTTCTCTTTAATTAGGAGAATTAGATCTAGTTTTCTTTTTCTCCAGTAAATGTGAGGGAAAGAAACTGGAAATGTCTGTTACCACACGATCCGACCTTCTCTGAAAGCAGGGATATGATCAGGCATTATGCACTAATGAGAAAAATGATAATTTAAGACAAAACGAAAATCAAACTTTTTGTTAGCTGACCCTTTTGGAAGGAATCTTTACCATGTGGAACAACTACTCGCTGGCTCAGAGCGATTTCTGGCTGTCTAGCTTTCCCAAGAGATCGTGTTTATTTCTTTCAATGGGTTGGCTTTTATACCAGATGTGTTTTGTTTTTTTTTTTTTTCCTGAAGAGTCTGTGGAGTAAAAAAATAATTAAGAAATGTTATAGTGCCTATCCCAAAGCAACATTAACTTATTTAAAGTTGCCAAGTCTAATGCATGTTACCATCTGATGTATATCTACTGTTAAAGTACTGAAATCCAAAGTTAAGGAAAAGAGGCACGAAGTTATGTAAATTTCAACACCAGTGGATTTATTCAGCCAGAAGAAAGGGGACGATGTGACAGTGTGAAGTCTGAAGTGCCGATGGAGAAGGAAAGGCAAGGCCAGGGGGAGAAGATTGTTTACCTGGAGAACAAGCTTCCATAGCTCAGGATGCTAACTGCATGCAGGGGAAGATGCTGAGGCTCCACGCTGCCTTTCCCCTGCTGCAGCTCCTGGTTACACCGTCTCTCCCTGAGACCTGCTTCATAGCAATGCAGCACGTGGGCTAAACGTACCTGTAGGAAATTCAGGCCTCATCGTGTGTGGAAGAACTAGGTGGGAACTTGCTTTAGGGACCGTATCACTTCTTCAGGAGTCAGGTAGCTCTGGTAGCTCTAGGGAACCTGCTTTGGCAGGGGGGTTGGGCCCGATGATGTCTTGAGGTCCCTTCCAACCCCTACAATTCTGGGATTCAGTGAAATCACAGCAGCATCACTAAATTGAGGCTTCAGTGATAAAACAGTTTAGATGGAAGGGCCTGCTGGAGGCTTGGTCAGCCTCTTGCTCAAGGCAGGATTGCCATCCTCAGCAGGTCCTGCCAGCCATGACTTTCTTCAGTTGAACCATGAAAATCTCTTAGGAGCAGAGATAGCACAGTCTCTCTGACAAATCTGTTCTGTTGCTCGATACCTTCATGAAAACATCCCTGACATCCAACCTCAACCTCCTGATTTGCAATCTGTGGCTGTTGCCCCTTGTTACGTTGTTTGGCAGGATGAGGTTGAGTGACTCCACTTGGAGTAGTTGTTTTCTACCTGTTGGCTGCCTCTTCACCAGGCTGCACGAGCCCAAGTGCCACAGCTGCTTACAGGTCATGCGTTTTAGACCCCTGATGATCTTTGTAACTCTCTGCTGGACTCTTTCCACTTTCTCGGCATCCTTTTGCAACTTGAGGGTCCAAACCTAGGCGTCTTACAGATGTTGCCTCAGCTGTGTTGAGGAGAGAAGTGGTAGTAGCTTCTGTCTGCGTCCTGGTCACACTCCTAATGTACTCAGTGCCCAGACTTAATCGTGGTAAAAGTGCACTTTTGTCTCATTGTAGCTGCTGCCTGCCATAACCCCGAGGTCCCTTCCAGCAGGTCTGCTACTCGATCTTCCCATCCTGCACCAATGCATGGGGTTCTTCTGTCCCAGGTGTGGACTTTGCCTTTCTCCATGTGAGCTTTGTGAGGTTTGGCCCCAGTTTTCTCAAGGTCCCTGTGAATCAAAGCCGTGATTCCTCATCAGCCAGGCCCCAAATGTCATCTGCAGGCTTGCTGAGGGCACCCTTTTTGTCAGCATCTGGGTCGCTGATGGTGTTGAGCAGAATGGACCCTGAGGCTTCTCTAACTATTACCAGCTGGACGCTGTAAGCTTGACCTTACTCAAGTGAATTATATTTTATATGAAAAATAATGTATTCGCTGTGTCTCAAAAACATTTAAGCAGTTGGATTCTCACTTGCGCTAATTGCTTTGCTCTGTTCCAGCGTGTTGGCTTGTGTTCGGGTTGTTTGTGCTGGGGATGAAGAGTGTAAATGAGAACAAAAAGCTGGATTCCTAAAAAATTAAACAAGAGGGAATCTACAGTACAATTAGAGCCAAATGCATTTAGAGACTAAGCAGATTTTTTGTTCCGTGTAGTTTTTTAAATTTTTTCTTTTACGTCTAAGATTTAGTAATATACTTTTTTTGGCATTCAATCTGTTTTTAAAGTTTTTTTTTAATCTAAAGTGTTAGCTTTGATTTTTCAGTCCTGATCAAGAGTGACTGTAAGGCTATTTGTAGACTGTAATCTTGATGTTTTCCCCTTATACCCATGGGAGAGCTGCTCATGTAATATCTTTCTATCTTCATGAACTGAGTGTTTTGATACTTTCATGTTCGAAGTTGCTGAGCCCTCCTGGAATTTTGCAGTGTGCCGATGTGCAAGGCCCTTGACTCTGCCTTGCACATCACTGCCAGCAAACGTCGAGCAATGCTACTCTGACCCTGTTAGGAGAAAGTGAAACGCTGTGGCAGGGATGGAGAGAATCGTATGGATGTAGAGAAGGTGAAGTAGCCTTTCAAAACTTACTGCAAGGAAAATTTAGGGCCCCGAAGACGTATGTTGGCAGCCCAGCAAGACAGCTGCCTTTGTCTGTGGTTAGCCTACAGGCTGCACCACGTAGACCCTGTGAATTCCCATACTCGATTGTCACGAAAATAATCAGCACCCCTGATTTTTGGAGGCTTGTGATAAGTTTCTTGCCTATTGTTGCATATCTCCTCTTCTCCTCCCTTCCCTTTGACTCTTTTTGGCACAGTCTAAAGTACAGTCTGTGTTTTAGTGTGCCTTCTAACCTGCATTGTAGTCTTAAGTTGCAGACTTAGCAGGAGCTCAGAGAAAGTGCTGTACATCTGCTGAATCTTTCAGACATGAGAGCTTTGCACGTTACCAGCTCTGTGTTCAGCTTCTGCAACTTATCTCAAGAGCTTTCCAGTTGCCAGGAGTACAGAAGCGGTCGTATTTAATGAGCTCGCCTTTTACCTCGATCACTGATGGTCTGATGGCTGTGGGGTTTTTTTCACCGTGTTCTGTTTAGAAAAGGAGTTGTTGTTTTGAGTTTTGTCAGTGTTAAATACGTGAACTCAATCTGACATACAGTAGACAGATTTACATGAATTGAGTAAAGTCCAAGTCTTAGCATGTAACTTAAAAAAAAAAAAAAAAAAAGTGTATGCTGCTACAGAATCCATTTTATTATCATCAGATGAGCATAGGCTCTACTAAAGCCTTTCTTAGTCAGAAAGCACCATGAGCCGACTTAATTTTCGTGGCTGGGTTTAAAAAAGAAAGCATCTGCTTACCCGTACAGGCACATTCTGGTGTATGTGCAGAGTACTTTGTCTCCTTCACAAGAGCACCTTTCCTGCTTCCTATTAAAGGCCGTGAATATTTTCAGCACTGGGAAGTCATTTCTTTTTCTCATAGGTTTTCTACTTTTAATCTTGCTTCAGTCGTGCAGAGGAGCTGTGAATACAGTTCAGCTCCTCGCAGTTCTTCCCCGCCAAGTTCTCCCAGGGAACTTTTCAAGGAGCTGTTTCATATGGTCTGGCTCGCTTACCTCTCTCAGTAGTAGCCCAGGCTACGCGTGTTTTACCTTAGCAATAATAAGGCAGCTCTGTCTGATGCTTCACTTCTCTAATAAGCTGGACTTTCTCCAGTTCAGTGTTACCGTGGCACTAATGGTCTGAAGCAGTCCAGTGCTTAAAATCGCTGTAGCGGTGAGAGGACACCATCCTCTTTTATTCCTGACCAATCTGGTGTAAAAAGGAATGTGCAGGAAACCTCCTGTCCTCTGCTCCTGGTAACGGGCTGGTTCTTTGTGCTGCCTCTCAGCTGCCCAGCGTTTCCCCTCAGAAGAGCACAAGGTAACAGAAAAGGGCTCATTATCATGGCAGCTGAAAGTTGTCAAAGCCGATTCCTTAACTCCAGGAAGGAAGCTCCTTCAGGCAATATCCCACTGCCTGCTTTCAGCAGGTTAACTTCTTTTAATGCATCTACCCTCTCTGTCCTGCTCTAAAACTCCTCGTGATGTCTGTTCGGGAATCTGGTAAGTAAAAGCGGTGGTGGAAGGGACAATGTATCCTGGCATCTATTACTTAGCACTAACTGCAGCATTTCGTGGCCTTTTTATAAAGGTGCAAAGGTTTGACATCTTGAAGACCTGGCTCCTAGTTCTGCACTGCACTGCAGTCTAACTTAAGAAGCAAAATTGTTGGCCTAATTTGTTTTTTTTTTTAATCAAAATACTTATGCTTTCTTGACTGTTCTGAGCTGCTGGAACTCTGACTGTACAGGTAAGTCAGAAACATGGATGAAACTAAAACTAAAAATCATATGTACAAACGAAAATCAGCTCTGAGATTTGAGACTCGTTCAGGAAATGAGAACAGCAGTTTCTTTGATACATTTTTCTCAAAAATCCCTGAAGATTTCTTTTAATAATAGCGAGGTGGCCAGCTTGAATCTTTAAAAAGCAGCATAATTCCACAAGCATAATCCACAAGCCAGTGCAAGTCTGGAAAAAACAGAGGCAGGGGAGGCTTGCTAGGCTTTTACCATCGTGTTAAAGCAGGTTGTGTGCTGGTGCCCCGTGTGATGCCCGTGGTGTGGGGTATCAGTTCCACGCACTCTCCTCTGCAGTGGAGTCCTCAGGCTTGAAAGGAGCTTCAAAATGAGGGGTGCAGGGGACCAGCGCGTGCTGTGTTCACCCTGCTGTCTCTTTTGTGTTGCTGCTACATAAGTGGCTGCTGTTCATTGCTGTTTGGTTCACAAACAACAGTGATTCTGCATCTTAAACCCGATTTCTGAAATGTTCCCTGAGATGTTGGAAACATGTAAAGATGGTCAGTTTGTGAGAAAGCAGGCATGAATGAAGGAAAAACTTCATCACTGAGAATTGTGGCAAGCTGGAGGTGATGGATTCAGAGCTCCTGGAGGAGCATTGCCCCAGCATCCTGAAAGAGTTCCCAGATGGTAGTGTCCATCCCTGGCACAGAGGTGCCTCTGCACAGGGCTCCTTGTCCTTGCTGGGACAGTCATGCATCAAAACTGTGTTAGTGGGGCACGTGGCTCCCAGAAATATGGCAACATTAGTGACCAGCCATGGGCAGAGATGCCATCATTGAACTTCCTTGGTGTAAATTCAGTCATAAACTTCTGTAGTTAATGACCGAGCACAACAAAAGAACTTTTCTACCCTATGTCATATATTCTAATGCTTCACGGTAATCTGACTTTGCTCTGGAATATTAATTCTTTTTTCTCTTTGCCTTCCCTACTTCATTCTGGAATAGTAAAGAATAGTTCATGTGGAAGGGACCTCAAAGATCAAGTCCAACTGCCTGACAACTGCAAGGCTCACAAAAAATTGAAGCATCTTCTTCAGGGCACTGTCCAAATTCCTGTTGAGCACAGACAGGCACGGGGCATCACCCACCTCGCTGGGAAGCCTGTTCCAGTGTTTGAACACCCTCACACATCGTAAGCATTCTTTGAATAGTTTTCTCAAAGTTAATACTTAACCTGCCTCTGAACAGAGTGCAGATTTAATAGTTCACCAAGACAGAGAAATAAAAGGGAGCTGGTTCCAGTCAGGCTTCCAGGTGTCACTATCTTTTCTGACTAAAAGTGGCATGATTTTTTTTTTTAAATCTTGGTGTGCACACTGGTGCTCAACTTCCCTAGCTGTTGAGAGCTATAAAACCCAGAAAATCACCTCTTTTCTAATGCTTAAGGGTTTAGGGACTTGACTCCAAGCTTCAAACTTGACTTTTATTCTTATTAAATAGGGGCTTGACTGAGTGAAGGGTGGGAAATACCTTGGCGTTGTCGTGAAAGGAATTGGGGGCAGGAGGTACCCTCATCTTTTTTCACAGGTACAGCAGCATTCTGACCTCTGAGGTGTACTGGTAATTCTGAAATTGGAAGTCTCCCTGTTCTTAAATGGGTGGTGTTTGCACTGTGGTTAGTGACCCCTCTGCACGATACTCTGTTACGCTACAGCCCTCTCATGATGACTGCTGGGTAAGGCAACCTGCTTGAGACTTCCAGGACAGCCTCTTCCAGGAGCACTCATTCAGAGATCCCGTGTCTTTGAAAAGCAGTGTGTAGATGCAAGTTGATCATTTTTATGTGTTACTGTTTTAAATTCCAGGAGACTTTTTTTTCGGAGGGGGAGGAAAATGAGCCATGCTGCGGTACTAGAAATCAGAAGGAAAAAATGAAGCTGTCAGAAAGAGCTCTCAAATCTAATAGCTGCATTGCACTTCATCTTCCTCCCCCAGCAGTGTTAGGGGTTCATTTCCCAGGTGTAAGGTTGGTACTGGAAGAGGCAGCGGTGTGCAGCAGCAATGGTCGGGGCTAAGAGGGCTCCTGGTCCTAGAGGCAGGTGCCCAGCGTGGCTCTCCCCATTTAGGCTTCACCGCAGGGCACAATCCCTCCCAGTGGGCTGAAGTGCTCATTAGTGGCCATGGTCTCCGTTGTCACTTAATGTCACCAAGTGTTTCAAACCTCTTTAAGCAGCCGTGCTGGGTGAAACGCGTGCGCTCTCCCCGTGCATGTGCTGGAGGTTATGAAAGCGCTCGTCTCTGTGCTTCAGAATGAATTTTTTTTGCTCTGTCATTAAGAAAAGAGAGATTTCTCTCCTGCATATGAACTGCTCAGCCTGATTAGCATGGAAATGAAAGTGCCTTAATCAGCTTGGGGTGAGGGAAGCTCAAAATTAATTTGATACATTAGTTTCACTTAAAAAACCTATTATAGCTTTTGCCACTAGCGACCGTTATAGTTAAAAATGCAAAAGAGTTTCCCGTTCAACGCCGTGTTTATGCCAACTCATCACTTTCCAAACGCTTCGTTTTCCAAAGTAGGTTTTTCATGTTTTATCTTTGTCCCATAAAGCAGGCTGGGGGAACGGCAAGCGAGGCTGAAACAGGCAGGAGCGATATCAAAGAGCACAAAGATGCTGACTTGAAACTTAACCCTGCGTTCACTCGGGCACCGTGCATTATATCACACTGCTAAATACACTGAATCCAGCTTATAAGGAGATTATTTCATAGGCCTTGCCCTGTGGAGATCACTTCAGTGGCAACTGCAAGTGACAAATGAATTGCAGAGATAATGTCATGCAAGCGAGGAATTCAACAGTGATACTGGAAAGGGAATGTATATATTGAGAGCAAACATCTCTGGTTTTGTGATAAAAAGGTAATAAATGGATTTGAGCCTTCCTCTTCAGAAGGCTGCGCGTGATTCAGTGGTTTTATAATTATCAAGACAGCTTTATGTTCAGAAGACATTTCTATTATTCCTAAAGTGAAGCAGAAGGAACTACTTGGTACCTGGTAAGCTAAAAAGAATTGCAAAGTGTTCTATAAGCTTGTATGCAGAGGTGTAAGTGTGTGTTGTGGTATATAGAGTTATTCTAAGCATTAAAAAACTGTTCTGGATAGCCTGAAATTTGGAGTTAATACTTGCTCAGAAAGTCAAGTATGCAACTAGCACCTCAGTGAGGCTAAAGAACTGAAGGAAGACTTTTTTACAGTTAAAACAAGGTGAAAAGAGACTCCTGGTAAGTAAAATATAATATAGAACTTTTTTAATGTTTGCAAATAGTCTTGAAATCAGTCTGATCAGTGAAGGCAGTTTGGATGATGCTCAGGAAAAATGAGCAGGGTGTGGAGAAATGCAATCGCAGCTGAAATGACAAAGAGGAGTGAAGCTGTGGAGGTTTTCACAAAAGCTGATGGAGGTTTGATAACACATTCAGCTGTTTCTTCAAAAGAGCTTGGGCCAGGAAAATACCATGGGAAAGAATTGGCAAGAGCAGGAATTAAAGTGAGGAAGTGGGAATTGCAAGAGAAGGGAAGGAGGGCACCATAGATCAATTTGTTCAATGCCAGGTGCCTGTGGAGGGACCAAGTGGGTGTTCAACCTTGCCAAACAAGCATTCAGGAGGGGAAAAGCTCCTGCACCTGGGGAGAATTTAGCACTGCGGTAGTATAAGATGGGTTTCATCCTGCCTGTAGCAGGCATTTTGGCGTGAGCTAGTCAGCTTCAGCCCCTTTACCTGGGTGGAGAGAGGAAGGGCAACTTGTAAGAGAAAATGAACTGTGCCCTTAAAGTACACGTCTAAAGCAGGCCAGATGGATTGCACTCCACACGTGCCTATTTTTCTCCACTGACTCCAAAAGGAGTGTGCCATGAGCAGCAGATAGAGATGTCTCCTCTGGAGGCACTTACACCTAGGCAGATGAATTCCTTTGGTGCTTTTTATGAACATCAGGCTATCCATCAGCTCACTGAGTGCTGTCTCCAGAGCTGTAAGTACTGCACCAGAGCCAGTCCCTGGGAAACCTGGATGTCAGCAGGCGAAGTAGATTTTGAAGTGCTTGGTAAATGAAAAGCAGTCGGTGGAAGGCACGTTTTGAGTCAACACGACGTGTGCGTGCTTTTCTTCATCACTGCTTCAAGCCTGTGCAAGATGTCTCAGAGCCTTGTGGATGTGATTCAAGACCGGCCCTCGCTTGGATGACACCTGGCTGAGGTCTGCACACCTCAGTGTGTGTCAGAAGAAATCAAAGGCTAATTAAAAGCCGCTAAGTATGACGTCCCGGTAACATTCCTTGCTTTCTGAAAGCTGCTCTTAGTGGTGCTTTAATTTACCTTGCTCCTCTTCCTGAGGATCAGTGCATGTACTTAAATGTCAGTATTATTGATAGCTCTCAGCTTTTTCTGGGCTGTGTCCCATCTCTGCCTTCCCTGAAGATGAGGTCACCGAGCATTTTGAAGTACTGGTGCGTTTTACGATAGAACAGGGTAAAATCATGTTCGCTGCAATAAAGGTAGGCTCCTGAGAGCCTCTTGTGTTGCATTAACGAGGCATTTCAAGGAAGCAGAATATCAAATTAATGTTTCATGTTAAAGACATTAATGTCTGTGCTTAATCCCTGTTACAGCGTGGAAGCAGGAGGTAATACTTGAAACAGCTTCCTTCAGTGCTTTCCTCTTTTTTTTCACAAATTAACATTAGCAGTTTGAGTAAGAATGTCTTAACAGAGTACCTTTCATCGAATTAGGGGTGGGAGATGTATGCAGTTTGCAGTAGAAATGCTCCAGGCCCCTTGATTTAAGGCGGGGGGGGGAAGAAAAAGGTGTAGAGGGAGCAGAGAAGAGTGAGAACCAGAACCGAGCTGTGCCTTGCTCGGGTGGGCAGATGTACAGGGAGGGCAGATGGCCTTGTAACACGGTCTGATTATAAGCTCATCTCTTATGAATTATTTAACGTTGTTCTTTATTAATAATGTTTTGTATATACAGTCGATAACCTCAGTTAATATTGAGGCTACGTTTATTTTCCATTTGTGGTTTGGAAACTATCAAGTTTTTAAAAATATTGTTACCAAAATGGGCTTCTAAGTAAAATATTTATTTTTGAAGATACTGTCACTTCATTTTTTGATGTTATCTTTCAGTGAAAGACAACAGAACTGTTAGGAATTTTAGAGTTGTCTCACAGATACTCCTAGTGAAAAAAATAGAACTTGAAAATCCTTCACCTGTGCTTCAAGCCTCTTCAAGAAATAAAGCAAACATGAGCAAATCTTCCAGCTGAGTAGAACCTTTTTTTTTAAACAGGCAAGGTGTATCACGTAAAAAGCTTGCTTGTGGGTGTGTCTACCCAGGCTGAGGAAGAAACTGAAGGTTTAAAGCTGTCAGGAGGTGATGTGCAGAAGGCGCGTAGCGCTGCTCTGTGGGCACCGGCTGCATCCCTGCTCCATGCAGTGCACGGTGCTGCTTTCTTATGAGCTGTCTTTAAGTAGTAGAGGGACTTGAACAAAAGCATTTACTGAGAGTAAAAATATTGAAGCACATTGCCTGAAAACTACTTACCTGTATCTCCTTCCAGTTTGGTTAGAGGTTTAAGTGATGTGAGGATAATTAGGTCCATGTCTTTCTGAAGGTCTCTGGCTCTGGGATGCGTTTCTCTCCTAGCTTTTCCACAGAATCACAGAATTTCTAGGTTGGAAGAGACCTCAAGATCATCGAGTCCAACCTCTGACCTAACACAGTCCCCACTAAACCATATCCCTAAGCTCTACATCTAAACGTCTTTTGAAGACCTCCAGGGATGGTGACTCCACCACTTCCCTGGGCAGCCTGTTCCAATGCCTCACAACCCTTTCAGTAAAGAAGTTCTTCCTAACATCCAACCTAAAACTCCCCTGGCTCAACTTAAGCCCATTCCCCCTCGTCCCGTCACCAGGCACGTGGGAGAATAGACCAACCCCCACCTCGCTACAGCCTCCTTTAAGGTATCTGTAAAGAGCAATAAAGTCGCCCCTGAGCCTCTTCTTCTCCAGGCTGAACAAGCCCAGCTCCCTCAGCCGCTCCTTGTAGGACTTGTTCTCCAGGCCCCTCACCAGCTTCATCGCCCAAAGTCATGGGGCGAAGTTTCCCCAAGTCATGGGGCTTTGTGCCCTCTGTTGCCTCCACCCATCCCATTATGGGGAGGTAACATGGCATCAAGGCACCAGTCCTTTCATTCAGGAGTCTGCTTTCTGCATTAATCTGTCTTCGAGCCTGAGAACCTGCCATCTTACCCTCTCAAGAGTAAGGCTGCTGGAAAGGGGATCCCAGAGGTGGGCACACAGCAGACCTCCTGTGTGACTTATACCTGATTTCATGCATCCTTTTCACCTCTGGTGAACACTTTATATTGTACAACCAAACGTTGTATACTAAAAACTTCCTAAAGGTGCAGTCCTGATCGCAGCTCCCTGCAGCCTGAAGAGCTTACATGCAGATTTGCTGGAAGTGGTTTGAGCAGGAATCTCAGGACTTGATCCTGTCACTGTGATGGGATCTGAGCTCTGACCTGTTTTTTCCCTCCCAGGAATATGCTTAGAAGAGAGAATTGGCCTAGGCTATGTCAATCATTTATGTTTTTAAAGATACTTGAGGGTAGAGACAATAAAAATAACTTGTGTGTAAACTTTTCCAGTGAACCCTTTAAAGTTTTGCCCTAAGAAGCTGCTGGCTGACCACTTAATTAGTGCCTGAGTAAGCAGAAGATTTTGATGCAGCTGATGTTCTGCTCACATCTTAATTCTTATTTGGGTGTATATCCAGGCAATATTACATCCTGATACTGCTGCAGTAAGCTCTGCACTGAAAGCTGGGGATGTTCCATCCAAATGAGAATTACCCACAGCTGCGTGGTGCTGCAAAATTTTTCTCCAAAGTAGCTGGATCTTTCCTAGTGCTTTTTACTTTGAACTCACTCATTTTTCCAGGAATCTTTGTAAACCTGGCTGTTCCTCCTCCCCTCCCAAGCTATCACCTGGGGGAAGCTTTGGGTTAATAATGTCCTGTGCTCTAATCTTCCCCTTCCTCGTGTAGACAGCCCATCGACCGGGGGGAAGCGAAGCGCAGCTCTGATCATCGTGCTGAGGGGATTAATGTCGCCTCGCGCAGCGTGGTGGGACCAAATAGATTACAAGGAGTACAGAAGAGGTTTGGAGGCTGAGAAGGAGGTGGGAGGGGTGTGAAACCCCTCAGGAAATCAGGAGCCCTCTCAATTTGCAGCTTTTGTAGCCATAATGCTGTATGCAGCAAAATTGTGTTCCTGGCGCTTTGGGGACGGACTTGATGGAAGGGGGCTGTGGCAGGGGGAGCAGGGCAAAGAGGGTGGTTATTATCAAACTTTAATTTAGAATAAGTAACTATAATCAAGGAACTCCTTGTGCTGAAATCTTCTCGTAGAAATCTTCTCTTAGGTTTCATTTTATATCAAATACAAAGAGATTTTTTTTGTGCTTAAAGTATATATCTAGTTTTCACTGTAGCTCATTTAGTCATTTTTTATTAGGCATATGAAGATGTTAGTCTTTACTTGTGGGTGTTACCTGACTCTGGGTACGTTTAACTTCATCAGGTCTAGATGGTAAAAGCATGCTCTGTGTACATTCAGTGATGGTTCATAAACTTGTATGTGGGTGTTCAATTGATTTGACAACTACTGGGTCACTAATCACAGAATCATCAAAGTTGGAAAAGCCCTCCAAGATCATCTGGTCCAACTATCCCCCTACCACCAGTGTCACCCACTAAGCCATGTCCCCAAGCACCACGTCCAACCTCTCCTTGAACACCCCCAGGGACGGTGACTCCACCACCTCCCTGGGCAACCCGTCCCAGTGCCTGACTGCTCTTTCTGAGCAGAAATGTCTCCTCATTGCCAACCTGAGCCTCCCCTGGCACAGCTTGAGGCCATTCCCTCTGGTCCTATCACTAATTATCTGTGAGCAGAGGCCGACCCCCAGCTCCCCACGCCTTCCTTTTAGGCAGTTGTAAGGTCTCCACTGATCCTCCTCTTCTCCAGACCAAACCCCCCCCCAGCTCCCTCAGCCACTCCTCACAGGACTTGTGCTCCAAGCCCTTCACCAGCCTCTAATGGCCAAGTCCATTTAACATCCAAAGCCCCCCCCATACACTGCAGGCACAGGGTGAATGCAGGCTCCATGCCACAGCCCAACTGCATGAGCATGAGCCCAAGCTTCTCTGCCCCATCCTGGTTATGTCTGAAGTGCCTGTAGACAAGCTGCTAGTTCAGTTACCACAGATACTGCTCACAATATATATATATATTTTTAACCATTCCCTTGCTGATTGAAGCGTATTTAAAATCAGGATATTTCTTAGCTATTTCTATTGCCATACAACAGAAAACTAAATGAAAGCCAAGGGGCCTTTGGAGAGATCTTTGTCTTGGAGAAGGAAGCCAGCAGCTAGGCCCGGCGCTCAGCTGCGGTGAAGTAATGACCCACGGGGGCTGCCAGGGCCCTGCACCAGCGGTGCCCCTGGGGCTGGTAACTCAGGGCCAAAACACCAATGCACGCTCGTGAATCCTGTCCCTCTGGAGCACTCATTTCATGGTTTGAAGTCCTGGCCGACTCCCTGCTTCGCTGTTTTATGACATAAGGATTGGGAGGGTGTGTGCGTGCGTGTACGGACGCGAGAAGTTAGAATCTGGTGCAGAGGGCATTGAGCTGCTTTATAATTACAAACTGACACACTTCATGCTCTGTAGGTTGGTTGGAGCTTTGGGGTTTTGTGGGGGGGGGTCTTGACTGGGCCCTGACGGTGCCAAGTGCTGGTTTTGCTGCCAGGCAGCTGAGTGCTGAATAGATCTATCCAACGGTATTAAGGAAATTTTACGGCCCACTCCACTTTTTCCCTTTTCAGCTTTAAGGAACAGGACAGCTGCTAGACTTTTCAGGTGTTTTAATGCACGTGTGAATTGTGAGTACAATAACTTTTTTTCTTAGAAACTCCCCCATCTTGGTTGCGTATTGAGCCTCACCTTAAGAGGTGCTCAGCACAAAACAATACGGAGGGGATGTTGCTTTTTTAGATCAGCAGTAATCCAGCCAGGCATATTAAAAGGCTGTACAAGTTGCTCCCACAGGATCTAAACCCTGAAAGAAAAAAAGGAAAAAAAAGCCCTGTAAAAAGCTTCTTTCTCCCCCATTCCCCAAGCTCCCCCTTCTCCCTCCCATTTTCACAGTAAAGCTTTTAGATATCAATTATATTCTTTTTGTTGAGTGTTATATGCCTGATTTGATGTGGAGAAGGTTTCTCTAAAGCTTTATTTAAGGGAATATGAAATAATTTGAAACTTTAACTAAACCTGAAGGGGAAAGGAATTAAAGTTGTTTGTACAGATGGGCTTAGAATGGAAATATTTAATTTACATGTAGGTATTTCCAGAATACCTCATATGATTTGGTAACACGATCCCCCTTGTCATGAAAAAAGCATTTTGGGTGTCTCATCCAATTTAGTAACGTAGTCCTATGTATTTTTCCACTTCTCCCTGGTTTACACTAGTTTAACTAAATTGAATTCCATGAATTTTTATTAAACTGAAACTGATACAAAATGAGAAAAGGATCAGGGTAAAATAACTACCAAAAAATCTTACGGGAGTATTCAGGTGTTTTGGGGTCAGTCTTTTGGTTTGGAATTGGGTTTGGGTAAGCCCAGGTGGCACCAGCACACAGGACGTATGGGACATATGGCAGAATGCCTTACTCTGTATGATCTAAACTGGGTGAAAAGGGTGGAAAAAAAGTGTTTGCAAGAGGGGAAATGAGCTGAAAGAAGGAATAAGGTAAGCCTGCAGCATGTTTGCCCAGCAACTGAAAATGCTTCAGATTGATTTGTTCTCTGAATATTCGTGGTTTTCCTCCTTCTGGATGGAGATGCGGTGCTGGCAGCAGGTAGGGAAGCCTGCACTATTAATCATTAAACATGGTAGCTGAAGATGAAACTCCCTTCTCCAGTGTTCCCAGTGTAATACCACTGGTGTACACCAAAGTATATCAGGTGGGGCTGAGGGACAGAAGAAAAGCTTGAAAGGCTTTCATGTCTGCTTGGTCTTTTTTAATCATAACATCCTCATCTTTTATGCAAATGCAAAATTATTTTTAAAGATGCTTTCTCTTTCTGAAATGGTTTGGCACAGGTTCTGAAGCTTAGCTGTTGAATAAAAAAAAGAATTTCCAGCAACTGCCCTTTGATTATTTCTAAATGTAGATGACAGCTGTCCTTTTGGAAAAGGCACATAACTCAGCGTGTGAGAAACTGACACATTTTTCTTTCCTTTTCAGAGTATCTCCTCTACAGAAGTCTGAAATAGTAGACATGGTAAAGAAACACGTGAATGCCATAACACTTGCCATTGGGGATGGTGCCAACGATGTGGGAATGATCCAGACAGCTCACGTCGGCGTCGGGATCAGTGGCAACGAGGGCATGCAGGCAACCAATTGCTCGGATTATGCTATTGCACAGGTCAGAGGCAAAAAAAGTACAACTGCCATACCGTGTTGTCAGACATCCCATGTAGTGCTTGATGCTAGGAGAATCTCTGCTCATTTTCTTTTCATGGCAGGATCTAAACCAGATACCTGGGATGTGTTTTTGGGATCCATTGTTCTGACTTCTGTATTCTTTGTGACAAAGCTCTGCCCACCCTCAAAGCTTCAGTTTGTTACTGCCAGCTGTGCAGTGGCTTGGCTGCTCAATAATTGAGGAGAAGCACTTTGTCATGCTTATGTTGACGTGCTTTTAAGTGTAACTGTATCTCCCTTGTTCAAGTTCTTTTTCCTGACCATGAATAGGCGTTCCAAACAGGAGTGTTAAGAGTTTGTTTGCAAATTCTTATTTAGAGGTGGTGTTTTCCTTTTTGTATTTCCCCCACTCCCATGATGTGTCCAAAAATTGTTCGCAGTCCTGAGGAGTTGGGTAATATTTTAATTTTAGGTGCATTATTTTGGAGAGTGCTCCCAAACCATCTTAAAAAAAATCTGCACTGATTACTCAAACTAAAGAGGAGAGTAAAAGAGGAGACCTAAAGACAAGCCTTTTCATTTTCAGTTAAGTGACCAAGGTGTACAATAAAGACTTTAAGCAAAGCATAAGAAAGGAAGGAGATACTTCGGTTGCCAGACATCTTCTGAATGCTGTTTGTAGCTAAGGTTCCCTATGCCACGTGTTTGAGACTGATCACAGGGCAAGAACAGATGGGAGCTGACAGAAAGCAGAGACGATCCACTGTCACTTCAGTGATATGTGAGCATCAGCTAATGTTCCCTTCTGCCAGGGCGTAAGCAGATTTGTTTTACCAATTGATATGAAATGATACCTTCTTCTAATTTCAGTAGAAGATGAGGTTTTCAAAATGTGTGGATAATTTTATTATTTAGACAGAACTGTTGATGTGTCAACCCTGCCATGAAGCAAAGTGTCAGTTTTGCATTGCCGCTTTATTGCGTTCTGCAGTCAGATGAAGCACATTGGATTCCAGGCTTGAATAACTAAGACCTTCCACCAAACTCACCTTGAAAATTTTAGGCTGTTTCATCAAGGGCTCATTCTGTCATGAACAGTTTATTCCAAATATGCAGCACTGTTGGAACTGCCATAGTCTTTGGTATCTCACAACCATTTTGCCGTTTTTAACTTCTGTAGACTATACATTGTTTCTGCTGTAGAACTTAATCAAGTGCTACTTTTACTTCCTCAGATAATTTCTTACTTCCGTTTTAATAAGTAAGCATAAGCAGTGAGAATTTTGTCTGCAGAGGGACAAAAAGCATGTCCTATACTCTTAATTACTTCATTAGTTGGAGTAACATTAAATCTCAAGTCCCTTTGTATTCATGTATTACCTCTGATTACCAAAATGAAAGCAAAACAAAAACTAACCAAACAAAACAAGAACAAAACGTGTATTTGGACTTAATGTTAGCATGTGGGAAATAAATTGTTCTTCGTTTATATCCTGATCTGGGAGTTACTGACAATAGCAATGAACTGTCTTAGTTCAATCTGAAATAGAAGCTGGTTGCACTAGTACAGAATTTAAACTTTCAAAAATTGGTAAACCACTATGAAACTGTATCTTTTTGTAATGATTCAGAATAGGTTTCTGCTAGTTAGAAAAGATATAAAAGAATCCCTCTTATAAAAAGGACTAGTAGTGTATGGGAATGTTTCAAGGAAGTGTTCAAAAGAAAAACTTGATCTCCATGGGGTATATTTCTTTCAACGAAGACATACAACTCCCTCTGAATTGTTACTGTGTGTGCATGCCTTGAAGGCAAAGTATGTTCTTATTGAGTAATTTAAAACGACCGCTACAGTGTAGCATCTCATGTTCAAATGATATTTCAAATACAGTAGTGCCAGAAGTAGGCACTTACGGAAGAGAAAGTCTCCATATAGACTCATTCAGGATTCCAGGGGGAATTGAAGCATAAACCAAACAAAAATAAAAAGGCAACTTGCGTCTGACTCTGCTCCAAATAGCTTCCACAGGTGCAAGGAGCATCTGTTTGAATCATCCTTTTCCCTTGAACTGATATTGCACCAGTGATCCATATTTAGAGAATTCCCAAATCAAATGACCTAACTGCTCTGAGAGACAGCAGTAGAATTGAATAGAATCACTTTTTCTCCAGTAAAAAGCTTTCTCGTCCTAATCCAGAGAGCGTCTGCTGTCTAGAGAGCACTAACTACGGAACAGTTCTTTCTTAGATAAATGTTCGTGTTTTCTTCTGCTTTAAAAATCCAGAAATGCAGCAGTGCCCAAACAAGTGCAGTGTCCTAGTAGAGCCCTGTCCCCACAGTCGCTCGAGTATGCCAGTAGCTGTGCATTTGCACAGTTTCAATCATCAGCATCACAACAAATTTAATTTCTTGCTACCTCCTAGCAGGACTCTTCACAGTGTATATAGGCTTAGAGCTATGTTATTTAGGTTACTAACATGCTGTGCTCCATAGTGCTTTCATTTTAATGAATATACACACTACAGAGTTATTAATGCTAACATTTCTCCTCTGGCCTTGAACAGCAAAGAGAACCACATCCAAGACAGTCACTATTTAGACTCAGCAGAAAATTTTTAGGGAATTTTAAGGGTGCATATGTTCTCTACAGGTGTTTGGGGTGACTTGTCAGGCTGTAGTGGGAAGGTTCCCATCACTACTGACGTGTTTTGTTAGTGAATTTTGTGTAAAGGTCAATAGTGGTGCATATTAACTGAGGCAGCAGGTAGCTAGGAGGTTAACTACTCCCTCGTGAGAGCCCTGCTTTCAGTCCTGATTCAAGCTGGACTGAAGCTGAACTGTGAGGTTCGGTTCACTTTTTTTTTTCTCTCCCTCTTTCTTGCTAGCATATCCTAACAAATCGGAGTTGCTGATGCATTTAAGAAAGGCTGTTCTTGCAGGATTTGTGGTTCAGTGACTTCAGTGCTGGAAATCATGGGAGCAGAGCTCTCTCATGACAGTCCTAATTCATTACTGTAGCTTTGAAAGTTTCAAGTAGGTTTTGGTTAAAATAACTGAGCTATAATCTACATTTAAGAAGTCAATTTTTAGTCCCCTCATGGAAAAAGCAGCCAAGCAAATAATGGTCTCACATTAGTGTATAAGAACCCTTCAGGTACATACATGCTGAGTGGTGAATCTAGTCCCTGGTTTGAGCCCTCTGTACAAAAGAAGAATGCTGCAGGCCATAAAAAGGTTTCCTGATGAAGCCAAGACTAGAAAGTTATGTATTTCCTAGGTTGCATTGTGAGACTGCTTCTGAGAGGGGAAAACAAACAAACAAACAAAAAAAAAACCACCAACCAACCAAAAAATTAAATCAGTTTTCAAAATTGCTGAATTCTGAAGAAGCTGAATTAAGCTGTATCTGTGGTTCAGACTAACATTATAAAGTATCTATTTTTACAGCCACTAGATTCATTTACTTGTCCTTTTGGGCATATGCTACTTCATTGTAAAGCATTTTAGGTGCTTTCTATAATGTGATTAAATACATTTAGTGGGTCAATAACTTCAGTGTTTGATTGCCATAAGAGACTGCATACATCTATTTTGCACTTGTTTTCCTGTGCACGTTGTATTTCAGCTCAAGGCAGTTCTAATTTGAGACCATTAATTTAACACAGAGGAAGGAAATTCAAGTCCTGAATGTTGTAAGCCCTCATACAGTAAACTTTGACCAGGAAATTAAGAGTTTAGACTTCTATTTAATTTACATGGCTATATTATGTTAACCTTGCCTGATTTTACTATTAGGATATTAATACTAATTGAAGACTTCTTGCTGTTTAAAGCCAGTGAAGACCACTTTGAATGTTTCTAAGGTTTTGTTCTAAAAAAGACGTCTTGTAAATATTATTTGTCAGCACCAGCATTTTGCTAAAATATTGAAATATTGCGCTTGAACTGCTTTCATAGCTGATCTGAATATTTTGGTGGAGAGGTTACTCTAAACTTTTCTTTTAAACTGTCTTCGTATATATAAAAACTTGTTTTCTTTCTTTCAGTTTTCCTACTTGGAGAAGCTGTTGTTGGTCCATGGAGCTTGGAGTTACAATCGAGTTACCAAGTGCATACTATACTGCTTCTACAAGAATGTGGTGTTGTATATTATTGAGGTAGGAGTAATTAAACGGATGGGCTTTAGCAGCACTTACTCCTCCAGTTGTTTTTTCTAAAAGGAAAATCTCATCCAAATAGATTGAGCTAAAAGGACTGACATCTGTTTTGATATTTAACAACTTAATCTGGGAAAGGAAACAGTTTTCAAGTTAGTACACTTGAATCATTTAGCCTTTGCAAAAGGAAAAGTGAAGGCTTTAGTACAGTGAAGCCTTGGATATGAGATGCCAAGGAAATGGTTTATCCCTGCTGTGCAAGTGTTCTTCTTGAAAGTTCTTTTGTATTCATGGAAACACTTGAATTATTAAATAGAGTTTATATTCATAAAACTCGCATTTGAGGACAAAGTTAAATCAGAAGTTTGTTTAATAGAATTGGGAGGAACTCACTAGGCAAATAATAAAATAGGCAAAAAATACTATTGGTAAAGTTTGCTGGTAAAGCAAATTCTGCATTGTTCATTGAAATTTTATTTACAAGTTTCCATGTGTTTATATATTCATGTTCCTATTTCTTTCTTGAATTAAACAGGCATGAATGAGGTTAATAGTAAGAAAATCAAAATACTTGTAATTAGGCAGCCAGTTATGTAGATTATAGCAGATAGTGGCTAAGTAATGTTTTACTATTCAGTGAATCATATCATGGTCAGTGTGTGTATATCTGACTCCCTCAGGGTCCAATCATCTTTTATGCATGGTGTTAGGCTCTTAGAGAACAGATATTCTCCATTAACTCATTCATTTTTTCCTCTGTTAACTATTTCTCAATTAGTTCTCATCTCAGCTGTTGTAATTTCAATACAGATTAAACTGTGCTGTCAAAATAATGGCAGGTTGCTGTGGTGCATGAGCACAAGATGGCTGTATGGTATACATGTAGTTCTGGATTTGTAAAAATAACATGAGGAGATGTTTTTTTCTATATTTTAAGCATCCGATTTTTGTTTGTATTCTGCTTCTTTAGCCGGATTTTCTGCCGGATTTAGATCCGCATTCCTGAGATTTCACAGGTGTGTTCTTAGCCTACTGCAGAGGCCACCTTTACAGCTCTGAGGCAAATTTACCACAGTTTCAATGATAACTAAGGTTTGGGTTGTTTAACTTCCTGAAATAGTCCTTGACTTGATTTTGGCTGATAGTAACTCATGATTTTTAGTACAGGCTTTTTCAAGTGTTGTTGATGACAATGGTATTCATTACTGTGCAAGAGAAATACAAGTAAAAAGAACTCGTCTACTGATTTATTTATTTCTTTATTGAGCATGAGTAATACTGTTTTCCTGAGTTATTCAGAAAATGCTTAGCAGCTTCATGATTGGCATTTTCCTTCTGAAATTCATTTTTCCCTTTGAAAATTAGTTTTGAAAAACATATTTCACTCATATCACAGCATAGGATGTCTGTGTTTTATTTACTGTGGTCTGACAAATACATTAGAAGTCCTGTGTCCAATATTATTTAACTAAATTATATCATATTCTACTGTGTCAAAAGCTGTGCAAGGGGTTGAAGAGACCTCAAGGCCTGTGGAGCCTCCAGCCTGAGGTAGTTGAATCGTCTTGCTGTAGGGAGTGATTTCTTAGCCAAAGAAGTCGCTATAGAATGTGTACGATGCGAGTCTGCTCTGAGAATGTGGTCAGACATTTTCAGACATTTTCTGTGCTGTGTTGGTTGGTGTTCAGTTCTGCCTGCATGTTGAGCTTCTGGGTCTTGACTTCCTCACGTAAGGGTGGGAGTCAGCTCCATCCAGTGCTTGAGCGCTGCAAAATCCACGACTTGCTTCAGCCCCACTCCTCGGTAACTCCTCTGTGTGTAGAAGCTGGGAGCAAGGTTAAGGCTTATAGGAAATGGAGCAACAGAAAGAAGAAATCTTTTAGGCCCCCAGCAATGGGAAGAGCTCAGTTTGTTTGTAGCTCCTGTGGTGAGCTGGCTTTATTTCTGGCTTTAAGGAGCTTCACCTCCAACACTGTATAAAACTAGCCGAACTGACTGGAAACTGAAGGAATGCCGTAGAGGTCTGGGGGAATGAGAGAAGAGGTCTCTAATTCCCTTTTTAGCTTTACATAAATCAAGCTGAGTTGTTTTGTATTTCTGCCATGAGGCTCAGGAGTGCTGATCAATTTGTGGTACGGAGTGCTGCTCGTGAAGGAAGCTCCATGAGGGAATCCAGCCTTGGACTTTGAGGGAATAGCAGCTGAGTGCCCAGCGCTGTTGTGCTGTTGTGTCTGCACAGAGCGTGTTCCTGATTGCTTCCCAGCACTATGGCCAAGCTTAATATTTACCTGTACTTCCTGCTTTGATGTGCGGCGTGCAGGGAATGTTCTTTTAGCATTGTAATGAAACGGGGGTTTGAACTTGAACTACATTCTGAGTTAATCTTCTAAAGGATTGTACCGAGTAAATATTTATAGAGCTGAATCAAAAAGCACACCGGTCAATATGACAGACTGTCAGTTACACCTTTGGTACTGTATCTGTTCTGTTTCCACCAAGCTTTAACACCTGAGGAATAACTGTAGTAAGACTGATGTAAATGAGCTTTGCAGCAGTGAAGCACTGGGGCTCATCAGAACTTTTTTTTTTTTTTTTTTCTTGAGGCTTAACAAATATCATAGAGAGAAATAAGAGATGGTACTCAATCTTCAGCAGACAGAATAATGTCTGGACAAAACGTTGCAGAGATGTACATTCAAGAGTAGATTAAAGTTGAGCAGGTGACTGACATCATGGGCTTTACTGTTAAGAGATGCTCTTGGGTTAAGGCTGTTTTTTACCTTCTGGCAATGGCTGCTTTTTTATGGAGACATGAGGGCCCCCATAAGCTATATTTCAGCTACCTTGACAATAACTAAAATGTGTCTGCATTGGGACAATTTCATGCAGCTAGAGAGATAATAACAGAAGGCAGGCCTTGTGGTCTGGGAATACAGGGGAAATGGAGGCAAGATTGCATTTTCCCTTGTTTGATTTAGTGTTGTCTTCCTAATAATGGCTTTCTGATTTATTATATTTTTTAAAAGGTGAATTTTGACACTTGTGGAGAAGTAGTGACATTCAAATTGGAGAAGATTAGAAGATTTGGTCTGGCATAACAGCTGGAAACTTCATGTTGCTCTCCTTTGTCCAACCTTTTCTCTCTTCCTCTTTGCATTTCTTCATCATTGTCCTCCTGACATTCTCTTAATATACCTGCTTGCTTTTTAGAAAATATGAAGCTCAATCTAATACAAATTCAAAACAGAAGAGGCACGTACTGGTGGGTCTCTGTACCAGTGCAGGGTGCAGTGGGTCCTGTGGACCAAGCCTTCCACCCACTGAGCTTTCACCTCCTCACCCTAGTAAGGGAATCTATTTAGAAAGTTAACAAGATGTCTGCAGGGAGGAAATGCAAATATAAAGCCCCCTTTTTGGTTTTCATTCCTATATTTCCACGTGTGGCTGGAGGAGTAATGTGCCCTAAAACTGTTGGATTGACAGTTGTTCAGAGTCAGCCTTAAACAGGAGGTCAACAGCAAGGTTTTGGCTTTTTAAGACTTGACAGGCAAATACCTGGGCATCATTACAAAACACCATCTCATTCAATTATTTATGTTTCTGGCTTTAAACTGAGTAGTGAAACAAAAGATCTGTTTCACATCTGTTGAGCAGATATATTTCACTGGAGATGATATAAAGTTGTCCTGATGACATCAGAGCTTTGAAATATAGCTCATTTCAAATGTAAAACAATACAGGAATGTTGCTTTCATGTCATGCTTGGAGGAGTAGAAACACAGCAAGATCAAAGGCGATATCAGAAATATCAGGTAAGAGTTCAAGGCATTTGGGAATGGTTCTGGGGAAACAGTAGCATGGAAGATAGCTTTTAGGTCAACAGAGGGTGTGCAGGAAAGAAGTGATCAATACTTCACCGGAGCATGTTGTTCATCTGAAACCTGCTTTAGTATGGAATGCCCTTGTTTTATATATTGCAGGGGAAAAAAAGTCCTTGTGTCAAGGTCTGGCAGTGCAGGGCCATGAGACTCAACTAGAACAGAGGCAGAAGTGAATGGGAAGTGGGAGGGGGAGTGTATGGTGCACGTAAGTTGCAGCTGGATTATTTTTTTTTCTGCCTTAAGTATCCAGAGATAAATTGTAAGCCTAGATATGAAAGATGTTTCTTTATGGAGGCTTAGAGGTAAGGTCTTAACTTATACATGAGCAGTATTGAACAAGATACATGTATTAGGGAACAAAACACTGGGATCGTAGTTTCTTGTTTAGAGCTGAGTTTTCAAATCTTCCAGAAATTCCAAGTAAACACAATGCATAGGCAGACATGTTTTTAAGTGAGTGGTGACTTTGTGAGTCCAACAAGGTCTGATTCTGAGAGCTGTGAAGTGCTCTACATGCTCGTAGTGGTCACCACTTCAGACTGGCTGATAGAACAAGCTGTGAAAGTGCATATGAAATGTTGCTGCATGAGATCTTTTCAGCCTGCTTCATCCTCCTGTTTTTCTTGTTTTCAGGCTTTCTTGTCAAACACTTTTTTTTTAAAAAAAAAGCGTGTAGGCATGGGGATTCTAGCCCTATTATCCAAATGGCATGCAGAAACAAGCATATCTGATGTGATACTAAAACATATACAGCTCTAACACTTCTACATGCTTATTCCCTGATTTATATCATCTGACTTCTACCTAGATCCCTTTGCTTTCTGTTTCCAATTGGCTTTGCATCTCTGAGGGTATAGCCAGACAATAGAAAACCCTAAGCATGGGGATTTTTGGAATGAGTTGGGGACTGAAGTACAGTAACTGTTGTCATAAAAATCAACTTTGTTAAAAGTTAACAGCATCGTATTTTCCCCCAGTGTTAGGCTAAGATTAAGAACATCTGTCTGTAAAATTCCTAAACAAGG
This sequence comes from Aythya marila, assembly GCF_965140915.1. Lineage (NCBI taxonomy): Eukaryota > Metazoa > Chordata > Aves > Anseriformes > Anatidae > Aythya > Aythya marila. Next base: position 20,831,188 of record NC_139042.1, on the reverse strand, counting down.
AAACAGTAATACAGGCAGCTAGTTGTCTTGTCATGATTATGCATTCAGATTATTCCGTTGCCTGTTAAAATACTTGGGTAGGCATTTAATAGTCATTATTTCCATGTGCTTATACTAGGTTGTGGTGTAAGCTTATCACAGTTCTGTCTCATGATGACACAAAACAGGAATGTGTATGACTTCAATTTGCGGAACAATTTTAAAATCAGGCTTCCTGAATTCTCACAAATGCAGCATATCCCTAGTAAGTAAGTGATTCGCTACAGACAGTTTCTTTCAGGTACTCAAAAGCTGGGACTCGGTATCCTTAAAATAGACGGCAGGTGTAAATTTAGGTGCCTAGAAGAAACCTCTGTGGTTGGTGTTCATTTAGATGCATTTAAGGATGCTCAGGGGTCACAGGGAGCCATATAGGACTGCCTGATGTGCCATACAATCTCCACCTGTCTGGAGCTGACGTGTAACTGCATTATTATATATATGGTAGGTAGGCAACTGAATTTTGTCAGAAAGCTGGGTTTGTTTTTCTTGTTGTTTATTTGTTTTTTGAAGCCTGTAGAAAGAAAGGAATCCAAACCTTCCAGCTTGGGTAATATCAGTTGATTTAAAAAGTGCAGAAAATCTATGTAAGTTGTAGTATTGAACTTCTAGGCCTGGAAAGCACAGAGATAGACACACTGTGAGTAGCACTACATGTGAGACTCAGTACTGCCTTTGTAATTTTAGGAAAAACAGGAAACAGGTCTTGTGTACTTTTTTTCTTTTCTTTCAGCTGTTTCAGCCTCGCACACGGGTTTAACACACAGAAGTAGAAGACCTAGAGCAACACAGAACATTATCCCCTTCCCACCCCTCAAAAAGCTGTTCATAGGCTCTGATTCAAAAAAACATTCTTTAGTAGCAGTAGTTACAGAAAACAGATCGTGGAAATAGTCTGCCAGACTGCTTCAAATACCAGAAAATGCAGCTGCCAACCTAATCCAGAATTCATAGGATCACAGAACGGTTTGGGTTGGAATGAACCTTAAAGATCATCTAATTCCAATGCCCCCCCTGCCATGGGCAGGGACACCTCCCACCACACCAGGTTGCCCAAAGCCCCATCCAGCCTGGCCTTGAGCACCTCCAGGGATGGGGCATCCACAGCTTCTCTGGGCAGCCTGTGCCAGGGCCTCATCACCCTCTGAGGGAAGAATTTCTTCCTAATACCTACTCTAAATACACTCTTTTTTAGTTTAAAGCCATCACTCCTCCAAAATTGCTGAGGGTGCACTCAATGTCACTGTCCGTGTCACCAACAAAGATGTTACACAGTGCTGGTCCCAGCGCTAATCCCTGAGGAACACCACCTGTCACTGAGCTCCACTTGGACATCGAGTCACGGACAGCAAGTCTTTGGGTGCGACCACCCAGCCAAGTCCTTACCCACCAAGTGGTCCGTCCGTCAAATCCATGTCTCCTATTTAGAGACAAGGATGTCATGTGGGATAGCTGTCTAGATAGTGGTTATAGATGCATTTTATTTTTTTAAATGCATCCTAATTCCTTCTCAGCTGATTTACAGCTCCTAGTTTATATTGCTGCTGTTGACAGTTTATTCCATACTTCAATCCCCTGTTGTGTGAAGAAATAGTCAGAATTGCTTATAGGCTAGTCTCATCAATTTTAATCCATGATTGACTCCTCGGTTTTTGGATTTCTAATTGAGTATGTTAATCTCGAGAGTTTCCAAGGAATCAGTCACAAAGATAAATCCATGCTAATTTTCCTTTCGTTTTTTAGTAAAATATATATTGCAGGGTGAATCATTAGAGAGCAGTCCGTCTTGACTGAGAACAAAATTGACTCAACTAATGAATGGTTGGGTTTGAATTTTTTCCAACCATTTTCAAAAGTGATGAAACAAGTGTACCAGCACCACTATGACCCTTCCTACGAACTTGGCTGCACCTTGCAACCAACCCAACTTGTAAGTTTTCAAGATTCCAACTATGGCTATAAATGATAAAGTGAAGTTCCAGCTTGGTCTCGGAACTCCTGTGTGGAAGGTCCAATACGTGTTGCAACAGACGACTTTGAGAAGAAATCTGCTATGATATTATTTTTTTGGCAGGTAATAAGTTCAGAGCTACTGGATCCATTTTTGGGTGTATATGCATATACCTGAAGCAGAAGGGGCGTGAAGGCACAGTGATATCTTTCCTCTGAAGTTTTTGCCTAATTTGCTTTGAAAAAAATTAATTTTCTATTTGGAGGGTTTATAACAAAGCAATAATAATGCTGTTCTCTACATTTGAGGCTGTTAAATATGAAACGTTAGCAATCTCCTGAGGAATATGTTCATCGGTGCTCTAACTTTCCTCCACCAATGTATTTTCCAATTTAACTTTGTTACCAGTGAAAATGCAAGCTGATATCTAGAAGGGAGCTCCAGTTACAATGGCCAGATAACCCTGATGTGAGGAAGCTTTTAGGAGGGAATAAAACTATATTACTGAAGTTACTGATTTAAACAAACAAACAAAAAAAGTTTGCATGTACTTTTAATGAAATTTATATATTTGGAAAACCCAACCTTTTTCTTTTTTCAAGCAAATATAGCATTAAAACTTGAAGGTTTATTGGTTTTGATTTCAACCCCGCTTTCTTTCCAAAAGCTGCAAATTTTCCTATCAAATATAACTCATATGACTTTAAATATTTACTTGAAAAATATGACCTCCTCGGCTCAGTAATATAGGATAGCTTTGTGTTTCAATAAAAATAAAGGGGAGGTGATCGTGCTTGCCTACACAGCTAGGGCAATTCAGTGTATATGACATGACTTGTGGGTAAAAAGATGGCCAAACTGTAAATTCGTATCGAAGTTAACAAGGGCAAATAAGCCTTATGAGGGAATAACTTGTGCTCAACACATTCAAGCTGATATTAGCAATATTTTTCCTACTGCACTAAAGGGACTAATTCTGAGAAAGCTATTTTAAAATCCAACGCCATATGTATATATTTTGCTCTGTGTGTGTATATATATGAAAAAATACGTATGTAATATAAATATTATTTTTCTATCTATATATAGATAAAATGCAGCTTATTTCAAATATGTCTTGGACCTGTACTGGTTTTCTTTATATCTGGTCTATATCCCTACAGAATTCCTTTAGTTAGAGACATTCCTGATTTATGTGGGAATAACGAAGAGCAGAGTAAGGTCCTGTACATATTTTATGTATGAAGTTTTTTCTTTCTGCTGGACTGAAGCCATGGGGCTGGCACGTTGAAGGTGCAAGGTTTTCTCGTCTTTTTACCTCTACCTCAGCATTATAAACAGCTACGCTCAAGATGGATTTCTGCAGCAATTTACTTCCTTTTGAAAATGGTAACACAAATGAGGCTGCATTTTGCCAAAGACAGCTTGGTGGTAGCCCTGCCTAAAATGTCTGTCCAACATATCGGAACAATTGGATTAATTCTCTGGTTTAGAAGCTTTGAGATGCTGTTCCCAACAGCCCTATCAGCATCAGGGCTCTGTAGCTTGGTGCAACTTAATGATTTCTGCTTTTCTCTCCCCTGGAAGACTAAATTAACTTTTACTCGAGCAGCTGCAGTTAAACACAGGTGCTACGTTGGGATTTAAAACGCTGCTTAGCCTGGGCATGAAGAGAGGGTTGAACTTCTCGAGTAAAGGCTGTTTTAACTAGGGCCAGAGAATTTGTGATGTGGCAGACAATCCATTTGCAAGTCATGCTTCTGTGCAAATTCACTAAATCTTTTATTTTTTTTTTTATTTATTTCTGAAGTATTTTGAAATTTGCTTTTGAGCCTGGTTTTGGAAATGTGGGGCTTGTTGCTGGGAGAGGTCCCACTGAAGGCACTGAAGAGCAGTAGAGGACATTTTCTGTTTTCCTGACATATCTTTGGGATAAAAGGGAATAAAATGTATCCCAAATCCTGTGAAAATATGTTGTTCATTGCCATGTGCTCTTGAACAAAAAGTGTTTTAGCCTGTGTGAGGTGCATTTCACTCATCTGAAATGAATCCAGTTGTGTCTGACTGCGATCTGTGTGCCTGAGCGGTATGAACAGGTTGTATTACTTGCTGTTTCTGCAGTGTGGATAAGTTTATGATAACACCAAAGCATCCTCTGTTGGTGTTGGGTTTTACCTTCAGAAGCTTTTTAGAGGCACCTTGTCTCTTAGTTTCTGTGAAGCCAACCAAAAGTGATACCCTTACCCGAGTTCTTGTCAAACATCAGTACTAGCGTCAGCTCTTCCTTGTGAGTTGTTGGTGTATGAACTTCCTTGGTGTGTTCAGAAACACCACTGCAGTCCAGCAGTTTTCAACTGCTGCATTTTATAGTGCATCCCACAGCACAGATGCATGCTATCCATGCATTCATAACCTTTACTGTCTTAATATTGCTTTGCAGATGATTACAAAAGCCTTCTAAACACTAGCTTAAAAATGTGTCGTCACCGGTATTTTAGAGAAAGAAAAGGACTCAAGTTTATAACCCATGTATATAAAACTTTTTTTCAGTAGTATTTACATAATGAACTAAGTTTGTCCTGATTGTTTGAGGTTTCTTCTTGTGTGTTTTTTTGTTTGTTTTTTTTTAGGGATCCTAACCTGAAGAAGCTAGGGCAGAGACCAAATTTAAGTGAATAAAAGCTGTTTTTAAATGCTGCTAGAAAACAGTTTTGCCATTTCACTTGGATGAGCAGTAATGATTTAAAAAAAAAGGAAAGTAAAAACCAACTCCATCCAGTTTCACTAATTAACCACTAGAGAGATTATTTTGGGATTCATAAAAGGCATCTGTAACCTAGTTTGAGTACATGTACAGGATTTAGGATAAAATATGTGGCTTACGTTTGTGAAAGAAAAACTGTAGAATGTGGGCTTGGGGGTTTTGTTTCCACGAGTTCAAGGTCATGAACCAGATTTTTTTTGCACGTCAGGAGCAGATTTTAAAAATAAATGAAAATACTTCTCATCCTCCACGATGAGTCAATGGTGCAAATCTGCAGCAGCATAAGCATCGCTTCCAAAGGTGTTTTTTCAGCCTCTGTTGAGGAGCCACTGTTCTCCGTATGTGACCCTAGGGATATTTTCCCCTATAAGGAGCTAGGGATCTTTGGGCTGGGACAGAAGTATAGGATTTGTATTTTTCTCTGTGCCCTGAGTGGCTTTCCTGTGAGGGCATCCTGCATCAGTTACTCGAGCTGGTGTTAGGATGTGTTGGACTGTGGATAGCACACAGCAAACGCCACAGCTTTGAGTAACCTGTCCCAACACATTGTGATTGTGCATTCTGTGCCAAGCTGCTGAGCACAGTGCAGATAGTTTTGATCATTTTTAAGCTTTTAGTTATTTATATGCACTAGAAAGCATGTGATTGTCTGTCTCTTACACCTCCATAGTCTTTTTAACAAAATTGTTTAGAAAATACTAAAATGCAATTGAACTAGCAAGCCATGCTGCCTAGTGACAGCATAACTTCTAAGTTACACAGTGTAGTTCTCTGAAAAGATGTCAAAAATGAATTAGTTGCTGCTTTTTTCCCCCAGTATGTACTGCTGTCACTCTCCTAATGTTTTCCACTCGTTTTCCTCTTCCCCAGAACCAGATCCTTTCCTTGGACCTGTTCAGTTTGAACACAACTGCACTGAAGGAAGGACATCCTGGACCAATGCATTTTTTTTTGGCATTTCTGAATCAGGATTGATAGGTCACTGTAAACTACATCAGACAAGTGGGAAGAGAATTGGGAACAACACTTAAAGGCTGAGACCTCCAGAATTTGAACACAAATTCTGTGTTCTTGTGTGTGTTCTTGTGTGTGTTCTTGCACATTGAATGTAAACATCATTATAGGCACTAATCATGGGCTTAAGCTAAGTCCCCAGAACTACACTACAAAAGGCACAGGAGGCCCAGGCTGTGGAAAAGCAGGGGATAAGTGGTCTGGATGCGTGTACGTTGTGTGTGTTACAAAAGCCCTGTTCTGCCCCCATCGAGTCAAACACTGACAACTTCATGCTGTCAGAAGCGTGAAGGAGGTCAGAGCTTGGTCTGCCAATTTTCAAATGTGCTGTTATTTTACTTTCGATCTTCTTGCTGGATTTCTGCATTCATGCAAAAGCAATTAAGGATTTGGAAAGTGAGAAGACGGAATATATTGGCCTTAGCTGTGTCCAAGTTCTGCAGGGATTCAGTGGAAGTACATATATCTAACTATAGGTATGCAAGTGTAGATATTTATAAACCATATAAATATTGCGTGCAAAGAAAAAAACCTAATACTATATGTTCTCATCCAAAAAACAAAGTGCTATCTGTCTTAATAAATGGCAGTGTAGGTTGCTTTTATTAATATTAACTCCCTAAAATATGCAGACAGCTCAGTAGCAGCAGGAGTGCAAGCCATCAATAACCAGCAACACCTGAACCTCTCGGCATTATTTGTGATGATGGTTCCTGTCGAGTTCAATTTTGGTAGAAAAGCGAGTCTCCCCTTTGGGTTTACTAACAGTGTCTTGACCTTTTCTCCCTTTCATTGCCAAGGAATGACAGGTGTCTAGAGTGGCTAAGCAATATGACAGTCAGCCTGTGCTTTGTGTCAGCTGGCGTTCATTAATGTTAAAAACTACGAGTGGTTTTGTGCTTGGAAATATGTTTATGCCTAGTAATGCAGCCTGGTTTGCAGACAAGATAGGGGCAGCCTACTGAGTTGCTTTACTTCCCCTTTCTGTGTTTTTACTTTTTATATATATATAGAAATAGATATATAGTGTTGTGAATGAATACGTGAATGCCTGAAATGCAACACATTTTGAGGTGTGATTTCTATAGTAGCACTGTTAATGCCTGTTTACCTGCTGCAGTCTCCTGGTGGCACCACACCATGCAGCAAACGTGGATCCAGCAGCTCCCTGCCTCACCATCGGGGTGCCCCTGCCCTTAGGAAGTGTACCCCCAGTGGACAGTGCATGACAAGCTGGGCTTTGCTTCCACCACCCCTTGAATCCATGACTGTGCTTTAATCCAACCTACATGCATGCTGCCATTACAAAGGGCAGCCTGATTGCCTTTTGCCCTGGGACCATTTTTCTTTCTCCTTCCTTGCCAAGGCCCTAGTGTTTGCACAGCTGCAGGATGCTCTTTTTGAGCTTAGGGTTCAGCCAGATCAGGTTCCTGATGCAAACAGGAGTTCTTGAACAATGGTTAGGACCAGCTCTTCTGGCAGTGTTGTCCCAAATCTGGGTTCTTTACCAGGTGTGCAAGGAGCTGATGAACACGCAGAGTCAAAGTATTTGTCACAGAGGTGGGTGCTAGGTGGTAACTCCCCAAAGCTAGCACACCGATCGTCTCCACTGCAGCTGCTTTATACTGCTCTATTTCCTTATTATCAGTTAATTATTGCAATCTGCAAACAGAAGTTAGTTTTTAAATTTCTAATCAGCTTGTAAAGAGACAGTGACATTTCAATCTGCTGCACTTGTGCTATGTGGGGTGGTCTTAAGTGAGGAGAGGTCTTTTTATGAGGAGGGGGCTCATGTGAGGAGAGGGCTTCCCTTTGGTGTGGTTTCTGTGTTACAGTGAGCTGAGGACACAATCTAGCTGACTTGGGCATCTTGCTGGCATATAGCCAAGTGTGCTTTCCTGCTTTCTAGGCCTAAGTCTGTCTGTCTGTTTTTTTTTGTTGTTTTTTTTTTGATGTAAGATCTTACCGTCCTTCCTTGGTGACACATCCCACGATCTTCTTGTTTTATTTGCTAGTCTTTCATCAGAAACAGTGAAGGTATTTTCAGACCCAAGTGTACCCGTTAGTTTAATAAGCAAAGGCAGGACCTTTTGCTTCTCTATCTGCAGAAACAGCCCCAAACTTGAGAGGCAGGTGAGGGGGTGAGTTGGTGTTCATTATTTTCCTAGTAATATTGTGCCATAACTACTTCGGGACCTATATTGAACCAGATTTTTCCTTAGGGTCTGTCTGGGTATCTGACTCAAAGGCATCCCAAATGCAGAGCTGGGGAAGAGGGAAGGAAGTTGAGAAGTGATAGTTGGCCCCAAAGGGCCATCTGGGGTAGGGGGACCCATTTTGTAGGCCTGTCTCATGTTGTGCGTGGCTCAGAGAAGCTGGGATCTCTCAGAAACTGAGAATACATTTGGAGGCTGTAATTTTAATAGAACGTATGTAGAATTACTGGGGTTTATGGTGTGTGATTTGTGGGATATGGAGGGATGGGGACAAAGCTTTAAGAATGTGCATTAGGCCATCTGGGCAGCAAGGAGGAGCTGGCTTGTGCTAAAATATAAGGTATTCCTGCAGGGGAGGAGTGATAAAATGATAGCAGTGAGACTTCTGGCAGACTTCACTATTTTTTGAGCAGTTCTTAATTCATACTGAGTTTAAATAAGAAGGTGGGGGTGGGAAATATAGGGGAAGAAGCAGGAATATGCTAGCTGCAAGCAGAATAGTGCTACAAGGAACGTGAGACATACCTCATGTTATGTCTCGTGAACTACCATGCTCTCCAAGTTGCCTGATACTGCTGGAAGAGCATCCTAGGGAAGGGAGGAGAGAAAAGCCAGAACTCTACATGTAAAATATGGCTTAAGATTGGAAATCTGTGTTTGCTTTTTGATTACATGAAAAGTTAGGTGCAAGCCTGGGAAGCCCTGAGTACTTGGGCCTGGGGAAAAGGGAAAGTACGCTGGTGGTCTGAGGTGGGGTTTGTGAAGCGTGCTTTGGTTGGGGGGTGGCATTTGGACAGGCACAAAACTCTCCTTTTAAATTCACTCCCTCCTTGAGGAGAAAGTCTGTTGTCTCTTCATCAGTGATGTCTTTACCTGGTTTGATTTTTCAAAGGTTAGTGCACAAAATAATGGAGCTTTTAGAACACTGGTTTTGATACTTAAATATATTGCTGGCACCTACATGGGTGATGCTTATTTCTCTGCCTTGCCTCTGCTTTCTGTCAGGATGGCTACCATCGGTGAGAACTATTCATCTCAAGAAACTATTCAACTAAAAAACTCAACCCAGTTCCTCTGGTTATTGCCTGTCCCTCCTCGTGTTGCTGACTGCTGTAAGCTGAGTGTTGGTGGCTGGCTTCTTCTGTTTGTGTTGACTGAGTCTGTCTTTCTACCTGTTTTGCTGATGGGTGGCTGGGGAGCCCTGCTCATGAGACGTTTCCAGTCCTTCCTTTAACCACAGCGGTGTTCATTTGACGTTGATCAGCAAGTTTGAAGCAAATCCACAGCAAATCCTCTGCTCAGGCATTCAGGTTTGTGCTCAGACGTCTGATTAAATTTCCCATTTGCAAGGAAAATTCCTGCCTGGAAAATTGCTGCTGCACACGCATCCACAAGGTGAAATCTAGCATTACTCCTGCATCTACTGTCACATTAAAAATAATGAAGAGCTCTGGAACTTTAGTTATGATGTTTCTCCATCTGGAGTCAGAGCTGGAATCCATGCTGGTGGGCAGGAAATGTGTGGTTTCTTTGGTATGGACAGAAGTAATTGCTGTAAAGTTCTTGTAAATAGGCAGAAATAGGCCTTCACCTGCCTGACTGCCTGGCTTAAGGTTGTAGGGTTTTTGTTGCTGTATTTTTTCCTCTCCTACTGGCATGGGTCACAGTAAACTCCTCCAGTGAGCCTGTATCCTGCTCCAAAAAGCAATTTTGGCAAGTGACTGCCTACTTAGTCGTATATCATTCTTCATACACCATTAGCATAGTGGCTTGTGTATTGCATTTAAATAGCTCTTGCTTCCATTGCAAATATGAAGTTCCCCAAGCCAGATTTTGTAGGCTTTGTTACTAGGAACAGCTCTTTTGAGATGTCAAAATAATAAAAAATACTGTCAGCTCCTGTCAGCACTTCTGCAGCTGATGTCGATTCAGAGGGTTGGCCATGTCCTCCGCCGGGTGCCTGGCTCCTCAAGCAGTGTCATCTTTTGGAAGCCTTAAGCTCAGTCCATTCCAGGTCTGGCTGCTGTGCTAGGAGCAACAACACCATAAAGCAGATAGTATTCCTTAAATCTTTTTTTTTTTTTTCCCCCTTGAAACATTGCATAGGCAGTAAAATATAGAAACCTTTATTATTCCACTTCTCTGCCTTGCCACTGAGCCTTAACTTTGACAAATAGTAGCAGAAATAAAATTTTACATGCTGGAAACGGTTATGTGATGTTTTATTTTAGAAAAACTTTGTGTCAGTGGTGCTTTCGTGTCACTGAGGGAAGTGGTACCTTATCTTCTTCCAGGATTTTGTGTTCAATACACTGGCTTTGTAGCAATGGACAGAATGTATTCGAACTGATCAATTAATCAGCAGAAAACCAATCATTATGGAAAGCAAAAGCATCTTTTTACATTCCAAGTTTTTTGTTTTAATATGTTCCCCCAAATCATTAATCTGTTGCGACAAACTGTTGTAGGAAGCTGCATTTCTGAAAAATCACCCATGTTAGTAGTGGTGGTGTTGAGGTGCTCGCTGCTCCATAATGGGTGATCAATTCTGTTCTGGTTTAGTTACAATTAGGGATTGTAAGGGATTGTCCTATCAATGTTGTTCTGTAGTGCTCGTGGCTTTCTCGTGGTTGCATATGTACCACCCTAAGGTATTTGGATTACCATCTGCAAGAATGTTTGTCTGCTGGGAAGCAGAAAGGGCATGTTTCTGAAAGCTGCCGGTCACAGTTGTTCCACTATGTTGGGGAAGAAGAGGAGGGAGAGGAAAAGAAAGTAGTCCTGCAGAAAGGAAAACAGACTTCCAGGCTCTCTTTAGTATTTCAAACAGAAGTCCAGCCCAGCCCCACTGGAGAAATATCAGCTTACCATGCTCTATTAATGATCCTTGAGCTTCACCTATCTCCTGACAAGCATTTTGAACTGACTCGCTTTGCACATCCTTTTGTGGCCTTGATGTATTCTCAAAGAGGAGCTGTTTCTGTGTTTGCATTACTCTTGCCTAAACCTGTTTCCCAAATTCTTGTGAAATCCCCACTGCACGTACAGCAGGAGGCTGGATAGTAGCGCTGTGTCAGACTTGGTAATTCCCAATATCCCTCATCTTGCAAACAAACCAGTTGCTCATGAAAGTTTAAAAGGAGCAGAGTAGAACATAGGTAATGCAGTTAAATATTTTCGGTATTTGAATTAGGGGTGTCTGTTTCCCAAAAATCTGAAACAAGAATTTAATTTCTAACTGAAATTTATTTTGTGATGTGAATAAAATTTTGTGAAAGACCATCTGTAGCCTTAGGAAGATAAATCTGATGGAGCCAAGTCGATTGATTTCACAGTCCCAATTACTGAAAGTCAAATGTTTTCACTTGGTGCTACTGAATGAAAAGGCTAAAAACTAAAACCATTTCACTATTTGCTCCTTCTCTAGAATGACAAGTTCTCTTGCAGCAACAAGTCATTTGTGGCCCCTTCTCCAATGTACTGATATCCGCTTTATGTAGTAATGTAAAGTTTAAGGTAAATTTCTGTCTTCTTTTTTTTCTTAAGTTGACAGCAACCTGAAGGTACTGCATTTATTTCTAGGAAATATCATGTGAGTGGAAGGCGTGGGTTAACATGAATTTTGTGTTGAAAGGCCACCTCCTTGCTACACGCAAGAAATCCTGCCCTCAGCACCAGGTGATTTTTTTCCTGTAATCACTCAAACTCCCCTTGGAGCTGCCCCTGAGGAAATCTGCAGCGAGTGCTACTTCTGCTTGGAAGACAAAACTTAGCGCGAGGGTGTTCACATCATTCTTTTCTGCCTCCATTTCCACCTCTGGCATTCAGGTTTCCCACCTCATTCAGAAATGTCACTGGCAAACGCCAACAGCCCTAGGTCTGCACTGGAGCAAGGCTTTTATCTAGGTAAAATGGGATGGACTGAGGTAGCTGCTAACTAACTACAGCCCATTTTCACCGTGAGCAGGTCTTTTCCTTTACTTTCTGCTGAGAGCACTTGCTCAGTGGTCACGAATACATTTATTTCAGAACAAAACTCCAGCTTGAATAGATGCTGCCTTGTGAGCTAACACCTTTGAGCTCGCCCCGTTTAGAGGTTCAGTGTGGCTTTCCTGGGTGCTGTGCAGATGGGTGCTCTTCACTGAAGAGCTGGATGCCAGCTTGGGGGCTCACCCCCCTGTTACCTCCCTTTCCTGCTTTTTCTCCCAGTTGGTCACACGCTGACAGCAGCAGTCAGCCATGGCTTTAGGCACCTGTCTGGTTTCAGACATGGAAGGAAAACTTCAGCATCGTAATGATGGCCATTTCTTAATCCTCACAAGTCAAACCAGAAAAGCTGGCAGTATGGTTGGGGTGATCCTGGTTGTGTCTCACTCTTCTCAGCTTGAGAAGCAGCTGCATAAAGAGCAAAGCAAAACTGCTTCAGTGAGCCACCTCCTGTGGCTCTTCTGCAGTGCGCTCATCCCGGGCGACTGACACATGCTGAGTGTGTGGAGCAGCTTTTGGTTCTGCTATCAGGGTTTCTTTTAAATAATTTGTTTTGATGGAGGAAGAATTGTTAGCTATCCGCTGGCTGATGACTTGAAATTAAAACTGGGAGAAAGCAACAACCAAGTCTTGACACCTCACCAGTGTGGGCAGTGGTTCCGTAGCTGTATTGCTGCTGCTGTTGGTCACACTTTGACCTTTAATCACACTTTGACCCTTCCTGCAGAGTATAATGAAGCTATGATTTGCTCCTGGACTTTGATTTTATCTTTGTTCTGAACAGTTTTTGCTGTGAAGGGGAACCCCTGGCTCCCAAGTTAAAGATGAAGTGGTCCCATTACTCACAGGCACTCCTTAGTAGAGACCATCTGTATCCACAGTGCGTAGGTCTGTGGTCACATCTTTTCTAGGCATCTAGCAAGTCCCCCAAATGATTTTTAGGGTAATTTTTAGGTAAAAATACCTGAAATAAGTTGACAGCTGTGTCACTGTTGTCAGCATTGTGATTTTAGCATGAAAGCAAGTATGGATGCAGAGAAGTGAGAGGGGGTGTTGGGTGCCACAATTGCTGGCTCACTGTTTGAGGGAACTGAACTTAGCATGGGTTTTTCTTGTATGGTCTATAAAGAGCAATACTTGAAGCAAATTATGCACGGAAATACCTCCCTTTTTCTGTCAAGGGAGCAAATTACTTCTTTCCAAAAGACAGGATGCTGAGCTTCCCTCTGTGTATGAGGGTGACTGAGGACCAACAATCCATATTGGACCATGGAGCGGAGATTTTGACAGTTCGGACGCAGCCTTTGCTCTTTTACCTGGGCAAATTCCCCACGGTTGTGCTGTGGTCATGGCAATTAGGGCTGCACGGTGACCTCTTGATGTGTGCTCTGGTTCCCTAAAGGAATCCTGAGCGGTGCCTGCTTTGCTCCCCGATGTACTCAGCTCGCTAGACACGTCTCTGTGTGTTATCAAAGCGTGTTTGCTCTGATGTCTGGGAGGTGAGCTTCTGCGGATGTGACCCAGCATCCACACAGGGGTAATAGCGTATTCGTGGAAGGCAGGGATGCCTTTCAGATAGATGTTTGCCTCTGGAATTCAACGAGGTTTCAGTTTTTTTTGTCATCGTTGGGATACAGCTGGCAGTGATGTGCAGCTTTAAGCGTTCGGGTTGAATTTTGTCAGTAATTTGTCAGAAATTACGAAGCCTTTGCACTTCTGGTGTTGCTCTTTCACTTTTTCAGGTCATATTTTTCAAGTGATTACCTGTAAACAATCTCTGTAGCAAAGAGTTTAAAAACCTAGTGCACCTGAATAGATGTAATTTCCTCTAATTGCTGCAGTGCACGAAGCATTTAACCAACGCTGTGCAAAACTGGCAGCTGGGGAATGCCTGGAGGAAGACAGGCTGTCACCAGGGTGACCCAGGATGCGGTGTGTGTTTATTTTCACTTAGAACGAGCCTCTGTAGGGCCCAGGGGTCTTATGAGATGTGGGAAACTTGAGAAGAAACCATTGTCCTGGCTAAACCCTATGGAAATGCATGCACATCATGTTGTTCCTGATGGTGTCGTTCACTTCACTCCTGGTCAGTCAGCATCAGGAGGGTCTCTGAGTTTTGGGAGGATGCTTTCCAGGAGGTCCTGGCTTGTTGTGTAAAGGTTATGAGCACTGCTCAGACCTGGAGCTTATGCATCAGTAGTGTTGATTGATGTAAACGGTTTGTTTCCTTCTTTCCAACACGAAGGAAAGATGTTCTCGTGCTGTAGTTGACTTTCTCTGAAGTTATTCTTACTGGCCTACCACAGATGATCTCTTTTTCCTGTTAATGTGCTTTCTGGTACAGATATGCCTTCCCCGAAATCATCTTGTTTGTGTAGCTTCCTCTTCCTCACAACAGTTGGTTATAGGAGTTAAGGCACTGTGTGGTGTCCTGTGTCATTAAAAAGCACTGAAAATGGAAAAGTGAGCATTTTTGTATTCCCTTTTATTCTTCTGTTGTAACACCACTGCAGAGTGAAGTCCAGGTTCTCTTTCCCAGGCTTTGTCCATTTGGACCTGTATGTAGATTTGGGAACTGCTGGCTGATTGTAGGAGCTGGTGTTTAAACAGGCAGGTCATAGGCTTAGAAAGGGGAAGATTAGCCCTCCTGCTTGAAGAAAATGAGGAAATCTTTTTAAACATATTAAAATACAGGTGAGAATACAGCTAAATTATTCTGTTAGCTTATCAACAAATATAGCAAAATGAAATGTAAATAGTTGGTAAATCAATAATCTGATACATACTGTGTGTGGTTCTTAAATTATGACTTATTGTGTGGCTTTCCAGTGGAGATCTGCATGGTGTGTAACACACTATATATACACAGATAGTTTTATTTGAACCTGAATAACCTATATGAAGTTTGATCGTGTGTGCTTATTAAAATGTCTTGTGGTAAGTAGTAATCAATCGTAATAAATGGCACGTGTTGGGAGTCAGGTATAACTGCTCGGTGCCCACAGCAGCGTTCTGGGTTGCAGAAACTTTCTGCAGGGTCTGTCAGATGGAGCTCGTGCACAACTGGCTGGATTTAATTGCCTGGCCGTTTGCTGTTGGGCTCTGTGGTGCCACACGAGCTCTGAGCACCGTCTTTGGACGTATAATGAGCAAGACTGAAAAATGAGGTGTCCGGAGGTCTCTGCTATTATCTGCCAGAGCCAGTGATCGGAAGTGCACAAGACCTTTAGAGACAAGACTGGGAGGAAAAAGCAGCTTTAAATCACTCCAGGGAGAGCTTCATAAAGCGAGAACCCAGAGCAGTGCCTCTTTATTTTCAAAGCAGCGTACGCAGGCCGAGCTGCATGACTCTCATTAAGTTCATCTGAGTCATGCAGCTAAAGCCCCATGCAATGTTTTGAAAATGCAGGGCATAAAAGCGGTCTTAAACAGACATCTGGGCTTCTCTCCAATTTTCCAGCGATAACTTCTGATGCATGCCGTTCATAAAGCATCACCCGTGGGCTAAATTATTAAACTACAGAACTTCTTGCAGCAGCCTTTTAAGTCAGATTTATCAAAAAATTTGTGTGCACTCTTCGGCAACCCGTGCTGACCACAAGACCTTTATGCTTTTGAAGTGTGTTAACCTTTCCCTCCCATCCCCTCCTACTTTTCACTTGTCTTTTGGCTTCTTGAAGTTCTCACCAGGTACGGGTTTGAAGCCTCTGTTCTGCTTCTAGTTTTGTAGGGAGAAAGTGCCCTCTCTTTGCTGGTTCCTCTGTCTCGGGTGACGTTGTGTACAAGACGGATGCCAGCATGGGAATACCACACCTTGTAAGAGTTGAAGGTCCTTTGCTGGTGGTCAGTTTCCTGTCTTTTGTATATTTATGGTGATGGGAAAGAAGTGATGTTAGTAACTCTTTAGAAGCTTAATTTAAAAAATAAATAAGTCTCAGTCACAAGGAAACGATCCAATTCACTTCTTTTATAGAAGGCCTTTTTAAAGAAGGTTAGGTTTTGTCTTCAAATACCAGCAGCTAAGTTGTTTATAGTTAACTGGTTATTTTAAGAATTCCAGAAACGTAACTCAGCTTTTGCTCAGTTGGAAGTGTGGGAGGAATCACTCAGAAGTGAAAAGATGAGCTACCTGCTCCACTTTTACACAGGTGTCTTCTGAGGCTTTCTAACACTGGGGTTTAACAACTCGCCTGTAACATCTGTAATTTTGGTGAGTTGATTGCAAGGCATGCAGAGCAAGTTAGAAGAGAAATACGTCTGCAATGGCTGCTGGCAGTTAGGAACACTTCCAGCCATGAGGAATAGCTAGCACTATGCTGTTGTGAAATACTTGTGGTGATTTATTTTGCAGCTCAGGATTTGCTTCAAGATGTGTTGTTCATCTTTATAAAACACCGAAGTTGTTGGCTGCTCTTCTCTCAGCACAGCACTAGATTCACTGTGCTGGATTAGAAATAACCTTGGAAGGTTTCAGAATTTCCATACCAAGCAAAACAACTCTTCTGTGGGCTGTGCATTATGGCATATCTGAGAGACCTCAACACTGACACTGAATGCAGTTAAAGCCTCTAACTATGGATGTTCTTTTTCCTCATCTGTTAATTTTTGGAGGAAATTAATCCAGCAGTTTGGAGAACATTTTATTTTAATTATGGCTTAACCTGCAGATTTTTTCCCCCACAATGGATAAAAGTTGATTTTAGAGTTGAATAATACCCAGATGTACACGATACTGTGAACTTGCCACAGAACATGCACGTTCTTTACTTGCCTTGACCCAGCTGCTTTTTTCTTCTTCATCATCTTTTTTTTTTTTGTTTGTTTGTTTGTTTTCTTCACTGGAAACTCAAAGTTTTCTATTTCTTCAGAGAAGCACCCCATTTTTCATGAAAAATAACCCCACAGCAGCCTTGGCAACTCCTCACTTTTTAAAATCTCTGGTTGTCAATACTCATTGCGTATTTGACACTGGGCAGAAGGTAAAAGCTTCTATGGTGACCTGTTTTCTTCTGTGTGGTCTGTTTCTTGCTATCCCAGCTTGAAGTCTGGAAACAAGTAAAATGGTTGCACTGTAGTTCCAGGGGCAGGGTGGTGGTTTTAGCTGAAGGTTGAAATAACTTGTGCTCTGTTTCAGCAGCATGAAAAATATTTTGATCCCAAAGAGGGCAAGCTGATTGTAGGGTAATTGAGATGATTAAAATCCAGCTGCTGTAGCTTTTATGTTAAAAAATGTTTCCTAACTTGTCAAATCCTCTTTGCTTCAAGAAGAAACTATTCAGTGGTCTTCAAATGGGACATTGTAGTATCTCAGCGCAAGGAACACGTGTTCGCGATAGAACCTGATACTAACAACACAGACAGGGCAGAGAACGGCTCTTTGGGGATGATTGAAGGTGCCAAGGATCAAACCTTTGAACACCAGCCCCTTGCAATGGACTCGCAGGCTTGTGCAGCCCAGGAATTGGCTGCATCACACGTGGGCAGTTCGGAGGCTGGGGCTTTTCCTCAGTGTTATTTTCAGCGTTGACAGTGGAAAAAACCTTGGAATGGCAAGGTGACTGATGCGAGTAACCACTTGCTATCCTCAATTTATCTGAAGAGCCAGCACTGTGGCAGTGAAAAATGGGTTGTATAGAGTTTCTGGGGATTAGGATATATTAAGAAAGACTAAAAGAAAAGCTCGGGGTTAAAAAGCAATCATTTATTAAATAATTCACCTGAAAAAAATCCTGGGTTGCTAAGGGTGGAAGAGCCTAGATATAAATTCTGGACATAATTCCATAGCAGTAGTTGGACATGGCAGTACGTGGTGATAAATTCTCTGCTGTTAGAATTGAGCAGCTGAGACAGATCCCAGTGTAAAGTGGTTTAAGGTTTCTTCTAGTGTTTGAGTAGTACAAGTGAAATAATAAGCTTTTTCCCCACCTCTCAACCTTCAGTGGTGAAATCCCCAAGCAGTGAAGCAAAGGCTATTTCTGACATCCTCTCTCTCCTCATGCAGCCATCCAAACTATAAACAAATGTTCTCCTGCCTGCCATACGAGCTCGCCTGCACAAGGAAGTTACAGTGGTTTAACTGTGATGCGATTGTAAATCCCCTTAAATTGGTTCCAAATGTTGTGTGAGCACTCTAAGCCTGATTTGAACTGAAATGGTAGTCCGGATAGCTTGTTCTGCGGACTTAAAACCTGCATTTTAAGTTAATTTGGCTGATTGTTGTGCCACAGGATGGAAGACATGCTCTAAAATGAAACATTAAATCAGTGTCTGCTGCGATATCCGATTTGGAGCTGAGATGATTCTTCCCAAGAAAGCGCTCCTGTGCGACTGGAGGCTGGGAGAGCCACATGCAGTAAAAGACTTGTTTCCTTTGTTTAATGCCAGGTGGGTCTCCAGCGTCTTTTGGAGGACCAATAAATACGCTGTGTTTTCAGTTCTTACAGGGAACTGACCATCAGGCTCACAGACGTGGGCTGGCGGTGTCCGTCCTGCTGTTAGCACCCGAGGAGCAGCAAGCTGACAGTCCTGTGGGCCTCTGTGCTTGGTCTGAGTAGACCAGGTATGGTTCTGTTGGTTTGTTGTTTGAGCTTGGAAATGCCATAAAGAATGAGGTCAGTGTTTAGAGCATGAGTGACAGCCCGTGTCATGGATATAGGGCAAGATGAGAGGATATTTCAGGGTACAAAGCCCGCCAAGAGAGCTTGAAGGGTTGCATGGGATGAGGGTACTGAATTTCAGACTAGCTGTGGGCCATGTGCAGTGAAAAGCATTTTCAGAGCTTAAATGCTTTTGCCTTGGGAGAAATATGCCTAGAGTAAAAGTCTCTCTCTCTTATCACATTGCATTCTTTAGAAAAAAAATATCTTTTTCCATCCTTGCCTGAAAACATTTGTAGGGGATTTGGGATGCCACTCTGCCCTGCCTTCTAGTTAGAGCCAGTAAAATCTTCTGTGAGCAAGGTGTTCAGTATTGCTTTATTTGTAAGGGCGTAAGAGGAAACAGCAAAAGCACCAAGAAGCAGAGCTGCTGTAGGTAACTACACAGGCAAGGTGCAGGAGAGCTGGGACATCCACAGAGCTGGATATTTGCAAATTCTGGGTGAGTAGCTGGAAACTGCCTGGTTTGTGCTCTTCCCTAGGTATTGGCATGCACTTACTGATGAAGATAGCTAACTAGGTCGGATGAGACTCCAGCCTGAGTGGGTTTTACTGTCCTGATGTGCAGAATTAGCACCTGTAGCTCCTCTATTTGAAGGCTGCATCCCTGCCCATGGCAGAGGGTTGGAGTTAGATGACCTTGAAGGTCCCTTCCAACCTGAGCCATGCTGTGCTTCTGTGGTAACTGAGGTGCTCCTTCAGGGAGCCGAGCACTTTCTCTTATAAACAAGATCTTAGTGAGGGCTGCTCCATGCTTCCAAGGAGAAAAGGAATGATAATGCAGATCACCAAACAAGTCCCCGTGCAGCTAACTACTCTTATTTCCTTACATATTAACGGCTGGTTACCTTCAATCTACACGATGTGCAAAGATGTATGCTGTTCCTATCTAGAAATGAGGGCGAATGCATTAGGAATAAAACTATAACTATGACTTACTTACATTTTCAAGTTTTCTTAGAGAATAATGTCATTTGGAGCCTCTGCTGTCCTCTGAAGAGCTCATTAAGAAGGAGTAAATATGCATCTCATCTGCATATAATTCATTTGGCTTGCAGCTGGGCAGTATATACATATTCCCACTTGCATACCTGAAGTGTGTTTCATATGAGTCTAGTTCTGGAGCCCAAGTGGTGTTGGAGGCCTGGGAGGTACTTGCACAGTAACTAGAGTCGTACTGTTCTGTGTAGATTAATGAATCACAGTATGGATGCTTTCTGTGCCTCTTTCCCTGCTGCCTCTTGTCTCCTGCATTAAAACCCAGCAATATTCCTGCCCTATACTGTTGTAGCTATTCCACTCAGGACATGAATTTCCCATTGTATTTGTACTATCTTGGGGGTCACGTACAAATAGTATTTTCACAGTTTATATTTATCTGCCAAATTTTCAAGTAAGCTTGTCCGTGGCTTCTTTTTCTTTATAAATTTTTGTTTTGTGTTGCTTAAAAAGTGACAAATGCAACTTCATTCTCAGAGTTAGTACTTAGGTTTGAGCTTAGGCAGTGCCAGCATTGGTAGACCTTACTCCCATGTCCTGCTAGGTGCCATCTCGGATTTTCTTTGAGTGTAACCACTCAGTCTCAGTGTGTTTTTGTGGGACTTGGTAAAAAGCCACACAAATCAGAGGACGTGTCCTGACCCATGTCCAGAGGCAACTTGTTGTTCATTTGTGGTGAAGTCTTTTCCCAGCAGGCAGGTGACGGTGCATAAGTTAGCTTGCTCTGGTTAAAAAATCACTGGCAAAAACACTGAAACTAACGGTTGGTTTGTAGCAAACATTGCCAGTCTGCCATGAAGTCTCTTTTTTGGAGATTTGTTCACAAAGAGCAGCTCTCTGCTGCTTGCTTGGCGTATTGGATCGTAGTGTACCACGCTGTCCCAAAGCCATGTACTGAAATCTTGTAGATTTGGACCGAGCTCAAGAAACACATGAATGCATTGTATGAACTTCTAGGTTTTAATCACCTACGATCTTGTTTTTAGCTTCATTCATTTTCTTTGTACGCAGTTCTATCAGAAGATATAGCACACGATTTAAGAGCACAGTAAGAATTTCTTCGTATGTGGAGCAGTGAGAGAAATGTAACCGCGTTTGAAAACAAGTTCAAACATTATTTCTGTGCAGTGAGAAGTACATCAGTAAGTAATTTGCCCGTGAAATGATTGCGTGTGTTTCATGTGCTGCTTATTTTGGCAAAATGTACGTGTAGGATCTAAGGCTTTTAGCCTTAGCCAGCACACAAAGAAGTAAATTCAGTCTTAATTTACCAAGGTTGCATATATTTTTTGACAGGAGAGATGTGGCAAGGAGAGCAGGAGAGGTGCCTTTTGTTACTTGGTCTTGGAGACTTTAGGGACGCGGTAGCATGTTCAAAAATAAAATGGTAAATCCTATCTATTTTAGGTTGTCCTACTGACCAAGAAAATGGTTGTATGAATAAAAATAGCATAAATCTGAGCTGATGGGTACTGGGGAGCTTTTCAGACTAGTGTGTCCTGGTTGTTTGGGGCTAGAAGGTAGTCTCTGTGTGGCAGGAGTTTGCTGTTGTCGGTATGACAGAAGATGAGCTGCAGTTTCTGTAGTGCTCTGGTGTTTCTGTTGCTAATTTTTCTGTTTTCCTTGGGTTCCAAGCTGTCAGAAGACTTTATGTAAACATCTTGGAAAAAGCAGCTTAATTCGAGGGCGTACAGAGCCTGAATTTTATTTCACAGGGAGAAAGGGGGGAAGCGTAGACTTGCAAGGGGAAATTGGCAGTTCATGTAGCTGTAATAGGGAATCCTGAGGGGCCTGCGGTTCCAGACCTAAAATGACCTTGCTACAGAGCAGCTCCTACACGCTTAATTCAGCAGCTCTGCAGAAGGATTCCTTTGTGATGACAAGAAAAGAAAGATCTGTGAACCTGCGTTTGTAAGTGTAACATAAGGGACTTCAGCAAATAAAAGTAAGAAGGGAAGGGATTGAAGTGAAGTGTCCTGTAAAATGGGAGCTGGAGAGTGACAGGTAAGGTCTCAGGCACCATCAGCTTTATTCAGACACTCAATTGAAGGAGTACTGGAAATGCATTTGGTCCTTGGAAATCTTAAAATCATTTTGATTACTGTAAGTCATTGCCTAGGTTCATATCGAAGACAGAACAGTGCACAATGGTATTGTTGCATGAAATGAATATTGATCTCCCTGTCACTTTTTAGTCTAGTGTCCTTTGCGCTATATGCAGATGTAAGTGGATGTACTTGTACGTGCATTGGGAAATTCTGAGCTTTATTAAGGTACACGTAGGCTAAAAGGGAACTGCCAACTCCCCAGTCCTACAGGAAGAGGCAAACTTACCCAGTAACAGGGAACTAAATCCATCATCTGTGCCAGAATCCTGCTAGACAGAACACAGGAATACAAGAACAATATAAGAGCTTAAAACAGACTTTTGTAAGATTGAATATAAGAATCTAGATGGTCTCGTAGAACTCAGCAAAGAGAAGATAGTGCTTAAGAAGAGAAAATAAAATCATCAGTCTTAGTATATTCTTTTGTTTTGCTCAGGTCATTACTGTTACTGGATTTGGTCTGGTACTGGTGCAGTATCTTCACAATCCTGAGGTACTGTATTGATTGAGTTGTTGCACAAACACCCTGCCACAGTAAAAGCATCAGTTACCAATAAATTGTCCTTAACATACAGCGTCTGTCATCCGGACCTAGGATTAAGCAGAGTAGTAGTACCATTTTCTTAATAACAGCATTCTGTGCAGTTCTTTCTCTACTTTAACATCCTGCTAACCACTGGCTAACCTAAGCAGTGCTCCCAGATTCCAAGCTGTCCTTACTGCATGTCCCTGTGCTCTTGTAAGGCCATCAGAGGTACTCCATGAGTGAGCACTTGCTCTGGGTTGTTTCGTTTAGTTAACTGGAGGTGAGAAATGGATACTGTGAGTTCAAAAAACAGGTTGCTTGTTAGTCACCTCAGGGCTTGTATATATGTGTGTGAGAGGGAAAATGTGTGCTAGGTGAAGGGCTGCTCCAGCCTGAGGGGGAGTAAGGACCATACCAGCAGTGCCTGAGATACAGCTCCACCAGGGTACTGGGTCCCAATGTGCATATTTAGATGGCTGTTTCATTATTTTTTTGACATCTCCTCTTTTTCCTTCTCAAACACTTATTTTTTTTGAGATTTTTTGGAGCCACAGTTGTGTTCGAGCTTCTGGTCTTTGGATGTTCTTGTTGCTCTATGGGGTATGCTGAAACGTTTTGTTGTGCACAGCTCTGGGGTGATTTGCTTTGCCCAGGCTGCAGCAGGCCCCTCGTGCACAGCCCAGGTGTGCAGAACCTGGGTGTTTTCAGCCTCGCTTTTGACACGTGGCATTATCAGGCTTCACTCACACAGCGGTGTGCCTTGTTGGCATTCCTTTCACTTGAATTAACATTCAAGTTAAACTTGCGTTTATCGTCCATTTATTTCAGCACTAGAGAACAAATTAAGAGTAGAAAACAGAAAGCACTTCTATTGCTTTATCGCTGGTTAAAGATCCCACTTAGCTTCAGAAAAGCCAGCGGGTCATTTAAAACCATGTAATAGCATGTCCTTATCTTTTTATGCGAGATGTGGGTCAATTACACAGCTGCAAGAGTTGTATCAGGACCAGGCTGGAGTGATTACATGCTGAGGAGATACAGGAAATTCTCATTAATACGTGCCAAGCTATTAATGGTGATCTTGTACTTCTTGGTTCCACGGTGATGTGCGAGGAGCCAGGGGTAGTTAAAGAAGTTGATCAGGCAAATCCAGGAGGTGGGGGAAAAAAGAGAGAATCGTACATTACTGAATTGGCTCTGACTGCTGTGTGCAAGGTGCATCCTGGTACAAGAAAGCCAGGGATCTCCTGGAAAGAGTCCAGCGGAGGGCCACAAAGATGAAACAGGGCCTGGAGCATCTTCCCTGTGAGGAAAGGCTGAGAGACCTGGGCCTGTTCAGCCTGGAGAAGACTGAGAGGGGATCTTACCAATATTTACAAATATCTTAAGTGTGGGAGACAGAGGGATTGGGCCAACCTCTTTTCAGTGGTTTGTGGGGACAGGACAAGGGACAGTGGCCACAAGATGCAGCACAGGAAGATCCACACCGGCATGTGAAAGAACTTCTTCATGGTGAGGGTGACGGAGCACTGGGACAGGCTGCCCAGGGAGGTTGTGGAGTCTCCTTCTCTGGAGATATTCAAGGCCCGTCTGGACGCCTACCTGGGCAGCCTGCTCTAGGGAACCTGCTTTGGCAGGGGGTTGGACCTGATGGTCTCCTGAGGTCCCTTCCAACCCCTACAGTTCTGTGATTTGTAGGACTGGCTTTGTAGGATAATGATGAGCATCTTCCCAGCATCATCACTTTTAATGGTCTTGTGCCGACTGTGGCTTCAGATCCTCTTGACCATGCAGGGATGCTCAGGCTCTTTATTGTGATGGGGCTCAACTGACCTATCCTGGGCAGTGCTTTTTTTTTTTCTCATCTGATTGTTAAAAAGTCAGCGTGGGAGTCCTGTCACCTCTAGGATGTCACGTCTGTACATGATGAGACGATCCCAGCAGCAGGTTCCTCGATACCCCAGGAAATGTAAGGCAGGATGAAAAATACGTTCAGAATAGAGCCAAGTCTATTTGTAAAAGGGAAATGTTTTGAGGCACTGCTACACTTAACCACATCTTATGGCAAGTGCAGCAGACCTTTGACACCACAGGCCATTTCTAATTGCCTTATCCTGGGTTTGCTTCCGCAGTAATTAGCGATGGAAAAATGTGAAATCCCTAGAAGACTTCATGCGAAGAGGTGGGAAAATATCCTGCCCTTTCTATACTCCATTCCATCAGGCTAAAAAAAAAAAAAAAAGTCAGAATAGAACAAAATCTAGCTGAGAGCTGTAATGGGCTGCCTCTTCATTTAGCCAGTGATGTAAATAATTAAATGCCCAATTTGGCACACTGATTACATGTCCACGTAACTCAACACACACAACACACAAAACACAATGAAAAACCCACCTCACTGTGACAAAATGGAGGTTTGCATGGTCTGCTATGTTTAGCTGTTTTTTAACTGTATGAATCCATATATCAGAGCCAAACATTGCTGGAAGAGCCAATCTCACGTCTTAATGCCTTGTTCCTCTGGTAGGTGCTGTGTAGTCATCTGCTGACGTGTGTTTCTTGAGGCAAGAAACAAGGCTGTTACCTAACAGGGACCACTGAGAAGAAATACCTAGAGAGGTTTGCTAATTTTTATTTAATTTTCAAATCTGAAGAATTACTCTGAGGAGCTGTAAGATGCTTTTCATGGCCCTCTGCCTTCTGTTCTGCCCCGTGCTCACCTTTCCTGCTGAATGTGAGGCATGCTTTTTAGGAAGGATGTTGACACTTGGTCAGTCGGTAAAGCGAAACATGGAACCAACGTATATGAGGCAGAAAAACAAATTCTCTGCATATGCTTCTTGGACAAGCGGGGAAAGATCAAGCTGAAAAAAAAACGGTGCTCTTTATTATGCTAAAGTTAAAAAAAAAAAAAAAAAGTATTCGTAGTCAGCAGTAGGAGAAATAACAGCTGTTCAGGCTTATTTAATAAATTAGTGTTTAAAATCAGGAAATCTCTGTTGTATTGGTTGCTTTGATATCAGTTTATCTGACCAAGCTTTTCAGTAAATACATAGGGTTTTTTTGGTTTTGTTGTTTTTTCTTTTTTAATGAGAGCATTTTAATGAGCAGCATGCAACTTTTAAAATAATTGTTAAGATTGGCAGGGAAGATGGGAGATGATTTTCAAGGTAAGGGTGCACTTGTTTGGGCTGCATAGGCCCAGAGAAAATGCTTTCCAGTTGAAAAATATAGGGCTGTTTTTCCACATGCAGTTAATGGGGGGAAATATTCCTTGGCAGACCAAGTCTCGGGCAGACATGCCTACTCTGTCAAATCTTATTAATAAGGCTCTCTACCTATATTATGAAATTGGTGCTGTACCTTCTCTAATGAAGGGATTATTTTAAGGCCATGTGCATTTGAGCAGGAATAAGAGCCTTGCATTGAGAGAGACATCTGTAATGAGAGCTTTTTAATCAGGATACATTATTAATGAACTGCACAGGAGATGCACAAACCTTCTTTATTAGGCAAACTGTAAATGAGCCTATTTGGTAAGAACATGCAAAAATGTGTGTGTGTGTGCTACGAGAGGATATTTTGAAAATCTAACTCATTTCTGAATAGTAAAGGCATCCAGTCCGGCTATAATTGGTGCCTGTGGCAATTGTTGATACCCTGCCTACATTAGCTTTCTGTGCCCTTTAGCGGAATTGGGAAAACATTCCTAGCACTCGTTAAGCTGCCTATTATCAAGACATCATAAATATACACGTTTAGAATAGATGATTTTCTATCCCAGTGCCTTAGAGCAGTTAAATAAATTAGTTCCTACTATTTCAAGCATTAATGTTGCGGTAATTATGCATGAAGCAATAATGCAATTAAAATTGCCTTCCAACTTGCTCAAGTGGGAATATTTTCTGAAAATAATACTTGATTTTTTCTCAAAATACACTCCAGAGCAGGTGGATGGCCTTTGTGGCTCAAAATAATGGCAGTGCAGACTGTTTTACCTCGAGATCCTCAGTTTGCCTGCAGCTCAAGTCAATATTAACCAAGTATTACCATCTGTTGGCTTTTGTTGACCTCTGGAAGGAGGCAGCAGTCTGACTTATTTTTTTTCTACTCTATTTTTTTTTTTCTCCTTCTCTAGTGGCAAAATGCCCACATCACAGCTGGCACGGAGTGCTGCGGCAGTGGGGGTTCATATGTAAAGAATGCAGGCACACTTCAAGGCAGGAAATGTGGGCTGTTTTTCAGTTTGCAACATGTTCCACTTTCTTTGTGTACAATACCTACTGGTTTCAGATCTTTGCAATATCAGCTATAATGAAGTGCAGTAATATATCAGCCCAGCTTTCAGCTTTAGGTCTGAATTTCTTTACATTTAAATTGGACCTGTTGTTCTTTGGGAGAAAAATATGTATTTTGTAGCTGAGTTACAAATAAGCTTTTCCAGCTTTTTGGCAGTCAGGTAATAGTTCAAGTGAACAAGTTTCTTTTTTTCCAGCCAGAAAAGCAGTTTAATGACTTTGGGTCCATTTGTTCATAGCAGTGCTGTAGCTGAGAGTTGAGCCCTGCAAACCCCTGGAGCTTGGCAAGCCAGGCAGACTTGGCAAATCCTCCTACCAGCTTACCAAGTCTGAGTCAAGCATGGGTTCTTGCAACTTCAAATATATTTGGTGTATTTTGTTAACAGGAATATTGAGGTGGAGTGGTGTTTTTTTTTTTTTCTTTGCTGACCTTAAAGAATGCCATGCTCTCTTTACAAACAGCTGCTGCTGAAGCTGTGCATGACAGTTTATGGCTTGTGTTAAATGCCAAATAAATGTGTATTTTATGCAGAGAATATAACTTGTTGTTCTTGACAGTAAGATATTAAGGAACCGCATGAAATTCTTTCTGTCGATTGGCATTCCATAATGTGAATCTCTGGAAAAGATGAGCATCGCTGTTATTTTTGGTGCAGCGTAACCACGACAGCTATTGCCCGGTGCTGAGAGCACGGTGCAAGCTGTCTGCTGGGAGCATTTGGAGTGTGCTCCTTTCTGATTGCCACCTGTGTGAATCCTGCCAAAAGGAAAACTAGTTCAAGTTCAGATCTTGAATCAGTGCAACATTTAAGTTAGCTGGTAGCCACCTAAATCATAGCTGCTTTGAAATAGGGGCAGTGCGTTTCTGTAGACGATTCCCTCAAGATCAGAAGAGACTTCAAAATGCTAAAGAATCTGATGCTTAAATACCTACCGCGGTCAGGCACATCCATCTCACTGTTCTCCTGTAGTGACTGAACTGATCTCAAGGGGCTTTTAGCAAGGTCTTAAATGAATTCTGCACCACCCAGTTTGGTAGGGCAGCTACTTTGTGGATTAGAAAAAATGGGGTTGAGAAGGGTGTATATTCACTCGTAATTGTGTATTCACTTCATTACTGCTAATACTTTTGTGGGAAATGTGAGTCAAAGATAGTAGCTTTGCCTGTTTGGGGGCTTCTTTCCTAACCATGGGTCAGCTACAGAAAATCTGACTGCTTTGTTTTACCCTCTCGATGGAAAATCAAGAATATTTGTTGCTGGTGAGTAGTTGGGGGAGGCTATGGCTTCAGGCAGGTTTCTGAAGTAGCATGAGCCAATATCATAAAAGGCCTCGACATTTGCCACCAGACCTTTGAAGTTTTGTTTTGCGCAGTGGGATCTAGAAAACTGAGCACAGCACAGGCTGCCAGCTGGGCAGGCAGGCTTCTGATTTGTGAGCTGCTTGTTTTTTAGGATTGGTGCACTTCGAGTTGCAATTAAGTGCAAGAAGCCTGGAGATGATAAATGCCTAGATCATAATTGCTAAATATCTGGGAGTCTGCTTCTTTGAAGCTTGGTTTCTTCCCAGGAGAAGCTGCCCTTAAGTTCCTTACTGTAGTGCCCCAAATGAATTGTGGTTTCTTTTCAGGACCTTAATGTCATCACTTTGTGCCCAAGATCTTTCATAGCTTTCATGTAAAGAGCTGAGGTATGCAGTTGGTTGAAACTCTCCAGGTCTGAGTGGGGCTGGGCAGCACGCTACTTGGGGCTGATAATGGGGTCTGGAGGGTGAGATTTGGAGACTGCGACCACAGCGAGTGCTGATGGTGGAAGCAGAACTGATGGAAAAGAGTTCAGGTATAGAATATGGCTTCCTTCTGCCCTTTTCTCTGGCCTGAACTGGAGACATGATTGCTTAACCTTATTTAATTTAAAGTCATGCATGATTGACAACGTGAATGAAAGAGGAACTTGTTTTTTAGGAAGTGACTACATTTTTTGTAGTTTATACAAGGTTGATGCATTTCAACTAACTGGAAATGGAATGGGCCTGCCGGCCCTTAAGGGTCACAGGGGCATTTGCAAACTACAGGCTGCAAGAAGGGCAGCAGGTACAGAAAAGTTCAAACTTCAGAACGAGGTAGGAACTCCCTGCTAGAAAGAACAGCTGAAAATTGGGGGGAGAGGGTAGAATTGTAGGAGTTAAGTCTGGCCTGCGGTGCAAGACACATCAATAAGAGCAAATAAGCTGAGATGAGTCGTTATTGGCTTTCACTGAAGAGTGGTAGTGCATTAGAGTGATTAATTTTAAATGAAAATGTTGATATAATAAATATATAAGAAATGCTGAAGAGGGTCAGAACAAAGATTTGACTAACCTGGTGGCTGATCCACTGTGAGCAGTGGTAGTTTCCTGACACACTCATCTGTTCTCTAGCTTTTCTTCCATGCTTTAAAAAAACAAAACAACAACAAAAAACCCACCACAGCATCGCCCAGCAGGCAATTCCATCTATCAACCACGTGTTGTGTGAAAACATTTCAGCTTTTCTTTTTTTTATGTAACCTGCTAATGTAACTTCTTGCTGCAGTGCCTGTTTGAATAGTTATTCATTATCCTTGTCAATCTTGTAAATATTTTAGTCTTCCCCTAGGTTTTCTCTGTCCCATGCTGAAGAGTCCCAGTCTGCTTACATACCATATCCATGAAAACAGTTGCAGGACTTGATGCAGTTGTCATATCTTCTCTCAACCTCTTTCCAAGTTATTTTTTATCCACTTTGGGTGAGAGCAAAGAAAAGACCAACTGCTGTGCAGTTAACTAATTGCTGCCTGAGGTATTTTGCTGTGGCAGACACTAATATTTTGCAAATTACATACGGGCCAGAGAACAAGTGATGTTGGCATGGGAGTGCTGCTGTACATGACTGACAGTAGGGTGTCAGGAAAGATCCATCCATGGACTCTCCCACAGTGAAAAAGGGCATAGCCATGGGCATCACTTGACTCTTAACAGTACTTACTGTGTCCAATGCTATCTCAAATTGCCAAGTACATGTAAGACAAAATATGTTAAAAGTGGGGAAGAGGAGATGTTCCCCCACGCAGTGTTGAACTACAGTTTTAAACTAAGTGTCTTAGTGCACCATGGCACCCAGATGTAGAAGCGGACTTCGAAAGAGACTGTAGTCACAAACATTCACAGTACTCCTTTGGCAGATATTAAGTGCAGTGATTCAGATGCACTGGAAGAAAATAATTCTTTCCCTTATTCTTTCCTAAGCCTCTTTCAGTGCCCACTGACTGAGAAGGAAACTTTGTTCCACGTAGTGAAGCAGTTCTTAGTTCAAAAAGCTGCTTAAACAAAATAAAAGAAGTAGGGTGAAGGAAGTAGGTCCAATGAAATTCTGGAAAGGGAATTTACTTACTCAGTGCTTCTTACAGCAGTTAAGGATTGCTGCAGTACGGTCATCTCAGTTGGAAGGGAGCTCAGTGGCCAACCTGTCCAACCTCTTGTCTGAAGAGGTCAATGCTGAATTCAAACCAGGTTGCTCAGGGCTTGTCCAGTTGGGTTTTGTACACTGGGGAAGGGATGGAGACTCCCCAAGCATCTTCAGGCAACATCTTCCATTAACTCTTAAATCAATGTTTGTCAAATAATGGCTACATCATTTAGACAAGAACATTATAAAAATAACTAACATAACTGATAAATCAGTATCTCTAATTCTGGGACTGTAAATAAAACAGGACGTAAGCTGAACACAGCGTCCATCAGAACAGTTAGCATGAAAATTCTGGTATTTGGCTGTGATGGACACATGGTTAGCTCTGCTTCAAGCATTTTAATTTGCCAGCAACAAGACTTAAAATAATTTGGGGACATTTTTTTTAGTAATGATTCAAATACATCGAGTTGCTCCAACACGTGAGTATTTTATTTTAAATAAGCAGTACTCTGGCAGTATTTAATATGTAAAACTTAAGAAGAGAATAACTCTCTGGCACTGCTGATGATTATTTTTAGAGCATGACAAGCAGCTGTCTCCAGATGGTGGTCTGTGTTCCACATCTTCCTCGCCTACTGTAAATGGAAACATTTACCGCAGTAGTAATCTAAAGCTTCTTGTAACTTGTCTTTCTTTGTTTCAGCTTTGGTTTGCTTTCGTTAATGGATTTTCTGGGCAGATCTTATTTGAGCGATGGTGCATTGGTCTGTATAACGTGGTAAGTGCTACGTGCTTTGACTTGATACTACTCAAGACCTGTATGTGTTGTGTCCCTTTTCTCCTAGGTAACTATCTGAATGTGTGTCAGGAAAGATGAGTTAATTTGTAAAAGCCATAGGAAAAAAAATAATCTTGGATGGTGTTTTTAATCACATTTTTGAAAATTTTGAAAAATGCCTTGAATATATACGTGCTTGGTGTAATATAACTTCCATAACATTCTGCACCTTTTGGATGAAATTTACTTTTCTCTTTGAAAGCATCTTTGGTCTCTTGTACTGAGCTATTTTACTGACTGCTCATGTTCAAAATAGATATCAAGTCTTAATCTTTGAGGGTTTTATTTTCTTATCTTTTTGTAGTACCTTACTGTCCCAGTGATTCTGGTCCCTGCAACAACATATTAAATATTTACTCCTATATAGTCAGTAAATACTGAAATCATCTTCTCGGACCCTGTGACAAGTAGATTCTCAGGGAAGCATCATGCAGACACTTTGGGTTGACTCTGTGTTGAGTTAGAGACAGAACTGGAAGAAGCAAAGCTGTGTTCTTCACCTGAACCAAGTGCAGGATATGGCAGTCCAGGAGAGCTTTCAAATTTTAGATGTGCTTTGCAGGGTCCCACACTGTACCATGCAGTTTTATCCCTATAATCAATAACATTGATTAAAACCTGGAGGAGCTCTAGGGCCAAGTTTAATTGCATACCTTAGACTTGTGCTGGTCTTTTCACTGGCGTGTTATATTTGTAACGTTACTGATGGCTGGCCTGGTGTCTGGTTTTATAAGCCATTATGACATTTTGTCAGTGTTGAAAAATCCTTTGCATTTCTCTTTGGAGGGAGGAAATTAAATTTTTTTCTTTAATCAGACTCATTCCAAATATATGGAAATATAGAAAAAGCCACCAAATTATCTCCATCACTGAGTAGTATTAATGGAAGCACTTCTGTCACATTGCTCTAATCTGAAAAATGATGGCACAAACCCTCATATGCCTTATGATTTTATATTCTTCCTGGAAGATATTAATTCAAGGATTTTCCACTCCCTCTTCACCCTCATTTCCTGACTGTTACAGTCTGTCATTCATATTTAGTAATTTGCATCTATTATCTTTAAACCTGATTTGATGGATCTACCTACCCTGCATATAAAACTCAAGGATGAGACTCCTCTTAGAGAATCAGTGGAGTAGAAATTAACCCTTATTTTATAAGGTTGGTATTTTCTAAAATTAGAACTGGTTCCATAGAATCATAAAGAATCAAGTACTGGTTAAGGTATTAGGGGCTTCTGTAACTTGGAGGAGTTAGGCTTTTAGGTGAGGTTTAATTCTTCTATTCCCTTCCATGTTGACTGACCCTCCATTTCATGAGTAGGCTTATTAAAATGCAGAGTGTAGGAAAACTTAATAGCGTTGCGATTCCAGCATTTGTACTGGTTCATACTGGAGGTTTACCTTAATTTAAAACCAAAAACAAACAAACAAACAAAAACTCATCTAGAAGACTGGTTTACATTAAATGGGAGTTGTCCCAGGAAATGTAAGAAACCTGGGGAAATATCTTAAAGCAATGTAAGAACAAGTCATGTTTTGGAATATATTGGTCTTAGTTTTAGTTCTCCCCCACCGCCTCTTCCAAGCCTGTTGGCAGTTTGACCGTCTGGTTTATCACTTTGTGAGCAAAGAAGTTGGATCTAGGGATGTAACGACTGATTCTCACTGGTGGCTGGCTCTCCAACTGCCAACACATTGCTGGTAGGAAACAGCTTCACAAACGTGAAGTGCATGCTAGAAACTGAACACTTCTCAAACTGTTACATATCTGCACGTAGGATTAGAAATGTTTTTTCAGGTATAAACTGTTAATGTAAAAGGCAATGCCTGAAGCTGAGCATTCAGACGTTCACACTGGTGGTATTTCCACTGTCTGCACTGCAGACTGCAAGAAACAGAGATACCCGAGGTGGCTTTGAATGAGCTGCCTCAGACCCTGGAAACACTGTAAGAAGAGACATGTGGGACTCAGCAGAGGCTAATTTGCTGTGCTTCTGGAAGAGAGCCCTATTGCTTCTCTTGGAAAGTGTCTGAGTCTTGATCATCCAAGCATCTACTCGTAGCACAGACATGCAGTGTGGTTAATTTTATCCTATCAGTTCCTGCCTGACTGGAGAATTCCTAAAGTACTGCAATAGAGAATGGCCATTGTTTTCCAGTGTATTTTTAATGTGATTTCCACATTTGCTTTGTTTATAAACTTAGCTTTTGTTTAGCTGCAATTGTAGCCATAAATATGCGAACCCATTCCTGCAAGGCTTTTTCAAATAATTACGTCTTTGCACTGTGATGTGTTTTACCCTCACTATTTAAGCTGGTACAT
Source organism: Aythya marila (assembly GCF_965140915.1). NCBI lineage: Eukaryota > Metazoa > Chordata > Aves > Anseriformes > Anatidae > Aythya > Aythya marila. The sequence continues at coordinate 20,798,033 of NC_139042.1, read as the reverse complement.
CAGAAATTACTGATGGCTAACTTCTTGTGTTTAAGTTAATTGGTTAATCGTATGAATTTTATTTTATGCTTCTTTTCTTTGTAAGTCAATATCTGAGAGTTATGAATTGCTGAAATTCATGTTTGGGTTTGTTTGGACATTTGAAAATTATGTCAAATAACAAACGGGTTGGTAATGCTGAAGTGTCTGGGAATTTTGCTGTTATCTAGATTCTGAAATATCAGAAATCTATAAAACCAATAGCTACTTTTAATTAGCATTTGCTTGCTTTGCAGATTTTCACAGCATTGCCACCCTTCACTCTGGGAATTTTTGAGCGATCCTGTACTCAAGATAGCATGCTTAGATTTCCACAGCTATACAAAACCACTCAAAATGCAGATGGGTTCAACACAAGGGTAAGGGGGGAGTCTGTTTCTTTAAGAATAACATGAACATTTTTATTTTCTAGGTCTCCTTCATCACAAAAGAACTTATTCCACACTGTTACTTCTGCTTTATACTAGGGTACTGCCACTGAGATCAAGACTGTTGTTTTCCAAGGGATTATATTTTGTTTTAAAATAAAAGAAAATCCTTGTTTTTAATTGAGGATTTTCAGGTTTGGCTTCAACAGAAAAACTGGTCCTGGTATATCCATCAACTTTGATTCCAAGTAACATTTGTATCTGAATATGACTTTCTAATTCACAACTACTAAAAAGTGGTGATTTTACCGTTTTCATAGAAACTGGGTAACCTCACCCAGATTTATTTAATGTAGAGGTTGTTATCAAAATGTTCAATATTATAGAGCCTTTTCATTATTATTCTTTTCTTCTCTACTCTTATAGCTCTTTTAGAAAATAAAAAAAAATAATAATAATTTATTTTGATTTTTAGGTTTGAAAAACACATTTTGCTTAATTTTGCTATTTTGTATGGTAGAAAATGCTAGCAGTTTGAATTTTGAGTCTACTCCATAGCAGGAACGTTTACATGTACTTCTGAGTCAGGGGAGCTGTAAGATTCCTTTGATTAGAGAGGAGGGAGGAAGAAATTGTAGAGTAGGTAAAGCTCTAGTTTGTGCAGAACTGCGTTATCTGTAAGCTTAAAAACCGCAAAGCGTAGAAAGTATTTGCCCATTAAAAGAAAATAGAACATTTCATGGTACTGAATTAGTCTTTTAAAATCTTTCTTTGAGGTAATTAAAAAAAGGTGGCTCCATCTGTTTGCTGTATTTTGATAAAGATCTTAAATTGCAAGTCTGCTCGCCTGTTATATTTTAACTTGTTAGAATAAGACCGTCCAAGTGGACCAGTGTTTTCTTGTGACAGAGCAGAAATTGTAGGAGGAAATGAATCCTACCAAAGTTTAGGTATTTCACTTCAGGAAAAACATCGTCTGACTCTAAACTACACAATGAAGCGTTTGTTGGGAGTTAGAGAGAGGTCAAGAGTTTTGGACTTCACTGACGACTTGGTTTGTTTTCCCTCAGGTTTTCTGGGGTCACTGCATCAATGCCCTGGTCCATTCCATCATTCTCTTCTGGTTTCCAATGAAAGTGCTGGAGCATGGTAACTGCTTCATTATTTCTTACGTCAGTAACTGATGTTCGGTCTTACAGAGCCAGTGTGTTTGCAGATTTGGAGGTCGTGACAAGTTCCAAGAAAATAATGCTGATAGACAGTTCAATAGACTATAGCTGCTGTTCTTGGCTGGTTATCTTGTGGCTTTCAGAGTTGATTCATATTTAACATAATTGTTGTTCATATAATAACTTTAATGCTTGAAAAATTAAACTACTGCTTTGTGAAAGTCTTACTTAAATTCTGAAAAGAGTCCTATACAACATCTGATTTTTTTTTCAGTAGTGTAGTTTAGTTCTCAACTTTTTACTGTTTAATCTTCTTTAATCTTCTAACGGCAGCTGTATTACAACCATTAGATTTAAATCTTGTTGGATCTTTCCCATTCCATAACGCAGCACTGTAAAATATAGAATAAAATAGAGATTTCACTTCTGCTGAAGTCAGTGGAAGAAGTGGACCGACTGGAATGGAAGAAGACTAGATCATGAGTCAGATACTAGGAAAACAATTTTATTTTTTTTCTTGTACAAACTAAGTTTACTAAGTCTTGTTTTTATGGAAGGTGTGCAACTGCATGGTATCTCGGGGACCGGTAAACCTCCAATGGTTCTTACCTAGCTTTACAGCATAATTGTCTGGGCAGGAAAAAAACATGGGAAACCTGTTGTTTTACTCTATTAAGAAATGGGAATAGATAAGATGAGGAATTTAGGGGAAGTGAGTAGTATTTATCTAAAAATACGAGTTTTTCAAAACAAGCTTTGTTGGTAAACACTGATTTCAAGAACCTCAGCTTGAGGATGGTTTAATTTCAGAGGAGGGAGAAGAAAAGGAAAAGGGAGGGCAGATGATTGCTCACAGGAGAGAGGCATGATGGTAAAGATAAGGAGGAGGCAGGCTCGTATTTCTCGTTACCTGGCTGAGTAAAACTTGTGTCATAGCCTTAGTGACAGTTTCATGCGCTGTGAGATAGACATACAAGAAGGGGATCTCCCTGTCTCCTCTGTATGTGGGCTGGGAGCTCTGTTTCAGTTTTGGGGGAGAGAGGTTGCTTTCGGTTCACTGGTCTTTGTTTTGTTTCGGAGGGGAGGGAGTTGTACTATTTCACTATGTTTATGGGAAATGTTAGTCCTGAATAGCTGCTTTTTCAATCCAAAGTCAGCTATTGTAGGCCGATGTCTGTAGCAGTTAGGCTGCAGTTTTTGCTTCAGTCTTCCATACATTTTTTTTTTGACTGTTCCATTCCCAAATAGATTACACAATTTAAATGACTGCAATGGTAAGACTGGAAAACTCACCTGCCCAAATGGTAACTTTCTTTGAGATCATTTCAATAGGTTGCTTAGCTTGCTTTCCAAAGAGGAATGAGTATTTAATTTTCAAGTTTCTTTGTATTTCTAAGTGAAAAAGAGATTTCGGTGCCGCAGACAAAACTCAGCTATTCACACTGGGATGTTTTTTAACCTCTTGAGTTCCTCAGAATGTGAAGTGCATATATGCAATGAATGGGCACTTGTATAGCTTTAGAAATGAATGCTCACTGGACATCCTGCTGTTCTCATTAGCAAATATCAATCCTTTCAGAACTGCTTAGCCTCCCGAAGTGGAAGGTCAGGGAAAGCCCTGAAAAAAAAAAAAAGAATTACATTATTGTATTAAAACATAACCTTAAAAAGAATGGGACTTGCACCGAAAGTTATTTGATTACTTAAATGTGCATTGTGGTGTTGTACTAGAACAATATATTGGCAGAGTCATTAGATTAGTTTATTCTAGAGCTTTCCAATACATCCTGTATTTAGGCATGCCTTTCTCAATAAACTGAGACTTTTGGCATCAGCAAGGAAGGTTCCATTCTTTAGTGCTCTTTACCTTTTTCTTTGACAGTAGGCTGAAAGAGACTGCTAAATCTTTGTGTATTTGTGATTGATGTGGTAGGTGACTGAGGCCAGGAGTACTGAGGCCAGTACTTTTCTCCTGAGTACCAGGAGAAAAGTTGGGCTGGTAGAGATGCCAGTAGCCACAGACCAAACTATTGCTAGGCAAGCTGGCTCAGGGTTTAAATCCTGTTCTACTGTTATTGATTAGTAGATCTGGTGCTGTTTCTTAGTAGCTTAGTAGCTCTGGTGGGAGGTGTCCCTGCCCATGGCAGGGATTGGAACTAGGTGGGCTTTAAGGTCCCTTCCAACCAAACCATTCTAGGATTATATGAAAATAAGAATAAAATCAGGGATATAGAACAACCAACTTCTGGAAAATATTAAGAATCTGTCAGTTCTTCAGAGAAAAGCACATACAGCGATTGTAGAAGTAAGCCATAACAAGTGGCTTGGGCAGCTGCATTGGCTGAAGTTGTTACCAGTATGCTGGGCAGAGTCTTTGCCACAGAGGTCAGGCTAGCAGGGACTCTTCTCTGTAGACATCAAAATTTGCTGATCCTGGAGACCTGCTTTACAGGAACGCTGTTAACAAAGTAGATGACCCTGGTTTTACAATGTCAGATCCAGTTTTGCAAATAAACCTAGCAAAGTGGTGCCCTCATAGTAGAAGCACTGTAATAGGCAGTATGTGTTTAGGAACAGGTCCAAGGGGTTTATCTTAAGCCTTTTTCATCCCTGCTGTTTGTGTATTTCTTTAGCAGTTGTCTTAAAACCTGTGAAAATACCGGTACTTATCATGCTTGAGTAATGCTTGAAAGTTCCTGTGAGTATGAGTTCATCTGGCATCAGCCTGGCTGTCGAGTGTGCTTTCGTGGCGTTCCGGTTTCATTCAGCATGGGCTAAGAAAGACTAAACAGACATTTGAAGCATTGCCAAGGTTGGCACTTCCAAATGATAGATTAACGTGTACTTACCCTTCTGCACACTTGACTAAGAGAAAGCTTGTGTGGAGGACTAAATGCTGTTCAGTTACTGAATTAACCTCCAGTAAGACAGTTTAGAAGTTATATGTGTTCTTTGGAGATCAGTCATTTGCATCTTTCTCTTAATGCAACTTTCTTCCACCAGAGATCTTAGGCTTTCTTCACAGCCACAGCAAATAATGGAATTTGTTCGAGCTGTCAGTGAGCAGTACAGAATAGATAGCCACCGAAAAAGTGATGCTGATGTACCTCAGCTCCTGCAGACAAATTACATTTCCCCTTCTGCTAATGGCTTCTGGCAACTGGGACTGTGTATACATGCTCTGTCTGAGCATCATGTCTTGTTTAGCACAGCTGCTGCATTACCAGTAGCTCACGGCTTCTAAAAGTGCTTTTAGACAGTCCAAAAAGTGAGGTTAAGACCAGTTATTGTCTAGTGTCCTGAAAATCTCCTTGATGTGTCTTCCATTCTGTTGATAAAATTATTAACAAATGTAATTGCTTCTCTTTTTCAGATGCTGTATTCACAAATGGACAGGGAATTGACTATTTATTTGTTGGGAACATAGTTTACACTGTAAGTTTATCTATTCAAGACATTTTTGAATGGTAGAATATCTTTACTTTCTTTTTTTTTTATCATCAAAAATGATGTAAAGCAGAAGAAACTGTAAAATAAAATGAGGTCTTTTTTGTGACCATGATTTTCTCCCTTATTCACTTTTTTTTTTTTTCACGTTTACTGACAGTATCTTCTGCTCTGCCCCAGTCTGCCAAGTCCCTGAGAGGTGGGGTGGTGCTACTAGATGCTAGTTCCTTTTTCAGGTGTGAAGGGGAGATTGGGCTGTGAACACCTATGAATTTGAGAGTGCTAATACTGCACTTTTTTTTTCTTTTTCCCTTGCAGTATGTTGTAGTCACTGTTTGTCTGAAAGCAGGTTTGGAAACAACTGCATGGACAAGAGTAAGTGCTGTTCAGTATCTCTTATTTTATTAGTGTACCTTTCTCCCTGATTAGTATTAATACGGAAAAGAAGTACTAAAAATGATTTCAGGCTGCAGTGTTTAAATCGGTTCTTTGATTTAAGGATAAAGTAAGTTCCCTAACGAGAGGAGAGGAGAATGAACACATTCTAATGACATGATAAAACAGTCAGTCTATCAGAAGTGGGAAGAGGAGAAGGCTAAAAGCATTTTGCAAACGTCTCTAAATATTGAAAATTTAGAATATTTTCTACAAATTAACATACTACTGTAACTGGTTAAGAAAACAGTTTAAGAACAACATCTCTTTACTCTGTAGCTTCTTTAAAAGTTAATGCAACAGTGAATAAAAGTTGTCTGCCCAAGGATAAACAAATGGGCTTTGAAGCTAGTAGAAAGCACTAGTGACTTCACATTGGCTAAGATTTTTTGTTTGCAAACTTTCAGTAAGAAATAAGGCATGTTTGTCAAACCCTTTTTGTTGATTCCTAGATGTGAGTCATTTACTTGCAGTAAGAGAGTGCTCTGTTACTGGAAGGTGTCAGAATCTGCCAGGGCACTGACCTCCAAAGAATATGCGGAGTAGGGAGGGCTCCTATGTTGATGACACTTCAACGCTTTTCACCCCTTCCTTCCCCCAGTCCCTTGAAAACACGAATCTTTTTGATTTTGGTGGAGTCCTTTTGTCTCCACAGCTACATGTGGTACTTTATGGGAATCTAGTTTGCGTGACATACTAAGACATCCTGCCTCAAGACCAGGGTGTTTTGAAGAGCCCCATATTCTTATTCTGTCAGTTTCCTGGAGGGGCTTGGCTAAATCTCATAACCTCATTTCCCCTATTAGCTATAAAATGTTTCCTTTCATTCCTCACAGAGGAATTGTTAAGATTAATGAGCTGATGTCTGCTCTGAATGTTATGAAATGCTATCTGCATGGATTATTTAATTATTAGGGAAATGCTAATGTTTTCTGCCTCATTCTGTCATCTGAAAATAAAATCCATTCTTTTTTGTTGTTGATTAAGTGCAAGTTCTGTGTTGTGTACTAATTTTTTAAAATGCAAAAGGACTTGGAAATAAATTAATTCCCCATGCACTAGAAGAGGACATATTAAAATCTGCAGTGGAGGCCTGTGAGCCTGTTTAGATCCTGTTATATTACGAATTATTTGATGCTTCCTCCTCTCTCCCCTTCCCTGAGTACGCGGTGTCTTTTCAATCACCTAGGGATAATCATGATCCCCTCTTTCATACCTTTATTTTAAAAGACACCATAATGTTTAGTAGAGCTCAACGTACTTTAGCACTGGCATTTGTACAGGAAATTATTGTTCTTCACAGAAAAGTGTTTGTGTTCAGAATCAACTTTTTCTACATATACTTGTAATTCCTGTCTCATTGCTCGGACCGAGGGACTCTCATCATCTTGGAATCTGATGTCGTGCAATTATTATTTCAGCTGTGAGTGAATCAACACACAAAGAATCTTGAGGTTACTTGAAGAGTATTAAATGTACAACATTGAGTTAAGCCTCTCCTCCATCATCAACTGGATTGGTTACATCCAATTTGTTTGAGGGAACACGAGGGACGCTGCCACTTGGGAGAACATGATGGGCTCAGCTGAAAGCTTTAAATAAATAACACAGATTCAGAGTAGTTGGGAGTCTGGTAGATCCAGTAGGTAGTGTGGAAAGAAAGGCTTTGGTTGAAGTAGTCACATGCATAACAAAATCTGCACTGTAGAGCTGTGTGGAGCAGCTTTGTGTTATGTGTTGCCTATCTACAATACTGCAGTAGGCTTGTGCCAAAATACAGCTTTCTTAAATACTTTACCATGCTACTGAAGCTGCTTCAGATAAGTTGGATGCACAAGATAGATACACAGTGTGTCTAATTTCTTATGCACTGGATTTCTTTTTCTGACTGCCATTTAACACATCTGACAAACCAGCTTCTGCTTTGCCTGCTACTTCTTAAGAAATGTATGACAGATCAGTGGAGAACCAACAGTGTAAAGCTTGGTGGGTAGGGTTAGTGTTCAAGAAATGATTTCAAACAGGACAAGGAGGGCTCTTGCTGAAAGCAGAAGGCCTTTTAAAGGTAGAGAATAAATTCCACCAAGTTACAAGCCTGAGATGTGGGAAGGGAGATGCATGGCAAGGGATGATTGAGATTACCATGAGAAGATGATGAAAAATAAATGAGCAAAGACTTTGCTAAGCTGGAAAGGACAAAAAAAAGAGCTGCAAAACTCAAGAACTGTCCTACCAACATACCGGAGAGAAGTGAGACTAAAAATGAAGATGTCAATTCACTAGCAGAAATACAATACTACAAAGTGGGAGTACGTCTTACAGTGGTTTCCCTGCTTGCTTTTCTTTACTGTTTTTAATCGTAAAGCTTGTAGGAGTTAGCAGTTTGGAAGCATCAGGCCAAGCTATCCTGGGCCTTCTGCCCGCTAGTTTGAAGGGAAGACCATGGCTGAGGGAAAGGTCCTTTTGGGAGAGCAGTGCTGGTGCTGTTCTTGGGCCACTGCATGGGGCTGGCTCTTCTTTAAGGCGAGCTCTTGCAGCAGCCTTGCAGTGCTGCTCTATGAGGAGCTGAGCACCACAGTTCCGCACTGTGGAGGCCTTTATTCTGGCCAGTGATTCATAGTGATGTGAAATGTCCTTGTTTTCAGAAGAGCAAACACATCAAGTAGGTGAAATCCCCCTCACTTCCTTCAAATTTAAAAAATAACAGCAATAAAAAAATCTCCTAGTGTTAGTTTCATTCACCTTAAAATTGGATCAGAATAACTTTTCCTTAAGCAGTTACCGGTCAGATCTCCTCGATGAAAAAGAGCAAACAGAGAAAGTTGGAAAAGTAATCTTCCTGCCCATAGTGTCTCTCCAGGAAGGGGCCTATCCCATGCCCTGCTCATTAGTCCAGCAGCTTTCAGGGTTGAACAACATTTCGGCTTTCCGAGAGCGCCTCGAAGAGCGTTCTTTCCATCGCCTCTTAACTTCTGCCGGATGAATGCCTCCACTGTAAGCCAGTCTCCAGTCGCTTCCAGCTATCCGCCAGTCTGCACTGGTGCTGCAGGCTCTCCCCGCTTGTTTGTTTGCGCTGCTTGTGCTCAGGAAGGACTCACCTTTCTGAGGATGCTCCCAGGGAAGGAGCGATTTCTTCTCCTCCCTCTAGAAATCGGTGTTTGTCTCACAAATGCAATATTAGACACTTGGATTGTCAGGCTTGCTGTTTTAAAAAAAAGGCAAATGAAATCATCAAATAGAAAGCATAAAGCTGAGAGCTAAACAAACGGACCGTGTGTCCACCGCAGCCACCAGTGCATGAATTCATTGCCGTGTTCCTAAATCCGCGTGTGTTTAGTAATTAAGATTTATGCAGGTACTTCGCTGAGTTAGAGCCAAAGTCATCAGCCGCGGGAGTTGTTGGTATCCAAAAAAAGCTGGAGCCAATAGTGAGCTCAGTTGCTTGTTACAACCAAAATTACTGATTCCATCCACTGCAATGTAAAAGTAAAACAGCTTAAATCATCTTGAACGGCAAAACAGTTTGGGTATGTAGAAGAAATGACGTTCCTTAATGGAACTGAAATGAAACATGTACTGGACGTGTTCTTGGTCACTTTGATACCACTTTTATTTACTCTTAGTCTGCAGATTAAAGAGCCAGTAAAGGTGTAAACTGCATTGCATATCTGTAAATCACCTAAAGCACTTTCAAGGCAGAAAAGCAAAGGTGATCAGTAGGTGTTGATCATTTAAGTGGCGGTGTATCACACAACACTGAATCTTCTTCAGGGAAAGGTATGCGAGTGGTGCACGTGACCTGTGTGCACACAGGGGATCTGACATGAGGGATTTGTCAGGATGAACTTTAACCTGTGCCTTTTGAAAAATTCTACCTTGATGTATGTGTTGAACCTGGCATGTGTGCAGTGGGAACCAGGAGCTAGATGAGAGAAATCAGAGCACTAAGGAAAATCTGGTGAGTTTTTGGAGCTGGGAGTAAGACAGATTGGCTGAGAAGACTATCTGCCTGCCCTGTCGCGAGGCAGAGATTAAAGAGGAGAGCTGGTTTATGCTGTTTAAACAACCTGTGCTACTGGCCTGAGACCAAGCGCAGCAGACAGGCCTGCGTGAGGCTGACAGAGACCTGAACAGAAAAGTGTCTGTGGGTGAGGCGGGAGGGGGAAGCGCGCTGTGCTGACTCTCCTTCTCTCCCTGCTCCTTGACAGTTCAGTCACCTGGCGGTCTGGGGAAGCATGCTGCTCTGGCTGGTCTTCTTTGGCATCTACTCGGCCATCTGGCCCACGTTCCCCATGGCACCCGACATGCTCGGGCAGGTCAGTACGAAGGCTCGGCGGCGCGGGGATGCTCAGCACCGGGCCTGCTGTCGGACGCGTGCAAGAGGCTTGTAAAGAATTGTATTATACTCACTACACTATTTTAACAACTTTTTTTTTAAAGCCCTGCATTCATTTAACTTCATCTCCTCATTAAAAGAGCTCTTTTTCTCTCAAAAGGTGACATCAGATGTGATCATATGCACTGTACATACTATACAAATATGCAAGTCTCAGTTCACTTGAACAGCAGTGGCTCTTTCCTTATTTTTTTCCTAGTTAGGCTTCATCTTTTACAAAATTACAAGTACAAACTTAGTGGTTTTGCTATGTATTTTTTTCACCATGGTTTCTGTCTTCCATGTATTTTCATGTTTGATCCTTTTTTCCTGCATTTGTTTAAAATGAACCAGAATGGACTTGAGGATAGCATGAGATGGTCAGAAGGGAAGCTGATCCATTACTGGTCTGTGTAACACCAGTGGAATGTTTCATTTGGTCTTCCAGTGTCAGCTGAATTCCAGGTGATGAAATTTTCCCTTTGGTGTCATCATCTCAACCTGTGGTGAGCGCACTGAGTCACATGGCTGTCAAAAGTATGCCTCGTGCATATTGAAAATAGCGGGCTTCCAGTAAAAGCAAGGGACTTAATAAGTATACAGTAACAAAAAAAATATTCTGTAGGAGTGGAACTGCTTTCAAAATGATCAGAAAAGAGTGTTTGATAAAAAGTTTAGAGTTGTATTTAAAGCAAGGATGCTGTTTATGATACAGAAAGAAGAAAAAAATTTAGCAAAGAATTGAAGCATATTTAACTTACATCACCCTTGTGTACCAGAACATAATTATAAAAAAAATCCAACTGTAAAGAAATCAATTAGAGATTTTTGAAGTTACTCTCACATTTCTACTCAATAAGAGCAGTCTGTCATCATTTTGTTCCTGCTGTGGCCTAACACACAGTGTTTAATATGCTGCTGAAGCACTGGGGATAACGGAGGCCATTACAGGTTTTCAGACAGCTCTTTGCAGCAAGGAGTGGCAGCTGACAGGCTGCGATCAGCAGGTAAGTGGCTAACAGACAAAAACTCACTGCTTTGATAGTATTTCACGGTGTCCTACATGACTTTCATGGCACATACAGCATCAGCAGCTGTAGTTCATATTTCCATATATCAGGCAGAAATTCGACTGAGTATCACGCAGAGCCATGAACTGCTTGTCCTCCACAGCAGACCTGTAGTGCTGCCATTAATGTGTCAACCTTCTCCTACACAAATGATAAGGTGAGCTATTCCTTTTTATGAGAAGGGTCAGGCTATCAGCTTTTAGCTTTATCACTTTTTTTCCTCCCACAATTAGCTCCCATTTTTTTCATTGTGTTGGTAATCTTTTGCTCCAACAGAAATTGTAGGCCCTTGAACAAAAGCTTCGCGTTACTGAAGTTTTAGTTTTGCTTGAATACCTTCTAAAAATTTTCAACTTTAAACTTTGTTTAAATTGTTTTTTTCTGAGGCTATGACTCAAGAAGCAGTAATAATAACTTGCCGAGGTTAAAAAAAAGGTTTTGGATAATGTTTTAGATGACATATTTTGGTGGATTACTGGATTTTTCTTGATTTTGTAAAATCAGTGAAAGCTTCTAAGGTTAAAGAAATTTGCTTACCGCTTGCAGTAACTTAAACAAAGGCTCTTGAATAATTGGGTGCTGTCATAATACCAGTTTATGGTGAAATGAGCTGAGATCATCTTAGGCTGTAGTCAGTAAAACGCATCTCTTTACTTTTTCCCAGACTCAAGGTATTCTTTGGCTCCTGCTGTCTGTCTTTCTGTATTTACAAGTAGTCAAAATATGTTAAAAGCTAAATGGGAGAGTCAAAAAGCTTACTTTTTGTTTTTAAACATCTTGTTAGTGTGTTTATATTTTTAAATAAACTGAATTCCAGAAACTGCTAGATATTCATACTAGAAAAATGCAATAGCACTTGAAGGGAGCTGTTTTTAACTGTAGTACATTTTTAGTGCCAGGCAGGACTTTGTGCCATGAGTAAAAGGCATAGAATGTGCAAAACATTTTACTCTGCCCATTCGTCAAATGTCAGCATGGAGTCTTGCAGACATTTAAGTATGTGAAAAGACGCTTTGTTTCTGCTGGGATTTATTAAACCATTTTCACTAAGTATTTCTTTCTCTTGCCCATTATATCTTGAGCATTCTCACAGGGAAAATAATACCATTTTTTCCCCTCCTGGAGGGCAAAGGGAAGCAACTTAGTTATTCTCTGCTGTCAAAGAGTCAACATATTTCTTCTTTTTCTGCTACAGTACTTCACAACAGAATACAATTAACATAATAAGACAAAGCAGTGATAAAAATTTCAGAAGTCTTTAGTAGAACTTCTCCATATACATCTGGTATGCTGGTTGTTTTGGGGGAGTACTTCTTCAGATACACAAATAATAGTTCCCTTTAATAGTATCAGTAATGCAAGATCAAAGAATTTTTTGGTCACATTTCTTCCATATGTCATACAGGTGTGTGTGTGAAATGCTGCTCAGATTTTTTGGATGTTTCTTCATAGGACTTGCAGCATACTTTGGGTTTTTGAGAATAATATTACACTGTATGGGATCAAAGTTTGTGTGCACATAGGCCCACCCATGCACATACATAGATACCAGGCTATGAAAGCATGTGTATGTACACATATATATGAAGATGTGATATGTGTATGAAAGCTTTTATTCTTGATCCATACATTATCTAAGATGAAGAACAACAGATCTCCTCCTTCCCCTCCCCAAGCTCAAATACTATGTATAGTGTTTTAAGGGAGGGTCCTTCCTTTCACCTCTCCAAAGCATCAGGTATTGGCTCTTGGACGGAGAAAAGACTACTACTGAGCTGTAAGTTTTGCTATTTATTTCCACAGTGTTTTGTCTTTGCTTTGTGAGTCGTTATCGTTAATGACATGTCTTCAGGAAAACTAGTAATACTCTTTCAAACTTAAGGGAGTAAGGGGGCGAAAGAGCAGGGTTTTAATCTGCTTTTGAGAGGGTCACAGATTGTGGCTAATCCACAGTGCAAATTATTAATTTCTAGATTTTTATATTCTTGTGTTGTGTTACATGTATATGGTCATAGCTCAGAGCTGGGATTTAAGAATCGTTTTGAATTTGGAACACATCATCTCGATCTTGGAGCGACATTCGTAAGGCCTTTCCTCATAGGAGCCTTCTAGTCCCATCACAGCTGGAGGTGTTGCAGATGGAGCTGCTGCACTTTCCCTTTACTTCTTTACAGCCTCTGTTGAGAATAAATTGTGCCAACAGCTCCGCTTCTGCGTAGGGGAAGCCGCTGAACATAGGAGTCACTCTAATCCTTTTCTAACTCTAATGGAATCCTTTATCGGGAGACTTTTTAAACTACAACTAAGTCATCAGATTCTTGCTAGGTTATTTGACTACTTACTTAGAGTTTAAGAAAGATGTGCATCATCTTTGACAGGGTGTTTTTTAAAAAATCCCAGTAGTGGAGATGTCCAGTTGATCCCATGTAATATGTCAGTAGCAGTGCTTATTGAAATTAGTGGCTCATCAAGAAAACAACTCTCCCTCTCTTAGGAAACCTTCCTGTTTTTTTCTATGGGTGTGCCATTAGCGTAACAGATACACCGTAGCTATTGCAGTAGATATTTGGTTTGGAGAGGGGAAGGTGATCTAGAGGGTTTAATTTACTTTGCAAAGCTGTTTTTTTAGGTGGCCTCCAGTCTGAAATTCTCTTAAATCTTGCTGATTCAGTTCTTGACAAAGCCTGTGAGAAACCTGCATGGGAAGGCTTAAAAATAACACAAAACAAACAAAAACAAAATAAAACGAAGACAAGATGATAGTCATTATTGCAACAGAATAAACAGGTTTCATGTTACTGCTGTTTCAAATCTGTACTGAAATAGTGACAGCTTAGTGTAAATTTTCATGCTTTCCAGAATAGTTCTGCCTTTTTCTCTACACTAGACGTGTTTTTTTTCCAGAGGTCTCAGTTGTTGTTCTCTTTGGCTTCTCATATTTCTGCGGTGTTTGGCGCTCATTAGAAAATTGGCCGCTTTGATTGTGGTTTGTCTGCAATCAGTTGCACATTACATTGTGGTGTCAGTGTTTTGGTCTGTGGAAATTCTTCATTCAGCTGTTACTCAAAAAGCAGACTTTGCCTGCCAGTCGAGGTTCTTAATGCCTGCTGATGGTGTTTGTTTTTATTATTATGCACAGTGGTCTCCATGGCACTTGATGTGGTTTTGGAACTTTCTCTGCAATTTTGGACTATGCTCCGAGTAGACAAATTAGACTAATGAAGCATGCATATATTTTTAAGCATCTGTTGAAGGAGTAGATTGGTTGTTTTTATGATCCACATGTGGATTTCAGAAATGAATGTCATTTTTAGGTCCCTGGTGTTGTTCTGTATGATACACCAAAAAGAGATGAAACAAGTGATAGGGATAAAATTGATGTTTTTAATAACTTTTGATTGTGAAATGAGGAGACTAAACATGCTTGCTTTCTGGAGGCTAACCCCACAAAAACATGCCACTTCACGTGTTTGTCAACTCTGAGATAAATCTCTCCTAAGTACTTACTAAAGATGTCCTAGACTTGTTTCTCCTTTGAAATTAATTCATAAAAGCAGGATGGTATGTGCAGCCATGCCCAGTACTGTGTTGGCATTTCCTTATAGTGCCATGTAAAAATAGGATTAAGCCACGGACAAAAAAACTCGTTCTGGTTCAGGAATTGACGGAATTGGCAGTGCACAACAGGGCAGTCAGCTGGCCTTGAAATTTCTCTTGGTTCTTCTTCTTGGCCCACCTTCCGTTTGGCATTTATCCCTGCCCTAGCCTGTGGCTGGTGGGCTTGTGTGTTCAATGGATGAGTAATACAAAAGTGACTGTAGGTAAATTGCTCCCCACAGGTTGTACAAACAGCATGCATAAGTTGTCAGCTGTTTTTCTTTCAGTATTGTAATGAAAGCTGGACACTAGCCACACTATCTGGCCAACGTCTGTTTTGAGATCGGGTAGCTTTTAACAAGTTTAAACACAACTCAGTAGCTTAAATTGAAATACAGTGCAACACAAGACATTTACACTTAGTCATAACCGGCAGATTATCTAGATTTTGTTGTTGTTGTTTTGGAGTGGGGTATGGCAGTGTCCAGGAACACAGGAACAAGCTTCTTCACTCGGGATAGAATTATAGTCCCATGGTAATTGACTGTGCTTCAAAAATTGTTTCTTCATTCAGTGTGGAGTACAGGATTGCTTAATCTCCTTCGAAATTTCCCTTAAATCACTTTTTCTTGGATTTAAAAGTAGCAAAGACTTGCTGCATGCTCGTGGGAAGATGTTTGGAAGACGTCCTACTCAGTATTTTCTTAATTAGAAACAGCTGGCTTTTAAATTTAGAAAAGCAGCTACTGTATTTTACCAGAGGCAGTGAACACTAATATTCATGTCTCAAAAAAAAAAAAAAAAAAAAAGACTATATTTTGAGCCATGTTGACAAGCAGGGAGAGGCTAAATGCATGACTTGCCATAGTGGATCAGAGCATTTCAGATGTAGTCTGCATCAGAACAGAGGAAAACCAAACAGCTCTACAGTGTGGGTTTGACGTGTATGACAAGAGTTTGTGTGCATCCCTGTGAAAGAAAATACTTTTTCTTTTCATAGAATTAGATTCCTAGAATATTCTATGTTGGAAGGGACCGACAAGGATCATTGAGTCCAACTCGTGGCTCCACTCAGGACCACCCAAAAACCAAACCATGTGTCTGAGAGCACTGTCCAAATACTTCTTGAACTCTGGCAGGCTCAAGGCCATGACCACTTCCTTGGGGAGTCAGTTCCTGTGCCTGAGCACCCTCTGAGAGCAGACCCTTTCCCTAACCCCCAGCCTGACCCTCCCCTGTCCCAGCTCCATGCTGTTCCCTCGGGTCCTGTCACTGTCCCCAGAGAGCAGAGCTCAGCGCCTGCCCCTCTGCTCCCCTCGTGAGGGAGCTGCAGGCCGCCATGAGGCCTCCCCTCAGCCTGCTCTGCTCGGGGCTGAGCAAACCAAGGGACCTCTGCTGCTCCTCATACGTCTTGCCCTCCAGACTATTCAGTCTTTGTTGCCCTCCTTTGGACACTCTCTGATAGTTTTATGTCCTCTTTATATTGTGGGCACCCAAAACTGCACCCAGTGCTCAAGGTGAGGCTGTACCAGCACAGAGCAGAGCAGGATAATCCCTTCCTTCACCCAGCTGGCAGTGCTGTGATGAGCTCTCCAGCCTCTCATCCCCTCATTCTGTACATATATCCAGGGTTGCCCCTTCCCAGGTGTAGAATCCAGCACTTTCTTGTTAAACCTCACACTGTTGGTGATCGCCCAGCTCTTTAAGTTGCCAAGATCTCTCTGCAAGGCCTCTCTACCTTCAATGGAGTCAACTGTTCCTCCTAAATTAGTATCATCTTCAAACTTACGCAAAACACCTTCTAGTCCTATATCCAACTCGTTTATGATAACATTAAAGAGAACTGGTCCTAAAATGGAGCCCCAGGGAACTTCGCTAGTAACTGGATGCCAGTGTGATATAACCATATTTACTTGTAACCCTTTCAGTCCAACCCATCAGCCGATTGTTCACCCATCACATTATGTACTTCTCTAGCTGTATGCTGGACGTTTTTTCCAGAAGGGTACTGTGAGAGACAGTATGGAAAGCTTTGCTGAAGTCCAAAAAAATTACATCTGCTGGATTCTCTTAATTAACTAAATGAGTAACCTTGTCATAAAAGGAAATTTAGTGAGGCTCGTCTTCCCCTTGTGAACCCGTCCTGGCTATTCCCGAAGATTGCATTGTCTTTCAAGTATTTTTCAGTACCTCTTAGATTAATCTTTAATCCTAGGATAGTCTTTTAATCTTTAATTACATTATTTAAAATTATTATAACTGGAGAATGGCCAACCAGTTTTTTTGTGTCTTGAGAAGTGCTCAGCCTCTGTGACACCTTTTGCCAGTCAGTTTTTTAGGCTAACAGTGGGCTACTTATGGGATGTAGGGTGAGTTGGAGGGCAACTCTATAGAAAGAAATTTGGGTCTGCTCTTGCACAGATTCATTATTCAGCACTCCTGTCTGTGGCTGTTATCTGTAGGAAGCAGCCATGCTTCCAGGCCTGTTGAAGGCATTGTGCAGGCACTGAGCAATTACCTCTTCCTACATGGAGTTTGTTACCTTAATGGCCTCGTATTGATGATGGTGGGTGGGAGGGAGAATATGAAAGTAATAAAAGAGCAATATGCTGCTGTTCTTATAATCTCAGAGAGAAAGAAGAAAAGGTCATAGAGCAATTGTGGATGTAAGATGATTTCTTAACAGGCATTTAAAGCTCCCATCAACGAAGTTGTAACTCCTTTAGAAAATAACATGAATAACAGATGGGATCTATTCCAAAGGGCAGTAGGTGACTCTGAGTTGGAACTAGTGATTTTATAGCTTGCTCTGGTCACACTTAAGTCATTTTGTTTTCTGATGGACTCAGGAGAGCCCAGATAGCAGATATTTGGAGTTTTATTGGGAAGTTTCCTGTCCTTGGGGACAGGAGGGTCATGTTATGTTTTTATTTGAATTTACTTTATTGGAATTCGTTATTTTTTGTTTGTTTGCTGGGGGGGGACTTTGTTTTACTACATTTGTGTTCCACACCACTGTTTTTTCCCTGTGCTGTTTGGGTTGCATTTTTGGAAGAGACAAACCTAACTATTTTCTATGGGAAAAATATTTCCAGATCAATTTGAAACATACCTTTATTCCCTTTCCTCCCTACAGTATATGTTTCATGAGATCATTTTTTCCCAATTGTGTTATGTCAAAATTTGATCCAAAAAGCCCTGAGGAGTGGAAATGATCTCGCTTATATTGTTCTAAGACTGACGTGGGTGCACAGGCTTTGGGAGCAGGGAGGCTGGAAGGAGTACAGCCTTCCCAAATATCCCACATATGACCATGGGTCATTTGGGGCAGTCTATCCCCTACTGATTTCCTGTTCATGCAGCAGCCTGCAGCAAAGCTGGTATCTTGTGCTACTTCTCCATTGGTGGATATGGTAAAGATAAGAATCGTTTCTAACCTGAAAGCTGTAAATTTTGGAAGTGCCTTTGGATGTCTGTAGTAGTCAAAATGCAGCTGTTTGTCTTGTAGAGCACAATTTCTGATATTTGTGTATAACAATTGAGCTGGTATTTCTATGATAGTAATCTTATCAGAAGGCTTAGGTGGGGCCTGTAGAAAATAATATTGTGAAAGCAGTGCTAAGCAGACACTCGCATGCACTTTCAGTGGGCTATGTTTTCTGTAGGCAAATACGTGATTCAATGAGGTTGAGACGAAAGAAGGACAGAGGAGTGTTGTCTGTAACATAATGCCTGAAATGTGAAGGACCCACTCATGCTACCCTTGTTCTTTGTAGCACAAAACCCAGCAGTGGCCGTCCTCAGTAGCTTGATGTTGGGAAGAGAATTATTTCCACCACTAAGAGCTGCAGTCTCTTGCCAAGAATCTTGCAGGGAGCACAGCCCTAGACTTATCGCCCTTTTCCAGTATATATACATGTGAGTGACTTAAGCAATTTTATGCTTATTGTAGATTTCAGCAGGCCAATGAATGCAGAGAAAACTGGAGCAAGGGTTCAGGAACAGTGGTGTTGTTACACACATGCACGTAGTCATGTACATGCACAAAAGACAAGCATAATCGTCCTTGCTCTATATCATGCATTGCATTTTGGATGATGCTGGAGGAGGAGAGGACAGGATTTAGTACAGTGGCTGCACTATAGAGTACATGTTAAAATTGACCCAAGATGGCTATTTGTTTTCAGTGAATTGAGAAACCCAAATTGATGGTGTCAAATAGAATTTCTTATTTCTGTGAAACTTTTTGCCACTATGATGTTCTTGTTCAACAAGTGGAAGGTGCCAATTCATTTCAGAGAAATGGACCCGTGACAATTTTGTACACAAACTTACTTTCTTCATCTCGTTCTCTAAAGCAATGGACTCAGTTATGTTGAAATCTGTTCAGATCATTAGATGTTTTCAGAAGGTTCCTAGGAAAGGAGAGGATCAACACCTACCTGCCATCAGCTCCACCTGTGTTAGTGAGTGTAGTGTGCACATCTCTGAGCCAGGGAGATGCTAAGGGAATAGGATTTCTATCTAGAGAGAGAGCAAGGAATATGAGGGATCAAATGAAGAAATGTTGGCTTTCAAAGTTTCAGTTCTGTATTGATGTCGTTGCTTGCCATTGTACAGGTGGTGTGTAAAATGTGTGAGTTACTAGAAGAGACGAAGATAATAAGGTTAGCAGAGTGTAATTTTAGAATCTACAAAAAGTGACACTCACTTCTGCAAAAACTTCTTTTGAGCAGTATTTTTTGTAAGCGTCTGTTTCGGTAGACATAAAGGGTTTTATTTTTGTGTTTCTTTCATTAGTCATATGGTTTCTGTATCTTTGTCAGTGGTTGCTTGCCGTGTTTTATCCAATAGGGTATGCACGTACAGTAGAAGACCTGATGTTTGGCATTTCGTTTTCACATGTGGAAGAAATATTCTTGTTATGGAGTTCTGAGAGTATTTGAGAGAGATGTACCAAAAAGGGGTATTTTCAGGCTTTTTCCGTGTCCATAATTTCAGAGAAGCACGGAAGGTAACCACTTCAAGCTTTGCTTTAACAAAAGTTGCATTCAGGGAAGGCCCTACCAAATTCAAGTGAAGTTTCTCCGCTGTAATGACATAAAAGTGAGAGGCAATCATGGTGAATTTCTTTGACAGTGTTATCCAATTGATTTTCACTGTGCTTTCATACAACTGCATGCCAATATACAAAGAAAAATCAAAACTGGAGGAGGGAGTAGTGTGCATATGGAGTAACAAGTTACACATCTGGTGGGGGTGGCAGGAGGCGACAACAAATCAGGCTCTGTCAAGTCATTTTCCTTAGGTGCTTATAAAAAGTGCTATTTTCATTTGGGGCTAGGCAAAATCTTATTGAAGCTGATCGGTCTAACCACTACTGTTCACTGAGGATATATGTGAAGAGCAAATAAATGTTTGAACTACTGACATCTCCACGCAAACCAAAAGATGTATGAAAGGCAGCCATAAAATCTAAAATGATTTCTAAAGATCCAGTGACCACATCTGTGGACAAGTGTGTTTGATTTCAACTGCGTGTGTAAGGGAGAAAGTATTGCTGAGGGGCGTGGAAATATAACGAAGTTGGAAATGGCAGAGAGAGGGCTGAGAGAGAACTTCTAAGTGAAATTACTGGCTACGTGTAGAGTTGGGACCATGAAGAATAGGTCCGTTCTGGTCTTTTGATGTTAGTAGTCAGAAAAACATGATGAACTTAGAGCAAAGCCTGCTGTAAGGAACCTGCTTTGGCAGGAGGGTTGGACCCGACAATCTCTTGAGGTCCCTTCCAACCCCTACAATTCTGTGACTCTGTGATTCTTGAACTCATGTTCATACAAGGAGAATTGTTTTAAAGCCATTTGTAGTCTGCATCAGCTTCTAAAATGAAAGTGGTTTGGAAGGATTGAAATTCAGCCAAGTGTTGGCTGTCACAGGCAAGGCAAAGTAAATGACATCTTTAGTGGGTCTGGATGCTGAGTTCAGAACCAAAGGGACTGTTGCTGCTAAACCTACTTGATTATTCTTGCTCACTCCCACACAGCATTATGTTCCCTAGGTCTCAAATTCCCTCCTCTGCAGGGAGGTCGCTGCTGGCCTGTGAAATCTGGGCAGAGAGCTGGAAAGGTCCCTGCTGGGCCACTGCTTGTGGTGTTGAGCAGCCTCAAGGTCAAGGTCCCTGGCCTTTCCCCAGCGCTCATCTCCATGCACATCCCTGTTCTCCGGGATATTTTCTCCAGCCAGCATCTTTGCCTCTTTTCCAGCACTTATCTTCTTCCATCACACCTTTTCCAAGACCAATTACTTATTTGGGGACCTTTTAGTTTCTATTTGTGGCAGTTGCAAACTCAGGTCCATAGAATTTGTCGTTTCAACACCAAGTCCTGGAATATACAGATTTCTCACTGAAATATTCTGAAGTATCTTGTTAGCCTTTAGGGGAAGGAAAATCCTCTCCAGAAATCAGCATAACTGGACAGATACAGGTCTGTGGGAGCTTCACAAGAGAGCAGTCATCCTAGAAGGCTGAATCATTGTGTGCCAAGCAGTCTGTTTTCCCTATGGATCTAGAGGTTCAAAGTGCTGCTGGAATGTTCTTGTCCATGATGCTTGTAGCCTGTGATGTGCTGATGTAGCAAATTTGTAATTATAGATCTAGTTCCCTTTCTTTCATGCACTTCTTGTAGAATTACACAGCTCTTGTTCTAAGGCTTTCAAGCCCTAGTGTGTGAGATACCATACAGTGTGATAACAGGGGAGAATGAGTGACTTCGTTATCACATCGATGTGACTATTTGGAGAAATATTTGCTTTTTATATTTGACACAGCACGTGGGAAACACTGCACTGGCCTACTTAGTGGAGTAACAGGGCTTTTTGTCTGTGATGTGTCCATACAGCACCCATGGGGCTCGTTGATGTTGAGAGCCCTTGTGCCGTGGCTGCAGAATTTCATATCTGAGGGCAGAAATGGACTGGAGTCCAACAGGTTTGCCAAATACGATGTATGAACACAAAGCAACTGTAGATAGGTTTTGACATCAGTTCTTGTTGTCCTGGCTCTCGTTCTCCTCTGAGCTCTTTCCAGGGTTTGGTCTTTTGTGGCTGATTAATCTGGAAGGTCATTGCTAAACTGACAAAGTTGGCTTGATCGGTGCAAATAAGCTCAAATTAACTTTGTGGATACTTGTCAAGGGGATCCCGAGCTTCTGATAAAGTAGGTTTTAAGCAGATCTGTACAAATTTATCAGCTCAGATGGGATTCACTATGTGTTTGCAATTACTTTTTTACATCAGAATCCCTTTAGATGCTACTTTAAGAAAGACTACAAGAGTGGTTGTGTGAGAGAAAGAAATGTCAAGAGGGGCAAAGGGAAACAAGAGCTGTAGAGGACATTGCCTGAGTTAAATTATGCTCATTAATTCAATTTGAGGCAGGAATGTGTGTAAATAAACCCTGGCAGCTGCAGCAGCTCTCATTTCTGCAGGGCTTTGGCAGGAATGCAGGGGCCAATGGACATGAAATCCGGGCGCTCTTTTGAGAAATTGCAGGCAGACAGCTCTGCAGCCGGGAGAAAGAACAATCAAAGATTTACTGAAAAGACGTAATCACTTTAAGCAGACTTAAAGAGTGTGGGGTTTCAGACATGCAGATTTGGAGGTAAAATTAGTGCAGACAAAAACGAAGTCATTGAAAAACCATGAGGCTTACCTAATTCTCCTGGGTTAATGGCATTATGCACGTCCCAAATGTCCAGCCTCCGAGTGGAGTGCAAGAATTGTAGCTGTACAAGTCAGCGTCTTCAGAGTAAACTGAGTTTGTGTTTTCACAGGTGATTGTAGGTAGTTTGACTGTGCTATCTGCATGAAGTCAAATGTATTGGCCACATGAAGTTAAATGGTTTGCATGCCAAGGCGTTCAGTCTTTGGACCTCTCCCTCATACTGGATGTGTACGAGGGCCTGTAGGAACATTTCCATCGCTTCACGTGGCCCTAGAATTTACCCTGTCAGAAGTAGGCTGGACGTCAGGAGGGGGTTCTTCACAGAGAGGGTGGTTGCACACTGGAACAGGCTCCCCAGGGAAGTGGTCACTGCACCGAGCCTGTCTGAATTTAAGAAGAGATTGGACTGTGAACTTAGGCACATGGTCTGAACTTTTGGGTAGACCTGTGCGGTGTCAAGAGTTGGACTTGATGATCCTTAAGGGTCCCTTCCAACTCAGGATATTCTATGATTCTATGATTCTATGATTCTATGATTCTATGAAGTATTCAGAGAACAGAAATCTCAGTGGATACTTTGGTGCTGAAGAGGGAAGGTGGGAGCTGGATCTGCAGCAATCAGTGATGGGTAGATTGTCAGATCGGTGGGTTTTTCAGTTGTGTTTTTTTTATTAGCAGCAGTCATTATTTGTCTGACACTGCTTTGGATCTGAGGTTGGTGTATCAACAATGTACAGCAAATAAATAAAAACTAAGCCAATGGTCCCTGAACAACAAAGGGTTATTAGCTTTGCTGGCTTTCAGGTACGGTTTTAAGTAACAGTATCACCCACAGCTAAAACAGTCTGATTTTTAATTTTCATAACAGCATTTGAGGTGATTATTGATTAAATTTACCAAAGACTTGAAATCTCTTAGTTACGTTACTGATGCATGAAAAAGAAAGAATTTTTTTCTTCAAAGGAGGACAACTTGAGCATAGTTTCTTCCATGTTCTACAAATTTTATTTTATCTCAGTCCCACTGTCTTCAGATATTTGCATATCTGAAACTTTCTTAAAGTAGGAATCTTTCAAGGTAGTCTATCTAAAAACAACACCAAGTAAGTTCAAAGCTATACAGCAAAAGCTGCGAATGGAAACTTGACGCTAGCACTAAGAATAATGCTAAGTGTTTGGATTTTCGTTGAGTTTTAGGGTAGCTTATTTTCTTTGCGCATTATATAAATCATGCATACACAGGTGCATGTGTATTTAATCTCAACTTTTAAAATGTTGCAAAGTATGTCAATAGCAGTTAAAATTCTGAAGTAGGTTTCCTAAATCACTCTCTGAAATCTGGAGGTGTTCTGACTTTACCACTGTCTTTTTCTGTTCTCCCTGGGTATAGTACAGGTAGCCAGGGATGGCTGGGGATTAAACCAGGACGTGCTCAGTGGGTTTCACAAAGGAGCAGATAAATTGTTCAAACTTTGAACTGACTTCTATTTTAGTAAATATTTGTCTCATGGAAAGGAAAGGAAAGGAAAAAGGAAAGGAGAAGGGAAAGGGAAGGGAAGGGAAGGGAAGGGAAGGAAAGGAAAGGAAAGGAAAGGAAAGGAAAGGAAAGGAAAGGAAAGGAAAGGAAAGGAAAGGAAAGGAAAGGAAAGGAAAGGAAAGGAAAGGAAAGGAAAGGAAAGGAAAGGAAAGGAAAGGAAAGGAAAGGAAAGGAAAGGAAAGTTGTATTAAGTATGGCTTAGGTCATGTGTGTGTTTTTGTTTGTTTGTTTTATTGCTCTGTGGAAGAAGGATACATGAACAGAGCAGAGATTTGGTGCCACTGACGTTGGAGCACTGATGGACACCTGGCAATGCAAATCATACAAACAGGGAACTGGGGAAAAAAAGGCAGCGCTCCAGTCAAGCCAAGATAGACAGATTCACACACAATGCTTGCATTAATTATGTTTAAAGTGGCATAAAAACAACAGCATGCAGAAGTTTATTGGTCCTTCAGACAGTTTAATTACAAGCTTGTCATAAATCTGTTCCTTTTAGTATGGGAAGGATCCTCCTGAGCTGTGGTCTGAACTCAGAGCAAACTGCTAAGAGTTCAGTATGTTATTTTACGCTCCCCTTCTCTTAAGCTTTGTTTACATCCCATATTATTTTTCCTTCTCCCAGCCGAGCTCTCCCTCAGCACTGCTGGCTTCAAACATCATTTAATGTCAGGTTTAGCCATAGAAGAGCAGCAAGATCTTCTCACACCTGCTGTCTTTCAATAGCTGCCTCTGGGTCAGTAGCCTCTGGCTGGCTCTGCCATTCTTGGGAAAGTTGAATTTTAATCATTTTGCTCTTGTCAAGAGCAGTGTAAGGAGCTCTTTTTCCTCAGTCTCAGTACAGTCAGCCTGAACACCCATGTGTAAGTCCCCTGGCAGCCTCTGCATGCTCTTAACTCTGGCTGGAATGAAAACAGTCGTGATTTGTGTTTTGCCTGAGTTTCTCTGCTGATGCTCGGAGAGGCATCCAGCATCAAAATCCGCACAGCATACCCTCCGGGTCACTTCCCCCCAGGTTCTCCCCTCACTGCTGTCCAGGTGTGTGCACCCAGTGCCCTTGCACATCTCCCCAGGTGGCTGCACTGGGAGAAGTTGCATTTATTTCAGCTCACAGCCGCTGCTGCCAGCACCGTGGGCTTTTCTTGTCGGCTCAGAGGCGTGTAGTGCTTCAAAACGGAATTTCTGCTAATGCGCGGCTGTCTCCTCGTAGGTGAGATTTTCTCTCTCTTTCTGGGACTTGCACTGCTCAGCTCTGGCTGCTCAGAGGCAGCTGAGGAGCGGCCTTTGCAGCTTGAAGTTGGACTTCTTTTCTCTTCAGCCAGCTCCTTGTAGGGCCCCTGAGCCCTGTGGGGCTGGCAGCCCCAGCCTCGCTTCCTGCCTATTCTCCGTGCACCCTGCACCTGCTGCATTAACAACCTGAAGGCAAGTCCCATCCGGGGAAAGCTGCTCCGTCGCCCCAAACTGTGCAGTGCATGTTCCAGCTTCAAAAGACCCTAAAGGACTTGAGGGAGGCATTTAGTGAGCAGAGCAGTGGTCACAGCAGGGGACTGAAGGGCATTTTCCAAAGCGCCCTCATTAATTAGCGTTGCCGTGGCTGAAGCTGGAGCCCAGGTACAACTTCTGAGTGCCAACACTGCAGGGAAGGCTCTGAGGAGTCATTTCAGCCCGTTCCTTGCTTTTTGTTTGATTCCTTTTATTTTTCCTTTCCCTACCAAAGGGACTCGAATAGGACAGGAGTCATGGCCTCGCTGAAAGGGAATTTTATCACAGCAGAATACATTACTGAGTTACAGCCCCTTCTCTAGCTGCTGCTGGCCACTTTTGTAAGCTGTTCAGCAGTTCGGAAAGTTCGAAATGTCTTTGCCAGAACTCAGCTCTAAAGCACGAAAACCAGCTCGTGTTGTCTTAAGCTGAAAAATCCATTTGCTCTAAACTCTGCCTGCATTGCTGTGGTCATCACAGAGGCTTGCAGAGCCATTTGCTCCCCGCGCCTGCCCTCTGCTATCAGGATTTAGCTTTTAGCTTACAAAGCCCAGCCGGCCTCTCATAGTCTGCCTTGTCTAGGGGGGCAGGTTGTCCTTTAAGCCAGACATCCCCAGAGTTTTCCTCTGCGTGATTTTTTTCCAAGTGTGGGACTTCCTCCTCCCAGTCAATGCTGGAGCCAGCATCTCAAATTAAGCGACTCTTAGGTTTGAAATCTTGTCTTAAGGTCATAAAGCAAGCAGCTAAAAATTTATAGCAATGGAGAAGGAAGAGATTCCCACGTTCTTGTCTTATGCATGGGCCAACGTATACTTTCTACGATACAAAGTTACCAGATATGCTGCTTAAAACACCTGATAGAGATGTTTTTAATCAGACTAATGCCATTAAGGATGGTTTTCATGTCTTCCAGGGGAGCCGGATGCTTTTGTTGTTAGGAGCCTGAGGCTGGAAGGCTCAGAGGATGGGGAATGTTAGTATGTTAAAGTAATTATTGCTGTGATTTTATAGACTAATAGCTCGTGACCTTTCTCTGCCTCTCATCGGAAAGCTGGAGATTTCCCCACTGTGGTAATCCAAATCTCCCATTGTTGAATTTTTATGGTGAAAAGATCCCAAATAGCCATCAGCTTTCCCCTGGAATCTTGCTGCGGACTTGAGCAGTGTCCCTCTAAGGTTCAGGTGGGTTTTTATGTGCAACTTTAGCTCTGCCTTTATACATGTGCCTTACAGTATGATTGCTGTTATGATGGCATATTTGACTTCAAACCATAGGTTATAATGCCGTATAATTTCTTTTATGGCTTGGGCACATGTGTCATGCTTGGTAGCACCTACCTACTGTGCTCTGTGTGAGGTGATACATTCACTGAAATCTTTGATATAGGGAAAAAAATGGAGTAGCTATTCACACGCAGAAAGTGTGACCGAGTGAATAGTAGAATAAAAGTTAATTGTGAAAAGGCAGTAATTTTAAGCCCCTCTAAATTCTCCTTTTAGCCCACTGCATCATCCCCTGACATCAAAGAAATGATGCAATACGGAGCTGCCTTCTACGGTATTAAAATACGTTCCTCGAAGAAGAGAGATGTTCATACAGAAGTCTAAATCAATAAAGATTCATTAAATTTTCTGATAGTGGGAAATAAGTAAATAAACAACAGGGAAAAAATAATAAAAAAATACAAGGAGCTATGACTGGTGATCTGGTGCTTCAAGAGAAACCCTTGTGAGGGATAACATTTCTTAAATTGTATGTAATAATTTTATGATGGTATTGAAATACTGATCTTCAGCTGTGTAATGCTCTTCCTGTAGATGAACTTCAGCAATGCTAGTTCAAGACCTTTGTTTTTCCCTGCGTATGCCGTTTTCATGAACTACACCTTCAATTCCCAGTTATTTTCCCATTCATCTGCTGTCTACCTGTTTGTCAGTGTCAATTTCCATGTATTCCCTTAACATTTATGCAAGATCTTTAAAGGAAAGAAGGATCTAGATCTGCTGTACCTGTGTAGATCTGTAGCCACTGCCTTTTCTGCCATCAGCAGCACTCTGTATTGTTTTCTTCTGCTGCTTCCAGCAGCTCTGCTGCCTGAAAAAATACATCATTCATTGCCTTTTAAACTCTCTTGCACCCATTTCCTTTATTTTATTCAATAACGTGTTCCTCTGATGACTTTCAAATCACACTGATTTTCCTACTTTCCTCTCACAGTGCTCCCCCACATCCTTTTTTCCTGCTCATCCCTCAGTTCCCGTAATGCCAACAACCCTTTGTGCAATTTCCACCCCTCCTCTTCAAGTGGGACAATATTCAATCCAGTTCTGTCCTCTCCTTATCAGACTGTCACTTCCTTGATTAATTCTCAAGCCAGTGTCTTTTCTATCTGTGTTTTTTTTGACAATGCTGGTATAGTCTTTCTTGTAGAAGCCACCTCTAGTCCCAGGATAAGACGTTTTTTCTCACCACCTCTGTTTCTACGGGAGAGAAATCTGGTCGTACACAGCGAGCCGCAGTTACCTTTCAGTTTTACAAGACACTGGTGAGAGAAAGCAAAATGGGTTCTGGCCAGAGCGTCCCAGCAGAGCAGTGACAGAGTGATGGACAGAACAGAAGTCTCCTAACAACTCTTGGCTTTGAGCCTTTTAAAACAAGAGTGGTTTCTCTTTCTGTGGCAGATGCCACTGAGGTATGGGTGACTACTTGTGTTAGTCCGTGGTTATAGGTGCCCTGCGGCATCGGGTTAACCTCCTGTGTAACACTTGGATTCAGGAAAAGCAGTGCAATTAATTTTAACTAAAATATGACTCCTCTGTGCTGGATTTTATAAAGTACTTGCTTGACAGTTTTTCATGCAAATGCATGCTTAGCAAGGACTTGTAAATAGTGTTCAAATAGGTGTGCAACCGTGATG
This sequence comes from Aythya marila, assembly GCF_965140915.1. NCBI lineage: Eukaryota > Metazoa > Chordata > Aves > Anseriformes > Anatidae > Aythya > Aythya marila. The sequence goes on along the minus strand of NC_139042.1, from coordinate 20,769,874 downwards.
CCTTATTAATAAACTCACCCATATTTTAGTAGAAAGATGTGTGTGCAAAAACTGCTGAGGGGAGAAGTACATCAAAAGGGTTAAGAATCCGTAGAGGAGATTAAGGATCAAATGCCTCCACAGAGGAAGAGGGAACTCAAGACTGAATAATGCTGTGAGCTTTCTTGGAACGGAGCGCTGCCAGCTGCTGTTATAATCCCATCACTTTCAACAGGCACACAGTGAGCCTGGGACAGTCGTGTCTCCAAGTTGAGTATTAAATGAACTTCTGAGGCTGGCACGCAGGGTTATGTCATCTTCTTGAAGAAGTGGCCTGCAGTGTGCATCCTCACACATCTGTAACCACTTAGGAATGCCCCTAAAGTTTTCCAAACTGTTACAAACCACAGGATGAACCACAGCAGAGCAAGGACAGGGGAGGAGGAACGCTGGGTTTTATAACGAGTCAGTCTCCAGTCCAGAAGACAGTAAATAACTTAAGAGGAGAGACTTCTGATCTGACTAAGCACTTTTTTGTTGTTTAAGAAGCAAATGTCATTAATAGAGTTTCACTGCATCTCCCTTTGCATGGCGTGTCCTGACCAGACATTTGGACTTCTGCCCCTTACAGACAGCGTGCAGAGCCCAGCACAGCAGCAGTAGATGCAGAATGTGGTGTTCATACAGCTGTTAGCCTTGTCACAGTGAGACTGGCTGAGAGATACGGGTGGTGGCAGAAGTAGGTGTGTACAAACACCTAAAGGGGCATGCACTTTCTTTTTTAAAATCGCTCTTTCCCCTTTTGATCTGCCCTTCTCCACCCCTCATCTTCCCTTCTGCCCATTCTGGTGACTCTCTGCATCCTTCATTGCCTGCATTCCTGAGACCAGGACAGACCAGGAAATGGGGTGCCATTTCCCATCGTGTTTGAATTACGGTAGCTGGTGTAAGACGTACACGCAGAGGCCAGCCCATTATTCAGTCGTGCAGGCCCCACTTGAACTTCCATGGGGACCGTGGTCTGCCTCTTAGTGCAGGCAAGTGTAATTTGGGAAGCGCTGCTACAGAGCAAGGAACTGAAGGCCAACTTCACACTTCTAGTCAATCCCTAATAATTTTACTGAAACTGTCCTAATAATTGTTTCACATCAGACTGTAACACTGACCAGATAAGTATCATTTTTTCCAAGAAGAGTCGACAATGGTTTTCTTGATCCTGCTTCTTTTCATTCCTATTTGACACCAAGGCTCCACATCAGGAACATCTAGCAACTTGAGGGGCCTTCAGGAGAACTGTGGAAGGGGATGTGGTGCTCACACCATCTTCCTGTCCTGGGAAAACAGAATATCTGCCTCAACCTGAGGCCCCATCCTCCTCCTCAAGTGTTTTTTGCCCTGATGCAGAGTCCCTGTCCCTTTCCAGTACAGGTACAAAAGCAACTTGCTGGTCTGCCTGGAACCATTCCAGCCCCCCACACGCATGGGCTGAGCTCTGCTGGCCTCCTGTGTGCCAAAATTTCTCTAATAACAACCCACAATCAGTCAAAACCAAGGATGTAGGCAACCACCCAGCTGCCTCTGTCCACTTGAAGTAACTTACCAACTCGATCACAACTCTTGTTTAAATAGAATGGAAGGGATGGATTTTAGAGTGGGATGCAGGGTAGTCTTCCCTGAGGAAACACTGGGTTTTAATTCAGATAGGTAATTGCATCTTAGAGTTAAAACTATTTTCGTACCCTGTTGCTAAAAGCTGTGCTCCCTGTGCTAATTATCTCCACTGCTGATTACTCCAAACTCCTCTGTTTTGATATCCCAAATTCCCAAATCGTACACTTTCAATCTTTCCAAGCTTCAGCAGCTAAAATTTTCTTTTCAGCCCATTAATCAGACCCTGCAGTTTTTCAACTTCCTCCTCAAGCTTCTCCTCATGAGCTGTTTCTAGTTTAGTGTTGCCAACTCCTGCCAATTTATTCCAAGCAATGTGAGCCTGGCCTCTGCTCAGAAGGCCGTAGGAACAGGAGAGCACTTACAGTATGCTGCTACTTCAATATGCTTTGGAAATCAAGGAAATCTCCCTGTCTGATGTACTAAAGCATGAAGGAAATTGCTTTGTTCTTTAGGCAAGGCTCCCATATTTTCCCAGTTCTTCGTGTTAGATGTGAATACATGTCCTGGTCTCATCCTTTTCTGTTATTTGCTGTTACTTCAGGCAATTAACCCATTTAACATAAAAGACAACTGAGTGACAAGGGTCCCTGCAAGCCAAACTAGGAACAGAACCTGCTTGTAGAAATGGAGGTGGAAAAAATGTTGTTCTTAGCTGTACGGCCTAATGAACAAAACACCTATAGTGTAGGCTTTGTTAACCCACAGCGGTGTTTTAATGCTTTGCATTAGCCCAGCACATAAAATGGTTCAAAATGAGCACTGGTCTGTGCTAATATAGAAGCCCACTTTCACATCTCTTATATCCCAGGCCAAGTGCTATTGTATGTGAGTTTACTACCTGGTAGTGTTAATCTAGAATACTCTGCTTGTACACCCCAAGCTAATAAATGTCAGTGTACCTGAGATGTGAGGTTAAGCAACAGGAACAGTGGAGGAAAGTACTTAAAAAATTGTTGCCATCTTGAGTTAGTTCATAGCATAGACAAAGCATTTTCTGCTGAACCTTCTGGGGCATACCCATCCATTACTGTGCTAGGTCCTGCTTCCCATTTCTTTTCCTTCCTTTTGCATTGCAGAAGGCTGACAGTTTTTCAAAGCAGAGGCTGTTTGGTGTTACCCTTCCAGAACTGTGGAGTCCTGGTGTTGGTTAGGTCTCCTCAGCAGTTCTGCAGCAGGGCACGGCATATTGCTCTATATAATCAATTTGTTGTTGTTTGTGCTTTTCCAGGAGAGAGCTGAAAATGAGAACAGACTTATTTGTCTTTGAACTGACTCATGAATTTCTAACTGATCGTTCAATAACGCTTCCTTTTTATTTCTTGCTGCTCACCACCAAGATCAGATCATATTTTACATTTACTTATAGCTTGTGAAGCCGAATAGTCAGACCATCCTAACCCTCCCTAACCTGTCTGGAGCTTAATTTTGTATTAGGAATAATCCTGCAAGAAGGAGGGGAATATATGTAGAGCGTGTGTAACAGACTGAATACCATTCCTTTCTTTCAAGAAGATTGTAATAAACAGTTGAATGTTTGGCCCCTGCCTGGCTGAAGAAATGGTGCTGGTTGTGTGTGCCCATCTATATAAAATTGCTTCCTGCTTCGTTCAGTGGAAGCTTGTCTTTGCCAAATTTGTTGGAAGGGGAAGCATTGAAGCAGACCTGTGATGCTCCACTCCTACTGTGCTCAGGGGAAATGAGACTTTGTAAAACAGTCCAGCAGGGCTTAATTACACCACTGATTTTTCTTTAATGTCACCCTAGGTCTTTCCAACTTTCCAATTGAAAGACATTTTAATAAAATACGGTCATGAATGTCGATTTCTACTTCAGCCTATGCCCCTACTGTGTGTTGCAGTTTCAGTGCATATAGGCATCAGGTAAGCTCCTCTGTCAGTGTAGCTCTGTCTTGCCCCCAAATAATACTGTTTGATTTTGATTTTGGCATCTTCTGACAGGTTGTTTTTTTTTCCTTGGTCGTCCTCATGTTCAGATGCTCCATGAAATTTAGCATGAAGTAGTTGAGAATCTGATTATAACGGGAATGATTTTGAATTGGGAACAATTTAAATTCAGAAAGCAGCACCTTTGAATGCCAGTAATCAAGAGTCAGCTCCCGTGAAGTCCAACCAATGTGAGATCTGACATCTTATTTGCAGGTAGAAAAGTCTAGTGCATGTTCTTATCATGTTGCCAGTTGTTTAAATGTTTTCAAGACAAATAATCTGCCCTTCAAACTGTCTGTAAGATTTTCTTTCCAAGGTGGGGTATTTTGAGAATCCTAGGAAGCACTGGTAGCCAAGGTGTGTGTGTGAGTACAGTTCACAGCACGGGTTTTGATATTGTGAAACTCTTTTTCAATGGGATGGGAGTCCTTTTCCTGGTTTTCAAATCAGATTTTTAAACATTTTCTTCAATCTACCATGGAAAACAGACCTCATCTTGAATGAGTAAATACCGGAGCTGACAGAATGCACAAAGTCTTTCTCTCCTTTCCCTAAACACATCATTTTGCAGAAACTCTGAGCAGGAGGAGAAAATGCCCAGCACAGGCCAGCCGTTGGCCAAAGGTAGAAAAGCAATAGACTGTTCTCATGTATATACATATACACACACACACACACACACACACACATATATATAGGTTAGTGGAGCTATAACTTGAACAGGAGATGCAATAGAGACCAAATGAAAGCCCCAGCCACCTGCTGCAATGTGACTTCCCCTGCCACTGTGATCAAGCCCTGGTTTGTACCTGGGTTGCCTTCTCCTGTGGGCTCTTTGTTCAGCATATTAAGCTACCACGTAGCACTTAAGGGGACTTGGAGCCTCTCTTCTATCTGCCTTCATGGTTAAGTGAGATTTTTGTGAACTTTACTACAGAGTCTGGCTCCTCTGCCAAACTTGTTTGAATTTATCCAATATATTTCACAGTTTAGAAAGAGACAGAACAAGGAATGATAAACTAATCCTTATTCTTAACACAGAGGCTAAAAAGACGTTTCTGTTATTGTTTGGCACAAAAATCTGCTGTTATGATTTGGATCTCAGATGATAACGTAGTTTGAGTCATTTTGTTATACCAGGACAGCATGATAGATGGTAAGGAGTCTGACAGAGAACAGTACTGCATCCCTGGAGATTAATCATCTGTTTTACCATGCTAGGATCTGCTACTGACCTCAGCATGCCTTGTGAATGTTTTCATCATCTTTCTAGGCTGGGTTTACAAAGGATGTAAATAGCCAACTTCTGCATACCCCAGATCTCGCTGATGATACATCTCATGGTAACTGTACTGCGTATATCTACCTCAACGGGTTCTTTTGCATGGATTTTGGATTGGGCTGAATGTGTTACAGCCCAGATTCCTGGGAGATGCATGAAATTTAAGAGTTCCAGCTCCAGCCTGAGCAGAAACTTAAAGCGAGGCCAGTAGCCTGTGGTTGAGGAGGAGAACATGCAGATAATCAAATTCAACGGAGCTACATGAATTGCTGAGCTTGTTTTTCCTGCACAGCTTAGACACAGCCATTAACTCTAAATAGAAGTTTCTCTTGAAAGTCACAGGTGTCTTTAAGAGTCATATGGTGTTTTCACAATTTGGCACAGTGATCCTACCTGTTCCTTTGATGTATTTCGCCTAGTTGAGTTGTTCTTCAGGTGGAGGTCTTCACTCCTCAGTGAGTGGTGTAACACAACGTAGCTGATGAGTCTGCTGCTAGTGCTGCAAGTGAGGAAAAATTTTCTCCCATGGTTCTAGCAGGGGCGGAGTACCAAGAGCAGCAGGTAATGCAAACCTGAACCATCTCTGTAGCACTTCTTCAATCACAGTAAGTAGGATCTTATGCCAATAGCAACAGGATCAGTTTGCTGGAGGAAAATGTGCTCTGCACTGCTCTGTACAGGGCAGTATGTCTTTTTGTTAATTACTGGGATTCATCTTGACTCAATCTTGCCATTTAATTTTTCATGTAAGGTTTTCATTGACAATTGGTAGATGTAGTGATTTAACGGCACCGTTTCTTCAAGAGGCTTTCCTGTAGCTGCAGATGTTCCTTTTGAAATACATTTAACTCTGCGATTGTCTACGTTAATTTTGAAGATCTCTTTTGGAAAAAAATATCTCATGCTTAGTTTTATCATTCTGTGAAAAAAGTGGGAATACTTTCAAATATACTTTGAAAGTGATAACGTTCCTGCTTCAAAAATTAAAACTCTGAGGGCCTTATTTCTGCCTGATGCTTCTGCAGGCAAGATATAATTAGTCATCTGAAGATTCTTGTTAAAAAAAAAATCCTCGGTATAAATGCAAAGAACTAAGAGTGAAAGGATTTAACCGGCTTACTGTAAAAGGATACAGGCCTATTGAGTGTAAAGTAGGTAACCCCTTCAGCTCCAAACCTTATGCTTTATGTATCTTCCTGGAGTTTTCATGCCATCCAACCTACGTCTTGCCTTAAAACAAAAGGAAAGGAAGGGAGGGGAACACAATAAGAGCAGAAATTGGGTGAGGATAACAGGCAGTAGCTGAGTGTCTCCAGCATCACAAGCAGGCTTCTGCACTGAAAGTTTCCTGAACCCTCCCTCATGGGTGATTTAAAATATAAGGTGTAATTTCTACCTGGGAAATTGGCTATCAAGTCTGTACAGTTGGTCTGCAATGAGCTTTGATACTGGAAATCCTTTTCCAAGTAGTTTGCTCATTGCATAGTGCCATTTGTAGTTTGTAACAAGCCTTCAGTTACAAAGCTCTTAGATATTTTCTCTGATTGCGTCTCCCCCATCAGCACAATGCTCTGGACATGGACCCATACAGCTTTTCTTTTTCTTTTCCTGGGTCACTGAGTTTAGAGTTGGAGCTGAGGCAGCAGAATCCCAGCACGTGATGGCATTGATCATGCAGGTTGACCTAGGACTGAGGAAATTCAGCCATTTGTGCATGGCTGAGCATTTCTTCGGTGGTGCAGTGATGGATGAGTTCTGTGGGCTGGGTCTGTGCTACCATGGCTTTGGAGTTAGTGTCGTTAAGTGTGATACAGCTTCAGTTTATCAACGTTGTCGTTCTTGGTCTGCTGCTCCAAGAGACATAGTGGGGGTGGCAACATCCAGGTGGTTGACACGTTGATGTTCAATACATTAGTTGTAGGCTTTCTGCAGCAGAGCTAATTGTATCCATGAAGGCGCTTAGACTAAGTGGGAGAAGTGTCGCTATTGTAAGAGAACCCATCCAAATTTTTGACAGGTTTATTTAAATTCTGTCGCATATTTAATTTGCAAATCCATTGATGTCACGCTTCTCACAGTGAAGAGAAAATCATCTGGTTTACTACATGCTTGCTCTTGGAGTGCCTGTCGTGGTTTCTGGCAAGGAAAGAGTTAACAGGTAAACCCTCAGGAAACTACTACTTCAACATTTCCAAAATCAAAAGAAATAATTATTGGGATGCCAAAAAAAATAACTTCTTATTCCTGTGAAAAATCAGGGTTTCTAATAGAAATAATTGAGTCCCATGGTAAATCTGAACTATTCAATCAGGTTTGCTTAATTTGATCTTTAAAACCATTTCCTTTCCCACTTGCCAACTGTCTGATACAGAAACGCTGATGGTTTTAAAAGAAAAATTAAAAGTACACCAGCTCAGGAGAAATGGAATGAGCAGGACTGAAGAAGCAAATGTAACACTAACGTTTGAGAGTTCTGAAATTCCCTTGAATGGCTTGTCTGTGTTTTTGCTATTATTTTGAGAGACAAGAAGAAACACTATAAAAGGAAAACGGGGGATCTTCAGAAAGAAGCACTTTTTTTTTTTTTACTCTCAATTCTGGATTTCCAAATGAGGCATGATATTTTTTCCATGTATTTTTCCACTTTGTGAATAAATAATACTCCTTGGCACAGATGCCAAGTGGATTGAACTGAGAGAATTAATGACACTTAAAGTTGATAAGGTTTCGTACAGGAGCTTACTGGTTAAACCACAGAGTCGTGATCTGAGAAGCAAAAACAGCCTGTTGGCTTGAAAAATGTCACAAAACTGGTTAAATAGTGCCGGCAAATGATAATTTCTCTAGCTGGAAACAGGTTACGAGTGGCATACTCCAGGGGGCTGCTCTTTTTAATAATGCATATATAAATAATTTGAATGAGAATATCAGATGTAAGATCATATAAAATGTTAGCTTATGATACCAACATTAGAGGAAGGGAATAGCAAACACTTCAGAATTTATGCAACCTTGTTCAGAGGGATTTGGGGTCTTTTAAGTGTCTGAGTCATTCAATGGAAAACACACTTTAATTCAAACAGATGTAAAACAATGAGTCTAGTGGCAACCACAAAAAACCCAATATATTAAACAGAACAGTCACAAAGTTCACTGACCAGACACAGAATTGAGGTTTACCGTACAACTATGTAGCTGTGCAGGAGTAAGTAAAAGGGGGAGATTAATACTGAAAAAGGAAATACAGTGCAAGTTGAAGGTAGTGTCATGACTGAATAACACATTGCTGGATCATAAGAGAGGATGAGATGGACTGCGGGGCTCCAAGGGACAGATTTCAGTCACATTACACAAAACTAAAAATCTTCAGATACAGAATAGGGACCAACTGGCTGCCTGTACAATCTGCCCCCAAGGCTTTGTTTGAGTAGGGTTGTCAGTGAGGTAGGGCTGAAGGAACTGCTGAAGCCAAGTCATTCGTTCTTGTTAACAACCGGGTAGAGCCCTAAGTAGTTTGTTTTGGTTGCTTTCCTTTTTTGAACCTAGGGCTTGGCAATTCTGAACCATGAAAGCATCTCCAGGAGACCTCTAAAAATGAGAGACCGACATGTCTGGATACTGATGGATTTTTCTTTAGGGTGATACATGTTCCCCCAGGATAACTGAAGTACAGTGAATCTAATAGAGTGCTTAGAACAGCAATGGAAGCAGGAGAAATAGCCAGGACAATCAAAGCTCATCCGCAGGGGACTAAAAAAGATGATTCACACTCAAGTGTATCGTGAGACAAACAGGAGGATCAAAGAGCTCCTCTTCACTGTGATGGTTTTTATTGTGTTTTTTATCATGGTTTCCAACTGCAACACTTTGCTCTGTAGAGTTAGAAGCTGAGGTAACATCAAGAGCATCAAGGAACAAGAGCTAAACATGTGAAGTAAATGTACAATTCAGAGGTCCGTGACAGCGGAGGAAGAAGGTTGTGTCAGCGATCTTAGAAACAAAGGTGTTTGGCTGGTTGATGACCAGTACATATGCTAGTAGCTGATGAGGAAGGGCTTTTGATGCATCCCCCTTCACACTGAGATGAGCTGCATGTGTCTGAAATGAGGCAAGTGTCATGGTTGTCAAGAGGACCTTTGACGAGGGAGAGTGATTTTTTTTTTTTCTATTGGGATTTTCTTTTGCTATAGATAAATCGCCGTGAGATGGAGAGTGATGCTAAGCTTTGGAGCAGAGCTCAGCTAAATATTGTCTACAGCCTGCGTGTATATGTCTTGAGGCATGCAAAGTAGCATCATTTCATCCTCAACCCTTTTGCAACAACTGCTGTTACGTTTGCTTGGCCGTGCTTTACACAGTACTGGTCCATTAGTCCCATCTTTGCTTACTTTCTTTTCTTCCTCCTCGTTTCCTTAGATATGATTATTGAATTGGGACTCAGGTTTGTTGCTCCACTGGATAGAGCAGGTTGTTCGTGAGCTTGGCAAAGTAGGACTGCTGACCCACAGGGTCTCATTAGGAAACACGTCTGAGGACATGGTCCACAGGTCAGAGAATCAGTAGAGGATGGGATAGTGTGCCGCTGAAAATTGTATTTTGTAGGAAGAACGGTGAAAGGAAACTGAACTAAAGCCCCAAAGGCGGGTGTGAGAGGTAGAGAGTGGGACATCATCCACCCAGCACAGTAACGAGTTGTGATCTGGTCAAAATAATGTATAAAGCCAGCGCTGGGCTTTGAGTGAAGTGGGGCTGATGGTCTGTTGCAATTTAACAATGTTTATGTAGGCATACAAATGTTTAGAGGCAAGCATTTGTTGTCTGGTTACAGGCTTGTTTTAATCTCTGCCGTATAAAGAGTTCAGAGTAGCTTTGATGTATCAAAGCAACTTGAGCAAGAGATGGTACCTGCCTTTGGTGGAAGGAATAGGTTCATTGCAGAGCTTCGGCAGGTCCCTGGGTCACCTGGGCCTCTGCAGGAGAGCAGAGGCTGGCAGGAGGTCAGTGCAAAGTGCAACTTCTGACAACAGTGTGATTTCCCAATGCTGTGCATCTGTAAGAAGTGATTTTTTTCCCTTTTTTAAATACAGTTCTTGCACTGTTCCCATCAGAACGTGAGCAAGTTATCGCAGTCATTTGGTGGGTAGGCACCAGTCTGATTTGAGAACACAACTCAGCTGCAGGTACAAACGCTGCAGACGCAGGATGCGATTGTGAATAGGAGTCTTTGCTCTGATCACTTCCTCTTTGTATTCCACATTTGGTCTTGATTGTGTATCCAGCGAAATCAGTGGGAAACCTGCCATTGACTGTGATGGGAGCTCAGACGCTTGGGTTTTTATGCTTCTGGTTATTTCCACTCTTTTATTTAGCTAATAAGAATTACACAAATGCTTCTCTTACAAAAATATTCTTTTTGGCAGTAATAAGATACATTTCCCCGGAGAGCTATTTTTGCTATATTGCTATTGCTTTCTGATCCTGAACGGCTGAATCCTGGCTGAGCCTCTCATGAAACTGGTCTGCAGGCTTATAGGACCAGTCTATGGGGTTACAGGCTGTGTAGTCAGCCGGAGGGTAGGGGGAGCGCGGCAGGGCCCAAGGAGCAGTCTGCCTGGCTGCTTTTACAGCAGTGGGAGGGGTGGGAGTGGAAATGTAGATTACGAAAATGCATGTTTCTAAAACGGGCGTACAGATGTGTCACTCTAAGTAAGTAAATTTTATAGATAGTTTAATCCCAGCTAATGGCAAGAAAAGGAACAGAGACCGTCCAGTTCTCCCCGTGATGAAGCGGACTCGTCTGGACCCTTGCATCATGTAACTTTACACCTAGAGATGGGAGCAGGGTAGCAGCAAATGCTGTTCATATCAGGTTGTAGATAAGGGTGTCACTGGAGCCTTTTGCCCCTTTAGGTGTCTTGTAACAGCCTTTCACAACAGCTGTTCCATTTTAAGGATGAGTGCACACAACAAATTCCAGACATCCCATGGCCGGTGCAGTTGCTGAATGGTGAGTTTCGGCTTCATTTGGTACAGGCCTCGAGAGGGCTGAGATGGAGCTGTCAGGGCTTATTGTTCAGCCTACGAGGTCTAAATAAAGAAAACATTTCAAATTCCAGTTGACGCTGTTGTTTAACTGGAGAGAAATAAACACGGGCTTTTAAACCAGTTACATCGCTCTTGTATTTGTCATATGTTTTAACTGTGTGCCTAAAAATATGAAGATCTGGGTTGAATATCCTTATAATCTCCAACAATTAAATAAAGGAATTAGAAAAGCAAATTTTTCACCCAGTGACCAGAAATAAATGAATATTCATTGTTGAGGATAAATTGACCTTTATGCTTTTCTTCCTAAATTGTCTTCAATCTCTCAATTCCGTTCAAGAGCACGGAGCGTAACTAATGCTGCTTTTCTGAAGCATGCTTTTAATAAGTCAGCTTTTGCTCATATTAGTAGTTTATATGTTTAGTAATACAAATACCTGCTATCAGAACGTTGGCTGCTCATTGTTATGAAAAATAACCTTCGGATAAAAAAAATAAAACTTGAGAGATTCAAAGGACAGACTCAACTTTATAACTTAGAGTATTGGGCTGGCATCTACTAGTCCTTTTCCCTTACTTTTCCCTTAATCTCTTACTCTGTTACGCAGCTGTATTTATTCTTTCAGAAGCTCTTGTATAGATGATTTCTCCGGAGAGGTAGGAGCTTTTTTAAAAGAGGATTTTTATTTCATTTTTTTTTAATGGCTAACACAAAAGCCTTCTAAATGTTACCCAAGAAAACAAAAAGCTGCAGCAGGAATGCCTGGAATGACTATCACACATGGCTGGTGGGGAAGCGGAGGTAAACACTACCAGCGGTGTTATATATTGCAGCAAAGCGGCGTGCTCGTTTGTGACATGAAGATTAATTTTAAGAACAAATGGAGTACTTGCATGGATTTCCCCATCTCCCCGCACAGCAGAACTGCTCAGAAAATTGCATGTGTGACTTTGTCCATGCTGGTTCATCTGTGGACAGATTTCAGCCTTTTCTAGGGAGTTGCACCCCTCTCTCATCCCTCCCCAGCCATAAATCTTCACGATGCATGCAGCTACTTTAGAAGTGAGTCCAAAATGTGTTGCTGTCTGACCAAATGGCAGCGTAGCTCTCCCAGGAGAAAGAACACATTGTTTTTGCAGTTTTAAGTAGAGCTAAAAGTTTAGTTGTAGTTTAGCTCGGCTATTAAATTACTTTCTCAAGTGTGTTAGGAAATATACGTGATGGTGGGGAATACAGAGCGAGCGTGTAGTTTAGTTACTGGAGCTAGACAGAGCCTTTGCCAAATGTCAGCACCGTGGTGTACTTTAATGCAAAGAGTTGCAATCACTTTATGTAGGAATTATTCTCTATACAGCACTAAGGGAAGCTGGACATGGTTTATCAGTACAAGAAAGGACATGAGTGCATGCGTGAGACTGCAAAAGTACAAAGCAATAGCGTATGTCACGGTTAACTGCACATCCATATAATGGTGTCAACTATTATATCTGAGCCCCTCCCAAGAGATAATAAGCAAACAGGCTGTAGATGAATGGTCTCATTTTTTACCTCTGCTCCCCTATGAGGCAGTCCAGGGTAATAAATGTTTTGATGATTTATTTCCTTCTCCATCTTGCTTCTCCTACTGTTCCATGTGTTCTCTCATCCTTCTCGCATTCTCTTCTTCCTCCTCTCACCCTCTTCTTCATATTAAGATTTTTAAAAACAAACAAACAAAACACCTTGAGGCTAAAGAAGTATTTTTTTTCTCTCTGAAAACCGATAGTTCTTGGTTTGTTTCCCATCCTGCACCCATTTAAGCTTTTGTTTAATGATTGGGAAGTTCTTTTCAGTCTGAAGAGTTTTCCTCTTGCCATTGGTGGCTTGTTTTAGGATCAACCTGAGGCAAGTAAGTAGCATGCTCTGGTCATCCGATATCAACAGATCTAGGTGGAATGTGTGGGAAACTATCACCCACAGCATCATTGCTCCCTGACCTAATTAACTTGGGCATATTCCATAGGAATATGCCCTATTATTTGCTTAGGTGATTTCCCAGGAGGTAACAGACCTTTGTAGCTACAGAGATCAAACCCTAGAGTTCTCTTTCCAAAGGTTACAGGCTTTCCTGCTGTACTTCAGCAACTACTCCAAAATGTAGGTGATGGCTGGGTTCTCTTTTAGGATTTCTAGCATGTATTGTCCGTACCGTATGCTGCAGTTTGGAGGTAGGAAAAATATATGTCCCTTCGTGGCATTAGTATTGCTGTACAGAGGTAAGGTTTCTAAGGTAGGCTGTTACTTTTGTTGCCTGTCTTAAGCAGAACTGGAGATATTTTGTGGCCAAAGCTCTAGTGATCTATGATACAGAGATTCTCTGACACTTGGTGATAAAGTGGACTTGCCAAGTAGGTACTGCTTTTTTATAGCTTTTGTGGAATTGAGGATGTCATATCCAGCTCAGCTCTCTTGTCTTATGAAAGATGTGTGCAGAAGTGCATCTAGAGGTATAAAGTATGCTGACACCATCTCTACAGTCTTCATTAACAGCTTTCATTAAAACATCAGCTTGTAGGTGATGAGCTCAGGTTTAGTATTGAGCCTCGTTTGTCTGAGAAAAGGTTTAATAGCTGGGCTGAGCATGCTGCAGTGCCAGATGATTTTTTTTTTATTTTTTTCTGGGGGCAAAATGACTTTCCTTATATCTTGCTCCCTCATTAGTAGGAGGTTGAAGAGGACTGGTGTTTGGGAGGCTCTACGTGAAAGCAATATGGTGAAAGGTGAAATATCCAGGAAACAACATAATTACTCCTTTATAATTTTCTTGGCTTCTCTTGTTGGAGGGTGACTCCATCTTGTTGGAGGGACTGGTACTTTATTATGTATTGAACAAAAGCAGGATAGCTTCCCAGAAATAAAAATCTTGCAGTTACGTGGAAATGATTTTATATTAGGTCATTGTCAAGCCAAAGTCCATGCTTTCCATACTCCTTATCCTGTGCCCTGCAGGCTCTTAAACTTTAGATTTAGTTTTCAGACTGAAAAAGGAAAAACATTTTCCTTTTTTTTCTTTGTCTTTCTAAAGCCACAAGAGGTGATTGCTTTATGGTCAGTAGTGAAGGTTGTAACTCCTACCAACTTTGGGGAACATGGAGGTGGATTTCGTACTAGGTATAGAACATTGCTTGCGTGTGTAAAGATCGAACCAGCAGCTGTGTGCAAGGGAACAGTGTGCCAGCCCCTACAGACCTTGGTGTGGGATTGAATGCAGGATTATTTACACAAAGTAAACAGGGAATTGAGGTTCCTGCTGTTGTTAAAGTTGATGTCAATACCCCATGTTGCCTTTGAGAGGTGGATGTTCATATTTTTCTTGTAAAAGCAGCATTAAAAGGTTAGTCTTAAACACTGATATTCCCAAATATCATACATTAGCATTAAATGAGCTTATAATAATAATGGGAATACCTTTAGGAATTGTGACCTTTCGAATCATTTGAACCGTCTGCTTTATGTCAATTTTTGCCTTTTAGAAAGTGCTAATTCTTGTTAAGTCCGCATGAGAGACTTGTTTAATGAGAAGATTAAATGGGTGATTATATGTCTTTTTAAATGGTTTTTGTGGCTGGGCTTCACGATGCCACTCTCCGATTTGGCACAGCAACATAGAGCAGTCCTTTTAATTACCCCTGCAGGGTCACTGGGACCCAAGCTGTTTGCTTTATTAAACCCCGATGGCGCCTTTGGAGCAGCTCCTTCTAAACTCTGCTGTCACAATTGTATCTAAATTAGCATCTGAGTGACCCTCTGCTCAGGCTTCCCAAACCCCAGCTGACGGGGATTGGCAGGAGATGCTAATTGCTGGGGCCGGGCTAGGAACAAGGGCTCGCCAAGATAACAAAAGGACTAATGTTTCTTTCAGTATGCATCCAGATTCACAGAAGTACCTCTTTTAATTACCAAGAATTATTGTAATGCCCAGTCAATGGAATAATTGACCCTCAACAGGGAGAGCTTATTATGTAATAAATAATGGTGCAGGCCTTGTCAGAGTAGCAGGTAGCGGGGTGATTTGCCCGACTGAAAGGAGCTTTTCTCAGCAAGGGCTCTGGGCGAGACCAAGGCATCCCAGTAGGAGTCCAGCGAAGGGGACTAATTTGAGTTTAACTGAGAGGAAATGCGCTGAAAGCTTTTAGACTTATCCTTTGGGTGACAAAGGAAGAAATAAAAAGGATTGGGTTGGTAGTTTGGCAGCTGACAAATAGGGAATCTCACTGAAGCGGACAGTCAAGCATCCTGCCGTTGGTTTTACACTGTCGACTTCTTAAGAGTGTGTCTTCATCTGGGGTAAAATGGGTCATCATTTGAAATAACCAATTGATAAATGTAAAATACCTTGTGGCTTTTTTTATGAAGAAACAAATCCAAAGTGGTTTTGCACGGTCTCCTGTCCTCATACTTGCCTTCCACTTCAACTCCTAAATCTCAAGGGATGCTGCAGACTGGGGGGTTAGGTCTGTTCTCAGTGACACTGAAGTAAATCCAAGGTTGATTTATTTTGTTGGCGTGCCCAGAAAAACTAAGAATTCAAGATTCGGCCTTCTATTTAGAAGTCTACATGTTTTGCTCCATGTTCAGAAAGTAAATACAGTCTACAGTAGAGCAGTTATCCCAGTGTTCAAAGCAGGCTCTGGGGATAATCTAGCAACTATTGGCAAATGTATATGGAAAACACAGAGGTATGGAAAATCCCTTCCCCTCCCCCTTGCAAACATGGAAAGAGGCTGTGCACACACCATGCTCCCGGGGGAAATGTTTGTAGTCTCATTTATGACAGAGCTCTTGTCCTTTTAGGTCAGCCTATTGCAACTTTGGCTTGAGATATGTTGGCGGAGCTACTTGGGGAAATCTCCGTCGTGTCTGCCAAAATGAGTTTTGGACCAAACCATGCTTCTTAGTACCTTGCTTCTGTGATTAAGGTCACTCCTGCAAAGCATGTGTAAAGCAAGAAAATAAATATTGACTTGGCTAGGTGATATATGAATAGCACTTTTTGTTGTGTTTATAATGTCACCAGAAAGATGTGGTGGAATTGCCTCCTTGTGCTGAATTTCATTTCAGTTTATCCACTGCTCTGTCTTGTGGGAATGAGATTTGTGATGCTCAGTACATCAGTAGTCTGAAATAAATACATTTGAGTTCAAAGATGTTACAAATGCGATGCTCCTTTAAGTAGGTGCTACTTGTTTTGCGTGGTGTTTAACAGCATGGACATCCAGCAGAGGTTTAGCATAGCAGAAAAAATACTTCAGTGAAATGCTGGTAACCTGAGTATGAATGGAAAATGAATTAATTATTAATTATGCTCAAGTCATCTTAAGCTATTTCGATTTAAATGTGTCTTTTCTGTTCCTTCTAATCTGTCCTTACCTGTCACTCAGACTCAATGCTTTCAGGTTGCCAGAGCAGGAGAGAGGAGCAGGTCTGAGGATAAATTTAGACCAGTGAACCCAACTGTATCCTTCCTGAGCACTCTGTCTCTTCTGAAGAGGCATTCTGATCGAGATGGGCTGGCCCCATCACAGGAGGAGTGATGTTGGGAGTTAGCTATACTTCCCGTCAAGTGATGACTCAAGATAAATATTTTCTGAGCAGTGAACCAAATTTAAGCTCTACTTTTAAGATGTCATCAAATGCCTACTGAGTCCGTGCATGTTCTCTCAAAGAGTTTGAGCTAATACTGCACACCTGAGAAATCTTGAGATCATCCTGACCCTTCCAGCCCTTCTTTTCTCTCAACTATGCACGCACTTGTTCTGTTGGTGCTCCTACAACCCTTTATCGTGGTCCCGCAGTTAGGTTTGTTTGGGAAAAGTCTCTGTCCCTGAAGTGTGTTGTGTCTACTCAGTACTGGAGAAAGGGGAGAGTCAAAGTGAGCAGGCGATACTGCACAACATGAGAGGCACCTATACATTACCGAGGTGAGTACACAGATTTGGAAGGAGAGGAGAGCTTTGAGGTGGGACAGTCAAGGGAGACTGTGAAATAGCTTTGATAGTGTTTTCCAGGAAGCAGCTTCAAAGAAGCTGAGGATGTTTAGCTGAAAGTGGTAAGTCTACAAGGAGTAAAATCTTCAGAAGTTGTTGAAACCTTTATTTGAAGACCAGCCTTAATTTTCACCCTTTTCTACAACCATTTTTTTGCTTCCTTGATTTTCGTATCCTTCCCCCCACCTCTATCAAGCTCCTTTTTTTTTTTTTTTTAATCCCTTTCAGTGGAGCTTGAAGGAGCAAGGGAGATAGGAATGTGCCCACTCTGATGCATGAATGAGGTGGCACTCGTGATGAGTGAAGATCAGAATTATAAAGCTTATCTTCTTTTCTATGTGTTCTGTAGGCAGAAGTATCAGCTGATCATTGTCCTCCTTTTATCTGTGACTGTAGGGCTAGAGTCTCTAAAGCACCAAGACTTGAGTGATAGTTAAAGTAGATGATGAGGTAGCAGGGAAGTTATGAATTATTTTACATCTATTTTCATTATAGAAGATGAAGGAGAAATTATTATTCCAAGGGCATTTTTTAATGGAAATCAGTCCGTGACCTTAGCAAATCTTATTGTTTTAGAAGAAAGTTTGGAGATCCATTGAAAATTTAAATGCAGAAATTCACTCAAATACTACAGTGGAGATAATGACAAGATAGAACAGTAAATCGGTACCCGATAAGTTCCTTGATAAATCAGTTATTTTCTGAATGGAACAAAGTAAGCAGTTTCAAAATCCTTTCCTGTTCTTTTTTTTTTTTTTTTTTTAACAAGTAGTCTTTGAAAACCCTTAAAGGTATGCAAATTGTGTCTGTCTTCAAGGGAGAGCCTAAGAATGAGATATAACTTAATTTGGCTTTTGCTCCTGGAAATGAAGTTGAGGAATGAATTTTCCTATTAGAACAGCAATAGATATGGATAACTCCATCAATTTTCTTTTAATTTTTTTTCTGATATGGTTTCCTGTAAGTGAATATGGACTTTGGCCCACAGAGAATTGATATGTGAAGAACATAAGGGGAAATTAGGTTAATGTATCCTATGTCAAGATGACACGGCTTTAGCGAGGAAATCATAGTGCTTTAAATTATCGGCATTATTGAAGAAGGTGATAGAAGATAAAAGGTAGCCTGGATGAGACAAATTACTTGGATTTCCGACAAGCTTTCCAAAATACCCCTCCTAAGATTCCACTGAGGAAAATAAATAGCCATGTAACCCAGGGTAAAGTGCTGGTGTGGGTTAAAAACTGTTCAGACAGGTGAGTCCATAAGAAGCAGGACTGAGGCAAGGTCGGTGAAGTGACCTAAACCAGAAGCCATGCTTGAAGGCAAAGAACATGGAGGATGTAGAAAAAGGGGAGAGGAGACTTCTTGAGTTTATCCGGAGAGGAGGGAGCCCAATGAATGAGATCCTAAAATAGAATCCCCTTCTCTTGAGAATGGTGCAGAGGAAAAAATAGTGAGGGGTTGACTTCTTTGATGGGGGGGGGGAATAAAGATTTCACTGGCCTTATGAGCTCGGTATGGCAGAGAAACTGTGAAGAGTAGAGAGAAGATGGACTAGTGATCTGTCAAGGACAACAGATGTTGGCGTGTGGACAGAAGAAGCAGGCAGATTAACCTTGAATATTGAACTACAAAATAATATCCGAATCAAGGAACTGGATATTGCTGGGAGGATTAAGATGACTTGATCTAGAAGAAATGTTTTCACAGCATTTGGAAAATAAATATCCCACTTCGTGTAATATGAGATACATTGACCAATCTTCTGTCCATCTGACCCTGCAAAAATGTGGAGGTTTTTGGTGAGGTTAAAATGCTGATTTAAGACCCCCTTGCTGCGGAGTGTGAAGCTATCCCAAAATAGTATGCTGCCCTCAGAGATGTAGAAAAACAAATGAAAAGGCATATATAATAGCGTGTCTAAGCACTACTGCATTGTACACTGTGAAACTATGAACATCAGTGTGGTTCTTGCCTGCTCAGGGTAACATTTAGGTTCTCGTTAGACTTCGATAGAAATTTGAAGTGTCTCTTGCAACTCCTGGCCACTCTGCTCTATCTGGGTTGCTGGCCTCCTGCCTCAGATAGGGCTGACACTGAAAATTGCTGAGGAAATGAGCGAGGAAGGATGGCTCAAATGTATCATTGCTTCATCAAATGCTAAAAGCGATGCTGTCAAAAGACACAGTCCATGCCTCTCGTGAAGATTTCTAATCAGTGTGGATGCTAGGCAATAGCTCTACAGCTATTGTCACTTCTTGGCTGGCAAGACTCATTTTGTTGTTAGTTTTTTTGGTTGCTTTTTTTTTTTTTTTCTTTTTGAAGACTGGTTCATTAGAATGTAATCCTACTGTGTTGAAATTTCCAGTGAACTGGGATTAATTTAGTAAACAGCGTGTTTACTATCATGGCTCAGAAAATGTGGTTGGTCAATTAATTCTTGAGAATGGATATTTGTCTTTATGTAAAAGAAGACTTTCAAGAATGCATTTCATAAACTGGCAAAAGAGCTAGCTGTTTTGTTGCTTCCTTTGTAAACAAAGCTAGCCAAACTGTACCTACAGTATGGCAATCGTGGTAACAGCTATTACGGTCAAGTTTGCCAAGTCCTGGACTACGGCTGTCCTGCAGTTAAACTTGCCTAAGCAAATGGAGGAATTCTCCAGCCATCAGTCCTTTCAGTCTTTGACGAGTTTCCAAGCAAGGCATTACCTCAGCCTTTCCTTTTCCTTCCCTGTAAGCTGCACAAATACTCCAGTACTTATTTTAGACAATATCCTGAACAGACTTGAAGCTTCCGCAATTTTTGTGGCGGCTGTCTTCAGCAAAGCATGATGAGAATGTGTTGGTTTGTTTGGTTTGGTTTGTTTTTAACACAGAGCAAGTATTTCTCATTCGGTCAAACTTTGCAAAGTGAGGAGATTCTCCTCCAGCTCTCTACAAGTAGTTTATTTTCTAGCAAATACATTTTTTACTACTAAATTAGTATTTAATAAAGCTGAGTCTGCCAGAAAAAAAACATCAGATTGTAGTTGTTCCTTATTATGGTTGTCTTAATGGAGGTATTGTTTGGATGACATTCTTTGTTTTTGTGTTTTCCATACTCTGTCTTTTAGAAGTATCATTCAGGTTTTCTGCCATGTCAAAAGGTTTGAAGGTTTTCTATATTATTTGTTCAAATGCTCATTTCACTGTTTGGCTACCTTGGTAGACATGCTGGCTACTGAAATCTTGGAAAGAAAGCTGTAGAAGTAGCAATTGCTGGTTCTTTTAATCACAGTTTTTTAATCTGCATTTATTAACATCCATTTTATTATGTTGTCTGACTAAACATTTAGGAGAAACAGTGTTGTGGTTTCACTCAGTGAATCTCTAATGTTCTAGAGATGCCCAATTAATTTCTAAAATTGGGAAAACGTGCATGTGGCATGCCTAGTATTTCTGAGGTTAAAACAAGTAAAATTCAGAAAATAAAATCCATACATTGCTGGATTTGATTAAAAAATAACTAAATGTTTTGGAGGAAGGATATATTTGTTAAAGATTCACTAAACAAAATATCTCTGAGATATTCAAAGATTTAACAAAAGTAAAGGGAACTGCATGTGGCAGTGATTCAACTCTTTTGATGACAGAAAGGCGCTATTTTAAGGAATAAATCAAGATCTTCAAAGCATAGTGAAATGAAGAGGCCTATTGCTTTGTGAGTCACCCTTGATACTAATATCCCATCCCGCTATTTCTGTGTGTCAGGCATTCATTTGATATTTAGAAAGCAGACGGGCATAAGGAAGTTGCTCTTGTCACAGGTGCTCCTCTAGAGGAGTGCTCTGCCTGTTTCTCTGTTAAGCTCTTGATACTAGTTACTTTTAAAAAGTGAAACCAATTTTATGCCCATACAAAAGAGAAACCGAATGGTAAGTAAATATCTGTGAAATTTGTTTAACTTGTTTACTTGCATGCCGAGGTGTACCGTGAATGGCATGGTTGCAAAAGCTGGCTTATGCCATTCTGGATTGATTATGTGATATATCACTGAGCATTAGAAATATGTGCTATATTTACAGTGTGGAAAATATTTATTTCATAGCTTATTTGGGCAGATGTGAGCAAGTGTGGGAAGTATGTTAATATATGGAAACACATAACTCTTTAAGTCAAATGTTTCCACAGTTGGTAATATCCCCAGCACAGATTGAATTTCCACGTAAAGCACAGCCATGTTCTTCCCTGCCCTTCTCAACCTTGCCAAGCGAAGGCATGTTGGTTCAGCAGTCGGGGATTTGATTTAATCAGAAGTGGTTTGCTTTGGTCATTTCCATAAGAGGCCAAGCAGGCTGAGGGTCACTGGATGTCCAGCTGGAAGAGAGGATACTGTTTAAGCAGGATTTATGACAAGCCAAGCCATACAAATTGTTGCTGTATCAGGTCACTAATCCAGTTAGTCCTCTGTCTTCTCTCATGTTACAAGTAGTAGTTGTATTTTTTTTCAAAAAAAAAAAAAGAAAAAAAAAGAAACTGGACCATCAGGGATTGACTGAAGCATGAAAAGCTGCTGATTAACCATAATAATCTGGATGGCAGTGGGCAGCACCTTCTGCCATGATCCATGAGGATTTATACCCTAAAAGCTGTATTCCCTGATGTGGCCCTTTTTGTCATGTCTTACAGGAAAGACTCTTAGGTGGTTGGTGGAGCATGTGTTACTGATCCACAGAGAGGTCAGCTCTATCACACAGTGTTGGCTGGCTCTGAATCTAGCTGTTAAGCTACAATAAAAGAAAGCTAAAAATATATCAAATATTTTCCTACTACTACACTGCCATGAAAGCAACTGGGTAGCTGTAGGAAGCTGTCGTGGAGCTGCAGGCGGGAGGAGCTGCACTCCTCAAGCAGTCCCTCCAATTACACAGTGCATTCCAGAAAGAAATCTGGCAGTGCCCTCTTGCTATGCCATATCATACCAGCAGAGCCAGTGGGGGGAAAAGGATT
Organism: Aythya marila; assembly: GCF_965140915.1. Taxonomy (NCBI): domain Eukaryota; kingdom Metazoa; phylum Chordata; class Aves; order Anseriformes; family Anatidae; genus Aythya; species Aythya marila. The sequence goes on along the minus strand of NC_139042.1, from coordinate 20,747,929 downwards.
CCTCCACGGTTTGGTAGGTTACTGGCTTCAAAGAGATCTAGTTTCATGCTCTGCAGCAGGGATTACCACTTTCAAACTTGCTCCCTCCTTGACTTGCACAGCCTCTTGTCCTTTCTTTTCTCCTGCCAAGCATGAGGCAGGCTGATTATCAGCAAGTTTTGGTTTTGGACACCTTTGAAGTGCTTGCAAAGTATCGGGATCCTGCTTGTGTTCTCAGACCCTCTCACGGTGATGAATTCACATCCAGGTCTGTCACTCGAGCCTCATCTCCCATTACTTTGTGATGCAGTTGACAGCTATATAGGTGTCAAGAGAGGAAGTTTCAGGTTCTTCGTCAATTGGAATATTCTAATTAGTAGCTAAAAGAGCTCTACTGGATACATTTAGGAAGCTGGAGTGGATTTTCACTCTGACTAGAACACCTTTCACTGGAGTTGAATTTTGTATCGATTCAAGCCACTAGCTTGTCTGCACTGCATTTACAGAGAGGACATAGAAGTGGTGCTCCTGGTGGTTTTCAACCAAGCTGGCAGGGGAAACACAGGGAGTGTAGTTTCTTTTGCAGCTGTAGGTTTCCACTGAAGGGCATCATTGCCTTTGCTACAGATTTGTTTCTTCATTTTGTGATAAACTGTCCAGTAAGCCTCTTGCCTTTTGAATGAAAATGTCACCTATGAGACTGAGGGGGTACTACTCAGATGCTTGGGGAAAACAGACAAGATTAAGATTTCGCCTTGTACATTGAAAGAGAACAAAAGCAGATTCCCTCTGCTTTTAAGTAGAACCTAGTTCTACTTAAAAAAAAATATGTGGAGATAGGTGCCAAATGAGGAAATGTGTTATTAATACTGAAGAACAGTATTGATGAAAATGGACATAAACAAGGATAAACTTAGCTGAAAAGTGCCTCTGAAGAGCTGCTTTTTAGGGTGAGGAAATTCCAGGACAGCTGTCCAGGGTTATAACAGAGGAAGAGAGGAAAAAAACAAGCTGTTTTGTAAAGGAGGAATTTAAGTTCATGAAGTGACAAGCTGACAGAAATACCTTATTGAAAAAATGGACGATTTTGGCACTTGAAGTGGTACAGCAGGAGCCGCAGAAATCAGAGCAGTGCCCTTTGCTGCTTTTAGAGCAAGCATTGTAAATGTGTACTTGAAATGACACCTTACGCTGCTGTCAATGTGAGAGGCCAATGCAAGTTCAGTGACCCACAAGATAGCTTCCTATTAATCTGTCAGAAGCCCTTAATTGTTGGTAAGCCTGAATTTGCATTTTAATATTCTGATATCTTTGGTATTTGTTTTTTTAATATTTTATTACTTCAGAATTGTTGACTTAGGGTTCTACACTCCTCCTCATGTGCATTATATGCTGGAGTAGTGTGATGACAAGAATGAGGTCTCCTGTATTTAGTAGAATCAAAGCATTATCTCTTTTCTGTAACAAATCCTACATGTGAAGGACACGTATTTCCCTCATAATTCCCTTTTTGCATCAATTCATACACAATGAAGTGCATATGTATGTGATATCCTGTTGTTCAGCCTCTGCTTCAAAGTTGTCATGTTCAGTGAGATTCACAGGTAATGGTAATCAAAATTGTGCCAGCCAGTAGCCTTTTGGTCAAGTAGGTGTTGTTGTCCTTTCTTTCAAAAAGAAGCTTTTGGGAGACGTAATTGTTCTTAGGAGCTTGTTTACTGTTAGGATCTGATTGTTCAATATCAAGCAATGTCTAGAATGCTTTTTGGTAATTGTGTTGATATGTACCAAATAAGAAGAGCAATTTCTAGCAGTCCTTTTTCTTTAACCACTAATGTATTTTTTTTGGGTGTGTTTTTGTTTCTGTTTTTGTTTTCTAATCTACAAATCATTTAATAAATAGAAAACTAGTTTTATATATCTGACTGAGGTTAGGAGCAGTACATACTTGACTAGTTCAGACCACACAAACTCTAGCCTATCTTGGAGCTGTTTAATTACAGATTCCTTCAGCTTTGTACTTAAAATAATAGTCGAATTGGAAACCTTACAACTTGATGTATTACTGAAATTCATCCCCATTTTTCATTATTTGAGTCATAGAAGTGAAGATAACTGATAGAGGTCATTAACTGATAACCTTGAGTATCAGATTATATGAATAGAGCAATCTTACAGAATCATAGAATATCCCAAGTTGGAAGGGACCCACAAGGGTCATTGAGTCCAACTCCTGGCTCCACACAGGACCACCCAAAAAACAAACCATGTGTCTGAGAGCACTGCCCAAATACTTCTTGAACTCCAGCAGAGTCAGTGCTGTGACCACATCCCTGGGGAGCCTGTCCCAGTGCCCAAGCACCCTCTGGGTGCAGACCCTTTCCCTAACCCCCAGCCTGACCCTCCCCTGTCCCAGCTCCATGCTGTTCCCTCGGGTCCTGTCGCTGTCCCCAGAGAGCAGAGCTCAGCGCCTGCCCCTCCGCTCCCCTCGTGAGGGAGCTGCAGGCCGCCATGAGGCCTCCCCTCAGCCTGCTCTGCTCGGGGCTGAGCAAACCAAGAGACCTCTGCTGCTCCTCATATGTCTTGCCCTCCAGACCCTTCACAGTCTTTGTTGCCCTCCTTTGGGTGCTCTCTGATAGTTTTATGTCCTCTTTATATTGTGGGCACCCAAAACTGCACACAGTGCTTGAGGTGAGGCTGTACCAGTGCAGAGTAGAGCAGGACAATCCCTTCCCTCGCCCAGCTGGCAGTGCTGTGCCTGATGCACCCCAGGGTACAGTTGACCCTTTTGGCTGCCAAGGCTCACTGCTGGCTTGTATTCAACTTGTCATCAACCAGAACCCCTTCTGAGTGAGACTTGGGAGTTCTGGTAGATGAAAAGCTCGATACGAGCCAGCAGTGTGTGCCTGCAGCCCAGAAGGCCAACTGCATCCTGGGCTGCATCAAAAGAGGAGGGACCAGCAGCTGGAGGGAGGTGAATGTCCCCCTCTGCTCTGACCTTGTGAGGCCCCACCTGGAGTACTGCATCCAGGTTTGGGGTCCCCAGCATAAGAAAGATGATTCTACGATAGCTTTCTGCAGAGCTGCCCTCCGGCCCCTCATGCCCCAGTCTGTACGTGTATCCAGGTTTGCCCCTTCCCAGGTGAAGAATCCGGCACTTGCTCTTGTTAACCTTAAAGTGATTGCATTGTGTTTCATTAGCATATGTTCTGTTACATGGAGGGGTGGACAGGGGGAGGTTAAGTGAGAGGGAAGGTATTCTTGTTTGGGGTTTACATTTTTTGAGGTTTTGGAACAGGAATTCATTAAAAGTGAATAACAAGAGGTAATCAGGGTACTTGTGTCTTCCTGCTGTAGATTAGCTATGCTGGGATTTGCTCTGCTAACTTTATTTGTGGGAAGGTCTAGTATGGTTACCCAAATCTTGGTTGTTTCTAGCCCCTCCCACCCCCCCTTCTTTGAGAAAAAAAAAAAATCAGAACAGGTCACTGTGTAAGCATCAAGAAGCCTTTGATAGATAGTGAACAGATGTAATTTGTATAATCTACTCACTTCTTGTATTGTATGCATGGTTGGGTAGAGCAGTTGTGGTTTTGACAGCTAAGGTTGGAGAAGCGAAGGGTTAGAAGCCAGCACCAGTCTGGAAGCTGATTATACATGTTAAGTAAGGACCTAAATATACTACTAAATATACTACTGTTTCTGCCTTGGTACCAGTTCATGTCTGTGCTTATGTAGCTCCTGGCTGCCCATGTCTGAGTCTCAATGGTTTGTCCATAGGAAGCCTGATTGCTTGAATGATGTAAGATGAAGATGGTTGTTGTTCTTCTGGGGAAGAATTTTATTTTTTTTCACTCAGACAAGATTGGCCTATGAAGGACTCAAAGCAGACTGTTTATTTTTGTGCTGCTAGATTTGGCCTCACTTTTGCTTTTGGGAACCTCTGCACTTTTTAGATATGTCATAGTGGGCAGAGACTGCGTACCTTGTATGCGGTGTCTTCTCCTATAAAGCTCTGCTGAAAACCTGTGTGGTCTTGGGGCTTTTTGTGTTTGCATTAGTTTAATTGCCTCTCTGACCCCTCTTCCTCGGCTGGCCTTTCAAGCTCTGTGGGCTCTCTTAGCCTCACTGATATCTCTCCACAGGATCTTTGTACCAGGAGGCATCCAGGCTTGCCTGGAACTCCCCCAGCCCTGCTGTCCAGTTGCCCAACAGCTTCTCTGGCTCTCATACTGAACTTCTGGTTTTGCAGTTTTAATACCTGTAATTCGCTTCCTTCTGCTTCATTAAGCTGTAGATGAAGAGTTTATTAGTTTTATCTCTCTTCAGAATACATCTGTTTTAGCATCTGATTGCTTTTTTATTTCTTTCAGAAGCATGGTATTTCATTGCCCTCAGAAAGGACAGTAATTTATAAATATACTTGTAGACCAGTTCTTTTATGTGGCACTTCCAGTTACTCGATCGTTTGTGTTAATTTCTTTTATCGTTTCCTTTTGTGTTTGTTTTTTTTTTAACTCAGGGTTAGCAAGATTGGTTAGTCTTCCTTACAGCAATTCTGTGTATATGAGGCAGTGATTTTTAAATTTCAGTCTTTGTCATGCCAGTCATATAGAACATATTTTTTGGCTTAACAGTATCCAAATTAACTTTAAACCTGCATTAGGAAAATTTTCTCACTGTATCTGTTACATAAAATCAAAGAATTAGAACAGGAAGATTTACCTCAATCTCAACAGAAATGCAGCTCTTTGATTTTCAGCTGTTCTTTGATTTCACTATGCCTAAACAGACTCTTGGGAGTGCTCTGCAGGGAACCCTGAACCCAAAGTTCTGGATCTAATTTTCCTTTAAGTATACCTGCTTTTGACCTCATGTCCATGAAAATCTTCATGGATGTCCACACTACCTTTTTGTAAGAATCAAGGGGAGTATTTATTGTTCTGGCAATTCTTTGGTGACTTGAGGCTGCCAGGTTCAACAAGATTTCTAAGGATTTGAAAATCTACAGTGTATCAGATCTCCCCCTTTATCTTTAGATGTTCTTCTTATGTTGGCAGTAATGTTGTTGGGCTGTCTTATCTCTTGGTCTGGATTCTTTGTGAGTTTGGTGAAAAAGATCTACAAGTGCTTCTAGTTTCTTGAGTCAGAAGGGGATAGTGCTCATGGTCAGAAACAGGCCTGTGTTTTTGGTATTGTTTTGCCATTTTTAACTTGAACTTGTTTCCACCAGTATTTTCTTTTAATCCTTTAATTCCCATGATTGTGGGAATTAAGCTGTTGTAGTTCTCTGGACATTAGAAGAGTTAAGGTGGTCCTGAGGGAAAGAGGTCCTGTGAAGAGAGGCCCTCTGGAAAAAGGCCTGTCAGAGGGGGAACTTTCTCCTTGACTGCTGAATTGTGAATACTGTGCAAAAGAGCCTAGGACTGCCTAGGAAAGATTTTCTTGTGATTTCTTTCACTTTCAAAAACATCAAACTAATTGAACATACTGACGTGCCTTATACCTCAAACATCTTCAGGTTTTCTTTGCCTTTCTCAGTAAACTGGCTGCTATTTCCTCTTGTTTTTCCTTCAGGGATGCAGTCCTAGTGCTTACTGAAGTTCTGACCAGAGTTACCATGCTACTTCTTCTCATCCTCTGAGATATCTTTAATACATACCTGCTCAGAAGACCTCAGCAACAATTAGGGTACACCTGTAGTTGGACTCTGGTCAAAACAGTGGGTTTAGTGAAGATGTGAATTGGAAATCCACATCAGGCACTGGCTAGTGTGAAGATTCAAGATGACAACTTCCAGGATGAGAGGTAGAAGAGACATGGGAGAATGCAGGTGTGTTTTGCAGGAGGCTCTGAGTATGGAAAGGAGGATCCCAGTGTGCTGCAAGATTCTGACTGGATCTGAAGATTTGAGACTGACTGAGAAGCCCAGATACGGAGAAGCAAGTCTTGTAGTGCGTTACCTAACTAGGTTATCATTAGTAATGCCACACTCTGGGCTGTTCAACTTACTGGGCTGCTTTTTTTTTTTTTTTTCTTTCTTCCTCCACACACTAGTTTAAATCCTGTTGAAGCTCTTCTGTAAGCAGTGATTCTGTTCTGGTTCTGCAGACTTATGTATTGAATGTCTAGAGCTTGTAGTTTCAGCATGTTTGTCTTAGATTACCATCCTTAAGCCCTCTGGTTGGTAGACAAGATACAGCTTTTTTCGCTGTTTTGGTAAAGTAGCTTGGATATGGTCTTTTCAGGCTTATGGGAAATACCTTGTTCCTGTGAGCGTGTCCTGGGACTTGAATACAAAATGGCACACAGGGTCAGGTTATATTGTTTAGTTTGCCAATTTGCATTTGGTCTTAATTTCCTGTCTTTAAAACTGCGTTAGGTAAAACATAGGGTGTCTGGAGCCAATATGTGGGGCTAAGATCGGTTTCAGAAACTTCGCTGGCATGCTAATAGCTGTGTTAGACTGCACATAACCATGTTAGGGCAATTGGATGTGGAAGCATCCTGAATCTGTCAAAACAGACATAGCAGCTGACAGCGTGTGGAAATCAATCACTTGATCGCTTTGCTCAAGCGATGTGTGAATTGTGCGTCTTAACAGAAGTGGGGCTGAGCTCCTGCACCATGATGTGTGTCCATATCCAAATTAAAAACAAATGCAACAGACTGCCATCTCCTAATTAGTTCAACAAACGCTTTTGCTAATGAAATGACAGAGACAGTCTTAATCCTCTAGATTTAAGAATTCCTGACTGTGTGCCAGAGGAGCATATAGTAGTAGCAAAAGTGCTTAAGCATTTATGTAGCATGCCGTATCAGTGGATCTGCAAGCATTTAGAGAGGCAAGCAAGTATCTTTGCGATGGCTGTGGATATCAGAACTTCCATTCTGTGGGTAAGGGAACAAAATTACCCTGGGAAGAATAGTCAGGTTGAAGTTTTAACTCATAGCATAGCTTTCCAGTGAAGGCTGTGGAGGAGCTGACATCCCACAAGTAACAGTGTGTCACAGCCTCTTTCAAATCAGCATGAAAGCCTAAGAAGTTTATGCTAAAATTCTTCCCTGAACAGTTGCAACTAGCCAGGATTTCTTGTTACAGAGGCTTATACAGCAGTTGTGTATCTTTTAAAAGGTTTAGGAAAGTCACCACAAAATGCATGCTTATAAAAATGGGGGGAGGGAGCATGTAATGAGAATTACAAACAGAAGTGATTTGGCTTTCTTCTCCTAGGGCTGTTATTCTGCTGAGACTCAGCAATCAGACACTGAACCTTACTAAAGCATAAGCCAAGTGGGGTAGTGAGCTTCCTGTGCCAAAAATAAGCATGAAGTAGAAAGGCTACACAGAGATTAGGAAGATCAAAATAATGTAAATATACATACACTCTGCTGTCAGTAACATAGAAGAGGTTTTAAAAAAAAAAGGCAAAGATTTGTTGTGCGAGGAATCGCCAGTGTCATGTTAAACTGGAGAAGAATTTGGCTCATATTTAATGTCACATCACTCATTTAGAGTCCTAAAAATAGTGTTTATAATAAAACCCCTGACACAGCCATGGCTAGCATAATTCAGATGGTCCCTTTCCCTTTTTAATTTGTGAACAAAGCTCCCTCTTTGAAGAAAAGTATTTGTTTACAGTTGTTTATCAGAGCAGGAAATGGATCAATTAGATGTAACTTTTTAAGTTAATTGACTGCCACTACTAAAACCACCTGACATCGTTCTGGTGCCAGCAATGCCAGATGAGAAATCTCATCATTGTTGCTGTGGGAAAGGCAAGGACATGATGGGAAATGTTATTCTTGGCGCTCAGAAGATTAAAAATTTTAAATATTTATAGAGTCTTATCCAAACTACTGATTGGTTATTAGTGCCTCGAATTGAGGCAGGGATGTGTGAATCCCTAGAGCTTTAGGACCATATCCCGTCTGAATGAATCTGAACCATTAGCAGGGAATTGGCACTCTAAATCTTCCTCTAGCTATATCCTTCTTTCTACCCTGCACTGCCCTTGAATTTCTTTCTTTCTCTTGGGTTGTTTCATTAATGATCTAGAATGTAATAACAGCACAAAGGACAAGTTTTGAATCCTCCCTCTTTGAAATACTTGACTTCAGAGCTCTTTTTTTTTCTTTCTTTTTTTTTTTTTAACTGCTGCACAGCTTTATAATCCTTTTTATCTATGCAATAACTGAATGACTTCATTAGCATGATGCTACCTTGTCGCTATACTGAGTTTAGCAATCTTTTCTGCTTCAGCAATACTACCTTGCTGATTTATGGGTTTTTGGAGAGGAGAGGTTAACAAATATTTTGGATTATTTCTTCCTGGCAAATTCCTGGACCATTTGGAGACTCAATAAAGCTATTGGATGTATTTTTTGGTGTTGCAAACCCACGTTTTTCCTGTCAGTTACCAAATAGCTACAGCTTTTGACAACTGTAATGAGGCCTTTGATAATACTTATGCTGCCTGTAGCAAATGGGCTTATTGTGGGAGCCAGAAACCCTTTCAGGAAGCCTCAGTTTCAGATCCGAGAGAAGCAGAACGCAACCTATAGCTAGAAAACGCCTCCTGTCACACCTAACGTGGAGCCTCACAGGAGGACCCCTTGAGTCTACAAACACTGTTGAAACTATTTGGTGCAGCTAACATTTTTCAGCTACTTTGAAAAACTAATAAAATCTTTTCCTCTGATATTCTTTCCATGTTGCTGTAAAGCCTAAGGTAAGACAGTAAAAGAGAGTGAAGGAGCTTGGGGCATACTTTAAGGGAAGAACAGGTAAGAAAACTCTTCACGTCAAACAGTTATCTTACTTAAAAATAAGTCTCAAATTTGATAGGCTTGTGAGCCTAAGGCAAGCTTAATTAAACTTAAAGGAGAGCAAAAATAAGCATTTCAAATGCTGTTTTGGTTCTCATAAACCTGAGTAAGCCAAAATCTGGATTATTCAATTATTTATGGCTGTGGGATTTGTTTTGTGAGCATTTTCCTGCTTAGCCCAGATTTTCAGCATCCTTCGCTTGGCTGTTACCATAGGAGGAGAGGAAGGGACTTCAGGATTTGATTTTAGAGACTGTGTGCTCCAAGACACCCATTTTGGTGTCAGGCTGGTTGTGGAAATGCTGGAAAGTGGTTTGCAAGGAGGAGGTGATGCGCTGATAGTGCTTTGGATGTTCACCACAAGCTCTCTCTCTGCAGCTGTGCTCTCTTCTGTGTCTTGGGAAATGGAGTAGCCACCTGGGAAGGATTGCGAAGCCTCAGTTTGCAGAGCAAGTTCATTAGGAAGGTGCAAGCTGGCTGCACCATGGGTTTTGTGGTCTGAAAGCTTGTCACTTGTGAAGGAGTTCAACATGAGAGCCTGGCAGCCTGGTGTTTGCTTTCCTGTGGTAAAATAGTCTTTAAACAGCTCTGCATAACTTACGTCTGCATTGAGGTACCTTTCTTTCTCCCTTTTATTTCTTAATTGAAGCACACGTTGCTTCATCATCAGTTTAGCTTACTTTTATTTGCCTGTTACGCAAAACTAAAAGCTTTGAAGGTCTCTTGTAATGGATTTATATAACACAAGCAGCTACCTAGCCTGGCAGTGAGACAAATTAGTCACATCCCAGCTCTTACATGCCTAGTCCTTAGTTTTTCCATCATTTGAGAGTGAGGGAGAAAGAAACAGATCACGATCATCATTTTGAGATAATGGGGCTAATCACTCAAATTTCTGTTAAGTATCCATGCAGAAGACCTTATATATGCTATGTGGATTAGAAGAAACAGCTCAGATATATTTTCCAATGGCTGTCTTTGGAAACCAGTGGCCTTGATAATGGTTGGTGGCTAGCCCAGAGAACCCTCAACTCTGTTTACCTTCTCAGGTCAGCTTTTCCAGCACACTGGGCCTCTCTGAGTGTTGTCACCTGAAGGCCAGACACAAGATCATGAAGCTTAATGAACATAATGGAAGAATGGGTTCTAGAAGAAGGTGTAGGAAGCAGGGAGGATCAGTAGATAAACCGGAGATGTGAGGATAAGAAGATGGGTAGGGATCAGTGTAGCTTCAAGGAAATGGACCACTCACTGTTCTGCATCCTCTCAGTCTTGCCCAGTTGATTGCATCAGTGTTTTCTTTCTGACACTCATTATCACCCTTATTTGCAGAGCCCAGCCAATGCAATCTAAATGATGTGTATTTGGTCCGGATACAGGCATCCAACCCACTAACCTTGACAGTGATGATGCCCAGTAGTGGATGGTTAGGAAGAGTGTAAGAATAGACAAGGTTATAATGATATTTCTGTGGTATAGCCTCCCAGCTGCAAGCAGCTTAGGGATTTCAACACCCAGAATCAATATATTTGTGTTTATTAAATGTCAATGGGTTTTTGTTCCAGGAAACTGTGTAATGTTAAGTTTAAGATAAGATTTTAAAATTATATAAATCTCTCAGGTCTACAACATCCCAAAGGAATCCTACACAATAAATGTGAAAGCATGTTACCTATAACTGGTTTTGAACCTTGTACCTGCTGTCTGATCTTATGTCCCCTGTCCTTGTACTAGAAGAAGAAAGGAGCAATTATTCTGCTTACATATTTTCTGCCATTCTTATCTGCACGAGTTTTTATATTCTCTCTTCCCTTTTTTTCCAGAAATGGAAAGTCATCACATTAGCTGTTAGTGAAACCATGCCGTATTCTGATTATTTCTACCTTTTCATTCAACTTTTTGTAGTGTTCCTGTGTCCATTTTCAAGTGGAGGGAGAATGTAGATGAAACACGGATTTTTACAGCAGCTGAATATTCTGTTTTTCTTTATCCTGTTACTGTTAAGTCCTAATACTCATTTGCTGTCTTTGGACCACTGATTAAGAAGATTACATTCCTTAGGCCTTCAGCTGTTACCACTATCACTTTTCGTTATGTCTATCAGTCTTCACTTAAGGATATTGAATTTTATTTTATTGCCCATAAAGTCATTTTGCCATTCCTTCTTCTTAACTTGTATGATTATATATACTCGTCAAGGGAGATGGTATCCTACCAAACTGATGCCTTGCTATTTACCCATTCTCTGCACTATCTGTGAATTACAGATTGGCACAAATTGTAGCACAGATGTCTGTAGGACTCTGCTGCTGATCTCCGTTAAGACCACTGTTTTTTAGCCCGGCTGTTGGTTTTGTGTTATCTAACTCATTACTCAGCTGTGCAAAGACCTTCTCTCTATCTGGGACCTTAGTTTCTAAGGCTCTGATAAAGGGTTCAGTACCAACCAAAATACGGAAATCTGAATAAATAGAGGTTATCTGGTGGAGAAAGTCTGTTTGACTTAGGCAAAGAAACACTTTGGGCTGTTTGTTGTGCCATGCCCAGGATTTTTCTAGTTCTTCTCTGGTGTAGGCACAGCAGAAGGGTCATGGTTGCCTTTGTGGAGGTACTTGCTGTCCCTGGCACCCTGCCTCCCAGGGAAATCACCCGGAGCTGGCTTCACCTGCCTTTGGCCCAGAACTGCTGTGTGATGTAGGGAGAGTTGCTTAATTGCTACATTCATTTTCCATATTTATAGTATGGGAAATAAAACTTCCTATCTCACAGGCATAGCATAGAGTTCAAATCAGTAAGCAGCATACTTTTTGCTGGAGAGCCCTGGATAGAAAGAAGCCGAGAAATGCAAAATATTGCAAATATTTGATCTAGTTGTACTTGAACATTAGTGTGACCTATGCTCCAAAGTCATTTAAGAGTTTTTGCCAAATCCCACAATAGTCACACCAGGAATAACTAACTTGTTAGCAAGCAGCCCGTGTGTGACTGCTGGTCAGGTGTGCATGTGGGGAAGCAGAAAAGGGCCCCCACAGTTTGCCTGGATAGGCCTCTATGATCCCAAAGGCAAAAATCATTGATTTAAATGAAGAAGTTTGTTGATAAGCTTTTACAAAAGTCCCTGTTGTTCCTGACATTCAAAACCTGAAAGACTTTGGCGTTTTTGCTTTCTGATGTCACGTAAATGGCTTTGGAAAATCTCAATACCTTTACTATTTGAATGTTAATTGCAAAATTACTCTTTTTCCATTTACTGTGCCTTGTGTGCTTTAAGCAGTGTATCACTGTCCACCTTTTTCACTAGCCGTGCAGAAGCTATTTTAAAACTTGTTCATGATGATATGCTGCTGACGTGATTTTCAAGTGTAACACTAGAGGAGTGCTTCTTCTCGAGCTACACAACATGCCATTGTAGGGCTTTTGCACCCAGGAGAAAATAAAACAGGTCAAAATAGCAAAATAGGTCAAACCTCAGTAAGACGAGTATCTATTTTAAGTGGAAGATGAGAAATGAAATAGTAACTGTTAGTACTAAAATGAGAAATAGTGCTGTTTGTGTATTCAATTGGTCTGAGTTTGTAATGGGGCTTTGAATTCTGCTGCCGCCAGACCTTGTACTGCTGCTGTCAATCACTTTTTTTTTCTTTTTTTTTTCCCTTTCTTGAAAGGCTCACGGCAAATTTATTTTGGATAGTTTCTTAACAGGTGTTTCCTTGACGTTGCGAATGCCTTAAATGAGAACCTTGCTTTATGTCCGGAGCTCTCAGCTGAAATCACACGGCGGGCTGACACAGGCCCTCGCGTGTTTACTCATCTGCGCCGGCGCTGACAGCAGATCCTTGCCGATTCCCACAGTTGGCCTCGGCTGGACAGGGAGCAGATGTTGGGGATTACGGGGAAGGATTCAGAGGGGCTTTAGGGCTGTGCAGTTGCGGAAGTAATTCATTGTGGAGACGCAGACAGGGCCCGCCGCACCCGCGCTGAGGAGCTTGCTGGAATAGGCCTCGGTGGATTTCAATATCCAAATCAAAAACAAATGTTTTCCTGGTACCTTTTAATTAAAGGGAAAGCATAAATCAATATAATAAAGTCAATGCACCAAGCGGTGTCGCATTTCTTCAGCCTTCTCCCTAACAGAGAAGTTGGCGGTGTAGTAGTAGTGCCTCACTCGCTCCTGAGGCAGAGGCCTCAGGGGCTCCATAGTGGTGCATGGCATGGAGGGGATGAACCTGCATGGCCCAGCCTGGCACTGGGCTCTCAGGAGAGCCTCTTCACCTCCAACTAGAGCTTGTGGCCTTCTCTGTCATTTTGCAGATGTTTTACAAATCAGAGATGGTTTCCTGTGGGACAGCTTTGTCTTCATCTGTTCCGTCTGTCTCTGACTCTTGTGTTTTGAGTATTGTATGCTCAGAAATCAGCCATCTATGGAAAAATGGGTGGCAAGAGATGACCAAGACTGAGTGGTGGAGATGGTTTGTCACGTCAGTAGGTGTCCCCTGCAGACATCGAACGTTGCACAATTTGCCTGTGACAAATTGTGGCACAATTTTTCAGGCATCTTTGTAGGCCACGAAGGTAACTCTTGGCTGCAGTTCATGTATTTATAGGTTCAGAGCAGACAGCTGTAGCTGTGTTTTACTACGTGATGTGGAAAAAAGAATTTATGTAAATCACTACTCTTCTCTATCGTGCTATTGTTACGAAGATTTTAGTGAAGGGTGAAAGGAATACGGGAGAGACAGGATGCAAATCTAGGGTTTGGCAAAGGTCTGGTGGGAACGAGTGCAAATGCACTTTGTACATGATAATACAAGAAACAAAGATATGGTGGCTGTCGGAGGAGGTCATATGTGCTTAAGCAATGAAGTAAATTGCTCCGGGAATGAAAACCAAGGTTTTATGGGAAGTGGTACCCATTTGTGGTAAGACTCCATTGATCTGAGCCGAATTGCAGCCATTCTGGAACAACCCAAGTCTGTAGGGCCTTCAAGAGAGACAGTGGGACAGTAAAGAAAACTCGGAGCTAACTGCATTTGGGGTGTGTTTCAAGAAGAGCCATTGAATATAGTAACTGAGTGAAGATAAAATCCTAGGTCAATATGTAGCCACTGAGCTAATAAACTACTCTTTCTGGAGAAATGCAGTGTGGGGAAGTAATGGCTTATCTGATGCAAGTCTGCATTGATATAACAGATTGAAAACAGACAAAAGATCTATAAAATTAAATTTACAGGATGTAGTTTTGCAGAGCCCTCTCTGTGGAAGTGAAGTGCTTTCAGCTGCTATTGGCTTCAGTAAGAAGTCAGCCTGCTCAATGATTTATAAACCTAGACCCCAATTTGAAAAACGGGGAGAGATCTGCTTTGTTACTGGCCTAGTAGTTACTAGAGCTAATTCAGGCTGTATTATCAGGCATTTTCTGGAGCTCCTGAGCTATTGAGAAATCTGCAAGATGTAAGACACAGGGGACAGTGGTATCCCAGTGAATCTCGGACTATATCAGGAAATAAGTTAAAATATCAGAAAACACAGCACTTTCCATTCATGGGTCCTAGTGCTGTAGCTCACTGCAGGCAACAAACCCCGTGCAGAGTCACGGTACTTTCTGACGTGCTGCCTGCAAGCTCAGGTGTCTGCGTGCCCCATCTAAATTGCTGGATCAGGGCTCTGGAGAACAGCAGTCTTGCTAAAATCAACTTATTTGCCAAATGTGTGGACAAGGTGAAGAATCTAATTTTAACTAATGCTGATGAAAGCTTTGCCACTGACTGTTCCAGATCTTTGCTATGTATGTGCTGGAGAACTTGGGGTTTGGAGAACAGGAGGTTTGGTCAACAGCTTCGCTTGGAAGACAGAATTATTTAAATCATCCAGACAAATGGATAGTTGCCTAATTATACTTATCTGAAATACTTAAATTTGTAGCTGAGTTAATGAGTTAAGTTTTCTTTCTTAATCCATCTTTTTGAGGTGGTCTGCAAAGGCACAAAAATGCTTGCCACAAAGTGGCAAAACAAATAGAAGAGGAATAAACACAGACTTCAAAGATTATTTTTAATAATGTGTGTAAAACAATCATGTGAGATGGAGGATGTGTTATTTGATGTTAACATAAAAAGCTTTTTTTCTTTTCTTTTTTTTTTTTTTTCTTTTTCCCAAATAGTACTTGAACACTTGTTTAAAAAAATATTTTCAAAACACTCAGTGGGATAAACCATTTTCTACTTTTCCTCTGAGGTTAGGACACGTGCCCAAATTCATACCATGAAACCGTGTTAGAGGTGGAATAACACTGAAGTTCCTGTAAGTGATCTTTTTGGTGCATTAGTTAGATCATCTTTTTGCTCAGGGATGCTGCTTTGCTAGTACTGGGGATGGGGGCATATCTTGAAACAAATGCATTTTGTGCGAGGAAGCCAGTGTTGGTGCAGTAGCAGAGTTGGAAAATTGCAGTGCACAAAGCCAGGAAATTTGAAGGTTGCGACTCTTTTTTTGTAGGTGTAACTTGGCAGGTAGTACAAATATCTTATATCTTCATTGGCAAGAAATGGCTTCTGTTAAAACATAATTATTCCCTTGGAGTTTTAAATTCAAAGGTGGGTTCTGTAAAATTTAATTTTTTCCCCTGCAGCTTTCATGATAAAGGCACAGTTATTAAATAAGGGCAGCTACTATACAAGAGTGGTTACTATTAAAACCTGCACAGAAAAAGTTATAGGCACCAAACAAGAGTGGTTATATGCTGAACATGACTTCAAAAAGAAGAAATGTATTGTAAGGTATAAATTTATTTTTATATGCAGAGTAAAAGTTTGTACTGACGCGCCTGGAACAGTGAACAAGACAGACCGTTTCGTTGTCAGGTCTATCAAAATCACTGTTTCAGATTTACATTAAACACAGACATAAATACAAAGAATATAATTTGGAGGGAAGAAGGAAAGGAACTGCAAGTAATCTGAAAAATGAAAGATAAAAACATGTAGGAGTGACTTGGCTTCACACTGGGAAGCACACTTTGATACAGATTTCATTTGGGCTCAGTGAAATTACGGGAGCATGGCAGGTCTCTCTACACAGCATCCTCAACTGTGAGCATCTAAGAAAACTCAGCCTGGGTTATGATCCAGGATAATATCATGCCTGACTCAGACAAGAGAAAGTAAAGCTTGGATGCAATCCTCAGCATCCTCTGCACCAGTTTTTGTTTTCTTTTTCTTCAAGGTGTTCAGGGTCCACAAGAATTCACGTTAAGGATGGAATGACTTCTAATTAGTAACTTTTAATTTGTGCTGGGGAGCTCATACTTATACAGAATTATTATTTTTTAATATTTTTTTAACCAGGAAGAATAATTAGCCCCTAGTGCCATTTACCTAAAGGTTTACTGAGGCATTTCATCCACTTTGAGGAGAAGGCCCTTTTGTTAATGAGATGTGTGCTCTCTAATAAAATTTCAGCAATCCACTGATATCGATTTATGTGGAACATGATTTTACTACCAATTTTTAACCAAGAAATTTCTCCAAATAACTCTGAAGAAACATTCATTTACGTTATTTCTTTAGCTTAATAGAACCAATCATGAAAAAAGGAATGATAGGCCGCATGAAACTGCATCAGAGTTTATGCTGCCAGTGAACCATAAAATCAAATTAAAACACCATCTGATTAATTTCCTTAATTCTCTACTATCAGAGTAATAATGAAAAGTAACTTGGGCAGGCTCCTTGTTTAATTGGCAGTGTTGTGTACTAATTAAGGAATGAGGTATAGTAACTTTTCTTGGGCAAGGCTGCCTATGTAGACTATGTTTTAATTGACACAAAACAGTTTAGTAACAGCTTTTGGGATGTGTTTGCCCAATAATATTCATGGCAATTTCATTTATGTATCAAATATTAATTTCTGTAAATTACATTAAAAAGTAGAACTAAAAAAAAGGTGATATTCCTCCATTATGGAAAATAGTTCCCAGCTAGAAAATGGAAGAGAGTAGAAGATCTGAGGGTTTCACCGTGCTCATAGGGTGTTTTAACTCAAGTTTCTCCAAAATGGTAGGAGTATTTGTGAAAGCTTTGGTATTGTATCACCAGCTCCTGGCATTTTCTAACTGTGAAAGGACAGTGTGTTGCTCAAACAAGCAATTTGTTGTTGTTGCAATTGTATTTTCTGGGGTTTCTGTACTTTAGCCTCTATTTTCATACTATCTTCTAACCATCAAAGCTAACAACTTCTTTTCTGACACCTGTATAAAAAAATCTCCTGGGCTTTAGTAGGAGTACCAAACTTTGTGATAGTGTTGGCCTTTTTGTTCCTGTCCTAGTACTTCTCCTATCCTTCATCCACACATTTTTCTTCAGGCTTTAAATTGAAACTAGCAATAAACTTGACCACTGTGGCACGAAAGCTAGACAGTGGATAGGCTTCTTATTCTAGTCTTCCAGATGGTTTCAAGTATGACTGGCAAAATTAAGAAAAGGGGGTAAAATGTCTGAGAGAAGTATCTGATTTTCCTTCGCTCCTTTTACTGCTCTCAGGGGGCAGTGGCTGTATGAGCGGAGACTGGGAGAGGGAGGAAATAGGTTGGAGACTGGACCAATGTGTCATTGTGTTAAAGCCAGCCAGCCAGTGAGGTCATTGTTTTCATCTGAGTCATTTCAGAACGAGACCTCTTACATTATGGAAAACATTGCACATCCCTAGTTCAGCCATGGAAACATCCAGCCAGCCTTTCAGGAGGAGAGCTCCGCTGATTGCATTCGAGGTACTCCTGGCTCCCAGCGGTGTAAGAAGGAGGGGAAAGCAAATTCTTTTGCCTCGTTTTTAACACTTTGCCACTAACCCAAAGGGGGTTATTCTTTAGGCACGCTTCCAGCCGAGATGCTTGTTGAGGAGGGAGTTGGTAAATCTGTTGATCACACCTGTCAGCCCTGAATCCAGTAAATCTGTCCAGCCTGGAGCTGGCTACACTTATACTGCGGGCTTGGGGGGTTGTTCTTAAGCGCCGACTCATGTTGAGGCTAGATTATGTTCCAACGTGCAGAGGGAAAATCTTTGAGACTGCATTCTTGGATATTGATTATATTTCATACTCAGGCTCCGGTAGGCTCAGTCTCTGCATAGTACGATTTAATTGAGGGGCTTGGGCAATCTGCCCAGCTCTGCAATTGATTTGTGTGACCATGAGCAAACCATGTCATCTCTCCGCACTCGATTTTTAATGTGTATGGGCTTTAAAGCGGGGCTGCTATTTGTAGCACTTTAAGGATCTTGCTGTATAATAATTACAATGTGATTTTTGTGTTTTGTATAACTGCACGTGGTAGAGATGCTGCTCATTCCATATGAGCTAATAGGAATAGTAAAAGGTTTTGTCTGAACCTAACAATTGCTCTTCTGTCACAGAAGTGGGAGAAAGCCATTGCTACTTTGTGCCTTCAGAATAATTTATGAAAATGCCACAATCTCCCAGCTGTTTGCATGGCATGTGCTTGCAGTGTTAACATGTGGCAACTCCTGTGTCTTCTTAAGACCAATTCAGCCACTTGATGGATAAACATTTAATATTTTTACCCTTTCAAGATGAAGTCTTTTGAAAAAAATAGAACTAACCAGTGCTGGCAGTGAAACATTCAGTCCTGAGAGGATCCAAAGCATGCAGAGACCTCACAGTACAGTTCTCTTAGGGAAAATGTGTTTGGACAATGGTCCTCCACCTGTATAAATGCATCATTTCACAGGAGAGTTTGCACAGTGATACTGTTCATAATCTGTGATAGTTGTTTTTTTTTTTCATACATGGGATCTGTTCCTGCTCCCACTGAAGCTAGGATTCAGATTTATTAATGGAAAGCATTAAAAAAAAAGATGTCGATGCAGCTGATGACCTGAAGGTGAGCTTGGCTGCCTGCTCGTGGTTGCACTGCCTCCTGCATTAGCTGCAGAGGCAGTGAGATGGGAGCTGTAGAGCCAACGCTTCTGGAATTGCACCTGCAGCTCATCAGCTGGATCCTTCAGCGCCATAGGCATCTGGATCAGTAGCATCTTAGTGATGTTGGTGACCATTTCCCATGCCATTATCATGGTACGTGAACCCCTCACAATCATCACGTGGCCCTTCTCTCCCCATCTCCTCCTTTCCCAAGTGCTGCCAAAGGCTGTGCCATCGCCCTCGTTTGACTGGTGAGGACCGAAGTGATCCGACTGTCACCATGCAGGTGACAGCAGACTGGATTTGGATCCCCGTGGGATGCTGGCACTTGAATGAATGTGAAACCAAAATCGAGTGGCTTATTGGATCCTTATCCATGCCATGTGGAGATGGTTAAGAACAGGATCCAGGCACACTTTCAGTAATAATTTTTGTGGCACTGTAAATACAAAGCCAGCTGTTTGCACAGTGAACTTATGTTTTTGCTGTCTGTTTTAATCAGAACTAGGATGCATGGGCATACGAGGAAATGAAGCAATAAAAAACTTTTATTATTTGTAATGTGAAAGGAAATTTTAACTCACTTTTCTTGAGCAACCTAAGGTGGATGAGATTCTCGTTTGGTTTGTCTGAACCCTTTGCTGGTCCCCGGTTGTTGCCTGGCCATGCTGTGAGTACCAAAGCAGTCTGAACGCCTTCCCACACCTGAGCTCTTCCTGGCATCTCTCTCCTGGCTGGGAGGAATTGTCGAAATTGGTGGCACCACCTATTGGCAGAGAAGTAAAAGTATGAATAATGCTTGTTTGCGTAGCAAGAGAAATAGTAAAATGGAGAAAATAGATTGAAATGTATTCCACATTGCAACGTAAGGTTTGTTTTGAACAACCTGTTTGCTTATTTGGTATCCTTATGTAGTCCTTGGTTAAAAAAACAACCACTTAGTCTGTGCTTTCTGAAATAATAGTGGTACAGAGGAGATCTTCCTAGTTGTTCTTACCAGCCAGTACTGTCACTTTTATTGTTGTTGGATTTAAAGATTTAAAAAGGTACGCATCCTTAAAAAGCAAGTTTACAACTGGTTAGAGGCATTATTTGCTAAACGATTTGCTCGTCAGCCGAAATAACCAGAGCTAAACTTTTTCTTTCTTTTCTCGTTCCCATTCTTTCATTTTAGCAAGTGTTACATCCTCTAAAATGAGATGTTTTACCGCGGCAGCCTCGGCAGTGCTTGGCAGCAGCTTAAGCTTCAGGGTCTCCAGCAGGAGACAGGCATCAGTATGGAGTGTTGGGGGGTGCCATGTGATAAATGGCTTCTGGTAGTTGCCTTCGGATGTGCTAGGCACTGATGTTTACACCAGCAGACAGGCTAAAAATGACTTGGTTGCCTGTCGTGGGGCCTGTGTAATGACAGAAGCGGTCAAATTCTGATTGTGTTTAAAAAACAAACTTCGCCGTGACCTTCCTGTTCGCAGGGGAACACGAGAAGGGCTGTGAAGGCTTCGGTGCGATCTATAGGTGTCCTGACCATCGCTTCTCTTCATAGCCCTGTTGGGGAACATCCCAAAAATGCTGGCTGTGGATGTGCCCACCCCACGTTAGGTGGCTTCCAGGGGATCCTCTGCTGAAGAGCTCCTGCTGGGCGAGGGGATGGGGTAACCCTGCCGGAGGGGAGGCAGAGCTCAGCTCTGTGCCTATAAGGCGAACCAGTTCGCTGCCAGGCAGCATAGCAGATGTATAACTGCAGGAGGAAGCTAGAAATGAGCAGGGAAGGAGCCTTCCAGATGAGCTCAGGAAAGGAGCAAAACTTGGAGCAGGTTGTGTGGAAAAAGGCTTGCCGGTAGCACCCTGAGTGGCTGCAGAGGGTGAGCTGAGATGAATGCGTTCACTGTTGTGGTGCCGTTTGCCGACAGGCTAGTGCTGAAGTAAAATGCATAGCTGCAGGCAAGAAGTATTTGGCCTGAGCTTCTTCAGGGCAGAGAGCTGAACGTGTGAAATAGCCAAGCCCGTAGCTATTGACTGAGTTGACAACATTATAATAAAATAAAAAAAATAGCATTTAAACTTCTACCAAACACATACTTGGATTGGTCTGCGCATTAGAAGTGCCTTGAGCTTCCTTCAGCTAGGAAAGCAAAAAGGAGAATGCAAAATATTTTTGCTTCTAGTACCAGAAAATGCATATAGGGTACGATGGGCCTGTTTTAGCCTTCATAGCACAAGCAGTGGAAGGATGGGCAGTGGAAATGCTGATGAGATTAAACTGCTGGCGCTTTCAGGGTCACAGCCAAGGAAAAGCAAAGCAGCAGTATAAATCTCATCGTATTTTGCCACTGTGTTATTACAGTTCAGTCCTTTGGCTAACAATGAAGTTAAGATTCCCCTCTAATTCCTGCCCATCCTTTCCTTTAAAGAAGCATGTATCAAAACTGACTGCGTGCTTCTGGCATCCTCCTGTGAAAGCAGGCGTGAGGGATCCCAAATAACTGCGAGCTGATTCTCAGACTGGAATTTGTTTGCTTACTGTCCGTGTGGGTGGCAAAACGTCCATAAATGTTTTAGCACAGTCTCGGTTGCTCTCGGTTTCGGTACAAGATTTACCACTGCTCTGTCAGTCCAGCAGCAGCGTGAAGGGTTGCACATTCAGAAGTGGAAAATGTTTTGGGGAGTACTCAGTGCTTAGCCATCCGAGGGCAAGTTGCTGCTAGCTGAATGTGACTGGACCGAGGGGTGGACAACTCCAAACAGGGAACGACACGGGGAGAAGATGCTGGGTGCTGCAGGTGACATCTGGCAACACAGTGTGACTGCTGTCCTCGGTTCTCAAGCTCTGCTGTATGGTGGTGGGTCCTTCCCTTGAGACCAACCCCCTTTGTCTTAACAAAGCGTCTCATTACACATTTTGTCTTCACAGCACATTTCGAAGGCTCGGAGGCATTTTGTTCAGTTTCCCGTTCTGTAGTTCAGCCTCGTGTTTGTCTGTAAAATTCCCTGATGCTCCCCCAGTGCGGGCTGCTCTTCTGTTGGGTGCTGCAAGTACAGCACAGCTAAACCTGCACTTCACCACTGAGTCAGCTGCTTTGTCTCTGTGTCCGTGGGTGTGTGTCTCCGGGCCTTTGGCTGCATCACACACAAACATTTTTGGTACACATGTGCCTTGTGTGTGGCATACAGGCTACTGAGAAGTCAAGGTTTTGGGGAAGGGACGTGGCAGTATCCACTGGCAAGAGAGCAAAGCGTGGCCAGCCACTGGGAATGCTGTTGACATCTTTCAGCCCATTTTTTAGTTGTGTGCTACACGTGATTTATAAAAAAATATTACTTCTGGTGTAGTAGAAAACTTAAATGATTCTTCTGGGACATGTGTATGCGCACATGCTCATGCAAGAGGTGGTGAGGTTGCAGTCTTCTGTATATCAAGCCGGCTCTTACCATTAATTTGTCTTTAAAAGGTCCTGAGGAGACCTCTAAATAAATGACCTAAAATAGCATTTCTGTAAATAGTGCCGTGTTTCAGCTTTGTTCCGCAGCTGTATCTGTGTGCTGGGACCTGCAGGGTTTCTGGATGTCTTCCTTCTCAAATCCTACCAAGGTTTTTCTTCAAGCATTATAACAATGAATGAAATGCAAATATAAACTTTGAGCTCTTTGTTTGTAAAAATCCGTTTGCAAGGACAAGAGTGAATCTTTCCCACCCTGGGTCTCGGCAGTAATTTGAGCAGGAAGTCCTGTGTTTAAGTGCAGTGGGACTGAAACATTTTAATGAGACATCCATTTCTTTTCCATGTCAGTTTGATGCTGCTCAGAGGTCTGGAGCAGCGGGGTAGAAAGAGAACAAGCAAAGGGCAGAAAAGGTAGCCAAAAAATGCAAGCTAAACATTTATGGTGCAATTCTCCATGAGTGAAACTATGTCTGCATGGATCCACAAGCTGATATCAGTGAAGGATATGGTCGAAACATAACATGAAACATGATATAAATAACCTAACATTAACATAACATAAATTCTAGGGAACATGGGATCATAAGGAATGATCCTAGTGAGAAATGCTGTTGTTGTTTCTCAGTCAGAAGCCTAATTTCTGTTAAGAGTTGATGAGACTCCCCTTCTGTCTTGCCCCCACAGATTTCAACGTCATCCAGATCACGGATGCAGTGCCTGATGCCAGCAGTCCACCTTTTCCTTGAAAACAACCAGTTAGTGTGTGATGGCTTGAAAATGCTCACAATTTGTTTGCTTTCTTCATAGGCTGGAATGGTGTTGAGATGTGGATACTTCTGGTTTGGCTTGTTTCTCGTGCCCACTGCGTGCCTTGTTAAAGATGTGGCATGGACAGCGTAAGTCCAAAACCAGTCTTCTCCGTGTTGTGGCAATTATTCTGCATGCACAAGTTGTCCAGTTCAGTCTGTGTCATTCTGTAAAGAACTGTGAAGCCTTCTAGTGAATACAAAATGGTGATACTCATTTGGAAGACTTCTGAGCAAAGTGGGAGCCTTTTCTCACCTGCCAATTCAATGAGCAATGTGAGGGAACGAGTCCTGAATCTGAAGGAGGCAGCTTTCCTTTAGTAATTAAGATTTCTATCTAAGTGACATGCACTGTCTACTCTATAGGTAAAGACAAATTTAATTGAGACGTGAGATCTCTTATTCCTGAAGGGGAGCCAATAATTTGTTCAGTTAGATTAAGGTTATGTGGGGAGACCCAAGAAAAAAAAAAAAAAAAAAAAAAAAAAGAAAGAAAAAAAAGTTGGTTCTCCAGTCCATACCCTGTGAGCTCCCAGTTTGTCAGCTGCTTTCTCAGTTCACCTAACTGGGTCTTCCAAGATTCAGCTGTGAGGAGAGCAGTACTCACTGGACTCTACAGTCAGTCTTAGTGATTCCTTCCCTGCCTGGAGAGGAGGAACAAACCTTGTGAAATACAATCCTGTGTAATCCCCAAAGCTTCTCAAAACTCTGTAGTTTCAAACCACTGCAGAAAATAAGTAATTTCAAGAACTTTGATTTAAAGGGAGGCTACTTATACCTCCTCTACCACTGGAATTTTAAATGCACAAGAATCCTTTGCAGATACAATTGTCAATGTTTTGTTTAGATTGTTTTTTAAACGCCTTAAGCATTCATCCTTTCCCTTGGAAGGCTGTGTTACAACCAAGATTTTTTCTTTATGGAAATGGTTTTCTGTAGCCTAAAGGAATTACTGTCTTGCTGAAATTATTTTCTAGTGACTAGAAATTCCCCTTGCATTAAAAGAGTGGCAAAGAAAGCATTGCCTTTGCTCTCTTAACCATGGGCAGTGCTATGCTTCATAACCTCATACCAGGAGGACCCAGGCCATTCCAAGTCAGGCAAAAACAGAGAGCCCAGCTGCTGTGAAGAGGGAATATAGGCTAGCGTGTCACTTGTCATGAAGGCCCGAAGTGAAAGCTTAATAATATGTAACATGTAGCTCCAGGAATGAGCTGTCAATTAGCCAAGGAAAATCCCTCTTTTATTTAGGGAGAAATACAGCAAATACTGATAAAAACAGAATGTTTGCCAAACACAGGTACATTTCACATGTCAGCATAAAAGGGTAAGTCAGGTAACAGACATACATCTTTTTTTCTTTCTTTGGGGCTGATAGCACAGTTAAATTAAGCTACTGTTAGGCAAATCCACCCATCAGTAAATACTTCTTATATGCTTTCATATTTTCTTCCTCAGCTTAATTTTTGTGAGCTACACAGCTAAAATTAAAACTAGGTGTCATAATGTAAAATATCTGTGAAGGCCAAATTCTGATTTAATGGTCTAGCACACTAGGTTTTGGTTGTTTGTTTGTTTTTGTTGCATTCCTTAAGCTTCTCCAATTGAAAATCATTTTAAAAATTCTAAAGCTGAGGCCAAAATGTTTGAATTTGGATACTTAAGTTTGCTGTGTCACTGAACTGCTTTGGAAAGCTCCGAAGAAATCTTAGAAGTCATTTAGCGTAACAGGTTCTGCTCCTGTGTCAGGCATGATTTAAAATGACATATTTAGAAGTCAGTGGGACTGCTCCTGTGATTAAAGCCAGAAAGGAGCTGAACTGTTCGCAGCATAAGAGATCAAATATGTACTTAGGTGCCCAAGACTGTGCTTTAGTTTTTCAGATGTTTTCATGTTCAATGTCCTGAAATTGTCTTCAGTTCTTATCAGTTCTTGGCAAAAATGACTAAAGAATTGTAAAAGAGGCCAGACCGTGGCAGGCTCATCCTCAGCTATTACTCATTTAAAACTGTTACTGACTCAGCCTGTTCTTTAATATTTCTTAGAGAAGTCTCAGCAACATAATCCTCTCAATGGTTCAGAGCAAGAATGTACAAAGATTGTGAAGCTCTCAAGACAAACGTGTGTGATTGATACGCTGGATATTTTCCCAGCAGATTTTAAACAAGAGGCTCCTATCAACATTAAGTAAAAAATCTGTTCTCTAAGCAGGACTTCTTTTTTTAACCTATCACTGAAAAATTAACACCATTAGCATTTTAACTAGGATAAACGAAATGACACAGCTATCAGCACTGCCATATGGAAGGAGTAAAGGTCTGTTTCCTTTCCAAGAGGCTTGCCATTCAAAACTTGAGCCCAAGGCCTCTGGAAATCAGACAGCACATTTCCACAGCAGCGGTTACACCACGTTGCTGTCTGTAATTCAGCAGAATCTGGTTTTGGCCATAAAATTCCATCAGCTCTGTCTTCTCATGCTCATGGAATTTGTCCCTTTCAGTTTCTTTTGGGCATGAAGCACGTGTCCACAGAAAGAGCATCCACGTGACCCAAAAGATACACACCTAATTTCAGCAAAAAATATTGCCAGAAAAACACAGTACAGAGGTGTTTGTGTTTTGTTTTTTATTTATTTATTTATTTTCATCTGGAAGAAGGCTGAAAGGGATCAGAATGTGTGTTTAAGAGCCATGCAAATATTTGTTCCTAAACTGCTGTGCTGTATCCAGTGTCAAAATTTGTAATGCTGACAAACATGAGCTAGTTTTACATGTTCCCTTTGTTGCACAGGCTACAGTTGTCAACACACCTCTTATCTCCCATGTTCTCTGCAGCTCCAGGCTTTTTATTTAAATATGTGTGTGTACATATATATATTTCTTTTAAATTGAATCAAGGAACAGTGGAAATTTTTTTCTTAAAAAAAAAAAAAAAAAAAAAAGGAAGGACACTTATTATTAATACTTGGTTGCAATACCTCACTGTTAATTTTGGTCCACTAGCCAAAATTCAGTGGCTTTGTTTGGATTTGGTTTTTGCCTTATAAAAGTCCCAGTTGTGGACTTGAAATTGAAATTTTACCATTGAAATGAACAGAGCTTTATAAGGTGAGTGTTTCCTTGCAGTTGGCACATCACTTGAATACACTGGTGCTAGGAAGTCTTGAAATGTCTGAGCCACAAAGCTATGTGGGAATCATAAAAATGCAGAATTTACTCCAGCAAAATTAGGGAAGAGGGCAAGAATTCATTAATAAATGGCGTATCGACGGTTAGTGTTATAGTGAGAAGTTTCCTGAGCCTTACAATTCCAACCAAAGTCCTGATGTGCCTCTTCTTTGCCTGTGGGGTAAGGCTGGGGAAAGAAGCATGTTGTACTTGCCGTTTCCAGCAGCATAAATAAATGAGAAGGTACGGGAGCTCTTCCCATGCCTGCATTCCCTGAAACACAAGATACCTAAAATGATGATGATGATGATGATGATGAAGAGCCCCAACAGAGGTGACATCGTGCTTTGAGAAAAGCTTGTGAATATAACCACGCTTCTCCCAGGCAAGTTCTGGTCTCCAAACCCCCTAAATAGCCTCCTAGGGCTGTGATGTAAAGCTATGTGCTTCCCTGGCTTGGAAGGAGGAGAGCCACCCAAAATGCAGAGATAACCCTTTAGCTGTTCTTATGATCTTAATACCACAACGTGTGAGGGAAAGGTGAGTCTGTCTTTATGTAACACATCACATTTCAGATGAACGGTAATGTTGAATACAAGAGCTCATAATTTATTGAGGGCCGATCACGTATCTAGGGCCACTTGTAAAGTACAAGATAAAAGCTAAGACTTCTACCTGTATTTTTGTGTATCAAAAGTTAACAATGTGCTATCATGAAAAAATCATGAAGTATCCAGTCCTGGTGCCAGCAGTCCATGGAATATTTGCAATTGACTTTGATGGGAGCAAGCCCAAACTCTGAGGCAATTGTAATGCCTTATTTTAGTATTTGTTCTTGGGGAAACATGTGGATAGGTCAGCTCAGGCCCTTTTATAAATACTTAATTACTGAGTCTGCCATGGCTGTTCTTGCTGCAAGTGAAGGGGTGACTCAGTGCATAACAATTACCTGGGTGCTTATGGCTGCTATATGGATACCCAGCCGTGGCAGTCCGTGTGTTCCACCATTTCACATTGCTTATAAAATGCTTCAGTACCCCTGACTTCAGGGCAACATTTTTTCCATGTTGTGAAATGGCTATTCAACGGCTGCTTTTGATATGCTTTGTTGCTCAACTTCCATTTGGTTAAATTTTGAATTTGGCATTCACTCTAGGGGAAAAGAAAATCATCCCAAATTCTGTTGGGTGGCAAGATAAACAAGAAACCTTGGGGGAGGAGAGACTGAATAACTTGCAGGTTTCTGCGTTCTCCGTGGAGAGAACAGGTTTTAAAGGGTTTTATAAGTTCCAAACATACTCAGTCTTCAAGTTTACACTAGCAGATATGGCCTCTTTAAAAGGCAAAAGATGTGTTCAAGGTCACTGTTTTAATGTATTGACTCAAAGAGTGAGTGCGATAGTGACGTCAGCTGTAAAGGCTGTAAGAATGAAAAGATGCCTATAGTTTCCCATTCTCAAAGAGTAATCATTAGCCTAACTAGTTATAGCAACTCGAATCTAAGTAATTTTTGTGCAGCTATGGGTAATCACATTCTTGAGAGAATGAGTTTTAAAATCTACTTGCTGCTGTGTTTTCTCCTACCATAATTTATTGGCGTTCCCTTACAAATTATAATCCTTTGGTGGTTTCAACTGGGTGCTCATCTAAGTACATCCTTGATACCACTTTTGCCTCCAGATTTTTCAATGCTTCATCTTTCGCTGTCATCTCTTTTTTTCCTCTTAAATTTAGATACATTTTGAAAAGTAGCTTTCAATTTAGCTTGTCATTTTGGGACATTTGAGGCCTAATTCAGCACCACAAAGACCAAAGTACTTGGATAACTCAATATCAAGCCACTGTCATCTACAGTAGACTCAGAAGATTTTGTGGTCTTTGTTTTTTATTCCCCATGGAAGGAGTGATAAGAACCATGCTTTTTAAAATTAAATGCACCTTCGATCTCCTTTAATTACATATACACCAGTTATTACTTTTCTGCTAGAGGGAGGTAGACATTTGTGTTTTGCATCATTGGTTAAGGGTTATAGAATCTGCGTGCAGGAATTTATAAAACTTAAAGACATTTTTGCTACCTCTAGAGTGGAAGAATATAATTTTAGTGCCATGAAGTGAAGCAAGGGGTGTCTTAGCCTACTGCTTTCCATCTTGTTTCCAGGCTTATGGTGCACTCACATGCAAATCAATATTATCTCATGGGATACTTGTCCTCCTTTAAGTGACACAAAGAGGAAGCTGTTCAAAAACTACCCATTGGAGAAAGATCCCTGCGTTTTGTATTAGTGCTTTGTAAATGTCAAGACAGAGGGGACTGGGTTCTCCTTATACCAGTGTAATTTAATAATAATAGTACTGGGGTAGGAGGTGAAACTGAAAAGAGTCCTAATCACTACAGGGGCAACATTGCTTTCCAAATCTTGGTTACATATGTTATACATACATTCCTCTTTGAATCCCCAGGCTGAGAAAATAGGTCACAGCCAGTCTTGGTGCTGTCATCTTGAAAGCTCGGTGGGGAGATCAGTGCCTTTCCAAGTCGTGTGAGACTGATAAATGAAAATAAAGGGGCTTGAATGGCAATTATCATCTGAGACTCTTCTCGGGTTTTCAGAGCGGTGCAAAGCATAGCTCAAAAGACAGAGAGGAATCAGGCTTTACTGCCATGAATATTCAATGAATCCCCCTCCTTTTGTCTGAGAGCCCAGGTCCTGAGCAGTCCCACAGCAGCGGTGTCAGCGCTGCGTAGCCTGATAGCATTGCTAGCTGGTTATGTCTTGAGAGTTGTGTTGAAGCAGACAAGCTCAGATAAATTTGAAGTCAATCTGCTTTCTCATTTCTTACATAATATTTCCTGCTGTGAACCTTGGCTGACTGTTCATACGCATCCACTGCCTTATTTCCAAAATCCTACGAAGGGAGAGCTCTGCTCCCGTCTTCAGAGAAGTAAAATTGGGCTTTTGTAACAACACAATGTTCATTTGGCTTTTTGTATGTTCTTCATGTCTTTGTGGTACAGAGCAAAGCACACCTACCATAAAACGTTGCTGGAGCAAGTTCAGGAGTTGGAGATGAAGACGAGAGAGCTGGGAAAAGCCATGCTTCGTGACAGTAATGGAAAGAGGTAGGGCAATTCTATGCCAATGTTTAAAAAAAAAATTACTATTCTCCCCTGCCTGTTTCTCATTCATCATTCAAATCTGATTGCAGCCAGGGTAAGAAGGCTTCTGTCCTATATTATTCAGTTGTCGTTGTTCTGTTTCATATTTGCTTGTTGCCCCCACCAAAGCCAGCCCTTCCAGTTTCAGTTCTCCTGCATTACTGCTGGGGGCCCGCATTTGGAAACTGCAGCTCAGTCTCTCGCCTGGTGACACGTAGTGCTATTACCTGGCCACTGGGCTAGACTGGTTTTGTAAGGAGTTTCTTGCACGTATTTTCCTTGCCTTTAAAAAAAAAAATACAAACCAATCTGATAACCACATTAGGGGAGGGAACTGTTGGTGACACAGGATATGAGGAGAGTCAGACTGTACCTAAAAGGAAAACCGGCTAATCCGGTGTTTCCCTACAACTTCATTCATTCTCACCTCAAGGTTGGGATCGTGTTTTTTGGTTTTTTTTCTGCTTTTGCTTTTTTTCGCCGCAGTGTACAGGCCCCTGCATTCAGGGTTCTCAGTTTCTCGTTGTGCCTCTTCCTTGTAGCCACACCATATGGACTTGAACATATTGCTATTATTGAATCCTTCATTGTAAGGGGAGAGTTTGTGTTGTGTGGGAACTTTTGTCTCTTGTGAAAGAAGCCAAAGAAAATCACAGTGAGGCTTTTGCATCCAACAGTTTCATTTACCATGGTAGAATGTGGTTCTGCATCAGCTAGTCGGAAAAGCTCCCCGAGTTCAAAAAGGTTTTAGAACTAACTCTTCTGTTCCCTAAACAATATGGCACCACATGACTTGCTAAGAAACTACATGATCATTAAACTGGATTTTAGCAAACCTTATAAACTAGCAAACTGAGTGGAATGGAGCTTTTAAAAGATTTTGTTCTTGCAGGGCAGGGTCATCCTTTGAGCCTTTGATGTCTATTCTAAG
The DNA here is from genome assembly GCF_965140915.1 of Aythya marila. Classification (NCBI taxonomy): domain Eukaryota; kingdom Metazoa; phylum Chordata; class Aves; order Anseriformes; family Anatidae; genus Aythya; species Aythya marila. The sequence goes on along the minus strand of NC_139042.1, from coordinate 20,717,685 downwards.
GTAAACTAATTGCCATATTGTAGCTGCTGCTAAGATGAGTGGATAGTAGATTTTTCAACTGAACTTTTGAGTTAATAAGCCCTTTTTTTTAGGGAAAATTATCAGGGAGTGAGTTGACCAAGACTGTGGTAAACTGAAAAGTTTTAAAAAGATGCTTTTGTGAACTTCAGTATGTTTGTAAGATGGACATAGTGATCAGAGTGCGCTTCTCACAAGCCAAGACAAAGTAAACACAGTGGTATTGATTAAAATCACTCCAAAATGCTTGGTGTGTTCAGGTTTTATTTCAAGTTATTTCTCTGCTGTGACTTTTGGGTACTGCAGAACAGGGTGTTTAAGTTGTACTCACTTGCAGAAGTCACAAACTGCGTATCAAATCATTTAAAAAAAGAAAAAGGAGCACTTTTGCAGTGCTCCTCAACAAAGACAATGTTCTATGCCACAGTTAAAAGCAACAAAGCTGCCTGAAATCCACCATTTAATTAAAAACGGGCCTTGCTTTTAGAGGCCTGAGCAGACCCCTTGAAGCCAGTTGAAGCCGAAGCGCTTGCTACCAAGACCAGGTGAGCCTCCCAGCCAAAATGCACAAAAAGTGCAGCTTTGTGTTGAGACCTGCTGATGGCTGGGCCACACAGATGCCAAGCAAGTGGGATTTGGTCGTGCTGAGCACCGGCTGCTCCCAGACACGTGGTTCTGATGGCAGGAGCTCCTTGGTGCTGCTGTGGTTCCTATCCACATGTAGGACGAAGTTGCGTTTGTGTTTTCCTGCCGGTGTTAAGTGCCAGCTGCTGACAGCCACGTGGGAAAGTGAATCTGCTTTTGGCACGCTGGATCCGTGGGCTGGAAGGCAGGTTGATGCGCTGTTAGCAGTGACAGAGCCAGTTGGCATTTAATCTGTCTATAAGCACGTGTACGTGTCCCCTAGAACTTGATGGGTTTCCGCTCTGTTTACACACTGTCCTGACTTTTTGTGAGTTTAATGGCCATGCTGTAATTCATTCATACCCTGTGTGTTTTCATAGCCTTTTATTTTATTGCATTCTCACTGCAAACTCTTTCATCTGCATTCCTCCTCCATATAGCTTCACTTCATTCTCGCAACGCTTGCATGGAGATGATGTAAGGAATCCCTTCTGGCCCTCCTTCCCCTTCTCCCTCCCCCCTTCTTTCCACGCATTTGTTTGTTCTCCTTCCTAATTGCTCCCAGATTTTCTGGGTGGTCCATCTGCGAACTAGATAATGGTAGAATGCTTCTGCCTGCTAGGAGCTGCTGTGCTGTGCTTGTGATGTGGCCTCCTGAGTGCTCTTCAGAGTCGTGCTGCCTTTTATCTCTTTTGTTTGTCTCCTGGCTCTTTCACACCTGCTTGAAATCCTGCGCTTGTCCAAAGGGACGGGTGAGGGTGGGAAAGAGGCAGAGAGGGACCTTACTGCACTTACAGCAGCTCTGCTTCGTATTATTTTCTACAAGCATCCTTGTAGGAAGGAGGAGTGCCAAGATGTGTGCCCTGCTCTCCCCTGCTGCCCGCAGACCCGCTGCTCTCAGGGTATTTCTGGCGGTGTGACATTCAGCAGGAAGGGGGTGGTACCACCGTCCCCTCACTTCTGATGGAAAGAGGAGAGCTGTACTAAAACTGCACAGGTCTGTCCGTCACCTCTAAGTGCCAGCGTTAGCTCTGGGCTGGAAGTGTTCCCGAAACCACAGCCATTAGGTGTTGGTTTGGTCAGGCAGCTGTGGGAGATAAGCTGGCTGTCGTCAGGGCCTGGTTTCCTGTCACACGTAGCGGACACTATTTTTGCGCGGTGTTTTTCACAAACAACAAAAAAAATCACACCCAATTACAGATAAGAGAGGGATTTAGGGAGCTAATTGCTTTTATCATTGCCTAGACCTCTGGGGAAAAATGAGGTGCAAGATGGGGATGGATTATTCTGCTAAACAAAAAGGGATTCACGAACCCCGGAAGGCAGTGAGTGCATGGAGACGTGCTCAGCAGGGCACCAGCACTTGAAGTGGCTCAGCCAAATTTCTGTAAAGCAGGAGGGGGACAGCACCTGGGTCCTCCCTGCAATTTGGGTAGGAGGGCTGGGAGATCTGCTGGTGCCTCTTGGTACCCAAATACCCACGTCCCGCTTCAGAAGGTCTTCACCCTGGCAACTGTTCTTGCTAGAGACATTTTTCTAGGTTAATAAAAAAAAAAATTACTCTTAGTGCCGGTTATATCCTGAATCTTGGTAATAACTTCGAGCAGTTCCTGAAAGTTTGTATTTGCTTTTATTGATCTCTAAAAGCAGGTGCACGTTTTTGTCTTAGGAATGGTAAGTGAGGAAGCAAACAGTAGAGGGGGGATGGTTTTAGCAGGGAAGAGCATCGATAACTTGAGTGCTACATCTGGGTCCCAAATACCTTGCAAATAACACTAGCGTGATGCTTGAAGGGATGATATTAAGTGCATTGTTCTGAGATGTGGGGTCATGATCTCATTTTTTTCTCTGTATCACATCTGGACACCTAAAACCTTACTTTTATTTTCTTTGGAAGCTGCAATGATCACAAAATCAGAAGATTCCCAGGAGCGGGGGATTTAAGCAGGGGAAAATCCCTTGAAAACCAGCAACTCCAGAAATTGTTTGAGAAGCAGAGGAAGGAGCATGCAGTGAGGGACCCCGTGCCACGCTCACATGCCAGCTTGTGGAAGATGAGTGTCCGCGTTGGTCCTCCCCAGCCTGGCAGCCAGGAGAGCGGGGCTGGCACCCAGCCTGGCTGCAACATGAGCGAGCCGTGGTGCAGGAGGGGAGAGGGCTGCCTGGCACTCTCATGTAACAAAGGGCAGGATTTAGCACCAAATTTACATGAATTCAGAGAGGTGAGAGGGGCAGCTCGTGTGCCAAAGCAAACAGGGACATGTGGAGACACCTGCCCAGCAGAGCTAATCATGTTAACATGCGAGATTTACACAAAGAAAACAAACAGGTTTTCGACAGATTTGTGTTCAAAAGTGGCATTGAGCTCAGCTGCAGGGATTTTTTTTGTGTGTGTGTCTTGAGGTAAGTTTACAACTAAGTCTTGGCTCATAAAGGGCCAAATCTTCAAGTCTTCATTCACTTTTCACTCCATCTAACCTCGCATTGAAGTCAGCAGGAGTTCAGGGGGAGTAAAGCCCGATTAGTGACCAAAACAAACTTCATTTTGGAAACCCACATCACTTCAGTGCTCCGATGGCCCACGAATGGCAAGCAAACAAAGCTGTGCAGCACAGTCTTTGTGACAGTAGCTTTACAGTTGCGGAGGGTTTCTCTGCCTTGGGCTCCCTTTTGAAAGTAGCTTTTTGGTTGCTTTTCTGTTCCGTTTTGTAATCATTTGGTGGCTGGGATTAGGAGAGTATTTGATATTGATGATATTTGAGCGATGCGGCATGCCCTACAAGGAGCTGAAGGCCCGTCTGCACTGTTGTGGATAAGTGCTTGCATCGGCGAAGTATTGGGAGCAATTTCTTCAAATTATTTGGAAATTTTGGAGGCAAAGTCTTTCATTTAACAGAGAGCTGAACTAACTGGTAGAGCTGCAGCAGACAAGGAAGCCCAACATCATGCTTTTGCACAGCATTTTTCACAGGATGCCTTTTTACTCGATAGCTCGCCACCTCTTTCCTTTATTTCCACTTTGTAAAACAAATGCTGGTTTTCAGAGTACCCAAAACTGCAGTTCCCCCCCTAGTTTCTCTGCTGTTTGTCCCCTTTGGTGGAGATCCTCTTTCGCTTCAGTGCTTTTCACCAGAGCTGCCCGTTGCTGGAGTGAAACGCGTGTGCCTGGCTCTCACCCCGAGTGCAAGCTGTTGTAGTGATCTCAGCCCAGGTTTTATGTGGTGGGTGAGGGCAGACACCTATCTCATTTCAGTAGCGGTGTGATGGGGTGGGCAGTCGCTCACTCAGCTGGCACAGGAGCTCGTGGAGAGCTGCCCACCCTGTGGGTCCATGGGGAGGAGGAGAAGGGAAGCCTGGCGTGGGTTTGGGGCTGCGCACACCGCTGAGGGCAATGGAGCCTCCAGCCTTGCCTGGGCGGGAGCAGTAATGCTAAAATTGACTTATTTTTTCTCTTTTAACAAACCTGTGAATGAGCTTGAGGACCTCATGTCCTCATTGCTGAGGAAGAGGCGAGTGCTTTCATTCACATCAAGAGGAATGAGGCGTGGGCTCGTTCTGTTTCAAAGCACTTCATCTCTTCAGTGCTGCAGTCCAAATTACATCCCCTCCAACAGGGAGACCGTGCCAGCAAGGCCCCTTCGCATCAGCAGGTACAACAAATCCTACTTAAAACAAACTCAGTCTTGCATTTTCAACTGGGTAAGCAGCACTGGATGTTTGGAGCCACGTCCTCGCTTCGTGAGTGCGCTGACTTTGGTGTGTGGGTATGCAGGACTGCGATCTGCATCGGGCCCATCAGTGCAGCTGAGCGTAAAACGAGGTTGAAGAGGGGAGAGGTATGTTTTGCTTTTGAGGTTTCAGGGGCTTTTTTTTATCAATTTTTCCAGATGGTCTTCACACCATTTCTGGAGAGGAAAGGCGAGATTTCTCCACCAGCGTACGCAACAAAGTGACTGGCATATTTACGATTTTTCCTTGCAGCTTTACTAGTAAAAAGATATTAGACTCCTTTTACTAGCAAAACGCACATAAAATGATATCAGTGCTTTTCTGTTAAATTCTTTGATTCCATATGGTAGACGTTCATGTGTGGTAGATGGAAAATGCTTAATTTCATTTTATTTTACACTTGTCCCTTCCCCTCTCCCGCCTGCCCCGTGGCAGTAAAGAATTGCCACATTACTTCCTCATTTTAATAAGTACTGATAATTTCTGGCATTTTTAAGCCTCATATGTGCAAGGCACTTACAAGTTACCAGGACTGGTTCTGCTTTGAGCGGGGCAGTGGGGCAGGGGTGGCCGGGAGCATGTCAAGATCTTGTGGGGGGATAAAAGAAGGATTACCATGCTCCTGCTGGCACCGGGGACCCAAGTGCTAGCACAAACCAGTTGGAGCTGACGTGCCCCTTTTCCAGTGCAATTAATTACTTCACATCCTGATTGTGCCTATCACGTAACCGTGAGGGAGATCCAGCGCACAAATAAGGTTAAAACCTGGTGACCTGGAGAAGGATTTAGGGCTGTGATCAAATCTGCTAGCAAAGTCAAAGTTGACGGAGGTACAGTATCAGCACAAAGGCCAAAATGAAGCTGTAAATTGAAAGGGAAGATTAGAAAAAAAAAAAAAAAAAAAAAGAAAAAAAAAAAAGGAACATAACAAGACGAGTTAAAACTGATTAAGGGGCCAGTCTCTCTGATGCCTAATCCTGAGTTACTGGGTTGGGCATCGGGGATCTCAGCAGGGGAGAGAAGAAATCTTCCCTCTAGGCTGCACAGCAGGAGACGTGCTCCATAACAACTACTGCAGCGTAATGGCTTCAGCAGTCTTGCCCTGGCTCCTGCCCTGGCTGACACATCTCTGAGGAGAGGCAGGGCAGCAGCGTTCCTCCTCTGAAGGTAGGCAGTTGTGGCAAAGATTAAAGTGCCGAGTTACTTCTAGCAAGGACGAGAAGACAAAAAGTTGTACTAGATATTGAATGCTTAGTGGACCATTTCAAAATACTTAAGCTTAAAGAAAAACAATTTGGTTGGTGTTTGGGTTTTTGTTTTTTTCCAAATCCACCAAATGTCCTGGGCTTTGCTCTAAATTGTATCCAGACAGTTTCAAAGCTCATCAGTCTTTGTTGTTGCTGCAAGCTGTTATTCTCCTTTTCTTTAAAAAAAAAAATAATAGAAATTGTAGTTCAGAGTTTAGGGTTTAGAGTTTTTGAACACAAGTTATTTTATGTTTACTAAAAATGTGTTTTAAAATGAATCAAAACACTACACCTGCGTGTAAAGATCAAGCATGGAAAACTTCAACCTCCAAGGTGACTGCTCCTGAAAAAATATGAGTGATGAGGAAAAGAATGTTACGATTGCAGCTGTATTGCCACCTTATCTGGAGAGGATACGACCGAGCACCCACTAGAGTAAGTGCAAAGTGAGGCACTTCAGGATGAGAAGTAAACAGCACTGATACTGAAGGGAGGGTAGTCGAAAAGCAGCAAGTCATACTGAGCCTTTTTTGCTTTTCAGGGGTTTAAATTGAGTCAATTTCCACGTTTTGGAAAGGCTGAAGGCAAAATTGAGCAGCTTCAGCTTTATGTTAACTGCCTTGGGACAGTTGACAGTGAGGCCTAGGCCTGCCCCTACCCCCAGGTTATGAAATGCATAAACACGTGCTAAATGTTTCCAGTGCTTCCAAATGGAAGGCACTCTGAGGAGAGAGATCTCATTTATTATTTTCTTGGGCTTGTTGATTTTCAGAGAGGCGTGTAATGTTTTATGTCTGATGTTTTTTTAATGGTGCTTTTAAAACGTGCTCGGTAATACCACCTTCTGTTTGAAGTAGGAGGGTTTGGAAAGTTTAGGAACAGCAGCCTTGAAAATGAAGGCTAGACTGCATTGTCCAAGTGATCTTGGAAGTCAAGGAAGGAATCTGTTTGTTTTTTCTCCTTTAGGAGAAATGTAATGTAATGTTTCGTCAGTAATGACGAAAGAAAATATAAATCATTCTTGCTTGCCCCCCAAAGGAAAGCTTTGTTCTTCTTTTAGCCATATGACTCTAAGGACCAACTTGAAGAGGATTTTGTGGGCTTGGAGTGGAGAATTTGGCCCCAGAATTTAGCATACAGCCCTGCTGTTGCACATGGGGCTGGCAGAAACCCATGATGTGTCTTGGCTCATCTGCTGCTGCGAGGTGGTTCTGTGCTGGCACAAGGGGTTTGACCCATGGATAGACCCACGTGCACCTGGCTGGGGGCCTGCTGCAGGCTGGCTTCTGTGTGTGCAAACCTCTGAGATACGATGGGAAAGGAGAGCTTCTGCTCTGGTAGAGTATCACGCTACCAAACCACAAGCTGTGATGACATTTGAGAGGGCTATGGGTTCGTGTGCCCTTGCAGGTGCAGGGCTGGTGTGGTTCCCAAATCATTCTCCACCGACCGTGGTTATACAGTCCCATCCTTGCCACATCTCCTCAGCTGGATCATCTCAACTGATCGTGGCTCCACAGGATATATGAACGGATGAAAGGATGTCTTCGGAGCTTCCACCGAAGCTGCCTGACACTACTTAACCTCCTCCCACCCAGGCAGGATGGACAGCTTGCAGTGGCTGTGAGCAGAGCTCGGTGCCACGCGTTGCAGACCTGGGGAAGTCACCACTGCTTGGCCGCTCTGAGTTGGCCTTGAGAAGCTGTGCATCTGGACACATCTGATGCTTAAATGCTTGGCTGGATAATGTCAAAAATAACTCGTAAAGAAGGCAAGTTCCTTAAAAAGTCACCTTCTGTGTCAAGAAAGGGAGTTCTCACCTGTGGCAGACATGTACTTGGGAAGCAGATGAAGAGAGCTGCTGAGGTAACACCACCGGGAGGTGTTACCCCATGGCAGGACGCAATGCCTCCAGCTTCCCTGGGCAGTCAGCTCTTGCTGAACCCGTAGCCAGGACTCGGCACTCCCTAGAGCCTGGCTGTGTTGGTGCAGGAGTCTCTTGTGATAGGTAACTTCTGGCAGCTCTGGGCCTGCAAGTGGTACAGGCCGTGCTTCCCTGTGCTTGGTCTTGGAGACCCTTTGGTCTTCTAGCCACGGCCTGGTTTTTGTTGATGGCTCACCAAGTATTTACAGAAGAAGGCAGAAGGGACTTGGATTTGGATGTCTCCTTATTTCAGCTGCATCCTGAGTGATAAAGCAGTGTGTGCAGACACTGGCTCGGCAAAGAAAATGCTGAATTTTGTTTTGCCACTTATAAATCTCAGACACTTCCTTGTGAAATGCTCCGGAGATTTCCTTTGATTGCACTGCAGCTTCATTATCAGGAATGCCTGTTTGCCTTGTAAATTAAAAAGACCTCCTACCCTGATTGACCTCATAGTAAAACATTCCTGCAATCCAATGACAGATAACCAAAAATAACATCTCCCCTTTGTGGATCAGGGCAGAGAAACCAGCAGAAGACTTCAGTTGCTCCTCTAACTGCTCTGTTAGAGGGCGATTTCTTTTTGTGACACCTCCATCCTCTGGGCTTTGGAGGCCTATTTGCTCAGGGTGCAACTTCCACGTGCACAGCCCTTTCTTCCAAAGCCTTGGGGTTGTTCTGGGTATGTGAATGTACAGAGTTTTGCCAAATCCTCAGCTTTGGTGTGACTCACATTTGAGCATATTTGCATTTTGCTCGATTTTGAGCTCCTGGTCTGTAAGCAAGTTGTTTTTTCCACTCTCCTTATGCCAAGTCTGCTCTCGTTGTCATCTCTCTGCCTGCTGCATAACTCCAGTTTAACAGCTCCGGGCACAGCCTCTGCCTGGCTCGCATTGCTCTTTGTCCATCAGAGCCGTGACTGACACTGCTTCAGCAGTGTTATGGAGCACTAAAGGTGAGGGATGGGGCTGGTGAGAAGTGAATGCATCCTCAGCAATAATTGCTGTGTTCTAGCAGCTGGGGAGGGGTCTGCGAGCCCCCCCCCCCCCCGTGCCAGGTCATCCTGATGTAAAATTCATCATGCCTGAACTTCTAATTAACCTCTAGGAGAAACTTAATGGAGTTTGAGAAGCAAGAGATTGAAATGAAAATCAACAATCTGCTTGTAAATGGCTCGGTGATTGATTGATCAAAGCTGGAGGAGTCTGGTTGTGTCAGACCTTTTTTCTTTCTCTTCATATTTTACGGTGATGCAGCTTTCAGAGACAGAAGCGTGTCAACAGAGAAACAGCAAACTCGTGTAAATTACTGTACAGAACGTATGGAAGAAATTAATTACTATGTTTTATTTCTAAATTCTGAAAAGGGAGAGAGCAGCATCCTCTCAGCCCCTCAAAATCAAATCCCCAGTAAAAGATGTCAGGGACAGAAAGTTCTGATCTTTTTACTTGTTCAGCCACACTGGATGTTTTATATTTTTTTTTTCTCTTCTCCCCTTCCTCCCTGCTGTCGTAGTGCAATGACAGCAAGTTCCAGGACATTACCTGCACCAGGAGGTGAATGCAAGCAGCTAGGGCTGTATGGATGACGAGATGTTTAACAGAATGTGATAGTGGGGAAGAAAGCTGCTAAACAAGGGTTTGTCTTCTGCGCCATTTGAAGGTGCATATGGGTAGGAGGAACGCCGTGGAATTAAGGGCAGAATTTCAGCCTGAGCTTTGCAGGGTTTTCTGGTTTCAACCAAGCTGTACAAAGATTTATCTGTTGCTGATGCCATGGCAGTAGCATAGGACAGAAGAAAAGGTGGTACAGCACCTGCAGGCAGCAGGGCAAGGGGATTTATAGCTATTGAAATGATGGGGAAAACTTCCATATGCTTTCTGGTCTTGTGCTAGCTTCATGTTACCCATGATGCTAACACTGGGTGTGCTGAACTGAACAGCCGTGCCTCTGTCCTGGTTCATTGGGTGCTATTAAGGTGGAGGGACAGCAGCTGGGATGTAAACATTTCTGTGTTTTGTATAGTTTTCAGCAGCCCTAGCGAGGCTTCAGTAATACCTCAAGTCTGCCTTCAAGAAAGTGGAAAGGCAGGAAACAAAACCAGGTCATTTCAGATGTATCTGACTGAATTCTGAATGATCCAGAAGGGCAGCAAGTTAAAAACAACAGCAGCTAAGCATCTTTGCCCATTTGGTGTGCCTGTGCCTTATATCTCCACTAGTACATCATAGTAAAAGTGCAAACTCAGAATCACAGAACCACAACTCATTTCGTAAGAGTTAGGTTCATGTGAGAGAAGAGGGGGGCTTGACTTTTTATTTGTTTATTTATTTTTAAGCTAAGCTCTGCGTATGTTTTCTCAGGGAAGATCCAGTTTTAAGAGACACCTGCATCCACTTTAACCTTCCCCTCTTTGTGCGTCCTGCTTTTGCCACCAGCCAATTAGTGAACCGGGGAGGACATTCTGGGTCAAGCTCTACCAAGTATGGCAAATCCTCATTAACACTAATTAGTGCTCAGTAGGTTAATTGGTGGTGAAGCTCATCTTTTTTTAATTACTTGAGCAAATGAGCCAGCGGGACCTTGTGGTCAGCTTTGAATTATTCTGTTTGTTTTGATGCTCCTCATTTGAATGTGCAAAGCCAGATGTTTGTTGCCTGGATTTAAGCTTTTGTGAGGAGCGGGAAGAGAACACACAGAAATAAAATGAAGGTCCCTGTTGACACCTCAGAGCAACTCAGATATCAAAATGGAAGAGTTATTTTATTCATGGAATGGAAAATGCTGTTTGTTATGAATTAACATGACGCTTTTAGTTCACCTTTTAATTTGTTATCCACTTAATGAATTTGTGGGCTCAAGTCATCTTGGCCCTCTGAGGAAGCCATTGAAAGATATTCCTTGCACCAGGTATTCTTTATTAATGATAACTGGTTTTAGATTACCTGAATAATTACTTCTTTAATCATTTTTTAATAGTAACCCTCAGAATTGGGCCATTTTTCCTAGATTTTGTTCTGAGCTCCTGTTTATTTTTTCTAGTACCAAGCGTTTTGTCCATGTGCTGTGTCCTTGGTGTAATCACAGATAGATGATGTTTCTCCCTTACCCCTTCCGAGGTCACCAGCCAGCCAACTTCAGCATATTTCACTGTCACTTTCCAGGTCACTGGCTCCCATCAGGATGTCTGGGTTTGTGATTTCTTTCCCTCTGACACCATTTTTAGGTCTTGAGTATAAACACAACTACATCCAGTATTCGGCACGTGATCCCGTTAACTTTTATTCTTTTGCTGTGATGCGTCTGAAGGTGACACCCTTAGACCCTGCTGGGAGGACTTAGGCACTGGCTCGCAGTGCCTGGAGAGCAGATTTAACACTTAGAGTCACAGCTTGCGCTCAGGATTGATTTACAAGCAATATTTTTGTGGGCAAGGACTAATCTTGTGCCTTCGTGGGATTCTGAGGTCGTCACTAGTTTTGCACCATAGTGGAGGATGACTGAGAAGTCTTAATTTGTTGTTAACCTGATGGCAGAAGAAGAAAACCTCTTCTGAAAGCAGGGACTCGACTGGTATCAGTGCAAACACTTTGGTGTGGTTAAGTAATCCACTTAACTTCACTTTATTTTTTTTTTCCTTTCAGGGTTTGCATTGGGAGATCTAATATCGGTTAATAAATCAAATACTTACCCGCTTCTGAAGAGCTGTGTTGCATTTACTACTTTGTATTAAGAGCTCATTTGATATTGCTTGACTGGTCTTGACTTGCAGCGTGTTTAATCACCGCTTGCACTTAAGCCACAAATGCTCTAATTCTGCCTTGAGATTTTCTTCCTCTGCATAGACGAGATCCAATATAATTTCCCAAATGGGAAAAACAGATGTGACTGGAGTTTTTGGAATTGCTGTTTGTAATTAGCGATATCAAAGATAGTCTGGCTTTGGCTTCCTTAGAGCTGTCCCGTGTCACTCATGGTCAGAGGTCCCCTGACAGCACGCGTTTCTCCCCACGTTGTACGTAGAAGCCCAAGGAGCTAACCATGAACGGCCTGTAGCAGATAACATCTGGTGCTTCATCTGGTGCTGTAGATGGGCTGAGAAGCAAATATCCATCATGCCTTTTGTTGGCTTGGCTAACTCAATTCTCAGTGTCCGAATTTTGTGGCAGAAGTTATTTATTTGTCCCTTAGAGCTACCATTTTTGATCGGTGCAAGATCCCTGTTGTAAGTAGCCTCTGTTTCTCCTGCTGAGATGGGTGGACCCAGCCTGTATGTTCTCCTTTACCTGCAGAAGATGAGCAAGTATGCCACTTGTGTCATTCACAGGCCAATTTTGATTGTTTCACTACCCTTCATCTGTGCACTTCCAACCTACCAGCAGTCCTCTGCAGTCAGCAGGAGGTTGCTCAGCAGAGCGCTGCTGGTTAGTACATGCACCAGTAACTCTGGATGCTGGAGGTGGTCAACCCTGTAAGTCTAAGTTTAGAGAAACCTCGTGTCTCACTTTGTGCCTACCTGATGGACCCTGTCCTCTGTACTACACACTTTCTATTCTGCCTGCTTTTTCTTTTACTCGGACAGCCTTTTTCTTTCCTAAGTTGGATCTTCCAAGATCTTCAGAAGCTTCCACACTGTAACCCTGTTTTCAGATGAAACTTGTAGTCCTTTCTTCTTTGAGTGCATGCAGAGCTTAGGATCCAAGAGCTCTTAAAAGTTTTTTGATGCTTTCAGTAGGTATCTGTAGTTTTGTTTCCAAATCTGTCATCAACTTCTATTGAAGGAAAATACTACCTAGGAAATACTACTGACTTCAGACAGGGAAAGCAACCTGGTGCATTTGTTGTAGGTGTGATCCTACTATGGCAAGGGAAGGAGGAGAGACCAAGTGCCTGAAAATACTGACAGCTTTTAAAGATTTTCAAGGAAGGGTCCTTAGGATGTACAATTTCCTAGCCTGGGTGGCTGGGCTTAGAGACCACAGCAAAAAAAAAAAAGAGGGGGATGGGGGAGGATTGGAGGATTCCTCCCTTTCTTTCATGGGCATCTAGTTACACACTGAGCATGGGATTGCGAGTCTGGATATTAACCTAATGGAATATTAAGTGGCATATAAGCCTGCGTGGCTGGGTTACACATTGTAGACGTCTCGGAGACTCTTTGCTTACTTTCTTGTTTGAAGTCAGCAAATTGCTTCAATGAAAGGGAGCTGTTTGTGGAAAGCTGTTGTGAGCTTGTTGGCAGCAGCAGCTGTGCTTGTTGGGATTTCCATTTCGTATACCAAATATATGTGAACTTGTAATCTAACCCAAAAAAGAAACCAACGTACACCTTTCAGATGTGTATCTACATGAGCCACGTAACCAGAGGAATTAGTTGTGAATGAAGGCATGAGAAGAACAAGCAGATTCTGGAAATGGAAGCGGGCAGTGTAAATGTGGTGTGAATGGGATAGAGGCACTGCCAGGAGCTGCGCTAGCAGGCAGATCCCTTTCGTGTACTATCTCCACCTCAGTGTTAGGAATAGGTGTGAGATGGGGGAAAAAAACAACCCAGTCCCTCAAACTGTGAACTAAAATAGACTAATATGCATTTCTTAGTAATCTGATGTACGACAGTCACTGGAGGCCCCATTTCAAAGAGGTTTGGATACCTGCACTATTTAAAACCCTATTGCACTTTATGTCACTTGCATAGGTAGTTACGTGCTTTGAAAGGTCAGAACCTTAGCTCTTGTCCATCTGTTCTGGGCTTAAAGTTCTTGAAATGAGTAGTTTTTGTAAAAAGCAGAGTGGACAGTACCTCTAATGACTCGTATGCGTGTGTTAAATCCAGTCAGTTTTCTCTTTCAACTGATTGAAAAGCTTATTCTATTTTTCACCCAAAGTTTATGTTTTTACTTTTGGTAAATTCAAGCCTTTAACATGAACTGTGTAAACCAAAGAGGGCTTTTAACCAAAAACCAGATAGGAAGTTTTCTTTCCAGTGTTGGAGGTGAAAATGAAAATGAAAACATTCTTCAGAAGTCAAAATTAACAATGGTGCCGCCTTTGTTTGTGTGGGGACGTTTTGTTGGTGTGATAGAAGCCTTTTACCATGTGTTAAGCCCCAATTCATTGCTTTTTCTCTCTAAGACAATTTGTGGGTGCTTTGGTTTGTGTACATAATACTCAAAGACCTCCTTTTAAATGTTCCATATTGCTTGGTATGTCAGAAATTTGATATGGCTTGTAACATTTCACCAACATCACGCATTCAGAAATCACCATGGTCATGATATTAGGGATGGATGAACTAAACAAAAACTCTAAAAAGTGGCCTTAGGAAGGAGGCGTTTCCATTATTGGAGAGTACTCTTGGTAGTGTGCAATTACAAAAAATATATCATGCTGCAACCATCTCAAATACTGACAATGTTGAAGTTGCCAAGTACTGTGAATATAGTTGACTTTTATCCTGAAATTACCTGGTTACTCACTGATGTATTTATTTTTTCTCTCCCTCAGTGTGAACGAACGTGATCATTTGTTAAAAAGGCTCGGCAGGAAAACTCCTCCGAGCCTTTTCCGTGCTCACTCTGTCCAGCAAAGTGTCTCACGTAAGTAATGGTTGGCGTATGCGTGTGTGTTTCACAGCAGTCAGTCCCAGATGAGTGAAGCAAAGGGTGATTACTTTTTAATTAAATTGTAGGTAGAGATAATCTAGTGCAGAGGCTGAGCTGCCAACCAAGAGACATGCATTTGGAAGTGGAATTAGTGTATTTGGCCCTAGGCAAGCAGAGCTCAAATGCGGGTAATTCCCTGGGATCCAATCAGCAGGCCCAAATGACAAAATCCCAATATGCAGATTCTCGACGTGCAAAATCCTGATGGTCTCAAGAATGCTGTAAAACCAAAAACTCTGCAGGATAAAATAAATGTTGTGATAGAGCCTAGCCTACATAGAAATGGCTTCTTTATGAATCCAGTCTCATTAGCTGTGGTTAGCTGAGAATACAGGGATATTTCGGGGATGCCACTTGGGAGCTGTGTATGTTTCTGACGAGGAAAGCCAAGGCGTGCAGAGCTGCCTCGCTCCTCTCCCTCTTTGTCATCCTTTGGGAGGAGAGAGGCAACCTCACACCTTTTCACTGCTGCTATTTGGAATAAATTGCACGTTGAGGTCATCCATTTATTCATCATCCTGGAGGAACAAGACAGGCCTTTACCTGCTAGACCTGAGGTATTTTTGCTCAGCTGACTAAAGAAATAGCCCCAGCATGCAGCACTGCTGCTCACAGGGCAAGGGGCAGGCACGCAGGATTTGGGTTTTGTATCACCGTTGCAGTGAGTTACACCTTTGACTGTTTAAGACTCCCATGAAGCTAATTGGAGTCCACGCTCACTTGTTGGCTGCGTCCTTTTCCGTGGCAGAAATGTTGTGGTTCGGTCATGGAAGCAGGGCTGGGATTTGAGAACTCAGATGCCTGAGGTGTTCCTCTTTCCTACGGGGAATTAGACCGGAGTGGGTGGGACAGTGACGGATCTGCTCGTCTTTGTCCTTTGTAGAGCAGCTGTAAGGCTGTTACTGTCAGGGGGATATAGGGTCTTTAGCAATCAATCCCATTGCTCTTGGCAAAGGTGACGGATGAGCAGAGCAGCCCTGTGAACCGTCTGCTTCTTCCAGGTTTTAATCCTTTGCGTCAAGGAGCCAGGGATGTTGACTGCAGCTCTGCTGTGGGCACACAGACACGCTCCTTGAGGAAATTCCACAGGAGATGATTGGCAGAGCGAGTCAGTAAAACACATAAATAAGTTGCTGTCGAGGAAGTCTGCTGTAGAGACTTAGCACAGTGCAAAAAGGAGATGCACCAGTAGTGACAGCTCAGGCTTGATATCTGCTTTTAGTTTGGTAGAACACATCATCGGGTTGTAAGCAAGTGAATAGCTATTGGGAAAGAAAAACGGGATATCAAAATAAGCCCTAATTTGGATAACCAGCTTCCCTATTAAATGCAAATGATTAAGTGCTAAATGAGTCGGGACAGGTTACAGTCAGCCGTCTGCTTTTCGCATGAATGTAGATTCTGATTGTGAAACTGCTAGGTTTGAAAGACTCTTTTTATGGTGCATCCATGATTCTTTAAAGCTTCTGTCATCTCTTGTCAAATGCTATTTTCAAATGTTGCATAGCTGCTGCATGTACAAGGCCATGTGAAATTCAGGGAACATGTGTGCTGTTTTCACAGCCCTAAATTGTAAAAGTGTTTACTAAATGCTAGAAATCTTCAAAGCCAAAGGATTGATGAATAGGGCAGTTGCCTTGACTCGCTGGGCCAATATCTTAAATCACACTACACGCACTCCGTTTGAAGTCTTGAATCATTCGTGTGTTATTACCAGGCTCCAAGTTCCCAGCCTGCGAAGGCCACTTCTTCCAAGAACTGCTTGTGTGACTTCAACTCAGAATCTGACACTTGCATATAAAACACGAAAATGGTTTGTTTAGATAGAGCTGACAAAGGCTTAAGCAAATCAGCTGCCTTGGTCCCAGTGAGGAAGAAAAATGAGGTTAAAATTCCTAGCACAGATTGTAAAGATGCAGCACTAGCTTGAGATTCACTTCATTTTGCTGTTGACAACAACAGTTTCCAGGATTTTGGTGAGGAAGCGACACCTATAAAACTTCATTTCCAATCACGTGGAGATTAGTTAGGTGCTAGAAAAACATCACAAGGAGTTTCAGAGCTACTTCTAGTGGTTTACAGGGTCCGAGGGGAAAGATGTGGGGGTAAGCCTGCACAGCCCTGTGTCAGAGGATAGAAGCTCACTCGGTGTGCCTCATAGCTTGCTGTTGGAGCCATCCCCTACCCAAAAGTGTTAGCACAACACGAGACTTGATGGCATTGCCGTGGGGCTTTCAGTGGAAGAATTGTGTATGGTTGTCCAGCCCACGTGCTGAGGCCAGACCTTGGCAGTGGAGTTGTTGGCGGTGGTGATGGCAATGACTTCTTCTCCAGGCAAACCTTTTCCAAGTCTCTGTCCAAGTTAATGTTTCCTTTTTTTGTTCTGACTTTGTGAAAGTAGCATCTCCTTTAGGCAAAATTTGTGAATACTTGGGGTGGTTTTACCCTGCCGGACAGCTGAACGCCACCACAACCACTCTCTCACTCCCCTCCTCAAACTAAAAGGGGGAGAAGAAGGTATGATGGAAAGGAAAAGTCTCGAGGGCTGAGATAGGGATAATTCATTTAAAGAGCAAGCAAAAAAGCAAGCAAAGGCCATGAGGAAGCAAAAAGGAGAAAAAAAGAAAAGCACTATAATTTTCTGCTTCCCATCCATGAGCGATGCTTGGCCACGTCCGGGGAAGCAGGGCCTCAACACCCATGGTGGTGATTTGGGAGGACAGACGTTTTCACAATAAAAGCTCCCCTTCTCCTTGCCCTTTCCCAGCTTCTGTGGCTGAGTGTGACACCACACGGTGTGCAATATCCCCCTGGTTGCTTTAGGCCACCTGCCCTGGCTGTGCCCCCTCCCCACCTCTCTCCCACCCCCAGCCTGGGGCTCTGGGGCCTTGCAGGGAGTCTTGGTGCTGTGCCAGCTCTGCTGGGCGATAGACACAACACTGGTGGGATATCAGGGCTGGTCGAGCTACAAGTGCAGAGCACAGCACATTTTGGGATGCTGCAGGGAAGGTTAACTCCATCCCAGCCAGAGCTGGTGCAATACCTGAGGCTGTCCTTGAACCCCTGACCTCCTTACACGACTGGCCTCTGTCACCTGTGTCCCCAGAGCCTCGCAGCAGGACAGGAAGGGTGATGCTCTCCCACTTGCTCCCTGGCTGGCCCTAAGGGATGCCTGATACAATCCCTGCAGCGCGGTTTCCCTCCTGCAATTCAGAACAACCAGCAGCATTCAGTCGTCCTGTGTCTCCGCACGCTCTTAAAAGCAGAGCTGAGTCCCGCTCTCTGCTCTGGCAGAGCTCCCCCCGAAGTGCCGAGAGCTGTGCCTGGACGAGGATTGCTGGGCTTGGCCCAGATTCCCTAGGCTAGCAAAGCAAATCCCCCTTCCCTTGACAGAGCACGGTGATTGCACAGGGTAAGCCCGAACGCGGAGCGTATGGTTTGCACCTTATTAATCAATGGAGAGAAAGCACCTGACAGCTGAGGTTCGTTTCGCAGTATGGGGGCTGGCAAATAATAAATAATAATAATGTGTTCATGCTGAGGGCTCTAATCCCACCATTTATTCTCCACCAGCAGACACCTTCTTCCTCTCGCTTTTCTCCCGGTGCATTTTGATTTGAAAAACAACAGGGTAGCAGCTTGAGATGCTTTTTAAACTCCGTTTCCTCTTACCTTGCATGTGTTTGAAATACACGTTCTGTATTTTTTTTACAAGACAGCCACGTATTTGGTGAATATCAAGTGGAGTTGCAACCTTTTAAAATCGATTGAAAAAGAAATTGGAATAATTAGCTTAGAATCAATGCCGTGGCATCGAGCCGTGTTTGCTACGAGGAAACACCCATAAATTAGCGTCTGGGAGGACAGAGATGGGACCATTTGTTAGGAATCCCTCTTGGGTCCTTCCGAAAACATGGGCATAGTTTATCAGCAGGGAAATGAATGATTTCTGTAAGCATTACTCAGAGCATTCAGGATTTAAAGCAGCTCTCGCTTTCCCAGGGTAAGTGGGAGAGGGTTCCCTGAGAAGTCAAAGCTGAGCTAGCATTTACTGCTTAATTGGTCGATGTGAACTGCGGCATCATGAAGTCTCCTTAAAAACAGTGCAGAGTCCAGTGCTGGGCCAGAGAAGGAATTTGGCTGGCCAGGTAATTCCCTGACGTTGATTTTCACTTTGTCGGAGAGATTTTGGGATCTTTTGATCTTGGCAGCAAGCTGTTGGGATGGCGCGGCGTGCTCAGGGCATACACGGGGAGGCAGCTTCTCTAACCCAGCATTGCACGGACCAGAACAGGCATTGCAGGGAACAGAAATGGATCCTGTTCAATCAGAAACCTGACGGACACCAGATTCTGATCTGCTAATAGAATATCAAAGCTTAAATAAAATAAAAAGGATGCTTTTAAAATTCAGCAGCTTGCCCGATAATATCTGGTACCAGTGAAACCTTAGATCTGATGAGAACGGGAATCTCCTCGGAACGAGTGAGCCCCACTGACAGATATCTGAGTGCTCCTTTTCCCCACTGACAGAAAGGCTCCGAGTACAAAGCTGCTTCCTTCTGCGAGGGCCGGGAGCGGGTCGTGCCCACAAAGCCCCCAAGAAGGGTGCTCCTTGCTCGGGCTGGAACAATGAGGGCCTTGTTCCCCGGGCAGGCTCCTAGGTGTGGTTTTAAAACCCGAGTTGGGGGAAAAGTTCAGACTTCCGAAAAAAGTTCCCTGGTAACTGGCAGATGGAAACTTGCATTGTTTTGGGATGGGGTCTGAAAACAGTGGAAATGGAGAAGCTGCTCGGGGAGCCTGGCTGGGAGCTGAGCGGTCCCAGCGTGTCCTGATCCTGCGAGGCACGGGCAGCTGCCTGAGCAGCCCGAAGCGCCAGCTCAATCGTAACACAAATCAAAAAGCATAGTATGAAATCATCTTCCTGCCTGGAGATCAACACTAAAAGTTTTCAGCATGCTGCCAAATGTCGAGCTTTGACTGAATGGAGGCGACGTGCAAGTCTGGGGGTCGCAGCCTTTCCCATGATGTGTGCCCAAAACTCTCCCTGCTGGTATTTCGGAGTGGATCGAGAACGTGAGAGCGTACGCGTGCCACTGCTGTTGTTAACCATTGATCATCTAATGTAGCAAAAGAATTCGGGCTAAGGTGTTTTCTGCCGAATGACCTATGTACAGCAAAGCCACCGTGATGCAGAGCAGGTTCTGGGGCACGGCTGTCAGTCTTTTAGGGCTTAATTTGGTGAAAAACTACCAGACTGACTTTCCATGGAGAATTTTGCCCAAAAGCTAACAGCGTGCTGGCCCCTTGAGTGGAACAAGCCCACTGGAGGTACTGCTTTAGGTGTGAATCCCACCCTTTTTTCAATGAAAGCCTGTTTTGTAAATATTTCCCTTCCAGTTATCCAGCATGCACCTACATTTTTCCAGAAGTGTTTGCATTTTCTGAATATATTTCATGAACCTTCAGCCAGAGGCAAGAAAACCCAACCTGTACCTCTGCAGCCCTATGTGTATCGGCAGGGAATTGCTCACGGAAAACAAAACGAAGCGCTGCAATCAGTCTTGCGATTGGATCAAAGCTCCTACAGGGCTGCAGGAGGGGAGTGTGACCGCAGTTAGCTCTGGGTGCTGCGTTTCTGCTGGAATCCCCCCCGGCTGGAGGTGAAGGTTTCCTGCCGTGCTTGCGGGTCAGGTCAGCTAACTGCTAGCGTGCCCCTCTGCTAAGAACATGCTAAGGGGGTGCACGGTCTGCCCTGTGAGCACAAACGGGCAGCAAAGGCCCTGGCTTTTCCAGGGATAACCCTCTTCCACTTATCCTGGGAAAGCAAAAGTCCTGGGGCAGGACTGCAGATTTCACCAGCTCCCACTCCCAGGGCTGCCTGGGGGAGATGACAAGTCCCCCACCCCTGAGCCGTGGTGTCATTCTTGGGTTCTCCCAAGCAGAATTCACACCCACTAGCTCTTTCCTACTGCAAAGCCTTACCACGTTTTACATAGCCTGTGATTTTCCCTTTTCTCTGTATTTTGAAGCTATTCAAATCTCCCCTTCTCTTCCACTCTGATTACCCATTTTCAATGACAAATGCCTTTCCTTGATGTCACAGGGACTGTTATACTTTGCTCTCATTTCCTGTTCAGAATTTTTCTGCAGGCTCATGTCTGGTTTAAGTATTGCTTGGTGTTTCAGCACCTCAGCCCTTTAGCTGTTGTGGTTGTTTTGTAATGCGGCGTTTTGCAGGTGAGGTCCAAAATGTCATTTACCTTGTCCACAGTACTTTGAAAGAAGTCAGACTCATTGCTCTTTTCACCTGAGTAATTTCTAGGGAGACCACAGGACCGTGCTAGCTAACAGGATTCCCTTGTGCAAAGCAGAGACCTCCAGCGTATGTTGAAGTTTACCCTATTGGAGATGTAGGTGACTGGCCAAGAGAATCGAGGGTTTCTCAGTGTGACTTGTCGGATGACACCTGGAAACTTGTATAAAAAAAAAAATCCTGAATGGAGCTAAGATGTAACTCAGAGACAGTTGTAGCATAAACATTTCCATGTTCCTCCAGGCCAAGCAAACAGAGTCAGCCAAAAATGCAAATCTG
This sequence comes from Aythya marila, assembly GCF_965140915.1. Classification (NCBI taxonomy): domain Eukaryota; kingdom Metazoa; phylum Chordata; class Aves; order Anseriformes; family Anatidae; genus Aythya; species Aythya marila. Next base: position 20,696,887 of record NC_139042.1, on the reverse strand, counting down.
TGTGTTAAGTCCTTAAAGCTCTGCCACTGTGGGAGTTAACCTGGTGTCCAAAATCTATCTGAAAGTTATTAGTTGGGTTAGCTCGGAGGGAAAAGTCAACCATGTACGCTGATGTGGCCTGGGAAGGCAGAGCTGGCAGCTGTCCTTCCAGTGCCCTGTGGGCGCCGCTGTCAATGACAGAAGTGCAGCACAGAAATGAAGATCGTTGTGGCCTGTCGTGTAACCAGGGGTGCCTTTGAGCTGCACTCCAGTGATTTTTTTTTCCTCTTCCTTTGCTTTTTTCAGATGGGTACGCGTTTTCCCAGGAAGAGCACGGCGTTGTCTCCCAGTCGGAGGTTGTTCGGTCCTACGATACGACCAAAAGGAGAACAGAAATAGAATAAATGGCTCCTCACCTGGTGGGTGGTGGGAGTGATGGGATTTGGGTCGATGCATCCACTCGTAATGCATTCTCGACTAGGGCTGGCAGCAGCAGCCAAAACACCAGAGAACTCATTTCTGTGGCCTTAGCCAACCAGTTTCTGTATTTACCCTGCAAACCTTGAATATTTATTGTGGGGGGGAATCATCGTTCGAATTCAGTTGCGAAGCTCTGCCTAAAGTTCTGTTTATGTTGTTACGAAGCATTTGACTGTGCTCTGTGAGGTGTGAAATTAAAACCAATGTTTTACCACTATTTAAAGCATCAGCAGAAGGTTGTTCTGGGAGAAAAACAGAAAATTTATGTTCCATGAGAAATCAGCCTTTGCTTAATTGGAACGGGGTGCTGAGGCTTCCTGTTGGGTTACACCCAGACCAGGAGCACATGGCTGCATGCAGACATTATTCCCTGTAACATTCACTGATTATGAGATTTTCATTTAAAATTTTAACAGACGATTTGGCATAAATTTTATTTATTGCAATGGAAACACAGTCTGTAGCTAAAAGTGCTTATTTGTCTTCTCATGACAGAATAAGACAATAGCAACGAATTACACAGAATCCTTCCCGCCCTCTTACAAGACTTATTAGGGCTCTATCTTATCTTAGCTATCTGAAAACCGATTAATAGCTTACCCCCAAAGCCAGGAGGTGAAGGTTGGAGGGCTCGCCAGCGCAGCTGCATCGAGCGTACAGCATTCTGCACAACATGAACTCCAGTAGGTAACTCTGCGGGTTGTATTTGGATTTAGCCTGGGATTTCCTCCTTGTTATCCCATTCCCATCATAACAATGGAACAAACCAGAACAGAGAGGTAGAAGCTTTTCACATTGTTTGGAAGAAGGGCACGTGCATCCCCCAAAAAAGAGGCTTTCCTCTTGGACGGGGTAGGACGGGCTGGCGGGGGAAGTCAGGAGAGGTTCACACACACACACACACACACACACGTGCCTGCACACACAGAGCTGGTCATTGTGAGGAGGAGACGTGCTGTTTGTTTGTTCTGTCCGAGCAGTCTCTTTTCCAGATCAGATCCATCGACAGGCTTCTGATGCTTCCACTTCGGAGCCCTGGAAGGAATGCTGGCTTCACCCACTCACTGGGAGCAGGGCAAGCGTGCTGCTGCATATATTGGAGTTATGGAAAAAAAAAAAAGAGAAAACAGGGGCATAAGTTAAGGCTGAAAGAGCCCTTAGAAAGCTTACACTGTCCTCCAGACAAGTTCTATTAATTTTAGTTGCCAAGCCACGTTTCTGAATAGCATAAAGTAAATAGTGCTGTGTTTTAGCCAGGTTTCATGGTTAATGTATGGACTACATCTGTGCGTTTAAAAAGTTGGCGCTGTGTTTTGCCCTATTGCCCATCACCCAGAACTTTTGTTGATTTAAATATATCCGAAATCAATTTGAATGTGAGTATTTATGCTTAGCAAGGAGAGAGGGAAAAACAAAAACAAACCCAAAGCAGCCTGGCCCACTGGCTTCATCCCCCTGAAGGGCTGTAGGTAAATGCCAGCACTCGCGTGTGGCAGTTCAGTCCCCAGAGCCACCCTGGGTCCCCGTCCACGTGAAAAAGAAACCTCCAGGCAGGCAGGATGGCTCTTGGGTGAGGCTGGTGGCACGGAGGGAAAAAGTCATCACCTTCTTTCTGCACTGCTGATGAGACAATTGTGCAATAAAGGAAAATCACAAATAATTTTGCCATAGGCGTGAATGTCAAGGGGCCGTGTGTGTGTGTGTGTGTGTGTGTGTGTAATTTTCTGGGAGGTGACTTTTGTTTAAAGGCAGGGATACTTGGGGAGAGAATAAATACGGGGAGGCTAAACCTGATCCCAGCAGCTTTTAAATCTTAATCCTGATCTAACCTCTTAAACAGCCTCTTTTATTCGGGAACAAAATCTATTTAGGACATGCATGGTGTCCTCGAAACTGCTAACTGCTTCTTCCTTTTGTAACACCACAAGTAAAATTAACTTCCCACTGAGACAAAGTGCGATCAGCTCAGTCTTTGTGCTCTAAGCCACACACTAAACATTGGCATGTAAACAATTTGGAGGCTTTTCATGAGGATACTGGAGGAAAAAGAAAAAAAAAAAAACTTTTAAAACCTCTGAATAATGAAGAAGGGCAAATAAATGTATTGAGCGGGGAACAGAAAGGAGCCTGGAGTCTCTTCTGTGCTTAACTTAGTGCCACAAAAGTTTTACAGAGCATAATGAGAGGTGCTGGGGAGGAGCGGCTGTCACCTGGCCTGATTTATTTTATTGGTGCAGGCCACGGGCTGCATCGCTTTGACCTCTCTGTAAATTGAGGTCAACGAGTGTCCCAAACACAACCCCTCCCTCGGGTGAATGCTGGCTGAGGCCGAGCTCCGTGCGCTGGGTGTCAGCTCGATGGAAATCGCACGTGGGGTTCGTCTCACGGCTCTGCAGCATGGGCATGGGGCTGGGGGCAGGCTGTGTCCCTGTCTGACTGCATCCCGTGGAGCCCACCCAGGTCAGGACCAGCCATTCTTCTTGTTCGGTGGAGTCATTACAGGAATGAATCCATCGCAATTTGCCGCGGCCTGCCTGTTGGAGTGGCTGGCCCTTGTGAGCAGCGCTGAGGTGTGTCCGTGTGTCCCAGTGTCGTGGCAGCAAGAGAAGGGCAGCTGTGCCGCGCCAACAGAAAGCCCTGTTCATTAACACAACTTCATGTAACAGCAACCTCTGAAAGCACTTTAGGAAGCGTTACCAACTAGACAGGGTCTGGGAGCAGCAGGAGTGGGAGCTTTCTGCCTGACTGTCCGGATTTAACTCCCTGGGGCTGGTCAGGAGCGAGTTTCTTTGGCAGCTCCCTGCGCTGACCACAGTGGCGAGGCTTTGCTTGGGTTTGCTGCTTTGTTTTCCTTTCAGTGTTCAGGAAGAAGTGGTGATTTTCCAAATGAAACCTGGGTCTGGTTGCTCGGTTTTGTAGCACCATACCCATTATTTTCCTAGCGGCTGCTCTTCTTTCGGCAGCCGCCCAGTACCAAGCTGGAGGTGCTGAGCAGCAGGCGGAGCCGAGCCCTGCTGAGGAACCCGTTGGCCTTTGTTTTTTCTCGACAGGGCTTCGGGTCCTGCTGCGGGGAGCTGGAGTTCAATAACAGCTCGTCAGGGAGAAATGGCGAATAACCAATAACGGGATCTGAGTCAAAGCAAGCTGCTAATGCACCTAGAATTGTGTGCGGCGTTAGCGTGAGCTGTAGGGGCTGTAAATTAAGACACCAGCCGAGCCTCACTTCAGCTGCACTTTGCTGGACCACGCGCTTCTGCTGCCTGCCAGAGGTGTGCAGGCCAGCAGCGAGCAGCAGGCGCTGCAGGAAGGCTCCTGTTACTCAGAGCACATTGTTTTTGCAGCATGCACTCAAGAGTGTGCTGGGAGATGATCATAAATACGCTCATAAAGAGGAGAAAGCTCAGATGGAGCAGAAGGAGTGAAACGTGGGGACTGCTACATGGTCAGAGAAACTTGGCCCGCTGTGGGCACCCCCAGGGCTTTGAGAGAGGCACCTGGTCCCCGTGCTGTCCCTGTCCCGCAGGCTTCTTGTGTCCATGTAGGCTAACGCACCCCATCTGTGGTTTTGCATCGCCTGCAGCCATCGGTGCCGCGATGCCCGATTCCCATTCTGCTGTGGTTTTATAAATGACGACTCCGTGGCAGCGTTAAATACTCCAGCAGCTGTGCCTCTGCTGCTGCACCTCACAGCTCAGGTCTGAAGCGGAGCAGCCCTTGAGCAGGCGTTCACCTCCAAGAGGCACTTTGGATGTGTCAGGTTTTTACCTCGTTTTAAGGCACTGAGGGTGTTTTACCCCGGTTTTGGATCATTGCACACTATCAATACCTTAAACTCCAGTCGGTTTGCAGGGTGAGCTCTGTGTCTCTTGCTGAGCCTCACGATACTCAGAGATGATGTGAAATATCATGATGGGTATTTCCAGCTACAGTGTCTTGGAGGAGAATTTGGCTGTGCCCACGCTGTGCCTGATGCATCCGCCTGGCAGTTTGCTTCTGAGACGTGGCACCGGCCATGTGTGTTGTGCAGTCTCCCCACAGCTGGCCTCAGGCTGCCCAAAAGCTTTTCTGACCTTATAGGACAGAGCCTTGGACTCACCCCTGCCTGTGCTGCAGCCCAGCACCTCCTCCAGGCCCCAGCCCCTGCTCCCTGCCCTGGGCACAGCTCGGGGCTGCGGGCAGCTCTTACAGGCACAGCCAAAGCACTTATCAAAAACGGAGAGCTTCGGATTCAAATCCAAGCATTGTCCCCAGCCATGATTTGTAGTTGTCACTGTGGGGAGCGTGGGGGTGTTTCAGGGGTGAAGGCCCAGCAGGTCACTGAGGCCTCAGCAGGCCTCAACTGGGGCTGTTGGTCTGGGAACCCAGCTCCCGCTGTGACAGGGTTTGAAAGCCAAGAGCAGGGCCTCGTTTGCAGCATGGACAAAAGGTAAAATAGCTGCTGCCTCTCCAAACCCTTCCTTTATGTCTGGTGGTGAGACAAGTTGAACTCTGCTGGGCCTCTCCCTCAGCATCTCCATAAATACTGAAGGGAAACCAAACTGGGTAAAGGGCACGCTCCGTGCGGGCGAGCCCCCAGCTCCGGGCAGTCATGCAGAAACCTAACGATGACGAAAAGCCAAATTTCTTGCCAGGCTGTCACTGTGCGTAGCCGTGAGGTCAGCACCCTTGTAATTACGGCGTGGTGGAGCCAGGGGAGACAGAGCCAACATGAACAGAAAGCCGTGATTATTTCACATTCCCACCACCTTACTGGGTGGCTTCCTGAGAAGATATTCCAGATGTTGTCTTGGCATAAATTAATCTGCTTCAAACCATCTGCAGGGTTTCTTCAAAAACGTGGAGTGTAACAGGCGGTGTGTCTGCCCGACTTCACCCTCCTGGCTGATGTTTTTATTCGGGAGGTGCGTGCAAGTGTTCGCTGTCCTCCTCGGCTGGAAAGTTGCCCCACGTTGGTTCTCGGCTCTTACAAACAGGGCTCCAGATGCTGTGGGCAGCCAAGCCCTCTGGGGACCACGTGTGCCTGTGTGTATTGGAGGAGCCGTTCGACACAAAAACCCCTCCTCCTGCCCCCAAAACATGGCCCGTGTTTCCGGGAGGTCAAATATTTGGCTGTTTTGAGTGGCGGGCTCTTCAGCGGCGTCTCGTTTCATCAGCGCGCCAGGCCCTGTGCCCGCTCGCCTGTCATATCTGTGCTCAGATTGCTTAAATATTGTTACCGATGGGGAGGTTTTAATCTGGGTATGCAGAGCGGAGCAGTGCTGTGGGGGAATGTTTAATTGGCTCCCAGCAGAGCAGCGAGAGCCATGGTGTGTGGGTTTTTTCCTGCAGAAGTGTTACCATTTTCACGTCCTATTAACGTCCTCCGGTAGTTTCCGTGCCGCGGCGCGTTACGGCGGGGTTTGTTTCCCTCCCGGACTGAATACAAATGAAGGTCATTTACTCATATTTTTTAGAGGGCTCAGAAAACTTAGCAAATTTGTAGCTTTGAACAGCAGTGTTGACTGTCGTATGTCTGCACAAAAATATTTCCAATAAACATTTTATTAAAGCAACTCAGCGGAGCAAGGCTTGTTTGTTTTATTCCCCCCCCAAGTTTTGCAGTGAGTTCAGTGATAAATGCACTTGAGATTTTGCCTGCAAAGCTGGTATGGGGTTGATTTTTTTTTATTATTTTTTTTTCATTACCTTCTGGGTGTGTTTTTAAGGGGATGCTTCTGTTTGTGCCAAGGACGAGACTCGGGTTCCTTGCCATGGGGCTGGAATCAGGCCCCAAACACAAGACTGGTGTCTGAGGAAGAATGGCACTGGCAGGCTCACAGCATGTGCCTGATGTTTTAATAGTGTCTCTCCTACAACTGATGCATGCAACATCACCAAAGCTTCGCTAAAATAAGCCTTGGAGATCTTTTACCTTGTCTAAGTGACACAGGCACAGCAGGGAAAAACAAAGTGTTAAACTTTCTTTTGCTCCCAGCTGAATTCACAAGAGGGTTTTGTGCTCAGTGGGCACACACCCGTGGTTGGGGAGGGAATGGTCTGATCGTGCATCATGCTGAGTGATGGTGCAGCAACACGAGAGGTGTCCTGCACAGCATCCCGAGAGCAGGGGGAGGATTTTTTTTCCTGTTCCTGCCTGATCAAGAATTCCACATCCAGCTCTGCCAGTGGTGCCGGACCGACACTGCCAAGCTCGCTTGCGTTGCCTCTCTCGGAGCAGTGCCCCTCACTTGCCTTGAGCAAGACCGAGAGCGTGCAGCACCGCACAAAGGCTCTCCTGTCCCTGGGAGCTCTGTGCCCATCGGCTCCAGGGGACACGCTGTGATCCTCTCCGACACAACATGTTCCTGCCGCTGAACAAATATGTTTGCACAGCGAGCTGTGAGCACCTCGCCCCCCGTGCTGAGCCTGGGAGAGCCTCAGCAGCTGAGCTCTCCTGAGCAGGGCTGTGAGACCCCGGGGTGCTGCAGCCTCCTTCCTGAGCAAAATCCACCCCATGCACCAAGCCAGGAGGGATGCCCAAGTTATGGCCCTGCACTAAAGATCAGTCTCTCCAGATCCCTGGTGACCTCAGGGAATGCGTTGTAAGATCCCCGCAGAAAGTAAAAGTGCACGAGCTGTAACAAAGAGATCTCTTTTTGTCCAGATATTATCAGGTATTGGTGTTAAAATAGGTTTTACCAGGAACAAAATGAATATTTATATGCAGTCTGGCTAAAACTTTCCCTCTTCGGGGTGCTGTAACTCGATGAATGTTTTTTTCCTTATGGATTGTCACACTGCCGACAGAACCATTTTAAAGAGCCTGGAGAGACTCGTTTAAAACAACAAATTACTTCTGGATTTTTTATTTATTTTTTTTTAAATTGGGAAACAAAGAGGGGTTGTAAGCCAAACTTCCCCTCTTCCCTTTACAAGTCACTGCTTGAGCACACTTCAAAACGCTCTTGCCCCCGAAGCCAGGCCTGGTACCTGCTTTCCCTTTGCAAAGAGATGAAAAGCCTGCGACCAAGTCCTCATGTATCCCCCTGTAGCAGTGCTCCAGCCTGTGAGCCTGCAGCAGCGGGAGCCTCGCTGAGTGCAGGGCTGCTCACACATCTGGGCAATCAATTACGCCAAAGTAAAATTGATGATAAACTCGAGCAAGCTTCATTCAGTTGGCTGTGGGAAGAACGTGATGCTCTGCTGAGGGCTCCCCATGCTGTCGCCTCTTCCTACAGTGCGCTAAACGTGAAATAATTCTCCGAATTGTTAAATGTAATGAATGGCTTCTTAAACCCCCTATTAGATATATTAGTTGAATAATCACCTCTGAGACTCTGCCTCTAATGGTCTGACAGGCGAGGCTGTGAAAGCGCCTGGCGCTCACGTCCCGCGGCCGGAGCCGTGCGGGAGCAGCTGCTGAGGCCGCTGCCGGCGGTCCTCGGTGCCTCATACCAGGCCGAAACAGAATCAAAGACTCTAAACCCTCAGATTAATGCTCGAGTCTGAAATGGGAGCATTAAAAAATGAAAGTGTAACTGAGAAAGGGCTGGTTCGAGGAATGTTAAGCAAGAAGATTTCAGAAACACGATCCCTTTGTGTGAGCGCTGCTCCGGCACCGCCCGGCCGCCAGGCTCTGCCCTTCCCTCAGCCCGGCCGCGGCCCTGAGCCCCAGCTCTCCCAGCAGCAGGTCCTGAGAAGCTTGGGAAGAGCCATGGGCTTCCTGCTGCTTCCTCCTCAGCAGAAATATGGGTCCTCAGAGAAATGAGGCTTGGAAACGTTGCTGAAAGCCAGCGCGGTTTCTTCGTGCTGGTGCAGAGGGGGGCTGTAGGGCAGAGCAGGGTGGGGGGAGGTGAGCCGTGCTGGCGAGGCCCTGCTGTGGTGGCAGGGTCCCTCAGTGACAAAGGCAGAAAGCTGAAAGCTTTCAGGAGACCTAAAGCCTGCAGTGAAGTGCGTGGGAGCCTCAGCAGTCACACATCTTGTGTTTGATGACCCAGCCTGATGACAAACACTCGGTGCCATTGTCACAGACAATAAAACTGGTGTGTGGGTCTTGACAGATGCCATGGAGCTGGGGGTACCTCCTGCTAAGCAGAACACAGTCCCTGAGGAGAAAGGAGACTGGAAGAAAGGGAATGTTGGGTTGGGTTGGGTTGGGTTGGGTTGGGCTGGGTTGGGTTGGGTTGGGCTGGGTAATGCACTGGACTTATAACAGTGCTGGTCCAGCTCCCTCCTGCCTTTTTGCACATTGCCAGCTGTGTGTGGAACTGTTTCTAAGCATATTAATACAGGATTTCTACCTGGGGAAAAAAATAAAATAAAATACTGCTTTCTTATGGTCAGTTCATTTGAATGTGGAGCCTTGTATCTGAGCTTGAACAACACAGCTATATTGTATACATTAAGCCCTGTTTGATAGCAACTGTTCATATTTCCCTGTAAGTACTGAGGATGGCAGTGCACTTCCTAAACCAAGAGCCTGATTCTGGTGGTACACCGGGTCTGCAGCCCCTGCTTTTGGTTTGTGCTGATGTGAACTGAGAATCACTTTTTTCCCCACAATGGGACGTTCACAGTAACATGCAAAATGTCTGGTGTGTGAAGGCAGGAGGATTCCCTCTCGCTCTCAGAAACAAATACCGAGGGAATTAACAGCTGCCTGAGCCAATATTTACCTTTAGGGTAATAAATCATAGCAGAGACTGCACAACATGACGGTATCCTCATCTCAGAGGAGGGACATCCTGTGCAGGGTCAGGCTCGTCCCTGGTGAGGCCGCACACAGCTCCATCGATCTCTGTCAAGGTTCAGACCTTCCTAAAGGTGGCTCTGGGCTCGGCAGTATTGAACGCTTTGCCAGCCTGCCCTCATGAGGGGTTGAAGTTACCCAATGTCTTAGGGGGGAGATAAGTTGTTTCATTTTATTGTTCTGTTATTACAGCTCTGACTTGATGTTACCTTGCCCTGGCTTAATGGATTAAATCCAAAGGGGTGCCTTCCTGCTTTTTTCTAGTCTTCAAGTTAACCTACATACAAACTAGTTTGGGCTGTGCCCTGATGTGCTTTGGCATTAAACATGAGTAAGGCTTGATGGAAAGCAACTAATTCATTTTTTTTTTTAATTAATCCACATTTTTCAGCTCACTGTATCATTGTTTGCCTCGATTTTGCCAGAGGTTTTCTGAAGGGCTGATAACAGCAAATAAGGGTTTGCTTATCTGAAAGTGAAGGATTATCATGTTCAGGAGAAAGGAAGCTATTTCCACTCTTTCTTGGCTGCTTGAATTATACTTCTGCTAGTATAAGCCTACTGAGTGAAAAGAGCCTGCAATAGCAGGCAAGATTCGTGTCTTCAAAGTTTAAGGTAAGTTTTCTTATGGTTTTCCTCATGTACTACTGAAGACTCAAACAGGAAAAGGAAAACAAATCCATGGTGAGCTGCAGGTACCCGTTGGGAACTCCTTCCACGGGTGAAGCCCATGCTGATATTTGGTGCCATGTGGTCCAGCCATGGTGGGCATCACCCCATTGCTCCCAGCTCCTCTTACTGAGGTGTGGGTAGGTGGTGCAGCATCACTGACCTGGGTTAGCTGGCATTTTGGCTTGCACAAAGAAAGGGAGAACAGCTGGCAGGGGCTGAGGTGAGTCATTCAGTCAATTTGCACGTGATCCTGGGCAGGAAAATGTTGCAAGCCCCGCTGAGGACAGAGAAATAATACAAAGGGACCTACAGAGAAGCAAGAAATATGAGCAGGAAACAATAAAATGAGATTCAGCTTGGAAAAATACAAGGGAATACACGTGGGGAATAATATGTAGCAATAACTGCAGCAGGAGGAAAAGAACGGGAGAACAGAAAATCTGGAGGGGAAAGAGGAGTTCCAGCAAGACCAAAAGTGAGCAGCAAATGAGATGTTTTGGAAGGAAGGTGCTGAGGTTAATGTGCTGATCTGGGGCTTGAAATCTGTCTTGCTCTCCCGTGGGCATCGCGTTCCAAATTTAAGCACGGGACACTGATGGCAGCAAGCTCCACTTATTGAAGTGAAAATGCCTGGTGACGGCTGTACGGGTGCTCAGAGGTGGTGCTAGCATGGGAGGGATGGTTGTCTTCTTCTGATAATACCCAGATCATAAGGAAGCCACCTCAAAGTGGTTCTCCACGGTGTGTTGAGCTTGTGTTGGTGGTGTTTGGTCTGGTGCTGGTCCTTTGTAACCCATGAGCTGGTCCCTTGTGACCGCAAAGCTCAGCAGCTCTGGGTGCCATGGGGCCTGCTGCCATCCCTCAGTGCTGCACCAGCACCTGCAGAGCAGAGGCCTGAGGGGTGGAAGAGGCTTTGGGGGGGATTTAGGAGCGTTAATGATCACAGTGAGGTTGTGCACAGCTGCCTCAGGGTCACCCCACCCACCACCCTCCCACCAGAGGAGGCAAGCCCAGGGTGCAACCTCCACAGCCCCAGTGACCAGCAGCTCCCTCTCCAGAGTGACACTGGGGCGGTTTCCCAAGTGAGGGGACAGCCGGGAGAACAAACACGATTTTGGCCTTGCCTGGATGAGCACCGTGTGCTCTTGGTGGGCTGTTGGTGACAGTCCAGCACTCACGGATTTTGCTCCCCACCACTAGTACCCCTTACAGCCTGTGGCATGGCAAATTCCTGACCACTTCAGCGGAAAGAGCCTGAAACCGGTAGCAATGTATTCAACAACAAGCACTGAAAAAGAACTCCGTATACTTCAAACTTTGAATAAGTGAGACCATAAATTTAAGAGGTGTAAACAGCAGGACAAAAAAAAAGAGGGATTGTTTCGGGCAGTCTGGGAAGATGAAACTGAGTAATGGGCTGAAACTGAGCAAGCAAAAAATGCACGCGGCCTTTCAGGGAGGGTTTCCTGAGCAGTGAGTCACTGAGCACCGAGCTGCCCCACAGGGAGCGCTCAGCCGGGGCTGCGGGGTGGGTGAAACGCCTGCAGAGAGCTTCCATCACTTCTTGCACTCCTCTACGGCTAAAAGTGTATTTTTGTGCTGTGCAGCAGGTTTAGAAGAGTGCCTTCTTCTTCTTCTTCTTTTTTTTTTTCCTTCCCTTATCTCCAGGTTTTAGCCTCTTAATAAATAATAAAATCAGAAGAAGAAAAAAAAAAAAAAAAAGAGGTAAGAGGGAACAACAGGCTCCTCTAGGTAACAAATGCTCAGAGTCGCTGCACTCCCCACCCCAGGGACCTCTCAACAACTGAGTGCTGGGAATGCTGCATGGCCTCATCCCGGAGACTGGCGAGCCTGGGCTGGACCTTGCTGGCACAGTGGGGCTGTGTTTTCCTTGTGAGACTTCATTTTTTTTGCTAGTATGGAAAAAATCCCTACTTAGAAGGACATGGCTGTGAATTATGAATTTGGATAGCATCCCCCTGCTGCCCCTGTTCCCAAACTGAGCCCCTTGGATCATTAAGTCAGCTCCACCAGGCACAGGAACTGTGGTGCCAGTGCCAGGACAGGAGGCCATGGGCACAGCCGGGCACCCAGGAGGCTCCCTCTGAGCACCAGGCAGCACTGCTGTGCTGGGCGGGTGACGGAGCCCTGGCACAGGCTGCCCAGAGAGGCTGTGGGGTCTCCTCCTTGAGGAGCTCCAAAAGCCGCCTGGACGTGGGCCTGGGCAGCCTGCTCTGGGTGTCCCTGCTTGGGCAGGTACAGGGGTAAGGGCACTTATAGAAGAGACAAGCTTTTCCTGAAGGTGAAATCAAAATCTAAATTTGTGAACAAATTGGTGTTACAGACACCATGCATTCACTGCTCCTGTCTGGAGGTGCTCCTGTCACCTCCATGGCCCCATCACCCTTAGGGGACAGAGCCCACTGGGCCACAACTTTCGGCCATGCACGTGGTGGGTGTTGGTGCTTCTGTTCTTTAAAAACCCATCCGAAAATCCAGACTTTGTTTTTGCTGGGCTGGTCGGACACGCTCTTGTAGACAGAGGCAAGTGAGGCATTAACTGAACAAAACAATGACGGCAACAAAGCAAACAAAAAGTCACACCATAAAGTATTTATTAAGAAACAAAGGGGGCTTTTTTCTTCATCTGTAAGAAACACTTTAAACCAAGCACCCTTTCAGAGATTTAAAAGCTATATCAAATGTTAACATTGGTTTTACATTATTATACATGACATAAAAAAAAAAACAAAAACAGCACATCTCACAAACTTCCTTTTATTACAACTCAGGTTTCTTTTCCTTCAGCTGTAAATTAATTTCTACAGACTTTAAATTTAACTTATTCATATTTATTTATTTATTTATTTTTAAAAACAAGTAAACAATGTACAAAGGTTCACCTGAACGTCACGGGTGGGAGCAGGTGTCCTTGTTGGGGGGCGCGCAAGGAGCGCGGTGGGCAGCGGCCGGAGCCGATGGCGATCGGGGCTGGCGGGGACACCACATCAGTGGGCTCGTCGAGACAGCCCACCTCCTCAGCACCCAGGGATGAGTATCTCCAGCTCCTGGACGAGCTGCTGGCACCAGTATTGGCACTGTCACCACCACTGTCCCCGTCACTGTCACCGCGGGACCTGCAGGCCGCTGCTCCCGACGCGGCAGGAGGCGAAGGCCGGGCCTGCGAGCCGGCGTTTTTGTAAAGGTCACACACGCTGAATGGGGAGATCCCGGCCAATAACAGCAGATCGGGTATAAATTACCTATTCATTTTTCCTATTTCAGTGGTCAAAAACATTTCTCCCTTTCTGTAGGCTGCCTGTGTGTGTGTGGCGTGTTTACAAGTAAACCGTCGGATTTGGCAACGCTTCCACGCGAACGCGCGGTTTTAAAAGAGACATACAAAAAATAGTAGTGTCACAGTTATTGCTACGTACTGATACAGTATCGGAAACAAGAACCCTTTTGCCAGCTCTGGTCTGCTTACAGCCATTGCCCGGTCTGGGCTTTGCCCTTAGCACACAGCTGCAGCATTTAGTCTGAAGAACAAACGGACTGAAAGGCAGAGACCAGGTTTTCTAAGAGACAAAATCAGCCCTAAAGACTGTTTTGCTTGTTTAAATACGCCTGGGGTGATACATTGCGATTAGCATGGTCTGATTATTTCCTGTGTGCTGTTGCCTGGCCAAACTCGGGTGGCATTTACCCAACAAACGCACGGTGCTGGCTGCAGTGCCCCCTCCGCAGGTGCAGCCTTTCATGCGTTGCTTGGGCCTTTTCCCTCATCCTCCACACAGATTTTTAAACATCGTTGGGCCTTTCTGCTCCCAAGAATAATCCAGGATGGATTTCCAAGCTCTGCAAGCCCCTGCTGGTTCAGTGGGACCAGGGTGGGCTGGCCCACATGGTCCCATGGGTGGGCTCCATCATGAGCCTGCGGCAGGGCCTGGGCCCATCAAGCCCACGCACACGGGTTGAGTGTTTAATAGGAGGCGAGGTCAAACAAGGTGTGTTGGAAGTCACAGCACAACCTTCCTCGGTAAGCATCGCTTCGGCTCCGACAGCGATCACGGAGTCGAAAATTTGTGCTGGTGGCTGGAGGAGCAAGTACCTCGCACCCTGTTCGTAGTAGGAAGTCCGCAAAGAGACAGAGTTTGTGCAAACCACTACCAGTTCCTGATCTTGAGGCAAAAAATCAAATCAAGAAGGGTTTCAAGTGCGCTGGAAGTAAGAGCCGAGTAATTCATCTGCTCCAAGTTCCTACATAAATACCAGGTTCAAGGAAAAGTTGTTCTCTGCGAGACTGAGCACCGCGTGGCAGCTCACCCGGGGCCCAGGGCCCAAAAAACCATGGGAGCTGGTACCAGGAACTGAGCAGAGAGTGACGGCCCTGCTCAGGTTCAGTGGTGATTGTCTGTAAAGCAATGGGAAATGTCACTAAGGAATTGGAGGAGAGGAGAAGAGAGGTTTCTTAAGTACTGTGGTCTCGTACAGTGGAACAGAACTCTTTCTACGAATTATTAGGCAAATATTTCTGACCATGTCATACCTGAAGGGCACTTAATGGCTCCGGCATTTATCTCGCAAGCACAGTGATCTGCAATGCATATGCTTTTTAAGCATAATCCTTCACCACTGTAAATCATGCACTGGAATGAAAGCGTATCTGGAAATGTTAATTCAGCGATATCATCCTACAGTTTCTGGCAATGGACCCCGATGAAAATAAATGGTTTATAAACACTGTCTGACATGCATGAGCCTTTCAAAATTATTTACAAGCGATGTTCTGGGAGCTACGTTCCAAGGAAGTATTTCTCCTCTGTTCGGCTGGGATATGAAAAACCTGTTGGGCTGGGAGGGGGAGGCAGCTACACGGCGGCGCTACACGGTCACGGCCGGGTACATCTTCTGCTCGCCGCCGGTGTGCGGGAACGGGGACTGGATCTGCCTGTAGCCACCCTGCAAACCGTCCAGGAAGGGGGCCACGGGGGCGAGCGGCACCGAGTCGTGCTGGACGGCGTAGCCCACGTAGGGCGGGTGCAGGTACTGCCCCTGGTGCGGCACGATCTGGGTGGCCTGCTGGCAGTTGAGCACCGAGAAGTTGGTCGGCATGTTGACGTAGACGTTGTTCATGGTCCCCTCAGGCAAGCAGCAGTTGGTCTGCGACCTGGTCGGGGGGGCTCTGGCCCCCGAGTTGGCGCTGGAGCTGGAGCTGGCTGCGGTGCTGGACTGCCGGGAGGAGGAGCCGCGGGAGGTGCTGGCGCTGGGGATCATAGGGATGGTCTCCATCAGGCGGGTGCCCCCGGGCGCGCGGCTCTGCTGGGGCTCCTGCTTGGGCCGCAGGCACCGGCAGCAGCACGCCGCCACCAGCGAGCCCAGGATGATGAAGGCAACGAAGACGGAGCCCACGATGAGGAACGGCACGTAGATGGGCACTGCAACGGCAAGGAGAAGGTGGGTGCTGGGAGCACGGGCAAGCTGCAGGAGGTCCCCTCCGCCCCCTTTCCCAGCACCAAGCCCACCTCAGCTCTGTGCGCTGGGCGATGAAAGCTCAGCATTCAGCTGCACGCTTACACAGGGCAGCTAAAACCAAGGGCTGGAGCTTCCAAAGCATCTTAGACGTTACCATCAGGGAGCTAAACTGCACAGCTCACACCTCCCCAACTAGAAAAATTAAGCGAGAGCGCCCAGTTTGAGCAGTGCCATAGCAAAATGCTTTGGGACCAGGACTCCTGCTTGGGATCACGGGATGGTCAGACCTTGCATCGCATCCCTCCACATTGCCAGCCCTCTCCATCTGCTGTCAGCCCTCAGGGCAGCCCCATGGCTGACTGTGGGGCTGCTCCATGCCCTGGAGCAGCCCCACATCTTTACGGATGTATCTGGGAGTGATGAGGGGATGGGATCTCCCTTCAGTGCTTTCAAATGCTCCAGATGAGCCCGGGCTTCACCATGGCCATCAAAACTCGTCAGCTTGGGGATGCAGACAGGGCTGCAGAGCCCTGTGCAGCTCCTCCCGACCAGCTCTAAGGAAGCCACCACTAATGGTGGGCACCAGACACGGGGCCAAGGAACGGGGCCACCCCTCACCACGCGAGACGATCTCGTGCAAGAGCTGCTGAGGGGGCGACAGGCCCGCTGAAGTCAGCGCAGCTCCTCGCACAGCTGAACACACGCAGTGGGCTATGGGCCAAAAGGCCACATTCTTCCCTCCTCTCTTCTGTAATTTTAACACTCCCTACACAAAGGCCTCACGAAGGATCGTGTCTCCTTCTGCACCCAGCGAGACAGCGGCTCCTTGGCAGGTGCATACACTTGCTGCAGACTGCAGCACACAAGTTT
The DNA here is from genome assembly GCF_965140915.1 of Aythya marila. Taxonomy (NCBI): domain Eukaryota; kingdom Metazoa; phylum Chordata; class Aves; order Anseriformes; family Anatidae; genus Aythya; species Aythya marila. The sequence continues at coordinate 20,680,683 of NC_139042.1, read as the reverse complement.
TCCGAGAGTAAATCTGCCCTAATTATAACATCACTTCAGGCTACTTCTAGCGTGCTCACCATGTGTGGATGGCAGCAAATGTGCTGGAAAGCCACCGAGGCTTTTTTTTTTTTTATTGAAACAGCAGTAGAAAGACTCGAGTTTACCCTTGAAACTCAATCTCATGAAGGAGCCGTCTGAACTGGTGGCACCCAAGCTTGGCGAGCGCACACAATTAGAGCGGGACCGGCCACGAGTCACTCAGAAATGTCATGTCACTTTTTTTTTTTTTTTTTTTTTAAATCTACTTATGGGCTGTTTGGTGTTCTTTTTTTTTCTCTTCACTGTTTAATTGGGAGCACAGTGGGGGCCGAGGGAGCGATTAAGCAGCGACGCGCAGACCCCCGGCAGCTCGCTGCGCCCCAGGCCGCTGGCGAGCGGCGTCCCCTGCTCCGGGGCACGGCAGCGCCGGGTCCCTGCAGCCGCAGCAGCGTGGAGGGGGCGCACCGCCCGGCTGCCTCTCCCACTTCAACCCTCCGCAGCACCACCCCCGCCCCCCTATTCCCACTCGGGGCAGACCCCAAACCACGCAGAGCCGCCGATCCCCGGCACGGGGACCCCCCCATCTCCCCGGGGGGCTCCTCCTCACCTGCCGCCCCGTCGGGGCCATCCTTGCCGGGCCGCCCGGGCTCGGCGGCTCCGTGCCTGCGGTCGTTGTCGCAGGCTCCTTGATCCAGCCTGGCCTCGGCGCTGGAGCAGCAGTAGCGGAGGGCGCAGCTGCCGCAGCAGATGGTGGCGTCGCCTCCGTCGAAGCGCTCGGGGCACTGGAAGCCGTCCCTCCAGCCGCCCTGGCCGTCCATCCAGCCGTGGCAGTACTCCCCGCTGCCCGCCGCCCCCGCCGGCAGCAGCCAGCCCAGCGCCGCCAGCAGCAGCGGGCAGCAGCAGCCCCCGCCCCGCATGGCGCACACCGAGGGGGCGGCCGCTCGCCGGCCCCCCGAGCCTGGGTGGTGCTGCTGCTGGTGGTACTGGTGGTACTGGTGGTGGTGCTGGTGGTGGCGGCGGCGGCGCCGCCCGGCCCCCGGCCGCGGCTCCCGGCGCCGCATCCCCGGGACGGCCGGGGCGGGGGGGGGCGGCAGCGCTACCCCGACCCCGCCGCCCCCATGGCTCCGCTCCGCCGCTGCGCGCCCCGTCCGGGCTGGGCGGGGGTCCCGCGCCCCTCCCTTATATCGCCGCCCGCAGCCGCCCCCCCCCCTCACATCCCACACCCCGCCCATGCGCCCGCCCCCGGCCCCCGCCCCGACGGCGCGGCCCCGGCCCCCTCACCCCCCCCCAGCCTCGGGATGGACCCCCGGGACCACCCCACACACACCACAGGGTCCTGAAGGAGGCGACCCCCCGAGGGGCTGGGGGTGTGGGGTGGTCTTCTCCTCAAGAGGTGGGTCTGGTGCCCGCCCCCGCCCCGCCCACGAGACGGGAGAACAAGTGGAAAGTAGGTTTTTATTATAATAATTATTAATATTTTTTAATAAAAAGGCTGAAAATGGGGGGCTCCCCCGACTGAGCCCGCTTGGGAAATCTGTAAGGTTCGGCTCCTTTTCCAGCTGCAGTTTTGGCAGAGGTGGGGGCATGCCCCTGTCCAGGGCAGCCGCTCCTCAGCCCCTTGCTGCTTTCAGCGAGCCCCAGCCCAGCTGCAGCCCCCGGCCCGAGCCCCCTGCTGCAAGGAGAGAACGCAGAGGCAGCTCTCCCCCCTCCACCATAGCCCCAAGGGGGGCAGAAGCCCAGGGGTGCTGGCCTTGGATATAGGAGCTGGTTATCGACATGGTGTGGGTGCAACAGGTTGGGCAGCGCCAATGAACGTGGTGAAACAGGCATGGAGCTGAAGGACAAAGTGTGAAATGCTCCATGTCGACGTCTGATGGTCCTGAGCAATCCTGCGCCTTCAGCTTCAGTGGTATTGGGGCGACGAGCACCAGGTTTTGGGGTGCAAGCGGCAGCCAGCTCCAGCCATCAGCCCCGGTCCTGGAGCGCTGTGTGGGAAGGCGGCTGCCTGCAGACAGAGGTGGGAGCCAGGGGGTCTGCCCGAAACCTCTGCCAGGCCCTTAATGCAGAGATCAGCCGGCAGCGTCACTTTCCTTAAACCTGGGTCAAACTGATGCTTTCATAATAAGAAAAACAGCTTTCTGGTTATACGCGGCACGCAAACTACTTCCCCAGCCCTTATGAGTTGCTTTCACTGATACTCGGTAAGGTCAGCCCTTTAAATAGCAACAGCAGAGGATCAGACATCGCTCTCCTTTCTACCTTGCTGTCTCACCCGTACGTATTCCCAGTGCCGAGCCTCGATCACAACAAATACCGGCACCAGATCCCTTGCAGAGATTACCCACAAAAGCTATTTCATATATTGCAGCTCAGAGTGCGTCTCGACTTGTCTCTGTGAACCCAGGGATAATTATTCTTTTGTGAAACTTAAAACATGTGGCACTTGGGGAAGTGATTCAGAATGCATTTAGCAATGGACTAATTAGCAAAGATTTTTTTTCCAGCTGCATTTTGAAGTCAGTTGGGTAACATCTGTATGATTTATTCAAGTATGAAGCTCTTCCACACACACAAAAAAGTGAAAATACATAAGTACAGCAACAGCCATTTCTGCTCCGCTACTTTTCCACTCACTTTTCTGTGTCTAGCAAGTTCACATTAACTCAATCTACTTCAAAGTAAGCCAAATGCTTCGCTAGAGCCCCACATCCCACAGGCACTGAATTCAGAGGCTCCTATCAAAGTGTGCATCTCCCAGCTTTCAGATGGAATCGAAACATCACAGGCACGTTAGAGTGGGCAAAGATCTCAAAAGCCTGGAGATAACGCTGATCCCACAGTCCGTAAGTCTCTGTTACCCGCTCCAACTTTATTTTGCTCTGAAACTCTCCCAGATTTTACCACCACCAGTCACAGCTTCCCGAGGCCTTCGGCTCACCACAAATTTTGTTACCAAATGCAGGAGAGCAAACACCAAGTTTTATTTTTCTATTGTAAATGAACCATGAAAAAAAAACCTGTATCAGAATTAGGGATGGTGTAAGATGACCACCAGCAGGAGAACCACCACGCGCCAGGCGGAGGCCGAGGCCCTGCTCTGGTGGCAGCGAGGCCCCACGGAGCCACCGTGGTGCAGGCAGGCAGGAAGGGGCAGGACCGATTAGGGGAAGCTGTAACAACAACAAGTAGCTAACAACAACCCCCCCTTGGGTTTTCACCTCACAAATTCCCCAAGATGGAGGTGGGAAGGCAGAGCTCCGTGGCTCTGTTTTGTCTGGAAACCTTCAGAGCCCACAGGACGGCCAACCCCGCCATGCGGCCCACCGGGCTGCCACAAGCTGCTCATGTGATGTTTTGGGATGTTTTGTTTCCCCTATTGCATTTCCAACCCATGCTCTGCAAATTGCTGCCTTCCCTCTGTGGTACAGGGGCACAGCGATGGCAGCGGCTCCTGTCCCGTTTTCCTTTCGGCCCAGAGGAGATGGATTTCAGGCTGCTGATGGACGCATTTTTCTCTGGCCCTTTGGGTTTTTTTGTTTCATTCTTTGTAAACAGTAAGTGGATTTTATCCACTTTGGTACAAAGGAGATTAACAGCTCCCCGCTGCCCAGCCCTGGACACTGAGCAGGCACATTTACCTACCTTCCTCATTGTGTTTAGCTGGTGTATCTGCCATCACAACCTGTCAAACAGCTTCACACCCTCCTCAGAAACCTTCAAAATCTGCATTCAGGAGCTTCCTTGGTTCTGCAGTTGGATCCACAACATCGCAACTCCAGCTGCTGGGTTAAAGCTCTGAACCCGAAATCGCCCCCTTCCCTTCTCCCAGAGAAAAACTAGCACTAATTGCCACAGAACTAGCACTAATTGCCACGTTTCTCATGTTCAGCTCACAGCACATAACAGCCAGGACATGCTTATCGCAGCAGACAGATTTGTGCTGCTAGATTTGTACACACACAGCATCGCAGCTTAACACTTCGCCAGCAGATTCCTCTTCCTGGCAATATAAAATAATGGAATCCATTCACATCTGAAAGCCAGGTTGAAGGTGTATGGGTTTAGTTATTAAGTATATATATAATAATAATAAAAATTATTTTTTAATTATAAACAAACCACACTGGAGTCAGAAATGCCTGCGTTCTGTATATTTGTCCTGGCAGAGTGACTGCTCAGTAGAACCGTATCCCCCTGCCCGTAGAGCAATGCCTTGCTGCCCCCATGCGAAGTTAGTGGGAAGGGAAGCATCGCTGAAACCCCACAGAGACAGATTTTGGACCAAGAACCGGCATGGTCAAGAGCACGTCTTTTGCTGCCAGGCGATGCTGATGTAACTCCTGGGATGAGGATAGTTGCCAGAATATATGAGCTTAATTAGCAGGGCTTCCTTCCCTTCTTGCCCTGGTTATTAGCTATCTTTTATAGCAGCATAGCTATACCTATGGTATCATTTAAACACCGTCGGCATTGTTAGAAAGCCCAAACTGCTGCTCTCATTGTGGTATTGCTTGAATGAGCTGGATTATTTTTTTTATTATTTCTGCTTAGGGAACATATTTAATATCTACATTTTAAAGTACAATTATTCATAACAGAAAGGCTTTCTTTTATTGGCTCTCATTTCCTGGAAAATAATTAGAACAAGACGATCCAAGAAACATCTTGCAGAAAGAGTCAAGGGCTGTAAAGAAAAAAAAGACCTATGCTGCAGTGACACGAGGCTCACGTGCTCCCTGGGCGCCTGGGTGGGAACCTTCACAGGCACCCAGCACACCAGTGGGCAGGGACTTGGCTTCTCCTCCCAGTGCTCGGTGTCCCTGTGCACACAGCAGTGACATGGGACATCGGCACCCCGCTGTTACAGGCGACGTGCACACCTCTCCTATCTCATGGCTGGCTCCAAAACACATCTCTGCTGGAGATAAGGGGGCTGAGGGAGGTAGGCTGAAGGGAGCGAGGTGAGTGGGCATCTGTAAGTGCTTGGGGACACCTCCCAGATTCACCGGGGCAATGTCACAACACATCACAGATGCTGCTTTTTGTCAGAAAATGTCCCCCAGGGTCAGTGCTGAGCCCAGCGCCCATCTCACGGTGGCTTTGGGGCTTTGTGCTGCCTGACTCCTTGGCCACAGTGAATACAGCTGCCACCTTCCTCCCCTTGAGTCTCGGCACATGGATTTTCGGAGCTCCCACTTACCCCAGGCCCAAGCCTGCTATCACAGGATAAAAGCTGATGTGCGTGGCTTCAGCTTGAGAGTGCATTTCCTAATTGAATTATTACTGCCATGACCAACTGCTACAAACAGAACAAACCCTTAGGTTTTTCTCCCCCACACTCAGAGCATTACCATACCCAAAGCCAACACAAACAGCGTTAAAACCCTTCCCTCTTTACTCTCAGAGCTGACTTACAACAGAGCTTCAGCATCAACCTCACTTTGGTCCTGCAGACGCAAGCAGTTTCGCCCTCGTGGTCTGCACCATGTGAGCTCGGCTGATGGCCAGAGCAGGTCTCACCCTCCCTGGGGATAAAGCTCACTCCTGCTTCAGCTGCTGGGGGCATGCCAACACCTGCCTGCTCCCCCAGAGCTGTTTGTGGGATTTAAGCCGCACACCGCTACCACAGGGGTAGGCAGCGGTGACATTTGTGGCAGGGAGCTCCTTCAGCCGGCCCCTGGCTGAAGCACTCAAAATAAGAGACTAAAAAGAACATTTTCCTATTTGAAAGTGACACGGTTCACATTGCTAAGAGACATTTACAAAACGTTAAAGCTAGCACTTTCCTCCTGCTGTCACTTCTGCTAGTTTTGTCTGGTCTGAATGTGAAGTCCAGACAACCAAGAAATGCTATCATTAACAGGATTTGAGATTTTTGATGTTTGGAGTAGCTTCTACTTAGGTACCTAACCATGGAGTTAGTAGACTACCTTTAGCTACCCAGCTGTACATAGTTTGTGCTACCCCCTGCAAGGTTTCACCCAAACAGAAGTCTGTTCAAGCTGCCTGCCACTTCTTCCCTGTAAGAACTTACTTCTCTTATCAAGTGTACCAAATTACAGTTCAGAATTAAGTTTCAGGTAATAAACTGCTACTTGCTTTTGATTATTCATCTAGTCTGTGCTCCTCACCCTTTTTACTATTAGCACAACCAGTGTCTAACCAAAACCTCATCATCCTAGCTTGCTTTTGTGCCTGGGATGATCAGCCCAGAAGCATAACCTGCTGGCACCACACACCGCATCAAACACACAGAGCCAACACGCTATTTATTGCTCAGGTGGCATTTACCAGCCTCCGATCAGCGCAGGGTTTTGGAAACAATTACACTACTGTCTAGCAAGCTGCTGTCCTTGTGCTGTCCGAGTAGACGCCGTACAGTGACACCTGTGTTAAAGAGACAAAAAAAAAAAAAGGGAAATCCATCAGTCTGGGACCCTAGCTGAACAAAGTAGAGGCATCTTTCACTGGTTCAGCTATTGACCTGGTTAGGACAGGAGTATGCATTCCAAGTTTCCCATGCAAGCGTTCAGCAGACTTGACCTGATATCCTAGTAGGGGCAAATCTATACCCAAACTGAAGTAAAATCAACCCAAAAGCTTTTCTAGAATTTTTCAGAAGCTTCTAAACTCAATCATAAGCTGTTTAGAATAAGCTAGAATTGCCTTACTTCTAAAAGGTAAGGAAGCAAAAGGCGAACTACTCTTTGGAAAAAGCGAGGTATTGCTTTAGATTCAGCAGCACACTCGCTTCCTCACCGTGGCACTCAACTGCAGTGATGGGCTGTGAAAATTAAACTCCTGAGACTGAGTAAAGGCATTAAATAATAAAGTTTGCAGCCATGCAGCCAGGTGAGTCACAGGGATCGATCAAATGCTGAAGTTTAATAAAACCCTACAGCCTTAGAGAGAGGTGCAAGAACGTGCGAGTGACCTGGAAACAAAAGGTGCACAACGGTGCCTGTGAGGGCTTTGCAGTAGCAGTGTAAAAGTGGTTGTCTCCTGCCACCTGGTGAAAGCAGCGCTCACTAACAGAGCTGTTGGAATCCTGATACAAAATCCTTTAATTTTTCATGTTTTTTTTTTTGGAGGTGGTTGTTTTTTTTCCACCTAGAAAATGAAACTTCTACAATCACGTATTTCTACCTGCTACGCATTAAAGCAATACCAAAATTTGTTACAGGTCCAGTTGATTTAGGACTACGAGGATACCAGCATGCAAGCATTCAACGCTGAATTCAGAAGAGGCGATCCCAAGGCAAATTAAAACCAATTGTCCCATCGGCAGCAGGAAGGCTGTGCTCCACACCCTCTCCTCTCCCCCCTCACCACCTCCATCCTCCTCTCAGCAACGTACCTGTCCATGAGGTGGGAGACCGCATGCCACAGCTGGGCTGAAGCTCCAGGGTGAGGCAGCGGGGAACTGCTGCAGGCAGCACCTCGGTCTCGCTCCCCTCCCCAAGCCCAGCCAGGGATTTTCAGCAGAGGTTGTGTGGATCTCCTGCCACGATACTTGCAGGTGGCAGCGTCCAGAGATACACGTTTAAAAGGGAAGGGAGAAGGGAGGATGGAAAGCGCTAGACAGCATGATCCACACAGTTAAGTGTGTAACTTACTATTTTATTCCATGCCAGTTTTTTCCTTGTAAACTTGTGAGGTTTTCATAAAATAAACTTCTAGAGTGCATAACGGAGTTACATTCTACACCAAGGACAGGTTTTCCTATACAGGTACTCAATTTCTCACAAAAAAAACTGTAAGTTACTTCTTTATATCTTCTGCAGAGACATTACAGGTCCGAGCTGACGTAAGATTTTGGATTACTCCTACTATTAATATGTGAGTAGAGGACTGGGAAAAAAGAAAGCCAGAATGAGTTTTCCTCTTTGATACTGATGTCAAAGAGGAAAAAAAAGGTCAGAGTCTTTATTCCTGAGTTTTATACCTTTTTTTTTTTTTTTTTTTTTTTTTTTTTAAATACAAGTAGGGTTCAAAACAGTCATGTTATGAATGTATAGGTGGAAGGACATGCCAGGATTTGGCTTTCAGATGCTCATGGTAAGGAAGATGCATGAACTGTATCCAGCTTCCCCTTATTAACATCCTCCCTCCCAATGAACAAGAAAGCCATCAATACACACAAAACATTTGCCAAATTTGCCAGAAACAGACAAATTTGAGAGCAAAGAAAGTTGGGAGATGCTGGACCAGGAGGAGGTTCAAGAAGAAAGCAAACCAAGGCACACCTCCTGTTACATGTAACGTAGTGAGAGTAATGAAAAAAATCCTTCTGGTAAAAGAGGCCACAAATAAGTTTACATTACAGCTGTATGACAATGTCTTAAAGAGAATCACATCCCACATATGTTCCACCTCAATCTTCCTCCCGTACATATTTTTCTTTCTTTAAAAGTCTGGATTATTTGCTCTTATTTCATTTCATGGTGTTTAAGTACAGGTCAACTTCTTGACACACCTTGTAGAAAAACTTATTCAACTATGAACGTATCTACGTTTTGTGCATTAATTGTATTATATCAGTTTACATTGAAAAAAATGAAATAATAATATATGTAATGCTGATCCATGAAAACCATGGCTAAATTCAACAACCAGAGTAATGTTTTGGGAATAGAATTACTTCAAATTCCATTTTGGCCACTTGTTTGTACTTCAGCATGCAATTATTTTATTACATAATCATTTTTCTACTTAGGCTAAAAACTATTGCCTTGGCATGAAAAGAAACAACAACACAGGTACACAGGAGGCTCAGACTGCCTTGGACTTCACAAAAAATACACCCCGTGCTGTGTTACATTACAGCACCACTGAGGTTTATACAGCCAGCGTTAAGAGATTCTAGACAAAACCTCAACATATTCCTTCCCCCCAGCCCTCCCTTTCCATCCAGAGATCAGCGCCATAACTTCAGAAAGAACAATTTTACTCCAAGTTCCGGGAAAAACAATTCTACGTATTAGCCAGTGATGGTTTTGTTTGTCCTGTAACAGAGGAAGACAAGAGGAAATGATCTTTGAAATAGGCAAATATGTATTACAAGGATCACAGCATTAATGTTTTATTGTTTGCACAATGGTAAGTTGTTGCACATATGGACAAACAGTACACACTTAGAATTAGTTTCACAAATCGATACATTACAAGAAAAGTCCAGTGGTTTAACATATTAACTATCAAAAAAGCAATAACAAAGGAATACAAACGTTACGGTTTTGACTGCAGCCCAAGCAGTTTTTAAAAGGTCAAAATCAAAATAAACTTTTAGTTTTCCCAGACATAAAAAAAAAAACACACATTATATCCCTTCTTAGGGGAAGGGTCACAAAGATGCAATAACATACAGGTGTACAAAAGGGAAGAATTCTGTGCTCAGTTTCCCTCAATTTTACCAGATCAAGTGATAAACCGAACATTTGTCAAAAAGCAACCGCTACTGAATGCAGACGTTTCCAAAACATACAAAATGGTAATAACACTTCAACAAGAGAAAGCAAATAACTCGCTCAGTACTAGAAAAAAAATCTTACGCTCTGTAACTGTTTTAAAAAAGGTGCTTTTGTGAAAATGATTGTGAATATTAATTTGATGCATGTTATATACAAAACATCATCTAGAAACAGCAACACAACTCCAAAGCTCCACATTCACTCACACTTCAGCCTGTATCTCTATTTGCAAAGATTAAATGGATCTATTATTTCTCTCACATAGGGTGGTACCTCCTTAAGGTCTTGTCCAGCTATTTCAGAGTTGGAAACACAGCACAAGCAGCTAAGATGTAGGATGCTAGATTCAGACTCTACTGTTGCAGTAGCTTAACCTTCAAATCACATCATTTTTTTCAATTCTTTAGCAGCAACTTACTGTACTATACCTTGTATTGAAAACAGATATGCAATAGCTCTTATGTCAATGCAGGTAGCACTGACTAGAAGAAGCTGGTGAATCAACTGTTTTGTAGCATTTAATTCAGGTTTTCACTGCAATAGTATATCCTTATCCCCTCCAACTGCAGGGAAAAGCTCATCCAGCTTGACAACTCTGCAAGCAAACTTCGTAGAACCCTGAGCTTTCCACTGAAATCCTGCAACATCTCACTGTGCAGCTCAGGAGAAAAAATAAAATGAAACAGTTTGGGAACGTTACCTATGAAATGTCTGTGTCAGTATCAGATTCTTCTTTTGAGTTGGCTGCTAAATGGGTAAAAGTAAAGGGTTCAAAAACCACAGCTCCTAAACACTGTACATACACACCAAGCTTCGTGAAATAGTAAACATTGTACTTCAGCTGGTCTTAAACAACAGAACACGAGAAGCGGATGACACAGCCTGGGACCCACTACCTGAAATTCAGAAGAACCTCAAAATGTGGAACCAGAGAGTAACACGGAGAAACAGAACACACAAAGAAGAGGAGACCTGTCTGTGGGGCAAGGTTTGCACATCTGTTTTTATTTTATACATATATATATACACAGACATACACACAGATGTGTGCACTGTACTGTATATATTTACATCCATATACACAAAAACACCCTGAAGTAGATTTAAAGGCCATATCCAGGAACAGAAGATATGAACTCTAGTATTTGTACTAGAATATATTTTATCTGTACAAAAAACAAATATGCATATATTCATATGGTATAAAGCTTATTAACAAAAAATATTCTGCTACTAACAGTAGGTTAAATAGATGGTTTTACAAGATTCTTTAATAATGCAGTATAGAACATTTCTAAAACTAGGGCCAAAAATAAAAATACATAAACGGGATTCTATTCACAAGAAAATAGCTGTTCAATATGATTCATTTCGTATTTCAGACTAGGGAAAAGTAGCAAATTTTTTTTTTTAATTTTATTTTTTATAAATCTCACGGGATGCAACTGAATTAATGCATCAATCTAGAAAAATAGACTTTTCAGATGAACAAAGTTGATTCACTTCCACTTCCCTAAAAGGGGTGCCTATCTTTTCCCTCGCTTGTTTCCAGCTGGAGGTTTCTTCAGCTGAAGAAGTTGCCCTCCTGTCCCAAAGCCTGCAGATGCAGGATTAGACACCCCGAACGTCAGACCAGCTGATGCTGTGATGCCAGGATTGCTGAAGTTAAACCCAGATGTAGTCGAGCTGCCAAAGCCTTGTGAGGGAGGCAAAAATATTTTAAAACATAAGTTACATCAGGATAGCAATTCTGTTCTCCTTGAAGCTGTTAACACCAGCTACTGTATTACCAATATTTACCAATACCAATCTGAAATAGTACAACAGAAGAACTGTAATCCTCTCCTCAAGCTCTCAGTCTAAGTATGCAGAATATATTTAGATGGTTATGTGCATAAAGCAGGGTGGGAGGGAAGGCAGAAGTACAAGCAGACCATGGCCTGCACTCCTCGCCTCACAGCAGGTTCATGGCAAAGCTGTGAACAGCCCCCAGCCTCGTGTGCATTCCTCCATTTTCCTGCTAACTCAGAATACTAAGTAAGATTTTAAAAGAAGAAATCTTTCACCTGAGAGTCTCATGGATGAAAAAGTCTCTAATAAACTTAAGCTGTTCTTCCTAAACTAACTTATTACTTCAAGAATGTACCTGAGATTGCACATAAGCACTGCTTTCTATAGAAAACATCATGAATACAATTCACAGTAAAGCTGTATGTGGTCTATGGTGCCAGGAGTTCCAAAGGCAAGGCTAAAGTGCACATGAACTACCTCCATATAGCTGCTTCTGCTTGCAGGCATTATTTTGAAGAATGCAGGGAAGGCCGTATGGACTTTGAGTAGCGTTAGAAAGAAAGAGATGCATAAGCTGCATGACAGAAGACTGAAAATGTGTTTGTTAATTTAGATATGACCTGGAAATAATAGCTGGTAGGATACAAGTACCATTTAGGACAGCCACAAAAGTGTAAAAAGGCAAAAGGGAAATTCATCTAAATGGCTCTGTCCCATAAAATTCTTTTAAGAAAAAGAAAACCAACTCTTACACAGAATACTCAAAAATCTTTAGGAATAAACTTTGAACAAGATATACATTCAGTCTTGTTCCTGTTGCAAGGAAGGATCAGCTATGGAATAGCTCACTTCTAGGAGTGTTTGCACAGTCTTGAACCACAGCTACAAGATGATCAACAATTTCTTTGTTGAAGTAAGTATTACTTAGGTTTAAACAAATATTTTCAGAAAGTAAGTGACCACCTGCCCTTTGAAGGCACAAACTTAGCATCTCCCTTCAGGACCTCAGAGTACACCTCGCTCGTTGGGCATTCACACCTCTGCTTCCTCCAAGCCCCGAAGCACTCTGTCCACACCTCTCTTCAGTACCTCCAGGGATGGGGACTCCACTGCTTTCCTGGGCACCCCATCCCAATGCTACCACCCTTCTCTGTGAAGAAATTCTAATATCCAATCTAAACCTTCTCTGGCACAACTAGAGACTGTTTCCTCGCATCCTATCACTTGCCATCTGAGAAAAGAGACCCACGCCCTCCTCTCACAGAGGTCTGATAAGGTCTCCCCTCAGCCTCCTTTTCTCCAGACTAAGCAACCCCAATTCCCTCAGCTGCTCCTGTCTCGTTTCCCAGTCCCCTCACCAGCTTCATTGCTCTTCTCTACACACACTCAAGCAATTCAATAAATTTCGGACAAGCCCTTCAAGTAGGCAAGCCAAATAAATCATACAAACTTTCCCAATAACAGTTTTTGTTTGTTTTAATGCTACAGGGATAAACAGCAGATCTCAAAGGCAATCTATTCCCTTCTCCTATCTCCACTCCACAATAAGTGCTCTAAATGTAAAGGGATTTCCAGCACAGCCCTAACTGATTTACTAAATGCCCCATATTTAGAACCTGGTCATAGCTATTCTTCAATAACAACAGTTCTCCAACCCAAATTCCCAACTCAGCTCTTCAAAGCATGTCTAGCATTTCAGTTTTCATCAAAATAATGTGACACCCTCTATGTCCCCCCCAACATCATCTCTATAAATTCTGTTTATTTTTTCCCCCCTTTTCCCATGATTTTAGGGATTAAGGCTCTTTACAACATCCCCCCTCAACGCAACCTTTTTGATTGCCATCAGATGAATAAGGAATTGGGAATTAAGAGGAATTAACTTGGGAATTAACTTTTCTTAAGAGTTGGCTTTCCACAATGGAAGAAAGCTTTGTCTGTGTTTCAGAGAGAAAGGATGACAGTACACTTCCTATAAATTAAATTTTTAAATTAATTATACATCCGTATATCCATGCATCCAAATTCCCACGATCTCCCAACTATTTCAAGAAAGATTCAGAAATAAGATACAATTATCTTATGGTAAGTAATATAGGATCCAGAAACAAGCTTGTTTTATAAGTGTTATTTAAGAAATAGGACACACAAATTAAAAAAAAAAAACATTGCTAGCCTCATCATTTAAACCCATTTATACATACATATTAAAGTCTGACTACAGATCATATGCAATTCAGAAACTATGCAGCATAGGATTTTGGACGTAAAAGTTAATATGCTTCAGGACTACCAAACCTTTACGGAGGTTTTTAATGTGTAGTCCCAGTCTAGGTGAAGATTTTCATGAACACTATTTTATAAGCACGAAACGTTGGGAATTACATTTAGTTGTTTATGTTCCTGATTATCACTTTGTGGGTCTGTGACTCTTGAGTTAACTGAAAACAATCCGTATTTAATTGGATCCAACTCATCTGCACTGCTGAACAGAGACTGGGAGCACTGCCACCATAGCAGAGCCTGGTTTGAGGAATGCTGTGAAGTGACATCTAAATTGTCTTTGCTCACCACCAAGATAGTAAAACTATTTGTTTACTTTGGCTTGATACCTCATTAGTGGTGGACAACTGATCCATAAAACTAATTTTATTCTTATATTTTTAAATACACTGAAAATTAAGCTATATACTCTGCAACCCAGCAGCTTGAAATTCTGTAGTATTATTTGAAATATTATAAAGAAAGAATAAAAATTCAAGCAGTGCAAGTTTTGACTTGTTTCTGGTATTAAAAATAAGCAAAAAAAGGTTGATGCTTAGAACTGCATACTGAAAAATCAGAGATGTTCCATCAAAAATTTACTAGGGTGTTCATGATGCTAAATAGCTCACTAAGCTGGTTGTGTATTTCCACCTTATAACACAAAGCTTACGGTTATTCTGTCAAACTAGGCCTGTAAAGTACCTAACAGTAACCAAGGAACAAAAAAGGCACAGCAACTAACAAGGTACTGGCCCAAGGTAATGTTCTGGGTGCTGACTAATAAACAACCATTTACTATGGTTATAACAGCATTTTTTTTTTTTATTTTTATTTTTTTTATAAAAGAGAAACTTCTTTAACAAACATGCTACCAAAAGCTAATCCCAGGAGACATGATACTCCTTCAATCTGTCTCTGAAGACTATACGACAGACCACAGTAAGCTACAAGCTTCAGAAACAAACTCCTATTTAAAAAGTAAATAAATAGATGCAAGCTGTAGAATAGATGTAAGCTGCAGAAGTGACTAAGGTTTTAGACATCTGAGTTATGGAGAAACTACATCAATATCTTCATCTTCTCACTACCAAGAAAATAAAACCAAAGAAGTGAAATGATACTGAGATAGTTAACTCAATTGCCACAGAAGAGTTTTCAAACTAGTTAACACATGAATTCTAGATATCTACAAAGATATGCTACCTGTAACCTGCTATTTAGGACATCAAGGATAAGCAAAAAAGAGTTTTAAGGAAGCCTTCCAGACATCTACAAAAATAATTTCAATTTCTTTATTTAAAGTTAAATTACAGGTACGTTTATCACAGATTTATGCACTAATTTCAATAGCTCAGTAACACTATAACCTATGCATTCAAGTACTAACTGCATTTCTGTGCCTCAGGTCGCAACTGATCCAATCTGATGCACATTCTCCTGTTTAACTAGATAAAGACCTTTAAATGAAAAATAATACTTAGTTGATACTGCCAAGACCTTTAATAAAGCCAAAAAAACTTCTGAAGACACATTTAGCAAGTAAACAGTTACTCTCATTGTTACTTATACATGCAATTTTAAGCATATTTGTGTCAGGAGCTTTTTTAAGACTGTATAATAGTAGTTTGATTATAGAACTTTTGCTTTAAGATAAATGTGAATTCAAGAAAAATAAACCAACCTGCACTTAGACTTCCTGATGGTTTACTTGTAGTTCCAAACCCAAACGATGATGCTCCTGTGGCACTACTTCCAAAGGCAGAGCTACTTCCAAATCCTAGTAGAATAATAGTAAAGACATATAACAAAAAATTACAGACACAACAATTAAAGATATATAGGTCTGGGGCAAGTATTCTAAAACTAAACATAATTCTAAGCATTATTTGGTAAACAAATATTCCTGAGGCTAGTGCATCAAGTGTATCTTAATCTCAACATAGCATTGCTTTCTTGAAAAAAGCAGCGCAAACATGAAAGCCTCTGAGAAAATTATTTCCTTCCAAATACAAAACTGAGTAAAAGAACAAACTATAAGCGATTGCAGGTGGAGAATCCACGTTTAACAGCAATCAGCTGAGTTTAACAGCAATTTAGCCATTTGTTAAATTGTCAAGAATACACTATACCAAATGGGCCAAAACTAAGAAGCACAAGTTACATGACTTCCGTTAAAGAAAGCCGTAATCTTCATCCAAAAGAACTCCAAGAGAAAGAACTCTACACTTAAAGAAAGCAAGCTTTATCTTGAGTTTACATCTGGTTCAATTCAGGGTTTACTCGACCCCAATTCCAAGCTTACTGGTGATCAGCTTTACCTAACACGTGACAAAATAAGATAGAACCTGCAATAGAAATATAATTTCTAGATTTTTTTTTTTAAATGAAAAAATGTAAAATGCAGAGTGACAACTGTATAGCTGTAATAAAACTCATTTTGTTAATTTTGCAATTGTTATTTATAACTTCATACTGTAAATATTTTAGAATTTTAATGTGTGTTATTAGCATGAAGTGACTTCAAAGAAAAGGAAAAGCAAGTTGATATTTGCAGTTTGAGATAGAGGTGAGGTAAAATGAAGAGACTTTTTTTCTCCCCCCTTATCTGAAGAAGTTACCAAAATAAGAACAATATTTATATTCAATGAAATTATGCCCCCATCTTTTGTTTGAAGCGTTAGGGAAAATACTCGTAAAGAGTTTTAATTTTATGGAATAGAAAGTATCATTTGAATGCAAGATATTTTGAAAGATACTTTTTTTCTCATATCTAGTTGGAAATGAATTACCAAGAGTCAGGCAATTACCTGTATCAGCATTTCATGAAGCATAGGATCAATACGCTACTTATCTTATATCCTTGAGTGCAAAAGCTTATACAATTGTTACTAATAAAATTCGCAGACTATTTATCATAGCAAGACAGCATGTTTCCTAGCTAAAATGCAGTTTCAACAATAGATGTTAAGAATTGTACTGTTTAAAAAAATAAAAATCTGAAAGGCTGAAGCATTCATTCTGCTCATTGGATTCCATGAGCACCACTGCAGGGTATTCTGCACGTGCTTCTGTATTCTACACTTGCTTCCATTAGGAGGTTTCCTTGATTTGTCAAAAGACCAAAACTTCATATAAATTTATATATGAGATGACATAAAAGCAAGTGACTTCCTAATCAAAGAACTTGCGAAGAATACAAGTTAGGCCTCTAAGACAAAACTAGGAGCAGATGTCCATCAATTTAAAATAAAATGTTCTGTAGTTTATGTTGTTTATCTGTGTTCATCAATTTTGCCAGTCTGTAACCTATAGTCTCTTTGGTTGAAAAGGAAGAATTGTATGTTTAAGGCATCTAAAACATTGTGGGAATAACCTGATAAACCACAATCATTCTCCATTCAGCCCACTATTCTCAGTTATTTTTCCTGTTTGGTGTAGGGGCTTTTTTTTTTTTTTTTAAATCTGAGAAAGCTTAAAAACTGATGAGAAGGCACATTGGTAGACAAAGATAATTTCAAGATCATCGTTTAAGATAAAACTGATGCAATCTTCAAGCATTATGCATCACAGCAGTTACATCTTTCCAACAGCTGGTGATAGCATTTGAGATGTTACAACAGCGATTTTCATATTATGCTCAACGATCCAAATGCACAGCTGCAGACTGTGGCTGAAATGTGGACCGGGTGTAACACAACGCATTGTTTGTGCTCAGATATAACAATTGTCTTTGCAGATCTCACACGGGAGAGAAGACACTAGTGTCTGTTGATTTGCCCTGTAGGAACCCCACTGATCTAAGACAAGAAATTTTACATGCAGATAATCACTTTTCCACTTTTAGTTCTACTTCTGAAAATTCATTACATACAAATTAAAAATGTAGATGTGCATTTAAATTTTATTTTCTTATTACCACCTACTCTGAAACAGTCATGAGTCCTCTTGGTATATGTCCCCCATAAGCACTATTAATCAGTATTTTGGTTAAGTATTTTCCCCCTCACTTTCAAACATTGCTTTGTTTTGGAGCTTGAGAAAGACCTTTTTTCCCCTCCCACCTCAGCACTGATGTACAGTGACAGATAAAGCAAATGTTGTACCAAGCAGGATCCCCAAACTGTAGCTGTATATAACAGGTGAAGAACTTCGGTGAATTAGTCATAGCATGTTCCCATGTGCCCAACTTTCAATTATGCAACAAATTAATGCAAGCTGTAGTTACAGAAGGATGTTCTTGATGCACTTCCCTAGCTAAAGGATCAACTCCTTTGTGAAAACTTCATATTTTTCATCATGGGGTTTTCACTATAATACTCTATTAACCTTAGTAACTTTCTGCAAGGCATGGAGAAGTTTGGAAAGTGTAGACTGCCAACTGCAAAGGTCTTGCCCTGAAACAGATCACCCTCTTAGTGGAGTTTAAGGTTTACAAGAGATTCAGATGTGCGGTATAATAATTCAAGGAAACATTAGAAAAGTTAAAGTGTACCTCCAAGGCTTGAAGAACCTAAGCCACTTGATTGCAAGCCAGTGCCAATACCTGAGCCGAATGGCGTTCCAAAACTAACTCCCAGAGATGGCTGTGGCCCTGGTATAAAAAAAATGAGAACAAACTTGCCTTACTCTTTCATAGTACAGAGGTCCTTTATTTATTTATTCAAGTACTCGATCATGTGAACATCATTGCTTTCATTAAATCCCATTAAGACCCCAAGCTTTACCTCAAAATTCCTCACTTATCTGCCTCCACGTCCACCTGATAAAAACCTAAGAGAACACTGACTGCAAAAAGGTGAAACTTTCCCAAAACTAATAAAATCAAAAACACCATTTAGTATTTTTAAAACTTGAGCAGTTTCACCTTAAACTTAATGCATTAATCATTAATCAAAATCTTGACAGAACTGTAGGTAACATGTAGCCACCTGTATTAATGGAACCAGCAAAGGGATAAACTTCAAATTAAAAATGTAAGAACTGACACTACTCTAAAGCTATGTTAATTTAATAAATAGGAATTTTCAAATATTCCATCCAAATTTAAACAGAACACTATGATAAAAAACAAGACAATGACTTTATTTTATTAAATTTATTGTTCATTTTTAAGCAAGTCAATTACACAGTAACATGACAATTCGATTTTTTCCACACAAGTGATAACTGAGTTCTGTTGAGCTCTGCTACATTACACCATTCAATAAGGTAAACTAGTCAAACCACCTGTTTAAATAAACATTTACAAAAGGCACAATTCTGTGTACCTTAATGAATTAGATACATTCAAAATTTCAGAGTCAAGAGTTTGTCCCATAACTAAAAAAGCTGACAGTTTCCCTGCATATCCCCACTAAGATGCAGGACTGTCAATAAACATTTTCAGTCTGCCAAGATAAAATTTACAGCCTCAGTTCCTTTTCTTTTTTTTTTTCTTTCCTTTTTTTCTTTTTAAACCTTGGGGAATGAGAATCAACTCGCTAGCCTGTTACTAGCACATTTTAAAATACTTAATTCTGATAAATAATATATTTTGACAGTTTTCACAGTACAATCATATTCCTGTCTTTTTCAAGCACAGTTTTCAGTGCACTAGTTAAAAAGTTTCATCATTGAATACAAAATACAGTGCCAAACTCTTAATCCACACACATTTGCATCTTTCCTTAACACAAGCTTCTCCACCTTTGAGCATACTTTATGTATTATATGTGTGAAAGTCATTATTTACTCTAATATCACTATAAAGCTCCAGTGATTTCAGTCATTTTCCTAAAGAGTTATTAAAATTTGGGTTTAATTTCATTCAAAGCACCATCCTTCATACTACAAAGCTTCCTGTAACTAACATTTATCTGAAGTTTTAAAACATAAGCATTTCAAGCTTTTTAAAATCAGTTCAGTTTTTGAAGCTTTAAATGGAAAATCCTTTTGAATCAAGTGAAAGGCACTGTACATTGAAAAGTAACATTTTTGCAAGGAACACAAAATTCCTGTGATCCAAGCTGAATGACATCTGCATACTCCAAGTAGTGTTAAACTAAATTTTAAGGGCAACTAAAAGTTGTTAGCTTTCAGTCTCTGCTTAGCAGGAATAGTTGGAAAACCCAAGCTAGTTTTTCAACTAAAGAAAGTATACCAGATGTTTTAATTGCAAATGTTCACATAAATTCCAAACTAAACTTGTTTACATCCAGTTTAAATACTGACACATCTACCTAGCAGCTCTTATAAAATAAGATTTATTTTTTTATCAATAAAAAACAAGAAACCCTACACAAGTCAGTCATCTAATAAACTAAAAGAAGCCCCAAACACATATCCAGTTCCTTCTCCACTAAAGGGAGTGCACAGGTTTGCTATCTCAGTAGGAGGCACTGTTAGTGGAAGACCTTAAACAAAAACACTACAGTCCTCCAGGCAAAGCTTCCCCCCACCCCAATGCAACATGCTTTTCAGAGCCAGTAAAAAACATTATTCTAAAACACCTCAGATTATATAAAACAGGATCACATACCTTAGGCTAACAAGCTTTTCATTGAGCAACAGCATAGGATATTTGTTGATTTTGTACCATAATGTTCTGAAGGCATCATCGCTAGTTATAGCTCTTGTAAGTAAACATAATTTTCAATAGCAAAAAAATTAGTAATAAAAGGTTCTTCAATGCCAAAAGTACTAGCAAAAATTGGCACTTCTGGCTATTACAGGTACGAGACAAGTTCTTTATAACAAGCCTTTTAACACTTTTATACCTTGCTATGTTGCCCTGTGGAGCATTTCAGTTAAAGAACAGGACCCACTACAGAGTCCAGACAGGGCAGCAAGATTTGCCAAAGTGACAGTGTGCGATTTTTGTAGCACAGCTGGTCCTGACAGTGAACAAATTTAGTGTCACAACTTCAATCTGATTCCGACAAAGTAATACATTGACTAGTTTTAACCAAGATTAGTATCATTTATTTTTTTAACTTGTGTAATTTAAGTGCTATAAAAAAATCCAGTATCATTTTCTATTAGCTCTTTAATCTCAAGAGTCAAGCCAAAACATAACAAAGTGTGCTAATAGCTTGATAATGCCTCGACTAACTCTGCACTTCACCAGGTAAGGAGAGAGTAGCTAAGTTCTTGGGGGCACATAGGGGAATTTTGTTTATTTATTTATTTTTAAAGCAGAGGAAAGGTGAGCTTGAAAATTATTTAAGACAACTTAGTCTCACCAGGAAAAGATCTGTTTCAGCCTCGTGCATTTACTGCTCTTAATTCATTTGGCTTCAATTTTCTTTAAAATCTTTCACTTTAGACCCATCAATAGCGATAGGCAGACCAGCCCCCAACATTTGAACTTCCACGCTGTTAAAAATTGCTCAGGGAAGGTGCAAGTGAGGCAGTGGTTATCACTAGCTACTGCTGCACAAAAGCATAACCAGCCCCACTGCTACCCATAAAGCTGTGCTCAGAGCAAAGGTGCTAAACCAGGGAGAAAAGCTGCATGCAGACAAGACAAACAATTTTAATAACTCTAGCTTCAATAAAACTGCACAGAAATTGTGCTTCACCGTGCACAACACAATGCTGGTGTCCTGATGATCCACCCCAGGATACCAGTGGAGCCTTATCTTTGCTCCCTTTCTTCCACTACGCCCAGGATCCACTGGCCTTGTTTCAGTGGAAGCCAGACATGCCTTGGTATAAAAAGAAAACATAAATGGGGTGCGTATCTACACCCAGGGAACTGGGGAAACATTCCCTGATCCCACAGTTTAGACGTAGCTACTAAACCTTTGACTTCTGAAAACAAATTTAGAATAAATTACCTTTTCAGAGAAAGAATAGTAACTAATTTAACCTGATGAAATAGACTTCACCATGTAAACATCAAATATTTTTTAAGAGACTAACCATCCTGATCCCCCAATATTAGAGTACCATACATTAGATTTTAGTCAAGAAAACATTAAAGCCCAGATTAATTTTCTTGTTTTATTCTTATCTTCAATAACAACAATGGCAGGTCAGGTATTACACAGACCCCTTTCATATACCCCATTTCCTCATCTTTTCTCTCATAACCTTCTAATATCCTACCCCCTCTATCCCACTCGTATGGATCTAGAGATTGCAAAGAAATACACGTGATTAACTTCCAGTGGACAGTTTATCAAATGCAAAGTGCTGCACCTGGGTCAGGGCAATCCCAGACAGGAGCACAGACTGGGAGAAGAACTCATTGGCAGCAGTCCTGCAGAGAATAACCTGGGGGATCTGGTGGATGAACAGCTCAACAAAAGCCAGCAGTGCGTGCCTGCAGCCCAGAGGCCAACTGCGTCCTGGGCTGCACCAACAGAGGGGTGGGCAGCAGGTGGAGGGAGGGGATTGAGCCCCTCTGCTCTGCCCTGGTGAGGCCCCACCTGGAGTGCTGCATCCAGGGCTGGGGCCCCAGCACCAGAAGGACGTGAGGAGGGCCACAAGGATGATCAGAGGGCTGGAACACCTCTCCTAGGAAGAAAGGTTGAGAGAGCTGGGGATGTTCAGCCTGGAGAAACGAAGGCTCCAGGGAGACTTCACTGCAGTTTTTCAATACTTAAAAAGGGGTTATAACAAGGTAAAGATTTATCACTTGAGCAGATAATGATAGGACAAGGGGGAACGGTTTAAAACAAGAGAGGAGATTTAGATCAGATATTAGGAGGAAATTCTTCACTAAGAGGGTGGTGAGGCCCTGGCACAGGCTGCCCAGAGAAGCTGTGGATGCCCCATCCCTGGAGGTGCTCAAGGCCAGGCTGGATGGGACTTTGGGCAACCTGGTCTGGTGGGAGGTGTCCCTGCCCATGGCAGGGGGGTGGAACCAGATGGGCTTTAAGGTCCCTTCCAACCTAAACCATTCTGAAATATGTTATGAAACTCGTAACACTACAAAGTTAAAACAAGCAAATATTTACTGCAGTAATACTGCAGTAAATGGCCATCTGAAATCTTTTCCTCAAACAACAAAAAGGAAACTATGAGGAGGCAATCTTCAAACATTTAAAGATTCCTGCAAAACTGAAAGAATAGATTATTATTCTCCTTTTCCACTGAGAATAAAACCAAAAGTAGTGGACTAAATTTGAAGCTATAGTTTTGGGTAAGATGTTGAGAACAAGTCAAGCACTGAAATCAGTAATCTAGGAAAGCTGTGAAATGTTCCTTCATAGTAAGCTTTTAAGACTGTTTCTCTCTGAAAGAGTTCAGGCCTAACTAAGGCCTGACTAATCCTTCTTTTGAGCCACAGACGTAGGTAACATGACTTCAATTTCTAAGCCTATTTTCTATTATTTTTTTTTTTTAAATATTCTTTATGTTTTGAGTGGCACTTAAATCTACCTCTAGTCTCCAGGTGATCAAGCAAGTTTCATGGAGGACAACAGTATTTCAGCTGAATAAGCAGTAAACTCAGGTTCTTGCCTACTTCTGTTGGCATGTGCGAAATAAGTTAATGGCTTTGTTCTCTCTGCACCACTCCTGAAGTTGGCACATTTTTGGCTTTTGAAATACTCTGCCAAAGCCACTAACCTAATTTAAAACAAAACAAAACAATAAAACACACACAAAAAACAAAGAAACAAAAGATGACTTCACTCTTTCCACTACAAGGTGTTACAACATAACTTGAGGTATAAAGTCACCTTACCTCATGCATGCTGGTACGGGTCAAATTTGCATTTTTTCCGCTCCTAACCCCTAAGAAAACACTAGGGAAGTCATGCCATAAGTGGCATCAATTTACTGAAGTTATTGGCAGCTCTGTAGAATCTGGACCAGGAAGAGAAGATCTGAATCCCTCACCACAATTCATGAAAACACAAGTAAAACTTTGAATCTCAAGTATATGACTTGTAACCACAACTAATCCCATAATGATCATGATGAGTATTTAAAAAAAAAGACAAGGAGGAAAGACAGGGGGAGAAGGAACTATTTTGGCAACATTAGGCTGCACAAAAGATTATGTTTTTAAACTGCCACAAAGCTGGTGTGGCAGTTTAAAAAATGTAATCTTTTACTGATGTAACTTCCACTGAATTTCCATGGATTAAGACAGCAGCAAAAAGAGGAAGACACAGGACTACAAAAGAAATTTAAAATAGAAATATTTCATAATGACTTCACTTTCTGTTGGGTTCAGTATTTCATCATATTTGTCCTTTAAACACATCTCCTTGCTGTTTATAAGGGTCAGGGCTGGAAGCACCTTTGTTTCCTTCTATGGAGAGGGCAAGGACAGCCTAATAATTCGTCAAACTCACTAAGGTGGTTGCTGAATAGGTCTTTAATTAAACTAATTCAAAATATGACTGCTGTTTATAAGACAAGGAAGGGAAAAGGTGCTAATTTAACTTCCAGTACACACAGGCATACATCTTAGAAAATAAATGGTAGAACGCAGTTACCTAAGCTTTTCCATAATTTGCTGACAGACATATCCACCCACGTTCAAGTAAAATTAAACAGAGGCTATTATTTCTGCTAAACGATTAGATATCAATTCAACTCCTGATATTCAGGACCCCCTCCCTGAAAAGTGATGGTTAGTATAATAATGTCAATTAAGGTGCGTAAGTTACTTCCTTTGCCATACATATTCATTTGTCCTTAGCAGTAGATCAGGTATTTCCTCTGCTTTGGTCTTCCTCTTAAACATACATGCATACACAGAACCACTGATCCCCTCTACTTTCTCTACTAATATTCACAACAGCAGAACAGGCAGCAAAAACTGCCCCAATATCACCATGATGGAGTTGGCTCTAAAATAATAAGCCAGACATCCGCCTTCCTATTCTACAGATTTTTGACTATCCTTCCTGTTCAACAGCATTTTTCATTTTACAGTTCCAAAGTGCTATATAAAAATGCATTAATCGTTTTACATATGAAAAAGGTAATACACCTTTAGATATTCTCTCCTCACTGATTCTAAAATAATTTACTATAACCACACAACTCTGGAAAGAGGCTATACTAAAAGTATTCGGAGATGTTACTGAAGAGCGAAGACTCACATTCCAAGGGGGTAAATTAGAACAGTACAGTAAATATCACTAATACAAGTAAATTCACAAGATTAAGTATCTGTTGTATAATTATTGCTAAGTCTACCCTGCTTTTTTTTTTTTTTCCTATTGGCTATGTATCAGTAACTTTACTCATCACAACGTTTAGATTTTTAGTCTAACACAAAGGAAGACTTCATAGAAAAGTTTACACAAGTTTACTACTGCTGTAACACTAATAATCTATAACTTGAATGCACTCAGACCTGTAGCAGGCTGTTGCTGCTGAGTAAGTGTTGCAGCCATCGCAACGGCTGCTGCATTTGGTATGTTGCTGAAAGGGGTCGGTCCAGTGGTAACACGTGGCGCGCTCTGCCACTTCTTAGCTTCTGTTCGTCTCGCCTCAAACACATCCATGGCATCTCCCAGAAAGGTTTTCCTGTAGCCAAGGTATTGGTCTTTGAGCATCTGAAGGGGGGTGGGGGGAAGCCATTTTAGTTCAGTATATTAGACATAAAACCTTTACTTCATAAGGAAAAAAAAGAAACCAGGTTATAAATAACATTTCCTTAAAAAGACATGAAAAGATCTAGTCAAGTTATAAACTGGATAGAACTGTTTTGCATCAGCTACAGCCACAGGTTGTCCTTTACTTAAATGCTGCAAAGTGGTCAAGCGTAACAGATCAACATTCTGCACGATCCCAAGATCTTTCAAAGTTGGTGTAAACCAGCACCATTTTATTTGTCGGTGTACTAGCTGACATCAGAGGCAAAATATAGCCACACTACTAGCTCACTGCACAATATAACAACTCTTCAATGTTACCCTTTCTGCATATCTTCATTTGCTCTTGTTTTGCTTCGTTTCATGTACATATCTGTCCTTCTCCCTCTTGTCCTTTCCCTCTCTTTCTTAGAGCAAACCCAAAGGAGGCATCTGGATTTTAGGATCCACTGTCATTGCTGATTCATTTCATCAGCTAGGTAATACAGTGCAAATGCAATAAATTATTCTTGCTTTAGGCTTCCATGTAGCCCAAGTTTGCTCTTCTTTCCTGACTTGCCCTCCCCATGCCCTCAAAACCCCACCTTCTATGGCAGTAACTGGCTTGGCCTTTCCATCATAAGCAATTTCTGTGAGTGACCTCTGTCACAAGGGAGGGAAATATAGATATCTTAAGTAACATGAAAGGACTAATGGCTTCATTTAATGAGCTGGTAAGAGCCATTTCCATCTAGAGAGTATCTTTAAGTACAATACATTTATTAAAAACAAAACCCAACAGATTCAACTGTATTTTATGGAAGACGTACTATTTCCCGTGTTCCTGGCTAAGTGCTCATCTCTGAGGAGCACATTTAATTCCGGTCCAAGAATTCTGACTCAGGATTTTAACAGCTGTAAGCCCAAGTCTATCAGAAATAGCAGGGAACACAGAAAGATTTCTCTCATTATCATATGAGGACTGCTTTCCTTGGCACGAAAAGGCATTTATAGAACTTGGAGGTTTAATAAGATGCCATCTTGACTGCAGCTGACAGAAATGTCATTAGATTCTGAGATTCTGTAGAACAAGGTATTAAGGCTAATCTACACAGAACAATTTAATAGTTTTCTACTTAAATTGTGCCCAAGCACATTTTACTCTCTACTGAACCTGGATACAGAATGTACCTATACACTCACCTATAATATGAATACATTTATCAAGTAACCCTGTACAAAGAAGTTCCAGGTTACGTTTTACTACAACTTCAAACCTTTGAAATGAAGTATATGTGCAAGGCAGAAAGCCTACTTCAGACAAAGGAATGAATTGGGGTCACAGCTCTGCCTTCACAAATCATATTACAACCACGAAATAAGGCAGAGAAAAAAGTAGTTTCAAAACTGCTCTCCTCTCCTAGCTTCTAACAGTTGATAAACTGCCAGAATGAAAGATCCAATTAAGGAGTATGTTCATTTCTCTGATCTTTGAAGTTGCAATTGTGTCTTCCAAAAATACAAGTCATCATGCCCACTAGATTGAACTTCAAAATACATCCCAAAAGAAAGTCCCCAAACCAACCCCTTGTTTTCAGATAATATACTTCTCAAGAAGTAACACCTTTCACACTGAATCAGGCTGATAAGGTACTTGAAGTTGTTATTGCTTATACTCGTATACTAATCCTGCTCTTTGCATTAAATAACAAAAGTATCACCACACAGACCACAGCACAAGCAAGGGCTACACTCAGATCTCAGGAGTGAAAAGCCCAGAAGATGTTCCTGATCCTTTTTGTTTCATTCCGCTGAAGTTAGAGGAGAGCTGATATATGCTTTATCTGGTACCTAAAATGAGTTGTCTAAGAGCAGCACAAGTATCTGATGGTAGGTAGCTGTAATCCAGTGAATATCCGTGATGACAGAAGCAATGTAATGCAAAGAATTTGTTCCTACAAGAGCATGTGCATTCTTGAACATTATTAAGGAAAAGTAAACAGTTTCAGACATTTACAAAACTAGCAATACCATGCAGAAGAAACTCTGAAAGGGAAAAAAAAGCAGAGGTATTCCCAATTAAAAAGTCACTTAGCAAAAACAACCCCAAGTATTTGTACTTTCTCCAAGTTTTTTTCTTCTTCTTCCCCCTGTTATTAAGAAGAGTTCTGAAGGTCAAGAAAAACTACAGATTGTAGAACGTTGAGATTTTGCCCATTATCCAGAACTGTTGTGAGAAACTTGAGCTGGAGTCCATGAAGGAAAAAACAAGCCTAACTAGGCTCCTCTGGCATACTACTTCATCAGTTTTTTTTTTGTTTTCCGCCCCCCCCCCCCCCCCCATAGTAGTCTTTTTGTATATACAACTTTCCTTGAAAGCCAGATTGGAGAAAAAAATTAAATCAAGCAAGCCAGAACTCACTTTTCACGAAGTTATTTTGAAAACTCTTACTGGTGAGTACCTTTTTTTTTTTTTATTATTATTACTTATTTGAGTAAGACCATATTTAGATTGTCTTTCCTTGAGATCAGCAGGTCATTGGATAAAGAGTAAAACATACATGCATGAGATCAAATACAGAAATTTCAAGAACTGATCAACAATTAAAAAGCATTTTGTAACCTAAATGACTGTGGTCAGTTGACAACATCACTGTAAATAAACATTTCAAATTAGACCTCAGTTGAACAAAAGTTGCCCTTTTAATCAAAGTACTCCTTGGATAGCTGTTACATAATTTTTAAAAACAGTAATTTAACAAAAAAAGAATACCTGAAGATATATTATTAGTGAAAGAAACAGACGCTTGTTGATAGCTAAATATGTAGGAACACAACAAAACAACATACCTTTACATTTTCATGTATTGACTGAAGTTGTGCAGCTAAGGCTACAAATGTTTGATAGATTTTCTGCATAGCCATGGACAAATCTGTAAGAGGTATATGAAGTATATGTAAATTACAATCTTACTTCTAGGAGAAAAGCTTTAGTGTTTATATTACAGCAAGAAGCCCACCCAAAAACCATACAGCATGAAGCATAAGAAAATTGCATGAGAAGAAATTGTCTGTAAGAAATCCAGAATTTGAGAGTAATTAGGTGATACAAGACCTGCACACAGAACTACTTCCTGAAGCATTATTTCTCAGTGTTTCAAACTTTATTTTGGGGGAAAAAACAACTCTTTTCTCCAATTAATTCTTATATGCATGGTAATCTGTTTTCCACAATTCTGTCACTCAGTAAAGCTATGAAAATATTATTCTATTTAATGTTTTTTAATTACACAGGAACATTTTACCTCACTGGTTTATTACATGGAGTTAGATCAGATTTTCTTGCATTTGTATATATTTTCTGCTCTGAGTTAATGCACAATTCAGTGTTCAGTTGATTTTGCAAAGAGATAACAGTAGAACAGAAACTTTACTTGCATTTAAAAACATGACTAACAAGGATCACAGGAACTCTCTTATTCTACCCACAAGCACATCATAAACTGAGAGAGAGACACAATAGGGAGCTTTGTTGCCTACGTAAAGTCTTAGATTTAGGATAGCCTGCTTCCCACACAGATATTAAATTGTTTTCAGTGCACCCACTCAACTAATGCAAAACTTTAGGATTTAAGTGGAAATCTCAAAGGTTTGGGCAAAATGAGGTGGGCTGCTAACCAAAAAAAAAAAAAAAAAAAAACTTTTCTAAAAGAAGCACTGAAACAATTTGCCAAAATGAAGGATAAAAAAGCACTGAAGTGGTCTTTCAGTGCAATTACATCAGCTTCATTTCCTCTGAAGGAGGCATATAAGTCACTGAAATGCAGAGTAGCCATCAAGTTCTTGAAGATAAGACGATTTAAGAACTGAAAATGGTTGCCTCTTCATAGAGGAATTTTTCCATTATAAGCTGTGTTTCTTTCTGAAAAAGGAGTAAATCTCATGTTATCCTGCAGGAATGTAGAGCCAGTAGTATCTAGGAAGACTGGCCTCAAGTTCCCATAAGAGTCTGAAAGCAATTTATTGATACGGAACACATGACATTTCAAAATTCAAGACATTCTGGGTCATAATTTATGAGTTTTTCCCATATGCAGGTAAACTGGCTACACATATGCAACACAGCGCCGACTAGATTTGTTGACAGTCTAGGTACACCGGTACAGCTGACTGATCCTTGCCCACACAAGCAAAGGAACTTTAAAATTGCAGCAGGACACTGCTGAAAAAGCTGAGGAAAATGAAGTGGATGCTGTGAAGAGGATGCTGTGAAGGCATCCTCTCTCATACTCTGCACAGTGATGTCATGCGGAAAGAAGAGAGGACCATGAGGATCCTGTAGTTCTCTCATTTTTGACATACAAGGTCCAAAGCCTAAGCACCATCCTATAATGGCAAGATGGTCAAGTATCAGTTGGCACAAAAAACATGCACTTGAAATCACTACTTATCACAGGACCTGTACCTAAAATGACACAAAAGATTAAAATTCCTATGATCACAGGAGGATAACAAACCAAAAAGAGATCTCTAACAAGAGATTCTCCCAAGATAAAATGATGGCAGCAAAAAAAAGAATAAATTTTCTCCAAGTTGAAGGCAAAACAACTCCTCTACAATAAGGCACTTTAGTATTTTCCACAGATAAGCATCTCTGCTGCACAAAAACTTCTCCTTAAAATAGCAGGTGGACACAGAAGTCTCATTCATGGAGATGGAGAAAGAAAGACAGGTAGGCAGAAACCAAGATGAAAGGAAAATAGGTTCCCTCATTATACACAAACCCCTAAGAACACCACACAAAGACAGAAGAAATAACAGTGGTCTCAAAGCAGAACAGAGTCAACAGACCAAGGAACCATGCGATGAGTCAATAAAAGACTGAAGAGTATGGAGCTTTCTCTGATGTCTTTATGAGCTCATTAGGAATGTAAGCAAGGAAAATGCAGATGGATTCTACAGATGCTGCAAGAAAGGAGAGCCTGAAAAATCAGAGTTTAAGAATTTGCAAAGTAATGTCTGAGATGTGCCCTGGCCCTGTTAAGAGTCCTTAATTTCCATTCCCAGTTCCTACACAAGCGCCTTAGCTAAGTCTAGAAAACATTCAGGAACCACCCTTGTAGAAGAACAGAAGTCAGAACACGAGTGTAAAAACATACCATGTTTCTTTACTTCCTAGCTTTCAGAAGTTTAGAAGTTGTGATTTCTACTCCTGGACACACAAAGTTTCCAAACACAAACCAAGCACACAATCTGCACCTCAAGAACTGGATCCGTCTTAAACAGCTCCAGAACCTTTATGAATTAAACAACTGCAGAATCTATCTGAACACTTGCTTCTGTACATTGAATAAGGAACAACAGTAATGAACAGATAAATTACTAAGTCTTATAGATACAACACTTCTTAACTTTTGCGTATGAACCATTAAAATTGAAACATTCACCTTGTGGAGTTATGTGAGAATTGTTTGCTTGAGTAGCAAGATGATTTTCCAGTTCTTCTATTTGCTGCCTGTATTGCTGCAGTTGTACTTCAAACTGCTCTACCAAGATTCTGAAGTAGCTAGATGAATAAAACAGTGAAGTTTAATCATACAGTTTCATTAATGTGCTACTATTTAAAGAAAAAACACCCATCAGCTGCCATTTTCCATTTTGCTACTTGCAGCAGTTACATGTTTTATGACATTCTTCGACAAGTAAAAAGAGTATGGACAGTATTTCTCATGTCTTTGGCATAAGATAAGTGTAGAAATAAAACACTGATTCTATGAAGCACTTGATACATACATTACAAGAAGCAGAAATAAGTCAACTTATAAATAAAAATAGTCAATAATACAATTATGTAACTGTAACTCACTCTGCTGGGGCTGTATTTTCATGCTGGAGACCGGGAGGAGTTTTCTGCGTTCTTAATGCTATTTCTGCATTCTTCAGCTCCTAAATAAGGAAAATTAATAAAATATAAGGTTCTGAATGAAGTGCTCAAAAAGAAAAATAGCTACAATTCTACTGTTCATTCATATAAAATGTTTTCTTCCTGTATTTAAAACTATGACAGAATCTGACCAGAAGTTCTTTAAAGAACACACTGGTAGGAAGTTAAAGAACTGCAAATACCAGAAGAGGTTTGGACAACGAACAAACGATGGTACACCCTGAAAGCATACTGAACTCTTTGAAGATTGCAGAATGGTTTGGGGTTGGAACGGACCTTTAAAGATCATTTAGTCCAACCCCTGACATGGGCAGGGACTGTCACAGGTAAGATTTAATTTCTACTGTACTTCAGAAATCCCGTTACATTTATTGAGGACTATGGGAAAAGAACAGTCAAATGCAGGAAAGTAACATATCTAAAAGAAATATTTTACACTTGAAGTGGAAAAAAAGTGCCTTTTTCTATGGAAGGGATCTTTTTAAGCATGGTAATTACAGCAGACTTCTGTTTAATGCTTTCCAATAACCATCATTAATCCTTTCTCAATGCCTGGTTCGGTCACTATTCTTAACTGTATTGTTTAAGGAAATGCAAGAATATCACTAACAACTTCTTGCTTTCATAGGAAGTAATTGCCCAAGCATAACTACAGAGTGTTTCCTTTCAAGATATAAGGAGCATCATTTTTTTTTTTTACTTGATAATAAAATACACTGATTTATGAAGTAAATAGTCTTGACATGCCAGATGAAAGAAAAAGTGACAAGATCTTAACTTCAAAACTTAACCTGAGCTCAAACTGGTGACACAGTTAAAATGCAGACCGGTGACCAGAGCTGTGACTCCTTCACTTAAAAAACATTTGATACTTTGGTATCTTTGGATAATTTTTCTTAATTAGACAACATAAGAAAATATACTTGCATCTCTGCTGCCCCAGAGTCCATCATGTGGTTACAAATTGATTTTCACTGGCAGCTGCATATGCAACTGAAATAGAACTAGAGGGGGTATATATTCCCTCCATTGTATGAGTAACATAAAAGGATGCTCTCCTCAAGATAGATGTCTTTATGCTGTTGTACTTATCTGAAAACATCGGCAGCACTGATTTCAGTCTCCTCAGATAATTTCAAGCAGGTCAGAATGGATTAAGCTTTTCACTTCGTTTACAACTGCTTCAGTTTGGATATCATATAGTTTCAATGTGCTAACTTGTCTGATAAATAAAGGTATTTATCCTATAGGAAATAAACATGCAAACTTTACAGAACAAAGTTTTATTAAGTTATACCTGTGCAGTTTCCATTTTCAGCTTGTCTATATTAAGAGTGTTTCTTTGTAATCCACTGGCAACTACAGAGAGAAGTTGTTTCAGAGCTTTGATGTCTTCCTGTACTTTAAGCATTGCTTTAGATGACATTCTACTAATTTCTTCCTGAACTTGTTTTTGTTCTTTCACAAATTTCCTGGAGAAGGGAAAAAGGGAATAGTAGGAAAAGACACAATATATTTAACCTGAAATACCCAAGTGTTTACCCCACTTGCACTATTAAATAGAAGTTAAGGAATTTTAGGTTTTCCAAAATCTAGTACTGAATAGTAAAATTATTGTTTAGCTAGCATGCTAATAGCACAGAAAACAGCAAAACCCACCAAGACTTCAATAGCAATTGTATAAGCACGTCATGCTGTACTCTGACAAACTAAGCTACATATATTTTTTAAATATATAATATCTTTCCACATAAAGCTATTACCACATTGAATTCACCAATAAAGTAAAAGACAGACTGACTAGTCTACAACCTGCCTCCTTCCTGCTTGAAGGAAGACTTTTGCAGTTCTCTCAACTCCATGCAAGATCCACAATGCACATGCAAATAAGATTCAATATTTATTATGCATGTACAATAGGCTTACTGCTCCCAAGGAGAGAAGATTCAGCTTCTAGAAGCATATTTATTGGTTTGTGGAAATGCTATTTAAAAGCAAGGCTGAAAAGGACAGCCTAAGACTTCAGCTACTAAGAATTATCCACCTACTCTGATCCCAGTATTAATATGTGACAGCCTTGGGCTAGCAAATTATCCTGCAAGCAGCCGGCAGTAAAGTGCATTTGTTACATACCAAAACACTAACAAAACAATACTTCAGCTATGCAACTATAATAAATAAAGCACTACTTACTGAAGATTTTCTACATCTTGACAGATTACTGGAGGTAGATTTTCATCCTTTAGTGCTTTGCTATCTCTGCAAGAGACAATGCATGTTTACACTGTGCTTGGAAAATGGCAAGCAGTTTTTTTTACATGATTACTAAGTATCACAAACACTTCCAATGACTGATTACACACTTTTACACCTGTTGTATGTATGCTGCAACTAGAAGGATTTCAATTAGTGCACAGTCAGAGACTATAGTGTCCAATCCTGTGGTGTGAGTATTGCACACATTTTACAGAAACAATTTTTGAAAACATGTGATTAGTCAATAGCAGAAGCCAGATGAGCAGCAGGCATTGCAATTTTCCCATCAAATGCAACATTTAAAATGATGAACCATCATTACTAAATACCCATACTGCAAAAATTGGTTATTTACAAAAGTAAGGCTTTTCCAAGAGCAAAGTAGTAGAAAAGTCCAGTATGTCAGAAAACAACTAAGCTTAGTGAGATACTGAGCGCAAAGACAATCTGAACACTTACTCTGGTCTTGTTCCTGTTTTGTCACCTAGAAAAAAAAAAGAAGTAGGTCAGAAATAAAACTTTGAGGAACTGACAAAACAACTTTAATGAGATTTTAAGGAAGAACTAATGAGTGCAATCCGCTTGATTTCTCTTATTAATAATAGACTAGGTTAGTCATAGAAGAAAGGTTTTAATTTATTCTCCCTTCACAGACAAGTGTCTTTTCAAGGTATTCACCAGGTCAGGTGCTAATTTCTTGGCACAAAAAGTAACATCAAGCATCTTGTGTCCCTACACCAATCACTACAAATGCATGAACAATTGGAGTTGCATAAAAAATCTGTCCCTGCTTACACAACCGTAGCTTACTCAAACCTGCATCCACAGAACACCAAAGTGTTTTGAATTCTGTGATGGCAGTCTCTTCTCATATAAAAAGGCAATTAGAGTTTGCTCACTGGACTTCCTTAAGAATTCTGCTTTTGCATGTTGTCGAGGAAAAAGTGAGGTTTTAGAGAACTGAAGATGTTACCGCTTGCTTAGCATCTACACAATTCAGACTAGACGTCTGTGTATCTAGATGAGAAGGTGGATCCAAGATACCAAATAACTCTTGAGCAACGGAGAGGAGCTGAAAGCAATATCATATATATAGACAAGCCATGACTATTTCTAGTTGTGGCCAGGAGCAGTAACGATACTGTAGCAGTCTGTTAGGAAGAAAGCTCAGACCAAAAAATAGGCCTCATCTTTTTCAGCTGGATGCCATTCAAATCCTTACTTCCTCTCAGAGCCAACAAGCTAGAAGGTAGCTGAAGCTGATGCTAGCACCACAACCAAATTAGGCTGCACAAGCCAGTGCTCCTGCCAGGAGAAGCTGCTTGTTTTAGAAGCAATAAATGCTTAAATTGTCTGCAGACTGTCAGCCAGTACCAGCATCCATTCCCTATACCTTTTGCAAACAAACAAAACACCAAACAACCACCACCACCATCAGTCCCAACAAAAACAACTACCAAAGAGCAACTGCACAAAAATGGAATAAAGACCAGAACTGAGAGAGACCACAATTAGGACTAAGTTTATTTTGCTTTCTCTCCCCAGTCACTTTTTTTTTTCCTCGCTGTATATCACCTCAACAATATCTAAAAGGTGAAAGATTTGAAATTAGACCTTGCTGCTTTCTGGGCAACTGCCCTGGTTTTTAATAACACAAGGAAAACTTATATAAAGTTATTTGCTTCCCACAGAGCAATATTTTAAAGAAACACTAAGCACTCAGTCTTTACCCTCCAGTCTCAAGAAGAAAAACTCTTTATAACTAATTCCAGAAGACAGCATAAAGGTGCCAGTGCCTATTTGTCCTGGACCTTTTAGGGCAGCAATTTCATAAACACTTTTTTTTTTATTCTTTTTAAATAGGCACATCTCCTCCTTCCTTATCTTCATAAAGAAAAAAAAATAAATGAAAGCCACAAAATCATCACTATCATACCTTAGCACCGTTCCTCACAGTTGTACAAACAATTGTACTGTCACAACTGAGTCGTAGTGCACAGGTAGGACTTAGTCAATGCCATCCATTATGAGAAACACTCCTAAATAAATCCTAAATTCTGAAAAGTGAAAACTCAAACAGTCCCCTTTAGCACTTCCCATTGCTTTGCTAAGGGATCTCTTTGCTCCTCATTCTGACAGCAGTCCACTTTGTTCCTAGTTCCATTTTTTGCATTGGGAATTCAGGTATTTAACTCATTTGGAATTATAACCTGAGATCTGAGCAAAACAGTGCTAAGCGATATCAGACTGAATTTGTCTGGGGTTCTCTAGGCTTCACTTTAAGATGCTTGTACATCATGGAAGTGTTATGCAATCCTAATACCATGGTAATGATATTGATATTAATGACAACACTAATACCCCCACATGATGAACCTAGAACTTAAAGCTTTTTCATCAGTTGCAGCAATAATGTCCAAAAATATCTACATCGTGCAGAATACTCCAGTTTGGACGGTCAATGTGTCATTTCCTCTGTATATAGTTTCTATATTTCCTTCTCTTTTAGTTATCGGAATACCTCATTTCAAATTTGGCTCCTGAATGAAACCAAGAGATTAAATGAACAGTTTTGATTCCCCAGAAAAAATGCACATTTTATAATCAGCTTTAGTTAAGGTTACTCTGGATATATAAAACTAAGGTAAATTAGTAAGTGCTCATCTGTCTATGCTCAATATTCCATTAAGTATTTCAGAGATACCACAGAGGTAGGTTTTAATAACTGATTTTAGCAACCTGATGGAATGTACCAGATAGCAGTACGCACTACCAGAAATACAGCTTTAAAAATATCCTGGTTTTTTTTACCTCTTATTCTTCATGCTGTGGGTATTAAAGGAAAAAAAACAAACAAGAATACCCACCTCATGTGTTTAAGAACTGTTACAACTTAAAACTATTTTCAAACGAGTACTTTCTGTATCTGCAATGCATTTCTGAAGCATAGCTCTGATTCCCCCTCTAGTGGTCATTTGACACAGCTGTTTGGAAATCTGCCATGGTTTTTCAGGAAACAGCCCTACGAGGCTTTTATGCCTGGAAGGCAGGAAACCAGGCTTTAGATCCCTGGTTCCTGGGCACGATACTTGGTTATACTTATTTTAAGTAAATAAATTCACGACATTGCATTTGCAACCAAATTTCTTTTTCTTCTATACAGGTACAACATTCAAGAATTAAATTGCTTCGTGAAAGGAAGAATTTAAAATTGATAGCTTTAATTCCACATCCCTAACAGCAAAGTAGTGTCTCTTCTGTAGTACTCTGATAACTTTGTCAGTAACAAATTATGGCATGCATTATCAGCTATAAACATTTTAAAACAAACTCACTTTTTTTGTCTGAAGAACTACTAAAATCAATGCCACCAAGACCTTCATTAGCAGTACTTGAAGGAGCCGCAGTTGTCCCCAGAGTCAAGCTCAGGGCATTCTGCCCCAGCCCTGCAAGAAACAAACAGAATTTTTGCATTTAAAATACTAATAATTACAACTTCTTTTAAACTAAACCCAAAGATAACCTTGTTTGCAATTTCAGTTCATTTACTACATTTGGATTAAAATATGCAAAATAGATTGTTTCATATAACTCTATAAAAGTTCATATAACTCTATAAAAGTATTTTATGTAATTGTTCATGTTACTTGATAACTAGATATCCATCTTCAGTCATCAGCATTTAAAATATCTTTGTTTTGTTTGTAGTTTAAGAAAAGCATGTTATCAAGACTGCAACATGTTGATTTTTCCTCTAGAACTAAAAGACAAGAAGTCAGTAAATAATTGAAATGACAACACTAATGGTTAAAAATTTTATTCAGATCAAAAGCCAGCAAATAAGGGGTTTTAACTTCTCCACAGTTAAAGGAGATACTCATGCAATATTTCCTTCTCCTATTTACAATCAACTTTGAGTCAATTATCACAACAAAACTTTTTAAAATGATAACACAAGAAAATCTAAGTAAACTTAAGAATGAGGGACATGAATGACTTCAGACTATAAAAATGAGAACTATGGATAGCAACGCTGTTCCAAACTGTAAAACAAGAATAACTTTCACAGTATGAAGTTTCATATAAATTAAATCTTACCTTATAACTTAATACAATCTAACATTGAATTTCAACATTTTAAGATAGAAGGGAAAAAAAAAAAATCACCTGTTGCTGCTGTGCTTGTATTCTGGAAGAGCGACCCTCCTAAACCTGCTAGGGCTCCTCCTAAGGAGAGGCCTGTGGAAGCAGTTGTAGTCGGAGCAGTTGTACCACCCAAATTTAATGTAAAGCCAGTAGTACCTGCAGAGAAAACAAACCAGCTTCATGCAGACACTGCGTTCAAATACATCCGCAGGCAATCTGAAATAACTGAAGTGTGTGAACAGCATTTTTATTGTAAATAAATAATAAACACAACCTTTTTTCCCTGCAATTTCCAAAAACCACTAGAGATTTTCAAACTGTAAGTCATTTTGTTCCATATTATTGCAATCTTCATTAGTCCAAATCTATAGCAAACTTCTGAGACTCTCCCAGAATGCCAGAGAATCTAGGATCTGGCACAGGATTTATTTTACAAAATAATGGATCTAACAAGTGTGATTGACTTTTTAATCTTTAAATGCTGAAATGCTAATGTTTTACGTTAAGCATTAAAATATTTAACACAAGGAAAATAAAAAACTTCTTATAGATAGTTTGAGTCTTCTACTGAAATTAAGTACTGCAGCTTCTGGCAGAATGGAGAGGACTAAAGTAGAGAAGGAGCACAGAAGGCACGAACAACTGGGCTCACATGCAGACTCCTAGCGTTAAGAACAATTAGCTCCACTCTTAATTATCACCACATATGTTGTAGTTCAGCTGAGTAAAGTATGATGGCACGTATTTGCCAGTACAAGATCTACACTGGAAAAAAAAATCTCATTTACACTACTAGTTAACTATTTCATGCTGTCTGTAACAGGTAGATATAACTTTTCAGCTGCATAAGTAGTAAACTTTCAACATCCAGTGGGGTTAACATTAATTAAAATGATTGTTTCATGTGACAAATCATCTACTGCTACCCTTGTAATTATATGCTGCCTAAATTACAAGGTGTACTGTCCTCTATATAAAATAAACATCTGAATTGGGACACCCAACTTAGAACTAGTAAAGTCCACCGAATCTTCTTACTGAAATACCACAGCATTATGCAAATGCTAGAATAAAACAGAGCATAGTACAGTTTTACAATAAAGTTATACTGTAAAAAGACAAACCAAAACATTTTCCTACCTGCTGCGGGAGTCGATGTAAGAGCAGACGACAGCGATAGGCCACCCGCTGAGGTAGAAGTAATAGATAAAGCAAACGGTGTGGCTGAACCTGCAGGTTTGTTGAAACCTAAACTAAAGCCTGTGGTAGCTGCTGATGTGGTAGCAGGTGTGCCTAGAAGAAAAGCAGAAAACACTTTTTGGATATTTTGTTTGAGAATGAATACTCAGTCTCATCTTCTACGCTAATCCCATTTAATTGCCACTAGCACCCCAGCAGGCAAGATCATTTGCGATAAAGTATTTCCATGGCACGTCAGATAAATTTCAAAGTTTACATTAATTTCAAGAAGGTATGTTTCCTCAAAAATTCTGAACAATCCAAGGGGCTTTAATCTTGGAACACAGATAGAGGTAATGTGCAAGCCAGCAGGAACACACATACCCCTTCAATTTACGAACAAGAAAATTATGTTATTTCCTCAGATTTTGCTTTTGAACACTTGCAAAGCAAAGCAAATAAAGCTTCTACTTCCTGCTAATTTCATGGGAAGAATACATCTTATATTCTGGAACCTGCATTCAAAGAGAAGTGTGATACACAAACCAGAGTAACAAGACCAATAAAAACATTGTATTCTCAGTAACTGCTGTGTGTCTGTTTTCAAGGACATTTCATTCACCAACTTAAAAGAACTGACATTTGCCTGCATAATACTGACTGCCACATATGATTACACATCATGCTCTGGGTCAGCTGCTCTTCCCTTCTCCTACCCATTTCATTCACTTCTTTAACCACTACCATTTTCCCCTACTTATTTGCAACAAGGTTTCCAAAGTTCTTGGATACCAGTCTGTCTGGTAGCACTACCCCCTCGTCCTCTCCTCCTTTCCTCTCTCCCCCCTCAACAATTTCGGCTGTTCAAATTCAAGGTCAGTTCTGATGTTTCCAAAAAAAAAAAAATCTGAAAACACCCACATATTTCTATAATTCTCATGACAGCTGAAAATAGGGATTGAAGTCATACCAGAGAAACAAGAGCAATGTATTCCTCAAGTCCCTTCCCAGTTCAACTCTGCCCTTCTGCTAGGGGAACTAACAAGCAGATCTGTTCACTCAAAGTTCATAAGAACAAGAAGCTCTGTATGAAGAATTCTTTGATAATGGATTCCACTTCTCTGCTGAAGGATGACACTGATGATTAGGGAACAAACACAAGTCTAGCTTTTCACTATGACCACTCTTAGTGTTGTGCAGGAATGGAATAATCCTTTAGCTCTACTCTGGCTTGCAGCCGACCACAATTAACAGCAAGGAAAAACCTCACACAACAGCTAACTTTCTACAGTATATGAACACAACAACTTTTTTTCACTGCTGTATATTCATTAACATCCAAATTAGGTCCTTACCTAGCGTCAGTGCTGTAGCAATGGTTGTTGCTGTTCCTGCTTTAATAAAGAAAACAGAGTCAGAACAGTAACTGAGAACCACCCAACAGTTATCCTAATAAAAGCCATGAACCAAAACATGGAAATAATGTAACATACGTAGACCATCATACAAACTTTTACATATTATCTTGAAAACAGAAAAAACATAACACAGCAATCACTGTTTGTGAGCACCAGCAGCATACAACAAAGCACAACTGCCTTTTA
The DNA here is from genome assembly GCF_965140915.1 of Aythya marila. Taxonomy (NCBI): domain Eukaryota; kingdom Metazoa; phylum Chordata; class Aves; order Anseriformes; family Anatidae; genus Aythya; species Aythya marila. The sequence goes on along the minus strand of NC_139042.1, from coordinate 20,640,485 downwards.
AAAACAAGCTTTTCTTTATGAGAATGCGTTAAGAGTGAAGCTTACATTAACACAGCAGCACACCAACTTGTTTAAATTTCAAATAAATGAAAGTAAACAAGATCTACAGAGACTGATAATGCTCTCAAGTATTTTTTAGCCATATGACTGTACGTAACACTGACACACAAAACAGATTTACAATATGATGAAGAATATGGGGAGCAAGCTTTTTCAAATTGTTGTGTCTTGGCTCAGGGTTTTTATCCCCACTTGTAATTTAAAGAGACAATTTTGAACAGTGCTATGCCATTTCAGATTTAAAAAAAATGATTAAAAGTTCAAAAGACAGCATCAAGAAAGAAATCACCCTAACATAGACAAACACAGTAATACACAGTAATAATAATTATTAGAAATAATAAGGATTTATTTATTATAAGGGAATTTAAGAACCAATCTGTTCATGCAGAAGTAGAAAAAATACAATTTTCTCCAAATAAATTGCAGCTAAAATAAAATTCATTAAGTTATGTGTGTGTGATGGCTGAAAAATAACTAAAGTCTGAAAAGGTTCATTATTTTATACTCCAATTTTTAGGACTTCTGTAAGAATTTCTGCGTCTATAACTAGAGACTTTCTATAATTTCTACATCCGAAAAGTTCAAATTTAAATGATAATTTTGAGTATTCTGGATGAAGATGTGTTTCCAGAAAACATTAGATTCAAATTCTGGCACAATTTACACATACGCCCAGATACAATTTTCTGGCAACCGCATTTGCGTTTGTGCATCATCAGTGTTGCATACTTCTCAAATAACAACCTTTTAAAACAGTCTGTGAAAAATTTTTAAGAAAAGAAATACAAAATGACATAAGTAATATTCTGAGCGTGGCATTCTGTGACATAAGTAAAATTCTGTGTGCCATAAGTAACATTCATGTGGTACACGTACAAAATGTGTGGTACATACACATGGTAAATTTATTCACTGTTCACTCAAATTTGTGCTGTACAAGAACTTTTTCTACCTGTGCTGGTGCCTCCTAGCGTAAAGCCAGTGGTTGGCTTTGATCCAAAAAGTCCGCTCCCAAAGCCCACTGACGGAGCTGACGTAGTTGCTGTAGCAGTGGAAGAACCCAGAGTTCCAAAATTAAGTCCACCTGTTGAGCTATTACAGAACAAGACTGTTAGCAATTATTTTTTCAAAAGAAAAATCCAACCTCCCCTTATTTCTGTTTCTTTCCCACACCATCATTGTCCTGATCAGTCAGAACATAGCTGAGCAGGACAGTCAGAGCTTGCTATCACCAAGGAGGAATCCGCCTCCCTCCCTCTCCGACAGCTACCGTTTCCATGATGCTGACTCCAGCATCTGTTGAACTCGTTGCTACCTGCCTGATACATCCCGATAAACCAGCCAAAAACTTGCCGTTTAGTTTCCTATTATTTCCCCTGAACTACTGGAAGTGGAGAACAAATGCTACAGCCAGACCAAAGATGACAAACCATCAGGAACATCTTTTCAAAGTAACTTACAAGCCCAGTTCGATCCCTCTCCCCAGAAACATCAACCAAAGCTACTTCACTCTGAAGCAATAAGCACGCAGACAGGCATCTGACCACATCAACAGCACAACTTGGGCCTGCCTTACCACCGAGAAACACAGATGCAAGAATTAGTTTTCTAACCAAAACGCTCTCCTCTTCCACACGCCCCAACGGCAGGTGATCCATACCTATGCTTTGCACACTTTCTTTTCTGAAAGCACACTGTGCAATCCAATCCAACCAGTGAAATAAAATAAAAGTCCAGAACCATTTGCACAGCTTAAGGGGAATAGAATGGAAAGAAAGGAGAAACTCAGAGCCCAGCGATCACAAGGAAAATTAACAGCTGTTTTTTTCTTTTCTTTTTTTTTTTTTTTATAGAAACTTCATGGCAAATACAGGCCAAGCCACGTTTTGCAGAGAATGCATTAAGTTACAGCACAAAACACGTGGGGGATTACAGTTATCTGTAACCTGTGAAATCACAGGTGCTAAGAGCCAGATGTGTCTAAGGCTTAAGAACTTTAATTCTTAGACTGATGAAAGATGAGGTGAGTCATTTATTTGTAGTAACTTCTGGCTTCCATTTTGAACCCCTTGGGAAGCTTGAGAAGTTTTCTTGAATTTAGACATTTTGTATAGACTACAGCAGTAGCATTGAAATAAAACCTAATTTAGGTTTCAATGCAACAGTTGTTACAAACTATTTGAGGTTTCAGATGTGCAATATTCTCTCATTGTTCCCTCTTTTCTTTCTGTATGAATGCAACTTCTCTGCATAACAAGAGCCGATCTTTAAGAAAAAGAAGGCTATCATAGGCTTCTACATTAAAAGTCGACAGTATCTACACCCTGGCAACCTGGCAAGTCCAGTAAAAGTTGGTGCAAGTTCTAAATCTGGGTGTTGAGTGATCCTTAAAGGTAAATAATTCAGGAAACAGGCACCAAGAAGGTCAGAAGGACAAAACCAATCTACTGTTCAACTCCATAAGAGCCAAAGTATTTCAGCTTTCTTTACTCTCAGCATTTCAGCATACCAAACTGCAGCAGCATGACCTAACTGCTTATCACCCCATATATATACAACATGATGCTTCTTTCACTGGTTGCAAGCTTGCTTCTCATCTTTTCCTGGTATAGGCTAAGAGGATTTTTCAATTTACTTTTTTCATGTTTCAGCAGTCCAGTAGAAGAAAGCTAAGGTCCAAAATATGCAATTCAATACAGTGGGACAAAAAAAAAAAAAAAAGAATAAAAAGGAAAAAAGAAAAAAGAGAACCAATAACAAAACAACAACAACACCATAAATAAAGTCTATTTAAATATGAATGAATATAGAAGTAAACCATGGCAGTATGAGAAATCACAGACCAGAGTATTATTTACTCCCTGCAGCTGGGAGGATGAGGAATTCAGCTCACTTAAACCTCAACTCTAACTTCAGAGCTAGAACAACGCACTTCACCGGGCTAAAGCATGCTATAGAGAATACTGACAAACAAGAAAGACCTTAAAGACCTCAACTGCTAGTGGTTTAACACAGGAATTACATAGGCTGCCATACCATATAGGCTTTATGCCACCAGAATATTACCTGACAGGCCACGCTGCTTGCTAATACTTATGCTTGGTCTAAAGAGCAAAGCCCCCTTTCTTCCAGCACCTGGCAATGCTGCCTCAGCTGAGAAGAGGCCCAGCTTCTGCTTACAGTCTCAAACTGGTTCTCAAGCCAGCCATCCCCCAGGGATGCTTCGGATTCTTTTACAAACCATCCAGCAGTGACAAGGCCTCTTCCTCTGTGATACTCCTTGACCAACAGCCCTGAGGACTCATCCTACTTGTAGAAATAAATATATGAATAAAAATGCAGAGTATCATATTTGCTATTAATTAACTTCTATTACATTTTAACTTATTTTATGGATTAAAAAAGGCAGCCAGAAGAGAGAAAAAAAATAAAAAAAATATTCAAATTCCATGGGTAGTGTGTACCACGTGCAAATCAACACCCCAAAAGAAATTATCTTGTTTCAAGCAGTATATTTAAAATAGTGCTTCTGAATAATGCAGGTTTCCTATGATTAAAATTAAAGTTTTTTCTTTTTAACAGGCATGAGACAAAAGCAACTTAAGTTCTTCCTAGAGTTTACGTAAAAGCTTCACTGTGGGGAAGAAAAAATGCACACAGGAAACGAAAATATCGTTAACCTGTCCTGACTGGACTATTAAGAGTATCAGAAGAATCTCAGAAGACTTGCCCCCTCCCATATGGGCTTCCAAAAAGCAATGCTGCCCTTTAATCCAGAGATACTCTCTAATCCAGATGTAGTTCCCTTCCCACTAATTCCTGCCAAATCCTACAGATAGGTATTTTGAAACATACCTACTTCAGGAGAAGTAGCAGCCATGCCCATTTTGTTTACATTCCTATGATCAATTTTGCCTGATAAGATTTGGCAGACCTCCAAAAATTTGGAAAGTGCCCCAAAGCTCCACTGTAAGTATCCTAATCTTCAACAGAGGCATAACAGCAAGCAGGTCAGGAAGAATATGGGCTAGTGCAGGGGTGTGAAGAAAAAAAAACAACACTATTATTCTGTAAAACATGAATATTGCATTTAGCACAGAGCCTGCTATATCACGTGCAGATCAAAGCCCAGCACCACAGTTTCCTTCCTACTACAAGACACAAGCACCAAATGGAGGACTGTGACAGAAGGGAACTTGGAAATAACTTAGAAACGGACCCGGAACTTGGCATTTGAACATCACACACTCAGACTGTGCCACACACACCTCCTCAGGCCGCTTGCTTACAGCTAGGCACGTGTGGGATTCATCTTTTGTGTTCAGGATAAAAAAAACACAAATCTGGTCCAACCACCCACCTACCACCAGTGTCACCCACTAAGCCATGTCCCCAAGCACCACGTCCAACCTCTCCTTGAACACCCTCAGGGACAGTGACTCCACCACCTCCCTGGGCAACCCGTCCCAGTGCCTGCCTGCTCTTTCTGAGCAGAAATGTCTCCTCATTGCCAACCTGAGCCTCCCCTGGCACAGCTTGAGGCCATTCCCTTGTGCGAAGAGCCCGACCCCAGCTCCCCACCCCTTCCCTTCAGGCAGTTACAGAGAGCAATGAGGACCCCCTGACCCCCCCAGCCCCACGGGCTGCCCCCCACCCCCTATATTCCCCCCACACACACCCCATGAGCCCCACCCGCTGCCCTACAGGGGCGCGGAGGGCGCTCCGCGTTACCTCTGCGTGGCGGCTCCGAAGGAAAACCCCCCACCACCTCCTCCACCTCCTCCTGCCCCGGCTGCGGCGGCCGTGGCGGAGCCCAAGGTGCCGGCGCCGAAGGAGAAACCCGCGGACATGGCGGGGGGGGGGGGGGGGGGGCAGCAGCGGGGCCGGGGGGCGGCGGCGGGGCCCGAGCCCGGCAGCGGCTGCAGCGGCCACGCTCCCTCCGCGCGCCCGCCGCAAGGCACCACGGGACGGCGGCGCCCGGCCACGGCCGCCCTTAAAGCGGCGGCGCCCGGCTGCGGGGAGCGCCCTCCCCCCCCCCCCCCCAGTTATCCCCTAATTTAGGAAATAACCGAGCAGGCAGTGTGATGTATATAGCGTTTACTACAGCTTTTAAGGTGTTTTATCGAGTTTTTTAGTTATTTATTGTATAACTGCTGCTCTGTGGTGCGTGTTATTGCGTTCTGTTACTGTTGCCCATAGGTTCCCGCCTGCCGTTCCTCACCAACAAGCACACACAAGTCAGAATCCACATAAAGATCTTTTAATTAAATAATATATAATAATTATAACTCTACAAAGTCAAGAATCAGCCCCAAACTCTTCCCAGTCCCCTTCTGCCAGGGAGTAGTACATTGGAACAGGCTGCCCAGGGAAGTGGTGGAGTCACCATCCCTGGAAGTCTTCAAAAGACGTTTAGATGTAGAGCTTAGGGATATGGTTTAGTGGGGACTGTTAGTGTTAGGTCAGAGGTTGGCCTCGATGATCTTGAGGTCTCTTCCAACCTAGAAATTCTGTGATTTTGTGATTCTGTGACTACAAGGGAGTTTCCCTGTGGGAATATAAATGTTGTTTTTGCAGTTACGCTGTTTAGGAGGAGGGAACGTGGTGCTGAGATACACTTACAGCGATAAAAAAGTTTAGCAGGCAACCTTGTAAAATACAGATAACCAGACTCCTTAAGACAATTAGGTGAAAATCACAGTGTCAAGTCAGGTAAGTGAAGAAATATTACCACTTTAAGCAGTAAAAATATCAAAGGAAATTTGAAATTTAACAGGCCGGCAGCTGAAGGCCATGCATTGTTTGTGAGGCATCAGATAGATTGTGAACCTGGATTAACCACTCAGTGGGGAAACAGGGGAGGGTCCTGTCATCAAAAAGTATATAAACTAAACTGTGTTTTGGAACTAGTAGGCGCGCTCTCCTGCTTGTGGAACGCCCGCCATTGCAATCGCGAATAAGTTACTACTTCACTGGGATCCCCGCCTGCGCCCCTCCACTCCCCCCTCAGCCTCCCCAAAATGGCGCCGCCCCTGGCGGCCACCCCAAAATGGCGCCGCCCCCTGGCGGCGCATGCGCGCTGCGGGCTCTGCCCCCCCCCCCGCTGACCAATAGGGGGCGCCGCAGGGAGCTCGCGCTGCCGCGGCCCCGCCCCGGAAGCGTTTCTAAGGCGACGCCCGGCCCGGCGGCGACAGTCGGAGGAGGGCGGCGGGTGGTGGCGGACGGGGGTGCCCTGCGCCGTCATGGAGCACATCCGCACCACCAAGGTACGGGGGGCAGCCGAAGGGGGACGGGGGGGGCAGCGCTGCCGCCCTTGTGTGGGTCGCTGTGGGGGCGTTGGGGCTCGCTGCGGTCCTGTTCTGCCGCTGCCAGCCGCGGGTGAAGGCGTTGCGGCCGGCGCCGCCGCCTGTGCCTTCTGCCTGCCCCTCCTGAGGGGCTCTGAGGCGGGCGGCGCCGCTTGGGGCGTCCCCATGGGGGTGGCTGCCTGCCCCGGGGGGATTTTGGGGTTTCCCTCAGGCTTAGGGTTCCCCTTGGGCGCTGTCAGCTCTATGGGGCCCGGCTCGGTTCCTCCTGGGGTGGCAGGGCTTGGGGGGAAGGCAGGGGCTGAGCATAAAGAGGGGGGCTGAGCAATTTGGGGGGCTACGGCTGTGCTGTGCTCGGGTGTTGTCATGGCTTTGGGGGCAGAGCCTCTGGGAAAAGTGCTTTTTTTTTTTTAATGATTGATTTGTACAGTCATTAATATAAGCCATCAGTAGATATGTGGTTTGTTAGGGTATTCTGAAAAATTAGTCAAGCTGCAGTTGATGTTCTAGACTCTTCTACTTTATTTTTAGCTTATTAGTTTCTTTCCTTTATAATGAAGAAAGTACAAGTCTTATCAACTCCTTCTGTAAATCACTTATATAAGATTTTATTTTTTTTTTAAAGTTTCAGCTCTTACATAATCACGATTTAACAGTATTTCTCTTGTCAGTCCTGACTGCAAAGGCTGCTGAAAAGGCCGTTCCTCTATTTGTTGTGCCTTGGAAATGACCGAGCAATTAGTTCCATGACCTGGCAGCCTGACTGACTGCAATCAAGTTTTATAGATGTGTGGAGGAGAGGAGTGGTTAGATTCCGATAAACTTACAATCAATAATTAAATAAAGGAACTGACTTTTATGATTTTGGAAAATACCTTTATATAATTCTTTTGTATAGTTTAGCTAGTGTTTTTTTTTAAATATATATTTACATGCATAAGTAATGCTAGAGGAAGGTCTCTCAAAGATGTTCTGAGTGCCATTTTGGTTTATTGGATGGAAGTATCTTGTACCAAGGTGACAGATTAGGGGTAAGGTTTCTTTATCAGCCCACTTAAAAATCTGGAACTCCTTATTTGTAAATAGCATTATTACAGTCAATCATTGGTATCAGAATTAAAAACTAGACTAAATGCAAAATATCTTCATGATCTGAATAGATATTTAAGTTTCAAAACTGAAATTGAGACCATAATTATTGACAGGTTGCTGATGTCTTTATGTTGTGCTTGTGCATGGCTTTGGGCACCTGCTAAGAAAACCCTTCATGTAGCAATATAACTCTCTGAAGGGAGAAACAAGCACTGCAGCCAAGTTTTAAGGTACAGGGCTGCCCTGGTTTCAGCTAGCATAGAGTTAATTTGCACCACACCAGCTACTAGGAGGAAAATTAACTCTATCCTAGCTGAAACCAGGGCAAGGACTTCAAATTGCTTCAAGTGATATAAATCATACCCCCAAAAAGTCTGCTTAAAGTGATGGATTTATGGCTAAAAATAACCTGAGTTCTTGATTAGAACTATGATGCCTTAATTTTTTAAGGCTTACAGGTTATTGGATATCCAGGTGGATTAAAATGCATATATACTAGTTTGTAGTAATTTTGAATATCGCAGTTATAGGAAGCAAGAAAACTGAAGTACAGCCTGTGCTAGGTACTGTGCAAGATCCCTACAAGTGTAGGCTTGAATTGGATCCCATTCTGACTGGCAGGAGACACGCATGTTTTCTAATCTGGCTGCTCTTTACAGTTTTTCAATTTATTTTACTGAAGAAATAGTGAAACAAGCATGAAATAACAGTGCAGTCTTGCACAAATTGACTGCTGTGCAAGGAAGCTGTCATCCTGCAGAAGGTGTTGAAATAGATTTTATTTTTTCTTTAACTCCATTTGATGGAAATGTTGAAGTTGTCTTAGAACTGTTGGCACAGCTACCTGAAAAGTTTAGCTGCTTATGAAATTAAACTGTCCAACGAACTTATGAATTTCACATTGACCTTACTTCCTTGTTCAACATAAGTGAGAAAGTGATTTTTATACTTAAGTAGTAACAGATGCTTAAAACCACATCACAATATCATAAATGGGGGGGGGGGGAGGGGAATTACAAATGAGAAAAAATTGCTTCTGTGATGAAGCTTTAGAAGTGAAGCATCCTTAAAAAATATATTTTAAAGAAAAATGTGGTAGAAATGACTGGGATTTCTTTAGTCAGATCTGTTTGTAAATTTGAGGTCATCTGTTAGTGGAAACGCTGATGGGTTTTCCAGTGGAGGTGGAAGTTTGGGATTCAGTAGTCAAGCTAAGTCAAATGTGAGTCTGCCAGGCTGAGGATTAGATGGGGAAGGGGACAGCTCCTCCTAATTTAAAGGGATATCTTATAAGGCTCTAACAGGAGTCTTGAAATGTGCTAATTGCTCTCCTCAACGTAGAAATACAGCCTTGAGAATAACAATTTTGTTGTATGGAAGGCAACAGAAGTTTGAATGCCTGGATTTTGTGGGCTGTATTTCTGTAACAAACCTGCAGTTCTGTGCACTTCTCAGTTTGTAGGGAGGTGCAGGCAGAACTGCCCAAAACAAATAGCAGATTTTGACAGTGCTGTATTGGTTATGGTGCTTTGTATGTAGCACTGATACCTTGCTGATTACAGGGTAACATTTCAAAGTACAAATACATGTAACTTCATTTTTCTCCTTTTTCTCCTTTCCAAACTGAAATCCAGAATATTATAGCAGCACTGGCTGCTAGTAGACACTCACATTTCCTCCATTCTGTTTGGATGCCTTACGTTGCTTTTCTAATTTTCAAAGACAAAGTTAGGCCTTGCCAGATTGTGAGAAATACCTAAACTGAAAGGACAATTTTGTTATATTTTATCTACGCTTTCACCAGATAAATAGGTTTGTGAATTAAAACCAGTCTAACATATGTGCTGCAAATGTGGACTCAGATTTGGGTGCTGGCCTTGCTGGTGGGAAAGTTTCTGGAGTTCAGCTGTGAATATAATGGTGGTAGCATCAAGCTTCCAGCAAAATGGCTTTAAATTGGCACTAATGAGCTTGTGCTGCCAAGAAATACAGGAATGCATAGAGATAAGCCATTCACCACGGTCCTTTCCTGTTGTTGCACACACTGAGTCATGTAATGTTTGCCTCAAAGTAAACTGTGGAGACTGTAATGTTATGAGCACCAGATAAAATGCAGGCTATCTAGAAATTGCTTTATTCTGAAATGCTTTTCCATAGGATTGAGATAATAATGTTGATGGAACAGGAGAGAATAGAGGAGAAAATCTGCCCTTGGAAGATTCAAGCTTGAAATCTTGATGTTTCAAATGCCAGCACAGTCCTTGAATTTCTAGGAGATTGTTTCTAATTATTAATGCAGTGCTCGCATTTCATCAGAGTTGATTTTAATGGTGAGGCAAGGTTGTTATAATGCAGATTTAAGATTGGGGATGATAGAAATAGCAGTAGATATCTAAAAGTAAAGTCAGGAGAGTTAATCTTTATGTCTGTGGTGAGGATACAGATAGCTGTTTGGAGAAGAACCTATCAGATCAGTTGTTATTTATGTGCCAGCATTGAATTAACAGGAAACTGTTCGTGCATGTGCTTGCTGTGCTTTGGGGCAGCAGTCTGAAAGTTTTTAGTAATTCAACTTTTTCTTTAAAGCCTAATACCTTGGTCTCGTTTACTATTAAATAACCATATTATGTATACAGACTAAGTCTGCTGAACCTAGTCTTGTCACTTCATTGTGTGCTTTCCTATTGAAACAGGATATTTTTAATGGTCATTCTGCACAAGCTCATGTGACCACAAGTGTGTTCTTAATAGTTTGGATGGAGTAGCCTTGTGTGCTGTATTATGTTTTATCATTTTTTAAATTACTGCACAGTAATTTAAAAATTTCTTTTACTTTGTGTTTAAGGAAAAAACTAAATTTTGCTTTTTCCCACTTCTTTCTTACAGGTAGAGCAAGTGAAATTACTGGATAGGTTCAGTACCAGCAACAAGTCTCTGACAGGAACTCTGTACCTTACAGCAACTCATCTGTTATTCATAGATTCAAGCAGGAGGGAGACTTGGGTAAGCATATCAAATGCTTGTGGCTCAGAAAGCATAGGTTCTTCAGATGCATGTGTTCTTCCTGATCTGAGGTTGAATTCGTTTGCTAAAATGTTTAATGTAGAAGTTATTCCCCGTGATTTGCTTGTTTGTGATATAATAAGTTAATGACTCACAGCTCCTGCTCTTGTATGACACCTTTGCCATTGAAATTGGATAATGTTGAAAATAACTTCCACTCCGAGTTGCTGTTATTTCTTCTATTGCTTGTTTTCCTGAACAAATGCTTTTTTTAACATCTGACTTGCACTGCAGTTCAGAGGAAGGAACGGGAGATTGTTAGATAATTTAATGCAGAAATCTTTGCCTTCCATTTAGGTCTTGCCTAAGTTAAATGAGATGGCAAAATTCAAAGATCTAGGCTTGGTGATTCCATGCACTTTTTTAGAGTGGTAAATGGTTTTATTCTGAAGATACATACTTTAGAACAAAAGAGTTCAGAAGGGGCTGCAGCTTCTTGATGGCTATGACCATTGTACCAGCCAACTTTACTTGTACAACAGTAATACCTGCTAGGTTTTTTTTTTTTTTATTGCTCCATTCCCTGGTGCCACGCGTGTACATCAAGTTCTGGCTTCCATTGTAGCACAGCTGCCTGTCTGAGTGCAGTTCCTTTAAGGGTGCTGTGCTTCTCTAGGATTAAATCTCATTTGGGCTTCATTTTTTTTTCTGTAGGTGAAACTTCTTGCACTTAACCTTATACCCTGGTTATCTGATGAGATGTCTCGTGGTGCTTACAATAAAATATTTTTTTCAGTGATTTGGATACAGTCTACAACTTTGTGCAAAACAGCTATCCTCTCACATGGGAGGAACTACTGAGGAGAATGTGATTCAGAAACATTATTTGTATCTCCCAGTGTGCAGCTTTAAAAGATTGTACTTTGGTGATATCAAACCTGTATTTTGAATATTGCATTTGTGGTGATAGCACAAGTAGTGAGTATAATTATGATGATGTCTCTTCAGGATATAGTCTCTCTGTAAATGCATATTTGGCAGCATAGTTTTCAGATGCCTAATTCTGATCAATATTTAAGAGGAGATGATTGCTTCAATGAGGTAATTGAAATGCTTTTGAGAGCATCTTGTTCAGCTGAGGTAATGTATCAGTGGCTTTCTTCTTGTGGTTGAACAGCTGTTACTTTCTCCTGCATTTTCCCAAACTGTGTAGATTTGCCACAGATATCCAATACTGTGACAGTCTTCTGTTAAAGTGGTTGAAAGGCGCTTAGCTATGACTGTGGTGACTACATCAGCACAATGGATAACACAGGAGAGGTTTTTGTTATCTCCTGTTCATTCTATATCCCTGTGAGCAGTCTGAGTTGTCTCAAGTTGTACTCTTGGCTCAAATACTAGCAGACTGATTAAAGTAAATGACTGATGAATAAAATATTTAATGTGAGCTCCTCTGATAGGAAAAAGAAAATGTAATTCTAAAATCTTCACTACTTGCTTTCCCTGACTCGCTCTCTTTTGCCTGATGAAATTCTAAAGTATGTTTCTGTAGATCCTTAAAAAAAAAAAAAAAAAACACCTGACAACTTATTTGGACCCTGCCTAATACCATGTAAACTGGTCAGTTAGCAAAGCTGTGGAAAAGGATTAGAATGACCCCAGTGGAGTTCTATTTCTTGATTGTTGCATTTAAAAGTATACTTATCTTTTTTTATAAAGACTAGGAGACAGTTTAAAATATGAGGGGGAAAAAATAATTAAATTTTAACAGATCATCGTATCTTGACCAAAACTTGGATTTCTTATTTTTTATAATGAGAAAATCAGTCAAAATCCATATTCAGTACAGGCTAATCTCTTATGTCAGATGTTGTGTATATGCGTTTTTCTCATTTTTCATCTTCATGCTTACACTGAGTTCTTGTATACCGTAGATATTACATCATCACATTGCTGCAGTGGAAAAACTTCCCTTGACTACTTCTGGCTGCCCCCTTGTCATCCAGTGCAAGAACTTCAGGATAGTTCACTTTGTTGTTCCCAGAGAGAGGGATTGTCATGATGTTTATAACTCTTTGCTTCAGCTGTCGAGAACAGGTGAGACTTCAAACTGGAAAAGGCTTTGTAGTATGTATCTGGGTAATAAGTTGGTGAGAAACTGCATGCTTTATTTTTTTGTGAAATGTACATTATGTAAAAGACTTTTCAATGGGTTAGATGAGTCAAAGAATTTTATTAATAATAAAGTATTAATCTATATGTAGATTCAGAAAATGTCTGGCTTTTGTAGCTCACTGATCTTGTTTAAGAGTGCAAGGTTCCTATAGATTCAGCATTTCAAGCATTAGCCTCAGAATTGTGAAATGAAGTGTGTATTACCATTTTAATGATGTAGTCCATAGATAAAATGCTATTAAACAAGTACTAATTTGTTACTCTTTTCATGCAATTCCAAAAAATAAGCTGAAGCTTTGATGCTAAAACAACACTATTAACTTAGGTGACAGAATTTTTGTGTAAATCTAATGTGGCCTCTTGCATTCTTATGTGTCTAGACCACTGTAAAATGTTGTCATCTGCCATGTAAAAAGTATTAGAAAAAATGAGAGTATTTTGAAAGCTTTTTTGAAGGAAACTTTTACATTGCTTTGAATGATCAGTAGACTTATATTTCTGTTCTTACTTTTAAAGGTATCTGTTCTTTTGGTTCTTGTGAAGCTCTTCTAATAACTTGCTATTTTGTCAGTCTTAATTTTGCGACGTTTGCTTTGCCCTAATGACTTAAATGTCCCTCCTTGTACAAGAGGTCAGGCTCTCTTCCCTGAAAGATCTTATAACCTACCTTTAAATATCTGCAGTTGCAGAATAAATATTTCAAAAATGCCAAGTATCTAATCACTCTGAGAATCTTAAAGCCTGAAACTTCTGTGGTTCAGGCAACTTTTAAGGTTTGTCAACTGTGCTACCTCTTCCACCAATGCATTTTTGGAGGCAGTTCATTACATAGTCTTATTTTTTCCTTACCTTTTAGCAAAATATGAAGAACTGTATGCCTTCTCATATAATCCAAAGCAAAATGAATCTGAGCAAGTCAAAGGTTGGCAGCTTATTGATCTAGCAGAAGAATATAAGAGAATGGGAGTGCCAAATGATTACTGGCAGTTGTCTGATGCAAATCGTGATTATAAGGTAAGGACTGTAGTGGAAAAATGTTCTACTCTACATCTGTTTTTGATTCATCCTCTGGCTCTAGCCCTATAGAAAGCAGTCTGATGCTATGAAATCACTTGGCTTGCAGCATAAGTAAAACTCACAGGTGGAGAGAATTAACTCCTTAATCAGACAGTCTCACAACTTTCTAATGGAAGCTTTTCTTCCATGCTTCGCTGAGGGTGTATGTGCATTAAATTGTTTCTTTTCGGGTATACTTACCTACTTGAAACCCAGTCCCAACAATTCTGGTGCTCTGCTGTTTTGTTCTCCTCTCTTAACTGAGAGGGATTCTGCATTAGGTTCTGTAGTGCTGACTGTGAAAGATGATGGCTGTGGTGGTGCAGCTGATTTCCAGATAAGATTTCATCTTTGTAGTCTGCAAATATAAAAATGATGGAAATACTGAGACTATTTTACTTGAAACATATGCTCAGCAGTTCTACTGAAAACTCCTTAAGGTGAATGCTACTACATTGGTGCTTTCCAGCAGTAATTGGTTGTATCACTTTGACACCAATTTGTACCTTTTTTATTCATGGTTTGTCTCTTCTGAGATATTTACATGTATATAGAGAATTATGTTGGTGTTTACCCTTTGCCTTTTATTTCCTTGTAAAAATAGTGTAGGGTTATATATCTCATACTAGGTTTGTACCCTGTGTGCATATATATGTCTATGTGTACGTGTCTTTCAGATTTGCGAAACCTATCCTAGAGATCTTTATGTTCCCAGAACTGCAAGCAAGCCCATAATTGTTGGTAGCTCCAAGTTCAGAAGCAAAGGAAGATTCCCGGTGTTGTCCTATTATCATAAGGATAAAAAGGTATTGTTTTTCTTCCTGTAAATAGGCTGAAAATTCTCAACATTTGCTGGTAGCTCAGGGTGCATGAGGTAATTGTATGCCTTACAATGTGAGGTGTACAATTTAAGTACACTGACTTGAATGAGAACAGTATCTATAACCCACGATAACCTTAAATACAGCTCACAGTAGCAGTGTCTAACAAGATGCTGAATAAAGCTAAGCCGGTTTAAAAGAAATCCTCAAGTAATCAGTTGAATCTCTTAAAGCTTTCAGAAACTGACCTTAAGATCAAGATGAAATGTCTCTTGACAAAAATCTATCTTGATAAATGAAAAATGTCAAAGTGTGTGTGGTGTAAAATAAACACTCAAAATAACTCATAGGTTGAGGAGGAATTTGCAAGGTGTAAAAAACTGGTGAATAAAAATAGATTTTGCAAGGTTTGATAAACAGTGGTGTGAAGCAACTTCTCCCTGTCTGTTCCATCATTGAGGGGAGAGCAGGATTGTAATCTTGCTGAGTTGAAGAATTTTTGAAGGACGAATATTAAACTAGTAGATACATTTGAAGATAACTCCTAGTTAGCAAATGCACCTGACACCCTCGCAAATGTATTACATCACTGAAAATGGCATTGCAAAAAACTACTTCAGACTGTAACATATTATACCTAAGAATAGTAAAACTAAGCATAATTTATTTTTCATCAAGAGCAGTTTGCTTTTAACTGAAAAGTAAAAAAGTAAAATTCTTTCATTCTGCCTGTACTTTGGGTTTTTATACTTGAGAAAATTGTCAACTACCTTGTCATTGTAGATAGGCCTGAAAAAGTTGTAGGCACTGTCTTAGTCTACGCAAGCATGCTTAAAAAGTTGGAACACTTGCGCTTTGAGTTGAAGTGATGTGTCAAATGAAATGAATTACGTAGGTGTCTTCTTAAAATTATGGAAGGTGCTTCAACTATAGATACTAAACTGATGTTAACCTGTCTTTTTGTGTTCTATCATAGGCTGCGATTTGCAGATGCAGTCAGCCTCTCTCAGGTTTCAGTGCCAGGTGCCTGGAAGATGAGCACATGTTGCAAGCAATCAGTAAAGCAAATCCCTCAAATCGCTACATGTATGTCATGGACACCAGGCCAAAGGTATGTACTTCTACAGGTTCTTCAGACTAGTCTATCTTCCTGAACATCAAAAGACTGAGATAACATGTAATTTGGAAATATTAAGAGTTAAATATTTTGGCCCAATATAAGCATTCTATAAAGGTAGAACTACAGGTATCACTATTCAAGTGGTCAAGTGCTTGCTTTCTTGAAGAAGCTGAACCACTATCAAGACAAATCTAAGGTCAGGCTGATGGTTGGATTTGATCTTGAAGGTCTTTTCCAACCTAAATGATTCTGTAATTCACTGAATGTTGGTAAACTTCTGGGGAGGTACATTTAAAAATATATGTAAAACACAGCTAAGAAGTGAATAGAGTGCACTTTATACTGTTAGGAGTTAAGCTTATGAAGTAGTGAGCTGTGCTGGAGGTTGTTTTAGAACAGAAGGGAGGACAGTGGCTTGTGTAAATGTTGCGTGAAAACTACTAGTGCTGTCTGTATTAAACAGGAAGAGGTAGGAGAAATTCTGTCAAAGCATTTTGAGGTCACACCTAAACATTAAGTTAAATTATGTTGGGTTTTTGACCTGTGTTGGCATATGGGAGTAACTTTCCCTTTTTTAAGCAATCTGCATTTAGATTGATATTTGTTTAATCTAAATCTCCAAATGCAGGAGTTAGAAAACAAGGATGTAAAGCAAAAATACTGCATTGCAGAATTTACTTTGAGCAGGCTTCATTAGGTGTGGTTGACAAGTAAAAAATTGAGCCAACTGTGGGTTTTTGTAGTTGTACTTCTTACAGCTGCAAGCAAACTTTTGTAGGATACTTAGAAAGCATATGTATGGTCAAGTCTGTTTTATTTACTCCTTTTTAGGTTAATCGCCTTGCGGTGTCTTTTCTCAGAAATGTTATGAAACATGTAATGGATTGTTGGTGGATACACAGAGGAGAGAATAGGAAACTATTAAATGCATTATTCAGATGTGTCAGTGCTGAATATAGGCCATCTGTTGCTTTCGGTGAACCATGCCTTTCTCATACTTGAATGCTTAAACTGTTAATTTATTAGAATCTATTTATAGTATGTGCTTTTTTTTTCCTAATGTATTGCACTGAAATTGCTTGTTTTTATTTCTTAATCTGACATTTCATTTGAAGTGCTGGTTTACGGTATTTTGATTTTGCTCTTTTAAGCTTAATGCAATGGCAAACAGAGCTGCTGGGAAGGGCTATGAAAATGAAGACAACTACTCTAACATTAGGTTCCAGTTTGTTGGAATTGAAAACATTCATGTAATGAGATCCAGCTTACAAAAACTCTTGGAAGGTATGTTCTAACTGTACTACAACAGCGTATATGAAAATAAGAAACGTTCTGCTGAAGTATTTAATAACAGCTTAAACTGTATTATGACATCTGTGTTTTATCCAAGCTTTGCACTTAGTACCAGTTTGCTGTGCTCATCCATTGTGGTAATGAACAACCATTAATCTTCACAGTTTACAGTTTAAAAGCAAACTGTAAACTTTTAAACTGTAAAAAAGTTTACTTTTAAACCGTAAACTCAGTGATGTGAGCTATTTTGAAGAAAACTGAACAGCACATGTTAGGGGTTAACTTGGTTAGTATGTCATTGGCTTGTGGGAAAGATGAGCTTTCCAAGTATACATACATGTATTTGTGTATGTGAATACATAAAATAACATGTATATACATGCATCTTCACATGTAGAACATTTCTCAAGGAGCGCTTGTTTGCACAGAACTCATTGTAACTGCATGATCTAATGGTCTATACAAAACTTGAACTCTGTCTTGGCAAACCACTCCTACGGTTGTAGATGCATCTTGTAGAGTATTTATGTTTGGAGATGAGGGGGGAAGTGAGCCAGTTCATAGCACCACTACTTGACACAGTGTTGTGAAATTGATGAGGCAGAAGTCTTCTATTTTAATGATTTTTTTAATTAGTTCTCTTAATATTTCATTTAGGTAAACAGATGAAAACAAACTTAAGACACTTGGGAGCATTAATGCTGTGATTAAAGCATGGTGACAGAAGTCAGGTTTCTACACGTACTCCTAGTTACATATGTTTCTCTTCTGTTATTTCCAGTCATTGGGAAGGATTGCACCTGTAGGGAAGTCTCCTTTTGAAGAGACATTCTAGCTATGTTGGTCAAGAAGTTTTACAGATCACTAGTGTAGTCTTAATTCGTTTTTATTCAACCCGTATCTGCTGTTAACCAATTGCTCAGGCACCCTGCTATCATAGAATGGCTTGGGTTGGAAGGAACCTTAAAGATCATCAAGTGCCAACCCCCTGCCATGGGCAGGGACACCTCCCACCACACCAGGTTGCCCAAAGCCCCATCCAGCCTGGCCTTGAGCACCTCCAGGGATGGGGCAGCCACAGCTTCTCTGGGCAGCCTGTGCCAGGGCCTCACCACCCTCTGAGGGAAGAATTCCTTCCTAATACCTAATCTAAATATACTCTTCCTTAGTTTAAATCCATTCCCTCTTGTCCTGTCACTCCACTTCCTGACAAAGAGTTCCTGTGGAGCTTTCCTCTAGGCCCCCTATAAGTACTAGAAGGCTGTAATGCGGTCTGTTTGGAACTTTCTCTTCTCCAGTCTGAACAACCCCAGCTCTCTCAGGCTGTCTTTCATAGGAGAGGTGCTCCAGCCCCTTGATCACCCTTGTGTCCCTCCTCTGGACTTGCTCTAACCGGTCCATGTCATCTTGTGCTGGGGTCCCCAAAGATGAATACAGAATTCCAGGTGGGGTTTAATGAGAGCGGAGTAGAGAGGGAGAATCACCTGCCTTGAGGTGATGGTACTTGAGTTATGGTTATATGTATTTTGTTGCTATTCCTGTACACACTTTATTGAAGAAAAAGACTAGCAATATGACCGTGAACTTTAAGTTTTTTGAAGTTTGGGGTAATCCCTGTTTTTTCTAATCTCTTCTTCAGTTCCAGAGAAATAGCTCATGCGTCTAGATTTATTTCTTTTTTTTGACACCTGTTCTGTGTAGTAATGTCTGATGCAGAAATACATGTATACGTATCACAGTTAAACTGCGGACTTCAGTCTTTCCATTTGACATAAGCATATGTTGGTGGGATGCTATCATGTATTTTTCATAATAACAGCTTTCCTTACTGATTGAACCCCTATCTATTTTCCCTTGTGTGAAGGATTGACCTTGGAAGGAGGTGTTGTGAAAATTATTCATGTTTCAAGTTGAAGAAAATGCCATTTAACTTCTGTGTGCCACCTTCCTCCTAGATATGCTGAACTGAATGCTCTCTAATCAGTGATAGGATACCAATGACCCTATTCTTTCAAGAGTCTTTGTAACTGGGATTGTACTCAGATTTATTTATAACAAACAACTGCTATTCTTTCTTCAGCCTGTTTCTGATCCTAGGCTCTTTGTCTATCTGCCTGGCTTCCTTCATACCCTAATGAAAGGCTTCAGAAGACATTTGTTTGCAAATTTAATGTAAGACACAGTCCTTCCCAACATCTTTCACTAATGCAGGATGTTGATACAATGTGATAACATGCTTTGCAGTCTATTCTTCTGATTCAGCTGTGTTTTTTAAAGGTCTTATGTGTAGTGTAATAGAACTTGTTTAAACTAGTCTTCAGTGTAGACATGACCCTGTGCCCCTGATGGGCTGACTGTCCATCTGTACAACACTAATTGAAGAATCTTCAATTTTTGGCTACAGGGTTGAATATAGAAAATCCCACCTTTTTATACATTTAAAAATATAGCATTAAGTGTCTGAAAAGACTGAATTCTGATAAGCAAAAGTGTATTGCTTAAGTCAGGAAAGAGCACTTCTGTAGGAAATACTTGAGGGAAAAAGGCTCAATAATAGCTGCTGTTGTAGTGGAAGTGTATTGACAGTTTTTCTGTGAGTTGTATGGAGTTCGTTTGTGTGGGGATTTTTGCTTAAAAATGACCTGTGCCCCACACCTATTGTGCTTCCTTCAGTCTCTAGGTTCTGGTTGCAGGATCCAGTCACCTCTGTATGCAACAACTGCTGCCTAAGGCATTGCTGGTGTGTAAGGACAATCAGCAATGGGGCAGTGAGTCATTTGGGCTTGCATGCATGTATTTATGGTACATATAGTCAAAACTATCTTAAAGGATAGTTTTTGTGAAGTAGCTAAACATCTCAATGGTGCCAAGTCATCTTTGATCCTTTTGAGTAACATGAGGGACTAGAGTGATTATTTAGCACACAAGTGTCCAGAGAAGTGTTAATGCTATTTCTTTGTTTCACCACTAAGTAGTAAAAATGTCTGTGTCGATCCACAGAAATGGAATGTTAATTACAGGGGCTTGACATATGTGTTTGTACCTCTGCCTGGATTTTCAAACCAAAGAACTCTGTCTAGAAGCAGAAAATAACCAGGTCAGGTGTTTCTACCAAGCTGAAAATGATGAAAAGGCTGGTTTGGACAGAAGTATCTGTGTGAAAGCAAATCAAGAGCTAGAAGCCTGTTATGTTTATTTTAGATACATAGGCTTTAAACTACGAAGTGTAGAATATAGGGGTGTGCAGTCATGTGTAATGCCTCTTGGTATTGCCTTCTGTGTCCCATCCATTCCCTGCAGATGTTTGGGCTTCCAGATTTTTATGGGAGGATATTTTTCATTTTTCCTTTATCCTAGTGGTGGACCTGTTTATGTACTGTTGTGTTTTAACAAGTGTTATGGAGCAACAGGTGGGGAGAGAGTAAATATGTAAAAGACTGAGTGATTTGAGAGGATCAGGTGGTTCTTGATTTCTTCTATTTTGTAGACCTTTTGGAAGCAGAACTTTTGCCTAACAATAACTGCTGTTTTTTTATCCAAATACTAGAGGAAACTAGCATAACTTATACTGATTTTTCCTGGTGTTTACAGGCTGCACTTCAATATCAGGTTTTGTTTCCAGGGGTTTCTAAGTAGTTTATTTCATTGTGCAGTGGCTTGCTAGTGCTTTTTCTAGTTAAAAATCTATGGACTCTAGAAAAAAGTACTGCAGGACTTGGAAGCTGGAAGCCTATCTTTGTTACAGCATTCAGCAGCAACCAGTGCTATGAGTCTTCCTGAGCAATAGGGAGTATACCAAAATTTGTATGGCTGAAAGCTGAGCAATGTGTCCTGTGGATACAGGAAAGCTGTAGGAGCTCATCTCCTCCCATAGTCAGAGATAAAGATTATTTTGCAGCTGCTGTATGAGTATCTCTACTACCAACTTCCAGCTCTGATGTCACCTTGTTTTTATCTGGGCCCCACTAACTTGGCAGAAAATAGTTTTCTCGTGTGGCAGGGACAGGTATTTTTTTGTAGATTGCAACTTCAGGTATGTCTAAGAATCACATGCACAGGAAGGTAGATCAGTTACTGATCTCCCCCCAGCTCCCTTTCGGTTCCTTGTGTTTAAACAATAATGCAACTGAGAGCTGGTGCTCAAAATCCTGTGTTAAAATAACTGATTTTTTTATTAGCCAATTTTTATTTGCCATGGGTGCGTGGCGTCCTTCAAGAACCTGGTTATGTCTCATTTCTGAATTGTTCAGCATCTGAGAGAAACTCTTTTGGTTTACCTCTATACCTGTTGCTGCTATGCTGCATGACAACTTCCCTTTAATTTGAGTCCTCCTCTGCCCCTTCAATGGTTCTTACTGTTATGAGATCGAAGTACACGGAGAAAGAATGGCAGAGATCAGTCAGCATTACACTATGTTAGTTATGGAGGTAGACAAAATCTGCCTGGTCTTCAGTTCTTCATTTTCTCTTTGTACTGCCCTTGCTTTATTCTACTAGGCAGAGTGGAAAAGGTGATGAAACTCCCATAGTTAGGTCCAAGCAGTCAGACTGCCAATGTTGTCTGCATGCAGCTACTTTGTTAGTAATAACAATAGTAATTGGTAAGTATTTCTAGTAAGCTTTTTGGCATTTTTGTCCCTTCTCTTGGTAAAACAAGGTTTATAACTGTGTGTAACAGGTGTAATTCAAATTTCTTGTCACAAAGATGCATCTTAATCTTGTCACTCAAGGTTTCTGTAATTCTGCAGAGCTGAGTTCTGGGCAGAGAACCTTTCGTAGTGCCTATCTCTTAACCGCTTGAGTGTGGTGGTTTCCTCAAAGAGGTTTCAAATCAAGTTAAAACAATGAAGAGTAATTCTACGCTGTTTATAATGCACTTTCTCTGTTGTAGGATATTATGGGTAGTTTTAACTGCTTAGGGCTTTCTAACTCTGTTTCTTTCAGTCAGTGGCACAAAGGGTTTGTCTGTCAATGACTTCTTGTCTGGTTTGGAGAGTTCCGGATGGCTGCGTCATATCAAAGCTGTGTTGGATGCTGCTGTTTTCCTAGTCAAGGTAATTTGTATGCTGCCTCCTGTAGGGTAGTTTGTGCTATCAGGCAAAATTACACTTAACAGTGCATAAAGCATAAAACTCTGCAAATGCAGTTTCTCTTCTTTGCTTCCTCCCTTTTTGCAAAAAGGGAAATGTCTGAAATACACAGACACATCTGATATGTTGCTTTAAGCCTTATGTGTTTCTCTATGGTTGGAGATATTCAATGTGCCAGCTGATATTTTCTGATTTTCTTTGAATGTTTCTTCACCTTGAAGAGATTTATGATTGTTGATTTCTTTGGGTATTTATGAAAGATGTAACTAGTTTGAAGGTAGATGAAGCCGACTATTATTTACTATACACTGAAAAAAAGAATTTATAGGGCACTAATATCAGAGAAGACAAATTGGCTATTTCATTTACCAAGCAAACAGGACAGTTTATAAAAATTCAAAAGTACAGTTGCATTTGCCAGGTGCCTATGATGCTATGGGCTTAACATGAAAGAGGCTTGGGGGGGAAGGGAAGTAAAGAAGAAAACTGTCTTTCTTTTCAGTGGCTGAAGTAGGAAAATACTTCAGTTAAAAGTGGATGCTATTAAAGATCAGATGATCCTCAAATATTTGGGTTAACAAACTTAAATTTGAATAGATCTGAATTCTTAGCTGAAACGAAAGACTCCTTCCTGGTCCTTAACTTTTGAGTAATATAATGAGTAGCGAATGGGTGTTATAAAACAACCAAATAGAAAGCTAATAAACCTATTTGGTCTGTAATGTGTAGTCTGCTTCTTCCTTAGTGTTCGTTTTGAGGGCATTTCTAGTTTTACAAGGGGTAGAAACAGGAACTGCTGTAGAAGTCCATGTTACCTTTTGCGAAGGAGATAATGGAATTTCCTTTTGTTAATAGGGAATTTTGTGCATTTCAGTGAAGAGAAATCCCTAGATTTCTGGTAGTATCCAATACACTTCCCCATAATATTTTTCTTGTATTAATTAGACTATACTCTGGGTTTTGGATAAACGTAGCTTTTGTATGCATTTACTAAAATCTGACTGAACAATCTAAGCAAGAGAGCATTCATTAAAGAAATAATTATTTTGCAGGCAATAGCAGTTGAGAGTGCAAGTGTGTTAGTGCACTGCTCAGATGGCTGGGACAGGACTTCACAAGTTTGTTCTCTTGGAGCTCTCTTACTAGATTCCTATTACAGAACAATCAAAGGATTCATGGTAAGCAAGCTGTTGTATTGTTGAATTGTTCCTTGGTAAATCAAAGGATTTAAAATGTTTGTGTGAAAGCAAAGAGTCTAACTGTACTGATGCTATTTTATAATAACAGATGTAAAATGTTTTGCAGACTGCAGTTGGTCTTTCCTTTAGAAATACTTGACTGGGGGGAAGAACTGTGTATTTAAAATAACCTAAGAAACTGAAATACAAATAGATTGTTTTACGTACCCTGCAGCAATGTTGTAATAACTGCCTCTTTCATCCAAAATAAAGAAAAACTTAACTACAAAATAAAGATTCCAAAGTGTTTACATGACACAGATGTACTAAACTATACTAGCTATACATTCTTAATATTTGTCCCAAATTAACTTCATTAAAATCTAAAAATGACATCCCCAGCCACAGTGATATAAAGACCTGAACATATTTAAGCAACTTAAATGTCTTCATCTTTCTCTAGAGGTGATCAAAGAATTTTGATATGAATATTTAAAACTTCACAGTAGGAAAATCAACTGTTTTTGCCATAGCAATGTAAGGGTTTATGGGAATACCTGAAAGTTAAAGAACAAAATTGTACTGATCACAAACTACTAACTGCTACAAAAGGTAAACTGATAAGGAATTAGATAGCTTTGATTAGATAGTGAGAATGTGTAATTGTTAGGAAACTTGTACTTGTTAGGAACCTTGTTTTCTTCTTTTTCAATCCTTCCTGTCAATTGGCATTTTGGAAAGCCTTCTGTCATAAGCAGACAGTCATGTTTTTGGTATTTGATACTGCAACTAGTGATAAAACAAGCTACTGTTGATATTAATAGCATCTTATAGCAGTAAAATTGCTAAGATTACATTGTGTGGCTTTATGTAAACTATAATAGCAAGAATGCAATACTAAAATTTTTCACATACTTAGCAGTTAATTTTTTGAAAGTTGAGTGATAATCCATTTATGTGAATCCATGTAGGTGAAGCTGTAAAGCATTAATATGCTTAAAGTGAGCCTGGTTTAAAGGTATTTTTCTGATTGTCAATCTGTTCAACTTCTTACTAGCTTTAGAAACTAGTTTTAGAAATGTGCTTTGACAGTCTCTTGTAGGAAAACAAAAAATGCACAGTAGCAAAGAGTTGCTTCTACAGTAGTTAATTTGAAATACTATATATATCAATAACCTGTGAGGTTAATGCTATAGATGTAAGATTTACTAAAATTTTGTTAGATACTCTTGTTTTTTCTATCCTGTAGGTTCTGATAGAGAAGGACTGGATTTCTTTTGGGCACAAGTTCTCTGACAGGTAGTTTGCTCATCTGATGTAAAAAAAAATTCACAGTACACTAAAAGATAAATGTTTCATTAAGTGATTTCAAATTTTGCATTAATGTCTAGACTTACGTAGTATTACAAAGAAAGGAAAAATAGCTTGTGAATGTTAAACTACTGTATCGTTACCAGAAATTTTGCAATGGATAAGCTATTTTCAGTTGACATTGTACTTTGTGCACTTTTTATTCAAATATCTATTAGGTGGTTGTTTTACAGATGTAAGTTTCTAATGTCAATGGTACCTCACTTTTGCATGTTGATAACTGCAGCTGAATCTGCATATATGCATAGACAGTGTAAGACAAACCCAAAGCTATCTCTCAGCCATTGAGACAACATAAAACCCTTCTAAAGTTTTGATCTGCTTAAATGTTCACACTTACCCATACTTCTGATGATAGAATAACTCTACCTTTAGAAGTCCTGTATGCCAATAGTTCTGTTTTTCTCCTTGCTCTGAGCGTCACCAGCTATGACAACAGCTTTCCTGCTATTTCCTATTTTATAGTTTACTTTTAGCTCATGTATTTCAAATGTTGACTATGGGTGTAATAGATGCAAAGGAATTAAATTGTCTTGTGTTGCTTTTCTTTACTGAATAAAGATATCTAGCTCTTTACTGAATACAGATGTGATTACTTACAAGTCAGAAAAATAGGTTAAATTTAGGCTTATTTCTATTCATGAATTGCCCCAGTTCTTGAAGTTAGGTACTTTATTTCCAGACCAAAAATAGTGTAAGAATAGCCTGCTGTATTGTTTTTGAACGACAAAAACCTTAGTTGTGCTTGTCTTCAATTTCTAATCTAAGCCAGTTTCAGTCTGTTTATGAAATCTCTTTCAGGTGTTGTCAGTTGGATGGTGATCCAAAAGAGATCTCGCCAGTGTTCACTCAATTTTTAGAAAGTGTGTGGAATCTGATGGAGCAGTTTCCACAGGCCTTTGAGTACAATGAAGCTTTCCTTCTTCAGATCCATGAACATGTCCATTCGTGCCAATTTGGAAACTTCCTTGGAAATTGCCAAAAAGAGCGAGAAGAACTAAAGTAAGCAGGGATATTGTAATGTCTACTTGCTTATTTTGGGAGACTATAATGAACTCCTGCAAATCTGCTCCATTTGGGGCTCTGAGTAGAAGTAAGCTGGGAGGTTTGGTAGTGCAGAAAGTGATGTTGAACTGTATCAGGGAATGGCAGTGTTTTAGCATGCAAAAGCATGAGAAGACAGTTCTAATTTTGGCAGAAAATACCCTGCTCATCTTTAAAGGAAAGTCAAGGCATCTTTCTCCCTCCTTTCCTAAAAGCGGATAAAAAGAAAGTGCTCCCAATTTTCTGTCTGAATTGGGAGCATTTGTTCCCTCCCCTAATCTGTTTTTAGACAACCTTAAAATTGTTGCCTGTTCAAGACTAATAGTTGTCAGTTAAAATTATTAATAGGCTGTCTCAATGCTTTCTGTTGGAAAACTTCTGGAAAGCTTTCAGTGGCTCATCTTTGTCTTAAACTATATTTAAAAAGCATTTATTGCAATGAGGCAAAACTTGGACGATATAAGGACTATTACTTCTAAAACTGGTAGTTCTATCCAACGTCAGCATATACCAGGAAGAAGTTGATTTTAATGAGAGCATTTAATTCAGTTTTATAAATGTTTCTGATGACATCTTTAAATCCATCTTATTTATTATGCTGAGTTGAACAGCTTCTGGGTTTTGTTTGTAGTTGGTGTCTTGACCTTGATCTCTTTTTGCCTTAAGATTAAAAGAGAAAACATATTCCTTGTGGCCGTTCCTTCTGGATGAACAAAAGAAGTACCAGAATCCTCTGTATAGTCCAGACTTTTCTCCAGAACTAACTCTTTTGGAGCCTAATACAGTGTCATTCAATTTTAAGTAAGTTTGAATTGTATACAATATCTTGTCTTCGAATTTGTTTTATCTTGCATAGTTAAAACTATCTGTTACGTGCAGGTTTTGGAGAAATATGTACCACCAGTTTGATCGAAGTATGCATCCCAGGCAATCTGTGTATGATCTTATCATGAACATGAGTGAACAAAATAAACAGCTGGAGAAAGACATAAAAGAACTGGAAGCTGTGAGTATTGCAAAATAAGTGTATTTACTTGTGATTTGTTCCACAAATTCATGTGCAAAGCCTGTAATAATGCTTCTAGCTTTCATATGAATGCCTTTATTGTATGGCCTACCGCTTGTTCCATGTAATGTTGAATTCACTTTTCACTGTGTTCTATGCTGAATGCTAGGCTATGCAGCTGACGTTCTGTTCTTAAATATAACTTATTTTGCCTTACCCAAGAATTATTTCTCCTACGAAAGCACTACTGTAGATACGTCTTGAGCTTTCTACATCTTTCTAACATCTTTCAGTGTATTCTTGCATCTGAACAAACTGGCTCAGTATTTTTCAGATCTGAAGGAAAAGTCGTCATAAGGACATAAGGGCACTGAGTTGTCTGTAAGAGTTCTTGTTTGCTGTAAACTTCTTCCTTGCTAGTACCACTGAGGCCTCTGTCTGTACTCCAGAAAATACTCGTATTGTGATAGTCCCAGATAAGGGACAAGCGTGAAAGTCTTTACTTCTCTATAGACAAACAAGCAACCTCCTGCTCAGCAGCATATTTTAAGCATGTAGTGCTTGTAGCATCTGTTGTGAACTGTGGAAAAAATGTTGGCTTACCCAGTGGCCTAATGCTTATTAGATACCCCAGACTAAATACGTAAAAGTATTAAAGGAAATAATCTGAGTTGGCCAGGAAAAAAAATGGGTTTTCTTTCATTCAAAGCAAAACATCAGTAAAGCAGTGATGCTCACTTCATTATTTTCCATATTTCAGAAAATAAAGCAGAAAAATGGTCAACCAGATGCAGTCCTTCTGAAAGAACATCAGCAGTCTGCTCATCCTGCACCTGTGGCACTGAAAACGCCTCCATGTTTCAAGAAGGAGCAGCCACTGATCCCTGTGAATGATGCTGTAAGAACTATAGAGGGCAGCAACACAGCGGACAATCGCTACAGTGAATTCATGGAAGAGTTTTCAAAAGCTGAGCCTGCTGTTGTCAGTTTAGAGTACGGAGTGGCCAGGATGACCTGTTGAAATCTGGAACGGTGCTTCTCTCTTCCAGCCTGGCTGAATTAAGACATTTTGAGGATGGGTCTGTGCTGCATGACCAAAACATGATTTGTATATTGGCAAGTTTTGTTAATGTAGACTAGAACAGCATGCTAATTGTCAGGTGTTTGCTGTTCTTATATATATGTATACATATAAAAAAAAATTAGTTGTATTTTAAAAGAAATAAGGGCATTTGGTAAGTAGTGACTAAGAACTGAGGAGAGGTATGTCTTTGGACTTTGGGTTGGTTTGCACTAAATTAAAACAGTAATCTTTATTCATTATAGGAAAACACAGGTGGTCTTTCACATTGATTTTATTTGGGCAAGAAAACTTGAACTTTGTATTTTGGGGACTGAAGCTACAAGTGTATATATATATTGCATATAATACAAATATGTATGCCCTTGTTATATGACACCCAGTACTAATTTTCAATGTATTAAGTGCCATGGGAAAAGTATTTAAAAACATTAATAGTTGGCCTTAAACCTGTTGATCAGTAATATTGGTGTTCATGACTACTGCACTCTGTAAACTAACTGTTTACTTTGTTTTTGTTCAAATTGTTTTCCTTAAAACAAGACTGAATACAGGGAATGCAGCATGCCTAAGCTGGCACAGCCTTTCAGCAAATTGCTATTTGAATGTCAACCTATTACTGAAGACTGTTCTTTCTTCCAGTTCCTCTGTTTAAAATATAATAGAGAGCAAAATCAGGCCAATCTAGTAGCTCAGTAGATTTGAGCATAATTGGAAGTATACATTGTCTGATCTTAAGTGTTTTGATTTGTGGTAAGGTATATAAGTAGAATAAAGAGTAAAACACACAAGAAAAAATATAGCCAATATCTGAGCGGAACTTGACTATTCAGATTACTTAATTGCATTGTTTGAGTTCCAAGAATGGAAGCAGAAGTTTGAAAGTAGTCTACTGACATTGTTCCTGAGTACAACAAAAATCTTTAATTTGTCTGGAGCTCATAAGAAACTGAGTGCCTCCTAAATCTTTCTCCGGGAGAAAAACTTCATAATTAGTGAAGCCTCCCTCTTATCTTATAAAAATTTGTCCAACCTGTGCATTTTTATAAATCTGCAGAGTGTAGTGAAACCGCGTATGTAACTATATAAAATCTTCATCTAGCAGGATACAGTAGAAATTCTGACATAAGTTTATATAATGCAGATTTCGATGTTTGTAGCCTCCTAGTAAGGGAGAAGGTTTTTGTCAACTTCTATCTCATGATATTTTCTGAGCAGGTAACAGAAATATTCATATTTGGGTATTAAGATCCCTAGGTATGCTGTTAGATTAATGCCACTAGCTTTTTATCTTTGGATTTAAATCCTTTTTGGTTATAAGTGAAGATGAGTTTATTCCCATCCTAATCCCTAAAGTCTGTTTTGTTAAAATCACTGGTCTGTGCCCCACATAACTTGACATAATTGGTAATTTCCCTCCACATCAAATTAGATCCAGTACTATATTAAGGCCAATATATGTCATGATCAAGTTGCACTTGCAAAGTTTTATGGGTGAAGTTAACTGTGACCCCTGTATTTGGTGAGTATAATTCACTATTTTGTTTGCTTAAAGCCTATAAATGTAAATAAATGTTCATAAGTCTTTTTATTCCTGAAGAGATAATGTCATCTTTAAAATACATTACCCTGTCATTTAAACATGGTTAATTTTTTTCCACTGCAAGTTTTGACTGAGTTTCACATTTGCAATTTGCACAGTGGTGCCTTACAGGGTTGCAGCAAGCGAGGGTTTTGTGCCTTGTTATTTGTTGTCTACCCATCACCTCCTGTATCAAACTGGTTCTGTGGTTTTCCTTTGAAAAACATGTTGTATTATTAAGCTTGTGTTGCATCTCACTATGGAAACAAACTTCATTGACAATATAAGCAAGTGTTATCGGTTTGTACTTGTTTTAATATTTAGCTGCTCTGGTGTGCCATGTACATTTTTTCATATTTATTGTTTAGAGTTTATGGACTCAAAAGATTATATTAAGCTTTTTTTTGCAAATATTGTTGTATGTGTTTTTTACTTTAAGAACAGAGTACCCTTGTATATAAGGCTTTTTAAAAGATTGTTCCCTTTCAGGGCTGCTAAAGTGATCTTAATTCAGTCTTTGGGCCCTTTCTATTGGAAGAGTTCACTCAGATAAGAGAGTTGGGATGCCTTTCAATTTTAAATCAAGGCATGTTAGGTCAGCTTTAAAGTGCTGTAAAATTATCTGCTTGGGCATAAAACCTGCTGCGTTAACAAAACAATGATACTTTGCTGTGGTCAGTATGTGAGTAGTTTTATGAGGCTGATGCATGGAGCAGCCTTCTTACAAAGTCCAGACAGCTTTGCCAATTCGGCCCTCATGGTCACCAGTGAGAAACATTCCTGCAGAGAGGCAGCTGTCTGTCCTTGTTTGCTGTTTAGGCTTAAGCCAAAGCTACCTTAAAGCACGTGGGACCTGTGGTGAGGTAAATAGATGGTAGCACAGTGAGCTCCAACACAAGGCTTGGCAGGACAGCCGGGACTCAGCTCAGTGGGACTGTTCTCTGTCCTTTGAGAAGCTGACTAAAAAGATGTGGCAGGAGCCTTCTGGGAGCAGAAATAATTCTGAGTCATAATTCTGATTCAGAGTTCAGTGGATGAACTTTATCACAGGCATGCTGCTTCAAGAGCAATTACAGTATCAAAAGGTGCCAGTACAGCTCAAAAAAAAATCTGAATTCTTTCTAATTCTTTCTAGCTGTGGCTCTAACTTGCAGCTGGTGCACTGTCCTGCATTGTCCAGGTGGTTGGGAATATAATGTCCTGAGTAGAAACTTGCTATAGTTAGTTATTTCATTGGTTGCAAGACCTGAAGCATGGAATTAGCAGGTGCCAGTTCTGAGAAGGTCTTGAAAAAGTCTGGCTTTCTAAGTTTTGTGCATTGCACTGTAGAGGAAAAATTATCCCCTTTAATTAACAAAGCTGATAGTCTCACCTGAGCAATTAAAACAGTTTTCACATTGTATTCCAGGCAATTTGAAATAGTTATTTCACTAGTATAGGAAGAGTTGAGTTTATTTTTAGGTGGTTAGCTATTGTCATGATGTATTCTTTTAATACAAGTTTAAATATCCGAGTGTTCTGTTTTGTAGGACAACGGCCAAATCAACAGACTAAGAAATTAATTAAGCAATGCTGAACTGAGCCTGAATTTTCCACACATCTAATTACAAGTGACCTAAATCTAGAGCAAAAGCCTGAAGTCTAGAGTCCATTTAGAGAACTGGAACAGCAGTCCTTCCATAAAACTGCACATCTCTACCGTAATGTGGAACAAATGTCTGAATATAATGTTTTCTGGGGAAGGCTATTACAAATCGAACTGCTACAGTTCAATGTATTTCTTACTCATTGTGAGCACACTGGAAAATGCCTTGCAGGGAAAGAGAATGTGTTCTTTCTCTGTAGCTGCTGCTTTCCTAAGACCTTTTGATGGGGAGTAATGCTTCGGCAGAGCTCTGGGAACTTGCTGCTCCTATTCTGGTAAAGCAAGCACATAATGGATGTGCAGAGTTGTTGTGGCTCCTGAGCTCCCTTACAAAAGAAGGGAAGTAGGGCTGGGAGTAGCTTGGCTTAACTACTAACCCCTTGAGGAAGTTACATAAATAATACAAAGAAATTCTGTGTTGAAATAGCACAGGGCCTGTGCTGTTAGCACCTGCTCTTTGAAGACCTGCCCTGCTACTGAACAAGTGGGGCTGACACGAGATCCTCACCTAACTCACATAAGAACCATGATTGGTAAGAGCCATGATTGCTTTCTAGTTTATAGATGATCTGACCTCAAACTCGATCGTTCCTCCTTGGTGGTAGTTTATTCAACTTTAGGTAAGGGTCAGAACCTGGAAGTTGCTCTTGGAACTGTTGGCAACTAAATAAAGAGTTCTAAGCCTATAGCTGATCACAGACTTGTGTATAGTGGCTGTGAAACCTACTTTACCCTTTAGGACTAGATCTTTACACCTGGCTGGTCTACTTTGACTCGGTTTCACCCTTTATGCCATGCTTTCCTCCAGGTGTTGCTTATTGTGGTGCTTGATGTGCCTTTCAGGTGTTACAGACTACTTAATGCTTTGGTTGTTTCAAAAACCTGGAAGTACTGCAGTTTTCAACTATTCTGAGGGCTTGGTTCAGCCTCAGTGAACAACATGGGTGTGCTTACATTTGATCTAGCTGCCTTGACCTGCCTACGTGTTAAAAGGCATTGAAAATCAGCACAGCATCTTAATTCAATGGTGCAACTTCTGTACGCACAATACGCTGAGGAGAAGGATGTAGTCAGGGCCCTGGTCACAGCATGCAGCAAGGAGCAGGACCCTGCTGGGATGCCACTCATAAAAAGCAGGAGCAGCAGAGCTGTTTCCATGCTCAGGGAAGGCATGAGGTGGAAGGTCAGAAGCTTGCTTCTCTATCAGCTTCCAGGTTAGGGAGAACTCAAAGAGCTATTCTATTAAACACTTGAGGCTGAGCAATTCTGCACCGACATCTAACAATAGAATAGGTTTAGATCTGTTTTTTTTTTTTAACCTACTGGCTTCTAGTACTAAGTGTCCTGGTGGTGACTTTGAAATTGGGGTGCAATATTCCGTTTCATCTTGTTTATGGTTTAGCTATTGAGGTCAGTTATACTGTTTATAATTAAGTGGGCTTATGTTTTTTTGGCATACTCTAAAAGTCTTTCCCATCTTAACAACAAGGTTGGCATGTACATATCTTGTGCTCTGCAGATGTCCCTGCTGAAGGCTTTTCTTGCAAGTAGGTAGTCTTGGTAAAGTGCCTGCCAGGCTGCCCCACAACAGCATTCCTAGTTACCTAGCATTACATTTAGACCCAGACTGGCTTGCTTTGCCTTACTGTTACTCTTCAATCTTACAGTTTATCTTCACAGGCTGGCTGTCAGTAATGTCCCTTGACAAGCATCTTTTCATCAAAGAAAACGGGTTTGTTTTTTTTTCTGGCTCTCAGGGATTTCTACCCCTGAACTAGTGAACTTTGAAAAATATTGCTTATTTTCTCTTTCAGGGCTTCTGAGTGCCTCTTGACTTCCACAGTCAGTTTACTTATTGCATTTTAACTTC
The DNA here is from genome assembly GCF_965140915.1 of Aythya marila. Taxonomy (NCBI): domain Eukaryota; kingdom Metazoa; phylum Chordata; class Aves; order Anseriformes; family Anatidae; genus Aythya; species Aythya marila. The sequence goes on along the minus strand of NC_139042.1, from coordinate 20,607,693 downwards.
AGACCTGGCTATTTTTAAAAAAATCATTTAAATGCTGGATGTGGCAAAGGGAAAGAAAACTGGTTTTGTTGTCATGTGTCTGGGAAGACTGGCTGTCTAAACCCATTTATTGCTCCATGTAATGCTTTCTGTAAAAGTCACTTATCTGTGTGCTGGGATTATGCTTGATGTATATTCATGGAAAAACTTCAGTAAATGGAATTTTGTAATGAATATTTTATTTGTACATGTTTTGAAAAGCTATGAAGCTTAAAATAAAATGATCTTAATATTGCCAATCTAATTGGGCATTAAATAGTCCATTTATAATGGTGGGTAAACTTTGGATCTATTGAATAAAAAATTAATTTTGTGGGTGAAACACCTGGTACAGACTAGAAAATATGGAAGTGACTCATCCTATTTGTTTCCTGAATTATCCTGCAACCTTTAGGTATGGGAGACTGGCACGGCCTCCTTCTGTGTTATTGACTGTATGCTGCTGCTCTGTTCATTGCAAACACTCTTCTGTGCTTAACTTAAACGGTAGGAGAGCTTTACACATCTACTCAGTGTTACCATTACTCTGTATTTGGTAATCCAGATTAGTGTTTTCAACTATGTCCAGCAATTCAGAGTACTAAATAGGCTGATGCTTTCAGAAAATCATTCCTATCTTCTCAATGGCTTTTTCAATTGAGTATTGAAAGTTATTTTCATTAAATCTCTGAGGCTTTCAGGGACTGTACACTGATACTGTTCATTTAGCAATGATAGCAAGTGATTTTTGTTATGGTAATAAAGCTCGTCCTAATTACTTGCTGTTAAACATTAGTAGAGCTTCTTGCAGCAGCATTTTACTCATATTTGCTTATAATCCATGTACTTAACCCATCTTGATCTGCATTGACAACATGGTTTCTGTTCATAGATGTAAACTAATGTACCGAGCGTTGGACAACGCGATGCATATACATGTACAACGTTGTCATCTTTGTTACAGATTGGGACCCTCCTGCTGTGGCTAGATGCAATTTACAGGGCTCTCAGTCTGTTGGAAGGTTATTCTAGCAGCTTCATGTCAGGTAGGCAGGCTGTACACTGGAGCTAAACTGCAAGAGAATCGGGATAGTATTATTAAAGGGAAATGTCAAAACTCCTGCAAGCCACAGCAGTACATCTTAACCACATGCCACAACGATCCTAACATCTGTCAGCTGGGTTCTGTCTCCAGCGGCAGTAGCTGCTACATGAAGTGCATCAGCGCGTTCATCCGTGTGCGCTTCGAGGGTGGGGATGCTTCTCAATATGGTGAACATGCACACGGTTTCATAGGGGTATATATGAGTGGTGGGAAGAGCAAAGTTTAAATTCAGTTTTTAGTGTAGTCTAGTGGCTGTTTAATTTGATCTGCTTAGTCCAAGGAGTATTTCTTGCCTCACCTGCCTGAACGTAGGCAGGTTGTGGTTACAGACATCACCTGGAATATACTGTTAAACCTGAGTAGACAAGCTATAGGAAGAATAAGCTGGCTGCAGAGTGTGATGGTTAGCAGCAAGTGGGAGGTGTAAGCTCTGTAAAGGCAAAGCAGGAGATGGACTTTGCATTCATGACCTTTGTGATGGCCACACTGGGAAGTGAGGGCTGATACTATGGTGGCTTTGAGGGTTTTGATGTTGGCTGTGCTACTTTCAGAATTTGATGTAAGACCTGAAAAGATCCTAAAAACATTGTTGTTTTGGATTTGTTCCGCTCCCTGAAGTTCCTCTGTGTAAAACATTAAAGATTGCTGTGCTCTTGCAAGAACCTGTCTGGGCAGTGGACAGGCTTGTTCTCTGAATATCCAGGAGTGCAGATGCGTTCTTCAGAAATACTCATCCTTAAGAAATATTCATCAGCTCTGAGGATAGCTGTTCCAGCTAAGTCCCTCTCTGTGAAAGCACAAGACTGCTGCAGCTTCAGGTTCAGCTTGAGATGAATGTGAGAATGCTTTAATGGGGGAAACACTCCTAGTGATTGAATCTCTTTATTTTCTAATCCTATTTCAAGCTTTTAGTAAACTTGTTTTTTAATATTATGCTGATGGAATAAATGATTCTTAATAAGCCAAATGATTACCTTTTTGCTTGCTGGAATTTGCATGTGCATGATCTAATGGTTTTAGGTTATTTGATGACATGCAAGTGTCCCATTAGTCCACAATATATTCAAGAGGTAAAAGTGTGATTACCACAACAGCATAATAAATGTGACTTTTTTTTTTTTCTCTTCAATGTGTTAAGGACAACACACAAGCAGGAAATAGGCTCCAGTTGATATTATATCATTTATCTGAATGACTTTTAAATGCCTATTGTGGGTGCAGGAAATATCAAAGGAGACTATCGACAGCTATTGTGAAGCATACTGAAAAGTGTTGGTTTGTAGAAGAAAAACGATTGTTTATGCAATCTTCCTGCCTTTAAGAAGGAGTGTGCTTATGAAATAGAAAATAATTTAAATCCTGGTGTCAATGCAGCTAGAATGATCCAGAGGAAGGTAGTTAGTAGGGTTGCAAAAGAAGTGCAAGGACTCCCAGTGCTTGGTGTAGAGCTTCATCTAGGCAAAGCTCAGGAAGAATTAACTTATTGGTTATTTTTAAGAAGTCATAGTGAATTGGCTTTGGATGGGAAGCGCACGATGTACCAGGAGAATGTGAAAAGCAAGCATGGAGTATGATTGGAACCACCAATGTAACCATCACTATGAATTTTGTGAAATGTGATGCAGAGGGAAGAACATTGAGGTTTCAGTGGCCATAAATAAAAGTAGGAGGCTGAACTGAGCTCTAATTCCTTTGCTGCTTCTTACATCCCATAGCAGATGAGTCCATCCACAGTGCCAAAAGACAGCCTGGGAGAGGAGAGATAACTGGTATCTGGGTATTTGCTGATATGAACCAAGAAAATGGAAACAACTGCTTCCCAAGCAGAGATCATGTGGAGGAGATTGCATGCTAAGCACAGATCACAAGGCTGTGAAAGAATGAGTTTCTGCTTACAGACTGTTGCAGCAGAAAGGCTGGTCAGCTGGAGTTCAGCAGTGGGGAAAGGATTAGGGTTAGCAGTGAGAACTAATTTCATTTATTAGCGTTTGAGGTAACGTATGGAGAACTTAAACTATTTATATAACTCTATCATGGAGTTATATATAGCCCTAAAAATTTGAATTCCTGGGTTTTAATTTGGCTTGTTCTACTTAAACATAAGAATCCATATGTAAGTTTGACTTTGCTTTCCTAAACTCTTGCCAAAAATTTAAAGACTACAAACTGGCGTAGACTGCTCTCTTCTCTGCAGCTTTGCACTGAATCCTCTATACTCTATTGGGGTTGATGTTCTTGTGGCTATTCAGTTTCTGATCAGCTCTATTTTCTTGCTTCTCTCTCCTATTCCTCATGTTCAGTCGGACCACAAGGCAACTGAGGCAGAGGAGAGCTACTTGTACGTAGCTGCGGAGATCAGCCAAGGGACAGGGGGTTGCTACCAAGCTGCTCATCTCAGTAACAGCTATTCAAGCCAGCAAGGTAGAAGAATACCATTTGGGATCCCCAGCAATAGCACACCACGTTTGTCCCAAGCTGCAGAACAGTGCAGTAATTACAGCAGGTCTGCGGAAGAGCTAATGACCTGACCCCGTTCTGAAAAGCACCATTAGCCGGGCTCTGCCAAGTGCTCCGAGAGCAGCACTCGAGGAGGTGAAGTGTGGTGCTCTGTCATTACGAGGATTAGGGAGAGCTGTTCTGATTTACTGCAAATAAAAGGAGTTCTGAAACTGTGCTGCTTGCTTCCAGCCTGTTGCTTTGTAGGGTTATTATTTTAACAGGTAATGGGGTACCCTTAGTGTTAGTTACACAGGCACACGCCGATTGTGGATGTGCTCCTAGGAAGGCTTTAGAAACTGGGAAGGTTTCAGAAATTGGTTATCACAGCCTAGAAAGAGTTAGGGCATCTCAGTTCTTATGAGGTCACGGGAATTTGTTTTTTAGGAAGAATTTGCACCATTAAACAGAACTACAGTTGTGCCCCTGGGTGTGAAGCTCTTCCAGCTCCAGAGACTGTGGGGCTCACTATTAAGCCGTGTTTACTTTCTCTGTTTTTCCTGGGTGTTTTTCTCTGAGTTTTCCCCACTTTGTGGATAACAAATATTTTGTATTCAGCTCCAAATTACAGCATGACTTATAGAAGGAAAAATAAAATCCAAGATGCTCCTGTACTTGTTGTAGTAGTTTAAAACTGGTAGCACTTCATGTAAAGCATGTTTTTATCCAAATGATTTTAAGACAGAAAGGAAAAAAAGATGTTTTTGTCTTAATTATGAAAATAATAGTGGGTGTTTGGTGTCATTTTTAATACTTTCCTTTGTAGTGGATTCACACTCCCCTAAAGTGGGTTAGTGAGGCTTCTCTGAAGCCATTGTACTGAATGCTGTGACCTCAACATTTGCCCTTTTCCATTAGGAAGGGGATGGTTTCCTGCATGCAAAGATATAATATATATTTTTTTTAATTTTTATTTTTCCCAAATGATCCATCGATCCATTGTGTTGAAGATGTTTCTACCTGGTTGCTTTGCAAACACAGTAACTCCACCTGGGTGAAGGAAGTGATGTATTCAAAATATCTTGCTTTTTCCTTTTTTTTTTTTTTTTTTTTTTTTTTTTTTCCCTACTTTGTTTTGAAATACTTTATTAGTATCCATCAAAGAATGTAATCTGATAGTGCCATGTACTCCACAATGCTTTAATTGCACGTTCTGGAGATGTAAGTCTTCAAATGTATTGAAGTTTAAGAAAGAGGGAGCTGTCAAGCCTTTGTACTTGGGTTCATATTAACAAACCAGACTAAGCCTCATTTCACTTTTAAATTTTCATTGGGGGTGAAAGGCTGAGCACAGAAGTGCCTTACCAGCACACCCATCCAGCTGCTTACTCCTCCCTGGGGACTCTGCCTCTCTGGGCACTGGAGCTAAGCAGAAGAGAAGCGTGGGTGGGAGGAGGCAGCCTCTGCAGGGGATATAAAACTGCATTCAGTGTGTTTGTTTTTGAAAGAGGATAAAAATGCTATCAAATCTAAATATAGCTTGTTATTAGAATATGCCCTACGACAGTCTTTATGGTGATTCGCAAATTGAAATATTGGCTATGGTTAATCTGAGCTTGAGAGGCAGCTCTCAGCAGTGTTTAGTTCCTTCATTTTAGTGCCATTCAAATGCCAGCATAATTGGAGGCACGTACTCACTCTTGTCATTGCAGAATGAGCTTTCATGTGCCATCTAAACCCAGTTAGAGCTATGGAAAGAGCCCAAGGCTCTGTTACATTATCATTTTCAGCCATAATGCTTATAGTACCAACAAATCACTTTTTTTTTTTTTTTACTTTCCATGGAACAAGATAATAAAAACTGCCCCATTTTCCCTCTTACGTCATTTTTCCCAGATCTTAATATGTAGTTTGTTTTATCAGACCATTTATCAACCCATTTTCTGTTATTTCCAGAACTGTAGTGGGTAGAAGAGGTGCATAAAATACAAGTGAATTTTATAAGTTGTACAAGCAAGTAATGTTAAGTTAGTTGTGTGAACTTTTAAATTGTCCCCAAGAGATCCTAGCACTAACTCAACAGAGACAATACAGAGGTACATGTCAGAGCCATGAATCACGGAAAAACAATGAGAAAGAGATGAAACTTATCACTTGTGACAGCATCCAAATAAATCACTGAAACCCTTGAATGCTCCTTCCAGCAAACCTAGAGGAAGAATCGCGAGCTGCTGGTATGTGGCCAGGTCCCAGTGCCCACTTCTGAGCTGGTCACCCTTGGCTCCATGCGTGGATGAATGCTCATGGTGCACAGCTGGCTTCGGTGCACATCTGAGCAGGGTCGTACAAAGCACATGGTGAAAATGCCTTTTTTTCTCGCTTGACTGTGCAGGGAGCCTTGGGTGAGCGGCTCAGTCACGTGTGAAGTCAGGCGCCGTGAATTGCCTTCCCACAGCTTTCACAGGTCAGAGATCTGAGGTTTGGAGCGGCTTAAAAACATGCCCCGGAAAGTAAGGGCTGGTGAAGGAGCACGGTGCCCAGATGTTAAACACTGCAGAAGTTATTTGATGGAGCATGTCATGGCAGCAGCCTCCAGAGCAGCGCTGGCACCCATTGCAAGCCACCTGCCCACCCTCTACTGTTCACAGAGAGTCAGGGGGCTCGTAGGACACTGTTAGTAGACAGCGGAGACTGATGTTTTGTGCTGAGTTTGGGATGCAGCCCAGAGATGGGTTTGCCTGGTAGGCAAGAGAAATTTAACAGGATTCAGAAAACTGGTGTGCTTAGCTGGTTAGAGACTGACAGATACGTTGGCACTTTGTGAAAGCTGCAAGGAGGTAACGTGCCAGCTTCTGCCTCTTTGCTGCCTTTTAGCTATTAACTTACTGCTTAAGAGCTGGGTGTGAAATGGAAAGCCCCAGTTTTCACACCGCAGACATTGGTGGGTTCAGGCAGCCACCACTCTGGGGGGGCTTAAGCTGTGTGCTGGGCTGAGCAGGGCCATAGTGGAGCAGAAAGCCTGAGAAGTTGCCCCCTCTCATCTTCAGCCTCTCCTTGGGCTTCTCTGTGCTGCCTAAATCTTGCCAGGAAGTCCTCTGGCATCAGGGTCCTGGCCTCTGCTTCCTGGTGCTTCTGGGGCATGTGCTGGGTTGTTGGACAAGGCAAAAAAAAAAAAAAAAAAAAGCAGATGAAGCTGGGAGTCTTCCTAGCATTCTTGTAAAACCTTCTTTACTTATGGTTTTGGCACGGACTGCCAAGTTGGAGATGCTTTCAGGGGTGTATTTCCAACAGAAGGAAACAGGTTACAGCAGAGAATTGCAAATGAAGAGCAGACTACTGCACCCAACCTCCTCAGTCCCTAAATGTGATTCATGATCACTAATGTGGTGGCTGAATCAGTCAGATTCAGCTCTGTAGCTGGAAGTGTAAGCAGTTTCTTTGCATCTGAGAGGTAATATACCCAATACTCACCCACTGGTAGGATGAAGAGTCCAGTATTAAAACCCTAAAACTTTTTATTACATAAAAAGTATATAGAGAGGGCAAAGCACAGGATGCACTGCAATAATGCTGAGCTGTGCTGATACTTCATAGCATAGCTCTGAATTCACTGCGCTTAACAGCTGTGCCCTGGAAACTGTCTATGCTATCCTAAATGGTGCTTGATGAGCAATTTGGGGTGGGCACGTGGCTCATGTTTAGTGATTTCTAACTTTATCTATTGCTTCCAGGATGGAGACCAGGGTCTCAGATCTGGGTTCTGGACCCTACTTAATGGGTGGGTTAAATATGGCATGAAGCATCTCAGAAGGGCAAACTGATGTCCTGCACAACCCATGTAGAGCTTTAGAGAAGGTAATTATAAATCTAGCTTATGCATTTCTAGTCTTTCCTCTTGTTGGAGCTGAGATCCTTCCACTACCTCAGACTCCAGAAAGCCCAGTCCTCTTATGCAACCATTTTTTAGTTCAAACTTCAGCCTCATCCATGTTTCCTTCTGTGGAGTTGGTAGTGCTCATCCCTTTGTGCTGCAGGAGTAAGGACACTTGGCCAGGCACTGGAAGACCCAGTTTCTAGGCAATATCTTGGATGCAATTTGAAATAATACCTCCCTCTTCCCTGGAGCAAGCCTTCAACCAGTTACAAGATCATTCTCCATCCCCCCTGCTACTCAAGGTACCTGATTAAAAGGGGTGCAAGAAGCAGCACAGATCTGTGAGGGCACCTTGGCTAAGAAGATCATTAATGGCATGAAGCTGTATCAGGGGAGGGTTAGGCTGGGTGTCAGGAAGAGGTTCCAAGGTGATTTTGCTCCCTATACACCCTTGTTTCCCAAAGGGCTCAGTGATACCAATGTGGGATCCTCGTTATTTTCAGGTCATGTTCCAGATGTGTCATATTACCATAGATAGACCACGGTCTGAAGGCAGGAAACGAAGCCTGTGGTTGGATACGTGAAACTGGGAAGTGGAAGAAAATACACTGTCATGGTGAATGAATTTTTGAGGTGTTTCTGTGGTCCCCCACTGGAGACAAAGCTCCATGTGCTCTATACAAGTAAGACATTTCCCTGGGCACATAGGAAATCCTCATCTCTGTGTCTCTGAAAGTGCAGAGGTTGAAATAGACAGATATAAATGATATCTGTGTGATGGCCAGCAGTTGCTACACATCAAAGATATTAATTGGTTTCCTATTAGTTTTGTCCTCTGTGAAGGAAAGTCGCATCAAGGTAAGCGTGCAATAATGTAACAATCAGTACACAAAGCAATATTTCCTTTTAATGTGGCAGAAGATGTGGCCACTCTAACAAAATTAATCATGTGAATTATGTGACTTGTTTTCAACAAAGCATCTTAAGTAGTTCATAAATATTCCTGTATGCCAGATTCTCTAGGCAGCACAAGCAAAAAAAACGAACAACTTTACTGTACCCCAGCTCCCTGGAAGAACTGTTAAATTGCTAACAGATACATGATAGGAAGATATTTGGTTTCTCTTAGAGATGTAATAATTTCCAGACTGTAATAAGCTGAGGGTTAATTCTCTATCTTTTTATTTTTAGTCATCCCTGATGGTTGTATGAGAGTAGGACAATGGTTTCACAGTTAAATCTGGAACTCTGGGAGATGTGATTTTGATGACTGCATGTGCTGCAGGCTCTCTCTGACCTCAGATAAGTCATTTAATTTCTGCGTTACTCCTGTTTGCCTGTGGAAAACTGAGATAATATCCTCTTTTCATCAATTCTCCCTTTGGTTTGCTTAGATGGCAATCTATTCAGGTCAAAGATTGTTCTTCTTATTTTATGTGGTGCTCAGACCAATTTCAATGAAGGCCCTGAAGCTTGATCCATAGATAATTCTGTTTTCTAATAGTATTATTTGGAAAATATCTACAATTAATCCATGAAGAGGTACTAAAGTCACCATGAATAATATTTCTTCCCAAACTGCTGGAAACTTCAATCGAATTGCAGAACGACAATATTATGTCTAGCGGTTAGAACAGCATACAGTTGGTGGATGAATGTCTCCAGCATCAGCACAGTCTGCATTTTTGTCTTTAATGCTGAAGGGCTGTTTTTACTCTAAGATGTATGTTATGTCTTGCTTTGTGTTTATGTGTTTGCTGTGTCTTTACACTGAGTCTTAAAAAGCTCGCAAAGGAAAAAAAAGAAAGTCCTGCAGAAGCTACATCACAGCATACCGAGTTATTACTGGTTCCAGCTGAACTATCAGGTGAGGAAAAACAAAAAAATGTCAGATAAAATATTAAATATCCCAACATCCACTGGTACTTTCTCTTCCATTAATTTGTAAGGAAAAACTGAGGAATAACAATTTCTTGTGGAAAACCACAAAAAAAAAAATAACAACAACAACAAACAAAACAAAATCCCAAAGTGAATGGAAATTCAATACATACTTTTAACACATTACAGATTCACACAGATTCACAGAATTTCTAGGTTGGAAGAGACCTCAAGATCATCGAGTCCAACCTCTGACCTAACGCTAGCAGTCCCCACTAAACCATATCCCTAAGCTCTACATCTAAACGTCTTTTGAAGACTTCCAGGGATGGTGACTCCACCACTTCCCTGGGCAGCCTGTTCCAATGCCTCACAACCCTTTCAGTGAAGAAGTTCTTCCTAACATTACTTTCCTTTGTAAACAGGAGTCTTAACTGTTATATCCAGGGACCTTGGGGAGAAACTGGAAAGTACAAAATCAAGCAGTAGCTAATGAGGATGACGAAAAAATACATTTTTTTTTTTCCATGAAACTGTTCAGAATCAGTCCCTGCTTCCCTGAAGGTGTTGGCTGTCTCCAAGGCGTTACACATCTTTAAAATGTCTAATCTTAAAATCCTCAGAGTCACAAATGGAGATGAGTGTGGTGGTCTTGCACCCTACTGACCACTTGCCAAAGCTTTGGTTCCTCTTTGACACGCATATGCAGGAGAGGCCCCCATAGCAAAGTGCCCCTGGGGTGATTTCCTGAGCATCTTCGCAGCTTTTAGCAAGTGTTACTGGCTCCTTGCCTGTGAGGAAAAGCCCACGTGGACGTAGTCACAAGAGGAATTTATGTGAAAGAAGACTTCAGAGTATTCAGTAACAGGCTTTCACTGAAACATCTAATTCATTGCTTAATGGAATGGTGTACAAAGTCTTGTTGCATTGTATAATTTGTGTATATTAGCTTCCCTACCTCCTCAGTGAATGTCTCTATTCATACTAGAAAATAAAACATGCAAGATTTTTCTGTTCTCTCATTTTCCCAGAATTTGCAGATTGTTGTTAATTGGACTTGTCTTAAGTGTGATGTTCCCTGTTTGTTGCTGGATGGGATGTGCCCGAACTGGGAGCGTGAACAATTATCTTCTCAGTGTGTGAGGACTGGAAGGCAAAACATCCGAGTCTTTCTTGTGTGACAATGCTTGGTGTGCCTAATGGCTATTTATTTATAGTGGCAGGCCTACAGATGACATCCTGCTGCTTCCTGCACTTGTTTAGCTGCCTGAAATGCTGCTGGTTACCCGTAGCTCCTGTCCCATCAAGGGATTCTCTGTGGGTACACTGGCTGGAAAAGAAAGGCCAAGGAGAGTGCACTCCCTCTGGTAGACCAGAAGAGAGAACTAGTAATGGGAGATGTGGAGAAGGCTGAGGTACTCAGCAGGTTCTTTGCTTCAGTCTTCACTGCCAGTCAGGATTCCCATGTCTCTTGTTTCCCTGAACCTGTAGATGAGGGCTGGGGCAGCAAAGTCCCTCCTGCTGTAAGCAAAGAGCAGATTTGAGACCACATGAAGGAACTGAACAGGTACAAGTCTCTGGGGCCTGATGCCGTGCATCCCAGGGTCCTAAGGGAACTGGCTGATATAGCTGCCAAGCCTCTCTCCATCATGTTTGAAAAGCCTTGGCAGTCAGTTGAAGTCCCTGGTGACTGGAAAAAGGGAAACAGCACTCCCATTCTAAAAAGGGTAGAAAGGAGGACCTGGGGAACTACAGGCCAGTGAGCTTCACCTCTGTGCCTGGGAAGGTCACAGAACAGATCCTCCTGGAAGCAATGCCAAGGCAGATGCAGGACAAGGAGGTGATCTGACACAGCCAGCATGGCTTCACCAAGGGTAAATCATGCCTGACCAACCTGGTGGCCTTCTACAATGGAGTGACTGCATCAGTCAACAAGGGAAGACCGACCGATGTCATCTACCTGGACTTCTTCAAGGCCTTCGACATGGTCCCACATGACATCCTGATTGACAGATTCAAGAGAGATGGATTTGAAGGATAGACTATTCAGTGAATAAGGAATTGGCTGGATGGCCACACCCAGAGAGTGGTGGTCAATGGCTCTATGTCCAACTGGAGGCTGCTGATGAGTGGTGTACCTCAGGGGTCTCTGGGTCCAGTGCTATTTAGTATCTTTTATATCTTAATATCTTTATCAACAACACAGACAGTGGGATGGAGTGCAGCCTCAGCAAGTCTGCAGATGACACCAAGCTGAGTGGTGCAGTCAATAACAACAGAAGGAAGGGATGCCATCCAGAGGGACCTGGATAGGCATGAGAAATGGGCCCATGTGAACCTAATGATGTTCAAGTCATGAGCATAGTCTGGGTGAAGAACTCACTAGGAGCAGCCCCGCAGAGAAGGACCTGGGGGTTCTGGTGGACAAAAGGCCCAACAGGAGCCAGCAAAAAAGATGGAGAAAGACTTTTTGCTTAAGCAGATAACAGTAAAACAAAAGGGACAAGGTTTTAAACTAAAAGAGGGGAGATTTAGATGCTATGAGGAAGTTCTTCACTTGGAGGATGGTGAGGCCCTGGAACAGTCTGCCCAGAGAAGCTGTGGATGCCCCATCCCTGGAGGTGCTCAAGGCCAGGCTGGATGGGGCTTTGGGCAACCTGATGTGGTGGGAGGTGTCCCTGCCCATGGCTGGGGGGTGGAACTGGGTGGTCTTTATGGTCCCTTCCAACCTGATAAATTCTATGATTCTACAGTAATTTGAAGAAGCTTTGTATGTGTGTAGTGCTCTAGAAGCTGAGACCACGTAAGTGAAGTAGGACTTGATTAGCACTCTTCGTTTTATGACAGCTAACATTTTTCTACTTTGTCTCTTGGTTTTCAAGAGCCATAAACCATACCCTTTGCTTTAATAGCCTGTAATTAATGCATATTTCTATATACTATCAACACACCTGACATCTCTTGTTCATGTAGTATCTAAACATGATGTCTGTTTTTTGTGTCAACAACCGAATTCCTCATTCATGTCATGAAAAAAACCATGCAGGTTGGATCCTCAATGCTTTCCTGAGCAGCTTAGACTATTCTGTGTCCTTTCCTAATATCCTTAATCTCTGCTTCTGGCAAATAAGATACTGACCTACTTTATTTTTTTCCCTTCAGAAAGAAAAACAATGTGCACGTGGTGGAGCAGCAGCTACTGCTGTTTCCTGACTGCAAGAAAAGAGTCACCGTGCCCCTGGTTAGGGTTTTGTTAAAGCCACTCCTGTTCTTATGTCCTCTCTCCTCACCCTGCATGGGGGCACTCACTGCAGCCCCATCCCCTTGCTGCCACTGCACCGTGTGCTGTTACTCAGGTCTGGACAAAACAGGAGAAATTCAACACATTCACACAAATTGCCCACAGATGGGGATGAGTTAATTAAGGGTAAGTGGACTCCGGGGCCCAGCCCCCTGTGTCGGTGCTCCCTGATGCAGCAATGACTCCTGTCTGCAAAGCTGGAAGGCTGCCAGCAGCTCCAGAGGCCACTGCTCTCTGACACGTGCTGCACATTGTGCAGCTCCTCTTTGCCCTTCACCTTAGCTGCCAGTTATATAGAAAATGCATAGAGACTGGGGACCGTGGCACTGTGTTCCCTTTGCACATGAACGGCAGTACTTGGTGGGGTGGAGTGGAAATGGAGGCATTTTTTCCATGTTTTCCCATCTTCCCCTTTCGGCATTGGATGATGGTATCAGTGTTGACTGCTTGTCTCCTGCTTGTTTCATGGGCTTCTTCCACTACATCCAGGAGCTCCAGTGCTTCACAAGAGGACTGTTACACACAGATGAGAGCTAGGCACCAAAATAGAAAATCAATAGTATGCAAGCGGTCTCCTCCCACACATGCTTTTGAAAATCTCCCCCACAACCTTTTGCATCAACACTAACCAGATTTCACCTATAAATCTGCTGCACTTAATCTCCCTGAGTACCTCTCCAGCACTCGCCTCTCATTGCCAACTTAAGCTCCCTTATTGACAGATGCACACAAACAACTTTTTTTTGCCCCCCTTCTCAATCCTCTATTGTTCAAAACCAACACGTGACGACAGCTCTGGCAGGGCTGCATCTGTCCTGCTTGAGCTCAAAGTCGTGAAGGGTTTGAAATGGGAGGGCAGAGCTCTGCTCCTGCCCAAATTTTGCAGAGCTCCTTCCGTGAGGTAGCCAAGCAGCCCTGGTCCCAAATTCAGGGGTTTATGTGGGCATTTCTGCCTTCCCTGCACAGCCCTGGCACATATCTGTGCAGTTGCACTGTGGCTGTTGGATGTTTTACCCTTGGCTGCCTTTAATGCTGTCTTCAAGTGATTGTTTCAAAGCTGCCTGATGCCACATCAAAGCAGCAGCCCCGACAAAGCACATTCAGGCTGGGAGCTGGGGTGGAAAGAGGGAAAATTTGCAGCAGAGTGCTCATGCAGGGTGTTTTTTCTTTTGCTTCGATGGGAGTGAAGGGCATGCAGGAGACCTGCTGGCAGAAGGGGGAAATTTTATAGGTGTGAGCTTGGCCAGGCAGAAAATCCAGCGCATCACAGAATGATGTTAGCTGTGTTTTTTTTTTTTATTTTTTTATTTTTTATTTTTTTTTGTTTTCTGATTGCCAAACTTTATATTTTTTATTTTTTATTTTTTCCAAATATTGATTGTTGGTGTTGGAAGGAATACTGCGACTATGGCAACAGCACGAAGAGTTAACAGGATGCCTGATGCGAAATGCATTGGCTCTTCATGTAGTAAAAAGAGATGAGTAAGCTGAGAATCATAAGAAGACCTAATCTCCATTTCAGATCTTGTTTAAGAGATTAATTATGGAATACTGTAGACCTAATTAAACACGTAATCAAGGGCAAATAGGCGCAGCCTTACACCAACTAACAGAAATATAAAAATTATTGTGCTGGAACAGACTATTTCTCTAATTAGAAAGCAAGAAACAGCTACAGCCTCTTACAACTCTTGTGTAGAATAAACCAAGAGCAGCAAGAAAAAGAGCTCTCACTGGGTTAACCCATAAAATCCGTAGTAAATAAAAACTGAAGACCTTCTATAGCCACAATTGCAGTGAGTTTTGTGGGTACAAGGAGTCCACATATTAATTATTTTTTCACTTGCACAGCATAGTCAATTTAAGAAGCCTAAATTACCATAAAAATCATGATTTCAGTTCATTACTAATCAGCTGAACAGCTAGAGAAACAGAAACTTGAGTACTGATGCAGCGCTCCTGTGTTCTCCTGGAAAATCAATGCAAAAGTAGAAATATAAATCAAGAGTCTTGATGTTTGGTTGTTCTGTCAAGATGTAAGGATTTAAGGAAGTTACCATGTAAATATTCACCACTACCCCCCCCCCCCCCCAAACAACAACAACAAACAACAACAACAACAACAACAACAACAACAAAACACTCTGGGGGATGTGAAATCACAAATTTAACTAATTGAGATAACTAATTCCAGGCTCCTCTTGTCAGCCGGCAGCACTTGATTTTGAGGTTTTGCTTTTCACTGAGCTCTTGTGAATTCCTCGTTGACTGCCCAAGTGCCTGCCACTTAGAACAACTGGCAGTTGTGTGGTTTTTAAAATGTTTTAATGAAATTGTCTCACCGACACATCTGTTTGGCCCTCTGAATCCTGCTGTTGCTCAAATCACATGTGATTGTTGAATCAACTGTAGCCTCAAGCAGAGGACAAAGATGTGCCTGTGTGTGTGTACTCTGTGTTAGCTGTTTAGTTTCAAGGTGTTTCTGATGCCCTTTGCAGCCCCAGAGAGAAGTGCTGCCACCACCTTTTCAGTGTGGGCATGGTGGTGAAGCTGCTGACGCTGCTTACAGATCTCCCTGCTCCTCTCCTTTGGGCTGCCCAAGCCACTGGTGAAATTTTTTTGGGATGCAGCACTGCAGCATCACCATTTTGGCCTTTTCCTTGGCTTTCCTACCCACATGTTTAATGTCTGCACCTTTCTTCAGGCCCAGCCGTTAGCCAGACTGCTGTTGCACACTGGTTTGTTCTCCCCTGCCCTTCACCTGTTACTCTGGCTCTTTTTATTTTTTTTTTCTTCATTTCCTTGCTCTTTCTTTTTATAACTGGTCCATCTGGACAAATTCATTTTATCCTCTGCTCCTGGAGCCGTTTCTCAAAAAAGCTTGTCCTTTCCTGTTTTTACTTTATTGCATCAAAGAAAGGAAGGCCCACACTACTTTTAAGGACAAGAACACAAACTTTGAAAATAATGCTGAACATAATGCCTTTTATCCACATTGTGTGGGAAGAAAAGAAGTGAACAGATCACCTGTGCTACATTCAACCTTTGAAGAATATCAAGGATAAATCTAATTTTACCTGGTTTATTTTTCCCTCAAGGGATTTTTAAAGGACAGAGCAGAGAGATGTCCTTAAGTAAGGAAGTGACCAGAAACAAAAATCATATGAGCATGGAATCACTTAGGTTGGAAAAGACCTCCAAGATCATCAAGTCTAGCCATTAATCCAGCATGGATGAAGAAGATGAAGAGGTTTTACCAGGCACTTTCTGTGAAACTCAGCCACTTCCTATGCCACCAGATTCCTCTCTTGACTGCGTTGCTTTTTAACAACAAAAGGAAACTGTGAGACAAAGATCTGAACCAGGAGATCAGCAAGGGGTGAACTGAAGTAGCTCACACCGGTGATGGTGTTTCTTCAATCGAATGTGGAAATAAGGACTGCTGCTGGAACCTGGCTTGTGGCAGGCAAGCTCAGGAGCCCTTTGGGGCTCAAATAGTCTTACTTCATGTGAAGGTAGGTATTTTTTTTTGTAAGATTAATTTAATTAGAAAACAACTATCCTGGCCAGATTGGTTTTCTCCTTGCCTAGAAAGGACAAAAGGAAAAGGCATTTCCCTTCCTCGTACCTTCATGCAATGCCATCTGCAAGTTCAGGGATACTTAATCTCCTTGTATTTCAGCCACGCATGGAAACAAGGGTGAAAGCAGGACCTCAGCCTGGTCCCACCTGTGGTAGTACTGGTGAAACCCCTCTGGAGCAGCAAGGATTGGGGCTGACTTTCTATTACAACACCCACAGCCATTTCTGTCTTCAGAACATTGTTTGGGGCTGCTGGCTGCTCCACAGTCTGCAATGCCTGCACTCCAGCTGTGTTTCCAGCCTTGCTTTGCAGTATATTGCTTTTCAGCACAACCTATACAATGACACTACCACAGAAATGCAAGCACTGGGGCTTGGGCAGCCATGATCTGGCCTTCTGGGTCATTATTTTTGTGTGTATAACCTCAGCATCAGCTTGTGCTACAGCAGCCCAGGGTATTTCTATTTCTCAGCTGCACTTAAGTCTATGTTTTGTGTTAGAGACAGAAGACAAGGTGTTAATTCTACATATTGTACTTTCCATATGGCATAGCATTATCATCTTCCTGTCCTCACCCTTTGCTGCTTTTTGTTTAAATCTTCAGTTCTTCGTCCACCATTTCTCTGCTCTTCTTCCATGTGCACAGATTCACACAGGGGCAATTTGGTGCAGAACCACCGGAGCCCATGGAGGTCTGATGAGAGATTTGGGCTGAGCTCTGTCTCCATGTAACCTTCTTCCCCATCTCCCACCTCTTTTCCAATTTATCTCCAGCAGACAACAAAGCTAGCTCCATTCTGGTCCCACTTCCCACACATCCAACAGCCAAGTGTCTTCCATGTCAAGCAGAGAGAATGCATTTTTTCTTTTAACAGCAAAGTTTTGTGAATCAAGCACAAATATTCCTTTACAATGATGCTAGTAAGATTAGCATAAACCAATGCCCTGAATTTACATTTAGCCACTCAAGGTCACTAGTGACATCTCTGCTTTTGAAATGGGGAATATAGCCACTGCAGTTATCTTTCATATTAAAATCTATGACTTTCTTCAGCTTTCAGAGAGAATGTGGAGAAAAGTGAAAAAGGTGTGATGCTAAATATGAGAGCTGTCTGCTAGAGCTGTTTTTCCCTTAAGCAGAAATGACTAAATCTGCACTGTTTGCTGCAAATAAAATTAGTGGCTAAGGCTTGCAGAAGTGGAAATGTCGATGGAGACGTGGGTCCTGCAGAGCTGCCAGGAGTGTGGGACTGCATCCAGCCACATGGACCACCCACGGCATGCACCACCTCTTCCTGCTTTGCAAGAAGCCAGGTGAGATGACTGCTTCTATCCTGGGGTTCAATGCAGTTATTCATATATTTATTATCAGAGCCAAAGCCAGCCATTCCTACTTTGGAAACAGTGGCTTATCATAAACTTTGTGTTCTAGAAGAGCAACAGAAAGATGTGCAAAGTTCTGCAGTATCCCAGTGTGAAAATGCAAGAAACGTGCTCAGAAATATGACTTTTACGAACATCAGAGCCTCCGCTCGTCCACTTGAATGGCTGGGGACTGGGCCAGGGCTAATGAGTTTTGCAAATGTTGTTTTAAAATCCTGTTAAAAATTTGTAGTCTTAATAGGGCAGTAATCCACACATGCTGTAAGGCTGGTCACTAATTAAATCATGTTGAGACTTAGAAATGCAGATAAAGGAAGCAGGGATTAAACCAGTCTGGTAGTACTAGTCTCTTTTGGAAGTTCTCAGGTGAGTTTTTACAGAAAACTGTTCAAATGACCACAGAGACAGGAAAATGCCTATTAAAAAAAATCCTTGATTACTGCATGGAGCCTGTATATCTCTAATAGTGATCTCACTGAATACATTAAGGGAAAAAATAGTGTGATGCATAGGAGAGAACTTTCTGTAATTCAGTACTATTCAAATCTTGTTTTTGCATGTGAGATGAACCTGTTCTTCCTTTCTGTTACTAACATAATGTATCAGCCTGGGGCAAAGACCCAAAACTGGTGAGTTTGAGGGGTGTCAAACATGGCTGTAAGGCTCACAGAGATATTGTGCATAATGTGGGCCTTGCCAGGAAGTATGCATTTTGTATTTCCCTCCATGCCAGCCACAACTTTCCTTTTCTCTCTGGAAATACTACGTCCTCTGGAAGTGCTTGATTCCCCTTGGAGAGGGCTGAAGTCTGGGGTTAGAGAGTCCACCTCTCCTACAGTCCTCGTGAGACCTCAAGGAGAGGAAAATCCTCTCCTGGCTCCATGCGGTGCCTGCAGCCCCACATTTCCCAACTCCTTGCAAGAGGAAACTCCTTGGTACTCCTCAGGGGCCTCTGCCTTCATTTGGCTGTTCATTAAGATGCTTAAATGCAAATGTTGGTACTCACATTATGTTGCCCGGATCAGTACTTTTCACTTGAAAATCTGTAGATGTAAATTTCTGGAAAGGGCAGCCTTCTGCATCTCTGGTACTATCTTACATAATCAGATCCCCAGGGTGTTACAGATGTGGTACAAAAATAACTACATCCATGCCTTTGTAATTTAGCCCTGTAGCATGATGGACCAGCTATGGCTTATGGTAGGAAACCCTCAGATAGTGGGAAACCCACTCGACAGGGATTCAAAGTAGCATTCTCCAGGGCCTTCTTTCTTCCAGACATGTACAGTGAAAATCATGTTACCAGTTTGAAATGCAGGAGGACGAAAGTGCTTCGTTATTTTTTTTCCTGCCATTTTGAGAGTATTTTGTGTTATTCTTGTTCTCATTATTTCTTATTAAGTGTAAGAGAGACATGACAAACTGTGTACAAACCCTTTATTAAAATGTTCAGAAACCTCTCGAGCATATTGCATGCTTTTAACTGATAACAGCTTCATATATTTCCTTAGGGTCTAAGACTTTTTCTTAGTCCTAAGACTTTTCACTTTTCACTTCTGATGTTAAGAGAAACTTTTCTGATTATTTTTTTTTGTCTCCTTATCTAGAAGCAAATACATTTTAATGCTTTATTATAATTGAATATCCATAATGTTCAGTGTAGAAAATAAATAAGTAAGAGACTCTTCCAGGAAATACCCTATCAATGCTATAAATGATTAATAGAAAAGCATCATTCCCTTAAAATGCTTTACCATGTTTGCAGTCCAAAAGCAAGAGTCAGGTACTGGAGTCACACCAAATTGACATTAGTGTGTGATACCGTGTTCTGCTCTACCTTAATTTATATGCACTCTTATCTTTGCTTAAGTGATATCTAAGTGCTTCCCAATTATTCATTAAGGGAGATAATTGATGTGATTATTTTTTTCTTCCCCTTTCCCTTTTACTTGTTCAACAAAGTATTTTGGTAGGGTTGGTTTTCTTTAGGGTGCACAGAGCTATTTATTTACTTTGGAGAATCCAAGGAGAAAACCTGTACCTTGCACTCAGGGCAGAGAGCTGTGATGCTGAACAGCTCCAGCCCCTGTAGGAACCCATCCCTGGAGCTTAGGCTGGCCCCAGCGTGTTGTCTCCTGCTCCTGCATGTGAGTCAGAAGACCTGGTCTGCCAGAGACGAGTTTCTCATCCCTGGAGCCATATCTGGACACAGGGCCCGACACCATGACCTTGACTTGTCACTTCCACTGACACCTTGCCACCTTGTCACAGCAGTGCTGGATGCCCACGAGGTTCCTCCCACACCATGCTGGCACGTGGCAGAGGTGCCTCTGTGCCATCAGAAGTGGCCTCGCTGATTTCCAAGGACACTGCACCGAGCCCTTTCTGAGCTGAATTTGGGTCAGCATAGTTAGGTTTTCACACACGCTTGTCTGTTAACTATCTCAGACCTTCCAGCCTCCACGAGATAGCCTCACACCTCTACACTTAAAATCTCCCTAGAGAACCGAAGGAGCAAAGATTTAAGCTGATTCACATCAGCTTTAATTAAAACTCAATTAAACTCATTCAGATTTAAACGTCTGGGAGGCAGATGCACGATCCACACTTAATTACCGTAGCACAACCCTCTTCAACACCCACGGGTTTGTGGTGGGCTTGTGCTTGGGGGCTGACGGGGTGGGCCATGGGGTGCAGAGCTTGGCCGGGGTCCCTAATCCCCTTGTCCCTGCTCCACAGCAGTCCTGTATGCTTACTGCACCTCGTGAGGCCAGCAGCTGTGGAGCGGCGGTGCCACCCCCACAGGGTCCCTGCTGGCGGTGCCGTGCTGCTGAGAAGCTGCCTCCAGGCTCACGGGGCCTGGTGGTGCCCAGCAGCGGCTGCAGCCATATGGCTGCTCCAGGGGCTTCCTGGCACGGCCCCCAGCAAATCCTCTTAGTTCAGCTTTTCACCCTCCTTCTTGCCTCTTTGATGCTGGACTTGCCTGGCTGAGCTTCTGCTCTGGTCCCAATTCCCACCGCAAGCCCCAAGGCTCTCACAGCCTGGAGGTGGACGTGCCCTTCCTGTGCACTCATGTCTCAACCCCAGCTCAAGGAGGGGATTCTGGGGTTGCGTCTGCTCAAGGTCCTGCCTGGTGGTGAGGCAAGTGGCATAAACTGGAGGTGTTCAAGGCCAGGCTGGATGGGACTTTGGGCAACCTGGTCTGGTGGGAGGTGTCCCTGCACATGGCAGGGGGTTGGAACTGGGTGGGCTTTATGTTTCATAGGAAGCCAATACATTCAAATCTTTCCTAAGGCCGTTATGAGGATTTTTGTTACCATTTAGAGAACTTGAAAAGCAGGGAATACGATGTTCTTGTGCCGAGTGGAAGTAGGTGCCTAGCCTCCTGAACCAGGGAGGGTACGTTCATGGTAATGAGAGCTTGTTGCAATTTATTCTGTTCCTCAAAATCTAGGTAGGAAAACAAAAATCCCTGCTGATGCCTTTTCATTTTTGAAGCAGCACAATAAAAAAACAGCTGTTGAAGCTAATGACTGCATTTGCATAGATTACATGTGACAATCCAGCACGCAACGGGGTGTCCTGCCATGTAGACAACGAGCCACAAGGGTGATGCACTTCTTTGGCATTTACTGCCAGAAGTCAGACGCACTTCTGCAATAATAACGTCAGCTCACTTCCAGGGGGGCTTTGGCTACGGGCGACAGAGAAAATTACTGATTTTCTCTTGTTTTCCAAGCCAAAAGGCGGAGGGCTCTCTCCCGCCAAGTGCAGAGAGGTGGAGGAGGGAAATCGGCTTTCATGATGGCACCCAGAGTAAACCATCATCCTTCAGGGTGACAAGGGGAAGGGGCCCGATGGTGGTGAGCTGTCCCCTGTCCCCCAGGGCTCTGGGCTGGCTGTGCAGGATGGCTGTGTGCTGTCCCGCAATGAGCCAGAGCCCGGAGAGGGAGGGCTGGCGCCTGCCTGGGGGCACCGTGGCTGGATGCCATGTAGGCTTGGAGGGAAAAAAATAGCCCCTTTGTGTTTTCTGCACAGTGTCCGGGTTTATGGCATTGCTTTGTTATTCTTGCAGTGTTGGCTATAGACAAACACAGGAGGACAATTTATATCCCAAGGCAAACTGGCTCTGATATGGTGCTTCTCCTTTTCTCTTTGCTTAATTGGGCTAACAGGAAAAGACAACAGCTGCAATGGTGGGAATGAAAAAAGCATTTGCTTGTCCTGTTTTTGACAGCAATCAGCTTGACAAGGGATTATCAATTGATTTGAGATAACTGTTAATGCTGGGTGCAGTTTGGTGTCTGTTTATTCCCTTTACTGTTTCACAGATACAGTTGCACGAGAAAATAAAATCACAGAATCACAGAATGACTGTGGCTGGAAAGGAGCTCTGGAGATCATCTAGTCCAACCCCCACCACGACCTCTCCCCAAGCAGGATCACCTAGAGCAAAACAATTATTTTCAGGGAGAAAGCATGCTTCCACTCTAAAGCATGCTTAAATAAGACCAGAATGTGAAAAGGAGAAGAATTTCTGAAAAAAATGCTTTGGGACTCCTGTGTGTTTATGTATGTGTGCACTTGTGTTAATGAGTGTCATGATGTGAGCAATTAAAAAAAGAGACAGGTCACGGGCACATGTTTTTGAGACAAATCAGGTCATTTTCTCCAGGATTTGTCTTCCAGGACTGCAGATCCAACAGTCACAGAGTGCTTCCTTCTGTTCCTGTAATCCATGAGAACATGGCAAAGCTCCGCAACCACCTGTCAACCTATTTTTGTAAAGTGCCATAGAAAAACTCCTTGAAAAGGACTAGATGATCTTGACTGCCCTATTGGATACACAGGATGTCTTTTGCATTGATGCCTGGGTTTCGCATTTGGTGTTGCTGGAAGCAGGGGGTGATGAACCTTGGCCGTGAGTCAAGAGAGATGGGCTTCCCCCAGCCAGCCAAACCTATGCTGCTGGTTTTCAGGTTGTTTGCCCCTGGCCCAAATCCAGCACTGTGGAGCTTGGTGGGAATTTTGAAAATGTCCTTGGTAGACGCTGAACCCAGCTATTGTGTGAGGAAACACCACTGAGGAGAGCTCTCCAGCCCCCAAAGGGCTGTGGGGTGCTTGTTCTGCATCCTGGGTACCCTACCAGCCAAATCCTGGGGCCCGATCCTATGGGTCCTACATGCTCCTTGTGCAAATGGTGCTTCTCCAGGAACCCACTGCATCCAAGCAGGAAGAAAAGCAGGAGTGGAAGCCCCAGTGATCATCCCTCTTGGTGCTAATCTATTCTTAAACTAAACTGTACTCTTTTGATATTTTAGTAAAACTGTCATGAATCAACACCCACTGCCTCATTTTTCTTAGCGACACACACACATACAAAAAGGGGGGAAAAAGGAAAAAAAAAAAACAACAAGCCATCCTCTAACTGACATTCATATTGAATTGATCAAGTGATCTGCTGTCAGAGCAACAGCTCTCATCAAAAATAGCCCTTTGGAAAAAAACTCTGGTATTATTTGTACAGCGTGTGCCACACGATGCTATGTAGTGAAAGCAGGGTGTCAGCGACCAGTATTAAAAGGAGATCACCGAAAGTGTTGTGTGGGAAATGAATCATGTGCCTCTACAAGCTACCAGCATCCCTGTGACTGTCTCTAACTGATGAGTGCACTGATGTGTAGCAAGGCATCATTTTTAGAAGGAGCAAGCAGTGTCAGATTTCTTTAAAATCCCTCACAGCTCTGAGGGGCTGATAAAACCAAAATCCAGGCTGCACCAAGCCTTCCCAAGGGAGCAGCTTTGACCACAACCCCAGTCCTTCCTGCCAGCTCCCAGCCATGGCAGTAGCTCTCCTGGTGCAAGAAATGGGGACAGTCAAGTGCACATACATGGAGCAAGGCACCTGTTTGCATTACAGTGGAAAAGGTTTTCTTTCTGTGTAACTGTTTTCTCCAAAGAGGAAAAAAAAAATGGAGGCTGAAAAATGTTGGCTGATATTTTTGGGAAAGGGAGGAAACAACCTGAAGTCCATGAATGCTGAAACATTTGGTGAGAGGCAGATGTGAGCAAACACAGGCGCTTTTCTCTGAATGTTTAACTCGGGCTCCCTTTGCAATCAGAAGAGACAGAGCTTTTAGGATAAGATTTATCTCACCCAGCCTTAAGCTGACATATAAAATAGGTCAAATAAATTACGCCCTAAGAATACCTATTTTCTGCCACATTCAGGAAAGGGGATTTAGGCTAACTAGCAGCAATGCAGCTGTTTACTCTGTGGCTGGTTAAAGCACAGGGAGATGAAATCCAGCCTTTGGTTTGAAACAGATTGAAACCAGTGGTTCCTACAGGTTTCAAAGGCATAGCCAAGTTTTTTGTAGCATCTTGCAGTCAGCTCTTTGGGAGGCTACTGAGACGTATGCTATTACAAATTTAAAATAGGCAGTGTTTATCTGATTCAGTGTGGCTCAGATAGGGGTAATTGCAGTTTTGGGGGTCCTGAAAGAAATACAGACAGTGAATTCTGCCATTCGTTCAGGAAACTTGTCATGATAATAGGCACAACTATTTCTTTCCTCTCCCACTATGGTCCCAGGCACAGATTTGCTTCCAAAGCTTTTTAGTAATTTCCTTGTTTCCCATGTACTCAGGTTTCTTTTCCCCCTTTCACATATGACCCTTGTGTCTTTTCACCTGAGCTCGAAAACTTCCATGTGCTGCCACAGTGGCAGCTCCTGCTGATGTTCTGCCCAGGGGCTGTTTGCTTTATGCACAGTGATATGGGGGAAAAAAAGAAAGAAAATGAGGCAAAGCACCCCTGAAATCAATCTAATAAGGTATCCATCAGTAGTTATAATGAAACATAAGCAGCCACTGCGGAATCTAGCAATAGTGTTGATGGCGAATTTGAGAAGCATTTCTTATTCTAAAAAAAAGCACAAGAAATATGATCACATCTATTTAGGTATCCTATTCAGAGAGGCCGAATCTTTAGTTAAGGGGCCAATTCTCACTTTTACATCCACTTATACGAATCAAAACTGTTCACTTATACTAATCAGAAGTGTTTCTGTTGAAGTCGGTTGAAGGGCTTTAAACAGTACAGGGGTGCAGACCAAACCTCAGCACACCCCATCAGTTTTTGAATGCTTACCTTAAAAATGTCCTTCCCTCCTCTCAGAGTCATTCTCATCTGGTCAGAAAAACACATTCTGGCCAAGCACACCCCCACCCCCTTTCCCTAATCTGCTTACACTTTTGCTTTGGGCTTTTAATTAACGATAGTGAGCAAGACCCTTGCCTCCTGTGGTACTATTGTCTGTCAGGTCTGCTGGGATTGCACGGACAGGATTTTATTTTCATTAATTTTTGAAATAGAAAAGCTTAAGTAGCACAATTAGAAACAGAAAAAAAGTTGCTAACATGCCTGAAATATTGTAAACACCAAAGAAGAAAGTGAATGGATGCATATCCATGTAAAAAAAAATATATATATATTTATGGGATTTAAAAAAAAACAAAACATTTCTCTTCTCCATCCAGTAGGTGAAAGAAAATAAACTCTCCACATTTCCAGTAATCACAGTGCAAGTAAATCTGGGATTGGGCTGGGTTAATTCTTAGAGGTTCTAGCTACAATGTTACAGCAGGATTAATCTAGAGGTTTTTTGTTTTGTTTTGTGTTTTTAATGTAGTGGGCCAGGGCACTAACATATTATTAATTAGAAGCAAATCTGTCCCTTGGGGAGACTACACGTACTGCCTGCATTTTTAATTTGTATTTATCTTTAAGAAAAATGAAGCATATTTTTCCCCTCACTGTTTTTTAAAGTTGCTTCCTTATTCCTGTGTAATCCTTTTATTTTGCATTGGGAAGAACAGTTGGATAACACAGAGATTGTGTGCCTACAAACATATTTTTTTTTCAGCCTCTTGGCTGAGCTGGAAAACATTGAATAATTTTCTTTTGGGTCAAATTCCTGTTTTGTTTCATTTTGGGAGGGGTATTGTTGTCTTTCTATTCTTCCCTTTAAAACAGCATACCAAAAGCAATTTACACAGGAAAGTTATTTCAATTTAAAAGAAAAAACAGAAAACAACAATTTCATTCTTTCTCATCTCAGATTGTTTAGCTGATCTCAGAAAACTCATTACTGGTTTGTTCAATCCATTTCCTGTTTATTTATTTATTTTTTTTTTTCCCCTGTAAAATTGCACCCATAAGGGATGCTAGGTCTGAGTGACAGTGACAAAAGAAAACTTCACTGTTGCTGCAAAATTCCTTTCACATGTGAAGGTGTTGTTGGCCTTAGTCACAGAGTTATTACTGGTAAGAACAAGAAGCATTCCTCCTAGTGAAGTCCTCACTGGCATTCTTTGGTCTAACACATGATCTTCCATGCTCATGAAATGGGATTTTCCCATTTTGGCTGGACCTGACTAGTGTGTAAGCATGTCAAACTTCAGTGACTGTTTATAATTTCCTCCGCATTTGTGTTGCAGAAGCACACAGTCACTTACCTGTTGAAGAACCTGTACCTCTGCTCTCTTTTGGTGTAATTTCTTGGAGATTTAGAAGATAGTTTGCTCACTTGAATTGCACAGTTCTGCAGCAGGTAATTCAAAATTCAATATGTTTGTGTGATTCAGACATAATTTTCTGAAAAATGAGTCCAGGTCTCTCTATTTTGAGAAACAGGTCTATTATTCTCCATGTACACTTCCCAGTACCACAGCCCTTTGGTAGAAAAAACAAAGTCATGAGCGTTCATTATCTCCCAGGAGACTGGAGCCATATTTTATGGGGACGTTTGTGTCTCCCAGGCTTGGCAATTTTTTTCCGCACATATACTGGTACCAGATTATCCCACTGACAGTTTTTCGTGTGCTAACCAAGAAGACAGGATGGTATTAGGCAGTTTCTGGTGGTAGTGAGCACAAAGCCTGTATGCAGATGACAGGCTGATGGAGTGTAAGAAACTCATTTTTCCTTCCCTATGCTGCATTTTTTAGATTCATTTAAGAGCAGTTTCTCTGAGATATCCCCAAGTTTGAGCTGTCTGCAAGTGAGGGACAGACAGACTCTGGGCATGCTGATCTGCACATTTTTGCTCTTTATGCCTCTGCAGCTCGTGAGAGTTTGGTTTGCAGAAAAGGATATCTGACCTGGGAAAGCAGAGGGTGGAGGATGAAAGCAAATATCCCTAAGGAGGTTCTAGCTGCTGCCACACAGGCTGGAGGTTGAAGTATGCACTATCAGAAGACATGGAATTGGGGAAGTAAGTGCAAACAAGTGACAAATATTAGAAATCCAGGCACCTTTCCCCTGTATTTGTATGTATGCTAGTATGTATTACAGAAAGAAGCCTCATGTAGAAGAATTTTTATCCCCATTTCTCTTTCTAAATTAAAATAAATAAAATAAATGCTGGTGTTAATTTTTTTTTTCCAGTCCCAGTGGTTTGCTAAGCAGATCTTAAGGTATCAGCAGAGATCTGACATTACTTACATCTTCTTTAATGAGCCCATTGATTTTGTAATCCAGCAAACAGTATCTCTTCCATTTCCTGATACTGTATTGCATTGTGGTGTCTTTCTGTGCTGTAGCACACCTGTCCATGTAAGAAGAAACGGCAGCGTTTGAAGTAACTTCTGAAGTAGTGGACCTGTTTTCCCTGTGGACCTGTGATTGCTCTGGGCCTCCTTGTACTCAGACTTAAATTCTTGAGCCTGGCATGATAATTGTCTGCAGCTTTTTAAAAGCCTGCTGACTTTCACTCCATCACCAGCCTGGGTCTTGATGCAGGCACTGTGCTGGCTGAAGCTTTGCCATTCACTTTCTGCAATTTAGATTCCCTGCTCATCATCAGGAGGACCCTCCAGTTTTAAATCGATGCATCTTCTTTAGACCCCATGAATTATATATACACTGTAGGACATGTGAGGGGAGAAACACAGCTCTAGAGAATGCTACCCAAAGGGAGAAAAACAAACAAATAAACAAACAAAAAACAGTTCAGCAGAAAATGGGTAATTTCTGGCATAAAACAGCAGGTAATATGTTGAAAGGACTGCTCCTGACTCTCTGGAGTCTCTGAAGCTTCTTAGAAAATAAGCATAAAGTGAAAAATTCCTGCACCTGCATAGATCTACAGACACCTCTGGCCTATCAAATTTCTTTCTTTGGTTCTGTTCAGCACACGAGGCAGCCTTGAAACACCACAAAATTCAGGGTCTTCTGTCAAAATGAGGGACAGGATGGTTTACATAGTGTTGCATGTCTGGTATATTCATTTTAAAGATCAAACAACCCATCTCCTCCAAGAACATGTCCTCCACAGACCCTTTCCAGTATCCTCTGCAGCTGGAATAAATCTGGTGGTGTGGCTGTGGTGAGTGGGATCTCTGCCACCACGCTAGATGTCCCTTGAGGTGGGATGGGTCTGGAGGATGTGGTGGAAACAGTTCTACCACCACTTGGCTGTCACTTGTCTTCTGGTCTTCTGATGCTCCCAGCTGATTGTGGTGTCTTTCTGCACTTTAAAATTAGAGATCTTAATTGGTTTTCACTTTAAAAAGTGTCTGTCAGCCTTTCCTCTGCCTTGCCAGAAAGACAGTTATGACAATTTCCACTGGAGGATGCCAACTTCCTTTTCAGATTTACAGAGATGAAGGGGAACCATAAAGAAATGACTCCCCACGATAATTTAGAGGAGTGAGTTTTAAACCTTGGGGAGAAACAGTAAGAAATAGATATTGCTCACATAGGATTTGTGCAAGCTTCCTGGAATGTAAAACCAGACAGAATAAAAAAGGCCAAAAGGATGAAAATGTCTCTGGCTCCCTTTCATTCGGCTCCTCACTGTCCTGTTCCAGAAACCAACCTGCTTCACCTTGGATCTGTGTTGATCCTATATCCTTTTACAGTTCTGCAGAAATGACACAATTTGCTTCCAGGGGACTTCCTTGACAAAAGCAGAGGGAACAAAAAGGACAAGGGAACACCACTAAACTCTCTGTGAAATTCCTGTTATACATGAGTACAGGGGCACAACAAATGTGGCAGAGAACATTTTCTGCCAACCCTCTTGATCTCACAGCTCTCCAGTGTTTAAACATCACTAAGAGCAAAAGTGATTTTGCTTGAACATTAGCACCTCTCAGCATTACTTGTCTTCAATTAAAAGTTGGTGAATGTTTTGTTGAAATCTTTCCCTGTTTAGCCCTGCAAGGGCGAGTTGACCAAAGCATGTCACGAGTTCATGTTGAACTCACAGATGTTTTGCCATTAAAAAAAAAAAGTTAATTAAAAAAAAAAAAAGAATGTGAATGTTTCATTTGTCCCTTTCAAAATTCAGTGCTTTGATTTTTCATTGTAGAATGAGTATCCATTTCCAGAGGTACACAAGGTTATTTAAATCATATTTTTAAAAGCGTAAAAAGATGGAGAACAAATGTGCAGAAAAGATTCAATTTGTCAGAACATTTTTCAAGAGGTAATTTCAGGCTGACCTCAAGTCACTTTCCTCCATTAACGCTTGGATTTTAAGTTGACTGAAAAACAAGCTGAAAGTCCACCCTTTCTTTCATGACTGCAGATAATCACACACACAAAAAGAAGAGGGCACAATAACTTGTCTGTTCCATACAGCTGTGAAGCATTAAGTCATCTGTCCTCATCCTTTCATATCTCAGTATCCCACTACTTTGGGCTCAATGTTTGCAAGAAGAATTGGCTCAATGTAAAGAATTGGTGAAATGTAACAAAACACCAGCATGAAAAGTGCAAAAACTTGGTAAGTTCAGCCATCTGGCCAACTCTTATTTATTAGCTGTTCTGTTTACTTTTTCACAAGCTATGTGACCAGGTTTTGTTCCTTCAGATTTTCAAAGGATGTCTGCTCTGTGTATTTGCATTTGCACAGGAACATTTGGTATTTTCTCTGTTTTATCAAGTTTCATCCATCTGACTGGAGAGCAGAAATATTACCAGATGATGGGGGAACTCATCAGTGATGGAGGTGCAAAGTGACCTCCTGTCTCCATGGCTTGTGGGTGCTGGGCAGGTGTATGTAGTGCACATTGTAAGATATAACTCACTCCTCCTCTTCCAGTCAAAATTTTGGCTTCTGCCTCATTTGCCCTTTCCTCTGTTTCTTGCAGAAGGCAGGAGAGTCCTGTATGTTGAATTAGGTGCTCATATTGCACTTACTGAACATGCAGTGATTGTGAATGCAAACGGAACTTTTTATACATGATCAGAAAAAGGGCTAAATTCACTGCATAAATTATTCACAACAGATAATTCAACCTGTTCTCATGGGAGAGTGCAATGAATGTCTGATGATGTTATAGAAAGAAAAAAAAACCACCACCCAACCAACTAATTCTTCCAAACAAGACAACAGCAAAAGCTTTTACTAATTTCAAAGGGGCCAAAACCTAGCCCCAAGCTAGAGGGTGGGGATGCAGCTTCTCTGTAGTGGTTCCCAGTTGTGTTTAGGGCTGTTTAAAAACCCAGACAAGTGCTTCTGCTTGGAGGAACCCAGACTAACTCCGTATAGTCAGCATCAGGCGGCCAGGGTCCATGGGTTACTACAGCTCCAGCTGAAAGCAGATCTCCTCCACAACTGGGTGCAGAGCATGGCTCCCAGCCTCAAACAGCCCTGCTGTGGTGGCGGTGCCACCGAGCCAGTTTGGAGCTCCAAATTACAGGGTGGCAGAGGGTGGAAGGCACCTCTGGATGTCACCTGGTCCAAACCCCTGCTCCAGCAGGGCCAACTAAAGCAGGTTACCCAGGACCTGTCAGGCTGGGTTAATTTACTTTGCATCTGGATTAGGTTTGCAATTAGTGAGAGGGGTCTGTGGCCAGCGTGCCACCCTGATGTGGCTGTGCCACCACATGACTACATGCAGTGGATGTGAGGTGTGGGTAAAGGCTTGTGTGGGGGCTGCCATCATATTAAACCTCCTCCAGCAGGAGAAGCAAGCGGCCACTATTCACCAGCGGTGGGGGTCTTGGGCACTGGGGAGGGGCAGGGGCACGGGGTCCATGCCACGGCTGCGTGACACGAGATCCTCCCTCAGCACCCGTCTGCCATGGCAGGCTGCGTGAGGCGGCAAGCCGCGCAGGACGACACGGGTTAAGTTATATAAACCGTTTTGGGGAGGGGGTGGAGGAAGGGGCGCTGCCGGCGTGGCTGCGGCGGCTCAGGTTGATTGAGAGTGGATGACAGCGGCCTGGCGCAGGCCCACGGCGGTGGAGGAAAGCTGCTTAGCCCCCTCCGGGTTGCCATGGTGATGGGAGGGCGGCAGCGGGAGCGGCGGCGGGGCTGTCAGTGAGGCACAGCACCACCACCACCGGGCACCACAACCACCACCACCGGGGCGGTGGCGGCGAGGAGGCCGCGGCGGGGACGCGGTGGCGGCAGTCATGGACTCGCATTGCGACTGTGCTGAGCCCCCGGCCGCCGAGCAGCAGCCGTCGGGGAAGATTAACAAAACCGCCTTCAAATTGTTCAAGAGGAGGAAATCCGGGGGCACCATGCCGAGCATCTTTGGGGTGAGGAGCAAAGGTGGGGAGGGGAAGGGCGCGAGCAAAGCGGGGATGGTGCGGAGCAGGACGCACGATGGCTTGGCCGACGCCGTGCTGGAGAGCAGCAAGAAGGAGGACCAGGGTGGCGGCGACCCGCAAGGCAAGGATGCTCAGAGCAGGGCAGCCGCCAGCCTCGGCGTCTCCCCCGGCAGCTCGGTGGCGAAGTCACACAGCTTCTTCTCCCTGCTGAGGAAGAACGGGAGGACGGAGAACGGCAAGGCAGAGAATGCGGATCAGCGGGCTGGCGGCAGACAAAAGAAGGGGCTGAAAGGGATCTTCAGCAGCATGCGGTGGCATAAAAAGGACAAAAACGGCAAGGAGGAGAGGGGGGAAGCCTCGGAAATCCAGTCCGGTCTCATTATGCCGGGATCTCTGACTGCCAGCTTGGAGTGCATCAAAGAGGAGACGCCAAAACCTTTGTCTGAAACTCCGAACAGCACAGGAGACGTCGGTCTCGAATCGCTGCATGAGAAGCACACCTCGGCCGAGGAGCCCCAGGTGGGAGCTGGGGAGTCGCGGGACAGCAAAACCCCCCCCGGGGAGGACCCTGCTGCTGCTGGAAGGCGACCCGAGGAGCTCTGCCGCGAGCGACCGGACCCGGGTGCCGGAGAGGTTGGGACTGCGAAGGATGCGGCCATAACAGGTGACATTCCAATAACGACTATTCCCCCTGTTGAACCTCACTGTGATAGCGGTCAAGAGCCGGCAGCCGCCCCTGACCCTTCCTCTATTGATCCACCCTCAGAGCAATCGATTGATCGTATTTGTTTGATGTTTGCTGACGTGACTTCACTGAAAAGCTTTGACTCTCTTACAGGCTGCGGAGATATTATTGCGGACCAGGAGGAGGATGTGGGCGGCGGGAGTGGCGGCTGTGAGAAGAGCACCCCCGGGGTCAGCAAGCTGGGCGCCTCCAAGAAACACCCCACCATGGTGGCCTACCAAGGAGGAGGGGAGGAGATGGCCAGCCCCGAGCAGGTGGATGATACATACCTCCAGGAGTTCTGGGATATGCTGTCGCAGACAGAAGAGACCCAAACAGGAGGAGGAGGAGGAGGGACAAAGACGCCTGAGGGGCTGAAGGAGAACCGAGGTACTGAGGGGGCTCAGAACAGAGTGGCGGTGAAACGTGGTGGCCTCAACCAGATCCCCATTCACCTCAACCACAAAGAGGAGCAGAAGGGCAGGGAGAAGGAGCAGCACGAGGGTGTCCCAAACAGTGATGAGGGCTACTGGGATTCCACCACCCCTGGTCCTGAGGAAGACAGTACCACGAGCATCCAGAAGGAGACCCTTCCCAGGGACAGCTACAGTGGGGATGCACTCTATGACCTTTACGCTGAGCCAGATGAAAACCCACCAGGGAAGCCTCCAGACGAAGGGGTCACCTGCGTGCCACGCTCCAAACCTGTGTCTCCAATAACAACCACGTGCTCACTGAAAACACCCTCAAGCACAATGAAGGACTCCAAAATACCCATCAGCATTAAACACCTTGCATCACATCCAGCCAGCCATGGAACAGACACTAGTAACAGCCATCACGTTGCACACCATCACCTGGCCAAAAGTGAGATGCACAGAACAAAAATCCCTGTCTCTAAAGTACTAGTACGCCGGGTTAGTAACAGGGGCTTAGCAGGGACAACTGTGAAAGCTGCCATGTACCAGGACAGTGCCAAAAAATAATTGAATAGCAGGTGGAGACCAATTTGGACAGCAAGGTTGGTGTGTGAAAATCTGCATAGGAGACCATAAATAATGAATACGTTTTGCATCACCTGAAGAAAGGCACCTAAAAGGCTTACTTCAACAGTACTCCATGGGCCTCCACTTCTGAATCCCTTCTTATAGTACTGTATGGATGAATACGAAAAGTCAACTTCTTTCCAAGCACTTTTTTTTTTTTTTACATTTGTATCTTTTTTCCACAGCACTAAACACTGGGGAAGTTCATTTTACATGCCTTTGTGGAAGCAGGACTTGGATTATGAACCTAAAAGAGCATCTTCCCTCATGCAAAGCAGTGCCATGAGTTCTTCAAGGGAACAGAGTTACAAAAGGAGCGACACGAGAGGTTCTCCACTACACTTATCTTTTAGTCATTTCTGGGGGAGGAGTGGAGGGTGGGTGCCTGGCTCCAAAAATGGTGTTTGCTCTACAAGATATTGGGAAAAAATGCCAAGCAAAAAAAAACAAATAACATAACAAGTATTTTACCTGACGTGGGAATGAGAGCACTGCTCAGCAGCAGACTTGACTGACTCATGTGCAGTAGCTAATTAAGGCATTAGGTGGACTTGTCCAGCAAGAAAACATTTTTATTTGTCTGTCTGGTTGGTTGGTTTTGATCTGCTCTAATGTAAATGGGTAACAGAGACACCTGACGTAGGTTCAGATGTTTACATCAATACTTGTCCGATAATGCATACAATCAGGTTCAGGGAAACATTTTACTAAATGCCAATATATACACACTGATCACATTTATACAATAACTTGCTTGCCATGTGTAAATATATACATATTTTAGCAGATTTACTCAATGCTACAGATTTTTTATAAAAAGAAAAATCACCTGTCTGTATTATCTAGAGTTTAAACAAAAGTTAGTTTTTATAGGTAGATAATTTTACAGTTCTAAAGTGATAGAACTTTGTGTAAGTACCTTAAATTAGAGCAAAACTCTGTTTTGTATGGGCTCATGCATCCCCAGATAAGTAAGTCTGAAGTGCTGATTTAATTCCAGTGGCACATTCCGTGTGTCAGAGCTGAGGCTCTGACAGCGCTGACATTGCAAACCTCTATTTTCAGGGGTTTAGACAAAGTTGCTCTGGGCTTAAACCTTACAGAGAAGGAACCCAGGTGATAAACATGTTTTTTAATTATTATTTTTTAAAATATATAAAATTAGTTTTTGACTATTTAAAGAAAGTCTGGGTTCTTGTTGCTTTTTATTTTCATTCTAAATAATGTCAGAATAATTTTACTTTAAGAGAGAAAAAGAAATATGGTAAGCTAATGGTCCATAAAATGGTCTGATGAGCTTGGATCTTAGGAGAAATGTATTAATGGCCAGGATGTTTTTGAATAGTGGCTACTATATGTGGGCATTGACAACATTTCCAAGAAATTTAATAGGGTTTTAATGTGCCTGAGGACATATTTTTATGATACACTGAAAAAGCTCAAAAAAATCACTGAAGTCTAAAGGTAAATATTATGTATTTACAAAATATTTTGATATAAGTATTTAATCATCAGACCACAATTAATATAAAATATATACTCCAGTGTATCTGACAAATAATATACATTTTAAAAATATACATGTCTATATTATGCAGAGAATCCTAAATTCACATAACTGAAGCTAATGGGTCTGATCTTACATAGAAGTTGGTTTTATTGTCTCTTAAACTGAAAGAAAAAAGGAAAATAAATATACACAATATATATTTGAAGGATATTAAGGTTATAGATAAACCATAAAAAGCCAGGAAACACAATAATAAGAATGCTTTATATGTGCAGTTCACTGGGGTAATGACTTGATAGTCACAGGAGTGGAATTGGCATTTAGGGTTGAAATGACTGCAGGATTTAATACTGAACTGCAACACCCCAGTGAATAGGGAGAAAGTGTTAGTTTTTCTCATCTGTCCCTGTTTTCATGGTTTAAGAACGAACCTTAATACACTTCAAAGATTATTCTATACGTTTTCTTTATGACATATATGCGTGTGGTTTCCTACATGCCTTCTCACACAGACACGTTGTACATATGCATGTGTAGTCAGAGTGCGCCTCCTCCTAGCGTACATGCACACAGGCAGACGTGCACACCCTGCACACTCCCACCCGTGCAAGCACGGCCACGCATGCACACTCCCATGCATGGATTGAGGGGATGTACCTTAAATCTGCCTCAAAACACGCTGGTGATTATCTCTTCTGCCTGAGAAGGGGGTTTGCAGTCAGCCTGACTCTGCTTGTGCATTTTTGAAAGTTAAAGCTGAAATACCCTCAAAGGGATGAATGTACAGAACGTGGAATATTATCCTGGTGTTCGCCCCTAAGCCTAACATCCTTTTTTTCTGTTCTTCTGTTTCCATTTGACTGTA
Organism: Aythya marila; assembly: GCF_965140915.1. Taxonomy (NCBI): domain Eukaryota; kingdom Metazoa; phylum Chordata; class Aves; order Anseriformes; family Anatidae; genus Aythya; species Aythya marila. The sequence continues at coordinate 20,572,394 of NC_139042.1, read as the reverse complement.
AGGGACATGTCTTTCCCTGCATGACAACTCTGCAGAAAAAATCGTAATTCCCCATTTTGTTTCATGGACAAATTGTACAGGGAGATTCTATAGGGTACTGGAAGTTGAGAGGGCGGGAGGATGTGGTGGGCTTGGGTAATACCATAAAAACTGGAAGCACTGATTGCAGGTAGAATCAGTGGTGCATCCTTTGAATCACTTGAAGATGTCAGCTACCATCTCTACGGGACTTGTGTGTGGCAATTGTTCATCGTATGCATTTTGTTTGCGTTGTGGCATGTATGTATCAGAAAACCAATAGAGTAACACTAGCCTAGCTCCCTCTCACGTAACGACTAACAAGAATCATCATTAAAATGCTTTGGCTTCCCTTCATTTTCTCTCTCTCTTTTGTTTTCTGCCCCATTTTCCCTCCTTCCCCTGCATGCTGGCACGCAGCTTCCTGCTCCGTGCTAACCCTGGTGCCGAGCGGGAGGTCCTGGGCTGCCTGCCCAGCACGGGCTGGGAGCGCAGCCACGCTCACCCGCGAGGCCAGGTGCTCTCTGGTCACTCTCTGTCGCATACCTAGTGTAAGTACATGTTGCAGATCTCCCGATGGTTCGTTTGGCTGCTTGCTATGTACATATTTTAAGGACAATCATATCCTGACAAGGAAAATGGGAAAGGACCTTGTAGTAGGGTGTCAGTGTTTTGGATCATCATGACATGATGACATTGATTCAGGGTAACGGTCGTGTGAGAGTAAAAATACAATTTAATGCTCAGATTAACTTTGTATTTATAAAACTTAACTATGTTAGTATTTCAAAAGGTAATAGAAAATGTAATATTTATTAGGGCTTTGGATTTCCATAGAAATATATTTGTATAACTCCACACAATGCCTAAAACAATCACTGAAAGGAGGTTCAAAGGCCTTCTTTACACCTGTGTTTAATTCCTGAAAGATCCCTGTAAAATGCTGTGAGATGCCTAACAACAAACAGTTAACGGCTTGCTGGATTTAGAGGCTGAAACATCAAGAGGTAATAACAGTCCCGAGGCATTCTGTGGTGGTTTGCATCCTTATTTATATTACTGTGTCCAGGCATATATTTTCCTTGGCTTTGGTAGGTATCAAGGTAGAAATGGTGTTCTGAGTCCCAAAGATAACATTCCCAATTCTGTAATTGTTTTGATTTTCTTCAAGAATACTTTTGTTTCCTTGTTTTCTTCATTGTTTTGTGGTCTGAGTGATGCTTTGTAATGACCAGCTTGTAAGTTCATAAAGGATTTTATAGATCAGAACTTGGCATTTAGTTCTATATACTCCTTGCACTTTCAAGTCACTGCTGGTAAATTTTGTATGTACTTCAGCTATTTCTATATATTGCATAGCGTTTTATAGCTATCTACAGTGATTTCAGTGGTATACATTCCCGTCCTATACATCAGCACAAAAGATTTCCCTTTGGTAGCATGAAATGATGTTTTTGTGGACTTCTTTTGTCACGATAGGAGTAAAGTTTTCTGTACTATATGTGTGGCCTGCAACAGACATAAAGGGTCTTACGTTCCTTGTAGTGCATATGCATTCTGCTCTTGCCAGTAATAGGACTCAAACACATGTAATAGGTTTCAGAAGAAATTACATGACTAGAATAAGAAAATCTATGTTCAGTCTTATTCCATCAATCACCAGCATTTCCTTCATCCACTGTGACCATCCTTACCACCATTCACGGTAGTAGAGGACTGAATTTTAAAAATTACATGCACAGATGTACACTATGAAAATTAATTCACTGATTATTTTTTAATGAATCTTACTAAATTATTTATCTAAGCTAAGTGAATTTTGCACCAAAGTCTTCAACACATCTGATACAGATGGCATTTTCAGTAAGATGCTGTAAGTGCAGATGAGCCAAATTAACAGGCTTTGCTTAGCAAAGCAAAACCTAGTTGTTTTTAAATTTGTAGCACTGACTGAGCCTGCAGATCAAAGGGAGCCATTGATTCTGCTACATGGCCACGCTCTGAGGTTGTTGTGTTTTTTTTTTTTGGCTGCTCTAATGGACTACTTTCAGAAAAGGCTTTTCAGCAAGATAATGGTATGAGAGAGACAGTTCACGGCAACAATAGCCACTTACAAGGCAGACGGTTATCTAACAGCGATAATGTGGGACTTCAAGCAAGGTGGCCTGAAAATGTATCTTCATAGTTATTAATATGAAAGGCTGAGACTTCTATCTTGGAAAAGCAAACTGACACCAACTCAAAGACGCTGCAGAAATGAGTCTTGGCAGAGTTTGCACATAATGGTTTCTGCAGTATTATTATTTTTTTTAATGTTGGGTTTCCTTTTTATTTTTTTTTATTTATTTTTTATTTTTTCCTCTGGCTTTGGTTTGTGCTTTTGTGTTTGTTTGCTTTGTTTATGTTTTCATTACGATGACATAACCCCATTTGTCCACACAGAACTGCACAATGACTGACTCTTCTGAGATGTAATACTGAGAATACACTGTCAGTCGTCATTCAGTGGCCTGGGACTGGTCTCTGCAGACCATCCCTCTCTTCCTTTGAAGAGGGATGGGATGTTTACTGTGAGCAGGAGGTATCTGAATCTATCCAGCTGTTTGTTCTTGGGGTACAGCTGAGTTTTAAACTGATTTACAGGTAATTTTCTAGCTCATCATTAGCTCACATCTTGTCTTCCCTGTGAGCATCTCAGCTGGCAAGGTCAGCTTTGATTTCTGTTTCCCATGTCCATGTTGAAGAGGAAAATGGAAGAACCATTGCCATATGCAAAGGAGTAAGAGCTGTAACCACCCAGGCCACATCCTGGGTGCCTTTACTCCTGCAAAAGCATGTGGTTAAAGCTCTTCCTACCTCAGAGGGCTTCTCCATCCAAAACTATTGCTGGGGACCATTTTTTTTCCCCCACTCTGTCTCCTGTTCCCTCTCAGCTGTACTGCAATAGCTTGGGAAACAGATTTTTGCCCTAGCCCTCCATCACTAGAAAGCAGGAGCTGCTGCCAGTATATTCTTCACAAGGGCTTTGCTCCTACTTCTAAGTCTGGAAAGAAATGAATTTGCTTTCAGAACAAGCTGCAAAGATATTTAAAACGGAGATCTCTGCTGTGTGATCTCATACACGTGGGTGAGGATGTTGAGTGCTATTTTGCAAAGTGGAATATATCCCTCCACTTCTCTGTTGTGCACAATTTAGCAAATCTAGCAGGGAAGCGTGTCATGCTTGTGGAAAAGCCTGGAGGCTGTTTGTTATGGAGACTGTGCCCAGATTTTCTTTATCTTTGGTAAGAGCTGCTTTTCTTTTTCCTTTCTGTATATACTAAAATAAATAGACCCAAAGGTGTACTGGAGAGAGGAAAAGGTTATATACTTCACAGGGCAAGGAGTATAAACTGTTCTGCTCAGAGGCTTCTTTTAGCAATGGCTAGAAGAAAATTGCTTTGCCGGTAATATCACATCCAAGCAGTGCTCTGAAATAGAAGCTAACGCAGCCATGGGCACAAAGCTCAAAAAGCAACATTTCAGCATTTGCTGACACAATCTGACAATCTCTTTCTAAGGCCCAGTTTCTGCTGTGGTAAATCTTCCATAGTCTCCAGTAAGAACTGGAGAAGGTCCTTAGTCTCTTAATTCTGAAGGAAATAGGAAGTATTACTTAAATAAGTCTTCCCTTTTTCTAAGAGATTAACTTTATTCAGGTGATTGTGCAGTCTTTGATATTACTGTAGTTGTACTTTCACTGATCTAAATGCAAAACATGTCTTTCCATTGTTTTTCCATCTTAACAAGCAACCACTCCTGCACATAACTCCAGTGCTCAGCATGTTTAAATTACAGCTAACACAATCACTGCCTTCCTTAATTTAACTTGTGACGGCAAAAACAGGACCAGATCCTTTCCAGAGCACTAAAACCCCTGCTTATGGTGTCATTGCTCTTGTTTTTTTATATAGTAAATGATTATCCCTCCATTTTATTGTTTCACAGCAACATCTTAAATCTGTTTTAAGGGAGAACAATACACAGGGAACTGAATGGTAAGAACTGGGACAGCTTTTTATTATTTTGAATGACGTTACATCAAAAACAGTTGCTCTTTCAGTACCAGGTTGTTTCCATGGGCTTTTTGTACAGATGCATTGGAGGCTTTGAACATAATATGCTCGTAAAAGAAAATTGGCTACATCTGCTTTGAATTAAGCCTGACCTTAAAATGTAAAAGCTATGCAGCTGGTGAGGCTTCTCAGTTAATGGTAGCTCACAGGAAGGTCTGTCCATGACTTACCTGTACCCCACGGACCATGGGAGAGTTTGTCATCTGTCCCTTTCCACGTGTCCCAGGGGAGTGCAAGGTGGGCATCTGCTGGACAGGACAGCAGCAGCAGGAAAAGCCAGAGCTGGTGATGCACTGGGACAAAAAGGGCTGATATGGTGCTTGGGAGATGGGATGAAACAAGGGCTGTACTGCTGATACTGGTGGAAGAAGAGAGTTAAATGTAGACCAAGGACAAACTGGGTGCAAGTGCTCTGGGTTGCAGCAGCAGCAGCAGCACCAAATCCTAAGTAAGGCACAAATAATTTTCTGCAGCACATGGCTTGATAGAAGTAATGTTAGCGTGATTCTCAAAAGACAGAGCAAGATTAAAGCTGTTACTTTCATATAAAATTTAAATAAATCCTCTGCCATGGGAGAGATTGCAATAGCTCCATCCGCCAGCACTCCTTCTGAAGCTACTGGATCTGTTATCAGTGGTGGTTGGTGTTAAGGCTGAGTGAGGACCCCATAATTTGGCCAATCTGATTTTTCTTTGCTGTGTTTGTCAGCCGTCTGTCTCAGGAAAGCTCTAGAGTCGTGGCTTCTAGCCCTGTTGAAATGGGGAATGAGATATGAATGTGGTTGGTGGAAAACACAGATTCAGTAAGTCCAGAAATTACAGAAGAGATTGTCTATTTTCACAGCCCTGCTCTGATGAAATATCATGGTGTGCCTGAGGAAAATGTAGCAGGGGCTACTCCACACTGCATTTGACAAGCTGATGCTCTTGGGGTTTCCTACGTGCTGAAAGGGACAGATGTGTACTGTTAGAAGTCACTTAATCTGTTTTTACTAGTCGTATTATAGCTGACGGATCATTGCTTATTACATTTTTCCCTCGTGTTTTTTTGTCGGCCACCCCCAAGAAGGCAGCGTGTGACCTGTTTGAGATAATGAGCGAGTAAAGCCAGACCTCCCTGCTCTTCTTATCTAAAAGGGTTGTGAATGATTTGGCGAGGCTGTGTGCACCAACTTTTTCAGAGTATAAGATCAGGCCACTCCAGGGGGTGTTTTTGTAACAGACTGGTAAACATGCTCTGCTCCTTTCCACCTCTACAAACTTCTATAAATTAGTGTCTCCTCAAATCAACTTTGTCCCAGCTAAAACCATGCTATCCGTATTCTCAACATATGGAAAACCTAACTGATAGCAATAGACGTCTTTCTTCCCTGACAGTTCACGAGGATATACTTAATCAGTGTTTATTTTATTTTTTAATTCTGTAAATATTTATTTTGGTACTCTGCGTATTTATTGGCACTGGTTCTGGTGTTTGCTTATGTGTCATTGTAAATGTTGATGGTTTCAATAGTCTTGCTTCTAATGAATGTAAGGAACTCAGACTAACTGCACTTTTCTTCCATTCAAAAATCGTACAGAGAAAAATATTTCCACTGTCATATTATGTGTTATAATGAATACTGTTAATAAAATTGGTTGTCACTTTTCATTGATGAACGTGGAGGTTACTTTTTGATGCTCAAGTTGGAGCTAGAGTTGATCTATTCAGAGCGAGATTTGATCTATTCAGTGCACTGGAAATCACTAGGCTTATGAAAGCAAGACATTGGAGATTTAAGTCCCCAAAATAGCATAAAAGAGAATACTTGGGCATGTGTGCACTTTCACTTCAATGTAGAAATGCCTTTAGCTGTTTTACTAATAGCATCACAAAATAACTAGATTAAATTTGCCACTTAGGGGAGGGTTTTCATAAACCTGAGTGAGTTTTGGTCTTCTGCTGTTTCATCAGTGTGTTTTTTGTTTGTTTTGTTTTGTTTACCTTTAAATCACTGAGACAATGGAAATGGACCAAGTCTCATTCTGTCTTTCAAATCATCTTCGCTTCGTGGTCCTCCTCCTAGTTGGGAAGCCAGCAGGGAAGCTGGTTCTCTTCGCACACATCAACTTTGAAGCTGCAGTTTTGTCATAAGATCTAGAAAAGTCAGCCCAAATGCTGGGACTTGACCACTATGACTATGAAGTGATATTTCATAGAACCTCGATTTTGCAACTTTCTCTACATTTCATGCATTTCAAAGATGCTTAAAGCATTTGCATCAGTCTAATTTTAACCCTTAAGTTAAATTTCTTTGCTCAGCTGAGGTTCAAAAGGCCTCCCCCTTGTTACAACATTCCCATGCAAGATACTGAACCTGACAGGATAAGAACCGAGATAAAATCTGCTTGAACATTTTCAATGAACAGCAAAACAAAGGGTATGAGAAAGCTTATTATACAAGGAAAGTGCAGGACATGGTGACACAGTATAAATTGACCATATGCTCACAAAGTATAACTCCTCTTTCCAGTAGCTGGAATGAGGCTGAAGAAATGTTTTCACAGTGATTTAATGCACACAAAAAAATTACAATCGAGCCTTCTCAGCCTATGTTCCCTACTGCACTTTCATGTCTTCTATCCTATCCACCTGGAAGTAGAAGATTTGCTGTTTAAATTATTCCCTGCTGCAGATGATTGCCTGGTGATTACCTTGCTTGTGTCCAAGTATAGCTACTGGGTTTTTGAGGGCCAGAGGGGTTGCAATGAAGTGTAGAGCAAAAGTACAGCCTCATGAATCTTGATAACTGCAGATGTGTGATGCAGCTGTTAACACCTTCCACAAAAACAGCCGGCAGTAGGCTGGCAGATCCATTCTGATGGAAGAATAAAAAATGAAAAGTGTTACAAAACCAGGAGACCTGGCTCAAAAATTATTTTTGAAATCAAGATGCTGAGTTTCTATTACTTGGCTAAAAGTCCCTTCCCAAGTAATAACCAGATCAGTCATTCCCAATAGTACTTCTCTGTAGCCATCTTACAGGAACATTGGAGTTCCCAAAAGGTGAACTCCAATGTTCCTGTAAGAATGGAAAAGGTGGCCTGGAAATCTTCCTGTGGCCAATTCATTGAAGCTGAATGCTCCATCCATTTCTGCAAAGCTATCAAGCAAGAGAAGAGAATATTCTTGAATCCTAATAACTGGTAAGAAATATTGGCAAAACAAATTGACCAGACAATGGTTGTGAGTGACTACTAGTCTCATTTTAAATCTTTTCCTTTGAATTGTGGTATTCCCTTCTGAAGTGATCATATAGAATTTGTTTTCTAGGGGCTCACATTAAGCAGATGCCTGCTCCTACCTACCACATTGCACATCTGCTTCCAATTAAAACCATTTCGCAGTCCTTTGGGGGTGGGAGGGAGGCTCAAAGGTTTCTGCGAAGGGTTATTTCAGCAGCCCTGGATGCTGCTGTGGCAGATGAGGAGCAAGAACCTGCTTCTAATGACACATCACTCCTTTTGCTCTGCAAGGACCCTGAGCACTTGACTCAGAGACTCAGTTAGATGCTAGGAACAGGAGGTCTCTTGTTCTCACTAATAAGGACTTGTCCTTGACAGCTATGTGTATTTTTCCAGCTTAAGTAAACTGCTTGTTTTAAAAGATATAGATGGAAACAGAGTCCCTAAACATTTTAAATAGAACAAGACAAGCACAAGAAGGAAAAGACAGGAGTTAGTTGAAGTATAACTCCCATGGCTACTCCAAAGACTAACAAATAATCCTTGCTGATAACAAATAACCTGTGTGCCATGGTGTGAGTCAGGGACTCTTTCTCCAGCCTTCCTTGTTGGTGTCATTTGGAATTCATGGCTCCCTTGGACAGCGGAGAGATTTGAGTGAAGATCTGGCTTATGGTCCTGAATAAGCAGAGTATGACAGGTTAGAAGTGCAGCAGCAGCATGGAGGTGTGGGGTAGCTGGGGAGGTTTAGGAAGCTAAACCCAAGGCAGCCCAAGAGCCCTGTGGGCAGAGGTGTCCTTGTCTGCTTCATAGGGAGGTGGTTGCCTCCAGGGCACCTATGTGCCTCAGGGTGCCTCAAGAAGTAAATGAAGACATATGCTTCACTTCAACATATATATTATGGGATAAAAGCACTTTTCTCTCTCACAGGAATACTAAGTTTATGCAGTTCAGACTGTAATGCAGATGCTGAAATGGTGAAGGCGTTACAGATATTGCAACATCAGATAGTGGAGTTGGTGGGATGTTTACATGTGTTACGTGTCCTTAAGTAACTGTGTATCCAGTTTAAGCCAACTTTCATTTTTAGCTTCTTTTTCTTTTTATTTATATATTTATTTACTTTTAAGGGTGGACAAAAATATAGATGCTCAAAAAAACTGGGATACTGGTATTCTTCAGCTGCAGGAGATCACAGCATGGGAACACGTGGTGCTGAGCTGCTGGGAACAGATAGGGCAGCTTGCAGAATGCAAAGTAAACAAAAACCCTGTGGCCACAGTATCTCAAGGACAGAAATTACACTAGATCTGTATGTCATGTAAAGCACATCTCTTCTGTTCCTGCCCAGCTATATGTGTTCACCTGTGAAGATGAAAATACAATCAAATTTTGCAATAAAATAGTTTTGAATAAATGTAGGTGAATGTGTCTTAGTAAATATGGGTAGCGAAAAACCTGCCCTTGGTTATGGCTGTGAAGATACTGGCTAAGCCAAGCCCTAAAGTGGGCACAAAGAACATCTATTTTATTAAAGTGATGTAAAGAATCAGAGATATGATAATCACAGAAATCAAACGGATTGAGTGTTTCTTAAGAAAAAATGAAAACATCGAAAAATCCAACCAGTCGTGGCCTGTCTTTACAGTAGGAATATGTTACATCTGCCTCCGTCCTTCAGTTTCTACCCTTCACATTCTGCACTAATAGATTTTGTTTACAGACAGATAACAAATCAAACAAAAGCATAGCACTCACAGTGAAGAAATCAATCCTGCTATTCTTTTCCTTATAAACATTTTTTTTTTTCTGTGACAATAAATTAGGCTTTTGGCCCTTAAAATTAAAACGTATCTAGTCATTATCATGCCATATTTGGGGTCTGATTATGCAGCCACTGCATCAGAACAGCTTCATTCAAATCAGAAATGCTCCTATGCAGTAGCTGCATAAAGGGTGCTTGCACCCATTGCAGCACTGCCTATGCTTTCTCAGATGCTTTCTCAGAGGCTTAGGATATTTCTGTCTGTGATCACTACATGATGTCGAATTTGCCTGCAGTTGTTTTTCTTATAGGTTCTGAAAGAAAACCCCATAAATCTGCAAGTTTTATGAAAAAACGCTTGGACCAGATTACACGGTTAAGTTGACTTGTCTACGCCGAACCTTAATTCTCTCTCAAGATGTAACATGTATTCAGACTGATTTAAAATAAATGACTGTATTGGAAAACAAAACAGACATCAGAGCGCAAGCACAAAGGCAAATGTCAGCCCCTGGCTCTGTAACAATTGGGATCCTCAATCTGAGCCATGAAACCTTACATTTCTGCCTGAGCTCAGGCAAACACTCAGCACTATTTATAGCACTGCCTTTTACTACCCTTCTGTTAGAATAGGCTTCATCGGAGGATTTACATGACTAACCAAAAGCAAAAGCCTTTTGTACTTCGTTTCCATAAGAGAAGGCCAGTGTGAAGCTGGTGTTCACTGGGCTGGATTACAGAAACTATCAGTTACAGGAAAACCAATTATTAATTCAAAGGCATCTGTTACCATGGCATAGGTCTCCTCTTCCCTCTCCATGCCCTAGATTTAACACCAGTGATGGGAGCTTAGGGAAAGCTCAAAGAGAAAGGTTCTTACCTCTGAAAAATAAGATGCATAGTCAAGGAAGACTGCCTGTTTTCATGGCAACTAAGGAGTAAAGGGTTAAGACCCAGGAGATGGCTCTGAACCAGCAGACAGCACAAAAGACTCCTATTAGCAAATCAAGAGCCCAATGTGCTCTCATTTCCCCCCTTGTATCTTCAGTTAAACCCTTTGGGCCACAAAGTTACTGTTCCTGCCAAGGACAACAATTGGCAGAAGGTGATTAGTTTGGATTCTGCTACACACTCTTCAGTCTCAGGAAAATGAAAACCAACCCTCCCTTCACCCTCTGCTCTGATTTCCAGGGCCAGACAGGCCTACCAGCTAGCCCTCATCCTCTCGTCTCACTGGGCCAGCTGCATTTGCCCAGGCTTTCCCCAGGGATGCCACTTTTTCACAGATGCCTGCCTTTCTCTGCCTTCCAGATGGCAACAGGCTTCTTAACAAGCTCCCCAATTCCTCTTTTCCCCGTTGGGACTTTTATTTCAGTGTTATCTTGTCACATCTGTTTCTCTGTGGTCGGATGATGTACGGGAGCACATCACCCCGTGATTCTTCAAGGGGGAAGGGGCCAAGCTGCAGCTCCCAGGCTGTTTCAGACCTTCCCACTGGAGACTTGCCCCCATGCAGCGAGGATTGCCAATGCCCTGGTGGGCCAGTAACAGCCCCAGCTGCCGAGCAGAGGCAAGGAGCACTTTGTTGAGCTTTGCAGGCTGCTTGTTTCCTAGTCTTGATCCACTTCACTGAATTTACTCTCTCCTCCCTAGAGCTTTTCTACATGGCTTCACGAGGCGCCCAGGTGCTGTTACAGGGCTGTTTGACATGGCTGGGGAAGGAGGAGAGTGGCTGGAGAGTAGGGCAGGGGACTGCAGGTTATGATACACTTTTACACATGTTCTCCATGACCTTCAGCACAAAACTGCACCTCTTTGCTTTTTCCACCTCTAAATGGGGATGACAGTGATTCTGCTGAAGGAGAGACATTGCAGGGCTAAATCCTTTGTGTTTTACCCCACTATCCGTGAAGTGATGTGAGATGTTAATACACCTGTCCCTATACCTGGCTACAAATGCTCTTGAGACCAGTTGACATTCATTTCTCCTGTGTCCTGCACAGCTTTTGCTGATTGCCACAGACAATTTTATGAAACGGATTGAAAAAACACCAGACTAAGGAGTAATGCCAGTTGTACAGGGATGTTTTAAATGCTGGTCCTACAGGGGTCTTTTGCTTCCTTCCTCACTTCCAGTTTTTGACTTAGGATGGCAACAGCAGTTGCTCATTGCTCCCACAAAGCAGACGTCTTTGAGATCTGATGAGCCTGGTGTTGAGCCTCACAAAGTGACTCAATGTCTCTGGAAAAGGGCAGCGTAGGAACTGATATTTTGGTTAAACTGGTGCCCCACCTGATCAGGCAGTCTATTGCCAAACACAGCTGTCAGCAGAGGAGGTATTTCATGATGACAGATAAAGGCCCTATAGAGGGTAATTGTGCAGCACCTGGTTGGCAGAAGAGGCACCCCATTAACTTCAGGTAGCGGTTTGTCTCTGTTTTGATAAAAGTTATTTGTATCTCTCATTACTACAGAAGAAACAATTTGCATTTGCATAAATACTCACTTTTAGAGACTCTTTTGAGGTTCTTTGCTTCAATAATATCCTGTGGCTATGAGGTGCCACACATCAATCATGCTCTACTAACAGAGAAAGAAAAAAGACCCCTACGAGATCTGAGAGAAAAGCCGAGGAAATCTGAGGTGGTATGTAATCCTTTTTTAATTGGGCAGCCTCAAAAAGAAAGATAAGAGAAGGAAACCATCCTGGTGAGGTGCACGATGTCACCGTGAGGTTGGTTGAAGTTGCCTCATTACTTATGGAGGACTCATGAATTTACAAAGAGGAAAGTCAATTTTATTTTTAGGGATATTAGTCTGGAGATAAAAGGGATCTCCCCTGTGCTGGTGCCCGGCTGGGTTGCACAAAAGCATTGTGTTGTGGAACGGACGTACTGGAAAACCTAACCCTGAAAGCGTTTGTTTCAAAATCATGTGGTATTTTGTGCTTGGATATTTTTTTTCTTGGGTTTATTCTCCCTTTGTGTTTCAAGGGCCGGCATTCAAGATTTGGGTGCTGCCATGGCTGGACCATCGGGCAGCTGCCCCCAGCAGCATCAAGGTGGGGGCAAGCTGATGCTTCAGCTCCCTGCTGCATCACCTGTGCTGAGGCGTGCTCGTTAGATGTTACATCCCAAGGGAGATATGCTAGTTAATTTAACAAGGTTTTGTTGTGGGCTCTATTTCAGTGACTGTTTTTTGGTCCCAAAGCAATATCCTGAGTATCTCATCTCACCTCTTGAGTCTCCTCATAGGTGTTAATGCTCTGTCTTGAATTATCCCACCCCTACGCAAGCAGGGACCCCCAGAGCAGGCTGCCCAGGCCCACGTCCAGGCGGCTTTTGGAACTCCCCAAGGAGGAGACCCCACAGCCTCTCTGGGCAGCCTGTGCCAGGGCTCCGTCACCCGCCCAGCACAGCAGTGCTGCCTGGTGCTCAGAGGGAGCCTGCCTGGGGTGAGCCAACCCACCTCTTTGGGTGTTTGCCCATGGACATCCTATGGGCAGCCTCACATTGTCCCAGTGCAGTGAGGCCTGGGCCATGGCCAGGGTTTGGTGGTGATGCTGGAATAGGGATGGTGAGATAGTGAGTCCTCCTGCACAGCTCTGTCCCCTTTCAGTGCCTGAACAACAAGCTCTTCCCTCATCCCTGGCTGCCGTGAACTGAGCTGAGGACACAGCGGCGCTGCAGCAGTCTCCTCGGCTGCCCTGCTTGCGCTGCACAGCACAGAAGTCACTTGGTGGAGTATCTTCTGCTCCAGCTGCTCTGGGTGCAGGGGAGGAACCCTATTTGTGGCTGCTGTTCCCGTTCGAGCCCCTGCTGGCTCCAGGCACCATCCTCCCCTAGGATGCTCTGGATCAGCTGCTGCACATTAACTCTGATATTACTCATCACCAAGACAAGTGATAACTTCCTTCCCCCTTGCTGTTGCCAGCCTCTCCTGTGCGGTTCAAGAAGCACACCCGTGCCGAGTTCCACATACCCACAGCAGGGCTGGTTTGCTGCCAGGGGTCTCAGTGGAGACACCAGGGCTCTGGCCCTGCCTCCCGAGGGCAGCCCCCAGCTTTGCACCTCGCTGAGTCCGGGAGAGGCTCAGCACTTCCCAGAGGCCTTTGAACCCCCCCCCGTGTTAGAAAAGCTGCAGAGCTTGCACGGCACAACTTCGACTTCTGTACAATTTTATAATTTCCTTTAATTGCTTCAAGCACTCTGATTTTTATACTGTTGTGAAAGGATCTTTGTTTACAACGATTGTGGAGGATAATATTTCTAGCATGGGTAACCATGGCAATGAATAATTCTATTCTCGGGAGCTGTGCCAGCTGCACTAATGCCTTATAGTAGCACTCAGGCAGTTTGCTAATGAGAGACGTCTTGTTTGTTGTAGGAGGACATTTTCTCCTTGTCCACGCATTAGTCTGTAGTTTCTTAAGAGCACATTCTTCATCAGCAATGCTTGGAGAGAAAAACTAAAACAAACCAAGCACATCTCGGCTACAGAGCTGCTCTTGCATGTAAGATTTTCCTATTTTTTCTCTGAGATTGTATCATACGATATGTTATTTAAGGAAAGTTTTGCTATGCAGTAGTCTGCTCTGTTTTTATTACCACCTTCAAAGATAAAGATGAGCTTAGGGTGCTCTAGAGCAGCTGTTTGTTGCACAAAAAGATATCACCCTATAAGCTGCTCTAGTCAGATATGTGGCTTCTATCTCTAGAGGAAAGAGTTTAACTATTTTAGAAAATTACTTTTACAAACCATTTGGTTTGAGTAAAGAATCCTTCAAAATTATGTTTATAAAAATATAAGTCACACCTTGGAGCTGAGTTACTTTGACACCAAAGCATTGAAATTGATTGAAATATTGTCTCTCATCTATATACAAACACAATTGTTACATATGTTAAAAAATCTTTAACACATATATTTTACATTATTAGTGATTTAAATGTTTAAAATTATTTTAACAATAAAAGTTCCAAAATGGAGTATTTTTAGCTTAAATGAATTGGGAAACCCTTTGTTCAGTAGAAACTCTTGGTTAATAGCTACACTACAGTTCCTGTCACTACGTGACCTGTGGTCTCTGAGCATAAAACCAATCTGGTGGAGTAAAGCATCCTCTCTCGTTTTCAGAAAACCATTAACAATCCCAAGTCTATTATCCAAAATTGGTGTTCTTAGGAAAGATTTATGGAGTAAACATTGAACTAGACAAAGGAGTTTGGAATGGTTGTAACTCAAGGTTTCTTGAAAAGCACTTTTTGTCCTTGGGTCGTGGATCAGAGGGAAAGGTGAACATGTCCAAATAAAAATCACACCACAGACCTTCAGCTTTTCCATGTGTTGCAAAGTGAATTGATCTTTTTTTTTTTTTTTTTTTTTAATTTATTATTATTTTTGTGGTTAGTGACTAGCTGCCCTACTTTGTAGGCTCTGTTGCCACCAGTCTGTGTGTGCTGGACATCTGCCCAGAGCCAGCTATTGTGACTGACCCCCTCCCAGGGCTCTCCTCATTGACCACCTGTGCTTTGCTCTCAGAAAAGGTGCTCTTCCCATGTCCCTAAAGACAAAGCAAGGTCCAGAAAATGTAGTTTCCTAACAAGTTCAGTTTGGGCTGAGTTAAATGAGAAAAATTTAACTTCCCAAACAGCATGTGTTTTTTGTGATTGTGGTTCTGCTCAGCCTGGGCCAGCTCGGTTCTCCACAGCTCTGTAACACCCCCACCTTTTCATCACATAAAAAACTAGGTCAGTCCCAAAATGAAAACAGCAATGAAAAGCTGTGGTGATTTTCCACAAAGCTGTCACAACTCAATTGTTGACTTTTTTTCTTCCCAGTTTTCTTTTCCCAGGTGAGAGCATTGCTCGTGTTTCACTCAGACCATCAAGTTTTTGTCTCTTCCTCTGCCCCTGAAGCTACAAATGCTTGTTTTGTGAAAATCTCATTTACTCCTCTCCCTCCATCTCATCCTGGGCTGGGAGCTGAGGGAACGGCCACTGTGGTGGCAGGTCCTCCCTGTGTGGGGACCTCCCTTCAGCTCTGCTTGGAGGATGAATGGACACCAGCTTGTGGTGCTGCTGGTGGATGGAGAACGTGTGGGTTTCCTTCCCTGTGTACATATATGTCTGGGCTACCTGCTGTAGTGGTCTTGGTTGAGCAGGTGGGATGGACCAGGCAACCTCCAGAGGCGTCTCCCAGCCTCCTCCATTCTGTAGTTCTGTGGTGTCTGAAGGGATAGCTCAAATAGCTGTCCTGGCCTGGGGACCTTCTTTTTTTGGTTTTTGTTTTTCTCCCTTTATATGAAAGATGCGCATAGAAAGGGAGAGGAAAAGAGGAAGAAAAAGAAGGGAAAAGAAGAAAAGGGGAGAGAGACAAGGTCACTTCATGCAGCTCTGCCAGGTGGCAGAAACCCAAACACAGGCTCTTTATGGAGGTGTAAATCCAGGCCAATGCTCTGCAGAAACTCTTTCCCTCCCAGGCATGGGGATGGCATTCCCAAAAAGCTCCCAGCAAGAGGACCAACACCACAGAGGGTTAAAATGTTATCAATTCCTCAGCGGTCCCCAGTTAGCCCTTTTCGGAGGGCTGCGGTGCTGCTCATTAGAAGCAATTAATCTCCACGCTGTGCTCTGCTGTCAGCCCGTGCCGCCGTCACAGGCCAGCTCACCCGTGAGGGAGCAGCCGGCCGTCCCACACCGCCTGGTGCCTCCGACCATGACTCTCTCCACTCCTGTCCCCTGCAGGTGCTTGGGGTTAAATGTGTGTGTGGACACATGTAAATGGTGAGGGGAAGCCTGGGCCCCAGATTAGGTTTGGGGTCAAATTTGATGCAGCCATGTGGGTGATGTGAGCCATCCCCTAGTGTCTGGGAGCTCTGCACTAGCTCTGCAGGAGAGGGCTAAAGAGGACTCAGTGTGCTGTTTGGGAAGTTTTCTCTGACAGCTCTTGTCTGTTGCATCAAAGCCAACTGTACATGATGGGCAACGTTGCCATGCTTCTCCAGGAACAGCACTTTTTGGATGACTGCCGCCATCACCAGTCTTTGGTGTCACGAAGACCATAGGAGAAGGCATTGCTCAGCCAGGTGAGGAGATGATTTTCAACCCCCTTCAGCCACATACATGGTTGTTGGGCCTCTCTATAAACCTGCTTTCCCTTTGCAGCTATGGTTGATGGAAAGGAGATGGAGTCAAGCATTTTATGGCTGGTTTTACCAGGTAGCACCTGAAGCACTATGTGTCCAAGCAAGTTGTCTGAGGCAGCAGGACCTGGTCTGATTCTTTCTTTCCCATTTATTGATACATCACCTGCAATACAAGCCCCATCTGGAGCTCAACAACTGTTACTTCTACTAGAGATCTCAGTTCTCCTCAACACCACAGAAAGCCTCCCAAAGCATGCATCACCATTGTGTAGACAAGGCCAAATCTACACACCCTCAGTTAGAAAGGTTGGTGGTATTATCCCCCCAAAATGCACGTCCTCATTGAATTTCACACTCTATCACCAGATCGCCCCTACACAACTCTAGTTTTGTACTCCAGTCCCACACCCACGTGTCTACTAATGAACAGCTCCAAAGGAGGAGAAGCAGGAATGGTTTTGGCAGTGTTTCCTTCTTTCCTGGTTGAGCCCAGGAGCCCAATGCCAGGAGCCGACCCTGGCATCTGGCATGGCAGGACAGACGGATGGCAGACGTGGACAGACCAACCTCTGCCTGCAAGCTGCTGCCTCCCAGCCTCGCAAAGTCAGCTCCCTGATGCATGCTCTGATGAGATGCTGCTGCCTTCCCTTGCTGTGCACTCATCCTACACCCCAGTGTGCATTCTCCACACGGCTCCACAGGATGTGTGCAGGGGTAGAAATGTCATGAGGGTGGGGATAGGAAAAGTTCAATGGCTTGTTGAACAGAAGCTGCAGAAAGAGGCATGTAGGGGAGTTCACAAGATTTCACAATGGGGAAAAAGAATTTCTGAATTTGGAAGAAAACACCAATGGAGTTAAACCACATTCATTTTGAAACTCTTTCGCCTGCTTCTTGGCTTAAATTCCAACTCTGGTAGTTTTAAAAAATAAAAAGTTTAAAAGGTGGCAGTACTGTGCAGTGTCTTTTGGGTTTAGGAAGAGGAAATACAGCTTTTTCCCAGTATTGAGCACACACCTGGGAAGAGACTGAGTCTTCCAAGCTGAATCTTCTCTCTATTGTTATTGTTATTGTTATTGTTATTATTATTATTATTATTATTATTATTATTATGTTTTTAATGAATGACTCTGCTGTTATCTTCCAGCAGCTGTTGAGGAACAACCTGCAATGACTCATGATGCTCTCAGACATCCCTGGTGAGGAGTGGGATCTGTGGCCAGGAGCAGAGGGATGATTTGCCACCACCCTGCCTGGCTGTTGTGCTCCTCCCTGTCTCGCCGGAGGTGGAGTGTGGGAAGGGGAGACGTCTGGGGTGGGGGAAATACAACTATTTTACCTCTCCTCTGCCCGTAAGTCAGCAGAAGTGCTAAGTGCTTCCAAGAAGAGTCTGCTCAAATCAATAAGGTTACAAAATCAGAAGTAATGCAAAGCAACAGAGTACCCCAGACTACTCCCCTCCCTGACTTGCAGGAACACAGGTTTTGTCCAGTGTCCATGCTGGGCCAGATTCTTCTCTCAGTTTAACTCATTGTCATCCAGCTATTCTCCAGACCATACGTGTTTTTTGTTTTGTTTTCCTGTTATCTCTGTAGTCTCCTGAACAATGCAGCACTTTTCTGTGGTTTCTCTTTGCACATCAAGTCTGGGGTGCTTGTCTTTGGGGCAGGAGAGAGCTGGCATGAGCCTGCTGGGGACAGCCTGCTGCATCTGGTCCAGGGGCTGCAGACCTGCCTGAAAAACAGAAAAAACAGTGGAGAAGTAACAGCAGCCTTGCTGATTAGCCTTGTTGATTTCCATTATAAAGGAGCACACAGAGTATACAAGTACTTCAGTGCTGTAACTCAGCCCTTTACCCACAGGCAGGATTTGGCCCTCTGTCTGCTGGCACAGGATGTGGAGGGAAGCCACGGAAGAAGGATCTTTCAGGGTGAGTGCATTAACTTGATGTTTTGGGACATAATTCTCAGAGTTAAGCTGCATGAATAGAAATTTTACACTGAAATCTATGATTTCCTCTAAATTCTCTTCTTTTGTGCCTCCTGCATGTGAGCTTTTGTTAGTCAATCGCTACACAGCATTTTACAGCATGTCTTTTGTTCAGTGGTCCTTTCAGCTGTCACACTCTGATCACGTTCAGCTTGGATGTATAGAGCACTTATTGTTTGCTTTGGGAGATTTTTTTAATGAACGTTTCATTTAATATTCAGCCCTCCTTGCCATTTGTCAGCAAGATCAACATCCTGTTGAATTTCACTCGGAGCTACCTCAGTGCTCCAGCGACCGGGCCACGTCTCTGTTCATCGATAGCTGCAACCAGCCACAAGACCGTCTGTGTCAGCCCCACGTATGAGGGAAGAGAACAAAGACCTACACACAGGCATTAATGGGGGTTATCCTCTTTTCCTTTTTCTTCTCTTTTCAGGCACTGCCCCTTTTCCCCCCATATCGCCTCTCTGGTAAATGTCTAGAGCTCCATCTAAGGGTGTCCTGCCAAGGGGAAAAGAGAATTATCATTGCATTCTTTCCTTGTTTATGCTGCATGGTGCAGGCCTGAAAAGTTTTTCCCTCTTTATACAATAATTTTATCTTGATTTCTTTTTATAATAACTCCAGGGCTTGTCCTGATAGATTTGCTGGATAACTGTAATAGTACAGATATATATAAAAATTACATTGCTGAGAGGAGTAATGATTTTTCATTAAAACTATTAATGTCCTTCAGGGATTTCTTTTCTGCTTCATTGAAATTCCTAAAAATACGTAGAAGAATATATATTCTTGGTAAACACTTGGATAATTCTTCCACCTTAGCTAAGAGCTGGGAATACCCTGAGACCTCCTGTAAGTTGTTCAGCAAAAATAGAGAAAGGCAAAGTTGACATTTTAGACATATATATTTTTTCATTTAGAGCTATAAGAAAAAGCAGTCCCAATCCTCTAATGCATTGTTTTCATACAGAAGTATAAGCACAAACAAGAGCACAAGCCAATTTCATTTGTTTTCCTTGGTAGGTCACAGCTAACAGAGCAGTTTTTGAAATCCCAGCAACTGCTACTAATCCTGACCTGATTTGCCGTCTCTTTAAAGCATACAAATAAAGCCAGGTTAATAAAGCTCAGTTCAGAGACTGTTTTTCCTTCATTTATCTCAACTGGGACTGCTGCAAAAGCAGGAAGACATCACCAGATGTAGAACTGAAGCTCTTAAAAAGCCCTGGGAAAAGGCTTCCCTTTTGCTACAAATGCTGCAAAATTGCCATAATTCTCCCAAGCTATAATAGGGCTCCAGACGCACTTCTTGTCAGTCATCCTGGCAGGATCAATAACTCCAGGAGAGGAGGTCAGGATGGGCAAATAAATTGCCATTGAGTACAATAATAAACAGCCTGGCTATAAACTCCCCACATATACATACACATATTCCATTTCCTGCAGAGTTTGTCGTTTAAACTCAAGGCAAGCTGCATTCAGATGGGAGGTTGGGAATAGTGGGGAAGGAGGAAGGAGGTTCACAGGTCAGAACAGCAATCAGTTTAACAGCAGGTGTTTGTGTGGATGTGTTTCAGGATTTTGTTCCATATCTATCCATAATTTTGGGATACTGATGATGTTTTATTACTCTTCCCAGTTCTTGTCTCTAACCACACAGGTTTTGGTGTTTTTTTTTTTGAGTCTGAATGACTCTCACTAAAATGTTGGTATCCTATGATGTGCTCTCTCTGCTGTTCCTCCTGTAATTCACCCTGAGTCCCTCCTCAGGACTGAGTGTTGCCAGATTTGTGATCACCTCCCCCCTGCGCATCAGCCCTTCACCAGAGGCTTTCCGCTTGAACTAGAGAAAAGAGATTTCCACCCTAAAAGACCAGAGGCTTATCCTCATCACAGAGCTTTTACTATTGTGTAATACATCTAATATGTCTTCTTTATCCATAAAATAAAAACATTAATATCTCCATCTGTCAAAGATTATATGTAAACATTCATTCCTCCCAGGATGCGATCCCCATTCCCTTACGTATAAACACTTCTGCCCTAATTCCTGATACAGGGCAACAGTCTCAAAGAGCATTTCAGAAGATATTCATGCTCTACTGATTCATTCTTGTTAAATGTAAATACATACAAAAACATATATGCCTGGACAGGGGCTTCCACAAGTCATCAAATACTCAGTGTCCAAGTAATAAAAGGGCAGCTGATTTTAAGAAACCACAATAATTCCCAACTCTGGGGCAGTTTTGCAGCAGACAGATTAAAAGCCTCCAGCTGTATGCTATTTTCCCTGTACATTTTGTATTTTCTCAGTTTGAAACCTTGTTTGGTGCATTTTCTGTGATGGTTGTCATTGGTCTATTAATTACAGCAGCTCCAGGGTAAATTCTGCTTGCATTTTCCTGTAGCTACACAGCATTTCATTTGTCCCCATCTACATAATCCATCTGTGCCCTGACCTGGGAATTGTGTGCAGCCCTAAGTGCCAGGGAATGTGGGCTCAGAGAGTCTCTATGAAATAAAAGGAAGTGGATCTTGCATGATTTTTGGCTTTCTTTTTCTTAGCATCTGATTAAATTAATGTGATTCTGTGCATGAGTCACATAATGCATCTGTTTGACGTACAGCTTCTCAGTCATGGTGTCTGTTTCTGTGAGGCGATGGGTATCTGTAAATGGGGTTACGGTTGCTCATCACATCTTGGGATCTGAAGCAGTGCCACGGTCCCTAAGGGTGTCCTAAATCATGCACAGTGTCCCTTTGCCCCTGAGCAAGTTGTGGATTTGACCCATGGGTGCTGGTCCACCTGGTTTCTGCACCCTGAGGACTTCATCAGGGGTTAAACAACCTCAGCCTGCAGAAGTCTGGGTGTGCACATAAGACAAACTGTAAGACCAGAAGCTGGATGACGGTGATTTGGGATGGGAGATGACCATGTCTGGCATCAGGATTCTCTTGAGAGTGTCCAGTGTAGGAGCTGCAGGTGGTCCAGAGGGAACTGAGCTCTCCTGCCCTGAAGCAGCTCTCCTGGGTCCATCCCTGTCACCTGGCCATGGCAGTACTGGTGGTCTCCAGCAGAGCTCTGTCTCACAGGCATGACTCCCCACTCAGATTCTCCCATGGCCATGGTTTATTGCATATTTCCCCTATATAATCCAGATTTACTTACAGTCTGCAAAGGTCTGTGGTATCTCGTTCAGGTGGGCTACGGAAGCCGACCTACCCCATCCCCATCATAGCAACATCTGGCTCTGGCCTACTTCTCCCTGTGTTCTTCAGAGCCTGGTGCTGTTTATTTTATTTTATTTTATTTTATTTTATTTTATTTTATTTTATTTTATTTTATTTTATTTTATTTTATTTTATTTTATTTTATTTTATTTTATTTTTATTTTTAATTGACTATTTTCATTCTTGTAGGGGTGGCTGTAGGAGGACACGAGGCCAAAAACAGGTAGGAAACCAGAGCATCCAGAGTGTTGGATCTTAGGGAAAGATACACCGAGATGCCTCATACAATTACATCTGTTGGATGAGCTTAAAGCTGTCCCTGCTAATATGCAGCCCACTGAGATATTCTGTAAAAAACAATCCAGATGAAGAGGAAGGATGTGCTCACTTATAAATTGAACAAAACTATTTTTCCTTCTTGTTACCTTTTTCATGGCAGTTGCTGCTCCTTTAAAACACTTGCAGCAAGGACAAAAATGCTTTTTTTTTTTTTTTTCCCTCAAGAAGTGTTTGTCTCCCTGTACTTGAGCCAGCAGGCATATCCTAGAGTCACACAGTCTTGTGTTTTGAGGAGGAGAGGAGGGCTCACAGACCGAGAGCTGGGTACCAGATGCATGTGAACAGCTCGCCTCCTTGCCCCCGGGCTTTCTCTCTCCACAAGTGTGCGTGATGCTGTCTCACTCAAAGATCTTTGAAATCTTTGCCTGGGAGTCACACTGACATTGTTCTCTTTTATTGAAATGATGGTTCTGTGCTGAAAATTCCCTTGCAACTCTCTCTCCTGCTAGGGCAGGCATTGCTGGTTGGTTCCCAACTTTGTGCAGTGTTGAGGTCTGTGCTAACCTTGTCTCTTCTCACTGACTGCTTCAGCGTTGCAGGGAAATGGATGTGAGAGGAGGCTAAAAGAACCAGGACAGGAAACAAACATGAGGAAATAATAGCTTGCAAATGAAGATGGCCTCTGAGGAAACCTGGGAACACGGGTGTGGATCTGTATGAACTAAGTTACAGCAGAAAAACACACCTGGCAATTAAGGAAAATGAAAAATAGGTGAAACTTCACAGTGGGGGTTCTTCCAATGCCCCATCCTCGTGGGAACTATCAGCCCTTGAAACCACCTGCCCTGGAGAATCCCCACTGCAACACAGCTCATAGTTTCCTAGGTACAAGTCCCAGCAAGGGATTTGATCTGTAATCTAGACTGCAGTGTGCAGGACTTTTTTTTTTTTAATTATTTATTTTGTTTTGTTTTCCCATAAAATTTGAGTTTTTCTTGGTGGCAGGGAAAAAGGGCTTTGGCCCCTCCAGAACTTCCCTCCTGATGCTTGAGCCATACACGTGAGGCCATGTCATGTCCCTGTCCTTAGGATGTCACTGGAACATCAAGACCTCAGTCCTCTAATGGACTACTTACCTCTAAAGCAACACATCTGCTGGTGCATGGCCAGTTTTCTCCCTGCTGATGATGCCAGAGACCAGCTTGCAGCACCCTGGCATTACCAGACCCCAAATCAGCCCAGATTTGGAGTCACTGACCTTTCTGGCCTGGGAGAGAGTTCACATGTGAGAGCAGGAGAGATGGAGGTGGAAAGATCCTGTTTTGTGGGTCACAGAGTCACTGCAAGAGAGAAGACTGTCCTGTTTCCTGAGGTGACCAGGACAGGTGATCTCGAAAGGATGGGTTGGAACCAGAAGGTTAGAAGAATTTGTAGTCCAGTGCTCTCTTCTCTGCCCTGTGTCAGTTCAGGGTACATCTGCACAGCCCTGTGACAGTCCCCAGTTCACACAGCTTATATATCCTTTTACTCCCAGGTTCACCTCCAGATTAATCCAACTGGTTCCCTCCAAGATGAAACCCATCACCAAGGGTTGAAGATCCTCTTGTTCCCCTCATCCACCTCCCTTGGCAGAAGATCTGTCTCTGGGCAATATCACCACATGGTGGTGGCAACCCTAGCATGGGGCAGGACCCGGCATCAGGATCCTCTTTTCTTCCCCTCCATCCCCTCTTGGAGGACAGGACACCCCTTCCCTGTGGCTCCAGGACACGAGTCACTTCTGCTCTTCTCCAGCCTTTCCTCAAAGGAGCACCAGACCACGTCCCCTCCCCCTCCCCACCATGGTTCAGAGAAGCTGGGCACATTTTGGCACTTAGAATGGGAGGGAGCAGATCCTGAGACTGAGCAGGGCCAGAACATGGGAAGGAGAGGAGCCAGAAAGGGAGAACCAGGCTGCTGTGGATACAGTGACATTATCTGTCAGCTCACAATACTGCTGGTTTTAGGCATTTATACATTTAGGATTGTGACCTTCACCACAGTGGTGACATGTCCCCCATCACTAAGGATAAAAGTATTGCTACAGCTTGAGCTCACTCCATTTGGAGGTATGATACCCTGTTTGTTTGTTTTTCTCATTTTCTTCTGCTAATGTCTTTGGGTCAGCCTGCCCACATTCAAGCTCCACTGTTAAACCACTCGCTTGCTGGTCTTCAGCACGAGACATGCAACATGGCCAGTGCTTGTCTTTGTGCTTTGATTTTAGGAACTCCTCTTACCAGAGGGAAAACAGATGCTTCCCATCCAGACTAATCATGGAAGAAGTTTTACCCAGGGGATGCATCTGTCCGAATGTAGTTTAAATGTTATCAAATTGGTCAAGTTAGCGCACCAGCAGAGCTCTGCTGCAAGGAACAAAACAGAAGGACTGACTACAGATATTAAAATCTGCGCTTGCATGTGATTCTGGAGACTGTGCAGTGCACTTCACTAGAAACTGAAATACCCTGAGGATAAAACAGCAGCTGGGATTAAAACAAAGCTGGCAGCACTCCAAAGTACCAGTAAATCACGTGGGATTGTTACTTTCCAAGAGATTTTACTAGTGTGGAAAGAAAATAAAGTAGAAACTGATTTCTGCTAAACAAAGGAGTTAAGAGGAATTTCCAGTAAAACTAAGCCCTCATCCTGTAAAATCTCAGCCCAGTTCTTAAACCTAAAATTAACAATATTTGAAACTCTAAACCCACTATTTCCAAGCAGGATTGGGGTCTGCCAAGGGCTCTAGCAGTCCATAAGTGGTTATTTCTTCCATGCAGTTTGCAATATGATGTATGGAGAGTGTGGAATAACCAAATCTGCATGCATTTCTTATCTACAAAATTTCTTTTTCTTTTTATTCAGACAGTGAACATTACCACAAAGAAGAGCAAGCATTTGGTACATCAGAGAAGAAAGGCAGAAGAGGTGAGGAGGAAAGAACACATGGTAAAAAAAAAAAAAAAAAAAAGGAAATAAAAGAGAGACATAAAAATGCAGTGGCACAGAAGTGTCAGAACAGACCTAAAATAACCGGCTGATGGGTGTGACAAGCGATACAAAACTAGTGCTAGCTAGTTCTAGCAAGCACTAGCATCAGGTGCCCAGATGAAGCATCTCACTTTAACTACCTTCCCTGGGAGGCTCCAGTCTGGACCACTTGCTGGAAACCAGTTACAGCTCATAGCTGATGCCACGCGACAGCACATGCTTCCTTGTCTCATTGCTGAGAATGCAATAACTTAATTATTTTTATTTTTTAATAACTGGAATACATTCTTTTAAAAGTGAAAAACAAACCATCACCACTTATTTCCATCCATCTTTAAAGGCAAACATCATTAGATCAGCCGCTCTACAGGTTTTTGGTCACAGCAATGCTTGAATGTGCCTTGGGCTTAGCTTTGCTGAGAAGCATAGATTAATCCCATGCTACTCTTTCTTCCACAGCTCTGGCACAAATTAATTCAAAGGAAATGTGTTAGCACAGCCTGCATCAAACCTTGCATTAATTGAGCTCAGTGAAAGGCAAGTGTATATGTATACGAAGCGGCTGCAAGCTGAGCATCGCTGGAGGAGGGGAACGTGAGTGTTCCGGGGTGAGAGTTGGTCACAACCCAAATCTGGCAGTTTATAGCACATGCCATAGCCTATGGCCCAGATTTTTTTGCTGAATTCATCACCTGACAGTTTTCTTATAAACAAACTACCGGGAATCCAAATATCCAAGTAGGACACAGGAAATTGATACTGTAAGGGTCTCCATCTATTGTCACTGCATTGTGTAATTGCGAAGGACATGTCCATGTAATGCCCATTCATATGATGTTCACACCAACTATACCTATCTCAAGCTTTTGTATCATCCCTTACCTTGGCATCTGAGCCATACACGGTCACTAGAAAACTCTCTAGTAGCCATGTGTGGTCAATCCATAGACCTTCCCCCTCCCTGTGGAGGGGATGCTTCTGTTTTGCTCCTCTTTTTATTTTATTTTATTTTATTTTATTTTATTTTATTTTATTTTATTTTATTTTATTTTATTTTATTTTATTTTATTTTATTTTATTTTATTTTATTTTATTATTTTATTTTATTTTATTTTATTTTATTTTATTTTATTTTATTTTATTTTATTTTATTTTATTTTATTTTATTTTATTTATTGTTGTTTAGTGAGCTGGTTTTACTGTGCTCCTGATGGAGAAAAAAAGCTTTTGGATGTCATTAATGACCAGTGACTGGAATCACACCGCTTCTTTTAGAAATGTGTTCCTAGCCCAACCCTTTGACCAGGTCAACTTAGATCATAATGATTAATAAAAAGAATTAAAGAATGAGAATATTAGACCCTCTCTGTCTTTGTACCTTCTCACTCCTACGTAGTGCATGTAACCAACAATGTTCAGAATGAAATTCAGGTACCATTTATCCCATCTGGTAGAGTGTTTAACTGTACTTCATACAGTCACAGTTCCCATCATAAAATATTCTTCACGAGTGAGAGGCACATATGTGAAAGCCTACTCTGTTTTGTTACTGATGTAATGGCATTTACTGAAGAAAAAAAAAAAAAAAGAAAAAAAATAGTCTGGGCTAATTTCATTCTTTCAAAAACTGCAATTTAACATTGATGTCAGAAGATGGCAGCAGTAAAGCACAATTAGGACCTTTTATGTCCACAAGTCTTTTCTTTCAAAACATATATTTGTTCCAGAAAGAGGCAGATTTTTCAAAAGGTGTCACTTTCAACAGTGGCATCGAGTATGACAGACATCCTTCCAGTAAACATGAATGCATGACTGCCTTTCATTTTAATGGAAAGCATGTATCAAGAGCTCAATATCTCATTACATGTAAGCACACAAAAAAATTACGTTGCACTTTTATTCTCAAGAAACAAGTGTTCTATCTCATCCATAAGAAAAGATAACATTATATTTCTGCAGATGCCCATGTATATCATTATGCAATATAGCGAACATCTACTGAATTTCAAGGACCATTTCTTTTAAATCAAAAAAAATCTATTCTTACTGCAAGCATTTCTTCCAGTAAAGACCCCATTTTAAAGCTCAGGAAAAGCAGAGAGATTCTGCAGTTGGAATATTCATCAGCTGAATGAATGTTCAACAGTTTCACACCACCTTGAAGGTCTTTGGCTGTGAGTCTGTCAGATTCCCCTATGGCTTAGCAGGCTGTCATCTATCAAAGGACACAGTGATGCCAGGAGACAAAGTCTGTTTGATTTAAGAAGTTATCTCAGAAAGAAAAGCCAAGAGACAAGGCATTGTCACTGAGTTTGTTCCCCCCTTCTGCAATAATAACTTAATACGTTTACTAAACCATATTCTCGAGGTTTAACATCTGACATGACTACCAATATGTTTTCTGAGCTGTGGCATGACAAGTCCTGCCCTTCTTCGAGTTCTGACCTGACCAGTTGCCTTACTTTGTTGGGTCCTCACAAATGTCATTGCATTTCAGTCTCACTTCAGGGAGATTGGAGGCAATTCTATCCACTCTTTTCCATCACTTTAAGGGGACAATCCTGGAAACACTCCTGTGTGATGCAAACCAGATGCTGGTTTTGACAGTCAGTGTCTGAGGTTTAAAATCAGTGCGATGCCTATAGATGACATTGTTTATCCCCTCAGCCATGTACCTCTTCACTTTGTTGGGGATGACTTGCCTCAGGATGTCTCTTTCTGTAACCACTGCTGAAGAGCAAGGTGCTTTTTTCTAGCCAGAGCTTCTCAAGAGTTCTGCTTTTGCAGTGTGTGGTTGCAGTATGCTCTTGCAGTGTGCCCCTCCCTTGAGACTGATGACCTTTGGACAGTCTCTTCTCCCTGGGCCAAGGCACAGGATTTTGTCTGACAGAATGCTTTTGTCTTTAGTTAGCAGGTTCAGGAGTCCGGGTCATTTCTGTTTTTCAGTGGATGTAAAGGTATTCAATACCTTTACAAACATAATATAAAGCACATTTGTGTCTTTATTTTGTAAAAATACTCTTTTCTTCCAGCTTTGATCATGTCTGTGACATCGAAATAGTTTGTGATATACAGGTAATAGTTCCCACAAGTTATTTATGTAGCAAAACACAGTTCTGCTCCTCAGCTGCTACCAGAGAGTGTTCCGTAATTTCTTCAATGGATCTGGTCAGACTGACACCAGTTGAAGATCAAATCCCATGTGATTAACTGTGACAATAACCACAGCTAATATAGTCTTAACCTGTATACCTCTAGTAATCCATGTAGGATCTAAGTAATCTGTTCAAAATGATAACTCATGAGGTGTCTGTCAGTTGTCGTAAAAGGAGAAAAACACCTGTGATTCTTCTGCCCTTCCCAGTCTCAGGACTATTAATGATCAGAGCTGCACCTTCTCACTGCACCTGGCTGTTTCAGGGGATGGTTATAAGTCATTGCTGTGCAGTTATTCATGCTACATAATACATATCTGTAACCCGATTCATCATAGAGTTACACCAGAGTTAGGACAATATGATTCTACTAATTTTACAGAGCCTACTACTTGCTTTAACAAGGCAACTGACCATGATGACACAAGCTCTGAACACTACCAGCATGGCTTGTGTAGCCTACTGACCATGCAAGAGACAAAAAAGACAGTTCAAAAGCTGGTGCTACCCTAAGTACCTGAGAACCAACTGTATTTCCAGCTGCTTTTTAGAGGTGCTCAGAAAGAACACTGCTTAATTAAGAAAAGGGTTATAATCAAAAAGATGAGTAAGGTCAGAGATGTGGAGACTTTCACTCCAGATTCTGGTATTTAAAGCCTATGTGTTGTAATCCTCTAATACCAGCTATCATAAAATAAAACCTTTTAAATGTAATGAGTGCATATTCTCCCTTAGAGTCAGGGAAAGGTGAGTTTATGAAAGCAGAGTAGACAGCACTACAAATATCATTCAGTCACACATCTTCTTCAGATAAAGGATGATGCTACATTAGCTCTGCAAATGACTACAACGAGGGTTGAATGATCTTCCCTGTTTTGCTCTATTTAAGAACAAACTTCAAATCAGATTTTCTCAGCAGAGAGAGCTTTTATGTAATACTCGATTGTTATCAGTAATAACAAATGAACTAATGACTGCTTTATTCCACTCAGCCAAAAGGACCAGACAATAAACTAATCTCTCTCCTTTTCAATCTAATTTTGCCATGGGAATCATTGGTGCTACTTAGCAAAATCCCTACATAGAAGAAATACACATTGGTGGAAAAAAAAAAAAAGAAACAAAATCTTTCTACACTGATGCTATCTTGATAATGACTAAAAATCCATCCATGTACCAACTTTCATTTCCTGATCAAGTCAGAGTATGTGAACATTACTTCTAACAATGTCCGTAAACTCTTTGATAGAAACATTTTGAATTTTGTCTGGGAAAACCACTCAGTCACTCATGACAGTAATGAAATACGTTGATGGAGTTTTCTTTTGCATCCAGTCATAAAATTATTTTCTTCACTATCGGTGGTTATACTTCCATTGTGGTTCAAAGCAGAAGATGATGTAGCTGCTCTGTCTGAGGCATGGCAGATGTTCCCATATATTAAATGAATCCTGGAGCCCTCCAGAGAGAGACCTTTATTCAGTACAAGCTGGGGTGTATTACAACAGCTTAAACCACTCTTATTCATATCGATGTCCCTGTGGAACAATCAAAAGATCAAGTTCATGGACAAATCAGCATTTCAATGTGTGTGCATTCAGTCTATATGGTCTGTCCGGCTTCCCTTTGTGTGCTGGGACCCTGTATCAGCAAGTGCTGCACTGAGTCAGCGAGTTCTCTGGTCTGGCCATGTGGAACACAATACAAGCCGAAGGTTTCTCTTTTCATTTCCCTGGTTACTTCTGTTTCCACGGAATACACCACTGCCACTTCCTGCCTGCTCCAGCCGTCAGTTATGCCACAGCCATGGAGCTGCACATGGAAAGCCATGCAAACCTTCGTGCAGCCATGGGTGCAGTGAGGCAGGGATTGTCCATGAGCCACATTAAATCAAATCTCCATTCCCTGGCAAGGAGTCCCGCTCCAGCTTTCCTGTAGGCCCCCTTTAGGTACTGGAAGGCCGCTATAAGGTCTCCCCAGAACCTTCTCTTTTCCAGGCTGAACAGCTCCAGCTCCCTCAGTCTGTCTTCATAAGAGAGGTTCTCCAGCCTTCTGATCATTTTTGTGGCCTGCCAGTTCTTTATTTCAACAAATTTTTATGAAAAATTTTAGCAGTGAGAGATTCTATTGAAGTAATTTTATTTATTGACATTCCACACAAGAAGAATTTCACCACCCACAGTCAAAGCTGGAGAGCAGCTGATGGCATGTAATCAGGGCCTTAAAGAATTGCCTGTGTCTGGTACTTGATTATATATTACAATGCAGTCATTACAAGCCAAGATACAGTCATTACAAGCCAAGATCAGAAATTGGAATTAGTACTTTTTTGGCTTTAAGATATTAATCTCCATTCACTTCTACATTCATCAGTTGGAAATAAAACCAAATTTTCCACATACAGCTAAAACTTTAAAGTGATAGGAATTTGAAAATGCAATCCTTGCCTTGTTGCTCAGTAGCATGTTAGCTACATGCTTACGTTACTAATAATGGCTAGGCTTCTCCATAGCACAGGGAAGAATATTATGATTGATGGTAATGCAGACTCAGTCTTCAAGGCTTGAAGGATTGGACTTTCCATGTTCGTCTTTACTGGTTGGTTGGAATAGTGAAAATAGGATGTGACATCTGCCTGTGCTTGTGTGTGCAAAATAGCAGCTGCATGAGATGTGATAGGCAATAATTGGCTGCCTGCAGAGCAAGAAAACACCCACATAAATGATGGCTCTCTCTTCTGAAATTTAGGCAAGGAAGTCTTCCAACAAGGGGCAGGCACCCTATCAGGAATGAGCTGTCAAATCTGTGTACATCATTGCGTCTCATTAAAATGGGAAATGCAGCTCTTCTAATCATTAGTTCAGACAGTGCATCATCCCACAATCCATCAAGATGGTATTATTGTAATGCATTATTTGTGTCAGTGTTCACCATAGCAGAGTTCTTGGAGACTCCCAAAACAGCCTTTTCTTCTTTTACAGAAATGCATGGAAACTATTTAAAATTAGGGATTCTTAGGAAAGAAAGATAAAACAACACAAAAAGAATCATATTGCAATAATGCACTTACACCTTGAATATCGTATTATTCAAGTATGTTCTGTCACAAGAAGGATATGGAAAAGTCAAAGAAGGGAAGCAGAAAAGATCAAAGGAATAGTACCTGTTTTAGGAACAAGTAAATAATCCTAGTGTCTTCAAACCAGAAAAGAGACAGTTTGGGGAGGGAGGATGATATCATCTTGATTTACAAAGTTTGCATCACATGAAGAGATTAAGCAGGTAGCAATATTCACCCTTTCTTATATCTATGACATTATAGCTACAAAATGAACTTTCAATACTCAAAATGGTTCAATTCCAAACAATTGAAAGGAGGAACTTTTCATTCACACAGACAAATGATGGAACTTACGCCACAGAGTGTTTTGGATGTGGGATGATGAACTCACTCCATGAGCGTGTAGAAAATAAAACCACTGAGAACTATTACACAGAAATAATTACTGTTGCAACTTCTTGATGAGGAACTCCTCTGGACTGATGAAATTCGAAAGTTACACTGCCTCTCCTGTCCTTACACATAACACTAATTTCAATGAGCTGGATGGATCTTAAACTTAACCAATGGACTTATGTTCCAGTGATGTAAATACATTTTGTTATTGTTGCTACTATTAGCTGTTACTGTTATTATTAAAGCAGTACCATACATTAATAAGATTATGTATTTTTTTAAAACATGGTGTTTTCACTAATATCAAAAATCTCAACGGCCTCTGCCTGGGACTGAAAAATAATTTCAAGACAGGAAGACCTGGTATTACAGTCAAAGCCTTGGATGAATAGCAAAGACTAATGAGATGTCAGTTTTTATTTGACCCAGTTGTAACCCAGATATGGAGGTGACCTGACTGCTAATTTATTAGCGAGACTGCTGTGGCAGCTCCTGCTGTAATGGCTTAAAATGAAATGATTTTTCTCCAGCTTTTCAGAACATTGCTTGGTTTATGTGTTTTTAAATTTTGGATTGTAATGTTGTAATGGTTTCCTTCTTTTTATCTGTAGCCCTCACATGATGTCAACCTTCATGTTAGAAAAACAAACAAAAAACATTATCTAGTGGTTTCTAAAAGATATATTTAAGAAAATACCTTGTCATATCTCTGTTTCCAACACCTTCCAGCTGTGGTACTGGGACAAGACATGATACTGACTGTGGCCCCTTAGGCTGCCTTCATCCACTGGATCTCATTATGTGGATGCTTTAGGCAGGGGCCTTTTACAACCTATGAGCAATACTGCAGTAGAGCCCTAGGAAAAATAACATCTGGAAATTGTCTTGAGCTTGCAAAACTTCTACTCCTCCTAAGTCATGTGTCACTTCCTCTAAGATTCGAAGTCATAATAGAAAAACAAAAATGGAAGTGACACTGTCAGCAGTGTGACCCTCACAGCTGTGCATCCACTGGGACCCAGAAGAAATTGCTTCTAAATGCCAATAGGAAATGCCATAGGAAACTGGTCAGCAGAGCATTATGTTTGCGCTCTGATTTGGCACTCTTCAGTCCAGCATAGAGAGTGCACTACTGGCTGTTGGCACCAGGCAAAACAAGGGGCTTTTCAAGGCTGCAGTATTAAGAAAGGTGGGTGTTTTCATGGTGTTGTGTCTTCACTGGCATTTGTAATGGTCCTTGCTAAATATTTGCTTCAGATGGCATGAAGCTTTATATTTAAAATCATAGAAAATGCTGTGATAATACAAACTGTATATGAAATCAGAAGAAAATGCTTGTGAAAGGTAGAAAATGGGTATAAATTGGGACAGATTTATTTATTTTTTTCTTTGTGGATTTTATTCAAGAGCTTTCAGTTAACTATGGGACACAATTTTTACAGATAGTATCTGCCTGATATATCTAGTTTACTAATAATACACAACACAACTTTGCAGATAAGGATGGAGAGTGATACAGAGAGAGAAGGTTTCAGTATTTGTCCCAGTAAAGGCCAGCATAGCACTGGCTACCACCTGGGCTGTCTGGTGGCTGGTGTCAGCTGCCATCCCATTGCTGGCATTGGGAAAGGTCAGAGGGAGCTGCTGGTATGAGCTGCTGGCTGAGGAACCAAGCCTGGTGTCTGTCTTCCACATCTCCCTGCCTACTGTGCAGAAAAGAAGAAAAGATTTGAAATGGGGGCATCAGGATTGGCCATGCTAAGAGTAATATGAACAATGTCCCCGTCTTCCATGTCCCCCAAGACAACTGGAGCAGCAAGCTCCATCTCTCCATCCCTCCAGCCCTCTACTGCTGGCTCACCATTCTGGCCTCTCCTTTTATGCCATCAGAGACAAGAACAAGATCTGGCCTGAGCTTGGGTTTCTCCATTTGCTCTTCCTCACTTGTGTGACAGTGATTGAGGTGAAGCAGGGACCACACACTGGTGAGGGAAGGGACGAGGCTTCTCACAGGAGCTGGTGTGAAATGGAGTGGGCCTGGGCTGCATGGGGGTGACAGGTGACTCTGTCTCGGGTAGTGAGAAGTGATGGGATCTTGTTCTTTTGGAAAACTGAAAGATAAGAGAAAAGGAGTATCACAGAGTCACTTTGCTCTAGTACCTGGGGCAGAAAAATATCACTCTGGCAGCTGAGAAACCCTGGACTGGCTCTTAGCTCTGCAGAAAATACAATGAGAATCCTTCATGCTCCTTACACCATAAACTGAATGGCAAACATAGATTAAACTCAAAATGTAAAACTAATGACTACTTTCTTTATGACGTTGAATACCACAAACTTCTGCAGGGCTGTGGATCTTTGGAGGCACCTCATTGTGTCACAGTCTTGCAATGCTGAGGCAAGTGTCTTCCACATGAAGCATCTTTCATAAGAAAGGAGGCTGAGAGAGCTGGTATTCATCAGCCTGGAGAAGAGAAGGCTCAGGAGGATTTTATTAATGTGTCTAAATACCTGATGGGAGAGAATGAAGATAAAGGAGCCAGATTCTTCTCAATAGTTCCCACTATTAGGACAAAAGGCAATGGACACAAATAAAAACAAAACAAAACAAAACACTCTTTCACTGTGAAGGTGGCTGAACACTGGCACAAATTGCCTAGAGAGATTGTGGATAGAGACAATCAAAACCCAGATGGACACAATCTTGGGAAACCTGCTCTAGATGGCTCTGCTGAGGAGGGATTTGCACTAGATGCTCTCAGAAGGTCCCTCTCAGCATAAACAATTCTGCAAAGCAGATCCAAGGGGGTATGAACTGCTAGCAGGAATCAATGTGGGACCTGGGAAAGTGGACTGGACCCAGGAGACCTGGATGCATCTCAGGTGGCCAACTAATTACTGAATGTGGGTGGGAAAATCACTTTGCTTTCAAGTGCTTCTTTTTCCCCACTCTTATAATGGACATAAGAGTGCTTACCTCCATTAGAAAGCTCTTTGAGGCTTATGACCACCACGTAAAAGCAAGATATATATTTTTTCCCCTAAATGTGTTTTATTGGTCCAGTCTCAGTTAAACAAAAGTTACTACATTAAGAATACAGTCTGGGAGCTGTGACTGCAGAAGTCACTGGGCACAGACTCTGGCATCTCCTTCCTCTTAGAAAACCATGCTGATAACATCTCAGTGGGCTGCTACAAGGTTTGTTGTTAATGATATACACCATTTTGAAAGTTCAGTCTCTCTAGAAAATCATTGATATTAATGAACCAGACCCATGTGAGATGAAATTCACGAATGAATTCAGTCTCACTGCCCGAGGGGAACAATAAATACTCACTCAGGAGCCAGGGGCAGTTTCTGAAGGAATGGCGTAGGCTCACACAAAAGCTGACCTATTCTTCCAGCTTGCCATCAGGCCAGGGACAGGCTGGTGGTGCTACCTGGGAATCCTTGTGTTAAATGAGTCTGCACAACCCACACTCAGCAAACTCAGCTTTTTTCACTCCCTTCCTCCCAGCACAAAGTTCACTTGAAAAATGATAAAAAACTGTCAAAGGAAAGTCCCTTCCCTACAAGTGAATGCCCTTGCTATACTCGTACTCCCAACACACAGCTCTTGTATGTTAGCTCTCACAATGTAGGTCAGCCTAATGCAGGGACACTGCCAAATACCCCTTACCTGTCCTCCCTGTTGGACATGTTATTTTTTCTCAGCTGAAAATGCTGGACTAAAATTTGGCAGGGTGACAAAATAATCATACACAGGGTGGTAATGATGATATCACCAGGTGTCCCTTAGCTTTGAGTTATTACCATCACAGCAAAATTCATTAACATGTCAAAGCACCACAGCCCAAAATGCATACAGACCAACACAAAGAATTAGGGCATGAAATACAGCTTATGTGGAGAGTCACTGACAATGAAAAAAAAAAAAAGATAATATTGTGCTTAGGGCAATTCTCATTCATCAGAGTCTTGTCAGTATGGTTAGATCCTGCAGAATAAATGTGTCTAACCACATCTTGTTTGGCCACACTGAAGTTAGAAGGGTATCCTCCTTTTTTTTTTTTTTTTTTTTTTTTTTTTTTTTTTTTTTTTTTTTCCCTGTAAAGCAGCCAGAGATGTGGATGCGTATCAGGCCATTTTCTCTGTCTCATCATCAACTTCATTTCTACTATATAGTACAATAGTACATGATGTCACACCATATATTAAAAGGTATCGATCCATTTTCCGACCCACTAAATTGATGGATTTATGTTTTCAGAGAGTGAAAATCACTGTAGCCCCCTGGAAGGCATCTGTGTGTTGATAATTTAGAGTGTTAAGGTCCAAGACCAAAGCCACATGTGATCACGCTGCAATTTGTCAAGCTCTTGCAAGCTGGCTTAATATCCATGCAGGTGATTTCCAAGGATATTCTTCTGCCATAGATACTGGTGGTGGTAATTAACTACAGTCCCTCTGAGCCACTGGGCTGTCAAGGGTCATTTCAGCATGAAAACATGCTCAGCTGCTATATATGATGTTTTCCAGGCAAGACACAGAATTGGGATTTTTCATTTACAATAACTATTCCACAAGGAAGGGTAATGCTAATGAAGTCTGGTGTCCTACTTGCATCCCCAAGTGGTAAATTGCCACTCTGCCTGTTTGAAGATTTGTTTTCTTACAGTGCACAGTTCTTTTGAGCCCTACACAGTCACACATTGCTGCTGAGTGCAGTTTCCTTTTCCCCTAATGTTTCTGCAACACTGTCTCCCATTGGGGGTTGAGAATCAGGCACGTCCTGCTTTAAAACTCAGTGAGTACCTCTGAATCCAGGTTGCACTGCTTTGGCAGCACCACCATTTTTGCCTGTATAAGGCAGCATGAAGTGAGAGATTGTCTTACTGACATTAATGTTCAATGCAACTGGAGCGGGCCAGCATGAAAAATGGATGTTGGTTAACTAGCAGGTGTTAGGTATGAGTAATGAAAGAAATGTGGGAGGCAAACTTTGCCCACTCACTTTGTGCAATACTTGTCTCTCTGCAAAGAATGGCCTCTTTGTGCAGGCATAAGCCTTGCATTCATTTCCTGCTCTGATCTTATCTAGAGAATTTGAGTGACCCTGATATGCCATTAAATTTGGGTCCCTATACACTGAACTACTCCTTCCGTTTTTATTCATGTCTTGGCATTACTGGGCATCCCATTTTTCCCCTCCACAGATAGATCAACACCCTGTAATATCCCTGAGCTAATTTTGTATGTAAGTCGTAATACAAAGAAAATGCGATCTAGCAATAACAATCACAGCTTTTGAAATGGAGCATACGGTAATGTGATCACACGTTTATCAGACACACACCTCCCTGAGCCTTCAGAGGTTCAGTATTTTCTTTAAAGATACAGAGAGACCATCTGTCTATAGTCTACATATAGTCAACAGACCATACATAGCCTAAAGCCTGCCTATCTATAGTCTTCCATACCACACATCTAATTTACATATGCAAGATTTCCCAATGAAGCAGGGCCATGATTCTTTACTATTTGGGTAGATAGGCCAAAAAAGAAATGGTCCAGACCTTTCAAGTGTCAGTAAATGTGTCATTACAGTGTCAAGTACAGCATATTTTAAGACCAGCAATAGTCATTCAAGATTATTTTCTGAATCATAATTCAGGATTGAGACTCCTCAGCTTCTCTGGGCAATGAGTTCCGGTACTTGACCACCCTACAGAAAAAAGAAAGGAAAGGAAAAAAGGAAAGGAAAGGAAAGGAAAGGAAAGGAAAGGAAAGGAAAGGAAAGGAAAGGAAAGGAAAGGAAAGGAAAGGAAAGGAAAGGAAAGGAAAGGAAAGGAAAGGAAAGGAAAGGAAAGGAAAGGTCATTTTCATATATTTAAATGTAATTTCCTGTATGTTCTCTCATGTCTTACACGAACTACTTGTTCTCAGATAAATGACTTTCCCTTTGACTTAGCAAAAATGCATTTCAATGATCTTCTAAATAAATATAAGAAGCTGAAATGAACTTCTGTGCTCCTGTCCTTAAGCAACCCGTGTTGACACTAAATATCCAGCAGTAATACCACAGTTAAATGAGGAGAGTTAGGTTGAAGAGAGAGCCATCATCTTGAAGTTCAGCATAACACATCTGAACTACTAAAATTATTTAGAATTTTGCAATTTTTTTATTTTTTTTTATATATATTTTTTTCTATTTGTTT
Source organism: Aythya marila (assembly GCF_965140915.1). NCBI lineage: Eukaryota > Metazoa > Chordata > Aves > Anseriformes > Anatidae > Aythya > Aythya marila. Next base: position 20,534,757 of record NC_139042.1, on the reverse strand, counting down.
TTCTAGTTTGTTCTCAGATGCTATGGTCCCTTGGACGTGACTGTCTGCATTGTCTAATTTAGATCTATGCACTGATGCAACTCAATTTTCTCCACTTTCATAACACAGGGGAATATGTGAATAATAACATATGATAAAAAGTTCTATTTTGTTCCTTTTATTCCTTTATTAATTGTTATTCTCTAAAGTGTTAGATTGCTAATTGTTATTAATTGTTATTCTCTAAAATGGATTTAAATTGGTGTATCAATTCCAACAAGACTCAGGATGACATATCAGGATATATCTATCTTTCTGACCATGCTTTACAAGAAAAATGGGCCATTACTTTGAAACACAGAGATAAAATAAACACCCACACTGAATATTCTCACAGAAAACCATGAGAAGGCTTCAAAAAAGCATACTTTTATAATGCATAGATTAAAAGTATTGCTAATAATGTCAGGAAAAGAAAACTTCAAAGTGCCTCATGGTTTCCACAAGCAGAACGGAACAACCGCTGGCATCTCTGACAGAAAAGACAAACTTCAAAGTGGAGAGTCACCTTGGAGTGCTCAGAACAAGAGAGATGCTCTTGATGTACCTGGTCTGTGAATGAAGAGGAGAGAGATGTTTCCATAGCTGTCAATCTTTCTCTTGGAGAAGCGCTAAATTCTCTTAGAAGCATAAGTACTAGAAGAAAATGTACCACACAGACACGCAGAGCATAAACATCATTTTTATTCAGGAACTTCCAAAATATATTTAATAATTATTTTTCATAATTTTCTTCACTTGTCGGGTGCAAAATATTCACCTGCTCATGTGGGCTGTAGCAGTTTCCTATATTAGGCGAAATAACAAGCCTAATCATTAATATTATTGATCACATTGTTTCAAGCAAAACAGTTGACAGTCAAATGTGGATAGCTTTCTCTTAAGAGTGGCACACTTCTGTTACTCTTGTGTAGATGATGGCTGACACACACATCTGTATATCAGCTGGGTATCCATATATCAGCTCCTTGGTAGAGCCTTGTCTTTTCTATTCAAGGAGGTCTTTGGCTGCAATCCCAAGTAAGCAGTAAATGCCCCAAAGTGGCATCGCTCTGCATTTACAGAAATGCAGTGAAAGCAGAATTAGATGTGATGCAATTAATGTGCCCTCTGCAATTCTTGTAAAAACACAGTCTTATTGATAAAGAATAACAAATTGATTTGTTTTAAGGCCTGAGCTTCCATGAGATCCCAGAAGCTGTCCATAGGAACAAATTTAACAGAGCCAGGGGACTGGCTTGAGTACTATCCTGTGCTATCCTTTTATTTATTTGCTATCCATTGTCACTTTGGGTTTTGTTAGTCTGGTAGGAAACATCTACTCCATGGGTGATATTTCAGCTGAGTTTAGCATTGCTGTCATTGCTTCAGGGAATTTGGTAGCTCTGTGGGTACAGTATTCTTCTGCCTAGTACATTTGCCACCAGTTTGTGATGGAGCTATGGTTATGAGGGGAATGAATATGGCATGTTTGATATGGCCTTGCCTTTCTTGTGTCTCTAATGTGCACTTGCTGCTGGAGGAGGAGGGGAGAGAAGAGAAGCAGCTTTCTTCTGAATTACAGAAAGATATGATTGCTTTCTATAAACCTGGAAGGAGGGGGGGGAAAGCTATTTGCATTAAGGGATAATGTTGAAAAAAACAGCAAGAGACTATTAACTGCAGGAAATTAGAAGATGATTTTTAACTACTAGAACAGTCTGGCTTTAGAGGAGCATTTGTCTAAGAGTAACAAGGGCAAAACAATAGACAAATTCTTAGACTGAACGTCATATACTTATGAAAAAGTCTCTTGGTGTCCTCGTTTCCTCTGACAACTGAGAATTTGACTCGGTGTCTCAGGAGCTACCTTTTAAGCCTGTGTCCTGCAGGTATTGAAGGAGTCTATATCAACATTGCATGATCCCTGTGAGTTTCTTACCCAGGCCTTCAGGTAATCGTGACCTTCACCTTCATGTTCTCACAAGGCTGCAGGAGGCTATAGCTCTGTGCTGTGCTGTTCAGGAGCAGCTTGCAAAGACACAATGTGCTTTCTTTAAGGGAAAGTTTATTGGTGTTCTCTTTTTTTACTTAAGATCACAGCAACCAATGTTATTTATAACCTAAACTTGTGGAACTTGCTCAGAGAGCTTTCATAGTAGGTTTTTTGGAGCAAGGCTCCTGGACAAAAGATCTGTATCTTGCTTGTTTGTTGAGGTGAAAAAGTGAGGAGATGCCATCGGTAGAGTAAGACCACTTTTGAAAGAGGCACTTTTCACATTACTTCAGCTGAGGGAGTTGCAAATTCCATCCCCACCTTCAGAGAATTCAAGTTTCTGGCCCAGACAGAATACAAAGGGTCTCCAATGCACAGAGGTTGGGTTGGAAGAGGCAGTCAGTAGCTGAAAACTAAGTGCCTTTCACAGAATCCCATGCTCCTGGTTTTGATTAGCTGTGGAAATGCCAGTGGGAGAGTCAGCAAGGCCTTTTTTCTCCCCTCACAAATCAAATAAAAATCTTTCAGCTCTGGCACTTTAACAATGCTTGGCTTGCCCTGTGACATTGACTGAATTGTATGGACTAGTTTTTCTTTCAGGAACAGACATGCAGAAACAGAAAAAAACTGCAAGAGTACACACATTGTCCAAAGATTCTAGGACTCAGTAAGAGTGAATTTACTGAGCACAGCTCAAACAAATCAGAAGGCTTCCTTCTCTCCCCCATATTTTTCACAGACCAGGAGTTACAGCACAGGTAGACTTCTGTATATGGTGCTCAATACTCTGTATGTTATGATAGGACAACTGATGGAGCAGCTTCAAAACAATTTTGGAAGAAGTCAGATTGATTTCTTAGAGATTTAAATTGTGTGAATGATGCTCAGTGTTTTGGAAAACATTAGACAGTCTCTAAATCTCCGAACTACCCCTGAGAAATATAGTATGTGACTTTTACATTGAGATAGTAAGAAATAAATATTATGCATAGATTATTATTCTGACTTCATAAAAATTTCAGGAATAGATCAAGACATTTCTACTTTTCCTCTGGACCTTTACACATACAGAAACAATGTTTTTTATCTATTTCTAATCCTTCTTCTAGCCTTCTGAGAATTTGGAAAAGAACATACTACCTGGGTTGCTAGAGCATTGTCAGTCTTCCTTGTCCATTGGATGTAGGGATGAAAGCACCTTTCTGTTCTGCTCTGTTTCTGTAAATATCTTTGTGTGAGAAACTGCTTGGGAGGCTGCTGAATCTTCTCCCAATCCAGAACTCTTGGTTCTTACTCATTGTCTAGATGAGAAGATCAGATTTTGTAAACTGCTTCTCCAAGCTGTTTTTATAGCATTTGCAACTCCAGAAGCTCAAAGCCAGATTTCCATGCCTTAACTTAAAGCATGAATCTACATTGCTGATGTCCCAGAAGACAATCTCAAAGCAGTCTGACAGGCTTGGAAAACTTCCAAACTCTCCAATCCATTCAATTTGAGTGTTTCTAACAGACCCCTGCCAGCTTGCAACAAATATGAATCACGTAAGTTGCTCTTTAGTTGAGGCTGGCACATCCCTGATTGCTGCACAATACACTGGAGGAGTTAAATCCAGTTCCACAATGAGGATGAGTAGGCTGGACTTTGTAGCCCAGCACATTCCTTCCAGTTTCTAAATAAAGTCAGGAGAGCTTTTCCCTTAGGATGTTCTAGATGGTTATGTTAGGCTGCAGTGGAGCTTAACCTCTAGATGTGTACCAGCTGTTTGGAGGGTGAAGGAGACAGTAGATTCTGCTACATATCAATTTGGTAGGTAAATGGTAGATCTGATGCAATGCTGTGGTAACTAATATTCTCTTGACATTAGTCTCTGATAAATAAAATAAAATAGTTATTGATATCCAGGCTATCAGTGTCTCAACTCTGTGCAGACTGTTGCCCATATCAGCAGGATGCATACATTCTGCAGGTACCTACTGGTGACCCCAATCAGTAGAAAGCACATACATATGGGAGAATGTGAACTAGAACAGATCCTCATAGAAGTTCACAGTAGGGATGTCTCTTCCTATTTATTTTCTCTTTCAACTATAAGATACAGTGCTAGTTTATTATTTCTGTGTCAACATTGATCATCTGTAGGGGCCTAAAGAACAAGGTTTTCAGCCATTTCATACAAACCTCAAGTGAACAGTCAGGGATGAGAGAAGGAGGGGAATATGGTTCTGATTAAAAACTGGGAAAGGAGGATAAAGAATGTCATATAGAAGGGGAAAAGGAGATCCACTTACAGGAAAACTCTGTAGCTAAAACTGCCCAGAGATGTATTTTAAACTTGCAAAATCTGAACATACTAAAGATTGTTCACAAAGAAGCATGACTTTTTATATTACTTATAGAAGGTTTCTGGACAACAGAGCTGTCCAGGGCTGTTGAGTTGTGCAGGATCTTCAGGATCTCTCCTTTGATACTGGCAGAGAAGCATTGCTGTACTTTAATATTGCATGAGTCCCCAGCCTCACCAGGGTTCAAAAAGCAGTTTTTGCTTCCCCAGTGCCTGGGGTCTCAGCAGGATGCAATGCAGAGTTGCTAACATCTTAGAGGAGTTAAGACATGCTGGACATTTCTTTCTGAGCAGTAGCAGCACCTACGTGCCTAGCACCCAAGTTTCCTGAAGGCAGTCCTGCAGAGCTCTTTTGTAAGATTTGTGGAAAAGGTTTCAGTTCTCTGTGGCTCTGTTTCCTCATTTATGTATTTTTGATTGCAAGAGAAAATTTGTGAGTGCTTAAAGGATTGAGTTCCTAGAATGAAAGCTGCTGTAAAGGCAAAGGCTTAAGTTTAAATTCTTCAGGGCATGCATTACTGTTTATTTGTAATACGACACTCCCGTGAGCTTATTAATTCAGCAATAATACCAATAATAATGAAAAAATTATATTTAGGGTCCATCTGTTTTATCATTTGGTTCACCTTGTGGCAGAAGTTATTCAGCATGAGCTGTGAACCTGCAAGTTCCTTTGCACAAATCTCTCCATCCACACAGAGTAGTTTGCAAGCCTGGGGCCTCGCACTTAGAAATGAGAGAACAGGTCGGTTGGAAATTAAGAATAAATGGGTTATTTTTGTTGAGACTTGGCATGCACTTAAATAGTGAATGCTATAGAATGAGTGCTGCTAGCTGTATGAAAAGGAAACATATGAAACAAACATGATTTTTCTTTTTCTTTTTCTTTTTTTTTTCCATATAAGTCTTTCAAAAAGTTGTATTCTGCTCAATATTTTAATTTTAGAAGTGGACCACAGCTAGAATGAAACATCCTTGAGGGTAGGCCCTGTCTTTTATTATTTTATTATTATTATTGTTGTTATTATTGTTGTTGTTGTTATTATTATTATTATTATTTAATTTTTTTAACTCTGTGTGTGGTGGTGTAGCTGCTCCAGGCACCAGCCTCACAGACTGCCTTGGGGATGCAGGGAAAGGTAAGATATTGTTTCTTCTCTGAAGACAAATGTGTAGAAAAATGTGGTAATAAAAAAGAAGCAGGAAGCAGGAGAAGGAGGAAGAAGGAGAAGGAGAAGGAGAAGGAGAAGGAGAAGGAGAAGGAGAAGGAGAAGGAGAAGGAGAAGGAGAAGAAGGAGAAGGAGAAAAAGAGGAAGAGAAAGAAGATGGAAAAGAAGAGTTAGAAGAGAGAGAAGAGGGAGAAACATGTGACTTTGTGCATGTGGTACAGAAGTTACAATGTGGGGAGCGAGCCAGCCACAGAACGGAGGAGGCCTGCAGCCTGGATTTCCCAAGGTAGAAGATGCTAATAGTTGACAGGCTGGCCTCTGAACATTGAGAGACTGATGGAAACATTGCTGCACTCTTCCTCAAAACTGGGATACTTCTGCTCAAAGAACCTTTGCTAAACTGCTTTGGATTAACTCAAGCTTGACAAAGTGGAACTAATTAGCCTTCATCTTCCCAATTATATGCAAAACTACTTTGAATTTTGGAAGGAATGATATTCAATATAAGGAGTAATGCACACATCTGGCTTTTAAGGAGCTGGGTGCAATATAAATCTCCAGTGATAACTCTGCTCTCTGGTAGATGTCCAAATGTCTGCTACCAAAGCAAAGGACAGAGGTCACCCCTCTGGAGAGAATGGAGGTCACTCCTCTTCACAAGTGATCAGCATGACCCTTAAAATAAGAGATTGTCCTGTGGATACACACACCCTTCCAAACTCTTCAGCATATCTTATTTTACTTTGATTCTGAATGACATATTGAGGACTGAATATAAACCCAAATCTCTCTCTGTTCAAATGCTACTTTCAATACCAGCCCTGGTCTCTTCTCTCCTGTGTTTTAATCTTCATTTCTTGAGGAAAACTTTTTCAGAGATAATTATTCTTTCCAATTCCTTGACTCAAGACACTTCATTTTAAGGCCTTTTCAGCACAAAATGCAGCAGAACTGATGATTGTTCACTCTAGACAGTTAGTCTGAGTTTCAGTAACTAAAAATAAAACTTGTCCTTATTATTTATTCTGATGCCAGTAAAGGATATGTCAAATTAGTAGAATCAGCTCAGTGTTTAGGTAACTGAGATTAGCTCCACACCTAACCAAGCTCGTCCTGCTGCTGAAAACACACCAAAATCACTTTATTTGAGCTTAATTAAAAGTACCTTCATATTTTTTAACTAGTTACTAAAAACAGATAAACAGGTATTCTACATTCGTAATACATACTACATTTTTACATATTCATGTCATAAATATGTTTTAGAGACCTCAGAGAAAACTAAACTATGGTAGTGGATTTTGTGCTGGAAGGAACATCACAAGAAACAGTTTGTAGTTTGTCCCTGTTCCAAAAACACTACAGATATTAGGAGGCAGATGATAAAATGGATGCAGAGAATTGACTTGCCTGACGTCATCCAGCAAAACAATAAAGAAATTCATGTGCCATTATTTCATGCAATATTTAGTATGACCTCAGAGTGCTATTTGCAAAAAAAAAAAAAAGAAAGAAAGAAATCAAATGCACACTGCATCAGATTGGGTTGTCAACATGAAAGTCAGGGTTCAGCTCAGCTTCTGTCATCACCTGCTGCAGGACAGACCCGTCGGAACTCAGCTGCAGTGTGGCAGTGTTACCACAATGAAGGAGCAGAAAACAACTATCTTATCTGATACTGGCTGGAGAGGCTACAGGGCCCTCCAGTGATTGTCTTGGCTTACTTCCACTTTTGCAAATTTCTGAGTTGACTTTTGCAGAAGCATCTAGTCTATTCCATGCAATTTATAGCAAGGTTTAAATAAAGGATCAATGAGCAACTAATGGTTGTTTAAAAAAAGTGTAATGTAGATGTTAATAAACCCAAGAGTAGAAGTTTTTGTAGATAACTGCAAGCAACATGCTGATCTATTAGAATTTATAACATTCATGAAGCACACAACAAAACAAATACAGATTAGCTATTAGTTCTTGGGGGAAAAAAATGTAATATCAAATGTGGTCAGAATGCTGTTTTCCAGAAGAAAGCCAGAAGTATCTTTTTTTTCTGCTGATTAAAATGGCTGGCTGAGGAGGAATTAAATTTGGCAGGGAGGTTCGGAAGTGAAAGGTTCCCTGTGAATCAAAGCGTGACAGTTCTCAAGAGTAACAAATCCTTAATTAATGGGGGATGGATGCCAGAAGCAGTTAGTTTAGAACTAAACTTGAAAGCAAGTGCAGGGATTCCTTGAAACAAAGGTTTTCCATTGCTGTTTACTGAGAACATGTTGTCTTATTTGGTAGGGTATTGGGCCTGGCATCATAGAGGCATCATTCTAATTGTCATTTAATAGAAGCTTTATTTTATCCTAAGCCACTTCCATGAATTTCCCATCACCTAAGCACAGCATTAAAGAGAATTCAAAATCAAACAAGCTACTCAAGAAAGAATTGTCCTTTGACAGAACTGGGGCTCCCAGTGCATTTTAATTTTTCTGCAGGCTGCAAGGGATGGAGGCAGGGTCTTCTGTGTGTTGATCTGTGACAAATAAGTTGTTACCAAATAATAAGCACATTAGCTGTGTAAAGGTTCAGGATAAATCTGCACATTTAGCATATGTAGGGATAGATAAATTTACATATGCAATTACTGCAGAATTTGGAAAAAGGCAAAGAAGTGATGACAGACTACTGCCTTTGTAAAAATCCAATTTTCTAATGCACTTACACCAAGTATGAGTAGATAAGCAAAAAGTTCTGGATTTTCATAGTGATCATGCTAAAGAAGCACATAGAAATTGGCAGTAGTTGCATTTATCTTTTGCTCATTAAAGCTCATGCATAGTTCATTAAATATTGCAAGTAAATTAGCCATTTTTTTAACCTCACTTATCTACAATAAGTATTGGGAGAAATGTTGTTATTAGCAAATGAGGAATGCAGTGGTGTAAATAGATAGTGATATGTAACACCCTGCCTTTTTTAAATTCAAAAATATAAGTGGAAAGGTCCATTAGTTCACTTTACCTACGTTTCTGATTGAGCAGCTGCTGTGAAGGGTAACATTATTTCTTTTCTATGTATTTCATTAGGTCTCACTTCTGTGCCATATTACAACAGAGAGCCTTAATGATGCTAACTACATTTGGCAGGTATGGTAGTAAAGAGCACATAAAAGCATCAGCAGAAACAGTCCTTGCTCATTAATTCATAGGCTTTTCTGGAGTGCTTATTCCCATAATATGTGAAGCTTTGTAAACTCCAAATGGGTTTTTCTTCGCAACACGCTCATGAGAGATACTGAAGAGGTTGTTCAGTTTTATAGGTGGGTGATAGAAGTGCAAGGAGATTAGGTGATTATAGCCTAAAGTATTTTGAAAAGCTAAGCAGAGACTCTTTGTTCCTTGCTCTGAGTGTGCCTGGGCCTCTTCCCTGGTTTCAAAGATTTGGGTGCCATGGGAACTCATAAAGTGGGTGTCACTAGCTCATGTCTGTTCACTACATTTTTTCAATTTATCCTGAGATTGCAAAACATTGCGGACTGCTAATATAAAAAAAAAAAATAAAAATCATATGGAAATAACATAAAAATATAGAAAAATATAGTTGTTTGTCTAGTGGAACCTCTATAGGTATCTGTTGTAGCCTACTTACTGCTCAGCACCAGTTACTCATAATGTGAACATGTTGCAATCTCTCACTCCAGACTGGGAAGGGCTGAGCTACAATATTTTGGTTATACAGCTCCGTCTGATGGTGCTCTGGCTCCACAGCTTTGCTTTCAGCTATTGGAAAGGTAGGACCTGGGGCAAGTTAATGCTGGGGGTAAGGAGCTGCGACTTCAACCACCTCAGGCCTGGGAGCACCTGGAACCTGTTGCCCAGAGAACAGCTCTAACCATGGGGCAGGGTGGCAGGACCACTGCCCAGCCAAAGGACTTGAGCAGGTGGAGCTCTTTGGACCTTAGGAGGTGGATAGCCTCCCTGATTGTCTTCCAAAGGTTGCACCTACAACCTTAGTAAGAACATTTCAGAGCATGTGTGAAAACCTACGTTTAGGAATGCAGAGGACTTTGTAATCTAAACCTAGGTCTAGGGGCCTTCAGGGTTCAGCAGTCATTGCTAGCCATGGTTTATATCACTTTTCTGAAGCTATGTGCTTACTATGGCATACGAGTCCCACAATCAGACAGTGTGGGTCTCCAGAACACAGCTCAGTATCTACAGCTTTACTAGAGACAAGACATATTACAGCTTCTGTCTTCTTATCCACTTAAAGAAGCTACCCATTAAAGGAGTTTTATATGATTTATAAAAAAAATGATAAAGCAGAGCTGATTGATGGAACTTTAAACTAGATTTGAAAGAGGAAAGGGATAAAAACATCTATGGGACATAAGCTATGGGACAGTATGGCAAGATTTGAGGGACTGTGTTAGTGAGATACTTCAGTCTGCTCCACAAGTTGGTGGGTGTAATGAAGCACATTTTAAATGTTTGTTTACAAATGCACACGGCATAAGGAAAAAGTAAGAGAAGCTAGAAGCCTTGGCTCAGTCCCAGAGTTACATCATTGGCATAAGCAAAACCTGGTGGGAAGAGTCGTGTGACTGATGTGCTACGATGGTTGGTTAGATGGTCGTCAGAAGTGAGAAGCAGAGCAGGCTAGGGGTGTGTGTGTGTGTTTGTTTGTGTGTTTGTGTGTGTGTGATGCTGTATGTAAAGAAGGGAGTGGACTGTACGGAGCTCGCTGTTGGCAATGATACTCAATTAGATTTGAAGCTGGCCAGTACTGTAGGGAACAGTAAAAATGACTTTTAAAAATATGTTAACAGCAAAAGGAGGACTGGAGATAACATTGGTCCTTTACTTTGTGAGGATGGTCACTTTACAAATAGGGAGATTAATAAAGCATTAATAGGGGCATTAAAAAAGCCCAAAGGCAGAAAAGTTACAAATAAGCCTCTCAAGTCCTTGCTGATCCCTCTCAGGTGGACAAAGACCAATTCTCAGTAACAGAAGGCAACAAGGGACCAAAATTGTCATAGCCTTTGGTCTGTATCCCACCTTTTCACCCTTGCCACCTCTTTCAGCAGCTTTTGGAAAGATAGATATATACTTTAGTTCTTCAACAGAAAAGACATCCTAAATAACAATTGAAAAAATATATTAGTAATTCATTCTGTATTAACTCAACAAAACACTAAGAATGCAGAGTGGGAATTCACAAGTAATTATCTAGATGGCTAAAAAACATTTTATAAAATGGATATGTATATTTTTTTCAATGATTATTTCTTTCATCAGGAACCAGGAAAAGTTATGGATACAACTTGTAATCTTAACTGCCAATTACTCATTGTTGACCGAGGCCTCTCTATTTCTATTTAAACTAGATATGCTGGGTAAACAAATGATTTAAGAAACCAAGCTGACCTTCAATTCCTCTGTAGTCAATGGAGAGACTACACGTTCAGATGGTATTGCAGATCTGTCTGTTACCTGTAGGAAAGCACACACTGGGAGTCTATGCTGGGCATCTCAGCTATATGCCTAAAATAGGATTCTTTTAATTTTGGCCCAAATCTCTATTTCTTACTCAGACAAAACTGCAACCTAGATAGATTTTTGCAGTCAAACAGATTTGTCTCGGGAAGGATTGTCATACCAATATGTGTTTGTTAGTTCAGCACCTCGTGGCAAGAAAAGACAACAAAAATACCCACTTCCTTAACTCTAAGAACATGAAAGGTGTTATATATATGTAATAAAGCAGGTTTTGAGCTTTACAATGCAAATATTTACTCGTATAAAGGCTGACCTCACCCTTCTTTCAGCATACAGTAATGCCAGAGCTACTGGCATCCATGCAGTGGATGGGGCGTGAAGGAGGAAGGGCTACGTGGGGTTCTACCTTGGGTGAGTGGGTGCAGACACCAGCAAATGCAGTAGTGTTCATGAGATTTACATATGATTTCTCTCTGAATTCTGCTCTTAAGTTCATTTTTGGGAGGCATTTGAGCCACAGAATTTTATTTGCACAAGCACTCAAAGAAAGTTAATTTTAATCATGCAAATATGTAGTGTTTCACAAATCATAAGTCTGAATTTGCACTTGAAGGAATGAACTAAATCATCACCCAATTAAGGTCAGAAAAAAACAAACAACTTTTGTAATTAATTGCCCTGAAGAATATTATTCAAATTGTAAATATTCAAGATCAGTAAGGAATAAATTAAAATTTTATGAAACAAAACAATAACAACAACAAAACAAGTTAGAATAATTACTATATTTGAGGAAATTGATGTTATTTGGATATATTTCATGGCATGGAGGACTACTTAATTTTATCTTCTGACTTTTTTTAAAATAACTGCTACATTATTACATGTCATATAAAAAAAAAAAAAAATTTTTTCCTTTTATCTTTAGCTGCAAAGAGGCATGAGTAGTATTTATTTTATTATTACATTTATGATACTGACTAGCAAATTGTATGTCCTTTTACTTAAGGACTTCATTTTAGAGCTTCACAGTATGCCAGGCATTATCTAACTGTCAGATAATAGCAAGAATCTATGTACCTTAGGTAACTCCAAATGATACAGATTAATTTTCATGAGTCTTATTGAGATATGTATACCTGAAGGACTAAGTAAAAAGCTGTCTTGACTCTGTGTAGAAAATTAATTGCTGTAAATTTCATGCTTACTAGCACTGGATTACTGATGAAACTGCAATCAGGAATCTGACAGATGAGGGATTAATTCCCCAGAAACAGGGTTTCTTCCCTCTTCTTGTTATGATCTTGTGTATAGAGGAAACAGATCTGACTATGACAGATGAATAAATTAAGAAGTCTAGGATGAAACAGAACAGCTGGAAATGTAACTGGTGATAATTGAAGGCTAATTAACTTCAATGAGCAATTTTCTACCAGGTGTTCTATTAGCCATATAGAAAGAGAAACTAAAGAAATTGTGTGGATTGCATTTTCATTCAGAAATGTGATATGAACTGCTGCTCTACCTACATGGTAATGGGAAAATTACTGTACTGTCTGTTAGGGATATAAATATTCATGTGACTTTGATGGATTTGCAAAAAATCCTTTCATTTCTTTTTAAGTGCTGACTTGATTTTGTATGTCCTTTACCAGAGATGTGAGTCTTTCTTACTTTAAATAATAGATCAAACTGAAAAGTCTACTTTTAATAATACTTTTGAAAGTGAGAGCTTTTTCTCTGGCATTCTTCATCAATTTTGGCTATTCTACTGTAGCCTGCTATAGCACCTTCCAAGCGGCATTTTTAGGCTATGGCCATAATCCCTGTAGGTTTTGGCTATTACTTGGAACATCATATACAATGTATATTCAGACTTTATTTCCAAACCAACCTATTTCAAGAGCAGAAATTTACACTTTTTTTTCCTGTTTACTTGTTACTTTCTCTACACAATTCATATTTTCATACATATTATTTTATTATTATTATTTTTAATTTTTCCATGATGCATTTATGATCCTTTGGCCCTGTACAATCCTTTGTTTAATTTTCTCCATCATCATGCAAGAAAGTGGCTTCTGAGTCTTGTTTACATGGCTTTTAGAGAGAACTAAGGCTATCTGTGATTTAGACAAAGCATGTCCTCCTATTACCTTCACAAATCGTGAGAAATGAATTTCATTTTTCCTGACTTCAACTGCCTAGGAGGTACTTTACTGCCAGTGGAAAGAAAGAGGGTCACTTCTACTCTTGTGGCTTTATGTATTTCTGAAGGTGCCTGTTGATAGGCATGACTAGCTGTGATTTAGCACCTAAGTGTGGAAGTTAAGCAAAATAAACAAGAAAACTGAAAGATGTGATGATTCACCTGTTGTTCTTACCTGTTTTTCTCCATTACCTGTGGAGCCGATGTGACCAGCTTAAATTTAGGCAGTTAACCTTTAGACATCTGGAAGTAGGTCAGGTGAATCCCACCATAACCATCAAATGGGGATATATTTCTATTTTGAGAATAGCAGTTAGCAAAGGCATGAGGCTGAGGCGCTGCCTTCCCATCTTGTCTTGGATGCTTACTTTTTGCTTTAATGAAGCACTGAAGTTTTACTTGTTACTGGGGTAATCTTAGGTCTTTACAAAATCAATATATTGCTGTCTTGCCTATGGAAAAATAGAAAATCCATTTGTTGAAGAGCTTGGCATTTAAATTGTGATCATCTTTCCTTTAATAAAAGTGGTTTCCCTTTAACTCATGTCTCAGAGATTTATTTTTTTTTTCTCTATTTATTTAAACTGCAACTGCTCTTTAGAGTCAACATCTAATGGTTTTAATCTAAAATATCACTCTTATTGCCCTATAGCAGCTGGTTGTACTTTGGGAGCAGGATAGAAAAAGGAATATTAAAGGATCACTGTGGGAATTCATATTTTTATGATCAAAGACACCTTCATCTGCCAGAGAAGTAACAGAATCAATATAATCCTCATTATTTGCCACAACAAAGGATCCTAAAAATAATTATTTTATTTTTAAACAACAGCAACAACAAAAACCTGTAATTGTCAGAGGTTTGGTATTCTGATGCTTATTAATGAGAATTCTGGAAAACACAGTCTTGCCTGGGTTGTTTTGAATCTTGGAGTTCTGATTAAATTTTAATTTTATTACAGGAGAAGATGAAAAAATGGCTATAGCAGTCAAAAGGTCATTTCTGCAATACTATCAAAGCAGGAAATAACATTTACGCTAATGCCCATAAGAGATGTTCTTACAAGGTTCAGAAAAATAGCATGTTAACTATTAATAAATATTGCCATGGTAGGAAGAGACATGCCAGAAACAGCAATAAAAATAATTACTTCTAACTGTATTCCTGAGAAACCTAGCTATTTAGAAGATTGTTTGATGGAAAGTATGTGGGTCAAGACCTGTCATCTGTCAAAAAATATTCATTTTATATCATTTTTGGGGAAAAAAAGCATAGAAAGCTTAATAGCACAAGTAGCTCAAAATCAGAAAACTTTTTTTTTTTTTTTTTTTTTCCTTGAGAATGTATTAATTTTGAAAATTGGGTGGGAACTACTTGGTTGTGGTAAAAGATTTTTGAAAATAATTAAGCATTCTGCAGTTTAGACATTAAAATACCTAGCCAGGGATTGTTTTTTATTTATTTATATATATATATATATATTTTTTTTTTTTTGCTTTCTTTTATCTTTACCTCCTTGCTGATAAAGAAGTAGTGTGGGGGCTCTGTGAAAGGCTATGGAAATTTCTAGGAGATATCTTGTTTTGCCCTCAGCTCTCAGGAAGAAGTATACTATGTATTTTGATTTTGTAGACTTTGTGACAGTCATCATTAGGAATAAAATCAAATTAATGATGTCTGGAACTAAAAACACTAGAAATCTAGAAGCTAGGACTCTAGGAGGTACAGGTCATATTTTTTAGAAAGTTATACTGTAGAAGGTATTTCCTATATTAACATGATGCTTTTGGTCTGAGCCAAACTACTTCTGGGCAATCTGGAGCTGAATGTCAAGGCAGTGGGGGAGCTGGGGGCTCCTCATGGTGGCAGGGCAGCCAAGGCCAGCCCCATTCCTTGGCATCAGCACCTGATGGGGATGGGACATGGGCTTGGTTCAGTGGGACCCATGGTCAGGCAGGGCAGGGCTGTGGGGAGCAGGAGCCCAGTCCTGCTACGGCCTCTTTGGGGCAGGGGCTGACAGCCCTGGTCCTAAAATGGAGTGCTGAGCTTTGGGCAGGTTGGTGGAAGCCCAGATGGAACCTGGCAGGGCTTATTGATGCCCTGAGGTCCTCTGACACTTTAATAAAATGCTAGAGTGAAGCAAGGAATCAGTCATAAATAACAGCAGTTCTGGGTGGTGCTTGGTATGCTTTTAACTTTAATCATGTGGGTTTTCAACACGGTGTTGTTGGAAGCATGGCATTTGTTTGTTTGTTTTTGTAGTGTGTAGACAATAACAAGGGTGAAAAGGAATGTTGTTTATGAAGAACTCCATTAATTAAGTCTATTAATCTCAACACTAGAAAAATACCACAGCGTGCTGGGAGGGAGAAGGAGGAGAGCGCCCGGCACCTCCTTTGTGTGGGCATGGCTGGTGCAGGAGTGGAGCTCTGCACATCTCAGCAGTGCTTGCAGACCTGCCTGCAATACAAGGGGTAAAAACAGAGCTCTTAGAATAGCAGGCTTCCAAAAAATCTATGTGCTTAGATGTTTTTGCACACAAATACGGATTTAAAAAAAAGTTTTTTTTTTTTTTTTTTTTTTTTTTTTTTTTTTAAGGGGTAACCTACCATAAAATTTCTGTAAAATAATGAGCATAAACTATTTTAGAAATAGTCCCATTGCCACTATTCTTGTTGCCATTGCTCAGGTGGAACGTCTGTTGCACAAGTAGCAAATACATCCCAGTATCTTTGAATTTATATATGATGGGTGACTGAGATTCAAAGCCTAATTTTGATTCAAAAGAAAGTTAACATAGTACCAAATACTGAACATAACATTTTGCTGTTCTTAAAGTTTTCTGGCATGCAATATACATAACGATATATATGTAAGAATACGTATAATTATTTTACTTAGAACCAGTAAACCTCTGCTTTGTCCATATGGCTGAGCCACTGAAAAGAGGAGTACTCCCAGAAAACACGTAATTACTATTGAGTTGTGAAGCTGAATGCTGTTCTGCTTAGTTGTAGGTTTTACCATCTCTTGACTATCTTTATATTTGTTATACAAATGCTGGAAAGATCAGGGAAAGAAGTTGTGTTTTTAAAATACATAGATCTGTATTCCATTTTACTTGGTGTGATATTAGTGTTTCTGCCTCAATGACATACTCTTAGTGTGAGAGACAGGTGGAGAGTAAATGGGATAGAAGAGATTTAGAAGTGTTTAATGCATATCTACTGCTATTTGCTTGGAAAAGATGATGACGTTACATTGCATGCTAATTCTTTTTGCAAAGCCAATAAAAGTGTAGTTTTTTCTTACTGAAACTGACTTAGGAGACTAGAAGTGTAGACTGTTGTGAGTTTTGTTTTGTTGTGTTTGTTTGTCTGTTTTTAACTGATATCACATAAAACCCTAGGTTGTTGTGGCCTTATTTTTCTCTGCATTTAAGTGCAGGGATAGCAAGCTTTAAGGGCAAGAGGTGAAGGATTACTCAGGAGGGTGCTGGTACAGACACTTCCATTTGGGAGTATGATTTGATGAAGAATGGAGTAAAGCAGAGGAAGATGAGCAGTGGTAAGTAGTAATTTCTGTATGGATAAAAGTGAGAATTTCCTTGGTGAACTAAAAATGTGGTAAGAGAACATCAGCTTTTGAAATGGGCTTTATTTAGTTAAGATTGGTTGACACATTATTTGTCTTCTGCTGTAAATATTTGGGAATAAAGGAACAATGACACGCTGGTCAGATTAGAATCTCACAAGGAAGTTCTGATTTCTATGAAGCTGTTTGTAAAACTCCTCTTGACTGTAATGACAACAAAGATCTGCTTTCAATTTATGTTGAATAAAACAATGACATTTGCATACATAATCTGGTAGAGAGAACAAGAAATATCATGAATTAAGATGTCAAATTTGTGTCTTGTGCAACTATCTGAAAACCACGATAGGACAGGACAAATTCATCCTTGACTGGAGTTAAGAAACATGATTAAATATTATATTCTCGAAATTCTGCTGATTTGCTTAGGACAGGTTTTAGGCAGCCCAAGAGGCAATCATAAAAATAGCAATTTGCACCTACTGCTGGCAGGGATTGAGGCTACTGTTGCACAGATACAGTGTTCAAAAACGATAAACCACAGTAGGCAATGATGTAAATTTCTGTCTCAGGTTACATTCTGACATTCTACTTAATCAGAGTGAGTTTTATTTAGCTCTTTATTGACAACTGACCTACTTTGTGTGTGTGTGTGTGTGTGTGTGTGTTCTGTTCCCCCACAAAAGCAGATGGCTTAATGCACAGATGCTCATGGGCAGCAAAGAAGAATTAACTTTATCTGACTAAATATTTTCAGAGAACACCTGACTTGTCAGCTATTGCTTAGTGTATCAAAACCAAAGGTATGATGTGCTTTCTGAAGAAAGAATTCAATAATAACTTTGCAGCCCTCATATACTAACTGTGCATATGGTTTCATGTGTTTTGGAAAGAGCTATCAGTTAATTCTCATGCTCATCTAAATGTATTTAAAATTCCTTACTCTGTACTCTCTTTCTCTCCCTTTTTAAATAATGTCAATTTAACTTTGCAAACCACTTGTGAAACTGGTTTAATACTGATCATTGAGAAAAAGAAAAAAAAAAGGCATATTTCTTCTAATATACCCAAAATGCAAGTAGTTATTTGATATTGGAAGCTGGCCAGTTTGTTTAATTTAATACAGTGATTCATTCCCACTTCCTCAGCAAGTCTGGTGCTTGTACTATCCAAAACAATTCCAACATTTAAATCATTTGCTGTATTTGTGTTGGTTTTTTGTTTTGTTGGTGGTTTCATTTATTTATTTATTTTTCTCCAGTTAATGGTTCTAAATATTTGATGTTCAGCTAGAGTTTAATAATTAGAAAATATAATGGCTGCTAAATTAGCTTTTGCAGCTTTTAGGTCAGGAGACTGACGTATTTCACAGCCTGTCTGGCTGAAATCACTTTCAGCTAATTGAAGATTTTCTCACTCCATTTAGCTGTTAAACCCTGACATATGGGCTTCTGATCAGTTTTTGTATTCAAACAGATCCTCAGAGGAAATTAATACTGAAAATACTATTATAACAAAAAAATATGGATCAAATAAAGTTAAGACAACTTAATGTTCACGTTGGCGATGCAGATACTGTCCTCCGCTCATTAGGAGAAGAGGGTTCAGTGGATGTGAGCTGCCCACACTGGCTGGCGACCTGCTAGGAAGGAACACTTCTTAAAGGTAAATAGTGCAGTAATGGAACAACAGTTAATCAGCCCTTTGATAACTGTGTCTCTGTAGTTGCCAAAATGCACTTTGGTAGGATGTTACTGCTCAGTAGTTGCTGAAATACTCCTGAGGTAGCAATTTGAAACATTATGCTTATAATAAACTGGAGTTTGTTTTGTGAATGTTGTTCTTGTTGTTTTTAATGTTTTGCTATCATGTAGATGGTTTCAGAAGATTAAAATAATATGCGCATCACTAGAAAGAATGTCATGGATTATGAATGATGAATTAACTATACTAGAACCAAAATTCCCTTATAGCATCTGTGTCAGAAAATCTTACTGACTATTTTGAGCATTAAAAACATGAGGACATTCTAACACCCAGATTCTGACTATATTTTAAAGAAGGAACCTTGCTGCAATCCAACAGGTTGTTCCCTTGAAGGCTTATTTGTTTAACAAACGTTACATAAAAGTATGGCAGGACAGAGCCAGAAGGGTTTGACAAGAATTGATGATATATATTTGTACTGGCCTTGTGTAGCTAGCTACCTGGCTTCAGTTGGATTGCAGTCTCTTGAACTGACTTTCTTTTTTGTGCTGCAGAAATCTTGTCTTTTGTTTTTAATTATTTTTTATTATTGGTAAAAGCAATGCTTGCTTTCTCACTCATCTGAAATAAATTTACTTCTGCGATGATGTTTTCAGTTCATCAGTTAGACTGGAAAATTTATCACTCTTTAGATGGAGAATTGTAGAACTTGAATGATTTCAATGCTTGTTTGTTTTGGTGCCGCAGGTTTTGTTTGTTTGTTTGTTTTAAAAAAAGGAATTGCAAAAAATGAATTGTAGCAGTAGAGCCAACTGAGACCTCACTTGACTTGTCTTATTCTCATATTTTCTTTATTCTCTTTCTCTAAAACCAGGGATGAAAAAACTGTTCTTTGAGCAGACAAAATTACAGGAAAGGAGGTTGCCTAACATTAGCAACCCTATTAAGGGACTGAATTTCATTAGCCTGTGTTGTGTATTCCTCAATAAAATGAAATATATTTCTGTGTTCACTGTCTTACAGAGAAGATGTATATCTTGGGGAAAAACTCACTTTTAGTTTACTTTTTTAAAAACAAATAGCAGTGAAGATACTGAAATACTATCAGTAACATGTCCCATTCATCAAATTCCCACTCCAGAATAAGATTTATTATGTTAGTTGCTTTTGATTGAAATCACACCTTCTTTTAAAAAATGTTTAATAAAATATTTCCTGCTACTTGAAAGTAAAGAGATCCTGCGTGTGTTCCATCTGCTAATATATCCATATATAAAAATGACAGTCACTAAGTACACTGTGTCAGTGGTGTGGGAGATGGCACCAGAAGTGATTTAAATTTAATGAATTTGACAAATGGTAAGTTTCTAAGCAAAGAACAGCTTCAGTATCAGAAAGTGCAAACTGGTATGAAACTTTTAAAAACAAAACAAAAACTTTTAATGACAAAAAAAATATTAATAACATTGATTTTTCTCACATACAAGGCTGTTCTTTGAGTATTGTCCAAGAGGGATCTTTTCAGCAAGCTCTATAGTACAAGTCCCTGCAGAAGACTGATGGTGTGAGATGTCTCCTGGGCTCTGTAGTGGTTTGTGATGAACCATTTAAGAGTGAATGTTAATAATGTTTTTGTTACCTTCTGGCATATTTTGATATACTGTCCACATACTCCCAAAATTGAGTTAATCATCTGCAAGGGGTTTAATCATCCGAAAGTTAATTAAGATCTCTCTAGTGATGCATATATTGTATGTTTTCTCTGGACTTTCTTTACATCTAGAGATAGGCCAAAAGTACTTAACGGATAATTTTTAGGATCCTGTAATATAGAGCAGTTGTTTATATCCTATCTACATATTGTGTATATAAAAGTTATAAGCAACATTTTCATGCTGCAAAAGACTTCTGAAATAATCCTACACTGGATAACTACACAGCATGAACTCAGGTAACTGTTTTTCTTGGAGAGGAGAAGTGTATTGTGCATAGCCAGCAGCAGATGTGTCAACATCACAGAGATTTTACAAATAGAAATGTAGGCAAGTAGGAAAGCTTGTGGGTGGCATCCCTGCCCATGGGAGGTTGGGACTAGATAATCCTTAAGGTCTCTTTCAACCCGAGTTGCTCTGCGATTCTTTGAAAGCTGGGTAACTCAAGGGATAGTAGGAGATAGTCTCCTGAGAGTCATCACGCAGCACTTGCAGGGGAAGCAGGCGATCAGGCCCAGTCAGCATGGGTTTATGAAAGGCAGGTCCTGCTTGACGAACCTGATCTCCTTCTATGACAAAGTGACGCGCTGGGTGGACGAGGGAAAGGCTGTGGATGTGGTCTACCTTGACTTCAGCAAGGCTTTTGACACCGTCTCCCACAGCATTCTCCTCAAGAAACTGGCTGCTCTTGGCTTGGACTGGCGCACACTTCGTTGGGTGAGAAACTGGCTGGATAGCCGGGCCCAAAGAGTCGTGGTGAATGGAGCCAAGTCCAGTTGGAGGCCAGTCACTAGTGGCGTCCCCCAGGGCTCGGTGCTGGGGCCGGTCCTCTTTAATATCTTCATCGATGATCTGGACGAGGGCATCGAGTGCACCCTCAGTAAGTTCGCAGATGACACCAAGTTAGGTGCGTGCGTCGATCTGCTTGAGGGTAGGAAAGCTCTGCAGGAGGATCTGGATAGGCTGCACCGATGGGCTGAGGTCAACTGCATGAAGTTCAACAAGGCCAAGTGCCGGGTCCTGCACCTGGGGCGCAATAACCCCAAGCAGAGCTACAGGCTGGGAGAGGAATGGTTGGAGAGCTGCCAGGCAGAGAAGGACCTGGGAGTGATGGTGGATAGTCGGCTGAATATGAGCCAGCAGTGTGCTCAGGTGGCCAAGAAGGCCAACGGCATCCTGGCTTGTATCAGGAACAGTGTGACCAGCAGGGCTAGGGAGGTGATCGTCCCCCTGTACTCAGCTCTGGTGAGGCCGCACCTCGAGTACTGTGTTCAGTTTTGGGCCCCTCGCTACAAGAAGGACATGGAGATGCTTGAGCGGGTCCAGAGAAGGGCGACGAAGCTGGTGAGGGGTCTGGAGAACAAGTCCTACGAGGAGCGGCTGAGGGAGCTGGGCTTGTTCAGCCTGGAGAAGAGGAGGCTCAGGGGCGACCTTATCGCTCTCTATGGGTACCTCAAGGGAGGCTGTAGTGAGGTGGGGGTTGGCCTGTTCTCCCACGTGCCTGGTGACAGGACGAGGGGGAATGGGCTTAAGTTGAGCCAGGGGAGTTTTAGGTTAGATGTTAGGAAGAACTTCTTTACCGAAAGGGTTGTGAGGCATTGGAACAGGCTGCCCAGGGAAGTGGTGGAGTCACCATCCCTGGAAGTCTTCAAAAGACGTTTAGATGTAGAGCTTAGGGAAATGGATTAGTGGGAACTGTTAGCGTTAGGTCAGAGGTTGGACTCGATGATCTTGAGGTCTCTTCCAACCTAGAAATTCTGTGATTCTGTGATTCTGTGAAATGGAGAAAGTCCGCTAGGATATCCTCAATGGCTTTGAGGATTTGAATGATGCCAAAAATTTGAACTTGCAACCTTAAATCTATACTTGGAAGAGAAGAAAAAAAAATACAGAAATTTCCCTGATTCTTGTGACAAGCTATACATGAAAAACATGTAGTAGAATGAAACAAGAAGTGGAATATCTGAGAGAAGAGGACTTTATCTAGTTGTTAGAATTCTCCTTTCTTTTCTTGTTGCTTTGTGTGTTCTCAAATCCAGCTTTTTCCATCTCACCAGTAAAGGGGGCTGTGTGAACACAGGAGAGAGTGTCCTTGCCTCTGGTGTAATAACAAAAGCATGTTCCTGGGGGGCAGATGGTTCACTAAAACTAAATTTCAAGCCTATGTCCCCCCAAAAAGTGCTGCTGGAAATTCTTAACAAGAGCTCTTGTGATTTTTTCCTAACCTCAGTTTGAAACACAACCAAATCAGCAGCAGGTGTCCTGCACAGAAGCTTGCTGATGTGGTGGCTGACATCTGGCAGGCACTAAAGAACTGGAAACAGGCTCCTAGGGCAGGAAGTATCATATGATATCACTTCTAGTTGTCAGCTTCGCTTCTCATTCCTATGGTAAAAAGTATCATTTCAGCCACTTCAAGGAGTGCAGTCAAGTGTGGAGAACTTCTGTAGGATAAAGGATACCAATGTGAGGACTAACCATTGATGCTCATGTTGAAACATCTCCCAACGGTGTTAATCAGAGAGCCCTTAACTCTAAGCAGCCTGGAAAGTTTGCAGCCCAGTAATGAACAGAAATCACTTAGTGGGTTATTGTTTTATTTTACAGAGAGCTAAGACAAAAAGAGGTTTTTTTTTAGGCTCCCGATTTAGACAACTTGAAATCGAATCTGTCTTAACCTGAACTCTCAGAACTATTAATTCAAAACAAACTGTGCCATATAATTATGTTGGTTATTCCCTGTGATACAACATTGTCTGCTGAAGACACTCATCATGTGAGTATAGCTCTTTCAAGCAATTATGGCCTGCATTGAAAATTATTGAAGCTTAACTAATTATCTTACTGAAACTCAAAAGGATAGAGCTCCTCCTCCACCTCTAAATTCCTTTTGTTCCTAGTGAATTTATGGGCACTTGAATCAATGGGAGTTTTGCTAATGATTTCTGCAGATCCAGAGAATGACTTGTTACTTATTGCCTTCTTCCACTTTCCTTTGGTCAATAAAACATATTTTGTAGTAATTCCTAGGTAAGGCAATGAAATCCATGACTTACATTTCTTCTCCGAGTGTCACGGGAGGTATTTTTGTGTATATATTACATATCTTAGCATTTTTGGTTTTGATGCTAATGCTTTTATTTGAATTTCAAGGCAGGTAAAAAAAACTCATAAAGAGTGGCCTTTTTGCTCTCCTGATTTTAGGCAGAGTGGAAGTCCGGTGGTGGTACTTTCACTCAGAGTCTAGCATATGCTTGTTTTTCTGCTCCACTCTTGTGTACATTAAATAAATTTCATTTAGAAATGATCAGGTGCAAAACTGACTCCTGAAAGCAAAATAGCATTTTTTGCAAGTCTTGTAAAAATATCATATTAGTGGTTGGGATAATTTTATTTAAATGTACTGGGTTTATCACAGACAGTGAGTACACAGTACGCTAATTATACATTGAATATTCCTCCTCTTGTTTCAGCAAAAATAAGGCTTTGTGTCATCTTTAAGCACTCAGCATCAGTGTCTGAGAGATGATGGAATATTCTTTTCCATAAATACTTGAGAATTAAGTGATCATTCCAATCTGCCTGTTCACAACTCATCTGTTCTTGACTATCTGTCCAGATATGAAGATTTAAACCTTTTTAGCAAACTACTGTTTACTACTGCAATTGTCAAATTGTGTGTTCAGCTGTATTATTTAATAATTTATTAGATCACTTTGTGGATATTTTCGTAATGGAGGGAAAAAAAAAAAGAAGGAAAATTGGAAAAGTAAAGTTTATTCTTACTTGACTAAAATATGATTTTTCTTTCCTCAAAGGTTTTAAATGCCTAACACTAAAGTAATGAGTGCTGATAGAAGCTATTATTCTCTTATGAAAGAAAACAGAAGTACGATCCCTACAGATAGCTACATGTGGGTGCTATCATCTTCAAAGCAATCATTTCTTGACTGGCCTGAAACACATTTCATTTGCTCCCGTGTTACCACCAGAGTAATTTTCCAAGCTGTGAGCCCCTCTGAGTCATACCGCTTTGTGCACACAGCTCTCATTGTGTTAATGTTTTCTTTCTTCATTTTGGTTTTGTATCATCCACTGGTGGTCTCCTGAACGGAGGCCTTAAATCTGTTATACCTGCAAAACCTGCTGTATCGCATACTGTGGAGATAGCCTTCAGCACTAGGGGTTTCTAATTCAGTCCCTAGCACCTTGGCTAAAATGAAATAGAAAATTGTCAAGCAATAATAAACTTTAGCTTCAGTAGAATTTATAATTAGTTTAACAAAACTAATTTTGTGGGCATCCTGGAAAACAGCTTGTTTTTTAAAAGATGGATCTTTCTGTGTGTCACCTTGGGAAATATGCCCATCACCAAGCGCTTGGTGATTTACTGCACCAGAAAAGTCCTGGTCTGCTTATTTGACACACTTGTCAGCTGTGGACTGCCTGCTCAACTTGTTACATAAATGTTCTCTTTGGCAGAAAGCATCAAGGTCAACCCGAGCCGTATCAGCAGTGTGATTTGAATAGATGTGACCAGCGCTCATATGACATTTGGTACCGGGCCCCTGCTCCTTTCCCACACCCCACCCCCACACGTGGCACAACAGATTATTACTTTCCAGAGTAAAATCCATCGAAGCAACAGGAACGTGCACTGGCTCTGTCACATTACCTAGAAATGGTGCACCTCATGTCAGTAAAGAAGCCTGCAGGACGCTGTGCAGATAGTCAGCGCGTCCTGCCTCCAGGCGTTCTGCTGTTATAAAAAGAACTTATAAAAGAAGGAGGATGTTGTTTATTCTGCAGCACACGTGCCTTGTACATCACAGACAAATGTAAGTTGCTAAAGGCTGAAGCAAGAGATATGGGAATTCACAGGATTAATCTTGTTAACATTTTTAAATAACATCCTTTAAACCTGTTTGCATTTTTCTATCTCCCCCTCCTGTGACAAAAGTTCTGTTTGTATCAGAAAAGCTCACAAGTGTGTTCTTTAACTTCTTTAAAGACTAATAGGACAATTGCATATTTGCTTGGGTCTGGTGCCTGTCAGGTCAGGTTCAGGACTACTGGAGGATCAGATCACTGTTCCTACAGTGACCATCGTTCTTCCCGCTCATCGGTGGCTGACTGTGTATGGCGTGTACAGAAACTTACCTCCTCCTTACTCCAGCAGGAAATCTGAATCTGGGATCATTAGATAATGCTATGTACAGGCTTTCTGTATCTCAAAAAGAGCTCTTCTCCCACATGTTACTGACTGCACCTACACTGGCATCCCATCTCACTGTGTGCTAACACTCGGATGGAAGAAGGTCATGCCCTACAATGGAGCTTTCCACCACTTCTATGTCCAGCCTTGGATGTATGGATCTTATGTCCCAAGATGTGATGCTATACTTCATCCAGAGGGCCACATGAGGATTGTAGGAGAGAAATGAAACAAGAACTGAGTAGTGGAATTAATTCACACAGATAATTGTTTTTAATTAAGGAAGGAAGGAAGAAAGAAAGGAAGAAAGAAAGATCCAGCAAAGAGCAAGAAGTATTTTGCAAAAAGCCACAGTTTGATCTCTTAATCCTGATCCTTCAGATAGAGGTGAAAAATGCCTCCAGAAATTAGCCTGGGAACTAAAAATCATGGATACAGTAGAAAAACTGGTTGGCAGTGTTTTCTCTACACCATATCCTCTTTTAAGAGCTCACTGTTCTGTAGGCAGTAATTACGGATTTCTGGTCCCACAGTGTCTCAAACATTATCACCTCTATTTCTGCTAACATTTTCTTATGCTCCCTTGGTATCAACTGTCCTTTTCCTTGAAAAGGACTAATTCAATTAAATTAAAATCAGAGTGGTGATTCATGCTCTCAGTTTACCTTGGAGATTTAGAGCTGAAAAAGAGCTTACGTGCTTGAAAGCCCGTATTTTTTTTCCAGCTCTATCAATCAAAGATACCTTTGTAAACATTGTCTTGTTTAAATCCTTGGATCATTGCAAGCTACAGCAACATTGCATTACAAATACAAAGCATCACTGGAGATTTAGAGTTTATGCAATCTGAGATTACTGAGAATCCACTTGTGCTGTGTTTCATTAGCTTTATTTTTACTCAAAAATAAACAGGAATAAGTTTTATGTGGACCTGATATAGCTGATAGGAGGTTGCAGAGGGGATGGCAGCATGTCTGGCTTGCGGTGAGCTAGCCTTAATTATTCAAACAGCAGTCACTGCTCTCTCCCTCCTCCTTTGCCCTCCCTTTGGCTGTACTATTTCCATTGTTTATCGGCATCTGTTACTGCCAACGTCTGCCTGCGACTGGTACAGATAAGCTGGGCTGCTGGATCCCAGGCAGGGAGCCATAGATAGGGAGAGAAGAACAGCTCTGTTATTGTCTATTTACTAGAAATTAATTATCATGATATAAAAGAATAAAAACTGCTCAGCAGCTTTATTCGTCAGTAATTTATCTGATAGCTGTAATCTTAAAGATATTGAAATTGCAGTGAAATAATAACTTCTGAATATCTATATTTGTAATACTGAACCTTGTATGAGCTTTTCCAAGTCCTAAGTGGTAGAGAAATATGTTACTAGAATCAAAATCATTGAAATTGTAAATACGAAGTGTCAGAGTAGCTAGGATTTTACACTGTTTGTTCAGCCTTTCCCTGAACTGAAGAAAGGAGTGCTGAATTTTGATATATAGAATCACCTTTGTGCTTTCTCCATTAAAACTCCAAGGAGTATTCCATATTTCTAGGTTATTTTCTTAATTTTTACTTTGTGAGGAAAAAAATTAACATATTTTTTATAATGCTGAGTTAAAGCCTGGGGATAAAAATCCTGCTGTGTTTCATTAAGGGATTATTTTAGGTTGTATGTATATGACAGTAAACCTGAAAAGCACTATTCATAACTAATCTTTTATTGGTCTGATGGCAACGTCTGTGTTAGGGAATGAAATGGGGTCAGGAAGCACTCTTTGGAGTGTATGTCTTGGTTTGTGTTCCTACGGGGAAGTTCACTAACCCTCTCTCCCAAAACCAGATGCCTTCTTCCACAGTGCTTATTGGGCATTATTCCTGTGCTGTCTCTACCTTGGTGTGGTGTATGAAACTGGTGGCTGGCTTAGGCCAATATCATGCCACAGAGTACATAAATGAACAGCATGCTTACAGGGTGATCACAGGACATGCTGAACCTGTGCCTTGGCCTTGTTTTGCCTGCTGGTGTAGATGCCACCTGCTGTGCTAGGTGTTACAGATACGCAGAACAGAATGATAGTCCTGAAAACTTACCTCTAACACAGAAGAGAAACAGCAGACAGAAACAGCTTTACACGGAGCTACTGAAGCAGTATTGGGCAGTAAGAGCCGCAGCAATTTCACCATACAGGGATTAGTAGGGTTCAGTTCAGAAATGGAGACATCTGCATTGTGGGCCACTACATCTGTATGGGTCATCCTGAACTCCATTGTTGTGAATGAAGAGACAAAGGAACTTTCTTCTCTTGTAAAGGGAACCCAAGTGACTACCTGGGCTCCATGGTCTGTATAAATGTTTTGCCAGAAGCCATTTCTTTATTTATTAGAATTTGAGTCTGCAAAGTGCTTAGATGAAGAAGTGTTTTCTCTAAATACAGTTGTAATCAGGGTACTCATGGGCAGCTCTTACTCCCAGAACAGTATGTGCATGAAGAAAAACAGAAAGCGTTTTAGCTCCACACTCCAAACACATTCTTTGCAAGTAATGAAAATGTAGATGCATATTAAGAATTAGTTTGGAAAAAAACATCTGGAGGTGTCCCATCCAACCATCTGTCCAAAGCAAAGCCAATTTCAAAGTTAGACCAGGTTTCTAAGTGCTTTGCTCTGTAGTCGGGCTTTTAAAAACTTCAAGGGTGGAGGCTGCTTGACAATTCTGTACAACCTGTGAGAGTGTGCAACCACTCTCATATGGGATTTTTTTCTCTAACACGACAGGAATTTGCCTTGCTATGCTCTCAGCCTCATCATATGTTACGTCTACAGTCTGCAATCATCAGGGTGTTCCTGCTCTGGACACTCTCCAGTTCTCCCAACGTCTCTCTTTTACTGGGGAGTCTAAAACTGGACACAGTACTCCATGTGTCCTCAGGAGTGATGAGCAGGGGGAGTGATCATGTCCCTTCAAGTGCTGGTTATGCCCATGCTAATGCACTGTGCCATGTAATTATCATAGGAATAAGTAACATGGATTTTCAAAGGTCATTTTAATCAGCATGTTAAGCTTCCTGCATATAGAAGAAGAAAGTGATAAATGTAAATATTTCAGTTGATTTTCTGTGTGGGGAAAATGCAGTCGTATTAATGCATTTATATATTCCAATAATAAATGCCATCATTTTAATTTATTATCAGATACAGCAAAGTGGATGTCAGTATAATGAACAGCTACACAGTACTAAATGTTATTCATTCAGATATTTAATCCTTTATACATCTTTGAGTTGGTTAAATAGCATACTGGTAGTTGAGCAGAGAACTGATAATGTTAATGTTACTATTTTGTAAAAATCCACTTAAAAGGACTTTTTTCCTTTTTCCTTTCTTTTTCTGCCTCTCATGGGCACCAAAAATTCAAGGCATCTCAGGTAAATAGGTGGTTGAAATAGCTGCAAGAATGACATGGTTAAGTTTGCCCAGTGAAGACATCAGTATTAAAAATGGCCTAGGAATTTGGCATCTTTATTTGTTAGGAACCTGGCCTAAAACAACTTGCATCATAGGTCCAGGAAATCTAGGGTGCAATACATGGAACTTCAAGAGTCTATAATGTACTTAATCCAAGACCAAAATGTCAGAAATTGATCTCACCAATATTATTTTGCCTGCTATGTGCTGACTTCACCATTCCAATATGGGTCCTAATTAGGCATTGATGTTTACAGACTTTGTTTCATTGATTTTCAAGCCTCCTATTCTTCAGCAAAATACTTTTAAAATGTGGAACAACCTTCTTGGGTAAGTAATAAATATCTGATCTCTTGTGTCTTCTAAAGCAAGCCTTGTCAAAGAGAAAAATCAGTCACTGAAGCAGATGGGATGACTAATATATGACTAATATATCTTTGCTTTCTCTCTTTTTTTTTTTTTTTTTTTTTCCCATGATTAAGTTGTGTATAGACATCTTGAATATACAGTTTTCCATATAAAAAGCTGCTATTAAGGCCATGAAGAGATTTTCAGGGATTAGCAAGTGCAGTCTGAGACTTTCTGCATTACTTAATACACTGTCTCTGTATTTCAGTGGATTGAATAGTTTTTTTTGTCTCTTTCCAGAGTTTCACCATGAAAGCCGTCAGTGCTTCTGACTCGGTAAGAACAGTTTTTTCCCATGTGATACTTATCCTGTTGATTTTAACAGAAACACACTTTTATTGCACTTGGAGATATGCAGAATGCATCTAAAGAGCAGTGAATTTGCTCAGTCTTGGCATCTTCATTCTCAAGAGCCTTTTCAAAATGTAAATTAGAGACAAAGACTACAGAAACAGAAATTTTAGAGCACATGCTAATTGCAGAAATCTGAGATGGTTTCTCTGAATGGTAGGTTGTCAGTCAGGCTTGCATTAATGTGAGCTCTAAGGATTTGTATTGCTCGCTCAGAGTAGCTCAAGAGGAAACATGAACCTTTGCACTCAGAGGAACTGCAGAGCTAACTCCCAACTCTATCCTCTTGCTCCCAAAGCTCTTTTAGTTATTGTGATCTTGTTAGCATAATTCAGCAACTTTAAAAATGAATCCTATGCAGATCAGTTAGTCAGGAAGCGAAATGGTGTTTCTTACACTTCAAAATTGTAGCATTACACAGTGATCTAAATTATCAGAAAGCTGTGGGGTAATCCAAGTTGTTTTAGGCTTTTTCAGATTACTTTTTCTGAATGAATAAATTTGCATAATAACAAACTAACAAACCAAACCAAAGCAAGAATGCTTCAAAATCCCATAGTCAACACTTGCTTTCTGAGCTCTAGGTTTGTAAATATATCGATGTTTTATTTTTTTAATGGGCAAGTAGTAACTTCATGTAAAGAAAGTTCATCATTTAGGTAGATTAACTATATTCAGGTAGACACGTTTGTAAAGGTAATTAAATTTTAGAGTTCTTTAGAAATGAAAACTGTGAAGAAGAAGTGGCTGGGCAGAGCTCATAGCTACCAACATACTGCTGTCCTACATTGTAATTGTAAAAGAGACCCAGGCTGTCATTGCTTTGAAATGTCGGGGCTGTTTATCAGTTGTTTGTCCCTCCTGCAGGTGGAGGCTGCCAGGAGCAGTGGCAATCAGGGCCTGGCCCCCTCTGAGGCAGTTCTCCATTCTCTACTGCTCACAGCAAGGCTGTGAGCAAGGCTTGCAAGTTTTCAGGGCTGTCTCGTGGTCCTGATTATCGTGCTTTGTTCTCTTGACAAGGACATTTCAGGAATTGTCTATTGACATAAAAACAAACAGGCTATTCTTACCAGCTGATGGCAGGACAGCGAGTCATAGTGCAGCTGTTTTGGCTTTGCAAAGAAATGGAGGTGTGAAAATTTCTGGGAAAATGACAATAGTGGGCAACAGCGGGTGAAACTCCTGATCTGACTCAGAGCAGACCATAGACTGCCAAGCTGCTGTCAGCATCCTTGCACCAGTCTTTTAGGAATTATATATCCGGGAACGAGATAAATCAGTCCAATTTAAATCATGCAGGGAAAGGCTCAAGCTGAGAAGCAAGTATGGGGGTTTGGCTCTCTGTTTCTATAGGATTATAATAAATCTTTCCATTAAATTTCCTTCTTAAGACTGCCTCCTGTACAGAAGACAAAGAGCACAGTGGTTGGTAGCACAATAGACATCATGTGGCTGGAATGAGGACATAAACATAAGTTCTGGGAAAGAGCAGGACAAAACGTCCTGCTGGAAAGAAACATGGATGGAGGAGAGAAAGGGATGTCTCTCACATTCTGCAGATGTACAAAATAGTTTCACTGTCTTCTGCAAGAAGCAAATGTACCAGGAATGTTCTCACAGAGTTAGGTCCTGCAACAGGAATTCTTCCCTTCAGCAGCTCAGTAGTTTTCTTTGTGTAAGAGGGCAGAGTAAGGTCCTCCAAAACTAACTTGGCTAAACAGTAAGCCATGAGAGTTGTTTCTGTATTCTGCCTGAGACCTCTGAATACCAGTGTGTGATTTTCCTTCATATAGCATTGGTATGTGTGAGATTTGTGCCCTAGAGTGAGCACTAGAGAAGGTACTAATATATATGGAATTATGCAACACAGGAGAGAAATGTATAGTGGAGAAAACTGCCAGGCAGAGCAGGTGAGAGCAAATGTTAACAGCAGCAGAGTACTGGAGGATCATAAATGTTGTACGTGTATTTATGCTTCTGGCTTGTGAGTCTGCCACTGCCAGCTGAGCTGCACAGTGGGGATGAAAATAGCACGTGTACACATGTATGGTGCAGCAGAATTTGGGACAACATCTCTAAGTCAATCTCTGCTTTCCTGTACACAGTGAGAGGGCTTACATAATCACTGCAGGGATGGCAAGAGACACAAGGCAGAAGATGCTTTCTGAGGAGGATGAAAGGTGAATTGAGATGACAGACATGAGCTTTTCTGGCTCATAAAAACAGTGGAAAAGGAGACCTCTTCAGCAACAGCAAGTCGAACTTATGCAAGGACACGGAAAGGGGATGTTGGAAGAAACAGGCAACAGAACAAGAATGATGAGACCCAAGAGAAATTAGCTTAAGGGTATAAACTAAGCCTGGAGAGGTGGCGCAGTTTGCATTACCAAAAAAAAAAAAAAAAAAAAAAAAAAATGTACAGGAGAGGAAGAAAGGTAAAACAGGATGGAAGTTTGAAGTTTTTTGGACTGGGTTGGGAAATGACTAGGAAATTAGAAATAACATTTCTTTCCCAGGATGTGTTCTCTGTTTATTTCTTGCAAGCTCAGGATTATTCTCACTGCTTTCAGGTGTAATATGAAGCACCCTTTGGACATGTAGTGAATAATTGACATCTAGAAAGAATTTGAACCACATGGTAGAGGAAAATCAGCAGTTGACCCCAAACTGATTTTTTCCCTGTATTCTGAGTGAGCTCCAGGTCAAAGACTAACATCACATTATCATAAATAATCACTTTTTATCTCTGAGATTAGGTTTCCTTTGGTACCACAGTCATGGCACCACATAGGCCATATCCTAAAATTCATACTAACATCAGTCAACGTTGTTGACAGGAAAGGCACAGAATAGAAAAATTGAACTATCGTTTAGAGTCTGTTTTGTCATTTTGTATTTGTTTGTTTTGGTGGTGTGTTTGTTGTTTGTTTGTTTTTTTTTTGTTTGTTTTTTTTTCATGCTCTTAGTGCTTTTTTTTTCAAGTATATATCCTTTTAAAAAATGATTTCACTTTAATTTATGCTGTACTATCTTTCAAAAAAATCTGGATTGCAGATATTTTAGGGGAAGTTGTATTTATAAAGATATGTGCTGTGGCTTTTGCAGTTAATTTAAACATCTGTCTCATTCATTAGTTTTGTAAAATCTTGGGTTTTGCCAATCAAAATTTGGTGAAAGATTGGGCAGAACATGACTCATTTATATTTTTAAATAAAATTTATCTTGCTCTTTTAACTTGAAGATCTATTTGGTATTTCACTTAATCATAATCTTAGGTACCCGGGATCCAGCTGAGCAGTTATCACGCTGCCCAGCTGGGGGTGTGACGTGAAAGATCTTCTCTGGAGCCCTCTGACAGCAGCCATGAACATCTCAACAGATAAATCTTAAAAGAACTGTCAGATAGGAAGTGCAGTTGTAGAGGCCCGACAGGAAATTTTGTTAATTAAAGCAATGCATCATTTAGAAATATGAGGGACTGCTGCCTATAACTCCCAAAGTGATGTTTTGTTTGGGTAGCTGGGGAATGACCTGATGTTAGTGAGTATGGCAAGGACAGAATGCATGTTGTCTAAGAGCTCTGTGGTTGTTACTCATAAGGGGTGAGCCTAAAAAGAGAATAGTATCTGTCCTAATGTTGGACAATCTGAGGGTAAAAACAAGAAAATGAAAGCTCTTTGGCATCTCAGAAGGTCTGCTGCTCAGAGATTTTGTAATGTGTTTTTCCTCCTCAAAGGTGGTGTCTTTGAGTCTGACCAAAAGCACACTCATATTACTAGAGGAAGCCCCTCTGTCTTCAGCAAGGATTGTATCAGATCCCTCTCTTATGTGTTGATCATTTCCTCAAAATCAGAATCACTTGCTCTCAGATATCCTTGCCAAAGTCATCCTTAAGGAATTCTTTTCATTTTTCTGGGCCAGTAGTTCAAAATTTTTGACCGCTACCACTTTTCATCCCATCACCTGTCTTCATATTTACTTATTTACAAAAAGAAAGAAAATTCACAGCAATATTGTGGTAGAATGGGAGAAAAAGGATATTCTAGAAACCTTGTCTCTTTTATGAGAGTAATGCAAAATATAGTTGGCATGGCATATTTATTGAATCATAACTTTAATGGCTATTTTACTCACATCATAACTTCTATTACATATGATTACTGAATGAATTGTGCATTAATACTGCATTGCCATGAGCCGACTGTAATCAAGCATTTTCTTTTAGACCACCAGAAGGAGCTGTTGAATTCAGAAAGGCTTTCTTTCTAAGCAGGAATTCCTTGTACAGCAGTGCAAGCAGTAGGATAATGGAGCAGGCATGCAGCCTTTATTGCAGTGTCCTGCTCTGAGACACAGAGTTCTCATTTAGAGTCTGCATCATTTTCTGTTCCACTGTCTTGTCGTAAGCAAAACTGACTTCATGGGGTTTAAAATGCTTAAGGAAGAGATTTCAGGCATAATTCCTTGAACATATACTAGCAAATACTATCTAAATCCAAAGAGATGGGAAATTCATTGAGGCAGGTTTAAGCAGATATTTTCAAAGCACAGGGAGTGTGAAAGCTTTCCATTTTCCATTAGGTCAGCTGGAAGATGTTAGGCTAAAAGACCCGCAAAACACTTCAGAGGGCTAGAGGCAGCATCTGCAAGGATAAATAAAACCTGAAATTCCACTTACCACAGCTCGCTGGCAATTAAAATGCACCAAACAACTGTTATTATGTGTTTTCTGAGTTGATGTGAAAATATGCAATTATTTGTTTTTAGTCTAGTACAGGTGTCTCATGATCAGATTCATAAAATGAGGTATTGGGATTCCTAAGTGGCCTTCTCTCTGAGCTTTGTGCTTTACTTTTGACCAGAAGAAGTTAAGCCAATGAAGGGCAGATTGTGTTGCTTCTGCCTGTATTCGTTCTACACTTCCTTTCATCTGACAGAAGCCTGAAAATGTATTGTTGGTGGCTTGTGGATGGCACGTTCTGTGTTAGTGTGTGTTTGAATAAGCCTGAGGGACAGGACCTCAGATAAGACTGCCCACTGCCATTCAGAGCTTGCTGTGCTATTATAATGTTGGCCCTGTAGGAGAATCACACTGCTGGCCTGTAATACACTAGCAAGATGCAATAGTACATATATTTCACAGAGTGAAACCCATATTTGTCCGTGGGAGGAGCAGGTACAAGCACAAAATAACAGTGTCTCAGTTAACATTTCTTGTATGCTAGGATGGATAGGAAGTCTGGTTCTTTGGACAGATCTCAGGACTTATGTCTGCAATTGTTGTCATGTTGGGATATGCTTCTGGATCTGATTGTTTCTTTGGGAAGGAAGAACAGTGTGGGGTGTTACCAAAGAACAGGGTGCATGCTAACATATAAGTTAGAGGAAGCTCAGGGCAGACCTTATTGCTCTCTACAACTACCTGAAAAGAAGGTGCGAGGAGCTGGGGTCAGCCTCTTCTCACAGCTAACCAGTGATAGGACTGGAGGGAATAGCCTCAAGTTGTGCCAGGGGAGATTCAGGTTGGAAATGAAGAGACATTTCTGCTCAGAAAGAGCAGTCAGGCACTGGGACGGGTTGCCCAGGGAGGTGGTGGAGTCACCGTCCCTGGGGGTGTTCAAGGAGAGGTTGGACGTGGTGCTTGGGGACATGGTTTAGTGGGTGACATTGGTGGTAGGGGGATGGTTGGACCAGGTGATCTTGGAGGGATTTTGCAACCTTAATGGTTCTATGATTCTAGGTGTTAGGGAAGGGAAGGGAAGGGAAGGGAAGGGAAGGGAAGGGAAGGGAAGGGAAGGGAAGGGAAGGGAAGGGAAGGGAAGGGAAGGGAAGGGAAGGGAAGGGAAGGGAAGGGAAGGGAAGGGAAGGGAAGGGAAGGGAAGGGAAGGGAAGGGAAGGGAAGGGAAAGTCAGTAGAGACTATTTCTGAGTATGCCATAAAGCAGTATTTGTCACTGAGCTCCCAGTTGTGATCTTCTGCGCAATTTGCTAAGTCAATGTATTCAGCATATTGAGAGTATTTGTTTTAAAAAAATTCATTATGCATGTCTTTGGATTAACAGGAGGGGAAAATGTGTCTGAGGAATAACTTCTCTAAACACTTGAAGGTAGCAGTTCAGGCTTGTCTTAATATGCTGAACTTAATTTATAATGCACTGGTGCTCCAGAGACCTTGCTAGTACTCAGGCATATGTTTGGGGCTGTACATAGAATAAATCAAATGTTGCCCTGAGGAGCTTATAGTATGAATGGTAACAAGCCATGAAAAGCAGACATATATCACAGAGCACGAAGATACAACGGAGAAGGGAGAAGCTAAAAGGTAACGTGGAGAGGAGGAAAAGGTATGCTGAACATCTAGTTTGGAGGTTTCATATGTTGAGCTCTTTTCTCATTTCTTCTTACCGTGATAATGTCCAGCCCTTGTTAAAGGTGAGGATCTTGTGCTAGGTGCTTTGCTGTGCAAAGATGCAATCTGCAGGTGGACCCTGTCTCAGTTTTAATCGATAAGGTTGAGACCCAATATAAGGCAGTTGGAAAATGATTACAAAGAACAGGTGCAATAAGCAATGAGTTAAATGTCAAAGCCACTTCTTTCTGAATTTATCAGTTCCATAATAAAATACATTTGTTGTTTTATTATGAGTCAAGTCCTTCTTTATTATGTATGCAATGGGACTCTCACAGAAACTTTTTTTTTTTTTTTTTCCCAAAAACAGTTTAACATGCCCTCTGCTCCGTTTCTTGGAAGTGGAAATTAGTTACAGCAATCTAAGCATCTGTAATGACCTTGAACCCCAATTATTGTAATTTTCTGGAGTCATGAGACTGTTGATTAAAAATAGGAACAAGCACCACACTCTGTGCTCAGTAGCACAGGGGGCACTGAGACCATACCAGCCTAAAACTCAGTTGTCTTCGTGATACAGCTTTTCATCTCCAGAGCTCTCTATCAGTGTGGCACAAACTACTAGAGGACCTGTCTCGACCTGAGCCTGACTGCCTGTGACAACTATAATTCATGGGAACAATGGCAGTGCTGGCACTTGGAAGACAGTTTAGAAGCTTGTCTTTCTCACAAAGGAAATTTTCTATTTCAGATTCCCAGTAAGCCAGCACTTCAAATAAAAGAAAAACCATTGAGTTTATAAAACTAAAGAAAGCAGATACTTCATGTTATTTTACCTCCACTTCATCAACTGGTACTTGCATAGTGCTAAGAGAAACGACATAGGTAGGTAAATGAAAGCAGACCAGAGGAAGTCAGCTGATGAGAGGCAAGAAGCACATTTCACCGTGCATGAGTCTCTTCAGGAATTCATAAGTATGTTACTATTGGTGTATTGTAGAGCTTAGGGATACGGTTTAGTGGGGACTGTTAGTGTTAGGTCAGAAGTTGGACTTGATGATCTTGAGGTCTCTTCCAACCTAGAAATTCTGTGATTCTGTGATTATTTACAGGGAGTTGAATCTTATTTTCTCGTTATGAAAATAATAGTAATTTAAAAAAAAAACTACTACATAATAATAACAAACAGAAGATTTGTCTGTCTAGTCAGCTCTGGCTTACATGACAAGACGTCATTCTGTTCTTTAAAGGTGAGCATCAGATCTGTATGGCAACATTCATAGTGGGCTTCCTACAAAGTTCTCCTTTGTCATCTGACTCATATTGAAGTGCTGAGAGTTGAGCTATGAAGCTGTTGGATTTTGGGAGTTTTGTTTGTTTGTTTGTTTGTTTGTTTGTTTAGGATTTTGAATAATAGTCTTGTGATGAGGCTTTTGTGCCCTCTAAACACTGGGGGCTTCACTCCTGCCAGTGCAGGCACTGAAGTACAGCAATTCACCCATATGCCATCATCAAAATGTTTGGGACATTCCTTAGCTTTTGCTTCTCTGTGGCTTCTTCTGGGCCACAAGAATTACATTATTAGAATAAATGGATTCTTACAGGGTCAGATTGTCAAGGCACTCTATTCCCTTTGGAGAGCTGTAGCATGTCTGTTCTGTCCAGTGTCAATACAATTATATGAGTCAGTATTCACCTGTAAGAATAAAAGGTCCTCAGAATGGCCTCTTTCCAACACCATGGATGTGTTACTCATGGAACAGTTACTAATTAGTAGAATTCAGGACATTCTGATGGCCTTTTCATTCTACAACAAACATCTGCCTAGAGTCACAGATCAGACCCACAGAGCAAATAGGGGAAAGAAAATGCATCAGTCCAAAGACTTAATAGAAGTTTTCAAGGGATGTATTAATCTCATGTCATATCAGCTTTCTGAAATGTCAGTGTATAGGCTCCCTCTCTTCAGTAAGTGGTGAGAAAGAGGCAGTTGCAGAGGCCAGTTGACCTGATCTTATTCCATCGGCAGGGTAGGAAATTGAGTGACTAGCTCAAACTACAGACTTATTTCTTGGAAGGATAAATACAGATGAGAGACATTTCCCAAACTAAGTCTGTTGTTTGCATGCTAGTACTATTGTGTGATGGTATCAGGCAGAGCTGACTGCATCGGTTGTGTTCATCAGGGAAGGTCTTCCACATGCAGTGTCTCTCATGTCATGTCATCATCAGAGCTCATGCATCTAGTCAAGAACTCTTAATGGTGGGAAGGAGGCTACTGCACTACTTGATTTGCCTTTTTTCTTTCTCCTTTTTAATTTTCCTTCCCCTAAGGGTAAATCTGCCTTACTCAGAGAGGTGAAAAGGTACTCCAAAGTGGCTGAGGTTCATGACTTGGTCCATTTTCCTCTCCTGTCCTGTCCCTCTGACCCTTTTGCCCTAGTCTTCAGATTTGACCATCTGTGACCATCGTTATCCAGCACTGTGCAGAGCAGGTCGTGTGACTGATCTCTTGGCACAGCCCGCATGTTGCCTTGGCGGGTAGTGTGGGATGAAAAAAACACAATACTCGCCTTTTCTGTCTGAGGCTTGTTTATCTGCACAACATCCAGGCCACTGTGGGAGAGCTCTCCTCTTGGTGATCACTGGCAACCAAAAACGAATCAAATCAAGGCAAAGTTAGGGAAATTCTCCTATACAAAGAGCTGCTCTAAAACAAAGCTGCGTTTTTGTGGTGCATTGTCCTGGCTCTGTGTGAGCCTTGTAAAGAGACAAAGGCAAGCAGGAAGGAAATCTCAGCTGCTTACTAAATGCCCTAATTTGATTTATTTTCTGCTCCCTTCCCCCACCCAAACTGTTCTGCTAACCTGTTAGTCCCAACTCAGACAAGTAAAACCAGCTAATCTGATTAGTCCTGACACACAGGAGCAAGGCTGCTGGGAAAAGCTGGACCCTTACAGCTGTTTCAGGCTTCAGCTTTGATCATAACATTATGGGTTTGCTGAACGTATAGTGCAGCGTGACAGGAGACTGGCAGCATGTACACAAGTGAGCAGTGTGGCCATCGCTGAAGATTTCTGCCCCGGGTCCGAGGCTACTGGAATACAAACCATGTTTCGGGTCACCTTCAATGTGGTGACAGAGAAAGTTACCTTCACCTTGGCAGCCTGCCCCTCCGTCACATGGAAGGTAAGCTCAGATATGCATCATGTAAAGCAGCTGGTGGCACAGGAAATTCGCATTTTACGTGTTTTTCCAACTGTAAGACATGTTTACAAAATTTTAAGGGGAGTAATAACATTTTAAGGGAACTGCACTGCAAAATGGCATATGCACCACTGGTTGGAACTAGACAGACTAAATGGATCTGGTTTTAGAGAAGAGATTACTAGTTGCCTTTTAAAGCTTCTGTCTTCTGATTTTAAAATAGCCAAATGCACAGCCACTTTCCTCATTGTAGTCTGGAAATGCTACTGTATTTATATCGACAGCAAATGCAGAGAGGTATATAAGCACAAGCTATTAATTTCTGTAAGGACGGGGCAGTGTTTTGGGGAAATATTTCAAGCTTCCTAGATAACATAGGGATTACAAGGATTTGTCAACTTCACCAAGATACAATAACTTAGAAAAAATTGCAAACCTATAACAAAGGACTTGAAGGAAAACACAAATAATCAAACAAAAAAATAGACACGCAATTTACCTGGCATGTGATTGTGATAAAATTTGGCAGAAGCCAGAGCTGCTTTGCAGGTCAGCTGTTTCTCCCATTCAGAGATTCAGATCAGATCTTCATTTCTTTGAGACACATGTTTTTCATTCTCATCTTGAAGAGACCAGCATTGTCACGATGAGATGGAACTAACTTTGTTGCCTTTTCTTTCTTTATCAGTGAGTGTGTGCTTTCACTACAGTGCCGTTTGATAATACACCCACTCACTATGTTCTGAAGTGCTGCTTTAAAAACTTCATTTTAGAGTCAATTGCTTGCAGAGCAGTAACTGAAGGAACCTCACCTCCATCTGTTATTATGTATTTAAGATGAGAGCCAATTATGAGTAACTAGATAGTGTGACAGGGCAGGGTAGCTGCTCTTCCTTCAGCTCTGCATGATTCATTATGCTGCATAAGTAGTTGTCATATATCTCTGCTGTATCCCTTTCTCAGTTTTTGACCTGTCTTTTCTCTTGGTTTGTGAGGTAGACACTGCCCAGAAGGTGTTACTGCAAGCCCTTTAAAGTGCCTGGTACAGTGTGACCCCAGCCCATATCTGTACCATTTGTAGCATAAATCCTAAATAAAAATCAGCTGCTGGGCCAAAGTGTGTTTGGAGTAAAATTCATGTGAAATGAATTATACTGGATGCTTTCTTTCTGTGTGGGAGTTTACAGTGGTATTACTTCAGATTCCCTACTTATGAGGAAATCTTATCTTCCCAAAGTGAGTGTTCACTAAATGGTAATGAAAGGTTCATTTCAAAAAATACAGTGGCCTTACCTACACTTGCTAATGGTATATTGGATTTATATGCCTTCATATCAGAGTTGTGAGGACTTGCAACTCTGCCTTTGGGCTGCAAAGCATGTAGAGGAAGGAATTGCAATGGAAAGGGAGACTGGATCCTATCATGCTGTGCTTTTGCTACCTGGAAGTAAAAATATGTCAAAAAGTAGGTGCAACTGTATGGAATATATCCCAAAATGGGATGCCAAGCCAACAGATGGCTTTGGAGTAAAACTTACAAGCAAAACCAACCAAATAATCATCAACAACAAAACGCACACTCACAAATCCCAATAATTTTAAAGTTAATTTTTAAAAGTCTGTAGAGGAAGGTAACATTTTTTTTGACCAACAATTCTTTTGTTGACAGTTGGAAAAATCCAACAAGGATTTGGGCACACAAGCCTTCTGTTTTCACAGTGGCAGGCTGATGAAAGATACTGCTTCCCTACAACCCTGCCTTGCTTATGTCCTTATATCAGCTAGAACAGCACTGGTACAGCAAGTTAATTTAAATCCTTTGAAGCTGAAAGAGGTCACAGCACTTCTGGAGGAGGGAGGACAGAGAAATGGACAGGAGGAATGGTGCAAGTTTTGTCCCAAGTTGTCATGTTTCTGCCCCACACTATGAAGTTTTTATTCCTATCAGAAATTAATTTCTAGTTAGAAATATTGGTGAAAAAATATTAAGGCTGAAGCCTACTCTAATTATATGTATAATAATCATTTTTATGGTATTTCAGAAACTGTGGGAGAAAGACAAGATTCCTGCTCTAGGCATTTCACGGTCTGTAGTGCATAAAGCTCATCGCTTTTGTCAAAATATTGTTTTGTAAAATCTAGTTTAATTAGTAGTGGGGGAGGGCGTGAGTACAGGAAGGCTTAGAGGGAGGTGACAGCTGAAAAGGGTGCTGACAAGTGCAAAGGGCTCGGAGTTGAACGTGCCTTTTCAAGTAGGCACCAGTGCTTGAAAACCAAAGGAAGAAGCATCTTTATAACAAACCGCAAGCATCTTTGTTCTGAAGCCTGGAGGAGGGGATGGGGCTGCTCTTTCTCACGTCTCCGTGTCAGTCTGCCTCCGCTCGTTTGCCAGCTCCTCGGAGAGCAGGCTGCTGGTGCTTCTCGATCTGTTGACAGGCACAGAGCTGATAGGGAGAGCAGGGGGCTGAGCACTGCATGATATGTCTGGGTGACACAAATCAGGCTGTGGCTGCTATCAGCTTGGCCAGAGCCCCTCTTCAAAGGCCTTTTCAGGTAGTGCTCGTGTGAATCACTGCTGCACTTTCCATCCTTTGCTGCCAGCGTTAGGGGAGTCTAGAATTGCACCTCTTTGTGTCATATATCTGGCTTTAGGAAGAGATAACAAGATCATACAGCTATTGAGACACCAACAAAGTCCTACCACTTATTTCCTAACCAGGGAACAGACAGCATGCTGCTTAGATGAGTGCAATTCAAACTCACAGGGTACAACCAGCTTTAGTTACAGAATGCGCTCACTTGCTGAGGATTAGCTGCACGTGAATCCCATTGATTTCCTCTCACTGTTTTGTTGGATCCTGCCTGAACTGTGCAGGGGGGGAAGCACCAAAAACTGCTGCTCTGTGCTTTTCTATTCAAGGCCAGGAAGTTCACTCGATGGGGATCAGCCTACCTCGGGGTTTCTTGCCAATTCAGCCCTGCGCTTTGTCTGCCTGACATGGATATATGAATGAGCTGGGGCTGCTTTGCAGGCGGTTGGGAGCCAGCACACGCTTGATGCCAAATTTCAAAGGCTGCACAATGGCTCACCCTCCCTGCCAGTTGCAGCCGTTGGGGCAGGGACTTGTCATCGGAACGGCTGCTGAGAAATGACGATGTAAACTCCTCCCTAGGGATGCGAGAACAACGCTCCAGTCCTACAACCCAAGCGGTATCTGTGATAAGAAAACCAGAAAAATCAGGAGCCCCGTGTTTTCCTTCTAAGCACAGGCCAGGGAGGGCAGGAGAGGAGGTGAGGCATGGAAAGTGGGCAGCAGCAAGCAGCAACCTTCCTTGCTGCTGTTTCAAAAGCCTCAGCTGGGTTTACAGAGAACTTTGCTCTGGCCTGTGCTGAGAGAGTAAGTGCAGCTTCTTATTGCTTTGTTGTGGTGGTGCCTGGGTAACCCCCGGTGTCAAAAGCCACTGGGGTAAATGCAGTGCAAACAGAAAAGGGCCTTAGCAGAAAAGCTCACAATCTAAGTGCATGGATTTCGTGCACCCTATATCAAAGGAGCAGACCATGAGCAGCAGGACAGTGTGGTGATGACAAATGTCATCTTGCCACACAGCAGATATCATCATTTTCCTAGCCTCGTACCAAACCCTTAAATGAAAGTGAGTCAAAAGGGGTCAGGTAATAAATGCAGAAAAGCAGACAGGTCTGTGATGCTCATTCAGTCCCTGTCTCAAGTTCACCTGCAGAGAATTGAGTGCAGGAGGAGGGCAGTGTGACTGTGGTTCATGCTGCAATGGATTACTCTAGGGATTAATCTAGGAAGGTGTTCAATTACTACAGGGAGCTGCTTTGTCCCCAGATCCCATCGAAGCTGGGGAGATGATGAAGCTGGGGATGCTCAGCACCTGTGGGGAAGAATTTCACTTTGTTCTTTACCTTGGATGTTGTTTTCAGCTTGCAGAACAGTGCATTTCTTGTTGAACTTAATTTTAGTTAAATATAGAGTTGCTAAGCACTTCCAAGTACAAGTTCCTTGATAAGCATCCAGAAACAGTTATGGCTGTCTTGAAATGCTTTTTCTACTTAGCTTTAAAGACTTCTCCAATATATACACCAGCCATATTGTTACATCAGCTTCTATGAACTGACAGGCACAAGAGATGTGTTTATTTTCTGTCCCTGCTCTTGGGTGCAGACGCACCCCAGTTTGTGTATTTGTTAGTTATTTTTGTCACTTTGAGATGCAGCCAAAGGAGAGATTGACCAATTCCCTTCACTCTTCACAACATTAACACTTCAGCAAT
Source organism: Aythya marila (assembly GCF_965140915.1). Taxonomy (NCBI): domain Eukaryota; kingdom Metazoa; phylum Chordata; class Aves; order Anseriformes; family Anatidae; genus Aythya; species Aythya marila. The sequence goes on along the minus strand of NC_139042.1, from coordinate 20,491,233 downwards.
AGTATATGACCCCACTGTTTGTCTCAGCAACCCTGAAATACACTGCACACTGCCTAGCCCCACTCGGGATTATGAGGCATCATTTGGGAGCTACTGCCATAGAAGCAAGTACTCTCTGAGGCGATGACATTGTTATTTCTAGCAGCAATGACAGAGCTTTAGTACCTCAAACTGTGATGGCAGACCAAGGTTTTCTGCCTGTCATTACACTTCTGGGAGTTCTGCAGCTCCCACATGCCTCCTTAAAGGTCTTGCTACCAGAGATTTGTTCTTCTGTGAAGGACTAGTATCTGTTTCTCCCCGTTTATTTGCCTGGCTTTTCTGGTTTCTTGACACCCAACAAAAGTATCAGCATTTTCTTAGCCTCAATCAAACCCCTAAATAAATGTGACTCAAAAGGGGTCAGGTAATGAATGCAGAAAAGCAGACAGGTCTGTGATGCTTGCTCAGCCCCTCAGCCCTAGTTCACCAGCAGATGGTAGCAAACATCTCCATCCTCTGTGATCTGCATCTGGGGCTGTCAGACTGTGAAAGGGCTGGAGTGCCTCGTTGGAGTCATTTGTATCCAGAGAGAAGAAATAAGCTGTAAACAAAATCATTGTGCAACTGGGACTAAGGGAGAAGAACCACGGATACAAGTGTTTTGGATGTGCTGGGAAATGCGGCAGTCATAGGGATGGAAGAATTAAGCAGAGGCCAGAACAAAATCACTGCAGTGACTTGCACTGAATGGCATGAAAAGCATTTTGGTGTCGCAGTTATTGTTCTTTCGATGACAAAAAGGGACCATTATTTGCAATGTAGCAAGTGACCAACACACAGAACAGCATGACAAAATCGAAACTGCTCTGGGTCAGCTCTGCCTGTGTATGTTGACCCTTTGTCTTTTCACTGAAGACATGGAAAGTTCAGGATGGGTCCTTTGACTAGAAGCTGTTCCTAGTCATTTATTTGTTTTTCTTCTGAGCTGTACCAGCTCTAGTTCTTTTATATTTGATATAGTCTGTTGATTAGCACTTTCTTTTACTCTGTTCTGGATGCTACTCATTTGCATGGCTTGTGATAACACTTCTCAGCTTCTTTTTCCTTGCAGCAGCTAAGCTGAGAGACAGGAATAGAGAGAGACAGGATAAAGTGAAAGCTGCTAAACTGTGCTGTAATTCCGTGAAGAAATGTCTCTTCATTTATAGGAAAGTACTGGTTACAGCTGGGCAGAATAGTTGTTGCAGATCATTGGATAACTTTTGCTGTTACTGTTTTTAACCACCTTACTGGAGAGTTTGAAACTCTTTGCCTACTCAGTGCAAACACAGTTCAGTCCTGTAGGCAGTTATTGCCGAACATTCCCATTATGCCCATTTCTCCATCAGTAAGTGGTTGGTGACCAAAATCTTAAAGAGTTGGTTGAGCTGTCTGAGCAGACTCTGAAAATGGTCCCTGTGCTTATTTGCTGGAAATGAAGAAAAGTCTTTGAAATTACATTTAATTCCAGGCATTAGCTTTTTATGAGTATAAAAATATATTCCTTCTCCAGTCCAGAACATTTTTCTTGTTTAAAGCTTTAAAAAGAGAGAAAAAAAAAAAAAGAGAAAGGAAGGGAGTCAGTTCCTGTATTGTGCTGCTGTTCTTGCAGGTCATTTCCCATTGCCTTGGAAAGCAAGGCAGAATGCTGATGGGACTAGCTATGCCTCAGTCAGCAATAATGCCACATATCTGAGGATTTCAGCTGAAGTTTTATATTTTTCATTTTATTTTCTCGCAGCTATTAGTAATACCTTTGTGCCTTCATCAGGTCTCTAGCTGGTGTGAGTTATTTCAGCCCTATTAACATCAGTGTTGTATCATGTTCATATATGTTGCATTGAACATGCCAGGCTATTCTGGCAGCCTGCTCATAGGCAGGGGCTGAAGTCCACCCAGTGGGACAACATTTGCCATCTGCCTCCTACAGCTCTCCTAAGTGTTGGCAGAGGTAATGATCAATCTTTACCAGAGACAAGCAAAAGTTCTGCTTGGGAGCTTTTGGTCACCATTCTTCAGCATGGAAGTGTTCTGTGAAAGTAAGGGACATAAGTGGACTTAACCACCTGATCTGACCAAGCTGGAACTAGAAGAGGACATGTGCCAGTGGCCTTGATGCCATGGTTTGGCAGTATGGTAAATCTTCCTTTGGGGATCCTACTGCTTCGGAAATGCCATAGCCATCTGAAGCCAAGCTCTGATTTAGCATAAACTCACTGCTGGTTCAAATCTTTTCTAGAGCACCAATGAATCAACATTGTACTGGCAGGCTTTATGCCCAGTTGGGTATAATCTGTCTGCGTATTTGATGTTAGATCAGGGAGCATCTGTCCTTCCACAGGCAGCATAAAACCTCTGAAAAGTGAACACAGACATTAAAGAGAATGACTAAAAACCTGGAGAACTGCAAGGTCTTTATTAAAGACAAAGAATTGTTGATTCAGACATTATGGAGACTGGAAAAGATGATGGCACAGCACCAAAATAAAGAGGTGTGTGTATGGCAGGGAGTTCAGGAGCAGTCTTGTGGAACTGAAATTTTGGATTCTGACCAAAAGGAACAAAGTTGCTTTATATGAAAAGCTGATTTTGATGACAATGCATTAAAAATGGTAGTACAGCTATGTATTTTGCCTATGAAATTCAGTTTTTGTTCCAGTGCAGATGTTTAATGCTTTGGTAATCATGGTAGTACAGGGGTATTATAACTCCCTTAGACACTTAATGCCTTACTGAACAGTATCCAAAGCTCTTACCACTGTTTTTATTGTAAAAGGAACAGTCACAGACTTAGGGCAGTGTGTAGAAATCTCCTTCCACAGCGGTGATAATTCATTCTTCTGTATACAATGTCCATTGTCTTAGTGCAGCTAAAAGCATCCTAGGTGCTTTACGAAATATAAAAAAACGTGGCGCCTGGCCTAAAGTGCTTTCTACTGCAGTTCTGACATGGCAGAAGGCATGAGAGAAATGAGACAGAGATGGTGCAGGGATGAGTGAGACCCAGAGCTCCTGCAATACGAGCACTCTGGTTTGATGTTTATACAACCTGAGCATTAAGCTGTATCCAGGCTCCTGCTCCTTTTTGAAGTTAGCCCTATTTTTTGAAGAAGTGAGGGTTGTATCACATTAACTGGCATCGAAAGAGCTCTTCCTGCTGACAGTTTCATTTTTTATTTTTGATAAGAGCTCTTGTGAATCACATTACAACCTGGAGCATTAATATGTGTCTATTTACCTTAATACACCATTCAGTAAATCATGATAATTTAGATGCAGCTTTAGAAGAATTTGAGCAATCCCTGAAGCAGGAACAGGGACCTCCAACTGCTAGGGGTGAACAGTTGAGAAAATGCATTACCCACATCACTTGCAATGTGGCCACAAAATGAGGTAGAAACATTTCTTGAGCTACATCCTAATAAAGCCTCTTATAAGGCCAGCAACTTCTAATCAGACTTGTAAAAACCAGTGACTCTTTGCACAATCAGTCTCACCAGCAGGGAATGTTTAGCAGTGTCTTTGACCGCTATGTTGAAAATAACCACACTTTTCAGAAAAGAAAAAAAAAAAAAAAAAAAAAAAAAAACAAACTCAGAGCCAGACAGAAAAGTATAGCTAAAACTCTTTATTTACAACTGGAGAAAAACAATCCTTTGCCTTGGTGGGCTTCTGGCTGTTGAGGAGACTCCACAGTGTACCACCATTCACCTGTTTCACAGGGAAACTGGCCAGTTAATCCACCTGATGGTGGGTCAGACTGCACAGCCTCCCCTGCTGTTACTTTTTGGTGCTTTTAAGCATCCCTCCCTCTATGACAAGGCAGTCTTAGTTGTCTCCAATTTAGACATGACCAAATCCACATTCTAAAAACTAGCTTTTGCAGCAAGCCCCAGGCTTGGCTTGCTGTGTCCTTGCCCCAAGCTCTGGGTTACACAGCATGGCCTGGCTAAATGAAAATACAGGGTTTGTAAGGTGAGACTGGAATGAGCCGGTCTTCCATTTAAAGTTTATAAATCACTAGGTAAATTGAATCAAACAGTGAGCTGTGCAGATAACCCAGGGTATAGAGCATACGGTTTGACAGACTTCTTGTTATCTGTTCTCTGACTGTCTTGTCACCCTTCAGGCAACAATATACCCAAGCTCTGGATAAACACTGTAACTCCAGGTAAGCTCAAAGATAAGCTGAGAGGCTTTCATCATTTAAACCTCTTTAAGGTCCTAATGCATTGCTGGGAGATTTACATAGACCAAAAGTTACCAAAACAGTCAGTTATGAAAATGTCTTCTTTCATTTGGGTGTCAAAATATGACTTCCCTCTCAAAGCAGAGGTGTGGCATCAGCACTTAACACTGTGGCTGCCACTTCCTTTGCCTGGTGACAGTGCTGTCATCTGCAAACACAGAACCCTGAAGTTGTGGTTTGGGAGATCATGAACTTGTCTGTGTGCAACCTATAGACCTTCCTTCACTGAAGAGTAGATGAAGTTTAATTCTTTCATGGAATCACAGAATGGTTTGGGTTGGAAGGGACCTTAAAGACCACACAGTTCCAATCCCCTGCCATGGGAAGGGACACCTCCCACCACACCAGGTTGCCCAAAGCCTGGCCTTGAACACCTCCAGGGATGGGGCATCCACAGCTTCTCTGGGCAAACTGTTCCTGTGCATCAGCACCCTCATTATGAAAAAATTCTTCCTCATATCCAATTTAAATCTACCTTCTTTCACTTTCTTTGGTTGAACATTAAGCTAACTGTTTTGAGTTTTTATTACTTTTTGTTTGCTCATTTTTCACTTTTTAAAGCTGTCGTTTTGATCTATATCAGTATGATCGAAACCAATGACAGGCTCAGCTGCTTGCAAGAGTTGCCAACCTTCCACAAACTCAGGTTAGCTATTCCAGGATCACACTGTTATTGTACACTGTTATAACTATTAACTGATGACTCCTCAACTCAATGAATCTCTATACTTTGAGGAAACTAGAGCACTCATTGGGTTCAGAGCCCATTACCTCAAAGGGATTTGGACCTGGGTTTGTCCCTGAATTACGGAGAACATTAACCACACTGAAACTCATGCATCATTCCCTCCAGTTACCAAGTCCTTGATACATCTGCTGATTTTTTGACAACACGTAAAAGTTCTCCACAATTTTCTCTCAGCATTTTTCAGTAGAACAGCTCTGAAGCAGTCACTGATCTCAGCCTTTAATGACTGATAGGTCTCATTAAGGCAGATCCATAAGGACCAAGTTTCCATGTTAGAACCAAATGATATTGACACTGCTGGAGGAAGGCCCATGCGTTTTGTGTGTGTGCTTAGCCTTCTCTTCCTGGACAGAGTTGTTATCATTTCCAAACCATGGGCCTGGTGTACTCTACAGCTGTCCCAGAAGTTCTGGGCCCTCAGCTATCTCTGCATGGAGGCACTTTGGACTGGGCAATGAATCTCACCTAGCCTCAACTACTGGTATTCTTCCAGTGGAAGTAGTGTGATGGCTTAAGGCCTCGACAGGGGATGGCATGCATCTGAGGCTTATCCCAACAAGCAGCCAGGACCCAGGCAGAGAATGGACCTTGATGCAAGAGGTGGGAAGCATTCCCAGATTCCAGGCAAGATACTGTCAAATACCAGGTTTAGAAAGCAGAAGGAGAATAACATTTCTGTCTGTGAGTAATGCACACTTCATTAGTCTGGTAACTACATAACTTGTTGTCTAAACTGATGGATTATACAAGCTCCTGTGTTTCTGAGCTTAAAAATATTTTTCATGAGCATTAGTCATGAGGGTGACTAATGTTCTTGTTTGTGCTGATGTTTAGCCAGTCTGCAAAAGATGTAGGTTTAGTAAATGATCTCCAGAATTTGAGATTCTGCCTGGTTCTATACCCAAAGCTCACCAGCAAGAGCGAATTGTTGATTGCACACTGAAATAAAGAAAAAACTGAGTAAAATCATCAAAGCAACAGGACAAAGGCCTGGCTTTAGCCAGGGTACAGAAAAGTATTCATCAGCTTCTGAAAGCTGCCACTGCTGCCTCCTCTCAGTTGCACTGTATACCTCACAAGACAACTCTTGCTTTAAATGGGGGGTCCATTTATAACATATTGAATCCATAATTTAGAAGAAATGTAATTTAGACATAAAGCATCATGTATAACTCAAGCAACATGACCTGAATTACTTGGGGAATTGTAATTGCCTTCTTTCAGCTGAAAACTTGGAGTCCGAGATTGCAGCCTGAACTCTTCTGAGGAATTAATTTTGTACCATTTAGCAATCTCATTGCTGTCCTTGTGTTGTGAGCAGCTCAATTTGTTCCATTCACTGTGCTTTCCAGTTTTGTCAGCAGGACAATTTACTGCAGACTGTCAGTGTGTAGTGCATCTATAATGAATTATGGAAATTTGCTGTGAAAGCCTGACCTTTTCCAATGTTTGCATTAGGATTTCCCAGTAGTTCTTTTCTTGTACTTTTTAATGCTGTAAGCAGAAAGTAGTCATTTCAAATATTATTGAAGAAATTCACTTTAAAATGTACCCAGGCATATGAAAACTCATAGTAAAAATAAAAATTAAAAAAATAATAAAATTCTTGAAGCTAAAAAATGATGCAGATATTGTTAACTGATAGAAATTATTGGAGGGCTTAATAGGATCCTCATCAGCTGTAGAACCAAGACATTCAGAGTTACTACAAGCAGAAAAAGTCTTCAAGTTGCCTGTTGATCAGATATATATTGCTCAACATGTGATTGTCATTAATGTGGATTTCCAAAAATTTGGAGATGTTGCTCAGTTTTCTCATTCAACCAGAAAGATAGATATTTATCCAAACAACTGTATTAGCAAGGTACATCTGCTAAGTATTGTACTATTTATTTATTTATTGGTCTGAGAGAGAAAGCAAAGCTGGAGCAAGAATTAACAAGTTATCCAAATATTACCTGATGTCCAGTGTTTGTCTGATGCCCACATAGCTGGTAAATCTCACAGTATCTTGTCAGCGTTTCTGTTCTCAGATCATAGATAAACACACATTTAAACACTGAGCTTATCACATCCAAGTTCCTACAGCTACTGGACTGTTCTTTAGCTTTGGAAAGTTGAGTTAACATGACTGGCACTTAGAATAAATCTAACCCAGTACAAGAAAATTCTTACCTCAGGTAATTTTTATCATTTTAATTCCTTGAAAATGCCAAGGCCAAACAGAGGGAAAGTTTGGTTCTGATCCTGGGAAGGACACCCTTCAACAGTCATTAACTTCTATGGCCTCTGGTGGGCACGGCATTGAATACCTCATGTGGTGAAAGGATGCAGTGCTTTGGACAGGGGACATCTGATCTAAAGCTCTGTGAATCCAGGAAGAAGTTTTCCAGGGTTTGGATCAGTCTTTTTAGGTCTAATTCAATGTAAAGCCATGCTGGATCTGTTTCCTAATCGAAAGCATGGATGCAGGCAGGTAACAGAGGAGCTGCTGTATTCTTCTAGACAAGAAAAAAGGAAGATTTCTTTCAGAGGCCTCAACATAATGCCTGGTCCAAAGAATTAGAATGAGTGTGCAGCTATATTCTTTTAAAACTGTTAAGAATATAGCATTCCTTAATTTACTGACTGCATGGTCAGAAAAGCACAGATCCAGCCTGTTGAGCTAAGTAGTACCTGCAATGCAATTTAAAATCTTTTACACTGAAACTGGTTTAAGTGCACTTGTTTACGGGACTCCAGGAGGGATTAGAAATCTATCCTTTGGTCACTCTTTTTTCCAGTTGAGGGGATGGTCTTCAGCTTCATAGGATGCCCTAGTTGGAGCAGTTATGCTCCTGACTCTGGTTGTCATGCAGCATTTAAAAAGCTGTGAATTCAAACTTTAAAAAGAAGTTGGAGTTGTGGAGTTAGTAATGGTAAGGGAGGATATAGGAAACCACAGCACCATCTGCATAAATATATTTGTTGCACTAAGTCAGTGCAGTCCCTTGAGGTTAATGGACCTTCCCCTGGTGCCCTTGTTGCTCCAGTAACCTGCAAAAGCAGTTTGCAGTGATCAAAATCTTGTGTTGCCCATTGCTGAAATATACCTGTGTATGATGCTTGGGTTAACGGCAACATCACAAACAGGCAGGGGTTGTGCTGTTCTGGTTGGGTCATCTCCTGCCTAAAGAGTCCCTGTTGGTAGGACACGTTTTGTGTTTTAAACTTATGATGACAACAATTACCTGCTGAATATGGAAGAAGAATGCAAATTGGAGCCTACCTGGCCTACTTCCAACTTTAGTTTGTTTGTGTTTTAATCAAGACAAAAGTTATTTTACAATGGAATATACCCATTGAAGTGGTCCAGGCATGTGTGCTTGTGTAGGTAGGATGGATACACCACTACACCTCCTTCATGCTTCAGAACTGCAGACTGAATTCTGATGAACTACAGCAGCACCAGCAGCAGGGGAATGTGATGTTTGGGGCAAAATGCTGTCTCTGATAGCACAGGGTGCTTTCTGACATATCTGTGAATAGAGGTCTGCTTTAATAGTTAGTTTTACATTTGTTTCACATCCAAAAAATATGTTCATAAAGGAGCCACACTCTGTTAGATGTTATCTATGTGGATGTAAAGAATTTCTTCCCCAAAGAATTTATAAATCAGTAATTCCAGTTCAGTTTAAACAGAAGTGATTTAGCAATAAAAGGTTTTAGAAGACTCTCAAGTATTCTATATTTTTTGATGTACTGGGAAAGAAATTGCCTAAGCTAAACTGAGACTTGATCTGAACAAGCTACTGACCTGATTGTCTGATACCTGAATGTATTTAGTTTCCAGCAATCAAGATTTGTTTCACTTGGGACTAGAAGTTCAAGGGCTCGCAAGGCTGGTGCTTGTGTTCCCGTTAGCAGAGCTCAGCTAGATCACAAAGAGAGCTCTTGTGAAAGTCAGACTGCTTCATCAAGTTTCACTCTTGCTATCCATGCCACCATCATATTCATTTAGTTAAGAGACCAGAAAGATCTTGTCTTTGGTGGAGCGGGATATTGATCTGAAAGTAATTTTAAATGGGTTCAGTGTCAGGAAGATATATATATATGTGTGTGTGTGTATTTTAAGAAACTATCCTGTGGTCTGACTGCCTTTGTTTTTAGGAAATTCCCTTTGTTATTTGATCTATTTTTTCTGTTGCTGAGCTTCTTCATAATCTCTATACCCATGTCTTACCATGAACTGTGTATGTGAGCTCATGGTAAAACACTATCCCAGCAGTTTATTTTTAATTTGAGTACTTGAAAAAATGATTTTGAACTTACATAAAATCAACTTAGCAGATTTGATTATTGGAGCCCTAGAACTATTAAAATCAGTAGCAACTCCTTATGACTTTAATAGAACCAGAGTTTTATCTTCATAAGGAAGGCTTCAGTACTTTTTTTTCCTCTATGATTTTTAGCACTAGCTGGCATTTAAATAGTGCAGCACACACTGCATAGGAAAATGTAGAGAACATTAGCAAAGAGCAAGGGACAGCTTACCTGACTTCTGGTAAGAAGACATTTTATCAGCAGATTATGTTCATATTCTTTGTAAATGTACTTTGAGAGCTTAATGATTATCACTTGCTTTAGAACAATCTAATATTATGTTTAATGAACTCCTAAAACAAGGATTTTCTTTAACAAGTTAGGGCCTGTTTCAAGAAAGCTGCAGTGGTCCCTATGCGCTTTTATGAACTTGTGACATGTGAGCTTCCCACCAGGCTGGGGATGGCTCAGCTCCTGTCACAGAAATACAGTCTGACATATAAAAGTAAGGCAGCTCTGATCTCATCTGTCTTTAATAAACCAAACCATATGATATGTTTTTTTCAGTATTTGTGAACTGGACCGTTGAACTTCCACGGTAGTAGGAATGGTTTGGGTGCCTTGGGATGGGAACTGCTAGAGCCCATTGGTACAGCAGAATCCTGCAACACTTAAAAAAAAAAAAATCCAATTTTTGTTATGGATAAGACTGTAAGATCTGATGGTTTATCATAAACTCATAAACTCAGTGGAATATTTCTGCTCGGGAACCAGCGTGGAAGCCTTTTGAGAACAGATGCTCTGCAGGAATTTTGTTTCCAATGTTACAAATAAGCACACATTTTATTTTGAGGTGTTTTGGTATTTCTGTATTTGTTTTTGAATAAAGCCAGAAATGGTGGAGGAAACTGGAAATTAAACAAACACTGTAGATAAACCTTTCTCTCCCCTCACGGTATAAAAATAGCTGTTTCAAATCAAGTTACAAATGACCCTTTAAAACAGATTATTAATCCAAATGTGCTTTCTCAGCCCATTAAACTGTCAGAGCGGGGATGGGCACAAATCAAATGCACAGATCAGATTGACCCTGGTCATTGTGTGGGAGTTGAAAACTCATCAGATGGAGGGGTTGTGAATGACCTTTCACTTTGTACCAGGCTGCATCAAACTCTCAAATCAAATACCCTCCCGCTGAGTTTCTAAGCGCCCTTAATCTAGTTCAGGTGAAGCAGTTGTTTACATGCAAAATGCTAAACATATGTGCAGACCTAAATTGTCAGGCTGTTGGGAATGTGCTGCAATTAGTAAATGCATCGCTAGAGGTCCCAAGAAGACACAAATGCGACGTGGTGGTTTCGCTGCCAGTGCTGTGGGATATCCGGAAAAATGTGCGTTGTGCCATTGTTTTCCTCTTGCCTTTGCTTCCTCTGTTAGATCTGTATGTGTTAGTACTAGATGTGAAACTTGGATTTTTGTCAGGACCTCTGAAATATTTGTTTCTGACGTTAACAATATAAATAAATTCTTCGTAAAGTTCTTCCCATGTTTAGCTTTTCAAAGAAGAGCTGATGAGTCACAGGTTTCTGAAGCATCGTATTCCCAGCACTACACTTCTCAGACACTAATTAAAAAACATCAGAACAATAATAACATTTTTTTCCTGCTCCTTTTGGGAGGGAAAAAAAAAAAATATGGATCCAATTAGTTTGGATAATTCGGTTTTACAGAAATTATATTGGTCTCAGGTTTTATTTTCTTCTTGGTGCCACATTTCATAAAGCCAAGTGAAATTGAAACAATAGGAATACGGAAGGAAGAAAGCAGCACACATTCCAGTGAATACCAGCAGTATCATTGTCTTCTCTTTGTTTACAGAAATAACCTAATGAAAAGGCCCCTTCAAAAGCTAAATGCCTTTGTTGTGTCCCTTCTCTTCTCCTGAAGCTATTTACCAGAACAAAAGACTGCAGCCTAAGAATCAACACAAAGCCATGAACAAGAACAAGGATCAATGGAACAAATGTTCTGCCAATCTAGTGCTGTAACCTAGTTTAACTGCTAATTTCTGCATATCCACAGGCTGAGGTTTTTGTGTTCCTAAAGGTCAAGATTTGGGTACTTGTTGAAGTAGGCCTGTTTCTGGTCCTTTTATTTAGCAGACAGTAGGAAGTGATGGGTCCACATAATTGGCTTTAGGAGTACTGGTGCACTTTTAAAGCACTCTGAAAATATTTCGCTTCTCAGCAAATTCACTGAACGTTTCTCTTTGTGAAATCGTTCCCTGTAATTAATGGACAGTATTTATTTTCTGTGGAAGGCCCCTAAAAATTCTCTACATAGTTTATATATTTGTTGCTTTTATATAACCTTGTAAGAGAACAGCAGCACAAGCTTTACATTTTCCATCAAATTTCTGACTACGTTGCCAAAAAGAAAACTTTTACTAATGTTGACAGTAGGATCCATGTGCATTTTTCAGATGGCAATATTAACAGTCTGTGAAAAGGTGACATTGCAAATCCAAAGACAGTTTTTCAAATTCTGATGTTGTAACTATCACAGAATCATAGAATGGTTTGGGTTGGAAGGGACCTTAAAGATCATCTACTTCCATCCCCCCTGCCATGGGCAGGGGCACCTCCCACTAGACCAGGTTGCTCAGAGCCCTGTTCAACCTGGCCTTGAACACCTCCAGGGATGGGGCATCCACAGCTTCTCTGGGAACTTTTGTGTTTGCACTATTTGCTCCTTCACCCTAAGACTCAGCAGTGTTGAACCAATGCAATGTGCTCCTTGTGAGCAGACTTCCTGTCCTCATAGGACCTCACGCAACTGTTTCTGCTTCCCATTTTCAGATGCTCATTCATAGGTTCAATTGAATGAGGTATCAAAAATACTGTCTGAATGTAATCTCATTCTGTTCCCTGAATATGTTTTTCTTACCTTTATAAGAAACCTCTCTGATCAGAGCACAGCCCATTGTTTCCTGGGACAGAGATGGCATCACATCCAAGTTGCCCTTGAAATCTGCCAGATATTTTTGCAACCAATTTGAGCACAAATTATCTAGAAATGCAGAATTTATAAGAGTATCTTTTTGCTTTGGGGAGATTTATCTTACCATGTCTCTTGTGTCTTCAATTCTTCCTGTAACGATCTAATAGATACCTGTGTGCTGATGCTTGGGTGTCATCTTAGTAGCAGTAGATTTAAGACATATATATTTGGGTTGTTCAGTGATTTGTTTTGCAAAGTGATTTGGAGAAAACTCCAGCAACAACATTGAAAGGCCTGCTCTTGCCATTCTTCAAATGTGGAGAAGTACAGAGGTTTCTGTTTCTCAAAATATTTCCATGGATCATGTTCTGATTAAAAATGTATGCATCTTGTTAAATGTATGAGCTGCCTCCACGGAGATGTGAAACTTGGAACCTGCTTTGAAAAGAGCACCAGTGCAAAGTTTCCTCACTTCTGCTAGGCCTTCTTGCTCATCATCTGAATCAATTTCCTGTGCTATGTTGGAGTCTACTTTGGATGTGGCCTACTGCCCACCATAACTCCTACTGTCATCCATCTTTATGTTGGCAAGCTTCCATTTTATGCCAACATTCCAGCAAGAATAACTGAAGAACAACACTGAATCATGTCAAGTCAGTGTAATCCTTTCTCAGTTAAAGAGATTTATTTTGATAACCTGGAGCTCTGGACTCTGTGGAGCATCTGGATGACTGGACCCCTGTTCCTCTGCCCTTTGGTATCTGGTAGCAGATGATTTCATGAATCTGATATGGGGATGGGCTCATATATCTTACTCTTTCTTGCATTCAAGGTTTGAATGGCTCTGGGCCACTTTTCACCCTGATTAAAATGTCTCAGTTTTTCTGTTGTGCAGACTATCAGAGTACTTCTGGAGATGGTGAATGCTGGCTTCTGCTGCCCTTATAATAATGTGTCTAGTAAGAGGCAACTGTCTCATTTCTCTTAAAATTACCCGAGCCCGCCTGCCTGCCTAGGTGCTTAAGTGACTGGTTAGGTATTTCTGTAGGTACAAGTAAGCCATAGCACAGATGTAAGAGAGTGTGACTGGGGCAAAAGGAAGCCTGGGGAGAGGGTTAATGGAATACATAGACTGGGGAGAGAAGGGATGTGGGTTTTGATCAAGGACAAGTAAGCAGAGGGCATGGAGGTGTTCTGTGGGAATGTACTCAAAGGGAGAGAGAAGGATGAGGAGCTAGTCTGGAATGGAGAAATTTTTGGCGAAGAAGATGGCCAGAAGTGGGGGCAAATCAGCAGAAGTGAGGGAAAGAAGGGTTGTAGAGGATGATGTTACTTTGGAGAAGTCCATTCAGGATGTGAGGCTGGGCAGCTCATAGCAGATCTGGACTGGGAGATGGTGGAAGGAATCTGACGGGTAGATGAGCAGAAGATGTCCTCTGTTTCTGTCCTCTCTCTGGACAGGAGATGGTACTGGAGTCCCTGTCACCTCAGCAGGGTAGAGGAGGAAGAGTGCATTTGCGTGTATTTGTAGACCTAAAAATTGACAGTGATATGGTCTTAAAGTGTGGAAGGGAGTGTTTTTAATTTAAAAAATTTACTGTTAAACATAGTAAGATGTGATGATTTTATGAAATTGCAGACTGCAGCCTCATTTTCTTCATGGTGCTTGCACCTTCTTGATGTACTTTTACAAGAGAAAGATATTTTGCACCTGTCTACCCCATAGGAATTTACTTTAAAATAAATTCATTAGACTCTCCAAAGCTGATTAGTCAGGTTCTGCCATGCTTAACAGGGCATTGTAACTTAGGCCCCCAAACACACAATCATATTTGTTATGATCCTTTGATTAGACTTAGTTTATTAATAACTGTAGTTGAAGAATTCAGTTTGATACTGTGAATATAATCTGTCAGTTTTAGGATAAAAATTATTTGTACCATAAATTTTACTACCTCTAATTAAATAAAATCATAATAAAACATGATTAACTCAGCCTACACTTGGTCATTCCCACCCCAATACAAAACTATTACATTCCTGCAGACAATTATTTCCAGTGCTAACCTCTCCATTGATGAAATGCAGAGATCATAATTTATCTTCTTTGCATTAATAGTATGGGTTTCATTCCACTGGTGCTATTTAAAGTTTTAGCCACAGTAAAGTATTGTTCAAATATCCTGCTAGAAAAGAATCAGCCTAATTGTGGAATGGGATGAAGCTACAGTCTCTGGAAATAATTATTTATTTATTTTTTTAAATGTATTTTTATAAATTATAAATGTGAGGAAAAATTATGGAGATCTATTGTTTCCAGTAGCCATGCCAAGTGCTGAAATATAAAACTTTAATATACTTCTTAAACACCAGCCGTTGGTGGGAAGATGCTTTCTTGGCAAGTGCTTTCATTGTTTGAGAATCAGGACAAAGTAACAGAAAGTTCTGGCCACCTGAAAACTGGCTAGGACTCTGTAGGAAGTGAGCTGGTGGGTTGTTTAGATCTGCTTAGTATTTTTAATAAATTAAAGTTTTAGAGTTTGGGGTTCTCAATTACAGATCCTTTTCTGTCACTAAAACTTGATTCAGTACAATTCAGGCAGGATTCAATATATATGTGAAACATGTTATTTAGAAAAAAAAAATGTAATTTAATCTATTAGATCATTTACAAACTCATTTGTCACACTGTCTAATGTTTTGTGATTACATTGTGAAAGCTCTTATTGTGATGCATGTTCACAGAAGGGATGAATTTAAGGCTATCATGAAATCTTTAATTCCAAGTTTCTTGGCTTTTATAGACACACAGTTTCTGCTATAAATGTTTTGCATCACATTGACTGGAATGTTTCCTCAAAAAGAATGCTTTCAGTTTCACATCTATTTCATGAAAGGTCTCATCTGTTCAGAAGTTGAGTTATTTGCAGCATAGCAACAAATAAATCCAGACAAAATAAATCTCGTAACATATACAGCTAAGATGTTTCTAAAGTTCACATTTTAAATTCATGGTTCATAATTTGTTTCAGGAAAAGGAGTGTTAAATATTAGAGAGTTTTGAGTTGTGTTCAGGAATAACAAAATCCTTATGGGTTAAACTCTATAAGGAACTTAAGGAACTGACTTTAGTTCTCTAGCCAAACAGAGACTCGGAAAACTCTGCTTCTACTGCTGCTTGAAACTATAATTTCATTTGCAAAACAACAGTTCAGATGACATCAAATTAAATAAGTTTTATATTTGATTTGCTTTTGCCTCTGTAAAATCGAAACATAGTTAGAGTCCCAAAGAAAATGATATTGAACAGAGAAATATAGACAAGGCTTTTGAAAGTTTCTAGATCAAAGGGTTTAGGTTTTTTTTTGCTCTTACTGGCTAAAACCCAGAGAATTTTGAAAGAATTTAGCAATAAAGATGCATTTGTTAGTGAGGGAAAATATTGTTCCACTTATTAAAGAAGAAACAGCAGAATGGAGTATACTAGGTTTGGACTTGAAGGGAAGAAATGTTTGCATGGGTATGAATCTGTAGTTTTTATATTCATCAGATAGGTTTTAATGTTATCTCTTGCCTAGATGATGTCTATTAACACCAGCACATCACTGAGTTCCAGCTCATATGCCTGCCTAAAGAATAAGATATTAAAGCATTAAAATGCAAGACTCAAGCAGTAAAATCCACTTGGGAAAGTCAGCATTGTGGCACACGTACTTATCCCAAAATAACAGAAGCAAACAAACTCTGTTTGTCTCTTGCCACTACTTACCTTAACTCCACCATATGTCTTCAGTCACTTTAGGCAACTATAGCTCTGCTAGTTTTCCACAGCAGCCCTCCACCCACAGTGTGAAGCTTCAGACCGCTAACAGGATACAGGCTGGGACAGCACAGTGAATAGGTGAGCTAAAGGAAATTTGAGAGGTGTTTGGGAAATGGATGCATGCAAACAAACATTCCTAGGAGACAGACTTAATCCTGGTCTGAGGTGTCAGTGGCCATGCATTAGCTGCAGCTGGAAGAAAAGCTATGCACTGGTAGGTTGCTTACGTTTTGCTTTCACAGAAGTTATGCATAGTAGAAACATGAGCAGTTGAACAGAAAAGTTTCTTGTGTCAGTATTCATAATTTTAGCACTAGTAAGCCTAATAGTTCTATAAATTATTTGGGGTATTTTTTAGAAGTTCTAGGCCACAGATAAGCTGTGTTTTGGCATTTCCTAGAAATCAGAGGCCTTTTGTTGGTGGTGAAAGAGAATCAGTGAAGACTGAAACCTTACAGAGGAAGAGGTTTACTAACAGGCAGTAAAGGAACTGAAGTTTGTTACTAGCAGTGCATGCACACAACAAACTCTGATTCATACAGCAGGCCCCATCCTTAGCATGCTTCCTCCAGCACTCATCCATTGCTTCCTTCTGGGTCTGATTTTGGAAGACAGCGAGGGACAGAGCTATTTGTCCATTGTCATTTGGATGAAAACCAACAAAGCAGACCCTGCTTACCCAGGTGGGACTTAGCAAAGAGTCTCTGTGACACAGATGTTACTTGTTATTAAAGACCTCTTCCAAGTAGCCAAGCTGACAGACCAACAAGCAAGGTGTTAGAGAAAAGTGCTGCTAACTTGAACCATTCAGCCTGCATGACCAAATTTTCCCCAGGAGGTGTAGGACGAACTTGTAAAGATGTACTGTGTCTGTCCCCACAGCAGTAATACTAGAGCAGCGTTCAGTATTGCAAAGGAAAAAGACAAGGCATTTTTGCAGCACAGCATGTGGTGGGACAGGGCTGCGGCCTTTCACCCTGACATTCTGTGCAGAAGTTGTACTTTGTGTAAGTGTCTCACAAGCTGTGCCAGCTTCAGTAGTTAGGAAACGTGTCTGTGCCCTCTGGCATCATTAGAAACCAGTACCCAGAGCAGTAGACAGACTACACATTTTTGGCATTTTGGGTAAAGTTGCTTTTAAAATGTTCTTCTGTATTTGAAAGGAGGACATGACTCAGTTAGTGGGGTTACATTATAAATGCTGGCTTGAAAGTGTCCCATAATAGCTCTTTTCATTGGAGGCGCTCTGCTCACAGGGTCTAGGAAGAGTACATCCTGCCATTCAGACCTGTTGTGCCTATTTTCCCTTGTTGAAGCAGCGCTTTGATGCTGGCCAGAAGACAGCTGCTAACTTCACGTGGCCAGACACCAGTTTTCTCAACAAATTGGATTCCTTGCCTAGGCCTTTGAGAAACTGCTGCACGGCACCCCTCAGGCACCCTTGGGAAGAGTCTTAGGAATCAGAGAATCACAGAGTGGTTTGGGTTGGAAGGGACCTTAAATATCATCTAATTCCACCACCCCCTGCCATGGGCAAGGACACCTCCCACCACACCAGGTTGCCCAAAGCCCCATCCAGCCTGGCCTTGAACACCTCCAGGGATGTCCCCTTGTCCTATCAATATACTCACTAACAAAGAGTCCCTCCCCAGCTTTCCTGTAGGCCCCCTTTAGGTACTGGGGGCCTACAGGAAAAGGCCCCTCAGCCTGTCTTCACAAGAGAGCTGCTCCAACCCCTTGATCATCCTCATGACCCTGCTCTGGACTCTTTCTAAGAGGTCCATGTCCTTCTTGTGCTGGGGGCCCCAGATCTGAACGCAGTAAACAACAGCATAGGTGATTTGGAACAGTCTCTGAGAACTAGCATGTTGTTATTGTCACTTCAAAGCAAAGTAGTGAGTTTGCCAGTTGTGGAAGGAAGTGACATCCTTTTGTTCTCGTTGCTGTTGTTCAATAATCACATAAAAATATAGCTTAAAGCTGTAAGAAATCTACAGGATCAAAATGAAGCTCTTTAATGAGATCCCTTCAGTGGCCAGTACATTTTCTAGTTCTTATCTGTGTGCCTTTGTCACTGCAGACTGCACCTTCCTCTGGTGTTTTATGTGGAGGAGTGAGACTCATCTCCACTTTCTTCTACCAATATATTTAAAAGCTTAGATTTAGAGGAGCTAAAACCTTGAAGTGGGCCCTAAATTACCATGAGTGGTCTCCGCATTTGCAATGAAGCTTTTCTTCCCCCAAAACCTATTCTTGTAAATTGTCTTCTCATTCTTAGACTTCAGTGAATTTATCTCATTAGGAAAATAGTTCTGAAAGTGATCTTCAGTGACATGACTAGAAACTATAGTGGAAAGCAATGGACAAAACAATAACCAAGGAGGATCAATATTATCATGCATTTGAAGATTGCTAGGATCTGGAATTGAAACGCATGCTATTTACTGCAAATCAATAGTTATACTAGAGATACCATTAAGAGCAGAGCTAAGGCAGTTTTCCTGACCTAGGGTAAGTCTGACACAATTTGCAAAGTTAAATTATCATATTTCATTTAGATGGCCAACAGCAAATGGATGCAATGGATCATTTCAGAAAATGCTCACAAATATGTACATATAATGTATCTGTAGAACTTACTGAGATAAACAACAAAGTATTAACCATAAGTGATAAGCAATGTGTCAACATTAGGAACTAGTTTTGAATCACATGGGCAAAATTTCTTACATAAGATTTGTATTTGAAAAACATGTTTATTTCTAGTCAGAAGCATAATGTTACTGACAATGGTATGAGTAACTACTAAGCCCTTTGAGAGAATGTGGGAATAATATTGTTAAGAAGAGAGGAATTATTTACAGTGTGTGCAAATATGAATTTTTTGTTTTGTTTTCTCTACAATTCTGCTCTTAAGGCTAGCTAAAGGTTTTGGTGAAGGTTCAGGTATTACCAAACTGATCCATCTGTTCCCACTGAGACTTGACACTGGAGGGAAACAATGAAAGTAATTTCTGATCACTTCTGTCATTTCAGACCAAATATTTCTGTTTTTGAAGTGAATCTCTTTTAAAGCACATAAGTAATTATTACACTGAGGCAAGGCATCTGTACCACATTAAGAATCTGGATAAGGGTGAAAACTGGACTTATTCAATGTATCATCTTTACTGATTGTCTACACGGAACTGATTAAATATCCCAAAGACCCCAGATGTGCATGATGATGAGTCTTGAATAAAACCTTGAAATGAGAATGCTGTAAGCAATTTCAAAGTTGGGCACAAAAATAAAATAAGACATATATATAATTTTGCTGGCTATTTGATTTGATGAGTGAATATCAGCTTAAAATGTTTCTCTTTGTCATAGTGGATATGCACCTTTACAAAATATCTGCAGCTGAACATTTTTTTTTTTTTTAAAGACAAAAAAAAAATATTTCATTTGACACAATTGATATTTCACTCTCACAAAGCTGAAGTAACATACTCTTCCCTCTCCTAAATATATTAATCCAAAGAGTGAATTGCAAAGACTGAGAAATAAAACATGCAATATTGAAGGGGGAAACAGTCTGTAAATAAGAAGGTATTAACATAGTAAGTGTATAATCATTTCACATAATGTAGTTGAAAACTCAGTTCTCTAGCATTAGATTCCTGTTTGCCCTTTGTCATTTATGGTTTGATTACAAGGACTGGAAATCAAAACCTGAATTCTCCAAGAAATGAAAACCAAGATTCTCCAATGAAAATTTTATTGGTACAATTAAATAACAACATGGTCTGAAATGCTGCTTGAAAACAAGGCTGAAGAAGACTTTTCTCCCCTTTCCAGAGAAAGGTTGCTCAATTAGGATTATGTGTTGAGAAATACCAAAAGTGTTGTGGAAGCTCAGAAGAAGTCATTGCTTCCAGCTGAGGTTCATTTTGAGCTTATGGCTTGTTTTGAATGCTGATCTCTAAGTGAAACTTAAAGGTCTCATGCCATTGTGAAGCCAAAGCAAGAAATTTGTTTACTCAAACCTTGAAGAACTGAAGCTACTCATTCTCATACAGCTGAGTTAGTGATCTTATTAACTTGTTAAACAAAGATGAGAGCTGATTCTCTTTGGGTACTGCCTGTTTTCTCATCTGCCTCAAACGACTTCTTTCTACTGAATTGCTTATTTTCCTCTCATTTTCACTCTGTGTGTGCAGTCATCAAGCAGGGAAAAGGACATCTCTTGGAGCACAGTACTGGAATAGTTAGGAACTGGCCCGTTGTTCATGGCCTGGACTGGCATGCTGCCCTCTGGCACCGCTGGCAAGGGAACTGCAGAGAGTCACCCCAGGTTGGCCCCAGCCCAATGGAAGATTTGTACATACAGTGTGTCACTCACTTGTTTGGCCAACAGCTGCTGAAAAGGAAACACAGATCCTCTAAATTTATTTCTTGTCAGTGAAGGGAAAGATACTTTTGATAGAATTTATTTTCAAGGATATTTAGTTAGGCTTGTACGCACTGCTGGTTTGGAAATTAAAAAGCCCCACAGTGTTTCATTTAGCCTTGCTGTTAATATGTTGTTGTGAATAGCCTGTATTATTCCGTGCTCCCTGTTTAAGGAAGCACGAGCTCTGCCATACGAGCTGGTCTCCAACTGAAGCCCACCCGAAAACAATAGAGGCAGAGAACCCTGAAACTGGAGCTTTCCATACCACTAGCAGGGAGCAGCCTCAACATCAGTACGTATCAGCTCTCTTGTAGCTGCCTCTTATTTTGAAAGTAGACACAGCAGCAGTCTGTCAAGAAAATGCTGCAGCTTATGACAGGAATTAATAAAACAGTGAGTACTGTGCTGGGGGCACTGAGTGAGAGCTGGCTAATGTGTTTGTCAGGGAGATTTTCTTCTGTTGCACATTCAGGAGAGTTATATGTGAAGAGAGAAATATGGTCCTCTGTAGATTAAAAAAAAAAATATGGTAAGGGAACTGCATGAAAATCAAGTGAATGGCAACTTGTGCTCGTTAATGAACTTGCAGCACTTGGAATAAGAGTAAGGATTATTAGCTTTGACCTAGCAAAATGCCAGGTTACATGCCTACCTTCTTTTGGGAATTTGTTAAATATCTTGCTAAAAACTGTTGTCTACTCTTAAAAACATGCCCTTTTTACTCCTCAAAACAGTGAATTTCCTTGTGACAGTAATATTTTAATATATGCCATCTTTTACGGTTTTCATCTAGAGACTGCCCATAGCACATTAGAAAGCTAAACTGATATGAAAACTGTAAAAAAGATCTATTCCACCAAGAGGCATATTTCGAGCTTGAACCCCAGAACAGCTAAGCAATTTGCTACATTTTGAAGTAGGAAATGGAGAAAATGGATTCCACATCAAGCCGTTATAAAAAATACTAAAACTCTTTGTTAGAAATGGTCTTCTGGAACTAAGGTGACAGTTTCCTAGTTATTATTCACGTGTTTAAAGGAAAATCCTCTTCTTCCCTTCAGATTCTCGAAGGGTGAAGACTATATGAAACAGAAACTCATATCACCACCAAAACTAGACCAAAACTAGATTCCCTGAGGAAGTGCTTACTTGGTCATGCCTCCCTGTGCCATAATGTTTCTGTAAGTAAAGGTCAGAAACAGGAAGATCTTTGAGATTGCATGCAGAATTGAACTACAAAAACATTTTGCGGTTGCTTAGCCATGAACTCTGTACTGTAAACACAGTTAAGTTGTCTCAACTCTTGGCAGCAAGGCTGCATTAGCACTCCAGTATGAGCTGGTGATAACTGTAGGACTGGGACATCTCTAAATACTAGAGCAGGTACTTTGACTTAGGCATACAGTTCTCACTGCAGCGTAGCCTTACTTGTGTTGTGGTTAGTATTGTTCTTGTTCGGCCTCATGAGTTTGTATCTAGCAGTATCCACCATGCTTTCATGGTCACCTGGCAGATTTAAGGTCTTCCAGGCACACAGAGGAACTGCGGGAGAAAGTAGTGAAAAACAACCCCAAACTCCCAAATGCCCACCAAGCCTTAAACAAAATTAAATAAATCCCACAAAATTGTCTGAGAAGGTCCTGTGGACAATGTCATTATTTGCACATATTTTTCCTGCTAAGGGCACAGATAAATAGTAAACATTTTTGGGGGTTTGTTTTCATTTATTTGCTTTTGTGTGTGTGAATGAGAAGATTTGCTTCTGGAGCTTCTTCATATCAGTCTCAAGCCATTAAAGATGGCCATGCAACCCCACCTTACCAGGATTGTTTTTGTTCTGATACTTTTACAGTGCACAAAGACATTCTGCAAGAAAGATATACACAGCTTACAAGTATCAGGCAATTACTTGTTGGACAGCCAGTCATCAGTGAAGTGAGGAAGTGCTGGCCTGTGGAATTGGCCAACTTGGAATTATCTGGTCCTTGATGTTGCTGAGTTGCCATCTGCCACTGCTCTGCTTTCATTCCTTGGGGTTTTGTATCACTTCGGTATTTTTCCTCCCAAATGTTTCAGTTGCTAACAATTACCAACTATTATTCAAAAAATACATCTCTGCCTGTGTTTTTATCTTGCCTTTTTTTTTTTTTTTTCTTTTATATATATATATATTTTAATTTCCTTTTAATCTTTAGTTTAGGTACTTTTCAATACCTTAACAGTAATTTTGCCAGTAAAATAAGACTGAGGTCACAATCTGTTTGTATCAACCCCTGGGGCCAGGGGATTCAGCTGCAGCAAGTTCTTTGTGGACTTTGCAGAGCTCTGATGATTAATTTTATAGTTTTCTCTCTGTTTTCATGCTATACTTGTAGAAGATGTTTATTGAAACCTATCAATTTCTGCTCTGCATAGCACATCAGGGAGTTATCCTTTGGTATACTCAGCAATGGTTAAATACTCTGAGAACAAAAATGTTCTATAGCTTCTAGCTTTACAATGAGCTATATAAAGAAGGAAGGAGAAAGAAGGAAGAGTATCATTCATTCTGCTGAAGATAACTTTCCATCTTCAGAAGCTGATCTTGAGCTGGAGTTGAAAAGATGAAGGAGAGTGGTTCTCGTGGCGGTGTGATGGTAACACTGATAGTATTGTAAAGGACAAACAAGTGCTCTTGGGATCAAAGAGATCAAAGTGCCAGAGAATCAGAAAGAGTTTAATCCCTGAACACTGCAGGGGTAACTGATGAAGCTTCTCTTGCCTGCATTCCCTCTCAGAAGAGGCTAGAAAGCTGGTGATGTGAGACATAATTGTCATTGCGGTCACTGCTGAAACACACGGTGACAGCAGAGAAACACTATTTGCATGCAGACGTACCCATTAGTGGTGTAGACATCTCTACTCTCCTTCTCCGTAATACTGCTTAT
Source organism: Aythya marila (assembly GCF_965140915.1). Classification (NCBI taxonomy): domain Eukaryota; kingdom Metazoa; phylum Chordata; class Aves; order Anseriformes; family Anatidae; genus Aythya; species Aythya marila. Next base: position 20,467,728 of record NC_139042.1, on the reverse strand, counting down.
CCACCTGTTCTGGAACCTGAGATAGCCTTTCCAAGTGATTCATTTTCACAGAAAAAGCAGTTCAGCTATGAAGATGGAAGGCAGGTAATACTGGTGCTATAAGCCTCAGGAAAATCTAAATGAAAATGGACCTCTGCAGTACTGAATCAGATGTGGGCCATTCCAGCAATGATGGTTGAACACACACTGAAGCTAAGCAGAAATGTGGCCACTAGACTGAAGGATGTGATCGTTCCCCTCTACTCAGCATTCATGAGGCTACATATGGAGTATGGTGTCTGGTTTGGGGCTCTCCGGTACAAGAGGGATGTCAAGGAACTGGGGAGAGCCTGCAGAAAGACCACTCAAATGGTCAGGGAGCTGGGGCACACGACGCAGAAAGGGCCACTGAACAAAATGGGTTTGTCTAGCCTGGAGATAAGAAGGGTAAAGGGGCTCTAGTTGCTGCCTCCCACTACGTAGAAGGGAGGTCTGGGGAAGAAAGAGCTAGGCTCCTCTGAGAAGTACGTGGTGAAAGCACAAGAGGCCATGGCAGAAAGTTGTAGCACAGTAAATTTTGCCCAGATGTACAGACAAATGTGTTCAGTGTGAGAGCATTGGAGCACTGGAATAAGCTGAAAAAAGAGAGTTTGGAATTTTCAAACTTTGACTGGACAAGACACTGAGGAAACCAATCCACTACTGGAGTTAGTTCAGCTTTCAGTAGGCAGCTGGAATAGAGATTCCCAAAGATCCCTCCCAGCTTAAAGTTTTCCTATGATTCTCTGCCAGCAGAGACACTCTTAACTCAGTGTCTTTTCATTTGGTGTCCCTGGCTGAGCTGCTGAGCAGGAAGTTGAAAAGGTAGGAGATAGTTCAACACTCTACCCTAAAATGAAGGCCTTTTCTGCTAGGGCAAGAAACAATCCAAAATAAAATTAGTCCTTCGGATCGTCAGACTTCAAAGTGCTGGACTGACTCCAGCTCTTGAATCCTGCAGTCTGAAGATAGCAACCCATGTAACAGTGCATATTAGAGATCTTATAAATGAAGATTTGGCAATGGAGAACTAGATGGTCTAATTAAAGTCTCATTTCAGCCTCACAAGTTGGCATATTTTTATAAAAGCCATCTGTATTAAAGAAACACAGATGCTAAACAATTGAAAAATCATTTTCATTTTCATCATAACTTTTATTTAAATCTTTAAACTTTAAAATGATTTCCTTGTCTAAATCTTTAAACTTTAAAATGATTTACTTGACTAGCATGACTACCTCTCTCATTGTAAGCTAAGTGTCTGAGAAGACTTGACATTTTGATTTTTTTTTCTCATCTTTATCAGCCTCACTTCAGAGACAGAGAAGCAAGTTTGCCCCACTATAAATTAATGGAAAATGTTGTCCAAACCTTGATTTATTCACTTGTGGATCAGAGGAAAAAAATGGGAGTGCCCAAGCAAACAGACTGCCTGCATAGTCCCTTCACTGCACTGAACGGCAGACCCAACCAGACATGATGTTGGCACACTTTACCTACTCATTGTATGCTCTTCTTTAAGTTTAAATCTATATAAACATATTTTTCATGCTTTTTGTATATTTTGTAGGAGCACACGTTGTAATACAGTGTGGAGCTTCCCTTCCTTCCTGAAAGTCATTCTGCTCTCCTGCATTTCTAAGTGATGTGGGCTGGTGCCTGTCCCTGCCAGGAAGTATTTGCACTGTTTGCATTAAAACACTCTCTATAATGTGTACAGAAGGCCCTGGATGTGTACAGTGTCCCCATGTGTATGCACCTACCCAGGAACAGCCTGTGCCAGAGTCCTGACCTCAGACTCCTCTCGGGGTCCACCTCCTGGCATCACTGCAGTATTCCTTCTTGGTCATTTGTCACAAAATCATGGAATATCCCAAGCTGGAAGGGACCCACAAATATCATCGAGTCCCACTCCTGGTTCCATATAGGACTACCTAAAAATTAAACCAAATCTTCATGCTAACCTGGAAACACTGTGCATTAAAAGCTTCTTCATAAGCTTTGTGGTTTGCTCCACTCCACAGTCTGAGAATACCTTGTGTGGAAAAGAGCAACCAAGCTTACATGGGGACAAAAACTAAACAGAAAGTGGGAGCTGGAAGCCCTAAGGCGGTAATGACAAACTAAGAAAACCTAGAGAGTAATCAGCGGAAAGTAAACCCAGAGGAAGGAATTCATTATGAACAACGGCGCTGGTGTGGGCTGCTGATATGTTATCTTTGCTGGTCATCCTGACTCACCAGCATGCTGAGTCTGGCTAAACGGCCTCAGATACCTTCGACTTGCCTTGTGCCCATAATCAGTCTTTCCAAAAGCATTCCCAGACAGCGTGAGAAAAGCATGACCTCGCTCACGCAGAGCGCGGCTACTCCCAGGAAACTCAAGTGCTCCAAAGTCCTACCCTAGCTGGGAGCGCTACTATTGTCTTGGAGCTGAGGGGTGCCAGGACAACCTGGAGCAATCTGGTGAGGAGTTAATTAAAAGAAAACAAGTTACAGTTTCATCTCATTTGCTGGAGAAGATGGTTAACTCTTTGTTGTAGCAGGCTGCCAAGGATTTGCTGCACTGGGATGAAAGCCCATCCTCTTCAATCACTCCCCAGCAGAGCAAAATTACAGGTGTCAGGAAAACTCATTTTGTGGCATTAATCAGGATGGATTAAAATGGAACTGCCCTGTGAGAATAGCTGTGGGACATCAAAGAGAGCCCGTGATCCACAAAACTGTGTCCTCTGCTTTGAAATATTGTAGTCAGCCAAACATTTATTGGAATGACATGTTAACTGCATTGTGTCTCAAATCACTTCGGTGTCTAATCACTTGTGTCCTATCTCCTCCATTGTAATATAATTGGGTAAGTAATCATCTGATGTGTTTGGGTGTTTTGCTGGAGGACTTCAAAGATCTTGGACAGCTTCTTCATTTTAAATGTTCTGTAATGATGGGTAATGGACTACCACAGAGCCTATTCAATGCATTATGAATAAACCCATAACTATATCTGTAACATTTGTAGGCATTCCTTTAAAACCCAAACATTTTCCCGGATGCTTCAGAAATTATTTTTCTTTGTCTAAGGAAAGAAAAACAGATTGTGCCTAGAACTGTGATATTTTATAATCCCAAAATTTTCTTGTCTTGAAAATCTGTTTTAGATAATGTAGAATTTTCTACATACTTGACATGAGGAAAAGGGCTTTCTTATAAAATCAAAAAATCTGGGTTTTCTGTGGAACGTGAGTAAGCTTTTCAAAATGTCACATGGCATTTTTGTGTTTTAAGAATAATAGAGTATGTACAAGCTGCCGCACACAGTATCAGGTTTATGTGCTGTTATTTGCAAAGACAAAGTGAAACAAGGGAACAGCACAGTGAGGTGTGTATGGCATGTAACTTTGGGTGCACATGCTGTGCCAGGCAGTGACACTGGGAAGGCTGGAGCATCCTCGGATCTCTTGTTAAGTCATACCCTTGTAAAAGTTTTTTTTTTTTTTTTTTTGTTTGTTTGTTTTTGTTTTGTTTTGTTGTTTACACCAGTGAGAGCTGATTATTATTTAGGCCAGCAGGTGTAAGACTGTGTAAGGTCTTCTTTCATTTAGATGAATGGCAGAACCTGGTGTAGCTGTTGATTACTGAATTGATATTTTAAATTTTATGATAATACACTCTTTAAACTTGCTTGGAAATCTGTCTTCCCTCTTTGTTTTGTCATGACTCCTTTGACTGTAGCATTGCATCCAAAGACAGAATTTGGCTCACAGACTCTGATTTCCAAGGAGACTTCCCATCTGATTATATGTGTTTGGTACAAGAGATGCAGGAAGTGTGTCTTTGGTCTCTTAATCCAGAGATAGATACCTGCAGTATCAGAGCAGCAACTCTGTGATAACATCTCACAAGGTTCAGGAGTAATAATACTGGGAAGATGTTTGTGAAGTTGATCAGATTTCATTATTTGTTGGCGTTATTTTCTCCATCCAGGTAGGATTTGCACATAGTATGAAGGAATCTATCTTGTGGGAGGCAAGAAAAGGGTCTTAACCCTTAATACAGTGATTTAAAAGTTCTGTCCCTTTGTATCAGGCCTGAACTCCTGGCTGCACAAGCTGTGGACACAAGTTCAAGCATCAGATTTCAGGAATGTCACACTGCTACTGATTTGCATTTCTATTTTTCTATATTTATTTATATTTATATTTATATTTATATTTATAATTTATATTGCATTTCTATATTTCTATAGCCTCTATTCAGCCTTTGCCAGAGTTGCCAGTGTCCCTGAGACGCTTTTGTTTGCAGTAGAACATTTTAGCACATCAGATGTTAGTTTGGGGTGCAATTTTGTCACATTGGCTCAAACTGACTGATTAGTAACTTTCCCTGTCAGTGGGTGGTGTGAGCAAGGGGGCTGGCAGACTTTGGCCCTATACGAACCAACCTAACTGCAGGGCCAGCCTGGTACGTCCTGATGTGAAGCCACAAAAGTGACTTCCCTGGACCATTTCTTAAAAACTGGGCTGTGCTGCATCTCTAAAACAAAAACATATTTCCATAGCACCAAGCAGGGTGAGTCAGATCCCATCTGGAATTGCTTCTCTGCAAAATCATCAGTGCTTAGAGATTCATTCATCTGGAGTATCCAATATGCATGTTGTGCCTTTCAAATCATTGCTTAAAACCAGCATTTAATCCCAGGATTAACACCTGTCCGCTGCAACTGACTTTTTACATGCTGCATCTTCATTGTGCCATTTTGCATCAGAATACAGGACCGGTGACCTGATGTCTGCATGTGGGGATAGCGTGAATAAAACAGTGGGAGAGCTCCCAGTCTCATCTGGACTAGATTATTTATCTAATCAAGTCATATTTAGCTGCAAGCCATTACTTGATTACTGAAACCCCTTCAAGATGATGCCAGCAGCTCAATTTATATAGAAAAGCTGATTACTTCAGTTTCCTGGAAATTCAGTCAGATCCTTCCTCTGAACATTTATCAATAGTTCAAGAAAAAAAAAAAAAAGGAAAAAAAAAAAAGTCTGTCTTCATGGAACTGGACTCTCCATTGTAACCTCAGGAAAAAGAAATGCATTTTGGCTGATATATTTAACACTTCCCCTACTCTGAGTCAGAATCATCCAAGGGAAGGATGAATCAGAAAGCCAAAATGATTTTTGAGGACCACTACATCTTGAGAGGAATGAATTGTTACCGTAACCTTCATGCTCTGAGGTGGCTCCCCACAGAGGGCATGGAAGGGATGAATACCACCCACCGACTTTCAGCAGGAGGATGTGGCCAGCCCCTAAATACACACGCAGTGACCATTGTGTCTGTATTTTGTGGAAATGGCCCTGGCCCCACACCAGAGTAAAAGAGGGAGTTTCATTGCTGCTGCTCTGGTTGCTGTGGCAGCGAAGTGCTCAGCAAGAAGCTGTCATGCTGCTCATGGTGGGTTTTGGAGCCTGCACTGAGCTCTGGGCTGGCCCAGTCCTGTGGTTCACAGCATCCAAGGAGGTCTGATTCAGGTACCTGCCTGTCAGGTGATGCAGGGGACAGCTTTCCTCTTCTGTGTCCCATTTTTGGAAAGAAAATCTTGTTTGATCCCTGAGGAACCCAACGGATTTCTGCAAAATAGGAAATTCTTCATGAGGTTTGTCCTTTCTTCTGTTTCAGGATAGTTTTAGCTATGCTGTGAAAACATGAACGAGTTTGTTATTAAAGATGACTTTCTCTGAAGCCTGAAGCATAGTCCTAGCTGAGGAAGGATGTCCCAGTGGTTCTGTTATTCTCTGAGATTAAAAAATAAGAAAGGAAGGAAGGAAGGAAGGAAGGAGGGAAGGAAGGAAGGAAGGAAGGAAGGAAGGAAGGAAGGAAGGAAGGAAGGAAGGAAGGAAGGAAGGAAGGAAGGAAGGAAGGAAGGAAGGAAGGAAGGAAGGAAGGAAGGAAGGAAGGAAGGAAGGAAAAAAAAGAATTTTTTCTCTTCCCTGTTGCAACCTTTGTGAACATCTCTGTAGAAGTAATTCGGGGCCAGATGTGTAAAAGTATGGGCTGCCTCAGGATGCAGAGTTATCAGCCACACAAAGTACTTTGAGGGCTGGTAGAAATGCAATTCAGCATTGACAACTGCAGCTGGTGGGGACAAGGGACTGTAAAAGGACACAGGAGAACTCTGCTGGCTTCTGTCTCAGGTGTCTCCTGAGAGACCACCACAGATTAGCAAAGACTCAGCCAGCCCAGCATCCTTCTAGCCCAGAGGGGGTCAGAGGGGAGAGAGGAGGATGAGGGAAAGGTGCCACAGGTACTCCCCAGACAAATCTCCCAACCAGCACCGATGCATGACTTAGAGGCTCTCGGAAAGTTGAGCATTTGAAATGCCAGACGTCCTGCAATAGCCTAAGGTTTGCAAAACTCTTACCCGTGCCCTTTATTAATTCAGCCTGCTATATGCAAAATGGACATGCTGTGTCCTGCCAGCCCCTGCTGGGGCAGCTGGTTAAAACCCAAGTCACACAGAGATCCACCAGGCAGTGCATATGAAAAGGGAGGGCTTAACTGGGATGATTTCTGTAAACAGGGACATGAAGAACCTACCGGGGTTTATTGGCAGTGCTGAAGGGATGAAGAGCACCTTAATAAAGGGACTGCTCAGTGTTGGTAAATGAGTGACCAGCATAGCTGTGGTGCCTTTTAATAAATAAACCATTTGGCTAGAACAAAAACGTCACTGAAGCACACTTAAACCACTGAGCTTTCAGGAACACTGCCTGCCTCCTTCAGAAATCACTTATTTATGTCTTGATTCTGTTATTTATTTACATTTTTTTAAAAAAGTAAATATTTTGGTCTCTTCAAACCCAAGAAGAGACGTGTGTGTGTGCCATGCTAGCCCAAGCTTTTGCTGTGTGACTCATGATGGTTGCAACAAGCCGAGGGGTTGGAGAGGGTATTTCTTGTTTACCTCCCTGGAAACACAAACACTGTGTTGAAAAAAAAGCACTGGCACTCCACTGTTCATCTCCTCATTTTAACCCGCACACAAAACACTCTGCCACTACTCAGATGACAAACCATGAGGAAATGCAGCCTGGTGCATCTGCCTTCAGAGGTGTTTCATCCAGCTGGGGCCACCAGGCAGCCAGCTGCTCTGCACTAGGACTTACTTCTCCCAGGATTTAAAAAAAAAGTCTTCCCATTGGGAATTTTCACAAATGCAAACATTTCATCTCTTTTTGCAAAATGCATATTTTTGCAATATGCATTTTTTTCATTTTTTTCAGGAGGAAAGTCTACTTAATTTTTTTTTTTTTTTTTTTTTTTTTTTTTTTTTTTCTCTGTTCACCTGCTCTGTTGCTGCACAGTTTCTGGGCATCAACCTGAAGAAAGCGAGAGGTGGGAGCAGGGGTGGCTGCTGCACACTGGGGCCAGCACATGGACACTGCAAAGCACAAAAACATGTTGCTATAGGTCTCCTTTTTGGAAAATACACAAAACCAAGCTATAACACTGCACGCAGGTATGCAGGCATGACCACACAACCATCCCTGTTGAGGTGGGAAGGTAGCACATTTCTCAGCATCCAGTATCACCACGTAAGTTGGTCATGATAGTCAAGAAACACAGCCAAAGCTGTGGAAAGATATTTGGGCTAAATGTAATTTAGCTGAGCTGAAATTGACTAAAGGGCCAATATTCTGACTCCTGAGAGCAGTATCAAAGAATATATATTGCACTCTTTTATTACTTTTATATATATATCTCACTTTAGTGGATATGAAGCTCTACCTTAAAAGTATACAAGAAAGTATAATTTAATGCAGAGACCTCATTTTCTCCATAACACACATTTTTCAGAGGAGTTTTCAAATGGGCACACACTCTTTTCTCTTTCTCTTGCAAAATGAAATGTAGAAACAACAAGTTCTGCACATTTGGAACTGAAATTGTGCCTCTGGCAGGAAGCATCAGCCCTCAGAGCCTAAAACATATAGTGCAGGGACATTGGGCTTGCTTTTATAACAGAAAATGAAGATTTCTCAAAGGGATATTGCGACTTAAGAGAATTTGCAGGGCCAGACTGACAAAAAGACAAAGACTGTGATTGATCTTGCTGACCAAAGATAATTAGCAAGCACTATTTGCAGGAGTGCTTATCCTGAACAAAGCCAGACAAATAAGTGAAAAGGAAAGACTTGACAAATGTTTTCCCCTTGCTGAATTGTCTGTGCATTTATTACACTTCTTCTCTATTCAAAATCTATTTGCCTGGTGATTTCTGAAGATAATCTTTCTCTTATGCTTTGTTTCTAAGATGAATTCATTGCACTGGTGGTCTCCAGCCTCCTCTGGGTGAGTCTCCCACCCACAGCCTGATCTTCCTCCACTGCCAGCAGCACTGTAGGTCTGGGAGATGAAAGAAGGGTGAGGTTTGTACCATAAACCATCTGGCAGTGCTCCTTTTTGTGGTCTGAAACTCTCATCCCCTCTGCTGTTACCTGGGATCCATAAGGGAGTCCTACACTGGTGCTGGGACCTAGGCACTTGCCGTGCTCAGGTGCATGGCTGCAGCTCCCTGCTTTCCCCTTGCACCCAGGAAGGGTCTCTCTTCCAGTGCTTCAGCACTGAGGATTTGGGGTCTGTGTGTATCTGGAGGGTCAGAGGAGGATGGAGCACATCCTGGTGTGCAGCCAGACCTCGCAGCTCAGCAGTGCTGGCAGTGAAGGTGGGGTGCAGGAAGCCCAGCTGGTCCTGCATGGCCAGCACTAACATGCCTCAGCTCAGCTGGGGGTTGAGGTCGTGTTGCACGTATATGATTTTTGCCACACGGAAATAACATAAAAATACTTCTCAGAATGGGGTTTGCTATGAACTACTGCCTGAAATGTGCCTTCCACACAGGTCCATAATATTCATTTCAGTATCATTGTTTGGAGTAATTCCATGGCTGCACAAAGCAGCTTTTGCTTTAGGCAGTGGCGTGGGATCTAGGCACTGGGCTTGATTTTATTTGTGGCTGGCAGGGGAGTTACTTCTTGCTCTCTACTGTTGGTTCCTCTTTTTTAATGAGCATGGTACTTCCTCTCTCCTGCCCTTTGCCTGGCACATCTCCTTGGCTTGTAAACTTTTTATGGTCCAGGGACTGCCTCCGTCCTTCTGTTTGTTTGTTTACTAGTGCCACGAAGCCCAGCTGGGTAGGAATTTCTATCTGCAGCCATAGTACAAGCATTAGAGCAATGCTCACAGCAAACTAAGAGGCTATGAGAGCTGTAGAAACAGAACATAGCAAGAAAATGCAGCTTTAACCTGTTTGTGTGTAAGTAAAAGTGGTTGAATGACTTTTTGTAGGGTTTGTGGACTCCTGGGTATTACATTTCAGATAAACTATGGCATGGATCAGATAGTCGTTGGGGAGTGCACTGACACTGTACTAATGACTTGTGCTGCTGGGTGGCTCTGTAGAAAGGAATTACCAGCCTCATGAATTTCATACAGCGTGATTGATTGCCTGACAATTTAATGTGGATTGAAGTCACTGAATAGTCAGACTCCCAGATGGTTTTTCTCTCCTCTTACATCTCTATTTAGATATCCTTTATCTCTTTCTTTTTATATGATTTTTTCCATTTACTTTTTTTTTTTTTTTCAGCAAAGAATCCTTTCCTCCTCCTACCTCTTTTTAATTCATTCTCAAGTTAAAATGGCCAAAAAAGGAAAAAAAAATCCACAAAATAAAACAACAAAACCCAAACAGTTAGATTTGAAAACTCAGGCAAGCTGGAGCAGGACTGACAAAAAAACAAGGTACACGATATCTTCCATAGACTGTGAGGCACTGGAAGCTAAATGTTTATAATTTGCCATCACTTTATGGGCCACACAGAGGTCCCAATCCTAAAAACTTTAATGCCTCTCTATGAGTTTATTTTCTTGGGTAATTCCAGTGAAGCAAACAAAAGCATACACAGAAGTTGTGCCTCGGAATAAACTTACACAGAGGCTCTGTCTGTATTAGCTTTAAGCAGGGAGAGGTCATGGGCTCAAGCCCAGGGTCACAGCTGTCTTTATCGCCAGCGTGTTAGGATGCTCCCCAGCAAGGTCAGACACAGACCAGCCAGCGTGCACTCTGCACCCAGGAGTGCGTATGTGGCCCTTTCTGGGAACCTTCATAATGGTCATATGGTCAAAACTGGCCAGTTGCCTTCATGGGAAGAGACCAAACCCCGTCACTGTTTGCTGTACTACAACAACAAATGTATCTTTATAGGCATGATTTCTGAACCACTGTAAGGGGAAGCTGCAAACAAGATCCACAAAGTTCTGCATCCACACTAGGTCAGATGTCTGTGATGGCACCTTTCATAGCTCTGTTCATCCTAAGAAGCTGAAATGATGCTCTACTTAGTTTTTCAAATATGACTTTATTTTCTGTGAACTTTCTGGAGCTTTCTGAAGCTGTTCTGTTATTTATCCTCACCTCTTCCTGCTCCTGGGCTTCAGGGGATCCAGAGGTCCCAGTTAGCTCTCTGTGTGTGGCTTCCTCCATTGACTTTTCATCTCAAATACAAAGGGCAATCAGGCAGCTTAGTACAGAGTGACTTTTCAGATACGTTTTGTGACATAAGAATGCTGGGCTGAGCCACAGGGCTTAGGTTAGCAGTGGCCATGCTGACCCATTTCTCAGGAGAAGAATGGACAAACTGTTTTCTTTGCTGAACTATTTATGAACTGACGTCTATTTACAGAGAAGGGACCTTTTCTTGTTTTGTTCCACCTTTCCTGGAAATGTGGTAAAGAGTCATATTCATTAATGCTCTTCAATAAATACAAAAATGAATTAAAGCTTGTTATTACAGGAAGAAGTGTGTGGTATGCTTGTAGAGTCACAGGATTTATTAATTACCTTCTGGTAGTGCATTAAGTCATTAGTAGCTCGGAAAATACAGCACTCATGTCAGATACTAGGTTTGGTTACTTTTTCATAAAGTGCATGCAAATTAGACCCGTAAAAAATAGAGACATGCAGAAGCAGAGCCTAGAATTGCTCTGAGTTAATAAAGATCAAAATTAGATTCTTGAGAGCAGTGGATGACCTGGCTCAATATTTGTAGCAGATCAATTGTTTACTGCTTGAAAAACACTCGTCTGCAATACCTGTTAAATTTGTTTCCAAGTAGTCTCAAAATCCAGTTTTATTCCAATACAGGCTTTGGGATGATGCTATGGCACCTTACTTCCTTGAGGAAGATACTCTGAAGAGAATTTCTCTCCAAAGTCATGAATAGTTAGTGTGGGGGCTAAGGTGGTTTTTACTGAGCTCATTTGATTTTATGAACTTAAAAAGCACTGCTTATTGTTATTTTCTTTTATTTATTCATTTTTTCAAAGTAACATCAGATAATGTGGATGAATGGTTAAGAGTTGCTTGCAATACAGTATGTTGACTGTAGTCTGTCAGCCTTAGTATGGTACATTTCTGGTGGTGCATGAAAAAATAAAAGGCAACAGGTGATAGTAAGATAAAATGACATAGGGAATTTTTAAAGAAGGAGCTAGAGAAACTTAATATCTCAGTGTTGTTCCTTTTTGATGTCAACAGGAGTCATCCTTATAAAAAAGTTACGGGACTATGACTGCATGAATATCTACAAAAGAAATGAAAACAAAGGGGAGATGATTATTATTGCAAAGAAGTTTTTGAGAAATGGTAATACACAGGAAAAGGTGGTAATTTACCATGGTGTGTTATAGGATAAAAACAAGCAAACAAACAAACAAACAAAAAACAATGATTTGAAATAAAATATTTCAGGCTAAGAAGGACATCTTAACTCTAATTTTGTTCTATTTTACATAGATTGCAGGACTTCCAACAGAAAGCACAGCATTTGCATATCTCCTAGTACTGTCACTCACATGACTGACATATTTCATATATGTGCTTTTTTTTTTCCCCCTTTCATTCTCTTTCCTGATAATCACTCATTGGTGGGAGAGGCCCTGTCTGTTATTCTTGTAATGGAATTGTCACATAAAATACAATAGAGGAAATCAAACTTGATACGATAAAGCTCCATATTCTTTCAAAACTCAGAACTCCATTTTTTACAGTAAATAAGCTCTTTAATACCTCATCTGTTAGCACATACACAGTTCACAAAGCATGAATTTACTGATACACATCATACATGGAAGCTTCATATTATAGTACAGACAGTACTAAACAACAGATTTCACACTAAAGAACAGTGTTAGTTTCTTCTAAATTTAATCCAGAGTGCAAAAGTGCTTTTATAATGCACAGAAAACAACATAGTGAAATGACAGGAACATATTCAGGAACAGAACATGTTAATGTTAGCCTCAGAAAAACACAATACCAGATTATCAGATTTGAATGACACCCAGTTTTCATCCAAAAATTATTTGCTGATCTGATTATTATGAAATCTGAGGTTAAAAGAATCCAAAAACTCTGAAGCACCATTTGCAAGAAATTATAGGTAATTTTATGTATGTTTGAAACCATAAGACTAGGTGACAAGTGGCACATAAGTTAAAACTCTCTTTCTCTGGGGAAAAAAAAAAAAAAAAAAATCAGAATCGTGCCAGAACATGAGAAGAAACTTATCTTGCAGAACATGTGGTTTCAAGATCTTAGTCCATCAAAGGATGGTAATCACACTCCCAAAGGGAGCTCTGCCTGAGAAGCATCAAAGGCTTTCAGAAGAAACAATCATAAGTGATGGGGTTAGATTCCTCATCAACGCACTTCTTTTCCTTCCTTAATTGCTAATAGACTCCTACAAATCCCACTTGAATTCACTGAATCTCTGAAAAAAAATGAGGATAGAGAAAGAATAGCTTGGAGAAGAGTGTCAATATTACAAGATGTGCCTTTTGTTAGTGGTTGCTGGCTGATACGCTGTCAGTCAGCAAACAAGGATGAGGGACATGGTAAGAAGGTGAATCAATTACATTTTCTGTTATGCTCTCACTAACACAAATGCAACGTGGAACTCCCATCCTGCTTAAATTGCAGGAATTTACTGTGTGCCTTCTTGTCTTGCTCACAGCAGCACAAATGGCTGGCATGGCAGAAGGGGAAAATGCCTGCTTCCAGGCTAGGAAAGCAAAGAAGAACTACCCAGGCTTTGGGTGAAAAGAGTTGGGAGGATGTGGTGATAAGAATAATAAAGATTACCCAATAGAGACAATGGTGGCCATTACAGATAAAAAAATTTACAAGGTTTACTTCAGATTAACACTCTAGATTGTGTGCTTTTCCTAGAACAACCCTACTGGCTAAGGAGATTTCCACCTCCACCTGCTTGTTGTTGCTTGCATGAACAATAAAATTTCGATAAAATGAGCTGGATTAAAAGTTTAATTCAAGATCATTCTGATGGAACCCGGTCAGGGAGTGACCACACAGGGATATTGCTAACAGCTGTGTGTGGGAGAAACCTTGAGCAGTAAGACAGAGATCAGCTGGACATGGGCTGGGAGGGCAATGGAGCTTGGAAGAGGACTTGTGTCTGCAGCTTCAGATGCTGTGATAATTATGTTTTATAATTTTTCTAGGGAACAGTGGTAGCTTCTTAGGCACTGCTGCATTGTAACTGTTGGGAGTTTGGGCATTTATAGCAGTCATGGGAGGTGCAAAAATGACCAGTTCACAGCACATCTGTTAAAGATTGTTGGGAGTGGCTGGGATAGGGCTTATACCAGACACCAAAACTTTGAAATGGAAGAAATACTTTAATTCTCCTGTTGCCTGCCCTCCAGTCGTCCCAAACTTCTCACTCTACTAACATTTTGTCCACTGCTATTTCTTCTGGATGCTCTGGTTGACTTTTCCTGCTTTGTGAGTGCTCTGGGGGAAGTAAACAGAAATAGGGAATTTATTTATTTTTTCCTATTAAATGTTTTTGATTTTTCTGGAAATCTTTAACATTTTGTGTAATTGCTGGAGGCTTTAGTGTATTATACTTTCATTCTTCATGAGCTGGAAAAGCAGGACAAGATCTACACATGAGTTTCCTGTTATAAAGAAATGCTAAGCAACACAGCAGACAAAATAATGCATTTAGTGTTGACTCAAGAGATGGAAAAGTACATCCTCTATGACCACAAAAGGAACTTGAAGTTTGGTAATCTCTTTCTACTACTCTGTCCTCCTTGGACTGTTTTCTTATTGAATATTCCAGATGTTACAAATGATCCAGTGGCAGTTTAATTACCAATGTGGTGTAAGGCAGGTTAGAAAACACAATGTTCACAGGGAAAATTCATGAAGAGTCGCATGGTCCACTTGATTTCTTCACCATTGTTAGCGCTGGAGAGGGTATAATGGGAAACTGGTATCACAGCAGTAAAAAAAGGGTGGATAGACTCCCATGTTTTTTTTCCTGGGCTGTGTAATGAGAAATAGCTAAAATTTCTGTTGACTAAGTAAAAGCGGATAAAGTCTTTTCACCTTCAACTGCATAATTGCTCTTGGCAGGAGCTCTGGGAAGTTTTAATGGAAAAAGACCAGCATAGCTGCAAGATCAAGAGGTGAATGTATATCTGTCCTTTCTGTAGATAACTGAAAACATGTCTCCAAGATGACTGACTTGTCCTGAGCGTTGTTGTTATAGCTTGAGTAAGTGCTAGGGTAGAATATTGGTCATAAAAATACGTTTGGTACACCGGAGGGAAACAGACCCCAAATTTTGGGTTCCTGCCTCTTCAAAATTAATATTCCAAAAACATGAGACAGTGGCTCTCTCCGGGAAATTAACTGAGTTATATTCCTAAGATGCAGTTAACATCTTGTTTGTTTGCTTGTTTTGTTTGGTAATAAGTTTCCATGAAAAAAAAAAAAAATTGAAAACGTTAAAAAATAAAAGACTTCTGGGAGCAAATCGCATGGAAGAAAATTAGTTTTAAAGAAGTTCTGAGTACTAATAAAACCAGAGAGGTTTGTTTTCCACTTAGAAACAGGGATGAAAAGCTATTTGTTATTGCAGTTGATGATGTTTTTCTCACCTACTATTGAACGTATAAGCAACCTTTTCATAGTTCCAGCTGGGGCACTAGAATATTATTATGCTACAGATGAGAGTTTCTTTTGACACATTATATAACATCAGTGCAGAGAAAACACCAATATCTCATTTCCATTCAAAAAACTGCCATAATATTTGAGCTGTGCTTTTCACTTGGTTTTGCAATGAAGGTTTCATCCAGCAGGGAGCTATGGCTCAATCAGGTGCATTTTAATCATCCTAATTTACTCGAATTTGCATATATGGGCAGTAATCAACAATGGGAACACATCAGAATTGTAAATGAAGTTTTGAAATGTAGTTTTGTAGAACACTGGGAGATTAAGCTGCAGTCCTCTTTATGCAGTTGTATTGGAGTGGCCATCTGAACCTTTTCAGCCCTGCCTGTTGCTAGTAGATACCCTGGTGGAGTATTTTGCTCTCAAGGCTCAGAGTTTTTGCCTTTTTTTCTCGGTGCTTTTATGCCATTAAAGTTCTTGACCTTGACAGTCCTTGGGTGAATGTAATCCAAGACACACCAAGGCTTTCTGACAGCCTCTTTTAACAGGCATTCCAATGCATTTTTCATACTTCATCCTTCATGCAGCCTTAATCGTCTTCCCTTGAAGGAGAAATGACATTGATCACCTATGGTACTTCTAAGTATATACTTCTTTGTTTAAGTTCTCACTTTTTTAGATTGACAGTGAATTTCTAAGGAGGTAATTAAGTTCTAGTTATGTAACTTTTCTGTTAGTTTTTAGAAGGGTCTTTTTTTTTTTTTTTTTTTTTTTTTTTTTTTTTTAAGGAGTTTCACAGTTATGTAACTTTTTGCTATTTTTAGGGGTTTTGTTTTTGCTTTTGTGGGAATTTTGCAGCCTATCTACCAGTTCTGCTTTGCAATTATAATGATGCAGTGTTCCAAAAAGTACCCCAATAATTTCTTTGGAAGTTACACAGTCAGTCAATTCTATTTATAAAATGTCTCAACAACATGTTTCGTAAATAATCAACACCAGAAATGGTTTTATAAAGATTTGCCTGGTATTGGTTAAATTTCAGTTGTATTGCTGTGTTGGATGGAGTGGTACTCAGATGCCTAGCATTTGTGTGCCATGCAGCTCTCACAGCACTAGTAGTGCAAAGGGATTTAATGTATGCTTCCTTTAGAGTGTTGACTCTTCCGGGCCTTGAACTGTTGTTCCAAGAGCATTTTGAACTATCGAAAGTTGCCAGGGTCTAGTGAAAGAGGCAGTCCCTTCTTGCCTCCCGTTACTCATTCCTGCTCTGGGGTTGTCTATGCACTGAGCTAGCAGAGGTCTTCGTGGCCTCACAGTGACCTGGACTGCTCAAGTGCTCCACGTAAAATTAACTTGTCCAAAAAGCTGTTTGGGAGCAGAACCACCAAATTAGGTGAATTAGTGAACAATTGCATGTGTCTCACCCCAGTAAGTGCAGTAGATATGGGCATTTTCACGTGAGCTCCTGTAGCTCTGCTAATTGAATCCAACCTTACAAATGAGCTTATGTAAAAGCAGAACTGATAGCCCCTGTTATGCCTGTGTGAACCAGGGTTATAGCAGGAGGAAAGGGAAACAAGGCAGCCATCCCCCCTGTAAATGCTGTTCATTGATGCAGAGTCCATCATGCTGCTTATGTCCAGAGGATGCTACCTGTGTGCTCACTGCAGTCCTGCTCAATGAATGGCTCTTGCTGCACTGGTTCAACAAGGGACACATCCCTCTCTTTTATTCCAGTGTTATTAGGCCGCACAGGAGGAAGCTGGAGCTGAGCTTTGGCTTATCTTCATCACAGCCTAACCCCCTGGAGTCCAGCAATCCTCTGAGTTGCGTTGAGTCCACAGTGGTGGCAATGTGCCATCAGGGCCGAGTCACGGCAGCAGCTGCTTTCACACATGCTTCCACAGGCACAGGGGTTGTGATGGCCCTAAACAACCCTCCAGGGTTTCTGCAAATACTGTCTCCTTCCTTTGTACAGCTGGATCTGTTTTGCTGGGAATATGCAATAAATAAATAGAGTTAAAATTCCTTCTACTTGTTTCTTGGGAACTAGGTGTTTCTTGCTTCCAGCAGTGTTCCCTGCTAAAAGAGGTGCCAACTGAAATTGCAAATGTCTTCACTACGGCTGCAAAGGTGAAAGAAATCATTATTTATCTGTACTGTCTTCTAGCTCCTTAAGATCACGAGGACTTTTGGGGGTGGCAGACCTCTGAGGTTAAATCTTACAGTATCCTAGCATCTCCCATTGGATCACTTGATCAGAGCTTTGTTTGGATATGTGCATTTGTTCTGTATACCTGCCTTCCCTCTCATACACACTATTAGGAGAAAATACTGTCTTAGAATCATAGGATGGTTAGGGTTAGAAGGGACCTTAAAGATTGTTGAGTTCCAACACCCCTGCCATTGGGCAGGGATGCCACCCACTAGATCAGTTGTTTGTTGTTTTTTTTTTTTTTTTCTTCCTGAGTGCAGTGGCTTTGGGTGAAGCAGTCCTGACCCGTGTCCCAAACTGCTGTGCAGGGCATCTTCCTGTGGGCAGCCTGTGGCTGTGATATGGAAATGGACTGCGGCCCTTCTGCTTCTGTGGACTCTGCCTCTCACCTTCACAGCTGTGTGCCCTGGGAATGCAGGTCTTACACAGCCCTATCATATCCACTGTGCTTAAAGGTGGCCGTTAACATTGCACTTCACATTGAGTATGGTTGCTTTCCACCACGATTTTAACTTGCTGCTGCTGTGGATTTCAGAAACCTTACTTTACTCCCCTGGAATAAATAATAACAGTAATCAGTCTCCGTTACCATACAGCAATTCAACATCCTGACATTTATGAGCTCACAGTAGGAGTTTAATTAATTAAGGATGATTCTGCATTCTTCACAAGGAAGATTGGCTTTTTTTTTTGTTGTTTACATTGAAATAAATAGTCATGTATGCTGGAACACTTCAGAAAATACCCAGGAAATATGCTTCCCTCCCACTTTGAAAAGATTCTCTCTCAGCGTTTTCATGTCTTGTTTTTATTATCATTGCCTCCAGTAAAAAACCCCAAGACAGGCATGATTTTCAAGAAGGCTTCTGTACAAATAGCCTTCGGTGCATGTTAACAGATTTAACAAAAGATTAAAGGGAAGTATGAGATAAATAGGAAGAATGAAAATAAAAAGTAAGCCTAAATAATTCCTGCCAATATCCTTAGATCCAAGTTTTTGTTTCAGTCACAGTAAAAGTGTACCTCCAATGTGTTGCATTCTGGCAGATAACTTTGGTTTCAAAAAGTATTCAGTGTAAAAAAAAAAAAAAAAAAAAAAAACAACCTATTTTATATAAAATATTGCTACCTTTGAGATTCTGTTTCAAAAAGGGGGAGTGACAATGGAAAGCAGAACAATGATCTCTGGTGCCAGGAGAGGGAATATGCTAATAGAGCAAGTAAAACAGATTGCAGGTTGCTCCTTGGCTGTGGATGATGGCACTGGAGCAGAGCAGGAGCAAGCACCATGGAACTCTTCCCAATGCCTAGACACCCTTTCTGGATGCAGTCCGATGAGCAAAACCTCTTCTCTTCCTGCTCAATGTAGCAGATAGAAACTCTCCAGACATACACAGCAAATTTCAAGAGCTCAGGGGGGTGGCATTTTTCATCTACCTATTTTTGTTTGTGATACATGTAACTCTTGCAGGCAGCGTCTGAGTAATCCAATGTTTGAAGGAAAATGATAGGCAATAATGTGTAGAATGCACATTGCTTCTGAAGAAATTTAGAAGGAAGAAAGAATCCTGAAAACTGGAAGGAGAACTTTTTAAGCAGAGTCACAACACATCTGTGGATGTATAGGAATGTGAGAAGAAAGAAGAACCATCTTCTAGGGTAATAAGTCCACATCTTGCACATTGTGTCTCTATTTATCCTCCCAGTGCAGACTAAGATGTTGATACTTGGAAAAATGTTTACTTCAGAAAGAAGGAAGGAAAATATTCTGTAGTGAGGAAAAAGGAGGAAGAACGGGGAGTCTGGCATGGAGAGAAACAGGTCACACATCTCAGGCCTCAAATGTCAGGGAAAAAAAGGGTATGAGAAAACGCAGAGACCCCTCAGCACACAGAAACCCCATCAAGGAGGAGGAGGAGGATGGCACAGAGAGGTTGAGGGCACTTGGCCCCTAGCATGAAGGTGGAGGGCTGAAAGACGAAGCAGGAAGATGTAAGGCTGGTGTGGAAGGGTCTTGGAGAAACATGAGAACTATCCACAGTGTGCAGGGAGCCTGTCTGAGGGGTGCAGTATTGTCTCAGCAAGACAAATCAGCTTGCCCTAAGCGCTGCACTGGCAGGAGGGCCGCTACCAGCATCTGCATGAGCACATCTGAAGCTGGTTTAGATGTGTCCAAGCAGCTTTATAGTCACTGTAGCTGCACTGCTGGTAATGATAAGCTGAGGCATGTAGCCCCTTAGTTTAACAGGCCTGAAATTTCTCTCTGATAGGAAATCCTGATACTGTAGCTTTCGTGTTCAGCTGAGACCTGGGGCCAGAAGCAGAGCAAACGAGAAGGAGCATGATTTGGCAGCCCAGTAATTATAGCTCTTACCTCAGGAAGGGGTTTTGGGTTCCTTTCTCTACCCCTAAAGTGGTTTGCGGTTTTATAACTTCAGTGTCCAAAGTATATCATAACCTACCTGGAGGGAGGGACCCAAGCTTCTGGCATCCCCCTGGGCCTGGAGGCTGCACAAGGAGACTCCCTAAGGCCTGCTCTCCTCCAGGCCCCATGGCTCCTGAAGAACAGCAGCCAAGCTTCATTAGGAGGATCCTCCTGCCTCCCTCCTCTGTAGCTGTGTGTTTATGAGGCTTGTTTGCACAGGAGATGGATGTGAATGTGAATCCTGCTTGGCCAGGGGATGCAATTAGTGCTCATGGTTTCAGGAGGCAGGTTACCAGATGATCACCACTGAGAGGCAGAAGATCACCTGCTCCCACTGTGCACTTCATGGCCAATCCCAGAGTCATTGGTCAGCCCGTGAACTGCTCAACCCAATGATCCATGAAAACACCCTGGATAATTTCCAGCTGGATAAATGGATTAGATTTTTTGACAGACAGGTCTGAGAAATGTATGGGGTGGAAAAGACCATCGTGTGTCTAGAAGACACCCTCCCTTTCAGGGGAGTAAGTAAAAGTTAAGACCTTACCTTTCAGCAACCTTTCGGGTCAGTAGATTCATTCTGCTGCTTGTGTACCCACAGCTAACTCTCACGTTTGCTAGGCATCTGGCAGCCAAAGATCACTGCCAAGTGGGAAACCTTCAGACTCAGCAGGAAGCTTAGTGTGCAAATGCTGAAGGGGATGCAGAAGATTCATATTTTTGGCCTTACACAATTAGATTTTGCCTACATCCCAATTTAGAAATCTGCATTTGTCTAGTCTCAGTTTTGAGACATTGATTCTTATGCTTTTGCTGCTAAATTAAAGACTCCCCTCATTCATGTATAACTACTTCTTTCTGATAAACTGAATCATTTGATTCCTTTCTGTCTTTTACTGTAAGGCATTTTCTCCAGCTCTTTTGAGGCCCTTTTTTTTTTTTGTCTTTTCCATTTCAATATAAATGTCATCCTAAGTCTGTCCAGGACAATTGCAAATTATGTCATTGTTCATTAAAAATGTAGTAAAAAACACGGTGTATCGCTGGAGGAACTTGTTGCTCTGTAACTAAGAAGGCACTAAGAACCAACAATATTTCCCTATTATACGTGTGCAGAGTCTTCCTGTCCCTATAGAGCAACACATATGAGTGACCCAAAAGTACAATAGCAACCTGCAAAAATCCTCGCTTCATGCAGTTCACATGCACAGTGATTTTCCAGGCACTGTCTGGAAGCTGCTTTGAAATATATTTTGGGGAGGGGCTATACTTTTGATTATGGCAAGTTTGTATAGTTAGACAAAATGATACTAATGCTCACAGGATTAACAGATTTGTTAAAATTAACATTTTATCTTTTTATTACTTATTCCTAATAAAACCAAATTATTTTTCTACTTAATAATACTTTTATTAAATAAAATGAAAAGTAACACCATCATGACAGTATATGGATATTGTTCAAGCTAGTAACTCATATATTTACATATGAATGTCTGTATTCAGACAAAACCTGAAAGCATAACACAAAGCCTTGCAGCACAGACAAGGCCTTGCTTCCAGAAGATGATGACAGTGCCTTGGCATTCCAGGAACAAATACCATAAAGTAAAATTATTTGTTCTTGTCCTTAAGCATTAAGGAGACGAGCGGGTTGCTTTTACTCTATTTTTCACTGCTTCTTGGCATTTTCTTCCATTAAAAGTGTTACACAATATGGTCAAGCCATTTCTCAGTCTTTCTCACTATCTAAACAATGTTGAGCTTTTTATCGTGCCCTTTTGGTATTCTGTGTTTCAAGATGATATTCTGGACCTTAACAAAGCCTCCAGGTATGTTGAATTGACATTAGTAGTACTGGTGGCAGCCACTCAACTGCAAGAGTTCCCTGACTGTCCTGTGGTAGAGATAGTGGAAGGAATCAGGTGTAATGCAGCCTTATGAGAGCTTAACTCCTGGAAAAACAAAAACAATAACAGCAACAACAAAAATACACACACACACAGAAAAGAAACAGGAGATCCATATGTGTCAGGCTGACACAGACTGTAGCTGCATATCTTTGATGAAAGGAAACTCCACCACGTCTGCTCTTGCTTTCCTGCCTGCCCACAACACCATTCTTGCTCCACTTAGCTTTGATTTGCTGTTGTGTGGCTTGCACTGCGTGCACATCATCTGTATAATCTCTGTGCCCGTAAAAGCCAAAAGATGAGTGCCCTGATCTCATTGCAGTTTGGCATGTAACAGGCTGCAGCACTGCCTGCTGTCTTATTTCCCCAGTGCCATTACAACATACTTTTCATTGTGAGTGTACACAGATTGCTTTCTGTGTATTTTCCTCAACTCAGCCAAAATCCACACACATGTACAAATCCTGCCAAACCCTGCTTGGTTGTCTCCATCCTAATTCTTAGCCAAGTTTTTTTGCCAGGTGAGAGAGACACATACTGGAATTTCTCTAATGTGGTTGTTTTTCATTTGGTTAGGAGACCAAATTTAGATTTGCAGCCTATGTGTATTTCACAGCTTCATATCATAGTCACCTCTTAAGTTGGCCTACTAAATCAGGGCAGTTTAAACTGGGGTGGTTTGCATGCTTGAGTCAAAACCAACACTTTTAGATGGAAGTTTACTAACTGGCATCAATAAAGTTAGGCCAATCCCATCAACTGGTCCTGTGTTCATTAAAAGTCTTTCCTAGACCTAGATACAACTCATCCAGCCACATATCTGACTGCACACAGTGTGACCCTTATTTGCATTAATTACAGAGAGCTCCACAAATGAGAAATTCTGGATCTCTTACAGATATTCATCTGACCAGCAAGCCTCTAAAAGGAGTTCTGCAGCCAGCCAGGCATCTGGAACAAGCAAAGTTCATTTCCAAAATGTAATGAAGGAGCAGACCCCATGCACTGCATCTGAAGCACTTGCTTATAGCCAACAACAATTTTTCTATGCAGTGTATCACAAAATATTTGCAATTGTATATTGACGTTTTCTTGTATTCTTCTTTCTAAATTCCTAGCCTGCTCTCTCCGTGGCTGGTGAGGGTTTAGCCCCCCTCTGCAGAACATTAGTTGCATGCAATAAAAAGCTTATCTTTGTGGCTTATCTGGTACGGCTTGTCCTTTTACAAGATGAGTCCACTATTGATCTAAATCAACTGATTTACTGTCTGAAACAAATGCACAGAATTGAGTAATTAAAAGATGGAATGATTCCACTGTTCAGCACTATCAGAAGAAGTGAAATTGCAGCCAAGATTAATTTTGCTCAGTATTTTTCTCAGTACATTTCCTTTTTTTTTTTTCTGCAGAGACTTGAAATCTTAGCACCAAATTGTTTGAAGCATTTATCTCTTGCCAATAACGCTATCTGTTCAGACTTAGTAAAACATGTTCGAGCTTTTCCAACACAAGCACTGTGTACTTTATGAAGTCTAAATTAGGTTCTTTCTGAAATCAGCATTGGTTATATAACCACCGTGCAGTTTCATTAAATATGGATTATTATCAAGAACATTCTTTTTGGAGAATTTTGTGGGCTCCTTTCCAAGGATAGCAGAGAAAATCTTTCAATCTGACACACTGGAAGGAAGGAAATAATGGTTGATTTTTCATATTTAAATGAAGTACATTTCTGTTTGGGTCATGCTTCATTTGAACCTGTATGTCTTCAGATGATGTTAACCAGGATACTTTGGGAGAAGTTCATCCGAACACCCTACAGATACATTTCTGGGCAGCTCTTTAAAAGACTGGCACTCTCCAGCACATCTGGCTGTTTTATTGCTCTTCCTGTGCTTAAGGTTCTGGGTAACATTTGTGTAGGCTGCTGCTGTGGTTTAACCCGGCAGGCAGCTCAGCACCACACAGCTGCTCACTGGCTCTCTCCA
The DNA here is from genome assembly GCF_965140915.1 of Aythya marila. Lineage (NCBI taxonomy): Eukaryota > Metazoa > Chordata > Aves > Anseriformes > Anatidae > Aythya > Aythya marila. Next base: position 20,444,121 of record NC_139042.1, on the reverse strand, counting down.
GTAGGATGGGGGAGAAAATCAGAAAGGGAAAAGTGTGAAAACTCCTGGGTTGAAATACAGGTGCATCAGTAGGTAAAGCAAAAGCTGTGCACGCAATCAAAGCAAACCTAGGAATTCATTTGCTATTCCCATCAGCAGGCAGGTGTTCAGCCACGTCCAGGAAAACAGAGCTCATCGTGTGTAATGGTTCCTTGGGAAGAAAAATGCCATCACTCCCAACATCCCCACCTTCCTCCTTCTTTACCCCAGCTGTTATTGGTGAGCACAACGCCACATGGCATGGGATGTCCCTTTGGCCAGTCTGGGCCAGCTCCTGGCTGTGTCCCCTCCCAGTTCCTGTGCACCCCCAGGTACCTCGCTGGCAGGGCAGCACCAGGAGCTGAACAGTCCTTGGTCTGTGAGAGTACTGCTCTGCAATGACTGAAACATTGGTGTGTTATCACCACTATTTTCATCAAAAATCCAAGACACTACATCATACGAGACCCTGTGAAGAAAAACAACTCTATCCCAGCCAAAACAAAGACAGCTGCTGAGCACAGTCACATCTCAGTGTGCAAAATATTAACTTTTTCTAGTAAATGATGTAGTTAGGTTTTTCACTCCCAGCCTCTCCCCAGACTTTTACAGGCTGACTATTCACACCCCTGGTACACGCAGAGTTATGCAGGAAGTAGGCTTTCTGCAGCCACTGTCAGTAAATGTCATTTTAACTGACTTGAGCTTTTTGCAATCATTTAATAAAGACTGTGTAAAAAGTATAACAACATTTGTGAGCAGACTGAAGTAAGTCAAGATTATGTTATCAAGGATAATAAACATACTATTTTTTGTAACACCTATGGAGTTTATAGATATTTCCAAAATTAAAAGTTTAATTTCAAAAGCGTACAAGCTGATTCACAATACTGTTCTATGATTTTTAACATACATGGTCTCAGAAGCCAGGAAATGAGTATATTATCCATGCCCCATGGTATTCAAAGCTTATTAAAACCAGTGGCTTGTTTTCCCATTATTTTCAGGCTTGTGCTTATTGGGCTTGGTGATTGTTTTTGCTGTTGTTGTTGATTGTTGTTGTTGTTGTGTTTGGTTGGTTTCATTTGGTTCGGTTCGGTTCGGTTCGGTTTGGTTTGGTTGTTGATGTTTTCTCAGATATTTTTTTCATTTTCTATGGCTAGATCCCCTATGACAATTTCCTAACATAGCTGCTGTTATTTTTGTGATGAGTTGGAGAAGCAAAGCACTTTTCTCACCCTACTGACTGCTGTTTTCTTGCCCTTTTCTCACTGCAGGGCATCATCAGGCTCCAGTGCATGGGGGATGGATAGATTTGCCCATGAGAAGGATTGTTTTTATGATTAATGTAGAAAAGTTTGTTAGATAATGTGGGTAGCCTGAAACTGAAATCCCTAAAAAAATCCCAGATCAGACCAATTTGGCATGTGGTATATTCCTTGTGGAAATTCAATTTTGAAGAGCTAATACTTGAGATAAAAAGGGATCAGTGAGTGATTTCTTAAGTAAACAGTGTGATGCTTCAGTACCAAACTTTTTGCCACTGCTGTGAAATGCATTTGTGAAACAGTGATCCTTGAACATTCATGGCCCAGAAAGGATTCAGAGCCTCTATAAAATGATCTTTGCAGAGGACACAGGGATACTGGGCTGCTAGTACATAAGCTGTGCATCACTATGGTGTTTTGCCCTTGCTACCGAGAGAATATCCAGCTGATGAAGAATACCAGTTTGGGTAGGACTTTCACTGCTGTCGAGGTCCAGCTTCACTGCAACAACAGGTTTTAAATATTGGCTTCCCTGCTCTCATGAGTCATCTTCTGCATAGAAATGTAATGATAAGAGCACTGCCATGGGCTATTCAAAGGACTCCCAGCAGACTTTGTGATGTAGGTCAAGACACGGCTATCATAAATCCAGGCGTGTCACAGCAAGGATGTGAGAGAGCAGGGGCAGCGATGGGTGACATCACTGTGACACCGTAATGTCACCGGGGAGCTCACCCAGCTCAGCTCAGCATGCAGAGGGGGAAAGGAAGAAGAACGGAGAGGGGAGACTCCAAGGAGAGGAGAAGTGCAACTTCAGTTATAAAAGAACACAGATTATTCATAGGCACAAGCTAATATTATATTTATAGTTTCAGAAATACAGAAATACTGGATTTAATAAGTACTCATCGTGAAAACTTTCTTTTCATGAGTAACTGACTTTTAGTGGATACAGGAAGGTAGAAACAGTCTGAACACACTTCAAATGCCACTTCACAGTGAACAGCTATGATTTTTATTGTATTAACAATGATTTATTTATTGTATTTAATTTATTGTATTCAATTTATTGTGTTAACAATGATTTTTATTGTATTCATCCTGTGAGCCTCAAGGAACAGCAGCAGCAAGATCTCAGTTTCAGAAGTATAGGAGGCCCACCCACTTAAATCACATCACATTTTCAATATATAGCAGCACGTCTGGTACATTTATGTGATTTGCAGTGGTGTTTTCAGAATGTCATATTTTAGGATGGGCAGGGAGAAAGCAGAACAAGTCTCTAATGGTTATAAAAAAATATCTTCAATTAATTGCTATAATCCAAGGTAGGCCACCAACTCTGCTCCTTGGAAATGTGTTATCTCTTCAGATATCTAATGACAAACCTAAAGGATCCAACTTTTTTAAAAGTAAGATGGCGTGGATCAACAACAAAGTACTTAGCTGCATGCACAAGTTTTTTATAGCAAGTTATAAGAAATGAAAAATGTAGCTGAAACACTATCACAGCTACTGGGTCACTGGTAACACAAGTACATCAAAACCAACAGAAAAATCCTTCGTGTGCCCTGCATATATTTTCTCTGCTCTGTGATGTTGGTCACGTTAGTTAAATTAACCTGAAAATAGATTATCACATAACAGCCTGCTTTCTGCACTACAGAGGGAGATTTGTTGTGGTGTGAGCATTACGTCCACCTCATGCTCAATGAGAACATATCCCAGTCTTCTCCAGAAAGTGAGCTTGCACGAGGTGTCATTTGGAAATGTATGGAGAGATAGTGAGGAAACAGCAGCTCATAATTATTTATGCAGAAGATTTTTGCATTACTTTGGTCATGTGAAGGGTCTCTAAGTGACTCTGATGGCCACGAAAGGAAGCCTGGGAGCTGGAGTAAGTTATAGTGAAAAATACTCTTTCTGTGAATGACAGCTAAGACCTATGTGCTTTCAACAGCATTGAACCAGAGCTTCCAGGGCTCCCATGGGATATATTTTGTTGCCACAGTGTATAAGTACAAATTGGACTTCAGAGGAGAGTAGTACCCCTAATAAGAACATGTTAAAAAGCAAAAAGTTGAGGGGTCATTCAGTGTCCAGAGAACAAAGTGAGAAATTTGTCATGTGTGGGAGGAAAAGAGAGGCCCAACAGACTTCTCACCAGAGCATCTGCACTGTAATCCTGACTTTCCCATGTTTGATCCTTCCTTTCTCCCTGTGCTTAAATCTGTGGCAAAGTTGTTCACAAACACATCTCTTATTCAGCCATGCACAGCATTGCTCTCCTATAGCATCACAGTGACCCAGATTCAGCATGAAACAGAGAAATCAAAGCAAAGGGTGACAATCTCCATTTTATCATGTTTTTATATATGAAAAAGAATGCAACTCAACCTCCTTGACCTCATCCTAACCTGGAGCTCACTTCTGTGGCAAATGAGCTTTTAGGTTTTCACCCGAATGAGCTTTTTAAGTTTTCACCCAAACCACTGTGCTTTTCCTATGGGTACAAAAGTAGGCCTAAGAGCTTGAAATTTTCCAGAAGTGATAAACTATTGACTGCTAAACTTCACCCTATCCAAATGGGGTCTATAGTGCCCCAAAACGTAAGTGGATAAGCATTTCCACCCATCTCTCTATCGTGAGCACAAACACCCAAGATTTCATAGTACAGAAATGAAAGCTTGAATCTCAAACAGAGGTGTGTTTTCAGACTCTCACTTCAAGTATTCACAATTCGCAGTGCATTAGGATAAGTGGTCTCACAGAGATTTCATGATGAAATAATAATTTAATATTTTAAGTATCCAGCATGCCACCAGTTGGGGACTTCTAATAGTTTAAACAAGACCTTGCAAAGCCCTAGAACCATTTTATTTGTCTTTTGATGTATATATGATCTTAGAACTCTTACATTAAATTTTGTGGAGGGTGGGAAGCTTGTAGTTGGGCCTATGGCATCATCCCTTCTTCTTTGCAGTGCACACATCACGGTTGGTGCTATTCGCTGATCTGGGATAAGACTTCCTTGGAATGTACCCTCTTTCAGGCTGTGGTGTCCCCAATGGACCTCCAGTTTCTGCAGCACTAGATTACTTCGGAGGACGTTGCTGCTGCAAATCAAGCATGTGTTCAAGTAAAATAAAGGGAGCCCACCAAGGAGATGTTAAGACCTAATGGCTTTTTTGGCAGTCGAAGGGATAAATAGCATTTTTTCATCACTGTAATAAAATTATTCTAGTTATATTATACGACTAATACTAGTTCTCTTTATTATATATTTATACATGTATATATATATATAAATACTACATACGTTCTGTGACAAGAGAAGGCTCAAGTTTTCAAGTTTTGTTTTTTTTTTTGTAGAACGTCAAAGTTTTCCATTGACAGTGCTGAGTCTTCTGTAGGGAATATTGAGAGTAGCATGGGTGCAGTTTCACATTAATTACATCTCATTTTCAGTACCTACAGACTTTCTTAAAGCAGCCTAACCACCTCCCACCTTCTTTCTCTTGCGCCATTTGCCGTTGTTTTCTTGGAGTGGATCTAGTCCACATTTCCATTGGAAAAGGCACCCAGCAGAAAAGGAACAATTTGCTTTCTAGTTGGGAAAGTGAGCAGGATTGACCTGCCCTGCTGCTCCCCAGTTTCTTGTCTGCCTGTGCCCCCTGGCAGGCAGTGGAGCTGGCAGTGGGGACAGTCTTGCAGGCTGTTTAGGTGACTGCTGGGGATTGCGTCAGGTTGGTGTAACGTGAGATGCTCCCACAGCTGTCCTGTCCAAATTCTTTAGAAGTAGTCCCTTGATCTTCAGTGATCTGCAAACCACAGAGGAAAACCACTGCTTAACTAATCGGATTATCAGCTAGCTCACTTGCATGTAATACATATCTAAACACTGCTTAATTCGGGATATTAATTACAGCTTGCACTGAAATAATATGTATAAGTCGTTAATTACATGGAAAGATGTTAGATCTTCCAATTTGTGGCTGGAATTCTTGTTCCAAGGGGTAATTGCATGTGATAAACATTTTACCCTGTAAATTGGCTTTGGTCATGTACTGACAAAGCACTGTCTGCTGTGAGTTATGTGGCCAAATGCTAACTAGAGCAAGCCCAAAACACACTAGAATTTTGCAAATTTGCTATTTTATCACAAAGCTTCAACATAGCCCCAGTTATCTGTGGTCTTACATATCTGATGGACATTGAGTGAATTTAGGCTTAACAGTTCTTTACTCTCAAATGTCTTCATTATGACCTCAGATTATGTGTCCTATAAAATGAATCCCTTTATGTTCTGGGCTTAGTCAATGAGGGACTGTGCACAGAAAACACCAGTATGCTCAGTGCACATAAAGTAAATATTGTCTGTCCCGTGGCAAGCTTCTCACCACAACAGCAGTAACACTGATGCATTTACTAAGCCCATTCATAACCCCTTTATCTGTGAATGGAAGCTAATACAATTCTGCCACATGAAAGTGCCTTAGTTTTAGAACAAATGGTGACAGTTTTGAAGAAGCTCTGAAAAGGTTCCCTTGCTAGTTCCTGAACTAATTTGTCACATGGAGAACTTGCACATTTAACAAAGCTGAAAAGAAGGGTGGGGATGGAGACAACTTTTTATAGTTCAGTTTTCTGTGCAGGATTGATCCCACTTTAAAGAGCCTTGAATAAATCCTCAGAAGTTATTCAAAGAGTATTTTTGGAGGGTAAGAAACAGTGGAAATTTCCCTGGGCATAAAATAATTCAAACAAGATTAAATCTTGCCTCTCAGCCTTTCTGAACACTTTTTTTGGCAGTTTGTTAAATTATTTTGAAGGGAAAAAAGTGAATTACCTTAATACTGCTTAGAACTCTCTTGAAGCAAAATTCTGATACAGATCTAATGGAAAACATACAAACAGACAGAGCACAGAGAAATAGGAAGCCTGGGTAGGATTGTGCCGGGGGTCTGAAACCTTTATTCAGGATGCATATTCTAAAATGACTCCAGTGAACTTTATGGCGACAGAAAAGTGCCTACATAATTGCATTTTTTACATAGCTTTTCACAAAAACTTTGCAGGAGGGATTTGGGCAGCAGTTTCTTTCATTCTTTCTGGTTGATGTTTTTTGTTTTGTTTTGTTTTGTTTTTTTGTTTTGTTTTTCCACAAAAGAAGGTTATTCTGAACTGTATCTGATCCATTGGTGATAACTTCCATATGGAGTTTATTCAGTTCTGTAATTTTGTTCATGGAATTAGTAGTGAGTATCCATAACAAAGACAATGAAAGTTAGCTCTCAATTGCATTCCATTAAAAAAAAAATAATAATAAAATAAAATCTATTTTGCTTCCAAGTATGTGAACCTTCTGATTTCATTGGTATGTTGGATAGATTCTGTACCTACTCATGAAAATAATTTTAAAAAATGAATCATGAATCTGGTAATCAATAATAAATGTGCTTTAAACCTGATGCCCTGCAGCCTGCAAGTGTAAAAATAATGCAGCATTCACAGAATATCAATCCACTTCTTATGGCTGCATGCCATAAGAGTGCATTGTCCATCCTTCATCAATTTAATACAAGCATCAACTTAGTCCACCTAGAATTTTATAAACACTTCGATGTACTCCTCCAGTGTGCAACAAACTTATCTCAGCTGAAGAAAAGCCTATAGTAAATATTATACAAATGACATGAAGACTTCTAGTTGAAGTTCAAAGTGGTTTTCACCAGGACTCCCAGATCTTTTTTTGTTAACCCACTTTCTGAGTTGGTCACTCCCCATCTCCAGCTTGTACTGTTGTGTCAGGTACTACTACAAAAGTGTTTCCTCCTTTAGTTTTGTCATTCTTTGAACCTAAACATAATCTTTGTCAGGGTAGAGCAGGGCAGGAGGGGCAGTTGTTCTGTTGTCACCACACAGTGTCAGCAATTCCTAGGAGCACAACCATGAAGAGCTGTGGAGAATGTTAGGGGCACAGGGTGTTTATTGGACTTACAAAGTACTTCACCTCTATGTTGCTAACTTTTGAGTGACTTACATGCATAATCATATGCAAATTGTTAGAGAACAGATGGATTATGACAGCAAATGTGTGCCCCAGACATGCACACATGAGTTTGAAAGCTAGAAGGGACTGGGAAGATGGGGGACATATCTTCATGGCACAGCACAGCACAGCACTGGGCAATCACTTTGATTTTCCCCCTTTGTTTTTGCTTTTGTTTTTGTCCTGATCATTAAAATAGGATATTTTTTCTTTTCCTCCTTATGTTATTGTTTATGCTACCCTAATTTGCTATTGTTATACAATGCTTGGAAGATATAAAGAACTGACTGCTGCATTCAGCTGGGATTTGGGCAGGATTTAGGTACCAAGGTCAGAAAAGCACTTAAGCCCTAAAGTCAGTGCCACCTAACTGTGCCAGGTAAAATAGAAACAACACCTTATTTTTTGGACCTCAAGAACCTCATCCAGGAAGGGAGGCCCAGGACAGCCTGAAGGGATTCAAACCCACAGCTCAACATCCTAGGACATGGCCTGAGATCAGATGGGAAAGGGAGTTCTCTTTTGAGAGAACTTCATAGAACTTCTGCCCAGTGTTGAAGCCATTGTGCAGAAAAGACTGAAGACTTCAAAAACCCAGAGAGAGGGAATAAACAACGGGGAGCCTGGCTCACTGTCTGTGACTCTTCTCAATTCTGTGTGTTTTGTTTTCTTTTGCTTTGTTTTGTTTTTCAGCATCAGGAATAGATTATGCATTTTGCATGGAAGAATCACTGCATAAAATGTATTCATAGTACTGGAGCAGAGGCTTGTAAGCAGTAGAGTTGTTGAGCTGCATAGTCTGGCACCTTCCTTTTGCTCTCTCTCTGTGGCCCTATGAATCTTTCATCATTTCATCTCTTTGTAGTGGCCCAGGTAGGGAGAAAAGTAGCTAACCACTGTAAGAACCAGTTGGTTAAAGGGTTTGCAAAATGTTTGGGAAAAAAAAAGTGATCTAGTTAATGTTTTACTCGCTGCTGTTGAGCAGAAATGTTATTAATCATGTTTATCATGAGACTGATGAAACAGTAACCTTGAAGGATTGTTGTTGTGCTAGGCACTGTACAAACTGAGAACAGCAGACAGCTCCAGCTCAGCCTTATGGATTTAGGAAGGAAATAGGCATTAAAGATATGACTCACCTGGCCAAAGGCACAGAGATGTCTGCTACACATCATAAAAATGAATTTCCTCCCAGAAATGTCTTTTTCTCACTATTGACAAAGAGCCTCGGATATCAACACGTGAAATTAATCTCACTCCACGAGAAAGAGAGACAGTACTAAAGGGCAGAGCTCACAATGAGTCTGCAGCAAAAACCATCCATGTTGCCTTATTTAATGGGGGATGAAACGTGTAGTAAAACAAGAAAAAAGTAAAAAAAAAAAAAAAAAAAAAAAGGAGGAATAACACAGAGGGGGCAGTACAGAGGAGGGGGAAGCTCAAGGAGCTGTACATGGAGGCAGGCTGTGATGGTGGGATGAGAGAGGACAGTAATAAAAGGTCCAGCTGGTCAGTGAGAGATGTGCAGGGCTCCCTGAATTCCCACAGATTTCTGTTTTGGGGATCTTTGTAGGCTGTCCCTCCTGCCTTGAGCTTTAAATGCAAAGTTTCCCAGCAAGGTGTGAGGCTGGAGGGCATTGCCCCAGCTCCAGTGCCCTCATGGGCCTCTCTCCCTGCACACTTCTGGGCCATGGGGTTGTATCCTTGGCTCTGGGTCCACTCCTTTTCCCCATTACCTTGGCTGCTCCCAGGGCTGCCTCTGCATTGTGCTCCTGTTCAGCACCCCTGACTCTATCAGATACCTGCTATCATTTTCTTTCCTTCCACTGGGCTTTGATACTAACTTTGAATCTTCATTGTTTGTGAAAAGGATGAAGAGAGACATCTCTTGAGGTTTAGATGCAGCTCCCCACATATGGGTGCTGTAGTGCTGGCAGTGTGTGGGATTTCTCCTCTTACATCTTTTGTATCTCCAGTTAGGCAGACTGCAGACAGGGATATCTAGTTCACCCAGTACTGAGGTATCATTAAATGGCTCCTTGTTCAATGCACACGTCTGAAGGTGATAGGATGTCTTGCTTCAAGACAACATAACAATTGCTTTGAGCTGTCTGAAGGTACACACCATTTCCAAACTAACATTTAAATCTTACCTGGAGAGATAAATTAAAAATACAAGTCAGTACAGTGTATTTTAAATGAATACCTGTGAAAGAAACACTTGAAATACAAGGCAGTACTTAACCCCTGCTATATCAGAATCACAACACTGCCAGAAAGCTGCTCTAAAGATGCAAAGAAAGAAGCTGGAGGTCAGTCCTGAATAAATGTGGTTGGCAGGCAGGGAGTAGGGGAGTAAAGGGCTGTGACACTGGTTTAACAGGGGAAGGAACCACTGCAGGTGGTGGGGAGCTGAGGTTCACCAGGGCTGAAGTGGGGCTGTTTCAGCCAGTAATTAGACCTGGATCTGAAGACCACCATGTGTCCTTAGAACTCCTTTTCCCTCTGATTCCTTCAAATATCCCCAGGTAAACCTAGCACAGCTGTGTATCATATAGGGTTCACATCTCAGGTTCTCAGAGTCCCAGATAGAGATCTGGGCTGCCTATTCTGCACTGCATAAACCCCAGGAAATGTCTCCAAGGGACTCAGAAAAGATATTAAGTGCATAAATTTAGCCTGGCGAATACACACTGGCTGAATGCACATATTTAATAAAAGAACAAATTCAACTTTTCCTTTGGCCAAATATGCACTTAGTTCGTGGTTGTTTTTTATTTTTTAGAACACTGGATTTGACAATGGTAGATTTCATGTTTTTTTCTCAAAGCCTTTGACAGTCCACTGTAAGCCTCTAAGTCTACTTTACATAACCACAAGATGACTCAATAAATGTCAGCTAATCTCAGAGTTAAAGATTCACTTCAGGGCCTCAAGGCCCAGAGTTCAGCTCCAAAACCAGCAGCCCATCACAGACCCTCACAGCAACACATTTAACATTTTCTTCTCTACGTTTGTGCCATGGTTTGGGGTTTTCATAGGTGGCCAGACATCATTTGCTATTTGCATTGATGTAGAGGGAGGGAGGTTTCCCTTCTATGTCTGTATTATCCTGCTCCTCCTCATGTCTGCACCTTTCAGAGTTGCAGTCCTGGCCTCTTGATGTGTTCTTCACCAGTTTGCTTGGTACATTTTACCGTCACATTTTTTTCTATTGTGGCTTTGACTGTGGAACTACCACCTTAGAGGATTTGCAGAACCTGTTGTGCCTCTTCCTCCTCTGCGTCCATGTATTTGCAGCTCCTTCACAGCCCCTCCTGCCCTGTGGTCCATGGTCAAAGCACTGCAAGCTGCCCATGCTCCCACTTTCACTTTAGCATGGACTTATATAACACTCATGTGTTCTGGCTCTCTTAGTCCTTTTTTTTTTTTTTTTTTTTTTTTTTTTTTTCCACTCACATGAGAAGAGAAAAAGAAAAATAATATTGGCGAGACTGAGCAAGTGTAAGATATGAGTTTTGGAAGATTTGTATGCCGTTTTGTTTTCTTTTATAATTAAAATAATTGCCCATGTCACACTGCCACCTCAGAGGCAGCTTGCAAGGCCTGAACTGCAGAGCTGTCTGCTCATGAAATATTGCTGCATGTGGACAGACAAGATCCTTGAACCAACTTCTAGCCCTGTTACTGTTTAAACATGGCCCATAAGAGGAAGATGTTTTCAGGATGCTCATTTCTTCTCCCTCCCAGCTCATTCTGAGCAGGGCTAGCGTACATGGCCACAAAGTGCTCGTTATTGTTGATTACCTGATGCTAAGCATGCAAGTGAGGAATCTGTTCCTCTGTAATCAGGACCAGATGAAAAGCTCCCTGACCCGCAGATGTCTGAATAAAACCGTTTGTTCTCGTTCCATGCTGTACCTTGCAGGCGGCTGTGATGACTTGCCCACAAGTCTGGTGCTGCCCTGTGTATAATCAGGGAGCTTCGTTGAGCTAGAAATTAGCCATCTAGAGTATCATCCATCCTCAGCAAAGGCAAGAAGATCTTTATTACATTTAATAGCTGTGTTACTACGTTGTACCGAAATATCTTTAATTGATTACTTCATTTAAGTCATCTTCAATTCAGATTAAGAAAGCCAGCTCTCCAGATGTTAGCTTTGTAGGCTCTCTGTAGGACTTTGATGTTGTGTTTCTCTGTAGCCACTTTCTCTCTGGAAATATGGGACACAACATGATTTGTTTTGAGGAGGAAAAAGGCATTATTCCATTTTCTCCTATGCCTTCACTCACTCCATTTGTGAGATATGGCCCAAGTGGTTACAGAGGTCAATGAATAACCATGGTACATTAACATTTTATGTCAATATTATGTTGTATTGTGACTTGCCAGTAGATGTGAGGAATACAAGTGCTTTTCTTGGTGCCTGACTACTAAGAAGAGGGAGATGCTTGGCTTTTACCTTCATAGGCACAGGAAGGGCTCCTCCTCGTGTGGTTGCTCTGGCAGGTTTGAGGTGTCTCTGGTCTGCTCAGCTGGAGCTCACAGCTCACTTATGGGGCATGAACACAGCTTGCTGTGCCTGGTACATGGGAAGTGTTCCCCAAAACTTGCAGCTCCAGGGGCTGAGAAGCAGACAGACTATTACAGAGTCTCTGTGCCCTTCTCTCAGGATTTCCTATGTCAGTGGGTGTAATAAGACTGTAAAATCTTAAACAATCCTCAAGGAGCTGGTTAATTAAAATAATCCAGTGCTACAGGACTTGATGGCTTGAGACACTTCTCTGAATAAAGCCAGCATTACCAGCAGCAACCCTCTTCATACCATTGTCTGGCCCCAGGGAGAAGGAACAGGAGAGGGAATGCCTTTCAGACACTCCTTTTAACTTTTTCCAATTGCTACTGGATTTTGCATGTGTTTCTTGGGGCATTTGCAGGGGGTGACACATGATGAACGTCACATCCCTAAGATGTAGGCCTGTTGTAGGCAGTGACTAAGGACACTTCCATAGACAACGTGGAAGCGTCATTGGATACTCTGCAGAAAAACATCCACTGCACAAAACCACTCATCAGAGTGACAGGGCACTGACCATCAAGATGCCATCCCAGTGTCACTGAGCTCTGAGGTGGCCTTTCCAAGTCTGGCTGCTACTCTTGGGCAGCAAGGGTGTACCTGAGCTGCCACACAAGTGTTATCTTTGCTTCCTAGAGAAGATGTATAGAGAATTTGACTATGGCACAGTAAGACAGGCACTTCTCACAAGTGCTAACTGCATTCATTATATATTGGTGTTGCTTATTATTTGTGGAGTGCTGGCTTTGTGCTCAGCATTTTAATTAATTCTGACTTCTGTCTCCATGAAGTCTTCCAGGAATATGCCAAAATGGAAAGCAAGAGGTTTTTTGTTAGTGAAGATTAAAAGACGCTGTGAAGTGAAGATGAAAGGACTATTGTCACCCACCATTTCCATTCCAAACACTGTGTTTGGATTTATAACGCGATGCCAAAGAGGCATTTCCATGACCGTGCATAATCACTTGAGGGCAGTACTGGCTGTGCCAGCTGGTGAGAGGGACCCAGTGAAGAAGACATAGATATTCTGGAAATTTCACCTCATTACCTCAGGGCAGGCAGGTGAATGTGACATCAGTGACCTCAGTGTCACGTACCTTCCTCAGCAGCAAAGTTGTCTATTCTGCCTTTCTTGGCTTATTACATCTCTCTCTACCATTTTCTGGAAGCATGACAATTTTGCCCAACAAACTACCATAACTATAAGAAGAGAGACAATACTGCATTGTAGCACTTTTACTTAGGCTCTATTCATGTCTTGTGGGATAGAAAATAATATGGGATTGCCAATGAAGTGCTAATTAACTGTCCACACTTATTTTGCTAATGCTAAAACTAGTTTCTGCCTTGATCCACACTCTGGAGAAGGCAGAAAGGTGACAGGCTCTGACCATGGTTTTCGATTCTGAACTCCAAGGTGGTTTCCAGCTCAAAGCCCTCTTTGGGGTCGGTTGCCATATTTTAGCACGTTCCAGTCTAGAAGCCCAAGTTTCCCCTCATGACTAAGGCACTTAAGCAATATGTCTCCAGACCATTGCACAAAGAAGAAACCATGGACCCAAAGCTGAGTGTGGTGTTTCTCCTGGTAGCCCTATGCTGGGACAGGTTTAGCACCCTGTGGTTTGGGATTTTGCTGGATTGCAAAAGAAAACCAGGATTCGGGTGGTGGAGTCCATGTCATGTCTTCATCCTGGCAAGCCATTTTTGTCTTTCATATTGGTTTCTTTCTCTCCAGATTGGTTCAGTGGGTGTTCATGAGGAATCTGGGGACATCTTTTGTCTATAGGTGACTTTGTGGGTGCACAGATAATGAAGGAATAGGCCACAAAGAGCATTCCATGATTGCCCTTCCCTGGAGTCTCTGCAAGTCCCTGTTTTGGCCAAGCACATTGCTCTGTACATAAGGGTAGGAGGGGGAAGAAGCACATTTCAAGAACGGATTACTCTGTGCCTGAGAAATGCTTTGCATAGCTCTGAAAGAGAGAAATTGACAGAAATTCTTCATCCCATGAAAAGCCCTCGAGGTCCAGCTCAGATGTTTGGGTATTGCCCCCACCCTTTCCTTTTCTAAGTAGAACCAAGTGTCATATTTTCTGAAAATAGCAAATGTCAGCTAGAAATTCAGGCTATTTATGTCCAAAGTAATATATTTTTAGTTTAAAAGGTACTACTTGGCATAGCTCAAGGAAGCAGGGGTATTTCTATTTTTTTTAATAAAATGAATAAGCTAACTTAATTCTAGCTGTTTAAATTAGAATTTACAAAATCTCAGAGGATGATAATTTAGACCTTTAAAATTCACCTTTTTAAAGTCTCAGAGGAACCCTAAGCATATATAATGTTTGCTCTGTAATAGCTCTGTGTACTTTTACCTGAGTCATCTTCCCCCTGCTTGCAGCGCTCGTTGTTTACTTACACCAAACCACCAGGCTCAGGGGAAGGCTCTGCCGTAAGCAAACCCCACGTGGTTGGGGCTGCAGCACACTCGCTTCTGGGGGGCCTGAGCTGCGTCACTTCTCCCCCCCGGTAAACAGAGAGAGACAAAGTAAATGGCAACAGGCTCAGGGGGTTAAAAGGAAAAGGACACTTGTCATCCCTGTGTCAGCATCAGGCTTCCCTACAAAACCACAATTTTCTATGTTGTTTCCTGTGACTTTAAAAAAGGCGTTTGCTGATCAACTTGTTCAGAAATTAACAAATCCTTCTGCAAATGGAGAAAGTGATGATTTTAGGAGACTAAAGTCCCGTGTAAAGTGACATTTGGCTACTGGTTGTAGCACCAGCTCAATTACAATCTGATACCTACAGCACTTATCTCACCAGCAACTAAATGCATGGCCTGCTGTGACCGACTCAAGGAGTCATAACTGGCCTCAGAAAATTCAGGAGAAAACATCTGGGGGGGTCCTGTGGCTCGGAGGGTGACCCAGGCAAAATGCAGAGAGCTTTGAGCCCCCTGAGCTGTGGTTTTTGCAAGCGGGGTGAAGCAGAGAGGCAGGCGGTGTCGGCTGCTGGCAGAGGCAGAAGGTCAGACCCAGCTGGGATAGGCACCAGTGGGAGGATGCCCTGGCTTTGCTGACACCATGGAGCAGAGCAGGGGGAGGCAGGTTTCCAGAGGACGGGTGGGACAGCAGCACTCTTCATGGTGGTAATGTTAGCAGATTTTGCAGGGTCATCTCCTCTAATGAACACTCTTGCTTTTATGGTCTGTAAGTGGTTCTGCTTCACCTTACTTAATAAACTAACATTTCCACAGCACTTGTTGACAAAGTATTCAAGTACCTCCATGTAGGATTAAAAGGCTTTCAAACAACACAGTCGATTTAATTTGATTTTGACCTACTGAGCAGACTCAGCAGGACATCAGTGCAGGTAAAAGCAGTAAACAGCATCCCCAGAGTTTGCCACCAGTGTTGGAGAGAGCAGGTTTCTGTGCTGGAGACTTGAACTCCCCACGCCTGCCTGGGCTGCTGTGCTTTGGGCAGCCTGGGAGGGCAGCTCTTCACCCAGCCATGGCTAAATGTGGGCACCAAAATGAAATAGAACCCATGCAGTGAACTTAAAACAGGCAGCAGCAATGTTCAGATGGATAATGGACCTGGTAACATAAAAAATAAATCCTCTTCTGATCTTCCTGGAGCCCTGGCAGTGCCATGGATGGAGTGGATGGCTCAGGTCCTGTCTTCAGCTAGTGTTCGGAAGCTTCACTACAACCCTGAGGTTTAAAGGCGTTGCAGGGTAGCTCTAAACCACACTTGCTTGGTCCTCATAGGCCTCCAAACATCTGGGCTGCAGATCAGCGTATGAAGTAACTATGCAAAAAGCTCTGGCTTTCCAGCCTTGGTGAACAGATAAGAGTAAAGGTCGACGAACTCAGGCTGAGCTGGAGCAAGGAAGAGTGAATTCCAGTGCCGAGGGCTCTCCGCTCACTGCCCCGGCTCCAGCTGCCAAGCATTTAAACCCACAGGCTGTGAGCAAGAGATGGCACGTACAATATGAGAAGTGGCCAAGTTTATTTAATATGTTGGCTTTTCCATTGCTCTTAGCACTGTTATCAGAACACTTGATTTAGTTACATGGAGCAACGTGGAAAAATACTGGTAAGCATAAAATGAAAAAGCTACTTCCAAGAACAAATTAACTATTAGACCCCTTGCATTTCTGGAAATCTAATAAGGCCCTGCTTACCTATAGGACTGATTCAGTTAGAAGTACGCTCAGCTTCATCTTTTACATACATATTGCTCAAAAGGCCTTGGGGCAGGAAAATATGAGGTCATCTTGCCAGGATGCCAGCGCTGATAGCATGAGGCGTTTTGAGCTGGCTGCACAAAGGCTCAGTTGCAGCTCCCACGTGGCAGATGTGAAATGTGCAACGCTGGTGTGGTTGGGGTCTGGGATGGGACCGCTTGGAAGATGAGCTAACCAGGTCTCCCATATAGGATAGCTCAGCTTCTGGGAAATCCCAAACAAGACGGCTGGTGTGGCAAACCCTGCAGAGTGTGGCCTAGCTGGGTTCTGCAGAGCTCCCCATGCTCATCTCATGTTGGGCTGCAGGAGGGTTTGTTATGACAGGCACTGCCCAGAGCATCCCGATGGGCATCCCCGAGGCCTGGCAGCCGGCCTGGTCCATGCACTTTGCCAAAGAGCAAGGCTTGCCATGTAGAGGAAAGGGCTAATTTCATGGGGATTGAAACGGATAAATTAGATGTGCTTCCTGCAGCCACCCACCAAGCTTTCCTGCTGTGGTTGCTTTTATAGTCAGTGCAGCGTGCCAGCATAGTGCTGGGGACCCATGGGCTCATGCCAAAACTGTCTACGACATGAGAATGAGCTACGAGCAACTCCTTGCTCATTTTGTCCCGAACCTTTATATAACCAGGATGGGAAACAGCTGCTCACTGGGAGCTTCTCAGGCTATAGTATTCTGCATAGGCCCAGCACAATTTCCTACCTTCATTTTATCTGCTGCTCTTAGACCCTATGTGCCCTGCCCTGCACCCTGGCCTGCATTTTTGCATTAGTAGAGTGAAATCCTGCTTCTTCACCTTTTCTTCCTCACACTGTTCTTCCCCACTTATCCGTGCTGCTCCCCTTGTTGCCAGCTCTGGCAGCACTCCGATTACAGAGTAAGCCAATTCAACTCACCAAAACAGCAGAGGGTTAAGTCAGCAGAACAGGGGAAGGAGGAACGTGCAGCTGGAAATGGGTGCAGGCAGAAAGGGAACCAGAAAAGAGGAGAGCAGGGAAAGATTGCTCCTTTCTGTGGCAGCCAGACCTCCAAGCAGCAGCAGCTGCAGCATTAGTCTTGTCTGGGGACTCTCCAGCATAAGCAAGCCCAGCAGATTCAGGCATGATTCTTTCCAGAAGCTGCTGGTGGAGTTGGTCTCATGGTTTGGACCATGTGCAGAAACATCACACATTTAAAGAACGATGTTTTAGTGGTGGTTGGTTGAACAATGCAGTGCAACGAGAAGGCCATGCTTGGGAAAGCATCCATTTTGCAAGTTCTGCCTCTCTCTGAGTGCTTTTCCTCCAGAGGGAAGATTCATGGCTAGAAGAGGAAATTTAAAACTGTCAGGCATGGCAGAATTCAAACTGGTCTTTCAACTTGCTGGGCCAGCTGAGCAAGAGCCTTGCACACCAGTATTTCAAGACCTTTGGAAGGATTTTCCTTTTCAGGAGGCAAGCTACCTAACCCCAAAAGATGATTCCTCCCTGTGAACAGGAAAGTTAGAAAGTCATTTGAGATCACTCCCCCAAGCACTGTGTGCAACCTGCACAGTGCAAAGGCCAGCAAGGCAGGAGGCAGAACGTCAGTCTGCAGACATTTGCTATGAAACGTAAGACAAAAAGAAGTGACATTCCCAAAACGTTTCTGAAAGAAAGCCAGGGGTGACTGCACCAGCCTGCTATGGTGTGCTGGCACTCAAGGCTGATATTTGATGCTGCCTGAGTTTCCTTCTCCTCTGCTCAGGTGTATTTCATCATCGGGCGAGGGCCACCCGGGAGGAGGAAGATGATGTCAGCATACCAGGGCTGGGTGGGAGCTGTGAATGCTTACCTGCAAAGAATCACAAGATGACTAGGTAAAACAGAAAGAATTCAAATAAAAGTATATGAGGGTGATGGAAAATGAAAATTTAATCTTATGCTTTTTTTCCTGATTTTTTTCCCCTACTAAATTCCTTTGACTGTTGAGGTACAAACATAGCATTACCTGAATTGACTCAAAGTGGCTCAAAGCTCTCAGGGTCCTGAAGGGCAAAGGAGCTGCACAGTAGTTTAAAACAAACTAACACTTTCATGGGATTTGTTTCTGTCTATGTCATGAAGGAGTTTTTCCTTGAGAGGAGATGAAGCATCTCCAGTGTTGTGCAAACCTTCAATATTCACCATGGCTTGGGAAGTATGTGTAGGACAGATCTCAGGCTCAGCAAAGAAGCAGCAGTAATGGCTATTGTTAACATGAGGCTGCAGCCAACCCACCTTAAGATATTATTGATCCCTGAGCACCTCTTCCCCTTCTTTCCTACCAGGAAGCTCCCCAGCCCAA
Source organism: Aythya marila (assembly GCF_965140915.1). Classification (NCBI taxonomy): domain Eukaryota; kingdom Metazoa; phylum Chordata; class Aves; order Anseriformes; family Anatidae; genus Aythya; species Aythya marila. Next base: position 20,425,650 of record NC_139042.1, on the reverse strand, counting down.
GTGTGGGCCTGGTCCACAGCTCCATGCTCTGTTGCTCCAATGTGAGCCAGTTCATCTCATGGGCTCCAGCAAACTGATCAGGAAAAAAGTGAAAAAAGTGAACCATCTTCTGTCACCAAGCAAACTGAATTGCTCCATTACACTGTCAAAGGAGCAGCAGAACCCCTTAACCCTGTTCACCTGTAGCCTGGACAACATCTCTAGGGGTGCAGCCAGCTATTATATTTAAGCTAGTTTAAAACTACTGCCCAAAAGAGCCATGCAGCCCCCCTCCCCTTCCCACTGGACTGCTCACCTGCCACTTTCCTTGGAGCAGTGCTGATGCTTGCTTTGACTTGGTGGTGAGCAGTTAAGGGGTTAAGGGGTTAGAATGAGGGAAAACAACCCACCAGGAAGAAAATGAAGATTTTTCTGTTCAATGAGTAAGATAAATCAGCTAATGGAGGAGTCAGACAAGCGCCAGCTCCAGTCTGATGGGATTGGAAGAGGCAGCTGCTATTAGTGCAGCACAGCCTCGCTGCAGAAGAGCTGTCGGCAGCAAAGATGTTGCACTTGTGTTCCAGGGTGAACACAGAGAGCCTGCCTCTTCAGGCTCACATATCTATTTGCTGTAGCTGATATATCCATCACCGTGGTACTTAGGGCCCAGACTCAATAAAGCTCAATCGGGAAATACCAGGGTACTTTTCTGAATGCCATGCTGAGCAAGGGTACGTGTACAAAGTCAGGACAGCTTGAACCAGTGAAATAACCACAAAATGAGCTCGGTTCACTGGTCTGGTTCATGTAAGGTTATCCTTTCAAAGCAAAAGAAATGTTATTTCAGCTCTTGTATGAACAGGCCACAAACCTTGTTTTCTCTTGTTGTGTGCTTTTATTTTGCATTTCATCTTTCAAGTATTTTGGGGCTTTTTAACAGACAGCCTTTAGGATGGTATCCTCCTGCACTGAGTAGGATCCTGCAGAATTTACTCAGTAAAACCCAATTCACTTTCAGGTCAGTGCTGAAAGGGAAAGGGGTGCTCTGACAACCTGTTGCACCTTTCCACCACTCTTCAAACAGTATTCGAGACCCCACAGCCAGATGCAACTCAATATTGCACTCTGTAGGACAGTTCAAGGGCGTCTATAGAGAGCTCACGACTTGGCATTAGGAGATCTCTAGTTTCCCTTGTTGCCTCTGCTTTGTTTCCTCTTTTATGGCCAGGACAGCGAGCCAATTACACTTCCACTTCCCACCCCACTGGGCGACCTCCCACCAACCAGGTCACCGTGCATAGCGATGTAAATAGGTGTCCATACGTGGCATGAATAATGAAGCCTTCAAAATCTCGCTGGAAATCCATTGTCACACAAAACGGGCCATAGAGATAAGGAACAGGTAATCGGGAGCAGTCTTTTACTCTCTGCACTTCCCCATAAATGCCAGCCAGGATTCAGGAAGGATTAAGTGTTTCTACAGGAACCAGAGCATTTGCAAACACTGCACTAAACAGCTGCTAATGTTTTGTGCAGGCAGCTCAGGCCACAGCCCACTGCTTGGGTTCATTTACTCTTTTGCTTCCCAAAACATCACTGTGAAAGGGTGCAGGACTTCCCCGAGGTCTCTGATATAAGTGTAGCACTTTGCCTCCAAGAGCAGTCCCAGCAAGTGGGATTTTGCAGCTTTTTTCTGTTATCTCACGGAATCCTGGGGCTGATGGTGCCTAATTGCTACTATTCCAAATTATCTATGTATGATAAAAGAGTCTAATTATGATTTAATTTCTGAGTAAACAGCCCGAGCAGGGTATCATCCCAACCTAGGCAAAATCAGATTCTGAAGAACAATTCTAACCAGACTTCGTACAAACTGTATTGTGTAGAGTTACCAGGAAAGGTCTTGATAGAGTCTTGCTAAAAATAATTCATAGGATGTTTTTGTTTTTGTTTTCCCAGTTAATGCTTATTTCATGAAAACTGTTTCAATTTACAAAGGCGGAGAGACTTGAGTACTTACTGCTGACAGAGCTTTTGTTTGGTATGCACAGTACAGAAATATAAGTGGTTTGCTTGTGCATTTTTGCTAGATGGTAATATGCTATTCAAGGCTGAGTTTGTGAAGACTGATGTTACACACCCTGTGCGGAGGATCACAAGCACTGTGCTCAGTTACCTCCTGCAACAGACTGCGCCCAGCTAACTGGTACTCCTCAGGGATTTACACAATTGTAACACAACAGCATTGCAGTCTGGGGATAAGGAAACAGTGTTCTCCTGCTTCTCTGAGACAGCATAGGGATGGAAAGGCTTAGAAGGGCATTTAATATTTGATATAACCCATTGTAGCTGGGGGCTGCTGTCCTGCAGTGCCCACCCACCCGCCTGCATGCCCCAGCTTTGCAGGCAGCAGTTGCACAACCACAGCAGCGGCAGCTGCATGGGGCTGGTGGAATGGAAAATTACGGCTCTTTGGTGGGTTGGTTTTCAAGTGGGTCAGCTACAAGAGCTGCCTCGGTGGCCCAAACGCAGGCATGGTGCAATGCAAATGTAGGCAGCAGCAGGGGACACGGAAAAGACAAGGGTCACCCCACTCACTGCCTATAGCACACAGCTAACAGCTGCAGGGTCAAACAGCTCCAGCAGCAAGGCCAAAGAAGACCCGGCCAGCATTGAAGGTCCCGTGCATCACCTTGGTCCCACCAGAGCTCCTGAAAGTGTTTTACGTACCCAGTAAGTGTAATTTACACTGCAGCTTTTTTTTTTTTTTTTTTTTTTTTTTTTTTTTTCTGTTTCTTTTTGTGCCATAGCTTTATACTTTTCATAACGCCTGCTCTTTTCTTGAAGCAATTATAACACTTAAAATAACACTCGTGTATTTGGTACCAAGCCAGAACATTTTCTGAAGATAGTTTGAGAAATAATACACAGTGGTGCTTATTTTAAGAATCAATGCTTTAAAAAGTGTAATGAAACCTCTGCAAAGGGACAAGACTTCCAAAATCACAAGAAGGGAGTGCATATTTGCACTTTCTCTTTTCTTTCTCTCTTCTCTTCCCAAGAATTTTCCCATTGCAGTGACAGCTCAGGAAATGACTGATGATCCTCAGCTACCCTTCAGCTGCTGGTGGCAAGGAAAAAGATGTGGATGAAGATTTGGGGGGATTGCTTGGGTGTTGGGGGGGGGGAAGGTTACGGTCAGTTGTCATCAATCTCAAGGCTGGAGGAAAAGGGGTTATAGCTTCCAGAATGGTAGATCTCGCACTGTGTGCTGCTCTGTTGTTTCCAAACTTGAGCACGGATTTAATTTTGCTGAAAGACAAGTAGTTCTCAGTAAAAAAGTACAGAATTGAGCTCTTAAAGAGGTCTGTGAGTAAGGCAGTTCTCAGAAGGCAAGGCTGAGTTAAAGCACCATAGGTAAAGCTCATCTCAGCTCCAGGTGTCAAGGTCCACCCTGTGTTACTTTAACCTCCCCACATCCCCACTCATTTGCAACTGGGGTCAAAACAAAGCCCAGCTGGACAGCCTGGATGCACGTAGGCTGCCAGCCTGCTCCCCAGCCCCAAAAACCAGCAAAGGGGCTAGAAACCTACGTGCAGAGCTGTGTGGGAAGGCCATGTAAGGGGATGCATTAAAACCCGCGTGATCCCTGCAGCACAATTCTCTTTTCTTTCTCTTCTCTCTGTTGCTGGAGACTAAAGAGCTCATCTCCACAGGGCTTGTCTCCATCAGGCTCATCTCCATAGGGCTTTTCTCCATAGGGCTGAGGAAGCAGAGTCTTCCATGGGCTCCATTTCTTTCTGTTATTTCCCCCAGGATCTGTTGTAGATTTGTAAGCTTTATAGGAGAATTTTAACATGGTTTGAGCATCTTTGGAGGAAGATGATAAATACATGGGAATAAATTAGAGGAAAATCCAAAACATTTTGTGACTTCCTTACCAGTTCCTGAAGTTTCGTTTCACTTGTGCATTAGAAATGGGCTGTTTATCAGAGTAATAGACTTTTTCCTTCTTCTGGGTAATAATACACTTCCTTCACAGGCTTGTGAAAGTCCGTAATGTTAACTGCTGCAATTAAACAAGCCCTTGGTCTGGGTGTGAAGTATCTGGTATATAAACATTCACTCTCTTTATTTCTTCCTTAGACAAATAAAACCACATGAACCAGCATGCTGCAGGCTGGGTAAATCTCACTGGGAGCTGTTTTATGCAGATGGCTTCTGAGAGGGGCAAAAAACTTCAGTGTGGTTTCTATGTCAACAACTGGCAGGAGTGGGGTATTTTGCTTGAGGATGCACGTCTCCAGAAGGCTGCGGGAGGATTTATGGAGCGTGCAGTGCTGACACTCACCCAGCTGTCCCTCCTGCCAGGCCGGGGGGGGGGGGTGCAGGTCCCTGAGCAGCACAGAGGGGCTGGAGGGGCTTGGGGGAAGCTACAGCATCTCTGCTGTCCTCTGTGCTGGGTGCTCCATCCAGGATCCTTGGTTGGTTTTGGAGGGAAAGGTTTGTCTGTGCAAGAGTCTGCTGTGTTTTCTGACAAGTCTGCAGAGAGGTAAGATGGATGTTTTCTCTAATGGGTTCCCTTTTCTGCTCTTTTTTTCCCCCTTCGGTCCCTAAGTTACAAACCCTCACTCACATCCTGCCGCGTCCACCAGCTTCTGCATGCTGGGCACTGCTGCTGTGTGTCCCCAAAGCAGCCTTATTTTGGGAACTTATGACAGTCACCGAGGGGAGGTCGGTGCTGCCTGGGACACAAGCAGGGGTGTTGGGGATGCCCCTGGGTTGAGCACAGAGGCTGCTCCTTGTGGATGCTCCCCAGCCCCTCTCCCAGGCAGCTCTCTGGTTTCAGGCACCAGTTTACCCACGGGATTTTGGAATCCATCACACAAGCACATTTTTTTGCAGTGGAAGTGAAGCCAGTGTGTAGCATTTTCTGCTTCATTTACACCCACAAGCTCTCAGTCTTACAAAGCCACTGCCTCCTCGGCTCCTGTTCCTGGCATCGCTCTTTGCAGGGACACATGGGGCCTCGCACATCAGGCCACAGAAAAATCCGGCTCTGGGCTCCTGTAGGAAAAGAGCAGCTGTGTGGAAAGATCAATAAACACGACCAGTTGCTCCAAGAGTCATAAAATTGAAAGACTCGGCAGAAGAAAATGTGTGGCAGGGGACCCCGGCTCCAGACACGGCGGGAGAAGTCCTGGGAAATGCAGTAATTAAGGGGAGGCCTCAGACGTGCTTTGAGTCAGTGCTTCCACACATAAAAATATTTGTTTTAGGAGAGGAAACCAGAAGGGTAGGAGCAAATACTTACCTATGCAAAAGGAAAGCTTGTTTATGCTTCATACATTGGAGAAATTGTTCGTGTGTGGTTAATCCGTGTGGAAACGCAACATTTGCAGCGCTGCCAAGTGACTCAGGTGAGCTGCTAATTGCTGGCTCACCCAGGGAGGTTGAAGTGTCTGGGGCTGCTTTGGTTTGCTTCACTCTCTTTATCCACAAAAAAAAAAAAAAAAAAAAAAAAAAAAAAAAAAAAAAAAGAGAGAGAGAGAAAGAGAGAGAGAGAGAGAGAAAGAAAACCTACAAATCTTACTGTTCCAGTGAAGTTTTCTTCTTTCTACCCACTTTTTCCATGTAGGTTTTTGCTCCTTTGCTTAATCTGCGTGTTTCCTCCAGTTTTTCCATAGCACAGAGGACAGCATAATCCTTTCTTATGGGATTTCCTAGCTCACTGGCCCTCACCTCTCCATCCCCACCAGAGCCCCCCTGTCCTCATGGCAGCTCTTCCCTCCCACTGTCTTGCCCTCTGCAGCCTCTTCTGCTGTGGTCATCCTTCCCCGTCGCTCACATCTACCCCAGCCTGGTCCAGTCCTGCTCTCCTACCCCAAATCCCTCTGGATGCTCTCGTGCTCACCTTTGCCTTGCTCTGCCACCACTCTGGGGACCTTCATTCTCCCTTAGAATGAATTTTCAGAGGGTCAAAGGGTGAGAGTCCACAGCCCCTCACAGTGTAACGTCATGTTGAGTGTCAGGACCTTCAGTAGAAACCTGCAGTCCAGCAAAGATGTCTGTATCATGTGTTGTGTCACTACAACTACCTTCATAGTGCGATGATCTGGGCTAAATTCCCTGTGCTGAGTGCTCTGCTCTTAGTCTGTTCCACAGACTTTGGCTCATACAGGTTCACATCCAAAGCCCATTGAATTCCCATTCCTTTCAGTGGGCTTCTGCTCTGCCTCATCATGGCAATTAAAGAACCATGCAATGGTTTGGGATGGAAGGGACCTTAAAGGCCACCCAGTTCCAGCCCCCTGCCATGAGCAGGGACACCTCCCACCACACCAGGTTGCCCAAAGCCCCATCCAGCCTGGCCTTGAGCACCTCCAGGGATGGGGCATCCACAGCTTCTCTGGACAGCCTGTGCTGGGGCCTCACAGTAAAGAATTCAATTTCACAGATAAGAGCCACAGGATCTTTCAGATTCTTTGATTCTGCTTCAAATGAGTCTTAGATTCTCCTAAAATAGACCTTACTGCTAGGCAGTATCTTCACTGGTGTGTTCCCTTTGGGACTGGAGAGTGCCAGGCAGTGTTTGGGTACCTACTTTCTCATAACATGTTCTCTCCCTTCCCTGGTAAGTGTGAACCGTGTCACTGTGGGGTGCTGCAGTGACAGGTTGCTGAGTGCTGCATCACTGTATAGGGTTGGACTGAACCAAAAGTCCTTTTATACCTGTGTGCTGCAAACTGCCTGTCCTCCTGGGTGTCAAAAGGGCAATGCTACCTGAGCCCTGTGTGCTTTGACCCCCAGCTGACTCCTTACAGCAGCACTGTACTCACAAACGCGGTTTCCTAAGGAACTGGTCCAGCCCTGCTCAGCTTGGAGAGCAGCATTTCTGTTCCCTGCTTGTACTAGATGGACCCTGACACAGCCTAAAGCAAAGGAAGCACATGAAGTTCTTGATTAAGAATTACTGCCATTGATGTCATTCATGGATGAAGACTCTGGGTCTGTGTTTAATCAAACAAGGTTGGAAATACCATAGGAAAGGTTACCTTCAGCTCTAGTTTTATTCATTTATTTATATATTTTAGGGATTAGAGAGACCATGCTGCTATTCAACATATATTTGCAGTGATTGTACAAGACCACATGCTCTGAACATGAACGTGACTGCTTGTGAACCTGGGGTGAAGCAGAAGTGAATCAAGTAACAAACAAGTCTCTCAGCCCTGACACTGGTGTTAGAACCCAGACCAGTGATGAGACATCCAGATCTAACTGGAAAGATGACAGCCAAGTGTGGATGTGTGTCACATTCTTATCTAGTTTCCTGACTGGAGTATGTGAATTCTGGAAAGGTGTAGGGGAGCCATAGGATTCTGCCTATAAACAAGGTTTTTGTCTCATGTGTAGGATGGGCTATGCCTCCCTAAAATCTGGGGCTTGCTGCGTGTCCATAATGTATCACTTACTATGTGCAAGATGTGCATGCGCATATTTCTAAAGACACAGCTCTTCAGTTATATGCCCAGCTGCTCAGGGAGAGATGGGCACCAGGATTTTCTTGTAGCCTTTGTAAGTCTCTTCCAAACTCTCTTGCCTTTCAGTGGATTAGTACAATCAAGAAGCAAATCTCAAATGAATGAAGAACAATCAAACTTGTCAAAGTGGTGAGTGGCTAATTGGTACTTGTCGACATTCTTCCAATTTGCAATATCATTCCTGCTGGTAGCATTGAGTCATCTGCTCTCAGAGGGGCCACAAATCTTGCTGGAGACTTTTGTACTTAATTCTGCATTTTTGTTTCTCCTCTCATAAGGATACTAACAAATTGTCCTATAGGGCTTGAAAAGAACATCAACAATTTACTGTATCTGTTAGCATTCCCTGTTTCTTGTGCATTTTTTGTCATCTAAATATAACTGCCCTTTACATTCCGATACATAAACACAAGGAGCAGTATAATTTGACAGTCCTTGATACCACTCTCTCTGCATACTCCATTTCCACAGCCCTAAAAGGACATAAGCAGAACTCACTTCCAAGGGTTTACAAAGCAGTTGTGATAAACAGTCTGTTATTCGGATAAAAAGTTGATGAGTTGCATGAATATTTTCAGATGGAATGCTTAAAGGGAAGGGAAGAAAGGGCAACAATTTATGCTTAGAAACACTTAAGGGGCCATATCAGAAATATTTGTATTCTGTGAGTCTTTTTGTATTGTTATTGTAAGCAAATGAAGATATTTTATTTTTATCTGTTCCCTGCTCAATTAAGGATTTCAAATCTCAGAATTACTCTCTCTCTATATATATATATAGTACTATATATATATATATATATATATATATATATATATATATATATATATAAAGTACTAGTTATGCAATTGCTGACCGTCAGACAGGTGATCCAGAAGTTTTGTATCTCATGAAATGGTGTTACTGTAGTCTATTCAAAGCACACATAACAGTCAAAGACATAAGTACTGGGTGAGTTTGTGGGAAGATGAAGTCTCCCAGAGACAAACACCCTAAAGCTTTTCCTGTCTGCTGTGGCACAAAAGACTGTTGCACTTCTCTGTGTCCTAGCTGAGGTCTGTGAGCTGAACTTGGAAAAGGCTCTAGATGTTTTTAATCAGAGGATTTTAACAAGCTTCCCACCTAGATGGGAATTCAGTGAGGCTGTTTACATCTGTGGGTGAGCTTCTGTGGCAGTACAGCGCAGCAACAGCTATCTTCGTGTGCTCTGTGAAACGCAGGCAGCATCTGAATGGCAGCTGTGTAATGAATCAGCTTCACAGGAGCAGGCTCAGCACCCTTTGCTGCAAACCCATCATCAAGGAAATTGGTGTCAGCTTTGCACTGTTGGGGCAGCAGCTAGAGTGCTCATAGACAAGACTTCTGGTTCTATAAGGCAATATGTTCAAAGCTTAGCACGACTGTGCAAGTCTCTACCCTATAAAACCAGCAGCCCAAATTGTAGAACCTGAACCATGAAAATGTTATTTAAAGTCCTGATCTGATTTAGATTTAAGCAAAACACCTGGAATAATGGATCAACTGGTAAAGTGAAGCAAAAAGAAAAATCACATGAATTCTAATCTGCTGACATCAATATTTTATTTCTGAGGTGACAGGCTCATCACTGCGTACAGCTTCAGTAGCTGGCACCACTTATTAAAACAATATAGATTTTTTTTCCTGCAGAAAATTGAGAGACAGTTTTCCCCTGGAATATTGTTGAATTGCAAAATACTGAGACAAGTCTGGAGTCAGGGGATGAGCCTGGCTCATGTCACGGATGGTTAGGACTTCGCTGTAATAACCTAAGAATGCTTTGGTGGATAATTATATACACACAAGTGCACACGCTCACGCACACACACACACACACATGATTTTAATGATGAACACAGGGTAGGTGTACTAGGTAGGTAATGAAAATGCGAAGTGTACCGTGGTATATTGGTTGTAAGCCTTTCTTATATGAATTTCCCCAAGGCAAAGTTTTAATAGCTGCTGTGTGTTAAACCATATGTGTGCGAAGAGAGGTGTAACCGTAGAGCTCTGTGTGTTAGCAGTGCCTGTGTTGGGCGAGGTAGATGCTGGAACAGCAGAAGGTTTTTTGGCTTTCTGGGTGTATTTGCAGCCTTTTCCCATTAACTTTGGTGAAGAAAAGACAAAATTGATTCTCTGGGCCATCAGCTGAGACACATCAACCATCTGTAAGCTTTGGGGATCTTGCTTCAGATGAAAATGCCAGGCTGAGAAGCTATAGTGCAGAGGACAATTGAAAGTCTTTCTCTGGAGAAGAAGTATCTGATGGTGACGAAGGGCTAGGTGTTACCTTTGGAAAAGAGTCCACGGAGTACAAATCAGAGAAAAATGCTGAACTCCCCCCTGGAGGGATTTCTCAGTAAGGGAGCAGGCAAGAAGGTAAGCTGGCCGTGTTTCAGAATATGTCATCTCTATCATGCTTTTTTTCTAAAAATTTGCTCTACAGTAAGCATGTTCTGTGCTACTGACTTGTGGTCTGCAGCTCCTTGCAGAGAACTGAGCTCTTCAGCTTCAAGGCAGGGAGAAGGGATCACAACACATCATTTTTTCCTCCTCCGGGATCCCTGTTTTATCCCTAAAGTTGCATAACCTTCCTTTTTTATACTTCCTTCCAGTCATCTACTTCTTTAGGATAAGTAATTCTGCTTCACCTGGGGCGAAGCTTTCCAGCTTTCTGTCAGCCAGGCTTGCTTTCAGATCTGTGTGTAAAAACCCACCCAGTTCAGAGTCAGCCTGAATGAAGAGTCACTTAATTGCCCAGGCAACCCTCCCCCTCCTTTTTAAATTAAGCATCATGTTTTCTTGTCTTCAGTCACACGGTATTAGCCTGTACTTGAGACACTCATTAATCATCCTTGCTAATGCACATGAAATGTCTCATTTTGGTTAATACTGTGTTCTGGGGCAGAGATGGTCCTTTGTGTTGTTTGGTCTTTTGAGAATTGGGTTTTGCTGCTGGTCTCAAAATATTAACGCTGCATGTAAGTATGTGGTCCTGGAGGAGTTCTGCTCGTACTAATGGGATTACCTTCATGGGAAATAAAACGGCGTGCACAACTGAACTCCAAATTTCTATCAGTCAAATGCAATAGTGGTTCAACAGCAACACATAGCATGGCTTGCTTTTTCTCCCCAAAATGTCACTACATGAAGCCATGCTAACAGATAATAATATGCATTATTGTGATTTAAAAAAAAAAAAAAAAAAAAAAAAGAGTTATCTGTTACACAATTTTAAGGCAGCTCAAAGTGGTAAAGGAATGCAAATTTCAACAGCCAGTCTGTTGAACAAACAAAGTCTCCTCAATCTGTATGTACTTATACTGCTGGCACACAGTGCCCGATTAACAAGGAAAACACCTCCATCGTTACAAAGAATTAAATGTCTGAGATATGACATCATTTAACCTTCCCCTGCCTCTTTGCTTTCTTTGTCTCCCTGGTGGGAAACTGGAAGGGAAGAAGGCCATTATATGTATTGCTAATGAAAAACATCAAAAAGTTTCTGAAAATGTGTCATTATCTAAGATCTCCATTCATTTGGTTGACTTTTTTTGATTTTTGGCTTGATTTTTGAACCAACGCAGCATCTTGGTATTGCTCACCACAGGTTCTGTAGCAGCCTTGGATTGTGAATTGGAATAAATTTTGAACATGTTTTATGAGAAAGGAAAATGGGAATATTATGAATCCAAGTAGGATGACCATAATTGGAGGCACAACTGTGCCAAAGAGCTTGATTTCATTATTCATTGGCTTTAATGGTCTTACACTTGAAGACAATGGCACGTGTTTCTACTGATCTGCTGTATACAATCCAGCATATGTTCTGATTTGTGTGCAGACCACACTGTGCTGTTAGGAGGATGGCAGCAAGAGATAACTTTATAGCAGAGTGGTGTAAGTGAAGGGCAAGTCTGGCAAGATAAATGAAAAGTTGTAGAAGACAATGAGATCTGAGAAAGGGAAAGGACATGGCTGTTGAAAGCTAAATGGATAGGCTGAAAATGGAGACTGTCCAACAATCACAAGTGGTATGACAGAGAATAGCTGAGGTTTTGCCTCCTGGAAGGCATACTATAAAGTTTTCAAACCTGCTTTATCAAGGCACTGTGATATAGTTTCATAGACAGAGAGTTATATTTGGCATTTCTACATTTTGTCATATTCCTTTGTGCTATGCAAGCGCTTAATGCTCCCAGAAAATATTGCATATGATTCACTGTGTTAAACAAATTCAGGAGCACTTTAAGCACACTGCAGTCTTGCTTTGCCTCTACACGGGGCTTGCCATATGTACGCTCCTGGCAAACAGCATTGATTTTTGGAGGTTCTCTTTCCCAGTGTTGTGTGCACAGGTAGCATCAAGTAAGAGTTAATTTGGTGTTCAAGAACCAGCTGCTCCATTTCTTTCCTTCATCCAAACTATCCCATTGGATTGGGCCATTGCACTCTCATTGAAAATGATCTCAGTTTGCCTAGTAGGCATCAGCTGCATAGTGTTCGATTTAATAAGTAATTCATTCATTCTTTATCTTGGTCAGCTTTCTTAATTTCTTTTCTTGATGAGATTAAGGAGTAGATATTTTCATAAATTAATCATTCCAGCATTTTGCATTTTACTTGTATTCTATAGCTCTAGATCAGGCTTTCTGGCACTGCTCACATGTTCCAAAGTTCTTTTCTTTCATCTCTCTTACATTTCCTGTGATGAGAAAATAAAGAAGGCTTTATACACATGTGTGGCAGTAGAAAATAAAAGTCTGTTGTAATGTTCAAAGTTCAGACATTTAACAGCATACCCAAATACCCACTCAAGGCAGGAGAGATACGCTGCAGCAGCTGCTGAGCTTAACTCACTTCATTAGATGTTTCCTTCTTTCTAATGAAGGAAACTTCTCACTATAGAAGAGATGCTGGATTCATTTTTACTGTGCTTAGCATTGCTTTGGTGAGGATTGTACTTCCTTATTCCTATTCTCTTCTGTTTTCTATTAGCTCTTAATTATGGTAATTTCATGTTCTACTTGCATATGGAAGAACTGAACCCAAGCTCAGTTGACCTCAAATGAAGCCAGGATCTGTCCCTGCATTCATTCTGTTGCAGAAACTGAACTATAACCAGAATATATTTTCTAAGAGGGAGATGATGCTATCTGTAGGCAAAGCATGTGAACAAAATCATTAATCAAGTTAACAGATCAAATAAACTAAAATAAAACATGAATAATACTGAATTATTATTATTAATGATAATAGTAATAATAATGAAATGAGAGAATGCTCCAATTAGCAAAGCGAAATCAATGCAAAAATGTTAAAGACAAATCTTGCACAGAAACATTGCTTAAAATTAAGCTCCTGTGTGATGCCATTGATTTGGGGATTAGAGAGACGACTAATGGGAACAATATGGCTAGTTATGACACCACAAAATTAATGCTTGAAAGTTGACTTTTATAAATTATTGGCTTTCTGTGAAGTCCTGCAATAGGACTTCAAATTCACTCTGAGCTGAAGCAGTTTTCTTTTTGTCTTTGCCACTTGTCCTTGCTTATGACAAGGGTCAGCATTTTTAAGTACAATTACTTGGAACTGTTTGAAGTAAGCTATTGCCTTGTTCCAGTGTGTTAATCAGGACCTTGTAATTAAAAGTAACCTCCCAACAACGAACCAAGGGCTCTGTGGCTCCTTGGCATGCTGGGTGGTTGGTTGCTGCGTTGTTAGAACATTTTTATGTTTCTGATGGAGCAGTTCAGCTATCCAGGAAGAAAATAGCCCTGTTGTACTTGTTGCTACACACTTGCATAACACACAAGAGAAAATGTTGACGTGGAATATGACCATGACGTGGAACATGAGTCCTAGTGCACTGGCTACTAGGAGAGGAATGAAGGATTTGGGGGAACCAATGGCTTTCATCAGCAGGGCTCTGACTTTCTGGTTTGCAAAAAGACAAGTGAGTTAAGTACATTACTTAACATATGGATGACAGCATAAAATATGAGTAGCAAGTAGACAACCTAGGGGAAAAAAAATCAAGAACAGCATACTTTTAAGGAACGAATTACTTATTTATGATTTATGTACTACAGCTGAGAGTTTTAAAAAACAGGAATCCCCTCTTAATGGAAAAAGAAGCTCAAGTGTGACTATCATGTAAATGGTCGGGCAATAGTCCAGAAATCTAACTTGCATATCTGCCTGCAAGTCCTCTTGCCAAATGCTCTCCCCTGTCTTATTCTCTCCTGGAAACCCATCCTTCTTGTTTGTTACTGCACCTCTCTTGCAACACAGCTGTCTGTGGAGCTGGAGGCGCCTGGCGCTTGGCTCCCTCGGGCAGGACTAGGCTTTCAAACCAGCACATCATCACCAGGGCAGAAGGGTAGAATCAAACCAAAGGGAATGCATTTCACCCAGTGTATGAATTAGTTATGGGAAATCAGTGAAATATGAGGTTGTGGAAGCTGAATAATTAGTGAATACAGAAAGGAATCGAGGAAATTCATGAAAGAATGTCCCAACAGATAAAGTAGTGTGTTCTGGTTGCAGCCTCAGATATAGGAAGACCCTAAACTTTAGGTTACCAGGAGACAGGAAAATAGAGGGAAAATATTTCTCTATTTGTCGTGTTTCTTGTTTGTCCTTAAGCTACTTGGAGACAGGATGGCTTGTGAGGTGACATTTTGGTCTAATGCAGCGCAGCATGTCCTACCTAACAATACTTGCTTGAGAATAAGTTTCAGAAATCTGGCTCAAAATCTTGTATTGGACCTTTCATTTTTTATTTTTAGTGCATCTTATTTTTATTTTAATTATTGACAACTTATCTGGTATCTTTTCAAATAGGTTTATACGTTGTAGTTTATCAGCTGTGCTCTAACTTGAAAGATAAAAATTCCCTTGCTCACAACTGGTAGTACTGAAGAGATAATGCAGGTAATGAAGTTTTTTTTTTTTTTTTTTTTTTTTTTTTTTTTTTTTCCTTCCTTATGAAACAGGAAGGAAGGAATTCTTCTTTTATTATTGAAGAATACAGACAAACAGGTTTTGCATTTATGTGTGTAATCTGCTGCATGTTTTCTGCAAGACAGCATGAGAAAGAGAAGATGGCAGGAACATTTCCATCTTGTTGCAAAGAAATCAGACTTCAGGGCAAAGGACAGCAGCATCCTTTGTGCGCTGACACTAGAGATAACACAGCAGTACCACTTCAGATCCCTACAAAGAATATTCTGGTGCTGAGGACTCAACTAGTAACATCAGTTTACCTTAGCAGCAGCAAGGTGCTCAGCTCTCGGGCTGAGGAATTAATCTTCTCAAAGGCTTTAAAATATTGTTAAAAATAAAACCGGATCACTTAAAACATCTTTTCAGGTGATGGTGGTTAATCAGATCTCCTCTGCATCCAATGTGCAGGCCTAATTGCCTTGTATGACCTGGTGATAAATCGGTTTTATGAACGGGGCTGTGCCTGGATTACATTGCAATTGGTAACCTAAACATTTGGGGGGAGCATTTCCCTTCTTACAGGGCCTGCTTTGTATTCTGCAGAGTTGTTGAGACTGAGATGCCTTAATGTAATTGGTACCGCAACATGCAGCCATGCCTCCTTTTATCTTTGTCAATTTGGCGAATGAAAAACTCAGTATCAGCCAGCAACGTGTGCTTGCAGCCTAGAAAACCAGTTGTACCCTGGGCTGCACCAAAAGCAGCGAGGCCAGAAGGGCAAGGGAGGGGATTCTCCCCCTCTGCTCTGCTCTGGTGAGACCCCACCTGGAGCCCTGCATTCAGCTTTAGGGCCCCCAACAGAAGAAGGACAGGGACCTGTTGGAGTGAGTCCAGAGGAGGTCCACAAGAATTATCAAGGGGCTGGAGCACCTCTCTTCTGAAGACAGGCTGAGGGAGCTGGGGTTGTTCAGCCTGGAGGAGAGAAGGCTCTGGGGAGACCTCACAGTGGCCTTCCAGTGCCTAAAGGGGGCCTACAGGAAAGCTGGGGAGGGACTCTTTGTCAGGGACAAAGTGGAGTGACAGGACACAAGGATAATAGCTTTAAAATGAAAGAGGGGAGATTTAGATTAGACACTAGGAAGAAATTATTTACTTTGAGGTGGTGAGGCCCTGGCACAGGCTGTCCAGAGAAGCTGTGGATGCCCCATCCCTGGAGGTGCTCAAGGCCAGGCTGGATGGGGCTTTGGGCAACCTGGTGTGGTGGGAGGTGTCCCTGCCCATGGCAGGGGGTTGGAACTGGGTGGCCTTTAAGGTCTCTTCCAACCCAAACCATTCCATGATTCTGTGATTCTATGCATTTCTTTGTTTTTCTGTGTCCTGATTTGGCAAGAACTAATAGCAAGTGAACTATTATTCAATTTTTCTGTATTCTTCAATTGAATTTAGAGTTAATGGAAAGTAGTTCATGAACTTCCCTGAAGGCCAACTATTTTATTAACAGAACATACATAGCATAGGAGCCATTAGCAAGAGTTCCTTGTGTTATTTTGTTAACTTGCCTCAAGTTAGATTGCCAGCATGAATGTCTTACTCCTAGCAGTGTCCAAGCCTTCTTAAACATTTTATTTGGTTGAGCCTGCTGGCGGTGTTGGGAGGAACTGCTTTGTGTGACAGAGCAGCAGGAATGAATGGAGCTCTGCCTCAAGACGGATGAGAAGCCAGCTGAGAGCTTATGGGTAAGGATTAGTGGATAGACCAACATGGACAACATTGCAGTAGGTGTCTGCTATAGACCACCTGGTCAGGAAGATGAGGCCTTCTTCAGACAAGTGAAAGAAGCTTCATGTTTTCAAGCCCTGGTTCTCATGGAGAGTGTTAGCCATTCCTATATTTGCTGGAGGGACAACACAGCAGAGCACAAGAAATCCAGGAGGTTTCTGGAGTACATTGAGGAAGGGCACTCTGCTGAACTTGCCTGTGTTTGCAAAGAAGAAAGATCTGGTTGAGGATGTGAAGATTAGGAACAGCTTTGGCTGCAGTGACCAATAGTTAGGGAGTAGAGGGAGGAAGAAACAGGACAAACAGCTGCATCAAGACCCTTGGCTTTGTGACAACAGACTTTAGCCTCTTAAAATAAAAAATAAAATAATAATAATAATAATAATAATAAAGTAATAACAAGCATAGCAGGCTTCACATAGTTGTAAGGTTAAACTTACTCAAATTTGTAATGTACTTTGAGAGCCTGATATTACAGGTACAGTTCAGGTACAACACATAATGGTCTATTGTTCTTTAACCAGGAACTTCATGAAGATATTTCAGTTACTGAGTTGTCAAAACCAGACTGGACTTTGCTGCTAGCCTCACCAGAAATTTAAGCGTCATAAAGTTCTCTAAACTTTGGTCTGCCTTCTATAACAGCATTTGACGTGCCAAGCACAAGCAGTGTTTCATGTGCAGGAATACCAGAATCTGTAAGAAAACACACTTTATACATTTGTCTCTTTGTTGTTTATTATTTGTATTTCTATTTTTTCCTGTGTATTCTGAAGCCTGAGCCTTCTCTTTGTACTCACGAAATTCCTAGAGATTGACTTGTGCCATGTAGTAGTATCTGCATTTCAGTTTCTCCTAAAATTTCAAACCACAAAGCAAGATATGGTATTTTCTTCGCTTCCTCCCAACCAGAACCATGACCAAAATCAACAGTTTTATGGCAATGTCATAGACGAGCACCCTGGTGAGTGATTTGAGACTACAAAAATTATTTGGATTTAGCCTTTATTGTAATCTTTACCTAAAGTTTGATAGAAGCAGGGGAAATTGCCCTGTTAACTTCAGTGGACCTTATATCAGGCTCAGAAGACTTAAAATGGTGAAAGACCAGCCTTATATGAGATGAGTACCGCAATGAAGAGTTTGTTTTTTCATTTCACAGAAGGCTTTGAGTATAAGTCAAATAGTGGATCTTTAGTTCTGCCATTATACTCTCATAGCTGGTTTTCTTGGTACTGAAATTCCAGCAGAGCTTTCAGCTAAAATGAATGTTCCTAATAATTAGAGGTTCAACAATATCTGAATTTCAAATTATTGGATGAGACATATATGAAGTCTCATACTTCATTATAAATTATTAATTAAATTTTGCAAATACTCTTGGGATATGTAAATTTATTACTAAGTAAATCTGTTGGCATTTCTACTTTTAAGAAATTAATGTAATGTTGACATTAAAAATTCTCTTTGTGATTATTCACAGAATAACTCCAAGAAATGTAATATAGAAATCCATTTCTCTTTGAATTAGAGTTCTCTTGCATGCAGGATTGCAGGTTTTTTTTCACAGTCTGCCATTCTAATTCAGAAAAAAAGCGCAGCAATGAAGCTGGAAGTTGCTGTTTCTTCTTGGGAGGAAAAGAAAGGACTGAATCACATAACAGATGTTCTGTTATATATTACTTTGTGTGTATAGGAAGGCATACACAGAAGGGAGATGTACATTTCCTACTGGCTGGAGAGTACAAAGCCAGGGGTGTTTTGCATTTTCATACGTGATGCCAGGCAGATCTCTTGGGATAAATATGGGTGGCTAGCAGAGAGTGGTTTCTCCCTCTGGACACCAGGAAGCAAAATCAGAGAAGCACGTGTCATATCTTACTAGCAGGTTTTCCTCCCTGTATTGTTTGCCACTGTAATAACTCGGCTCTGCACCTGCAGTGGATTCTGCACACCAAATTATTTCCTGTTGCATTTTGGAGCTCTGAAAGATGTAATTTGACCTTTGATTTCTGCCTCTTTCATTTGTTCCGGTAGATGACCAAGTATGATTTGGGCACTTTGTTCTGTTGCCGACACCTGCAAATACTACAGCTAGGTAATAAATTTTGGGGGCTTGTTGTTATTTTAATTTTTTGTGGAGGATTATTTAGCATGTGCTGCTCGTGGTCTTTCATTTTGTCCACGCTGTCAGCTGTGACTTGCACAAGGTAGACTCCAGCTGATAATAATCAATCAGTTTGCACAACAGTTAAGTAGAAGTTGCAACGTTAGGATATTGCATCCTTGACTGCTTAATTTTACTTTCACCAGAACACTCCCCAAACTTTGGCTTTCATTTAGTAAATATGTGAATACTGCATATGAAACTATGCAGCACACAGACTTTAATGAAATGCTCATGTAAATATGCTCGCTTCCCTGTTGTTACAGTTATTTTCAGTGTATGTTTAACTTGCTGATTTCACACACCGCTGTGCAGCCCTTTGTTATATATTAACTTGAGACTCGATCCTGTGGGGTGCTGAGTGCTTCTGGCCCATGCCGAGCTCCTTGCTCTGCCACTGGCGTTTAGGGACAACCACGGCACTCAGCACCCTGCAGCACACAGCCCCAAGCCTGTGCAACAGCAGGCTCTTTCAGAAAACAAACAGGTTTTCTGGAGCAAGGTTCATGCTGTTACCCTGCAATATTCTGTGCAATGGATTTTCAAACACTTAGATTAAATCTTATCCAGAACTACAGGTCCTATAGTTAATGGCTGCTGGAAGACATAAACATTTAGGTATGTACAGTGGAAATTAATTACCTTTTACAATTGTGGTTTTATTAGTTGTTCTAATTAAGTGTGAAACCATTAGGCTGAGGCTGATATTTAATATTTTGTGTGTCGGCTGTAGTGTGCTTTGCCCCTCTGTTACTGTGTATGTGGTTTTTGGAGTAGCAGATAATCTGTGCAGCTCATCTATCAGTGCTATTTGGGCACCGTGCATCGCTGCACTTCCATACCTTTCAACGGAGAGCTCTGTGTGCCGTGAGTTCAGGTTGATGGCACTGGTGCTGAGATTGGAGGGAAGTTTCACTGGCATTAACCCTGCTTTTTCAAGCCCTTTTGGTAGATGCCCACCCAAATGCAGACGTAAGCCTTTGGCTGTTCCCCATGTCCATGCATTTTCAACAGTCTTAACTGTGTCGGGCTACAGCACTTTTATGCAGTTCAGTGAGGCATTTGGAAAGGTAGGTTTTACAAAAGGGTACTAAGCCAATCTGTTGCCTAATTTTGGGAAAATGTATCTTAATGAAATCAAGATGGAGTGTAGCTTGTGCAAACTATAGTATTAATCATTGTTCTCTCTCTCTGAAACTCACTTTGGGAAAAGAGTACGGCATTGGTCTGTGTTGTAAAATAGAGGTATTTGGCACAGAAAAAGTGTTGCAATTAATGTTTCTAAAAAGCTACTATCACTGTTTGATATGTAGATGAAAACCATAATTTTCTGTTGTTTGCAAGGAAAAACACAGGACCCGGTAACTTTAAATAACAGGGTTTAGTTCCATCTGCAATCTGGGAAAATTACTTCCAAAAATGCACCCCCCACCTTCTCTGCTAAGCAGCTCAGCCATTGCTAAGCACACAAGTTCTTTGGTTTTGGTCCTGGAATCACTTGCAAATAGAGGCAATTCAGAGCTGCAGACAACCTGAGCCTGAGACCTGTACTTGAGGTTGGCCAAAGAACAAAGAACAGTTCTGATCTAGGGACTGTTGGAGGAATCTTTAATTCAAATATCAATCTGTGTTAATAGCTATCTTTTCGAAATAAGCTGTCACACTATTGGCCTTTGACCCCACTCCTTCTAGTTGTGTACACGCTTATCTGTGGATTATCTCGTGAGACAGGGATGATTTAAACATGCCAGAGCAAAGAATCGTGCATGTGAAATGTTTGCAAGACTGCAGCTACAGTGATGTACTTTAACTGAAGTCAAAGTATGAAATTGGACTGCAGAAGGAAAAAACTTGCTGACTGCCAGTTCTGTTTTCTCCGAGTAATGGCCAATAGTTCAGCTGCTGTGTGTTTCTGGGGTATAAGCAAAAAAAAAAAAAAATAAAAAAATTTTTTTTTGAGGTTTTAGGATATGGTTATAAACAAGAGAGGTTTCTGTGTAACTTCAAGCACAATTAGCCAAGCTAGCAATACTAAGAAGTTAAGAGTTGTTTACCCATTAAACAAAAATGGGGAAATAGGTAGAAGTTTATGTGACCAAGAGTGGACTGTTGGTGACAAAGAAGTATTTTCCAAGACTTGCAGCATAGGCTGAAGGCACCACATGATCCCCTATAAGAATATTGTGACAGAAAGTAGTCACAAGCACTCAATATCCTCCCTGGGAAAACAGCTCCTGTTTTGGGGTAAATGAGGCCAGGGTTGGTTGCATGATAATTCTCTTTCAGTACGACGTGTGAGCAAGTTTAATGCTTTTTGCAAAGCCTGGATTTCACTCTCATTTAATACCAGGTTAAATCTGCAATAATAAGCTCTCAAAAGCTTAGACCTTCCAGTAAAATGAGATTTGGCTATAAATTACATATTGGTTTCCACTGGTAACGTTGTTGTAGCTTTCTTTCTCTAAGCAATAGAAGCAAGACTGGTAAGAAAAGGGAATAAATATACTTTATTAGCACGTGGGATGATTTAGTAGAAGCTATGACCTCTTACTGCAGACCTTGGGAAGGATTTCTTTCTCCAGAGAGCCTCAACTCCCTCTGTCCCCTTTTCCTTAGACTTCAGCACAATGAAACACATAAGTCAATCAAAATGTTTTTATGCCATTTTTTGCTGAAGGGTTGGGAAATCGAGATGTAGAATATTGCGCGTGGCACACGGTGACAGTCAGCTGAATGTTTCTCAGGCAGCAAGATCTGTAGACCTGGATACTGAATGTGAGCAGTTTATCAGTTGAAAAATAGTAGGATTTCTGATAAATGAAACATCTCTCGGCCTGGTAGGGTACAGCATAAAGCTGATGGTACTGCAGTCACCTGAAACTGGCTTGTTAAAATGGAGCACCTCTGACCCGTTGGTTAAAAAAATATATATTCTGGAATGTATTTGTCTGTGGATCTTTGGGATTTTCAGAGTTAAAGCTTTCATATAAATCTTGCCTGTGCTAGGAAAATTACCAGATGCTGACAGGGGGTGTCACCAGCAGCTCGGCTCAACATATGCTCCGTATGGCTTGGCTGCCAGGGCAGCACAGGAAGGCCCTGTTCCCTGCTGCTCCCCAGGCTGGTGGGAGCAGGTTTTAAACCACCTGATTTCAGCATCCTACTAAAGGTTAGCCTCTACACATTGCCTATCCGATTATCAGTGAGGCCGAAGAGCTATTCAAGCATAGATTGGCCTACCAAGTTTTCTTCTGTGTAAAGAAAAAGAGTTAGATGACATCTTTACTTTTGGGGGATGCGGTGATCTCAATATCCCTGCAATAAGACCATACTTGTATGATATTTGTGGTGAGGTGGGAATTGAAACTGAACCAGATTAAAATCTCTGTTTACTGTGATGACTGATTTTAATTTCTGAAGGTGACACAAAGGCACTTCATGAAAAAAATCGATTTATCATTTTCTGGAGAAAGTATTTTCCTTCTTTTCCAGAGAACACATTAAAAATATTTCCTGTTTGGGATGTGGCCATATAACTTTGCATGCCTTTGTGTTTTGATGCCTACCCACTCCAGAGCCTCACCCCCCCACACATACATGCACCCTATGGCTGCACAGCATAACACAGGGGGTCAGGCTGTGGGCATGTCCCACAGTCCTTCCCCAGTCCTTCCCAATTCACAGCACTCCTGGGCAGCTCCTGAGACAGATTTTGAGTCTAGAGTCATTTCAGGAGTCCCCTGGTTATGAAAGGTGGAACTTCCACTTGCTGCCTATGCTTTCTTCCCTACTCTTGGATGCTCTGCTCCACTGCCTGCCCTGTATCAGATCTGATGCGCACAGAAGGGCTGAGGCTGGCAGGGCCCCTGGAGGCCCCTGGTGTCCCCCCTGCCCAAGCAGGGACACCCAGAGCAGGCTGCCCAGGCCCACGTCCAGGCGGCTTTTGGAGCTCCCCAAGGAGGAGACCCCACAGCCTCTCTGGGCAGCCTGTGCCAGGGCTCCGTCACCCGCCCAGCACAGCAGTGCTGCCTGGTGCTCAGAGGGAGCCTCCTGGGTGCCCGGCTGTGCCCATGGCCTCCTGTCCTGGCACTGGGCACCACTGAGCAGAGCCTGGCTCCGGCCTCTCTGCACCCTCCCGTCAGGGATTTAGGGACACGGATGAGATCCCCCTGAGCCTCCTCTTCTCCAGGCTGAGCAGCCCCAGCTCTCCCAGCCTCTGCTCACAGGAGAGGTGCTTCAGTCCCTGGAGGTGGTGGCATGCTCTTAGATTGCCTGAAGCCATCACTTTTGCCTCAGAGACCCAGGCAGATTGAAGACGATGATCCGAACAGCAGCAGGTGGTCCATGGGGAGCAATGGCATCTCTGGCTTGGTTTAGGATAACAGGAGGGAGTGAAGCAGCCATTTCACTCCTGGTACAGAAAGAGAAGGCTTGCCATGGAACAGGAGAGGTGGGGAGAGGTCTGACTCAGGTAGTGACTGTGTTCACCATCTCCTAGGCAAAAGATAGCCCTAGGACAGAATTGGTGCAGACTGGAGCTGGAAACGTAGCTCTCATCTCCAGCTTAGTATATTAATTGTGTGCCCCAGAGTGCTGAGGAAATGGCCACTAAGGTTTTTCTTATTAGAGCTTCTCAACCTGAACCTTAACAAAGCCTTTACAAAAGGGCCAGCGTGACTGACAGAACCCAAAGTGTCCGTGATGCCATTTGCAATGTTTAGGCAAGGACAGCTCACTGACGTAAATTAACTTCTGTAGCAAGGACGCATGCAATCTTTCCGTTCGGAGCTATCCTGTGCTCTTACAAGACATAAATTGTTGGTCTGACCCGCAGGCTCTGGTTTGGAAGATTAATGGGATATCATCAAAATAGGCAACCGAGTCTCAAAACAGGCACTTTCGTCTGAACTCCTTTCAAAAAAATGGATGCTAGGGTTCGTCCTCTGCACGGGTAGATAATGGATTATTTTCTCCGTGTGTACACTTTTTACAGCTCTCATCACCGTAAGCATTAAAGTGCCAGAGAAGCATTGATGGATTTGTCCTTGCAGGCCCATAGGTTATAAGGTACTGCTCCTATCATCACTTATTTTACACATATGGCACTTAAGCTGAGAAAAGTATGCTGGACTGCCAAGGTCAGAGAGAAACAAAATCCAGAATCCCTCTTCCCCAGCCTCAGTTGGAAAGAGAGCTTTCCTGCCTGGGATGTGGGTTTAATTTCTTCAAGTGATGGACATTACTTTTAGGGCTGGTAAAAGCCCACGTTATTTAACTGTGACTCGTAGGAACATGAGTCAATGGTCAGAAAGATATCCTGTGGCACTGGCTCCAGCCCCATTTTACCAATTATACCATTTGTACCTTGAGTATATACAGCAAAGTCCACCTCAAGCTATCTGAGTTAGATTTTTCTTCCACCAAAATCTTTATAAACCTTGTGCAGAGGTATGGAAGCTCAAGGAATATTTTCCTTCCTTTGCAGCTTGTCAGTTTTGAAATACTTAGGGTTTTTTGTTGTTGTTGTTGTTTGTTTGTTTTGAATTAACACAAATGTAGGCACACATGGTTTTTAGGAACTCCAGAAGCACAAGTGAGCTGTGCCAATACTACCTAATGCCCTCCACTTGCCTCCTGAATAAAATGTGCAGCTGTAATAACTTACAGAGACGGTCAATATGTGTTATTTGTACTGCTGCCCAGAAACAGATTATAATATTAGAAATAATACCAGGTCGCAACAAGAGATATCCTTGACAATCCTGCTGATCAAAGATCTAGTTTAGTATGTCTAACAGGACCAGGAAGCTAGCCCAAAATTTATAAACTCATATGTATCTGATTCCATGTCTGGACAAAAATGTTTTCTAGAATTATTGTGTGTTTTCTGCATCTTTAAAATTAATTTTTATTTATTTATTTTTTGTCCTGCCAAAATGAACAGCCAGTTAACTTAAATTTGATCATTCTTGTTTTTAAAAAATACTCCTGATTTTAGTGTTAATAGTGAAGACCGTAGTAAGTTACTACAGCACATAAGAAATAAAGGGATGGGTATTAGCTGACGGTTTATCATTACTTTGAAGTTCTCAGGCAGGTTAAATTCAGAGCACGCATTTCACTGAAAAAGCTTTAACATTACTATAGGAAATATTCCCATCACATAGATGCTGCTGTAGCACTTCATTGGTATCCACTTTGCTCAAATTGGTAGTTTTTATAGCTTTTCTATTCTATGGGATTTTTGATAGCGTAAATTAAAACAAAATCTAGAGGTTATTGACAAAGTAGAGATAAAGTTAGCATGAAGATTTCTCTTCTTTTTTTTTCTTTTCTGAAAGAGAAACATAGTGGAGATAGTAATTTAATCTTCTCACCAGAGATGCACCCATGAACACTAGTTTTAGTTCAGACAGTCACAAAGACAAGTCTGTCAGTGCAAAAAGAAACTAAACAAAGAAAAGTATTGATACTAATAGAAACAAACAAAACAAAGAAAGAAATGAACAAAAAACACATGTGGTTCTTGAAGAGCATGGGTAAAGACAGTCTAGAAGCCGCCACTAATCCACAAACCCCGATACTACCCCAGATTGCTACCTGGTCCTCCTTTCCTTAATCCCTGTGAGGTACTCTCTGCTCTCCCCTCAGGAACATACCAAAAGCTGTAATTGTTCAGGGCTTTCTGCCCTGGCCACCACAAAGGTAATGAAAGTAAACAGTGCCTATAAGCAGCTGGGTATTGCTGTTGCATCATGCTGGGCCAATTATTCTCCTTAAGCCTGTTATTTTATTATAATAAGCATCAGAAGATCTTATATAACTATGCAAAATTTTTCCTGATGTGGCATCGTTCCTGAGGAAGCGCGCCACTTGCTTCACTTTTAAAGCATCTCCACGTTTCCAGTGCCTGACGGACCCTGCATCCTTGTGGTGTTCCCACTCTCCTCAGGTCCCTTTCTGCACGTGATTGTTCTTCCATTCATTTATTTTGGCCTGGCTGCATAACAAGGCACCTCCATATCCTTTGGAAGGCCGCAGTGTTAAGTAGAGAGGATGGGACGGCAGATGTCAGGAGAACTATGTGGGTGGGGAAAAAGGCTGAAAAAGAGCTCTTAACAGTCACTTTTCCATACTATTATTTCAAGCAAGGAAGATAAATACAGAATGGCTGCGTGGCTGTCAGACAGGACAGTGAGGGATGTGATGTATGAGGGCATGGCAGAAAAAGCAGAGGTGGAGGAGACAGTGAATGGCAGCAGTGTGGGACAATTGCAGCTCTCTGGGGTTGTACCCTTTCCTCTCAACTAGCCCCTATCACTTCAATGTACTTCCACATAACAAAATCTAGAACTTTTTTCAACAACAGAAAAAAAAAATATATATATATATATATATGTTATAGAGAAAAAGCAAGTTTTTGACTAATCTCTTCTTTCCAATTTCCGTCTTCTTTCCATCTCCACAGTCACTTTCCTTCTTATCTCTTACACTTTGCATGACACCAAATAAAGGTGGAATCCGGCCTTCCTAATTGGTAACTGGGAGTCTTCTTTATGCCTCACACAATGATCTGTTCATTGGGAACTGCTCTTCTGTAGTACCAGCCATCTCTTCATGTCATGCTGGCTGAATAATGCCTCTTGAGGATGGCAAGAAAGAATAGCATCAGAGCTGGGCTGCTGGGGGTTATAAATAGCTTTCTGCCAGGCTGAAAGGCTGAGCCCGTCATTAAGTTGCCTGCAGCTGGAGTGGTGTAGGTGGGTGAGTAAGAGCAACTGGGAGATGGGACAATGGTAACCTGGTACACAAGGGTCATTTTTCCTTGGTGGCGTCATTCCACTGGGCTATTGTGCTCTCCCTAAATTGCATCTCTGTGTTTAATAGAGCTGAGCAAGCTCAGTGAAACGACCTCAGCAAAGCACAGTTAAAAGAAGATTGTGAATGATGAGGGGAAAAAGCACGGTTTGTTGTGCGTTGTGATTTAGACCAAGCCATGCTAAACTTCTGCTTTGCTCAGTAATTGCCTTTATTTGTATTGAACTGGCTGCGAGTTAAGGTCAAACAGAGGAGTAAATGCAGCAGGAACAGGCCTTTAGAAAGTAGTGTCCCAGCTTCCTACACGCTGGCAATGACAACTTTCATTGGGCAAATGAAGAAGTTAATCCATCAGTTGAACCCAAGCTGTCCTTTGAGTGTTTTCCACAGCAACATGATTCATTTTCTGGAGTGGAATTTTTCAGTGCCAGGATGACAGAGCTCTTGAATCTGGAAAATCCCTTTCGATTTATTATTACTGATTTGGTGACAGATATACACAAATGGTACATTAATTTCCCGTACAGTTTATATATGTCAGACAAAAATAAGTTAGTTTGAGCCTGCTTACACAAGCATACAATTCTTTTCTCCTTTTCAAACTGTACAAGTTGAGATCTTGATCCTTCTCCTATTGAAGTCCGTGGGGGAGTTGTCTTTAACTTCAACAGATATATGGCTCAGTTTAATTCCCCCTGTGGGACCTATCAATGTATAGAGATTCCATGGAGGTTAATTGCTTGCAGGAGAGTCCTTGCCTGGGATGTACAAGGAAGGCACAAAATGCAAAACTGCAGCATTAGCTACATACTGCAGCCTGGGAAAGACCCTGTCATTGAAAGCAGAGAGATTTCTTGTTTCAGTAATTCTTCATCTTAATAATTAAATTCAATCACTCATTAATTTAGGAGATGTCTTAAGAGTGTAATTTCCTTTGCCAGTCTTGCCCAATAGCTGTTGAAGTACGACAAATATTTTTGTTTTCCTGAAACTATTCATTTTGGCTCTTTTTCATTATTCTTTCAAGAGTAC
This sequence comes from Aythya marila, assembly GCF_965140915.1. Lineage (NCBI taxonomy): Eukaryota > Metazoa > Chordata > Aves > Anseriformes > Anatidae > Aythya > Aythya marila. Next base: position 20,398,362 of record NC_139042.1, on the reverse strand, counting down.
ATTTAAAAACAAAATACTATTTTAAAATCATCTTTTAAAAAGTATTTATAAATGAACCAGAAAATGAATAATAAAATTGTGGGACTGAAAAGGAGAATTTATAAACTAAGCAGAGAGAATCGTTCTCATTTAGACTTTTCAGATTTAAGTGAATGATTTTCTTACTACACGAATGTGTCCATTGCTATTCTGAGAAAGCCAGAGGTATCACTAACCTATTAAAAGTTTTTTTTGGTGGGGTGTTTCTTTATCATTAAATATGATGAAGAATATTTTTTCTCCCATGTCACATTTTTTTGTAATCCTTTCCCACCTGTATTACACTTAGAATAATCCTTCTCATTCCTTGTCACATGCCCATTAAACCTCTTTCCAGTTACAGACTTTGAGCTTCTGAAACAAGCATTTCATTTTTGTTGCAATAAGTGTGATGGCCATTGTCAAGTCATTATTAAAAATCTCATGCATATACCAACCCATTTTTTTTTTTCCCTTGGAGTTCTTCTCTTCATAAATTACTGTATGTGGTCAACTTCTCAGTCAGCTGCATCCTCTGTTACTCATCTGGGGTCAAACCATTAGCCTAAAAGTATCAGGGTTTATAGTTCAGTTTTTCAGAGGAAACTGTAAAATGCTATGCATTTGTTCTTATTTAATGTTATATTCCTCTAAGAATGTTTGAAAATATGTAATGTTCTCAAGAAGGGAAAAAGCTGTAAATTTCACTTCAAAAGCACCTTTTTTTCCATTAGAAATTTGGAGGAGTTTTTTTGTTTGTTTGTTTGTTTGTTTGTTTGTTTTTTCAGGATTGTACAAAAGCCTTTAGGATTGTAGAAGAGCAGAACTAATTTAATGAACTTTTCTTTTGCAACTTTAATGAAACATTTTATCTTGATTTTCTTTGAATATTGGAAGATACAGAAAAGTGCTCTAGTTTATAATCGGATGAGTGATCTATCTGCCTTCTTTCTTGTGGCAGTCCTGTTGATAAACTTTGTTTTGCATCATTTCACTGAACCTTGGTGTGACTGCACTTGAGTACTAAATACAGTTGTAGCTCCCAGCCTTTAAAAAATAATTCAGATTAAGAAAAGATTTGGGTAATTATTTGTCTGCAGTACAGGAAGTTAATCCTGTCCTCAGACACAGCACACTCCTTTAGTGTGCTTCACACTGAATACATACAGAAGATTGTGATTCGATGATGCTGCAACAGTGACAAGTAGGTTTGAGCATGATACCAGTAAAATATCTATTACAAAAAGGTCTCAGAAGATGACAACTACAATATTTAATTTTTGTAACTTAACAAGAGATTAACTGACTGAATACTCTTATTCCTATAATTGTATTTTTCTACATATTCCCTTCATTAATGTAGTGACATTCAGGGAATGCAACATACAATTGTATTTTACCTAATTACCCAAAGTGAGTTTTTTATCTTGGTTTTGTAAGGCAATTAAGTTCTTGTGAGTAAGTTCTTAGTCTCTCAATAGTTTCTCCTGTCATTTCTGTCTCCTTAAGCAGTTTTTAACCATCTGGTGAATTTCAGGTATATTTATGACAAATATTTAGATCTCAAAGTCGTCAGAGTTTCTTCAGCTTCAACATTGTTGGCTGGATAAAGGAAAGACCCAAAGTAGTGCCTTGATTCAGCACCAGCTCATGGCTTTTTTCTGCTTTGTCTTTTTGTCCATCTGGTGGGTAGAAGGCACAGGGGGAACTGGTTCCCTTCTCTGAGGGGACTTACGGATTGAAAAGGATATTCAAAAGGATGGTACAGGAACATAGGGACACAAATTCATTGAAAATTAAGTTTGAGTAGCTCTGCTAGGCGGTTTTTAAGGGATCAGCACAACCCCCTAGACATGCTAGGGAAGCTGTGGGACAAGTTTGCCAAATTGTTGGAAACACTTTTACAGGTAACATCTCATAGACATCCCCACTGTCCCTCAGCCATTTCAGCCCCTTCGCTTCCTTGTCCCAAGATCTGAGGCAGATACTTCTCGCTCACACTGACTTGAACACTTCCCCAGGTTGTTCCCTGTCAGTTCTTCCAGTCTGAATCTCCATTTCTCCATGTCCAGCACTATAAAGCAACCACTTCACCCACTCCTTTGAGTCATTCTTCAAAACATGCTTCTTCCAGAGGCCTGCCATGAAGCTCAGCCCAGCCAGTCCTGGGCGGGTGGCAGGCCGTGCCCAGCACTGTTGGCTTCCCGAGAATCCTGTGGTCAGTGCCAGAGTTATTTGCCACCTCATTTGACCTACACCCCTTAAGCCCATTTGTTTGCCTCATCCACTAACTACATCTTGCCGTTCAGAGGCTGTGCTCCGGAGAGGTAATTACAGCGTGCGGAGTCCCAGCACACCAGGCTCGGAGGACAGGCTGATGGCCTTTGCGACTTCTCCAGGGTGTCTGTCCCACCCCGTTGTCATTGTGCCTCTTAATTGAGTTGTATTTAAAGTGTTTTAGTTGTATCTACAAGTCCAGTCCACGTGCAGGAATATTCTTAGACGTTAAACTGTTGGAGTACGGGGTACTGGTTGTTACGTGCCTTTGCCAGGAGTGGTGACACGGGGCTGTAAGGCACTCTACAACTTCTTTGTGCAGCATATGGGCACTGCTCACTGTGCATTACGGGATCTTAATGTTTGGGGAACAGTGGCAGGCAAAACTGTCCGGCTCGGGGACAGAAAGAGCCTGGGCACCACGTGCAGCTATCTAACACACCTCGCAGCCTGCCAAGCCCTTATCCCCAGCGTTTCCACCTCCAACCTCCACACACCAACCCCATTCCCCCCTCACTACCGACGGCAGGCGGGCCCCTGCACCCCAGGGTCTCTGCAGAGACCCTCCCACAGCTGGGACCTCGAAGCCAGCCCCTTCTCGGGGCCGTGGGGGGGGAGGCTCGCCGAGCCCGGGGCCGCCCCTCCCCGCCCCGCCATGCCGCCGCCGCCGCCCCCGGCCGGCGCTGCCCGGGAGCGCCGCTCCCCGCCCCGCCGCGGCGGCCGCTGCCATAGCGATGCGGGAGGCGGCGGGGACGGGCGGCGGCACCGGGGGTCCCCGGGTCCCCCCAGGTAAGGGAACCGAGCTGGGACCGGCAGTGTGCCCCCCCCCGTCCCCCTTCACTCTCCTTCCCCGGGACAGAGCGGGGAAGTCGGTGCAAAGCTGCGTGCCGGGAGCTTTTTTTTTTTTTTTTTTTTTTTTTCAAAAAACCACAGTGTTTAATTATTTATGCTGTCGCTTAATTATTTATTATTATTTAATTATTTGTTATTGCCGTTTAATTATCATTATCATTTAATTATTAACATTTAATTATTAGCATTTATTATTATTTCTTCTCATTTTATTATTATTCCTTCTCATTCCATTATTATTATTCCTTCTTTCATTCGTATTTTCTCCTTTCATTCTTACTGTTTTCTCCTTTCACTCTTATTATCTTCTCCTTTCATTCTTATTCTTTTCTCCTTTTACTCTTATTCTTTTCTCCTTTCGTTCTTATTCTTTTCTCATGTCCTTCTCACTCCTGTTTCTTCTCCTTTCGTTTCACTCCGTGCTCTCCGCTTCCCCCCCCTCCTGCCTGCTCAGGTGCAGAAAGCCGCTTTCCCTGCCAACTTCGCCGAGAGCAGCGGCTTCTTCTGCTTCTTCCTATGTATTTATTTTTATTTTATTCTTTATTATTCTTTTTTCCCCGTGGAATTGGCGAGGGGTGCAGGCAGGCGAGGGCCGGCCGAGGTTTCGGTGCCTTTGTCCGCGCCGGGCTCCGGCGGGGCCGCTTTGAATGAAGGGGATGGGGGCGATGCGGGGCTGCAAGGCGAGGAAATCCCTTTCCCTTTATCCCCAGCGGCCCCAACAACTCCTGGTGAAGCCCTGCTCGGGAGGGACGAGCCTGCAGGGACCCACCGCCTCCCAAACTCGCCTCTTTCAAGGCTTGCCTCGCCTTTGCCCCGGCCGCTCGCCTTATTCTTATGGTGATGCAAAAACCCCACGGCTCCTTTCAGGCAGCCCGGAGCCGCCGCTTTCTGTGCCTTGCCGAGGGGGAAGGGCTGCGGGGACCGGGGAGGGGGGTGAAGCTCAGCCGCGGGTCCCCCCCCTCCTCTCCTCGCCCCCCTCCCCGTTTCCAGGGGCCTCCCCCTCCTCCTCGCTGCCCTCCGAGCCCCCGCGGCCACTTGGGGCCGGCGGAGACAAAGGCGAGGCCGGGGCTGCCTCGCTCCCTCCGGCGCTGTTCCCTCCCCTTACCCCGGGGCAAGAGCCCTTGGGGGGCTGTGGGGGGTCCCCCGCGACCCCCCGGCCTTGCTTTCATCTCCACGGCTCCCCCCGCAGCTCCTCAGGAGCCCAGCTCAGGCTGCACCCCCTGGAGATGCCCTGAAGCAGGGCAATGGGACTCGGAGTCACTTCCAAATCCAAGTTTTTGTCAGATTTGGGGGTCTTGTTTGGCTCAGGGAGGGCAGCATCGTGCTCTGATGGAGCGCTTGGGTTTGCCTCCTGGGGTGGATGAGGATGGATCGGGTCCGGGAACACCACAGCAGCAAGTGGAGGATAAAATCTTCGCCGGTCCTCTCTGTTTGGGGATGGTTTTTGGATGAAAACTTCTCATGTTTAGCACCGAGGAGGAAGGCTGGATTGCAGTTGTCAGGGTTTTCTCTCTCTTCATGCGTGTGGGGATTGCATTTCGTGTACCAAGGTGGGTGTGGTAATCACAGTGAATTCACTAGCTTATTAAGCTTTAGGAAAACAAGCACGTATTGAAATTATTCCGGTCACTTAAATTGCAAACGAACGCAGTTGTACTTTGAGGGAGTTATTAACGTCTCCTCGCTGCTGTAACACACCTTTGTGCAGCTGAGAGGAACTCCCTGAGCTCATGTGTGCCTTTAAGTCTTACAATGGGGATCAAACTTCCTTTTGTGGGGGACTTTGCACAGGGATTTCTCTAACGGGCGCCTTTGCTTTCTTGATGCAGGCAGTGCAGCCTGAGGAGCTCACCTCACCCAGCGAACGTGGAAGCAAGAGGAGCCAAGGTGCAGCGGATGAAGGACAGGCAGCGAGGGCAGCTGCTGGAGACAGCAGCGTGGCTTTGAGCTGCCCCAGCCTCTGCCTCCATGCGTACAGCATCGAGGGCATGACCACAATTCGGAATGGCGGCGCCACCGTCACCTGTATAGTGATGGATAACAAGGAGCCCCCAAACCTGACGACCTCTGTCAGTCGTAATGGGGGTTACAGCACCGGCATGGGTCTCGAAGAGGAAATACAGGACGAGAAACTCAGCCCTTCCAAAATCATGCGCTTTTTCTCCACCCCTCGGAAACGGGCGAATTCCAGCACTGACAGGCCTCGGTCTCTGATTTTGATGGGCAACTCTTCCACGTGGAATGCTCTGTCTTCCATCAGGAAAATGGGGTCTTTCAAGAAGCTGAAATCGTCCGTTCTCCAAGGGATTCAAGCAAGGGAATGCTCAGATATCCTAAATGAGAACAGTGTAGGCAAGAACATTTCAAACGGGGCAGTGGTGAGAGTTCAGACTAACAGGTACTCCTATTCGGGACCTTTACAGGATTTGCAGAGCACAGTGGATGGTTTGGCTTCTGACTGCTCTGATGCAGAGGAGAGTGATGAGTCTTTCCTGAGGAACACTCACCGCTCTCGCAGCATCAGGCGGGCTTACGGCGCCGGCCGCATCAACTTGCTGGATGCAGAGAAAACCCAGAGCCATCACAACGGCATGAGGCCAACGTCTCCCGTCCTCGCGGAGCCAAAGATCTGTGAGATTTTAGTGAAAGACTCTGAAAACAACAGGATCGTTTATCGAAGAAGCAAAAGTTCGGATAATTTAAACTTCCTGAAGAAAAGCTCGTTCAAACGGAAGTCCACCTCAAACCTGACCGACCTCAAGGCTGCAAATGAAAAACAAATGCCAGCAAGGACTGCGAGTGCTGCTTCTGCTGACTCAGACAAAACCAGTGGGAACCCCGAGAGGAGATCCAAGCGATGGAAGAGCCCCATCAGGGCAAAGGATTTTGACCGAGTTTTGAAGCTTGTCAGCAACGTTGCAGATGCCGCATGGAAGAAGGATGGCTCTAAGAGCACAGCTCCTTCTCCCAGCGAGCAGTCCCAGAGAACGAGGTCGAACAGCAGACTGCACGATGACTACTCCCGCAGGGTTTCCAGTAGCACTGATCATGACAGAAAGAGATGCACCTCCTCGGTATCTAGTCCAGACTCTTCCTCACCAGGAACACCTTGCCTGCAGAGCCCCGCAGCTGCTCAGGATAAAGAGGCTGAGATGAATGTAGCTGGTGCTGAAGACAGAAGCCTCAGGACGTCTTCAGGTTTCCCAGAGTCTGAGAGCTTGTCACCGACTCTGAGTGACATCGGGCCGTTTCCCAATGAAGTGTTTGATACGGACTCGGATGAACCGAAAGCTGCCCAGCAGTTTACATGGGAAGCCGAAAATCCTCACGTTCCTGTCAGGCCAACTGCTCCAAAACCTCAGAGCCCCAGTGTGGAGAAGGTCAAGTCCAATATGGATTTCCAGTGCCCGGACCATCACAGCACGCTGTCACTGAGCTCAATGGAAAGCGAGGAGAGGGGCGAGGTTGCCAGGCAGAAGCTGGGCAGGAATCCTGTCTGCTTCCAGGACGCCGTGCAAACCGTGTACTACGATGATGGAAACGAGGACAGTGGCATAAGCAGCCACTCTCAGCTGAGCCTCAATTTAGCCCCTGGTGCAGAAGAAAAAAAGGAAGAGGTAAGAAAGAAAGCAAAATTGTTTAGAAGTTATTTATTTACCCATCAGGTTTTGTCTTTATTAATGCAAAACAGCACGAACAATGCAAAATAACCTGAATGCTAATGACTATTGCAGCTTGTTACTGCTAAAATATGCTGACAGCAATTATTTCCTTTAATGTATTCTCTTTGGAAGCTAACATCAAATTATTTTTCCTTTGTACATTAGTATCGAAGAAAGTTTTGGCAGCCAAGCTGTTCACGTACGTTTTTTCAAGGGCAGTTTATTACACCCTGCAGTTATACCAGCTTGTCATGTGGGCTTGTCAGATTTTACTAGCCTGAGCAGGGTCTGGCTGTATTTCTTCCCAGCCGAAAGGTCTCCAAGGAGTCAGTGCACTTGGAAGCAGTGTTGATTCAATGTTAAACGCTTTTCCCGTGGAAGCCTTGCAGAACGGGGCGATGTTTGTAGGGCAGTGTGTTGTGAAAGGTGCAGCGTAGGGGTTTAAACATTCGGTCCTTGCTGAAGTTGTCACTGTGCATTGGTGGCCGTGCCGAGTGCAGGCTATTTGGATATTTGCCCGCAGATTTTGGACAGCAGAGCGTGTTGCTGCTCAAACGTTGGGGAAGCCACCAGCATGTCATTGTACCTTCATGCAGCAGAAGGGCAGCTGCATTGCTGCACCCCTGAAATAAACGCAGCAATAAACCTGAAGCCCTGAAACCTGAAGTGGAGGAGAGGCACTGTGAGCACTGCCACTGGAGCTGTGCCGATGGTTTGGCAGTGTCGGTGAAGAGCAGGCACACACATCCTGGAAATGGCACGGCTCAGCCCCTGCCATGTGCAGCAGCATGGCTTTGGGCTGCCTGGGGTGAGGCAGCTCTCAGAGGTTTGTTCTTCATTGGGAAACGTGCACCAAAGCTAGGAACCCTCTGGGTCTGCTTGAAAACCAGTTACAGAATTAAACTGCTTTAGCTTTCAAGCCACCTCAGTTTGAATAAACGTGTCGCATGCCTTAGGTCTGAGAGAAACAAAGGTAATTGTTGCAGTTGTACACACTACAGCCTCTCATGCTTGGTAGTCTTATGTCCGTGAAACCATATAACTTTAAAAGCTTGGCATTTTTTTTACAAACTGACTGGAGATTGCAGTTATTGCCATTCTCATCAATGTTGCCATCCTGCTGGGGAAGAGCAAGGTTGTTTATTGTCTGCGGCTGTGGTAAGGTTGGAAAACTAGCCCAGTACCTACAAACACCGGGGATCTGGGATCATTCCCCACCGCAGAGTCCCAGGGTTGCCACAGCCACCCACCCGTCTTTCAGAGCTCTCCCATAAAGGTGTAGGCAAGGAGATGCTTTCACTGCCAAAGAGGTGAGAAGCCCTGGGGGTTGATGTGTCAGCGGTGTTTCTCGGGAATGAAACGGGAAGAAAAATCAATGCTCCTCATCTACCATCTAGTGGTGATCTGGGCTCATGACACAAGAGAAATTCAGCTCGTCCCTCCCCTTGGTTCCCCACAAACCAGTGCTGCCTTTCAGAGGTTTTAAAATGAATGTGTGCCTTGGGTGGGTAAAAGTTACTGCAGTTTTAGTTTTAACACCACATTCTGTTATTATCTAGCCTGCAATTTAAACTTTCTCTCTATCTTATCATGTATTTTAGGTTATTTGTGAGCATGTTTCAGTTGTCTAAACGGGCGCTGCTTGGAGTGGTCTGTGTGCTGCTGCATGGCAAAACAGCTGTGTCCACCCAAACGGTGCAGCTGCACCCAGACCTCTGCTCTCCAGCTACATTTTTGGAAGTGGTGGTAGCTGCAGATTGGAAGCAGGAGCTGTGCAGGACTGTGGCTACCTCTGTCTTAGTGTGCAAAGGGTGTAAGCACTGCCCTGTCTTCTCTCCAGACCTTCTCCACATCTCTTGAGGGTGTCGTTGTTCTTTTGCCCCTCCTCTCTAGCATGCATGGAGGTAGCGTGGTACCAAAGACGCCAGGTATTTTTTAATTGGAATTTATGCAGCCTGCGGGCTCTTCAGTGAATGCCACATACTCACACAATGAGGTCACTGGGGTTTGAACTTTTCACTACAATTCATTTTTTAATTTAACTTTACATCCCTGTGTTACAGAACTGTATCCACCCAGAGAATTGTTTCTGTGACACTCTAGTGCTTGGTTCGTTCTCAGCAACCCTTTGAGGAGTAATGCTGAGCAACGCAAATCCAAAACTTGAAAGACTTTGTCTGCACCTTAAGTACACCACGTTGACGGACAGATCTGCATACATTCCACATTCCATGCATCTTCTTTTTCATGTGAATTTCATGTAAAAGCCAGTATGTATTCCAGCATAGCTGCTAAAATCTCTGTGGCTCGGAGACATATTTCACTACAAAGCTTGCAAGGTACTGAAAGGCCAGGCTCAAACATGTTCTCCTCTAAGGACTGGCTGCAGTAGCTGGAAGCAAAGCTATTTTATTCCCTTACCCACTTGTCCAGACAATTAGAGTCTGCAGATGAAGTCAGTGGGACCTGGTCCATCTCCGTGCATGCCCAAATGCAGAAACTACCCTGCATTAAGTACCATTTCACATTTGGACTTGACTTTCCTGAAAAAGAGCCCCATGTCAGTGTAAGTAACAAAACCTTAAAGCCTTTGCTTTGGACTGGCACATGGCAGCCACTAAGGCTGCATAAACAACGCAGTTTGGGACAAAAAAAAAAAAAAAACACAAAAAAAACAAGGAATTATTTGACGTCACCTAGTGTTTCCCAAGCTCTTTGAACACCTGCTGTGTAAGGTGCCTTGCTGGCATCTGGCTTCATGGTACACAAGACCTTTTATTACTTAAATACACATGTTATCTGCATGACTCTAAGTGATTATAGTGAAGATTATTATAGATTATAGCGAAGAGGTAATTCTGTACTGAGGGCTGAGTCCCAGTTTATCTGTGGATTGTACTTTAAATGCTCTAGGATCAATCTCTTGACTCATTTATGTCTGTGCCATGCAGTCGGAGGTCCCACCTCATCCACGCCGTGCGGTCCCCAGAGCTCAGCCCTGTGCAGTGCTGACCTGAGGTAGCACACAGTAAGGCTGGAGCTGCTGCTCTCGTCATTTCCTTACAAGTCTCTGGGCTCTGAATATTGAGCACACACGGCTTTATTTGGGGGTAAAACTCCTGGAAGAACTCCTATGAATTGCAAGTGCCCAGCACCTCACAGGGTCAGCTGCTCTCAGCTCCCTGAGCTGTCGGCGTTGGGTTTATTCATCTCCAGGTCATCCACATGCGATTCGGAATGTGGCTTAATCAGCTTAATCCGTGTAACTGAAAATCTGCTAAACTGGGAAGGATTAAGTAAATAAGGGTGGGAACGTAAACTGGGTTTACTGCTCGCAGCGGGTCCCAGCACTCCGGTGTCACTGCTGGTGCCACTCTGACCTGGGGACAGCAGCAGAGCACCATCAGAGGTGCTCAGCAGCATCTCATCTGCAGATTTCAATGAGCCCAAGTGATGCTGGATTTGCTCTGAACTCTCTGGGCTGCCTCAAACAGGACAGGATACCTCTGCACGTTGCTCACATGATGACTTCCAAGAGCAGTTGTGTGCAGAGCTAAAGCAGAAACCGCCATGCCTTGCAGAGCTGAAATGATAGAGCACGGAGCCCTCAAAGGACGCCCTCCTTCCTGTCACAGCAGCAGCTCCTCCAACTCGCTGCAGCAAAGCTTTCTGCCATTCAGTGCAGCCTGCAGTCATTTGTCACTGCATCCTCTGGTAGGCAGAGGGGAAAAAAGGCAGTGGGGACAGGAATCAGGGTTCTGGGTCAGGTTAGGCACAGCCAAGTGGCTAGCCCTTGTCAGTAGTGATCATACCCCTGGCTGTGGAGTGGCACCCTGTGCACAGAGCGTGGTGCTGACCTGCTGGTGCTGCACATCCATCCCAGCTCCAGGAGGCTCCCTCTGAGCACCAGGCAGCACTGCTGTGCTGGGCGGGTGATGGAGCCCTGGCACAGGCTGCCCAGAGAGGCTGTGGGGTCTCCTCCTTGGGGAGCTCCAAAAGCCGCCTGGACGTGGGCCTGGGCAGCCTGCTCTGGGTGTCCCTGCTTGGGCTGGGGTGGCAGCAGGGGCCTCCAGGGGTTGCTTCCAACCTCAGCCACCCTGTGACGCTGTGAGGCCATGATGCCCACACTAAAGGAAGGCAGCCGTGGGGTTTCCTCTGAGCCACCTGCGCTTCCCCTCGCTGGCATCCGGGGGCTGCATCTGAGCCCCCCTGCATGGTGGAGCACAGCAGGCTCGGCTCCTCCGAGCCCCAGCTCAACCGCAGCGGCCTCGCCCTCCTGCCACGCTCGAGCAAGTAATCGTTTGCAGACGGAGAGTCGCCCAAGGCAGCTCCACCCGCTGCAGGCTGCAGGCTGGGTCCGCTCCTGGGACCTGCCGGCGGCTTGGGCTTGGGCTTGGGCAAGGACAATGAGGCTTTGCCCAGGAAGGGTGGGGAGAAGGGGAGCCAGGGGACCTCCTCCTGGAGAGACGGGTACAAGGCTGACAGCTTTTTATGTTGGGCTTTGTTTGCAGAAAGCTCAGCTTTCAAATCAGCTGGCTTTTGAGGTTTGCCAGCGGATGTTACAGAGACAACAGGCAGCCTGGAAAACGTTGTTTGTTTGACCAAATCAGAGGAAAACGAGTATTTTCAGTCCTCCTACATGCTCTGGGCTGTCCCGAGTCTTGATTTAGAAATGACATAGGGATTATTTAGGGGCTGTTAATGCCTCTACATCTTCTGAAAAGACTCTAAAGATATCAGTGCTACTTTACTATATGCTACATGCTTGCTTTTAATTTAAGATACTGAAGTAAAGGTGAAATACCACTAGAGCATCATCCCCACAGATCAAGACACCGGAAAAACTGTTTTCTGTTTTTAGCCCTCTTGCATTTTGTATGTCTGATGAGATTATTCTGCAAAGCAAATGCATGTCTCTGCAAACTGCCCTCTGCCCGTCAGAAATCTGCCAGCTGCATTTGGTTTTGGAAATGAGTAAAATGACAGAGGAGAGGACGAAGGAAATCCTTCAGGCCGAAGAACAGTCACGAGATCCTCTGGTCATTTCCAGCTCAGCTGTGCTTCCTGTGTGATTTGAATTGCTGAAGTGCTTTGTGTCTGCGCCTTATCTGTGAAATGTGAATGTTACGAAGGTGAACTCAGTAATCTTTGTAAAGCACATTGCTCACAGGGAAAGCATTAGGCTTTTTGATTATGATAAGCACGCTTTCAAGGCTCAGGTTAAATGAAGTAAGCCAGCATTAAAAATGCCGTAGAAATATATGGTCAAGTTTTGTTTGGGGTTGTATCTGTATGGCTTATCTGTATAGATCATCCAGTGGTTTGGGTTGGAAGGGACCTTAAAGATCAGCTCATTCCAACCCTCAGCCCCGTAGGCAGGGACACCTCCCACCAGACCAGGTTGCCCAAAGCCCCATCCAGCCTGGCCTTGAGCACCTCCAGGGATGGGGCATCCACAGCTTCTCTGGGCAGCCTGTGCCAGGGCCTCACCACCCTCTGAGGGAATAATTTCCTACTAACATCTAAATCTCCCCTCTTTTAGTTTAAAACCATGTTCCCTTATCCTATCACTGTCTGCCCATGAAGAAAAATATAGTTGCCTCTGTCTTTTTATAAGCTTCCTTTAAGTATTGAAAGGCTGCAATGAGGTCTCCCCAGAACATCCTCGTCTCCAGGCTGAACATCCCCAGCTCTCTCAGCCTTTCTTCACAGGAGAGGTGCTACAGCCCTATAACCATCCTCATGGCCCTCCTCTGGACCTGCTATAACAGCCCCACATCCTTCTTGTGCTGGGGGCTCCAGCCTTGGTTGCAGCACTCCAGGTGGGTCCTCATCAGGGCAGAGTAGAGGAGGACAATCACCTCCGTCCACCTGCTGCCCATCCCTCTGTTGGTGCAGCCCAGGATGCAGTTGGCCTTCTGGGCTGCAGGCACGCACTGGTGGCTCGTGTTGGGCCTTTTGTCCACCAGAACCCCCAAGTCTTTCTCTGCGGGGCTGCTCTCAATGAGTTCTTCTCCAAGTCTGTGCTCATGTCTGGGATTGCCCCAACCCACGTGCAGCACCTTGCACTTGGACTTGCTGAACCTCATTAGTTTCATGTGGGCCTACTTCTTCAGTCAGTCCAGGTCCCTCTGGATGGCATCCCTTCCTTCTGGTGTATCAACCGCACCACTCATCTTGGTGGTATCTGCAAACTCGCTGAGGGTTCACTTGAACCCACTGTCTGTGTCATTGCTAAAGATATTAAACAGCACCGGTCCCAGGATAGATCCCTGAGGGACACCACTCAGCACCAGCCTCCACCTGGACAGAGAGCCATTGACCACAACTCTCTGGGTGTGACCTTCAAGCCAATTCCTTATCCACTGAACGGTCCACCCTTCAAATCCATCTCTGTCCAGTCTGGAGATCAGGATGTCATGTGGGACCATGTTAAAAGCCTTGCAGAAGTCCAGGTAGATGACATCGGTCAGTCTTCCTTTGTTGACTGATGCAGTCACTCCATTGTAGGAGGCCACCAGATTGGTCAGGTATGATTTGCTCTTGGTGAAGCCATGCTGGCTGTGATCACCTCCTTGTCCTGCGTGTTCCTTGACATTGCTTCCAGGAGGATCTGTTCCATTATTTTGCCAGGCACAGAGGTGAGGCTCATTGGTCTGTAGTTCCCTGGGTCCTCCTTTTGACCTTTTATAAAACTGGGAGTGCTGTTTGCTTTTTTCCAGTCACCAGGGACTTCAACTGACTGCCAGGGCTTTTCAGACATGATGGAGAGAGGCTTGGCAGCTCCATCAGCCAGTTCCCTCAGGACCCTGGGATGCACGGCATTGGGCCCCACAGACTTGTACCTGTTCAGTTCCATCAGGTGGTCTCAGACCTGCTCTTTGCTTACAGTGGGAGGGACTTTGCTCCTTTAACACCTGCCTAGAAGTAGAAGGACTCGAGAGCCCCACTTCAGAGCCAATATTGATCATGTCCATGAAGCATAAAACAACCTTTTAACCTCAGTTAGTAGTGATGATAAATGATCTTCAACTAGTGTTCCCCAGCTGCTATTTAGCAACCAGAAAAAGTGCAAAGGTTACCTTTTATCATGTACCTGGGTGGAGACACTCTGCCTGGACTTTTACTCAGTTAAGTGAAGGTGATAAAATTATTTATGACCACGAGGTCATGAGCACTTGGTCCTTTATATTTTTGCTAGCTTATATGGACTGAAAAATCCGTTCTAATCTTACTGCTGAGTTATGAGCATTTGGCAATTCCTGTGTTATAAGTGGCAGTTCCTGTGTTACACAGAAATGTCAGCTCTGTAATAGTCACTGTTATAATGCTGACATACAGCTGTCATTGTTAGCATAAGTTTATACATTTTATTTATGGACTCCCAAATGCATATGGAAGCATGTACTCATAATCAAAACACACAGATATCTACACGAAATAGCACAACTGCTGTGAATTTTCCCTATAAATACTCCAGTACCTGCTTTTAAGCCTTGCCATTTACAGAAGACCAGGACTGATTATTCATCACAAGTGTTTTCAGGAAAATAAAGAGATACCAAAACAAGAAGCAATGCAACTTCTTTTGGAGCTAAGGGAAAAAAAAAAAAAAAAAAAAAGCAGGTGGTGGGAATTGAGGTGGAGAAGACAGATGGGAAACACATTTCTAGGAATTTAATTGTCCCCTTTTCTGTATGTGGAAGTTAGGAAGCATTAATTGTGTCAGTAGGACATATAAATACAAATAAAAAATCCAACTGTGTACTGGTAGGAATGCAGCTGGGTGGGCAAGGAGTCTCCGTTGTATTACCCAGGCACCAACATATTTACAGAGCTGGGATTTTATTCTCATTGGGGAGTTTATTGGCATAACTGCATTATCAGAAGCTCACATGGGATTGTTTGTCTGTTGTCAGTGCAGCAAGTGTACCAGCAGCAGGCGTGTGCTGGGTCAGTTTTATAGTTTGGGCTTTTTCTGCACTCAGGTGTGTCTGTCTGGTATGGGACGTTACTCCTGATTGATATAATTGTGCCAGTCATGCAATTGTGCCTACATGCAATTTCAGGTACAGGCAAATTACAGCGATATAAGTTGCATCCATATAAGTTGTATACATATAAACATCACTATCAGCACTGTATAAATCTGGTCTTGTTCTGATGTGGAAAGTTATCCTTCTCTCCTTGGACAACACTCCCTCTGGAGGCAGTTTTTGGTGCCAAATTTATAAAACACACCAAATAATAATTGCAAAACTGGCTCTCATCTGGCTACCAAGGCTAAGTTAAGATTTTAGTGCCTGACCACCTGATGCTGATCTTGCTTACATTGGTATTAATGAGTAACAGGGAATGCCAACAGCAGCAGTGCTCTCCTGAATGTAGCAGAGTTGTACCTATGCCAGATCGTGGTGAGCAGGAACAGAACCGAGCCCTTGAAGCTGCTTTATTTGGATTGGGAAATTAGTCTGGGCCACGCAAAGGAACAGTTCAGGCCAGCTATGCTCGGGCTCCGTGGTGCAGGTGCCTGGGAAGCTGCCATTGCAGCCACTGGGATGGCATCCTGGTGGGTGCTGTAAGGGGGCTGGGGAGCACACTCAAACAGCAACCCAGAACTGGCACCTGGAGCTGAATCTCGATACCTTAAAGCAGCTGTCAAATGCTTCAGGATGGCCCAGGCCTCCTGTAGGTCCAGTGTCATACTTGCATGACGCAGTAAAAAGAAAAAAGGTTGAAATACAGCAATTTAACAAATACTGTTGGAGACGTTTGGCTGTCTGGGTGAAATTTATTCATCTGCATTGGTATAAATATGTAGATCTGTTCGTGGTTGCAGTCTCATCTGAATGAGGATGCAGCCTAAAAGACAAGATGAATGATCTTGACTGCTAGCATTGGTAATCCTGTGCTGTCGCTAGATTAGCAGGTGTGAATTTCAGAAAACTCAATGTAGGCTTGGCTTTAATTAGACCTTTACCTCTTGGGAATCTTGAAAGTGCTTGAAATTTTTTGACCAGCACTTACAATTCTGGAGTCAGTGCATGACGTTTTGATTTTTGTCCTGCATGAAGCGCCATGCGTATCTATACCCATGTCTGTAGATTGTAGAACATAAACCCAATTTCTCTTGATAAATCAGGGGAAGATCACTTGAGGTACATCAGTATAAACCTGGTGACAAGTGGAACTTGCTTCAGTGACTAAGTACAGGAGCCTATGAGTTACACGCAGGGTATTTTATTCCTGGTAGTCAGCGTCTCTTGGTCAGGTCCCTCTTGCTTGATTAGGTCAATTAGAGCACCGTAAGGTTATCAGTCTTGTTTCCTCTGATATTTTGCTCGGAGAGGATTATCCTTTCTGTTTTATTAGTTTATTATTCAGTGCAGTTAAGGGGCTAAGCCTAAAAATATATGTCCTTCAGGAGTGTTTATTGCACAGCAGAGACAAACCTCACTGTCATTTGGATAGGCTACTGTAGGTGGAGTGCTACAGAAGCAGAACAGTCCTCTCTTTGCAAATGTTATTGCTCAAGATAAGGGTGTAAAAAGCAGATTAGGAGATGACATGTGACGTGTCCTTCCCTCAGTCTAAAAGTACAGGAACATGGGATGAACTTTGCCTGACTGGTTACGCAGGGAGGTTGTTCACGCTTGTGGCTCTTACGGACAAGACACTGAAAAAGAGAAACAGAAAATGACACTAGTGAGCTCCATTCTCAGTCACTGTGTGTGTGGAGACCCTTTACCCGTGTCTGATTCAGAGGTAAGGACCTTGCTTAACCTGTGCTTTTGCTGCTCTGACCTTGAGGGGCTGCGTTTGACAGCCAGCTTCACCCGCTGGGCTGCAGGGAGCCGTGTCGCTGTGCCAGCCGGGTGCTCGCTCCTGCTGAGCCTCTTCAGCTCCTGAAACTGAGGCACGAGCCAAAAACTGCAGAGAAGCTGAAGCTTTCTCGAGTGGCAGGTGTGGCACTGCAGAGTTCAAATCAGTGCAAGTGCTCTATTCAGATGAAATTTCACGTTGTAAGTGGAGGAACTTAATGTAGAACAAAGGAGCTGGATCATTTTTCATACCTCCATTGCAGTAATCATGTTAAAATGCTGACTGTTTATTAACTCTGCCTGCTAGTTAAAGTGGTTTCATACAGGGAAATTTCTCTTAATCTGTCTTTCAAATAAATAGCAAAACCTGCCCACTCTATCAGGTGCATCAGGCTAACTGGAGTTGTACTGGCCTGGTTGAAAATGGTATGTGGAGCAGAAGGTGACAGAGGATGAGAAGTCTTGTACAGGCTTCATTGTAAAAGGCTAATTCTGGGCTAATGGCTGCTCTGACAATGCAGCACCTGAAATGCCTTCATCTGGTCTAAAACAGAGGAGAAACCTGTAGCCAGAGGCAATCAAAATGTAGCCTCTCCTTTTGGAACGTTTATTAGCTTTGAACATTGTCATAAATGCACTTGGGCAGTCTAAAAATATCTTGATAAAGATGTTGGCAGGTTTTTTTTACAAAAAGTCAGAATTAGTTTGTAATTCACAGGAGAAATTACAGCAGGGTTCCCTTGCTCAGCAGTGAATTGGAGTTAGTTACTCACCCCATCAGGCAGTCGTGCAAACCCAGCCTAGAGACACTCCCTATAAAGAAGCCAGGAAAAGCCAAGGAAACGCTGAGAATTTGGAAATTGGAAGGAAAAGTGAATATAAATTTCTATGCGCAATATTTTCTTCTTAAGAACTGTGGGAGTTTTGCTAGAGAAGTTTACAGCAGTTTTACCCCAAGTACGCTGAAATCCTTCTAAACATTGCCTTGGATAAGTATTTCAGTTGAGGCTTTTATTTCTAAATTTACAATAGTACAATTGTGATAGCTGTAGGCATTAACCTATAGGGCCAAATTTGCTGCTAAATACAAATGACATGCTTGTTTTCCAAGCTTCCTCTCTGAAAAGATTAATTTCCCCCATATTTGTGTTGTAGTGTCGTATCACTGGTTCTGTTCTGCTTGACTATAACCTTCCTGATCAGGGAGAAAATTAATTTCTCCCTTCCAAAATGAATCAGCTTGCTCAACTGATTCACACAGGGCCACGCAGTCTCTAGATCTGACATAAGTGAGGGTGTGTGGGTGGGTGGGAGGAGGGAGCACGACTGCCTGTTGTGGTATCAGCTTACAGTTACCTGGCATCAGCAAACCATCCAACTGAGCCTCACTGCTCATTTTCATCACCAGGTAGAGGTAAAGCAGAGGAATATGTGTAGGCTGCTTTTTTTTTTCCAGAAGTTATGTGTCATATTACTTGTGCACATGAAGACCTGAGTGCCAGACCTGATTTAGTGACTGTAATGTTTATGATATGTCCTCTTCCTATTGCAGAGGTCGTAGGTGAGATATTAATGGTATTAGTGATGTTATTTGCCTAAGAGGTGCTGACGAAGTAGTGTTAACCTTACTTAGCACAAACAGTATATGATGTAACTTTGCAAAGGAAATACTGTCTTCCTGAGTTGTCAGTTGTGTTTATCATATTTGTGGTAACACTTTCTCTTTAGCAATGTTAAGTTGATCTGCCGTATGAAAAACTCACAAATGATTAAGTATAAGAAAATTTTGTGGCTTATTTGACTTGTTCACATTTAAAAAGGTTGTTTCTGATGACCACTGGAAGAAGTCCTCATCCCAGGATGAAGAAAAGACAGACACACAGAAGGTCACACCCAGGAGATGGAGCTCTGGAAAAAGGTCTCGGCCCAGACCTCTCTCAGACTATGGCCAAATGTCAATCAGAAGTATCTCTATACCTGAAGATACAGTTGCTGTGGAGTCACAGAAGACAGACTGCACGGATGGAGAAAATCAGCCACGACTGGCTTCTGTTGGGTCTGCGGTCCAAAGCAATACAGTAGGCTACCACAGAGGGCGAAAAAGAAGACCCATCTCTGTAATAGGTGGGGTCAATTTCTATGGAAGCGGTCCAGCAGAAGAAATTGAAGGTCTGCTGACACAAGTAAGATTAAGAGATGTGCTCTCTGCAGACTGCAAAAGACCCTTTCACTTCCTTGTCTCTGTCTTCAACGTAGAAAATAGAATGGATGATTCCTTTTCTTCCTTCCCTTTTGTCAAGCTGACTTCATATACTTACAATTCTGCTTTCCTTGTCACTAATTACTTTGTCTTGTTGTTAAAAAGCAAACCAGCATGGAATAAACCTGATACTCACTTTGGGATAATCTTTTTTGTATTGTAAATTACCTTGTTTCTTTCTTGGAATGGTGATTACTTCTCATATTGGTTTATAAGAGCTCACCTATGTGTCATAAATCTGTGTATTTAGTAGTGATGGCCCTGTCCTGTAGGAGGTTACAGGGCTTCGGGCTCAAAGGCTTTTGTAACGCAGTGCTGGTAAGGTATCCTCCACTTTCTATAAATGCTCTAGGACTCCTTCCTAAAGCAGTTCTCACGTTAATGAAGCAACAAAAGAAGAAATTGCTGTGGTCAAAACCAAAGCTGTGGAGCGTTCCCAAGAGGGACACATTATCAAGCCAAATGGTGGCCTTCCAGGCCTACCACTGAGTAACAGCACTGGGGAAGGAGGAGTCTGGATTAAAGCCTTCCAAGAAAATATTAATTGCCCAGACTTAAATAGCTTTGTTGTTTAATTGGCCAATTACTTGTCTACAGTAATTAGCATTACTTCTATTAGCTATTTGATGCAATATATTAAACTTAACTCTTTGTTGTTACTTAGTGATAGGATCCTGAGATATTGCTAGAGTACTGAGGAGATGAATGAATCTTGGGGTTTTTGGAAGTCTTTAGTAAATTTGTAGCTGAAATGAAAAAACAGGAATAATGAACTGGGAATGCATGTGTAGAAAGAAGTATTTTATATGGGATTTTCAAGGACTGATCTTCACCTTGCTGTTTTTTTTTTTTTCTTAGCAGCTTTGAATACCCAAGGGAATATTTTAGAAGCATAATGTTAATTCTTCCTTTGCTGTGTTTTGTTTCATCTGGCAGCTTAGGTGTGAGAAACAGTTTTCAAACAATACTAAATCATTGATTTCCTAGCAGAGTGTCAACAGGTCATGAAAAAAGCCTCGATGTTTCAGATTACTCGATAAAGGGCCTATGAACAGTAATGGCTGAAAGATAAGGGAAGATTAAAGATGTGTTTCTCTGAAGTTTATATGATGAGGTTTTGCTGTTCAGCATGGAGTTGTTCAGGGATGACAAAATTAGACTGAATTTGCAAATAGGTACAATCATAATTAAGCAAATGAATGATATGATAAAAGAAAATGTCTTCTATGTAGTTATAAGTAAATTAAGTATTACCTCTTTTTAATGTGAATCCTGGGATCTTCAGAGCAGGGGATCATTTAGGCAATTATTTTGGTCTTGTAAAACAAGTTTATTTCACTTGAAAGCAATATGTTTATTTGAAGTAAGAAAGCATCCCAGTAAATGAACACAACTTCCAGCTGTAGAATTAATTGTTGGTTATTCTGCCATTATTCAGGTGGGTGTTTACAATGTCAGCCTGAAATTGGTTAGATCTCAGAGCATTTAGGGATGGAGCATTACAAGATGAAAATTATAGTGCATACCTGATTGTAAGAGAGGGCAATAGCGTTTTTAATTTAATAGAAAGCTATAACATTATAAAATATTTACCATGACGATGGTGGGTACATGATCTGGTGTTTAAGCACCATCACAGGTGCTTGAAGTAGGAGTGTTCACTGCCTCTGTAACTAGCTGGACTACCTGAAGGGACTCTACTTTGCACCCAAGCTGGACTGGTGGGTAGGTTGTTTACTGAGACCTGATTTTCTCTTGTTTCCCTGCAGCCTGCCACACGGCCACCGGTTCCTGCACACCAGGTGCCCCCCTACAAAGCCGTCTCAGCCAGATTTCGCCCACTCACCTTCTCACAGAGCACCCCTATCGGCCTGGACCGCGTTGGGCGACGGCGGCAGATGAGAACATCTAATGGTAAGACGTGCAAGTCCTTATAACTCTTTCTGGGTCTCGGCTTCCTGTGCCAGCTTGGTCATCAAATAGATCACTGTGGAATAGGAAAGGGTGCAGACAAACCCTTTGGCAAAGCAGTACATGGTTACGTGGCTCGGTTCTTTATCTTTCTCATCAGTAGCTTAGCCTGCTGTGCCCATGTAAAACCTGTTTTTCACACTTGCTGTGTGACACTGCTGTAGTTTACCATATTGCTTGTGCTCCTGTATTTTCCATCCTCAGTGTTCACATACTTGCCTACAGATAATAATGGAACATGAAGGAAATAAGGTGTAATGTGCTCGTGTTCATAGGCACACCACATGTATTTTACATTTTTTGTCATGCACTTGGTTTAACTTCCTAGGTAGAAAAGCCTTAAATAATGCAACAATTTGGTTCAGAGAAGTGTGTGCAGCTGCAGTTGCTCACTCTGGGTAAATGCAGCCCAGCCAGGTTTCAGGTGCATTATGGTGTTGTGGTTTAACCAGATTTAACAGATTTTAACAGATCTGTGGTTTAACAGATTCTTGGAAAAGATTGCCTTTTCAGGGAAATTTAAGCAAAAGATTGCTTAAAGAGCAGTACTCTTTATCAGCCTCTGATATGTCCTGTGTGCTTTTTCTGTAATTGTTTACTGTTAGTATGCAAAGCTATCTGGAGTTAATATAAAGTCCTGTCTAGTATTAGTGGAACATTTTTTGGCAGATGATATGAGAAGAGTCTGGGGTAGTGCAATTCGAGTTCTTTCACTGTGAGCGTAATCTGAACAGTTACTTGTGCCTTCCTGAAGAGTGTCAGAAATGGCAAAGTGTTCACTTTAGATCCTTCACTGATAATAGTGAAAAAAGCATTGCTGGGAGCCTTCATTCTGCCTCCCTGTGCACAGAATCAGTAAAGATGTCTGGATGAGGACTTGCTATGACTGAAGCAGGGAACCTAACAAATAGCATTTTCAATGTTTCTGTATTAAAGTGATACATATGTTTACTTGGCTTATATGATTCTAAGTTTTAGTCTAATAATATACAAATTCTGCTAAAAAAAATCTGTCAACTACAAATTAATTTATATAGGAACATTTTGAAACTGCATTTTCCAGCCCAAAATAGAGCATGAATATTAGGCAGGTTTTTTTTTGGAACATGCTTTCCAAGAAAAAGAGTTCATAATTTCTACCTATAGCAATGAGATACATTATATATACAATATTAGTGTTTTCCTTTTAATTTATATTGTAGGAAAATATTGGGAACTACTTTAAAACCCATGTCTGGAATGTGTCCTTGCTCTAGGTACCTTGGTGTAATTAATGATCTAGATTAGATGTAGAGTTAAATTACATCTAATTCTGAAACCCTTGCTTCTCACAGTATCTCAGTCCATGATTTGAGAAGGGCTACCCACAGATGACCAGGTTTGTCACCAGCTTGTTTAGAAAAAAGAAATTATTTAACTATCACAGAGTAGGAATTTTATGTTTTTTATTTTTAGTTTTCCTGTCCATTTTGTATTTGGAAACCACATGAAATGATATTAATTAGCTAACCTTAGACAACTGCCTGAGAGAAGTATATTTCCAGGTATGTAGCTTTAGAATAACTGGTCTTCCCAATGTAAGCATCGTGATGACAAATGCACAAAGCAAGATTTCTGCCGCTTTTCAAGACAATGAAGCCAAAGCAGTCCTGATTATACTAGATGTGACTTTCATGACTTGTTACAATAAACATAGGCATTGAACAGGAAAAGCTTTTTAAATCAAAGCCCTGAAGGCAAATGGGGAATATCACGGGCTTCACAGTTTAAGGGCAGTTGCAGAGATCTTTTAAGTAGCTCTAGTAGAAAATAATAAAGTGACCCGTGACACACATTCTGATCTCTTTTCCTTTTTCTCTTAAATTCACAAGGCATTTCCTTGTCTTTGAACATGTGAGAGTTTTTTGTTTGCTCATATACAGTGAAATTTGATAACACAAAAGCCCTTTATTATAGGCAGAAATTCTAAGCCCAAGCCTTGAAAACCAGTGGTATCTTATTTTAGTGACTTGCTAAAGCCTAATATATTGTATGGCTACTTTTATAACAATAGGAGGTAGAGTTGGAGATATAAATTTTTAGAAAACGGCTGTTACAGGACAGCAAATCATCAAACTGTAGGAGACAAAACCAGCCAGCACCTAAGGGAAAATTCCCTCGAGACTCATAATGCTAATCTTGTGCTTACAGGGTTACAAGTTTAAATTATATTAAAGAGGTTACCAATTTATCACAATAGAGGAAGTTTGTATAAGCATCTTTAAAACGATGTCTTTTTCACATTCTGTGGTGTGGGACTTGAATTTGGCTAAATGCATCCGTGAACTTTGGATAGCCTCAGCTCCAAGTAGGAGGGGTGGAATTCAGTTTACGTCACCTAAATTTAGTCTAAATATGGGTACCTACATAAGAGTTGCACTGTCAAACTGCCATCACAAGCAGTGGTGGTCTAGGCCTTGATTCAGTTTCCCACCCCAGGTGTACAGTACTGTGTGGGATACCCGAATATCTGCATAGGGCTGACAGATGTGGCAGAGGAGCCATGGGAGACCTATTACTTTCTTCAGTGGCAGCTGGAGGCCAGTTGCTGTATTCTGCAGCCAAGGTGTCTGAAAAGCTCTGGGGACCAGAAAGGTTCATTGACAGGAGTTTAAGGGGCATCACACAATCCATTCCTACAGGTGAGGCAGTCGCAGTGTTGCAGAGGACAGAAAAGCCTCTGGAGTGGAGGGTGATGGCTCTGATCCTTTCAGGAATGGGAGTCAATTGACTCCAGAAGGTAAAATCTATGTTGGTGGGTGATGGAATCGTTAGTTGCATAGATACCTGAGCTTGGTGATGCAAACAGGACAACATCTGTAGGGAGGAGCTGGTGTGTCTGGGCAGTCCTCAGGACTGTGGAGGGGAGCTGGTCGCAGTGAGCAGGTGAGTGCCCTGGGGATGGACACGCTGGAGGCAGATCTGAAGCTGTCGGGTAGAAACTAGAAGACCAGGAGCCCAATGGTAAAGTTGTCCAAAATGCTGCCGATACCATGCTTGGTGTCAGACAGAGAGGCCTTTGTACCTTCAGGCACCTTCCTGCAGAAAATGGTATAAAAAAGAGGGAGATTTAGATTATTTATGAACTGAGGAACATTTGAAATGAAAAGATCCTTTGTTTTGTAAGCCAAAACAAAAGCAGGCTGCTGACATGCAAATCACAAGATTATAGAGTAGTTTCTAAACAAAGAATTAGGGGAAAACTGGCAAAGTGAAGTAATACACAACGGGACAACGCATCCTTACAGGTAATGTCAATGATCACTTCTTCCTCAAATGAAGGATGGGGCAGAAGTTAGCAAAACTGTACAAAATAATCATGAGCTATTGGACGAGTGTTGTTTAAAAATTATTTAGAACACCTGGAAACTCTGCCAGTTGTAGTGGAGGTTTAAAGAGGTTTAAAGAGTGAGATGGAGAAATACACATATTTTAAAGGAGCTACATGGCATAATAGGTATATTGTAAATGTGGTCGAAGGAGGATAACCAGTGGAGCTTATTATCATTGTGCAAGTTTTATAGGAATAACAGAAAAAGTTGTGCCAGTGAAAGAGTGTTTCTAATGTATTAAAGGAAAACTAACAAGTTAACTATATCAGCAAGCGGCACAGGATCCATGGTCTGGAAATATTCAAAAGTATAGTAAAGGGATTAAATTATGAACCACCTGAGATCACACTAATGATGACAAATCAAAAGTAAATGTGACAAACTAAGGAAATCTGAGAAGTGTCAAGGGCAGCAAACATAAAACCAGACTTAAATCACTGCTGTTTGCATTAAGCAATGTAATGGGGCACAGAACTACATTTTTAGGTGTACCGTAAATAACTTCTTGGTGCAGCTAACCAGGAAACCTACAGGAAGGGAAACAATTCTTGAATCATTCCTGAGGTATGTGTGCAGGATCACACAAGAGCTACTCTGCGAGGGTGGGATGCTTCTACAGCTGAGCTTGTTGACCTTGATTGGAGGACACAGAGAATTTGGGGTGCAGTTTGTTGACCAAATTTAGACAGATATTGAATCTTGCCCTCTGAATCCATAATGCACTCTGAACCAATATCCTTGCAGGAGTGAGGAGAGTAAAAAAAATCCAGTGCAGTATGTGTTTTAATTTAAAAGAAAGGAAAGGAATTAAAAATGAGAAGTCACTCATGTAGCAAAGGAATTTAAAGGAGTAGACAAAAGTGGTGAGTGCTTGCAGGCAGCATGGAGAGTGTTCAAGGACTGCATATTAGATACTTGGAGCAAATTCATGCCACTTGTCGAAACAGAATTTGGAAATACCAGAAAAGGGTTCTGTCATTAAACAGAGGGGAAAAGAAACAATGAGAAGAAAAAGCAGGCATCCTTCAGATTGCTGAATTGTATCCGAATAGAAAAAATAAACTGGTGATTTTGGTGTACAAGTACATGAAATTAGAAACAGTTTGCTACAGATATAAAAATGAAGTCCATTTTCAAAAATGTGAGAACCCAGCAGACTGCCAGACAGCTTGAAGGCCTTGTCAGTGAAATAAAACCTGAGCTCAAATTAGATAGCGATCTGTCCTAAAATGTCAGTAAAAGTTTTAGAGTAACTAAATGAATAGTAACAAATTGCCAGAACTCGTCAGGGATTTAAGAATGACATTGCAGAGCTACTGTCTCCAGCATGCGATTAATTGCTTAAAATTGGCTTGGAAGGCAGGGGGAAGGCAGCGATGGGATAACCGTTCATGAAGTACCAGGAGGGAGCCAGAGAGCAGTAGACCAATAAGCCTGACATAATAGTACATAAAATATAAAAATAATGTAATTAGAACCTAAATAATATAAGAGAGAGTGACCAAACAGTGGTGGTTCCTTAGGATGAAGAAGAGTCAATGTGCATTATGTAGAGGGAAGTTGTGCCCCATGGATTGATTAGGTTTTCTGAAAAAATCATCAAGGGTATGACTGGGAGACGCAGTGTGTGTAGTTTACGTGGGCCTTCCAAAGGCCTTCGACATGGTCTCTTAATAGAGGCCTGGGATGAGAAGGAAGGTCCTCCTGCACAGGAAGATCAAATTGATGAAGCACTAAGAGAGGAGGAAAGTGGTTCTTTTTCTTAAGGTGAGAGGTCACAAGTGGAGATGTGAGGGACAGAGCTGGTGTTCTGCTGTTCAGCGTCTTCGCAGATAACGTGGGAAGGGAGGGAGGTGCAGAATGAAATTACGGTTTTTGCTTGTGGGCTGAATTATTCACAGCAGTGAAAACATAAGCTGCTTGAACAGTTGCAGGAGGATTTCACAGTAGGAAGGCACAGCTCTTTTCACTGGTGGCAGGTGACACTCGGTGTTGATAAAGGCGAGGTAGCGCACATGGAGGAAAAGAAGCCTGGCGTGCGTACCGACGAGTGGACTTTGAACTAGGTGCCTTTCAGGAGAAGCTCTAGCAATTGTAATAGATAACTAAAATGTCATTTCAGCGCATAGTAACCGTCAAAACAGTAAATAGAAGGGCAGGAGTTTGTAGGAAGGGAACAGAGAACAAAGCAGAAAGCCTGATTGTGCCGTTGGTGTGGTGTGTGTGGGGCCATCTACCCGTTCCTTTCCACCTCATAAGGCATTTCTTACAAGGGACGACACAGAGAAAGGCAAAGAGGATAAGAAAATCTATTCAGTGTCTCCGTGTGAAGAACGATTAACTAGGCTTGGGCTCTTCAGCTTGGACAAAAGAACAATAGTGGAAAAAAATGTCTATACACTGATTGGCATAGGAAAAATGAACAGATAATTGTTATTGTTTCCAGTAATGTAAGAGCTTAATGAAATTGCCAGATAGTAAGTTCAAAACAAAAGATGGTTTTCATATTCTGTAAAATTAAACTACGAAACTAATTGCTACACATGATATCTCGGATCCCAGAAGCTTGCAAAAATTCTGAAAGTGATTTGAAAAAATCGTCTCATTAAACACCGAGATATCACTTCTGCCCCAGGAGGAATCTGCCTCTGATCTGCAGATATCTGGGCTGTAGGAAAGTACATCAGAAAAACCCCATTACATGCCTCGTCTGGTTTTATGTTCTTCCCTGGGCATCTGCTGCTGGCTGCTGTCAGAGGGAGAGCAGGGGGTTGGAGGGACCTTTGGTCTGCCCTGGGATGGGGACATGGCATTTTCATACGTAAAGCCTCATTTGAAAATTGAGGAAGGAATAAAGCAGGGCTTATTACATGCTCAGAGTGATGTTAGGATTTATTACACGTTCTGTACTTCCTGCAGTCTGCGCAGATTGTTTTAAGACAAACAAAAAGCAGTGTTTCAGCTTCCCATGCTTGCTCTCAATCTGCTGAGCTGGGATGGGTCACCAGAGGGGTATCTACAACCAGATATTCACCAGGTGGTGAATTAGCTTTTGGTATTTTAGTGTGTACTCTCCACAGCCCTTTCAGCATCGGGCAAGGCTGCTCAGCGTGCGTTTGGGCACGGTAGCTGGGCTGCCACTGCCAAGGACAGCCCGCGCCGCCTGTCCCCGGCCGATGGGGCGAGGAAATGAACCCTCCACCAGCTCACCCCAAGCGAGCACTTTGGCAGCTCCGTTTAGGGCCACACAATCGCTAGCTGTGAGCGTGCAGAGGAGGCAGAACAGCTCTCCCTGCCTGGCAGCGGCCCACACGGTCGCGCTGGGTGAGTCATCGGGCAAACGCACCCGTTCCGCTCCAGTTTGTGACAGTCAAGCCACAAGACTGGTTTTCACAGATCATTTTTAATGTCTCTTCTCGAAGAGCGGCGTGGCTTTCGATCTGGTTTTCCCATGGCGGTTCAGACGTTTTTTCCCCTGCAAGTAGGGTTTTGACATGGCTGAGGGCTTGTGTTGTGGCCGCTGAGACGCGCGGAGCCTTCACTTGCAGGTCCCAGGGTGGTCGGCACTTCACAGTGACATACACGAGTGTTTCTTTAGCTGGTTCCTGTTTGTTCAGTTGTGTTTTACCGATTCTGAGAAGAATGTGTGGGTATGTGAGTAAGCATCTTGTAATACGTAGTAGCTTACTGTGCGATCCACCAAGCCTGCCTGCAGCAAGAAATAACAGGGAGGTTGGGCAGTTCAGAAAGGGATTCCTCCCGGTCCCCGGTCACGGGCAGCATAGTCTGGATTTTTGTGAGAAGATGGCATTAACATTGCCGTGCGATGCTTGGCCTGTCAGCCTCCCTCCGAGGCTGTGGGAAGCCACATGGCTGTCGGTGGGTGTTGAGAGATGGCTGAGTGCAAAAATGGCTCAGCCAGCGTCCCGCTGGAGGGGGCAGGCCCCAGCTAAAGCACAGGCTGAGGTGAGCAACGACACAGCGTGCAGGTGGAGGATGATTCATGAAGGTGGTGGAGCTTCCCAGCTCGTCACTGGAGGGCTGTGACACGCGTGGAAAACCTCCGAGCATGGGGTGCAGCAGGGGCTGCGGAGCTCCCACATCTGCTCACCCACCCACAACGGTGAAGCAGCACGGAGGTTTGGGGGTAAATGCTGAGCTGGGGCAAGCAAAGGAGCTGAAGCACTGAACCCTTGCTTCTAAGGCACCCTGTTTTCTCTCCCTACTTGAGGTTCGTGTGAGAAAATGCCTCCACCCCCCCTCCCCTTTCTCCCGTGGGGCACTCTGCCGCAGCCTTGGCATTTCTGCTGCCCGTGCCCTACATAATGACACAGCATTTAGCAGCACGGCAGAAGTTTTAACAGCCACACAAAAACACGATCAAAAAAAAAACCACAACTCCTTTGTTGCTCCCTGCTGGACTTGTAGCTGGCGTAACGAGACAGAGACGGGCTGATACCCACTGCTGCAACACCAGGAACACCCCACACCCCTCCGGCTGTTCCCGTTGAGTGGTGGTGGCTACACCCGGCACCGAGCTTGCCCTTCTCTGCCGACAACCCAAGGCCCTCCCCGGCACCAGGGGAGCCGCCTCCTGCTGCCTTCCCGGCCCTCCCTCCCTGCCAGCACCCGGCAGCCTCCGGCAGCCCCGCAGCCACATCCCATCCGTGTCGCCCCCGGACCCTCCGGGCTGGCCTCCAGCGGGGTGAGGTGAGGTGGCTGTGGGGGCAAAGCGAGACCCTTCCCTGCCAGGCCCCAGGCGACGGCAGCATGGTAGCCCGCGGTGGGATGGCGAGGTTTTGGAGCCTGGAGAGCCTGCAAATGGGTACGTGTGAGTATGAAGTGCTGGGAGCACTTTGCTTTGTGGGTTGAGGGGGTCTGCTGCGACGGAGGGGGGCTTGGCGGCGGTGGTCTGGTGACAGGGGACATAGTCGGTCCCACATCGTCCCTTTAAGTTTTGTGAGTTTTTGCATCCCGTCTCTGCCGCTTGCTGGCAGAGGAACAGGCACAGGGGGGCTGCGGTTCGCTCGAGCGAGACTACACAGACAATGCAGGCATGTGGGCTCGGTGAGGAACAGCGAGCAGCGATCGGTCCCGAAACTCCACTCGTTTTTCATCTGGAGCTAAAGGAATTAGGGCGTTTTGATGTGCCACCGGTACTGGAACAAAACCAGCAGGCAGCACTGATGGTGCAGGGAGGATGGATAAAGAATCACTGGGGTGATTTTTTTGTTGTTGATGATTTACAAGCGAAAAATCAATTTTTGTGAATTATTTATTTGCAGATTTTTTTAATAAAGCAGTAGCAGGAAGTTTTACGGGATGTATTTGAGAAGTTTGTCAGTGCTCAGGTTTATGAGTCTTTAGGGAAAAAGTTTTTTATTTATTTATTTTTTTAATTAGGGATTCGGCATCCTCCCCGGTTAGGTCATTATGCCATTAACGTGAGTGCCTGTGTAAAATGCTGAGGGGTAGAATGGAGCAGTAGAATCGAGATTATGGCATATTTTTCCACTTTTAAAGAAAACAAAAATCTTTTTAGTTAATTTGTGCAGCTGCCAGCTTTGATCTCTTCCGCAAATGATTACAGGGACAACCAGAGATGCTAGCAATGGTATGAGCACCTACGAGGCGGGGGGTGGAAGTGGTTCTGCCCGTAAAGCAAATAACTGACAGGCTGCAGCGTGTCTCTTGTGGCACAGTGTGGGGCACAGCAAAGCCATCTCCCTGCCATGTTCATGCTTCTGGAGCCCAGAGTCAGAGCACCGGCACAGAGCAGGGCAGAGAGGCAGGGGCAGGGGGCGGCGGCAGGTTCAAGAATGCATCTGAAAGGTCCCTTCCCCTTGAAAGTGAAGGGGATGCTGTGCTGGCTGGTCCACATGGGAGCTTATCTGGGATGCCACAACCATTTAAAAGGGAGTTAAGCACTAGCAGCATATTTCGAATATTATTTGTGATTGGAATTCTTGAGCACTGTGCGATCTTCAGACAATGTTTATTTGTGGCTTGGGCCAGCTGCAGGAATAGACCTTTAAGGATAAATTGAGGGGGACCAGAGGGTGCACTCAAGCACTGGGCCATGAACACCTCATGGTTATTAGCTCTTCCCCAGATCTGGTTTGGATGTTACAGCTGGCTTTCAAAGGCAAGCCTGGTATAAAAGGGTCTAGCACTGGGTGTATGGATCCGAGTCAGATGGTATTACTTCTCCCCACATCAGTCCTTCTCATTCGATGATATTCGATGGCTTATGTGGCTGTATAGACATGATGAAGCTCATCGTAGCTCTGACCTGTGCTTCTTTACAAGGCGTGGGGTGCCCACCCCTTACAATCCCACTGTATCCCTGTGGGAATGTGCAGAGGGATGTGACAGAGCTGGGGGCTGCCAGTGGCCCCCTCTGGCTGCCGGTAGCCCACAAGAGCTCTCACGTGCTGTGCTGTGGGGAACTGCACCAACACCTCTCTTCTGGTTCAGATTGTTTTACATTTCCTCTGCATTAAAACAAAAAAACAAAACAAAACAAAAGTTTGTAGTTCTATTTTTAACACAGACAAAAGAGAGTATTTCTGTTTCATCCCATACAAAATGAGAAAATTACAAAGAAGGGTAAAAAGTATTTCACGAGAGAAAAGTGGCTTTCCTGAGAACCCTACACTTTCATTGTTATTGTTATACTTGTAACAACAAAGGCAACTCCTAAGCAATTCCTTTCACATTATTTTGTTTTTGGAATAGGCGCCTGTATAAAAATGATTGCACAAACAGCTGTTCCACCTTTGTTTTAGCTGCTGCAGATGGTGGGACCGAATCCTCGGCGTTGGTGGATGACAATGGCAGCGAGGAAGATTACAGTTACGAGGAACTCTGCCAAGCCACGCCGAGGTACCTGCAGCCTGGAGGGGAACAGCTCGCTATTAATGAGGTAACATCCTGGGCTGCAAGCTGCTGTGGGGAATCTTTGCATTGTTATTGGGATGGAGTGCATGTTTTCCTCAGGCCTGAGGTTTTTTATTAATAAAAAGAGTAATGACTGCAGGCGTCATGATGAAGTATCCAGCAGCAGCGGCATCCTGCCTCTGACAGAGTCCCAGAGCAGATGCCAAGGGAAAAGGATGCTGACTAGCACTTTGCTGAGACCCTAACTTGTTAGCTATCTAACTGCTCTGGAGTAGGACTCTGATCATTCTTACTCTAGTAAATGCATGCATGGGTTTCTGAAGATACAGAAGTTTTAATTTCATCTTGTAAAAGGATTAATCTCAGGCACTCTAGTGAGACATTTTTGTCTTTTTAGGAATTTATAAATAGTTCGTTGTTTATCCTTTGTCCTTCACATCCTCTTTCTCTTCCCATCTCAGCTGATAAGCGATGGCAGCATTGTCCATGCAGAAGCTCTCTGGGACCATGTGACTATGGATGATCAAGAGCTGGGATTCAAAGCTGGAGATGTCATTAGAGTTCTAGAAGCTTCCAACAAAGACTGGTGGTGGGGAAGAATTGAGGACAAGGAAGCCTGGTTTCCAGCTAGCTTTGTCAGGGTGAGTAACTCTGTTGTTTTTGCACCATTGTCAGGCAAGGTTCCTTATAGTAGAATGGAATGAAGCAATGACCATGGCATTAAATCTAAATGAAGGGCCTGATCATCAGCATTTTTGCATCTGAACATCAGTGGTGTAACTCCTAATGACTTCACAAGTTATAAAGCAGTAGAAAATCACACCACTAGCTCCTGACACCTTTTATTCTCACTTCTTCTTTTGTGTGTCCCATTTGTAACCAAAGGAGTTTCACAAGTAGAAATGAGGGCAGCAGGAAGCTCAGCCAGAAGCAATCAGTGTATACAGAGAGGACACAGCAGTTTGTATGAGAGATGGGAAAGCTGTGCTGCGTGGTGCTCTCTTCTGTTACTTCAGGGATTTCTTGATGAAACAGGCAAAATTTATTACCACATAATTCTGTAGGAGTCTGAACTCCTTAGTCAGACATAACGTAACACTGAAATATATTTCACAATTTATTTTACTTTTTGAGAGCCCATTAGGAAACTTGGGGTACAAAATATTAAGTACTACACAAAGTGCAAAATGTGGCTCCCGCCTTTACTATTCCTAGTTCTTCAACCAAAATGGGCAATCAGACAAAAGTGGACAAAGGAGGTGCTGTTATCCACATTGTGCAGACAGGCAGCTGAGGCAGAGGGGAACTATTTAGAAGTACTTGAATGAATTGTCTACTTTTGAAATTTTTGCTTATAAGCTGAGTTGGCCAAAATAATACATAAACTGTTAGTAAGGGAGCAAAATAAATCTGTAAAATACACAGGCAGCACAACATTATCTCTCAGAAAATGGGAGTAGGAAGCCATTTATTTAGCCAACTAGACAAATCTCAGCACTTGATTTGAATATCCAGTGAGTATAATGAGATAAATCCTGTTGCAGAACCCCCCCTTGTAAGGCAGGAATGGGAACATTTGTGTCACATGTCCTCTCTTAATTGTAACAACTTTGTAACAGTCTTGTCATGCTCTGTAGAAGTTGGCTGTTTTACTCTAGTTTGCTTTGTTTGTTCTGGCTGCAGCTGCGAGTCAATCAGGAAGAACTGCCGGAGAATTGTAGTAGTATCCAGGATGAAGAACAAGATGCAGATATCAGCAAGCATCGTCAGAAAATAGCTGAAAACAAGGATCAGATGAGAACCAATGTTATACAGGAAATTATGAACACAGAACGAGTCTATATCAAGCATCTCAAGGACATCTGTGAGGTACATGCTTTAACCTGAAGGCATTCTGCTGACCTAGTGAACAAAACATCCTATCTAAGTTAAGAACTGGAGTATTTTTGCAGCTCATAATATTCCCAATTGCACTGCCAGTCAGAACCTTGTCATGCCCTCATAAGGGTTTCCTCTCCACAGACTGCCACAAGGCACCACTTCCTTTTTTTTTAAAAAAAAAAAAAAAAAATCCACTTCTGACATGGAAAAAATAGTTCACTTGTCTGACTGCAAATTTCCATAAAAATAAGTGAGAGGAAGTGTAGTTTATTTGAAACATTTTATCACTTGGTTTAGATAGAAGACTTGCAGTAATTAATAAAATCTGCTACAGTTCATAGACTAAGCTCTATGAAAGTATCATGCAAAGAGAAAGTTTGCTGGGCAAGATTTTTTTTGTTTTCTCCAGCAAAGAGACTTTTGTTGATGCTTAGGAGCTATGAAGTCTTTCAAGGTGTTCTAGAACTAATTTCCTTGTTTGAACTGTGAAATAGCAAGAACACAGTGATTTTTCTTTCTTTTTATTCAAGCTTTCTTGGAAGACTGCACTCAGTCAAGAAGAAGCTTCTTAATACTTTTCACTGATACTTGCCTTTTCTGATGTGGACTGTGATGCATTTGCCCTGTATTTGACGTGTACTTGTGCTGACCATCTGAATGGGTGCTAAGCAACCTATCAAAATATTCTTTCTACACTTGGTTTACTGGTTCTCTCTCTGTATTAGTCATGTTGTCATCCTTTAGTCCGCCACTCATTAGATTATTTCATGGACAGCAAAGTAGACATGACAACAGTGTTGTTTTTCTTTTTCTGTTTTGTTTTTCCTTTTCTTTTTCCTTTTCTTCCTTCCTCTTTGTGGATCAGGCCTTTTTAATGCAGTTTGAAGAAAGACAAATGGGAAGACAAGAAGACAAAAAATTGTTGCTAGCTGGCAGGTTATTTAAAAAAAACCAAAACATTAAATCTAAGTTTTGTCATCTGGATTCACTATTTACATACGCTATCAAGTTTGACTGGGTGCCTAGAAGATGAGGGAGGAATTT